>NC_132974.1:5107500-6497500 GCF_047496725.1 Anoplolepis gracilipes
GTCATATTTTTATATGTCATTGCTTTTGCGCATAATCCGGCGGATATTTGTTTGACCGATAAACTTCGCGAGTTCTGTAATATTTCGAAGAGTATCCGAGTATCGACAGATTCCCGCGAGGCTCAAGAGAGGGATCTAACAATCGCAATTTCGTCGGAAACGGTGATTTAGATTACGGAAGAGGGAAGGAGGAAGTGAACATTGCGAGCGAACAAGTGGGAGTGCAAATTGAAAGGCGGACATTGTTTCATTATACATACTCTGTAAATTTTTTAGAGTGGAATCTCACTCCAAGTAATAATGAAAATACTGCCAGTTGAAGTAGAATGAAATTTCAATTTTTCGAAAAAGTGAAATTATTCGCTCTTTATTGGATTTATCCTTCACCCTAAAAAGTGTGACATTTCACTGTTTCTTTATATACGTTGTCGCCTATGCTGCGCTATTCTAACTTAAAAGTGACACACGGAAAAAACTACGCAGGCGATTTCACTTTAAATTGGAATAAAGTTTCGAGTGTTAACTTCAGGAGTGGACTTCACTTTAAAAATAAAAGTGAAATTTTTCACTTTTTGTCTTAGAGTGAATAAATCCACTCTATTGAAGTGAATGTTTACTCCACATGGAGTGAACTGGTCAATGACTCCATGATTAGAGTGAAAATTTCACTCTAAAAAATTTAAAGAGTATGTATTGATTTGCGAAAAAGTACGCACTGAATTTTTTGCATGTATATAACGCGTCATACGCAGTAATTTTGTTATCATTCGTGCGATACATAAGCGGGAAGACACCGGTCCAATAAAGATTTTGTGTATCAATAAACGTAATATCGAAATCGGGAGTGTCGTGCAAAATGTCGTACGAGTGTTTTGCGAGTGCTTTTAAAGGTGCATCAACGAAGGATTAGGAGAAAATGAGCAGGTCTGGGATGGCATCGGTCTTTGTGGGCGCAATCAAATGATTTATTACGTGAGGTAATTTATTACGTATTATTTGCAAAATTAATTTTTTTTGTTACGATTATCGCATAATATATTTCGTGCAATTTCGTTTGATTGTGTGAAGCTGGCGTCTCACGTCGTGAAAATTCAATTGTTGAGAGTTTCGGTTTTATTTTTAATAGTACTAGAATTCTTGAATAGATTATAGACAAATAGTAGGCATTAAAGAATGACGGGAAAGATTTGACCAGATTTATACTGCCTTTCGCTCGTCCTTCGACATTTCATGTTATACCAGCGTCTCGATCTTGTTTGTTTAATAAATATTTTAATAATGTTTACACGTACTTAGACCTCTGTTCAGAAAATATAAATGATTGCAGAACGACAAAAAAAAATAACACAAAATCTTATTTAAAATCGATAGAACAAATATGATCAGCATTTCATCTCGGTAAACTTGTATGTTTGATGTCTTGGCTAATCTAACTTCTTTAATAAATATTCTAATAATTTTTACGCATAGAACTCTCGCTAGAAATTAAAAATAAGTGATTACAGACTGAGACGAAATCTCATTAAAGTCGATAGAACTATCGAAATATGACCAGCGTTTAATTTGGCAATTTAATTTGTTTAATTAATATTCCAATACTTTTTACGCATAAAACTTTTTGTAGAACTATTGAAACTCAGACGCTCAAAATCTGACATGAAATGCTTAAAAAATCGTCTGCAGACAAAATAAATTTAGCGGGAGCAATTTTTTTTTATTTAATAGCTGGAACTATTTGTTTAATATGTGAATTATTATTTATTATACATCAGAGGTCTCTAAACCTATTAAAAATAAAGTCAAAACTTTCAAAAATTAGTGAGTTGCCATAAAGTGAGATACCAGCTTTAAACACACTAGATAGCCAAACAATGCGTTTAAAATATATTATAAATATATATACATATATTTTTTTTTGTTTATATATTCAATGTCTTAACATAATATGAAATACATATTCTTTGTAATTTTTAATGAAATAAAAATTTTACGCAAATAAAAAATGCTTATGAAAATCCATATATTGTTTTTAGTACGTTTACAAATTTAGCGTTTGAAAAGGTTTTGTTTTTCCTTCGTATGAATAAGAAACATTAAAAAATATATGTAATAAGAAAATTTATTTTAGAGCAAGTTGCATTAAAATTCCTATAAATATTCTCTTTAGAATTTTGATCAAAAATACCTGGAAAAATCCAGGCATTTTCAGAGAATTTTTTTACAAGATTTGAGTAGACACTCTAATAATATTTATTAATTTATTTGAAATTTAATATAAAAAAAGCGTAAATCATTAAGCACAAAATCCATCTTTTTTTTTTTTTAGTATTGCCATTTTATTTTACTACTTTTCATTTTTGTATTTGTGACGCGATTCATCAATCCGCTTATTGTGGGCAATTTTGTCAGTTTTTACTTAAGCAACTGATAAATTATTTGCGCCCTATTGGGATTAAATGTAGCACGTACGGTAATGTGGAGAAAAAACGAGAGAAACAATGGGAGAGAAAGAGAAAGAGAGAGAGAGAGAGAGAGAGAGAGAGAGAGAGAAGGAGGGAGAGAGAGAGAAAGGAATAATTATTCCTCCGAGCGATCAAACTGTGCATTAAATGGTCGATCGTCAATGCATTTAAATAGTCGACGCAAACAAATCAGCGAATGGATGTGCGATCGAACGCGCACGAATACCCGGCCGTTCACGATTGTTCGGGCAATTAGTTGAACGAATAATGCGGGGCGCAAGAGTCCTGACGCGAAACTAAATTTATGTAACTTATAGATCACGTACAAGTTACGCGTTCGCGAGAGCAACAGTAGAATTATCCGCGTATAGACGTGTGTTCTCTGAAACAGTCGTCTCGTAAACTTTGACATACCTAGCACAAGTCTGCTGTCGTGACTTGCCGAGATATCGATCTATCGAAGGTATGAAAGCACGATGGATTTAGAATCTGCAGGAACGATCACTTTGACGATAGTTTGCAATTCGAAATTCGGCATACAATGTAAATTAGTTGGGAAATATATCTTGAAGCGGCCGGGAAGAATTATTGTTCCGCCGATTTGTCGATAACTATGGTTGTATCAAAGTACCGTTCTCCCTCGACCTGGCAAGGTATGTACAAGCGTCCTCATTTTTAGACGGCATCCTATAATCACAGAGAACAGTATCACGACACGTTTGCATAGGTGGGCATCAATAATAATTCTCAGCGTCTCCCTAGTCATTTCGCATCGTACTTCCATGTCACTGCGTCCTGTAGTATATATCATAATTTTTTGAACATTCTGAAATTCTTGTCTATAATGTATGCATACGGCTAGATGCTACCGCGATTAAATGTAGAATCTAAAAATGAACAGAATCACGCGTATATTATGTGTGCATAAAACTAAATTTCACAAAGGATTTTTTTAGAAGAATCACGTCCTTTTCTCTCTTTCTGTCTTTTTCTCTTTCATATCTAGAATGATATTTCTTTAAATATTCACAAAGAGCAAACATCCGGAATTCAAGGCAGAAATTTACAAGTTGTACCTGTATGTATTCACTTGAATGTAACATCAATAGAAATCACAATGGTAAGCAATTTCTTTATATTATTTTCTTATAGGTTTTTTTAATATACTTTAATATTTTTTATTTAATTGTAAATTTAATCTGTAACATTATTAAATATTAATATGTAATAATTATAAAAATTTGACAATAATTTTTTTAAAAATGTGTTTATGAAGCAACTACATAAAGTGCGATAAATAATATGATAATGACTTTTTCATAATATAAATAATATAATAATAATTGTCACGAAATAAAATACATGAATGAAAATATTTCGATTATCTAATCGATAATTTAATTGAGAGATAGAGTTATGGTATTTCTTTAACAACATTGACACGAAACAAAACTTTCTTTACACGTGTGTAATCTACAAAAAAAATGTTTAAAACCAACGTCTACGGAAACGACTTTAAAAGTATAGGTACGTGTCGCTGAAAGTACACGCTCCTTCTCTCTCTCTCTCTCTCTCTTTCTCCCTCTCTAATTTCATTATAAATAATTTCAATCAAAGAGCAAACTGCTCGGTACAGGCAAGGCTCAGTACAAGTTGCTTAGCGCAATATCACAAGTAATAATAATAATAATAATAATAATAATAGTAATAATAATAGTAATAATAGTAATAATAGTAATAGTAATAAGACTAATAACAATAAGTACAAATAGGGATAATAATGACTTTTATGTCGCCGCTGAACTTCTGATTGGCGCCTCGGTATTCGCCGTCGACTCAGCGCGTGCAGTTGCACCTGTCAGGCACGAGATGCGCAGGCGCTCAGGTGCTACGAACCGCCGTACGGAGGTAAAACGTCGCGCGGTCGAGCTTTCGTAGTCGGCATCGGCCATCCGCGACGCGAACTTTCACCCGGACGGCGGTCCCGCGCATGCCGCGGCGCCACTTACGAAGTTGTCGCGCCGCGCGTGTAAGTGAGCAGAGAAGGAGGAACATTATCTCCCTTCCTTCTCTTTGCGAATATTGTGCGGAAGAATATACGACGCAAATCGCGACGTCGACGTGGCTGAGAAATGTGCAATTGACTCTGCAACTCGAGACGTTAATCCTTTGGGAAGTTGGGTCTTGGCTCTCGAGACTCGGTCCATCAGTGCAGTTTGCCTTTGCAGCGAGGAGATAGAAATTAATTTCAACTGGAATTTACACGTTTCACCGGAATTGACTTGTACACGCGCGCTCAATAACAATGTCTCTTCCTCGTGGACGGTGGCGTACGGATGAATCAAAATCGCGTCGCGTCGAGTGCCGGCGTTGATTTTATCTATCCCGATCGCACGCCTACGGGCAAACACGTGCACACGAATGGAAAAACCATTTGGAAAAACACAAGCTGCGGGCGACAACGAGCGGCGCTATTTCTAATTTTAATTTCACCGGCCGCTGCCAGGATCCGGCTGGTATACAAACCGCATTCGCGTTTTCGGTCGCTCGATCGCGCGATGAAACCAGCCGGCCGGAAGAGTTTCGATGCTGTCCCCGGAATTGCGGCAAGCCGCTCTTAACCCGGATCGGGTCGCGAAGGTAGGCTGAAAACCGCGGCAGCGCACCCGACGCAGCCTCAAATCGCCCAGCAAGGCGAATTAATGTGCCCGCGCGGTTCAAAATAAATGCGGTCACGTTAAATTTCAATACCGAGATCGGGAAGCATGATTGCAAATCGCACGAGTTTATAACAGGTCCATTATGCCGATGCATAATACACGCACCCGTAATATCTCTTTATATTCCGTGAAATGATGGAAATCGCAATTGGGGACTTTCGAATCAGTTAGAGAGTGAATTAATAGATGAGTATGAGTTAATAGATGCAATCCCAAATAAACGCGATTTTGCAAAATCGATGAAATTTGAATCTCGATCAAGTTAATATATGCATTTTACTGACATATATATATAAGATACACACACACAGAATTATACGAATCACATATACACACAACACATTTACAATACATTTGAATTAACCAACAGTATATATAATATTGACACGTGCGATCCGAAAGAAACACGGTATCACAAATTTGAAATTGATTGGAAGGCTGAACTATAAGCTGTCTATCATATCATTATACATGCATCGCGAAATCTCCTTTATCTAGAGAATTATGCAAATTAGGAGTAAGCGATCCGTGCAGCTTGCTTAAGTTGGTTGATATAAAGCTCATCGTTTATTCTCCGCAGATTCAATTACCGTACTTTGAATGATTATTAACGTAACAGGAATCTGTCATTTATAAGATTTTTAACAGTGAGGGAGAGAGAAAATATACTTAATACAATAAGAAAATGTTACTCTTTCCAATTTTTTTTTCTATGAATATTAAATTCTTACATGGCGAGTAGTCTCAGAGAGATAAAATTAATGAAACATTGAACTGTTATATATCACGTAAACGACGTTTTCATAAAATCTGAACGCCGGGATTGCTCACTCGCGCGAAAGCCAATTGAAATTTATTACGTCGTAGGAATACAAACGATGGAATATCCTCTCGATGAATGTGGATGCTGTGCAGGATTGAGACATGATTATCGAGATGGAAATTCGCCCCTCATATTTCCGGCAGAGTTACGGAAAGTCGTTCTTAACTGGGATCAAGGAGTAAAAGCAGTAAGAGGAATACATAGAGTCGTGACTAAAATCGAGCAGGATGATAGGAGGACAATAAAGAGCGTCATCCGTTATCGGTATCGATAAAATCGACGATCGGCTGATCATGACGAGAAGAACAAGGACGGAAATGGAAAGCGCTCGATGCATCGACTTTGATTTTATATAAGCGATCGGGCGGTTTCATCGAGCGTATATCGATGCATATCGATGGAACACGAGCGACAAAGAGCGAAAGCTTTTAGGGAAAAAGAAGCAATAAAAAAAATAACGCATGACGGGATTCAAATTTCGCATTCGAGAACGAGAACGGTGTCGCGTAGATGGTAGTTATGGAGAGCGGCGAGATCGAAGCGACACAACAATTGAATCGATAACAGTGATACCGGCAAATATTTCCACATCACAACTATCGCGAAAATCACAGGAAAGGAAAATTAACAATCGGCAGGAAGATCGAGCGAAAGATTCAAGATGTTAGGATTCAAATCATTCGAATGTGTTACGTTTAAATAAAGTCTTAATTGAAAAATTAAGAATTTATAGACTCTTAACATAAAAGATCGGCGTTCGAATATTTTCGTGTTATTCTGCTGAAAATTTAGGTTATTTAGAGGGAGAAAATTGCTTTAGTGCGAGGGAACGAATCAGGCTTCTATAAAGCAAAATTAAACAATGCTTAAAGATTAACAAAAGAATTGAGAGGGATAATTAATTTTACTAAAAAAATTGTTCACACATATCGTCGAAAAAATTTTTTTTCTAGGTCTCTGTAAATTTCATCGCACGATTCTAAAAGGAACGATCTTGAACGATAAAATCCTCTTCGTTTATTCATATTCTGCCGCTGGAGGAACTTCTTCAGGAATAACGCGAAGAAGGGAAGGCAAAGTCGATATAGATACAACAAAAGTATCGCGGTGTGAATAAGTCAAGAATGAACGAGCAGACACGCCGCCCTTTATTCGGATGTATCTAAAGGGGAATAACCGCTGACAAATCGATTTCGTAGCTGATGCCACGATCGGGATGAGCGTTGCGTGTAGGGTATTTTCGCGCGGACGCCCGTGCACGTGGGCACGAGGGAAAAAGGAAGCTAGGAGAACGAGAATAACCTTACCGCGAATAAATAAACCATACAGCGTTACAATTCGTGCCAGTTTTGGCCGACCCTTCGAACTCTCAAACTTGGAATCATTTACGAACCTAGTGGAGGTGAGACTGTTGTTGCTTCGAGAAAAATTGTGTGTATTTTACGACGCGAACCATGAGAAGAAACAATATTTTTTCGTTTTACTTCGTTCGCAACTTCCCATTGATACTGTATCCCGCGTAAACTTTATAATCACGTTTAGATCCGTCAAATTTTTTCCTCTTTGACTTGCTTTTTTCGAACTTGATGCCTCTGACCGACGATAAATTGTAGAAAGAAATAAATATCACGTATTCTCTCTTTCTTGTTTTTACCTATAAATTTAAAAACGATATTTTAACAGCTCTAATTTGATTGATGATTCAATTTTGCGGCTTCTGTACTTAATTGAATATAAAACATCTATGAAACACGGAAATTGTATTTCTGTGTTAACTTTTGACTACTCTGTGACTCTAAATCAAATATGAGATTAAATGTGTATGTAATACTATTTCTGTAAATTAACTTGATATTGAATGCTCGAATGTAATACTGAGATATCTAAGAAAAGCGGATGGCGTTTATGATACATCCTGCACATGCAATTCGGATAAACGGGCGATATCGTCGGTAAACAGAATCCCCGCAAGATACATCCCAATTATAAACACAAATCACTATTCCAAAGTTAGGCATCAGGTCAGCCGCGTTAGACAAACAGCAACATCCTGTTCGATCTCTACGCTCATTAGCAGCGACCGTTGTGCATCGGTAAACCGGAACCTCTGCGTTATCCCTCCATCTATCTATCTATCTCCCTCTGTATACATCTCTTTACGACGATCGATTGGTGAAACATGCGTATGTCGTGGCGGCAACTTGCTTCTAAGAGCATGTTCTGTCGACCGGCGCGGCGTCTCGAAGCCGGACGACGCTTGGGACTTGCAGCGCAAACTCGGCAACAAGTTGCATTTAAAATCCACATCCGGCGTCTGTAGGAGTAGTTGTGCGGCAGTTTCGTCTCTTTTCTTCTCCTCCCATTCTCCTCTCCTCGTCTACCACTGCTACCGGAAACCCCGTCAAATCGCCGAGTATTCTCGACTGATTCGGGCTATTCAGACAAGAGCTCGCCCGAGATTTCTCTCGTCCGCTCGGCCCCGAGATTATTCCTGAAATTCGTTATAAATTCATTCGGGGGTACTACGCGGGTCGTATTGCATTCGAGACTGCCTTGACAGCCTTCTCACTCTCTTGACAGTTAGTAATTATTAATCGGATTAATCCGCTCGTTTTGGATAGGAAGAGACGAAGGAGAAAGAAGAAGGAACGCGACATTGGCTATTCATTTCTATTTTTGGGAGTCGCGACGTTGTCTGCTTTATTCATGCACTTTAGCCATTTTTACGCGCGCTCATTAATTCGGTTCCATTTTACGGTGAGCCTACTAAAGGTACACCGTTTTCCTCGCAAACGCAAATTAAAAGGCGTTGCACTTTGACTTACAACTTCTTGCAACGAGGAAATCTAGTAAAGGAGCGGGCCACATGAAATTACCGGAATTTCTCGACCGAAAGCTTCCAAGATGAAGAGCACTCGACTCGCTACTGAGCGAGCGCTTTTAGCACCTTATGGGTAAAGTAAAGAGAGAAAGAGAGAGAGAGAGAGAGAGAGAGAGAGAGAGAGAAAAGGAACCTTCAATTGCGAAAAATTTCTAACTGACAATGCAAAAAGCAAAACGTTGTGAAAAGCTAGTTTCGATAAAACTACGTTAGACGGAAAAAGTTTCGATAATGTCGAAATACTTGATTCCCTCGGTTTCATTTTCCCTCGGTTAACGATCGGTTGACATATTTTCAAGAAAAAGAAAAAAGGAATATACGAGCGCGCGTCTCGATGCGTGAGCAAAGTCGTAAGTAAATGTATACGGAATAAGGGGTTCCCTGTTAACTGCGTATACGGTTCTTGCATGGGCCGGACGCACAATGAAAACACAATAACCCGCGGCAACCATTAAATTTAATTGACAGTAGAATAACGAAGATCCTCGTCGGTAATTAAGACCAACGCAATGGGCATTCTCGCGCATGCCTGACGAGCACGCCTCTTTTTCATCTCTTTTCCCTTTCCCTTTCGCTATCAGTTTTGCGATTGTCTCTATGAGTGTTTGTTCGCGACTCTTTCTCGCTTGAATAGACCATGTCGTGAACGCGCCTCTGAAATAACGCATTGATAACGATTAAATTAGAGCGAGTGTAAGAAGTTTTGTATAAATGGGAAATGCAATATTATTCTAATAAGAGAGATTAACTATTTGTAAAAAACATGAAGGAAAATTATTAGATATATTATAAAATTATTATATATTAAAAATTTTTTAAATAGAAATAATATATAATTAGTAATTGTGAACTTTTATTAAGGGAGAACAAGAATTATTGATTTATTGCTTAATTATAAATAATTTTGACCGACTGTGGTTGGATTTTAAATAATTACATCGGTAAGATCGATAAATCGAAATTACAAGAAGGGGAGAGAGAGAGAGAGAGAGAGAGAGAGAGAGAGAGAGAGATAGTTAATCTTTCAATAATTAATGTAACCTGGTGGGAAGTGTTTAAGAAACGCTACCTGCCATGTCTATACTTTGCGAACACTTTTGGTTTTGCCGTTCTTATTATTACGCGACGTCTCTCTCTGACACCAGGAAGAAGAAAGTTGTCGGCAAGATCGCCGTCGATCGCCGAAGAAGCTGGGTGATAATTACAAGTCGAATCCATGGACCGGAAAGTGCGCGACCGGAAACGCCGTCGAGCAATGGATTTTGTGTTGCTGCTACTCGTGATGCTGCTGAAGCAAGAGGGTGAGTGCTTTCACTTATGACGAGCTGCGCTTTTGCAAGCGCACGGATGCATTCTGTTCCGATTCCCTGAGCGTGCGATGTCCTCTGCTACATCCGCTTTAAAAGGATAAGCACTACCTTCTCTTTCCTTTTTTCACAATTTCCTTTTTTAATCGCTGTTAAGGATGCTAACTACTGGGCTGTATTTTAAGTACGCACTTCGAAAGAGCCACAAAAAACTGCGAAAGACTACTCTCGAAAATCGATTTTGCTCGTAAAAATCTCTTAAGTGCCTGAACCGTGATAAAAATTTAATTGCGTTATATGTTATACATGTACATTTAAAATTATCCTCTAACGAGCTTGATATATCGCGAAAGATTTTTGATTGAATTATGCATTAATATACCGTAGGTTGTTAAATGTACATATTTCTATCCATTATGAAGACCATACGAAGACCTTGTAGAGTTATACAATAAATTATGCCGTCGTCTTTTAACGTCTTGTTACAAATTATTGTACTATTTGTTTTATAGATCAAACTTATTCTACCATGCTTATTGTATTATCTAGTTATGTTATTCAAATTTAATCATCATAATCAAGAATTATATTTTATGGAATAATTTCTGAAGCACATTTGTATATACGTATAGATATTATATTAATTGTGAAAATTAGTATCTTAATTAATCGAATAAATTGTGATGGTTTTCCGGTGAAAAAAAATGAATAATAGTAATTTTTATAATAATGCTGTGTTTACTCACATCCATTTAATTATCCTCGCTCTACATGGATGAGAATTTTAATAGTTTCTAATAATTATTAGAAACTGTTAAAATTCTCGTCCACGCACAGCGAGAAGTAATTAAATGGACGTGAGTAAAAACAACATGAAACACAGCTACGTATCGCAATAATTCGTAATTACGTGAAATAATCCGGCGCGGATAGAATTGCGATCGGAAGGGTTAGTTTTCATCGAGTTGCGTGGGTATCGCATCGCAAACGAAACATTGCTGTTAAAATTATTATTACTTGTAACAGCCTGTTTAACGGCTATTCGATTTTCCTGCAAATCATGCAAATAAACTAGAACCGATAAAACACAAATAGTTGAGCGCGCATGTCAAAAGTGAGCGTTCGTTAAATATGATACCGTAACATTAACGAGATCACATAATTGTACAAATTATAAAGCCAGACTTGATACAAAACGCCAATCAGGGTAGTAGACTATAGTTTCGCTTTCCTCGCGAGCCGTCTTTAACAGCCAGGTTCAAGAGTTGATTGTCGTTACCCCTCCGGCTAAGGTATATATATAGTTCAATGGGTCTATCATGAAGACCATAACAGCTAAAGATGCGTTCGGCACAGACGGTGTATAACTCGTAGGGGTTCTCAAACTTTAATGTCTCGACCTCGCCGTACCGCAAGAAGCATAAATTTATTTAAAGCTTTCTGCATTCTCACGGTGGCGCATAATTCGGTGCGCGATAAAGTGTAAGTTTTATGATGCATCGCGGGATAAAAACGCTCTAAAAACGACCAGCGCGATAATAAGAAGACGCGTAACTTGTATATAATTCATGATAGAAATAGCATTTGAGAAACGCTGGCATTTTCTAATGAATCTAGACGGGCGACATGTGTCTCTTTTTCTTATTTAAACACATACACACAACACACAACGCACATACATACACACATAACGTGTTCCTTTAATGTCAAGAAATAACATTTAATCTTTAAAAATTTTTATTTAAATAGAAAAAAAGTAAATAATTTTATAAACGTTTTAAACTTTTTTTGTTCAATATTCTCTATAATTAAGAATTAAATGTAAGGTTTTCTAAGCTTTTAAAGTCTTTTCCGTTGATGAAAACTAACTAGAGAAATAAAATCACTATTAGAAGGAAAAGAGCACATTGAGAATCACTGTATGTATGTTATAGCATACATAGCCGGCTACAAGCTCGTCTCTACACCAAAGTTTCCTCTGTCGTTCTATACCGAAGTATCTGATAGCTCTTGCAATTTCCAAATAGCCGTTTCCCATCTCACTCACGCCATTTTTTTGATGATCTCATCTCCTTGTTTTTTTCTATTCTTGGTTTGGTCCTCAATCTGAATGCATACTCCGACGAGGGTGAAAAGCTAAGAACAGTCATCCACGCTCATTTTTTTAAGAGTAAGGAACGAAAGGAACGATTTAAAAATGGCGCTTTTTCTAATTACGTTTCGTCGTTCTTTCTCAGTTATCACGACAAAAGTGCATGCGGCGTAAAAGAGATAGAAGTCAAACGAGGGTAGATAGGGAGCTTGAGGAGAGAAAGAGAAAAAGAGAGAGAGAGAGAGAGAGAGAGAGAGAGAGAGAGAGAGAGACGAGGGTGTACGCTGAGTAAGAGAACAGAGTGCGGGATAGGTAGGATTTATAACGTTCCGGTAGGTGAGTGAGGGAGAGAGGTGACGAGGAAGCGAGCGTTACGCCTGTGGCGGAATAAAAATCTCGCGTTAAGGCAAGGCAAATGGTGTAAAAGTCAAAATTAAATGGGCAGAGACGAAACGAGCGCGGGAGCAGTTAAAAGGTTACGATCGGCAAGAGATTAAGTAACCGCGAATACGAGATGCGTTCGCGTTATATATCAACTGGCAGTGAATATCTATAGGGATCACTTTCTCGGATTTTACTTCCGTCACGTCGGCTCGTGAAATAACGGTTATGAAAGCTCACGACAGTAAAGTTTGACGTATACATCTCTCGAGCGAAGAAAATCAAATAGAATTCAAATGTCAAAAGGGAAATTATAATAAGAATTACAATATATAAAATAAGAATTGTATAAAATAAAAAAGTAGACTAACAATATATAAGTGTATCAATATGAATTTTTTTTTTGGGTGACAGAGAGAGAGAGAGAGAGAGAGAGAATTATAATACTTTTATATAATAAATCAGAAGTTAACTAATAATAACGAAAAAACGAGAAAGACAGGCATCTGACAATCAAGTCATCAAGTCGAAATAATTTAGTTAAGTATTCTATATTAATTTTGTTTTTCTCTTAATAATTTCGATGATTGACAGTAAAAGTTATATGAAAATAAGATTAAAAATAGATCAACGATATGAAAAAAACACGATACGAGAAATCAGTCGATGAAATAAAGAAGCTGCTACATTCTTTCTTGAGAATCGTAGGGAGAGTTTTCTTTATATCGATTATATTACTCTATCTTTGGCAGGAAATGAAAAACATTTCTAGCAAAGAGGATAAAAATTGTTTTATATACATATCAATACAAAGACTGTGTGCATCACCATGTACTCGATATCAAATTTTAAAACTATGAACTTGAATATCATATATCCAATATATAAACACATACATATACATGCAAAATAGATGTTTACGATAAATTGGTTAACATGAATAAATAAAAGATGCGTCTTGAACACATCGGCGAAAACTTTTTTCTCTCGAATAAGTCGTCTGCGAAGATTGCAAACCAGTCGTTTAATTAGACAAAAAGAAAGAATACGAATCGCCTGGCGTTATTGTTTTGATTAATAAATTTTAAACATTATTTAACAGCATTTATTATATATTTTGTATGTATTTTATGTTTATAATATGCAAAAATTGTGATAATTAACTATATACATATATATATATAGTTAATTATCACAAGTATATATATATATATGTATATATATATATATATATATATATATATATATATGTATGTATATATATATATGTATGTATATACATATAAATATATATATGTGTGTATAATCGTAATTTAGCAAGAAATAATACTTTTTTATTCGTAGAGAGAAATGTGCGTGCGTGTGTTTTTGTTTAAAACAGGTTTTTATATTTAAAATATTAAATTTTATTTTTTAATTATTTTAAGATTTAATTTGTGTGTAAATTTTATTATCTTTTATATGGATATCTTATTTATCACCACATTTTTCTTACTAATATATTTCTTACCATTATATATAATATATTTTTTATTATTTAAAAACAAATTTAAATTCCAGTATTATGATATACATACACTAACGGGTATGTAACGAGAGTATTAATAATTTTATACGTATTTAAGTTTGTAAAGAAATTATTAAAGAGAAGCTGATAATTAAATTTTCCATAGGTAAATTGTTTTTGTCTTGTTTGTTTAGCCTCAAGGCTTTTAGATATATAATACCGCGCGCGTGTACAAACGCACGGGCCAGTACACAAAGTTCTCCGATTTATGACGGCCAAGAATCTGCGAGCAGCTCATTTAAGAGATATGAAATATGGTACGAAATTCGTCATAATGCATAGTGAAAGTGGAGGATCATCGGGACTATTATTTTTAATGTTATAATTTTTAATGATATAACATTAATGTTATAATCTTATATGTTATATATCATATGTACTATTTCGATTGCTATCCTGTCGCAAATGATAATGCGAACGAATATTAAATAACGATCAGATCATTTGTTTAAGCAATCCTCGGAATTTATGATGTCTTGAAGATTAGTAGAGTGTATTATCATTATAATCGATAAAACTATTAAATCATGTCATTGTTATATTAATAGATGTTTATAGGGAAAAGGAGAATACAAACTAAGCGATTTTGCGAAACCGTGCAAGGTATCTCTTGAAACCTTATAAAGTGTCCGTATCGATAGGTCTGACGAGTTGAAAGATCGAAAACCGAAAATTGACAGGTGATTCGAAGAAGAAGAAAATACAACGGTGCGCTTCGGGGCATTTCGGCATTCCGTTCACAATATCGTATGCATTTTCGCGTCCCCCGATGTAATAAAGCTGAAATGCGCGAAACTTAATTTCCCGTCCCTCGGCACGGAGGTTGCTGGAATTTGAATTTTTCCGCGCGGTCTCGTATTCATATATAGTGAGAAACGTTCGGTTTTCCAGAGAAAAGTACGCAAGCGTATAAAAATGTCGCAGAGTGTGAAAAGCGCGAGCGGAAGTATTTGGATGTAAAAATCCATGCCTCTTGTATCGAGCTTCCGTGAGTTTTTACATTAATAGGTAACTCCTTTATGATAAAAATATGTCAAAGAAACGGAATTGCAGAGTGTTGGTACGGTAATTTATCGATCAGATCGTAAAAAAAGAAAGATGAAAAATGAAGGTGCACGAAGGAAGCGCGGTTGGATGATTGACGCGCGTAACGAAGATGAATTAAAGAGTAGGGCCGATTTATCTGGATGGCTATCGCGAAAGATTCTCGACAAATTTTTTCGCTAATCTAATACCAAAGAGTAACGAGCAAGTATTTATAACATTATCATCTAAAAGCATGTAAGAAGATGCGAGATTTACCTGTAATAAAAATTGAAAAAAAAAAAAAAACAAGAGAACAAAAATTAAAAGAATTATATTAACTTGATTTCTAATTATTTTTTACGCGTTATGTTTAGTTGCCTAAGAAAAATGTAATAAAATTATTATAAATAAGATTTAAAAATATTCAAACACACTCCTTGCGCAAAATTTAGCGCAAGTAATCGTCTCTAATACATATAGATGTATGAAAATACGCTTTTTGCCCAAAGCTGACAAAGCGCTTTGAAATTCCCTCATTGTTCGCTCGCCGGCGAGAATGTAAACGTCCAGGCGTGCCGGACTTAAATCGAAAACGCACTCCAATGAGGCGAGTTATATCGCTTCCTCGACCGCGCGACTCGCCGCCTCCCTAGAGCAGTCCGTTCACCTGATGAAGATAAAACGGGATAATTATAGAGCCTATCGGGGATCGCGGTGCGGCTAAATTTGGTCGGGACACGCGAGATCGTCGAACGTTGGGCGCGGCAATAAAAGGAAAACCGGGACTTGGCTGGCGGCGTAGCAGTGAAAAAGAGCCAGTAGAGAGGAAAATAAACCCGCGGTGTGCGCGCTATATACTCGGACGGAATAAAAAGCGTAGTTGAGAGCATAGAAATAGAAATAGAGCGGACGCGACGAGAGCGAGAGACGCTTAATTTTTCATACGGGACGTGCGCATCTGTGTTTGGTCGACCGCGCGCAACTCCACGCGACCTCGCTAATTATTTCTAACTCATTTTTTTTTCATTCAGCTTCCTCTGTTTCGTGACTGCCGGATGCTGGTGGCAGATGCGGTTACTGTTGCCTCTGTTGCCGCTCTGACAATTCGCGTCCAAGACGGTCGTTGTCGCTGCTCGCAAAACCTTCCTCTCTTCGCTAATCGTACCGGTGCACGCGAATTCTATCCTCCGTTCCGCATCGTATTTCCTTCATTTTTCATTTTATATTATTATATTTTACTCTAAAGAGAAAAACTAAACTGACCTACAAACATTTTAAGATGATGTTATCGAACCTATCACCTGATGAATTGAAGAAAGCTCGGAATCGTCAAACTCTCATCACAGATGTTTTAGTAAAATAACACTGATTGGAAATAATGACATTTAATGTTTAATAATAATATAATAATAATATTTAATAAAAAATATAAATTTTTTATGATTATATACATATTATGTAAACGTGTAGATGTTCTATAATTATGTGTTTCATTATAAATTTTTAAATTATGTTTGGGAAACATAATTACTAGAATTATTAAGAAAAATGTAAAAGAAAAGCAATTAGAAGAAAAATTACTGAAAGATACAAATATTGCTTTTTCTCTTTCACTCTAACTTTGTCTCTTATTTTCTTTTACGAAGAAAAAAGGAAGAGATTCCAAGAAGTTTCTCTTGGCTGTAAGAGAAAAACTATCGATTGCAAATCGTAGTTTCAGTAATTACCCTGACACGAGCTTTCGCTGGAGTGAAGTAGTATCGTCAAATTCTCATTGGCTAAACGTACGCTCTAATAGCTTTCTCCACCTCTCCGATCGCATTTTCTCTTTTCTCTTCGTTTTTTCTTTTTCGCGTTCATTCCCATGACTTTCGTGGAAAAGCGCTCGACCAAGTGCGATCTCAGCACTTTCCAAGCTCCTGATGTTTCGACCTATTCGAAACGAAAACGAAATGTCCACGATGGGTCAAACACAAACGAGAATATAGTTACATTTTTTTGCAACAAAAGCGAAGGCGTCGTTTTAATTCTAAAATTAAAATTTTCACAGATATGCATTATAATTCAATATTTTATTTGCATATACATATGTTAAAAATTTTTATTTGTTCCAAATTATTTACTCATAATTTATTATATAATCTTTTTAAAATTGATTGCATTATCAAATTCGATTACATCAGATTTTGCATTACGATAGGGAAGCATAATATTATCATTTAATATTTAATATTTAAGAGAGTAATTTTTTAGCTTTAATTTTAATATTCATAAAATTCTTGTTGCATACGACTACGTTTCTTGTAATATCAAAAGGTTTTAAATTTGTTCTTTATTCCCAAATAAAGTTACGTTTAGTGTTGTATGAAATTCTATTTTACGCTACATCTTTAAAATGTAAGAGAAATAACGATTTTAACTATACGAGAGTTAAAATCGTGCAGTCTCATTATCGAATAATAATCAATGTACGAAAGAGTCGACCCTTTCAATAATAATAGCCAAGGAACTTTTGACGATAATATTACATTACGGGATCCACGTTCGATTTAATTCTCGCAATTTTTACTTCCGGGTTGCTAATGGCACCAGTTTAAAAGTCAGCTCTCGTTGTCTTTATCGGTAACTTCTTTCATTATACGAATAGTTACGCCTGCATATTTTATATCTTCGACTTCTATTTCCAACCAATCTTTTTTTTTTCTTATCATTTTCTTACTTTGTTACCTCTTTGCATTCTTGACTTTTTCCCTAAAGCTTCTCTCACAGAAGTGATACATATAAGATTCGTCTCCGCCAAAATCCTGCGGTCCAAGTGGAGCAATCCAAGACGTCCATTTCTACCGAACAACTGGAAACTATTTCGTGTCACATTACAAACATGGCCGGGCGCCGTTTTCAAATCGCGGGATCGAGCTTACCACGGCGCTTTAATCGACGACAAAATCGATACGCTTGCCAATCCACGGCCAAATAATTGACATTACATAAAGTATTCAGGTTGCAATGCCGGGACCGTTTAAGCCCGGCGCTCGTGCGGTAGTAATTTTCAATTCCGCGGGAAACGAAATGTCATAACGTTGTCACGCGAAACGACGTTAATGGCGAAACAAAGTGACGGGTTTAAAAGGGTGTAACGGAATGCAAAATTATCGGTGAATTTGTTAGAACTCAATTTAAAACAATTTGTGCTCACTCGCGCGCTTAACAGTTCCCACAAATAAATAACAAAGCTTGTCAGATAATTGCTCGAGCAAGCTTATATTACATTTCTTTCGCGCATTTTACATATCTTTGCGTATTTTTTCGATACATTTTAATATTCAATGTTTGGATTGACATTACATACCGTACCTATAAGTGAGAGCATCTTTTCCAAAGATTATTAAAAACTTTCTCAATTGACTTGATAAAGAACTTAAAGACACGAAACGTATATACATATATGGAAAAGTAATTATAGCTTAACCTGTGACATTCATGCGGCGTACTGTCAAATATTATTTTCGGATCATTGCACAAAATCGCTTGGAAATCAGTCCGTACAATTTTAAAGCAAGTTGACGAATATCGATCTGCAATGTAATTTCATTAACGTTGTCTGCCTGGTTTAAAATCACTTCCAAATGGACTATGAATACGATTCATGATCTTTCGAAAATAATTACCATTTATCATGGTAACAGTCTTTAAAACAATATCGAGATAGATGGTGTTAAAATTAATTCCGCCTAAACGGATCTATGTTACGTATGTATGCGACATCGCTGCAAAACTTTATATTCGCTTTTTGCAAACCGACCGACACAGGATATAAAACGGTCTAATGAAGATTCCGCTCATTAACATCTGACTAACGAGCACGTCCGACTGAAGAACCGCACGACAAGAGTATTAAGCTCGCTCCGTCTACTCCACAGTCGTGTGCCTGATCTCACAATCGGATACCGTTATTTCTTTTTGTTTCCGTTTCTCTGCGATTTTCAGCATGTTCGTCTCGCCGTAGTCTATCTGTCGGAAAACAGAAGTCCTCAGTTTCGACGGCGCAGCACCGCGCCGTCGGCAGGACAGACGATGTAATTAAAGGTGACACCGTCAGCGTGCGCGGCGGGACACTGTCGTACAATTACGACGAATAAAATTTAACGAAGTGTGCATCACGCGCGCGGTGTCGCCCGCGCAATTCGCGCGCGCACGCGCTTAATTAAGCTCTCTCGCCCGCTCATTCACCGACCCATCCTGGTAATTTGATCCGCGTGCGATTCCCGGTCCACCGAGGTATGTAAATCGAGTTCCCGTTTTCTATGGCTTGGATCGTGTAATTTTCCACCCGCATCCGGGATCAGAAAAATAGCGGAAAGAACGAATGAAAGAGAGAGGAGCGAGGGAGAGGGAGAGAGAGAGGGAGAGGAAAGAAGCGAGAAAGATAGAGAGACGGGGAAAACGAAACTCGATGATCCCGTGTTCGCAAAGGTATTTTTATTTCGGTTAGGATTGTGTGTGGAGGCTTTAGTCTTCCGGATTATATTTTCCATTACGCTGTTTGCCAAGTAAGTTGCACTAATGTTGCGGGATGTATGTATTATACGAAGGATGTAATCCTCCTAAGAAAGGAACCGATTAACGAGGAAACAATTCGCGCACGCGATAACGAAACATCTCTTTATTATACACGTCCGAGTCCCGCAGTAAGTAAACCGTTCATTTCACGCTACGTGTATTATCCAGTTTCTCCTATATCGTGAGAGAAAATATATTTAATCCTCTGATGGAAATTTACAATCCCACAGGAAACAATCGCCATTCGAAAAAACTCATTTTAAATTTAACACACACGCATTCCTTAACAAGTCCCTTGTAAAAAAAAAAAAATATATGTATGTTAAATTTGGTTTATTTATTTTATCGATCAACGTATCAACTGATATATCTATTCACAATTCATTTTCACCATTTTTATTATCGCGATGCGAAAAATTCCGAGCTCCATCGAACCCCCGGAATGTGTCCGGATCTTGTTACGGAATTTAAAACGTAATGCGCTGACTCTGGCTAAATTCCGAGTCTCCGTTTCTTTTCCCTGTCTTCTGTTCCCCGGCATACACTCTCGCGTTTCCAATTAATTTCTCTATTTTCTTTCGACCGCATTCCTCCGCGCGGTGAGACGTACGTAAAAGCGCTGGCGAAGCTCTGAATTAGTCTGGTAAATGTATTCCTAGCGTTATCGCCACAGTTGTATATATTCCGGACCGCTTCCGGAAAGGTGTGGAGGGGGGAGGGAGTAATAGCCTTCACGTCGCAAATTGTACCCGACGAAGAAATAAATCGACGAACTTACGGGCTAGTGGCAGCCGACTTTTCCATGAATTTCGGAGCAATTTCGTTTGTCTCGGCAGGAAAATAATTTACGCTTCTCGCGACAAATCCTTACCTCTCGTCGCGGCTACTGCCGCGTCTGTGTTTTTTCAAACCGACTCCACAAACGCGAATTAATTTCGTCCCGTTTTTCTACTCGCCGACTTTCTACAGATTTTCATTCTGATCGTGACCAAAAGCTCTTCTCTGCATCCTGGATTATTCATTTCAATTTCTCAGTACATTATTTGAGATAAAAAAACACGACAGTTAAATTTCTTTAACACAAACTCAATTACACGATTTATACATCCCGTCACGCAAATATGAGGTATCGTGAATTCATGTGACCTAGTAATATCGAATCATGTACATGCAATTTCGATCGAATTTCCGACTATGTCAATTTCAAGTTGTGCGACTTGACTTAATTATCCATCGATTGCAACGCGTCTCTAAAGTAAAATATGTAAGAAAACTTTTTATATTTTCTAAACTAAAGTAATAAGAAATTATATTACGCGTGCGCGTAGAAATTGGAAATTGACTAAGTTGCCTAACTTTTACTTTTAATATTTTTACGTTTTTCACTCAATTCTACTATTTTTATTTACATAAAAAATTGAACTATATATCTTCCAGATACATACATGGTTAATTAGAATCAATTATAGTTGCCTCTGTAAATATAATTCTCAAGAGATATGTTTTATTTTTCGCATAAGCAACGATTCGCCGGGAGCTAAGCTGCCGTGCAAAGCGGCATCGCGTTATATATATATATATATATATTCGTATTCCGGTGTAATTAGGAATAATACTTCCCAGCGCGGAGACCGCAACGACGAGAGAAGCGTAATGTTGGAAGAGAGGGCCGAGAGTGCAAAAGCATGATACATAAAATGTAGATTTCACGCGCTCTTATTTTTCCTCGCCGCAGTAGCGGCGCGGCGGCGCATAACACTTTTTGCAATGTACAATGCACCAGACAAATTTGAATCTACGGCCGAACAGAACACGCGGGAGTATACTTTAAACCCTTCGCATAATTACTCGTAACAGGATATAAACGGGAGCTCTAGTTGGTCCTAGTTATCTACGCTGAATCCGACTTTGGTGCACCGCGCGTCTCTCTCTCTCTCTCTCTCTCTCTCGCATACCTGTATTTAATTCCCGCGAAAATTGTTACATATGCGTCTAATTACCGGACCGGATGACAAAAAGCGTTATCTCGGTTGCGTAAAACTATAACTGTCACGCGATACGCGGTTTTACGCAACTCGCTTACGACACATATGTATCTGTCAAATTTCCGCAAATTTTCAGGCCGTTAAATATTAATGATACAACAGCAGGAGCAAACACATAACACAACTGCTATCCGTTGAACTCAAAGTTATCTCACGAGTGTTATATATAATGCTCATTGGGCATGAGAGAATAAAATGTATGATAAATTAAATACCCCTCGAAAAAAGTCGATTTATTTTTTCCTTGATTATTCTTGTGCGTTATTGTCGCTCGCTTTTAGCTGCTTTATATAATATGTATATATATATATATATATATATATATATATATATATATATTTTGCACTAACGTGTAATTTGTGACTCGTTTTCTCATGTTTCGTAACGGGAAGAATTCATGTCATGTAACGAGACAGAAACCCGTTTTCAAAGAACCACTTTTGTCTGGCACTCCCGTCCGTAACGTTTCACTGAATTTTTAGGGGTACTCCGTGATTTGCAACGGATGCGAGAAATTTCATATTTCATGAGAGCCCGCACACGCCGTGCTATCTTCGCTCACGCGTTTCTCCGAGTAAAAATTTACCTCTAGAGATACTTCCGCGTCTACTTGGTATTTTCCAACTAAAATTATTTTTACAAAATGCGAGAATACTATTGTTAAAACTTATGAACCGCAATCATCAATCTTTACTAAAACAGATATAGAGAAAAGAAAAAAAGAAAAAAAAAAAACACCGAAATTTTGCAAATGCCGAACAGAAATGTATAAAGGATAAAATCTGGCTATAGTTCAAAATAGTCCTGAATTCCATGTTCACCAAAGATAAAGTAATATGTACGTTGTTAATTGTAGACTCCTTCCCGTAAGAAGATTATTATCCAGTAATGCTAACGGAGGACATATATGATTGTAAAGAATCATAAGAAAATAAGAATTTTACAGATTTCAGATTATATTTATTTAAATTAGAAGATATTTTCAGTTTATAATATTGAGAAGTGAGTATCGCCCTCTCTCAATTAACAACTATCACATTTTTATATATTAAACAATATGACACATTTAATCCTTTTTCCTACATATACTTCTTTTCTATAATAATAATAGAATAAATAATAGAATAAATAATGACAATGATGATAACAATGGTAAACACATATAGGATATTACATGTTACTGTAATAACAAATTGGAAATGATATTGATACTAATTATAATAACAATGAGGATGAGCATAAATTGAAATTTGTAGATTGTTATAGTAAATGATTACAATAAGCTGTTAAAGTATGCTTATTCACTGCTTCATCGAATGTTCAATATGTCAATCGAGTAAACAATGGTATTTGATAGTGTAGTTTAAATTTTGCGAAATAAAAAAATCTTGTTAGAAAATACATAAACTCTTATTAGCATTGTTATCACAACCGCAAAATTCTTTCACTTATTATCAATTTCGATAATATTGAGGACTTTAGAAAGTTGGATATAGAAATTATTTAACTAATATTGACATTGATACAGTATTAAAATAGTGATCAGAATCATGCTGCAATAATGGAAATAAACGCGCGAGCGCACAACTTCTATGAATATAAAATACGAACATACATTTAGTACAATTGCTTTGTTCATTCTAATTGGATGCGTACGGTTTTATTACTTGTGTGCGTATTAACAAATTATAAATTATTTTATATTAGAAATACAAAATATGTAAATTGTACTGATAAATTGAAAAATACTCTTAATGAGAAATATTAACATGAAAATTGAATTTTATCCAATGCAATAATAATTTTAATATTTTCCTTGTTTTTAAAATTATTTTTAAAAACTGATGTTACATATAAAATATCTATAACATCATAATATATAAATATACTATATTTTTATTTCTTTACGATGAATATTTTTTATTAATATCTTATTAGTTCTAAATTCATATATAATATTAAAACTTAGTTTAAAATTAACAGAGAATTGATCGGAAGTCAGAGTAAGGATTATTACAACAAACATACGATATATCTCTGTATTATGAACGATAAATGTGGTATTACCAATATGGCCGTTCTCATAGTCAGCGAGCAATATGTGTTAGTTTACCATGTGATCCCTCATTAAATATTTAAATGCATTGAACAACGTCGGTGGGTGATACTCTGTATGAACGATCAGTGACGTAGAACATTGCACGGAAGCACTCGAAAACTAGTTCTCTCTCGTGGTTGAAAGCACTCGAAAAGTCGCACAACTCTACGAAGTACGTCAAAAAAAGTACGTGAACTCACACGACAACGTAATATCACCTTTCCTTGACAGGCGAAACTTAATCACGCGACCACGTATATTTTTCTCTTCTTTTTCTTTTTTTTTTTTACTATTTTCGACATGCGAATCGTGATTGTATTGTCCTTATTACAATAACATTGTTACGTGGTCTCAGGGTGTCGACTTTAAACACCATAGTGATCGGTGGACCGTGGTTTCTCGGATTTTACAAGGAACCTCTGCCGTGCTTTCGTGCACGCGACACCCTCTACAAATCACCTGAAATCGCCAATTTAAGGAAGCGGCGCGAAACAGCACCGAGAATTCGAATCTTCTCAGCTGCACGTACCGAGGAATGTAATCTGGCGAATGCGAATTCTCACGGGAAATGGCTTGTAGGTTTCGGGCTTTTAAATCGCCTTTTTATAATGGTTGTTCTCTGATACATTCTCTCTAACGCTTCAGACTTTTAAAAATATTAAAACGTGGAGGAGATGATAAAAAAGCTTACATTAATCCTGTGAACTCTTTTCATAAATAATGAGAAAAGATAATGCCCGGATAAGAATACTGAAGTATCTTCAAATTACACTATGTGACCTGAATCAGCAATAAATGAGTTGCTTAATGAACGTTTGCTTACATTTTCCATTGTTTGTATTCATTAACCTGCCTTTATTGATCAGTATAACGATTAACATAACCTCATTAAACGACGTAAACATACATTTAATGTTAAATTAAAAAGATGTTAATCACTTTATTATAAATTGTTATAATATTAATTAATGAATTAACATTAATTATGATTTTATTAGAAACTCTGATAGAACTAGTTGTAATCGCGTGAGAGTTCCCAATTTTGTTTTCCAAAGTTTATCAGATCCGTCGCGGAACTTTCTGATGTGACAATTAATTTATTCCGCCTACCTCGTGTCATCAAAAAGACTATGGTATTTATGTATATCGGGAGGAAATAATACATTTTTACATCGCTAACCACTGCAACCTTGTTTCTTTCGTAGATTTCATCGCTGGCGAAAATAAAACCCCTTCCTTTTCTCATTTCTATGGCGGATTTCATTTTTGTTATTACTCCTCGTTGAACTGCGTTTAAGTCCGTTTACACAGTTGAAAATGGTCGGTCATTGTTTACAGTCTATTCCTTCTCTTTCTGTCCCGTTCCGGTCTCTTTCTTTTTCGCTATTACCACGGCAAACGGAAGGGTTATATGTACTTTGCCATTCTTGGCGTCCTTATGCGAAGTAGTATAAGCACACAACTTGATCCTTTTATAAAAAAAAGATAAACTGATTGATTTTTGAAATAATTTAAAAAGTATGTAATTGTAAAAATTTTAGTTAAGTGACAATTTTTTTATTTTTTTAAAAAGGAAGAAATTTTAAATTAATATTAATATTATTATTAATACATAGCTTTCATTGATTTATCTGTAAAATCGCATTTTAGAATATTGGTTGTTAATTATAAGATTATTTAAGAATTAATTAAGATTATCGAAGAAAAAAATACGTATTGACATTTATATATATGTATATATATGTATATATATATATATATATATATATATATATATATATATATATATATTTCTCTAATGTTTTAAAGAATGTAAAAATATTAGCACACATACCTTTTGAAAAAAATAAAAAGATGAATACATTACTATTATTTTTCAACTTTAAAAGATTTAAAAATTATTATATATACGTACTGAATTTTGTATATATTTTTATGTACATATACCGAGTTTTACTTGACATTCTCTCTTTCTCTTTATCTTACTCTAAAATTGAAATGTTGACATTAATCAATTACTTACATGTTATGTCAAACATACCTTCTTAAAATAAATTATTAAAGCTAAGTGTATGTATATGCTGTTGCGTAAGCTTTTACGTCATAGTAAAATAAGGAAAGACTCGTTTACAATATTTGTATTTTCTGTCACATAATGTGCAATTTTTGAAGTTGAGCATTATGTCTTCTGCAAAAATTGCGACGTTTTACAGTTGAAATATTGCAATATTTTGCGGTTAAAGTATATTTAAAATTTTTCAATCTTTTACAATTAAATTTGTATTTATTATTTGATTTAATATTATAATTATTTTCTGTTCTTCATTTATCAGTACGTTCAAATTTACACTTTTGAATTAATATAACATATACATGCGCGCACATATACATATAGTATTAGTATAACAGTGACAAGGTATTTATGTTGTACAAATAATCATTAATAACTGATCAAATGAAACTTATTATTATGGCCGGAAATAACGAACCTCCTCATCAATTACCTTCCTCATAAATGTTTCTATTGCAATGGAAAGGTGTTGCGTTACCCTCGCCTGAGAGAATGACACATAAAACGTGCCTAGTATAACCAACTCTTTTGTGTTATTCTGCACATGTGAAATATCTGTATTATTTTGAGTGCATAAAGTAACACATAAATGTTTTATCAACATGGCTTAATTTAACAATGTATCTTGTCTCTTTTTCTGTGTCCCATAAAATTTACAAGATTATTTAATAACTTGGTATAATATATTTATTCCATACAACTATAAAATTTATTGCACAATGTTGTTATGCTTAAAACGCTTTTAACATAATTTGCAAAACGTTTTGATCGCAGCAACGACGAAATGTGATTATCGCCTATGTTACACCAGCTCGTTCGAGCGTTTTCGAAAAACGCCAACCCATGCGACAACGAGCGCACTCGTGTCGCGGTAATTAATATTAATGCTGGGCTACGTTTCGGCTGAGTCAGCAACATAGGACGCACCAGCAACTAGCATGTGACGGGCCGTCTCGACGCACTAGTGCCGTTGGGGGCCTCTGAATGAATCGATAATCATAAAGCACGCGAAAAACCGCCTGTTCCCTCAATGGAGGTGGAACGCCTTCGCCTTCGACATTTCCGTCTCCATTACAACAGCATTGACTAGTCTTTTACGCATCCGAATCAGCATCCCGAATCTCCCTCCCCCATAGAAAAAAACGTGACGAAGGCGCACGCTCGAGGGTGAAATGCATCTGATGGCATTATATGGGAGTTGTACAGCCGGTGTGGTTTATACTAGAGAGAGCCGTCGACCTCTCTTCCTCCCTTTCCCCTCTCCCCTCTCCCCTCTTCCTCTACGTAGAGCCCCTCTATAGTTCCTACCGTCCACGTAGGGTGAAGAACACCGAGGGCGCGAAGCAGTCACGCCATGAGCCGGAAGTGACCCTTTCCCCGGATTCCATGCCCGGTCCCGTCGAGAGTCGTAAAGACAAAAATCGGAACTCTTATCACCGGACAAATTTATCACTATAACTACCATGGGTGTGTATGCGCGCGCGCGTGAACACGTACAAGAGACATAAACGAGGCGAGGTGACTTTATCCGACAACTGTGTCCAGCCGCAGGCAACAATTATCTTTTCGTATGTCTCAGAGTCGCTAGCGACATTCAGTAAAAGGGAAGCATCAAGGAGAACGGAGATTATGCGAGGTGATCTGATTAAACAAATTTTCTCGACTCACTGGGAATATTAACAAATTTCTTACATATACATCGTTTCTTTGCAACTATATCTACGCATGTTTTCTGATAATATTTATTATCCATTAACCTTCAAGTCCTATGTGTGTGTGTGTGTGTGTGTGTGTGTGTGTGTGTGTGTGTGTGTGTGTGTGTGTTTGTGTTGTCGTTGTTATATACAGTACGTAACGTTTTTCATGAAGAAAATAAAATAATTGGAAAAATTATTACTGAGATTATTTTTTTGCATATTGAATAGTGACAAAATATTTATGTAATTTGTAAATGTCCATTAATTGCGAAAGAGAAGACTAATTAAAAGTAATTAACAGGAGATTGATAAGAAAAGAAGGAATTAATATGGATTGAAGTTTTGTGGTGAACAAAATATATTTGGAAGCAATTTCGTTAGAAGAATTTTCTCTTCCAACTAAGTCTTTCAACTGAAAAGTTTTTGTTTTCAAATATTTAGATGGTGGCATTTAAATTCCGAGAAGAGCAAAGCGTGCGGCAATTCGTCAACGTCAAGACAATGCCGGCTGCCAGTATGCAGTCGTGCATATACGTATCTTAGCGTGTAACGAAACAGCGATATTGAGTTTAGAAGTAGTTTAAACCACAAGAGAAAGTTTCTCAGATAGTGATGCTTATATATCGATCAGTAATATATAGCTACAGTCTATTGTAACTGTTATAAGAATACCAATTTTTTCGTTCTTGACAAGATATATATTTTATTCTATTTATGTTTTATATATTTAAAAAATCTGGTATTCAATTAAAAACATATATTATATCTTGCAGGAATTTTGAAATGATTGATTGATATATTTTTTAAAATTGAGATTATAAAGTAT
Organism: Anoplolepis gracilipes; assembly: GCF_047496725.1. NCBI lineage: Eukaryota > Metazoa > Arthropoda > Insecta > Hymenoptera > Formicidae > Anoplolepis > Anoplolepis gracilipes. The sequence goes on from NC_132974.1 coordinate 5,136,057, forward strand.
ATTAACATGGTCAGGAGTAATTATTAAAAAATATATTAATTAAAAAAAAATTTTAATATTTTATTATCAAGATTATTAATGAATATTAGTAATTAACGAACATTAATTATTAATTATCTTAAAAGAGGTCGTGAGAGTTGAAATTCCATTTGCTGAATTTTTTATCTTTGCAAGCTTTTAACAAAAATGCTTTGTTATTTTAAACAGATGGTGGAAGTTCCAGATGAATATTAACAAGAAATTCATGTGGAAAAAATTTTTAATTTTTAATAAAAACTTATTTCCACAGTTCATGTGATTATTTCGACAAACTGACGAAATGATCGTATGGAAATCATTGTTCTATTCGTTTCTATCCACGGAGAAATACGACGACTCTAGATATCAATTTAAAGTCGCATCAGCTTAAACTTTCTGCGGTTGAATGTCTAATTATGCGCTCGTTTCCGCGACGAATAAAGGAGAAATAATGCTACAAATATCGCATTTCTCTCGCAAATATCTGTAATTAGAGAAAGAGCGAGCGAGAGAGGGAGAGAGGGAGAGAGGATCATACCGAGCATTGCGAACATATGTAGTACATACATATATATTCGACCCACGCTGTTTATATCTGCGTCGAAAGGAAATGCGAACGCTATGGTTAATATCTGTGCTATGTGTAATAACGCGAACGATCAGCATTTGTTTCTATCTTCGTTCTCGCAATATTACAGCGATTCTGTGCGCGAGCTAGTTTAGAATTTCAAGGGACCTAAATAGAACAACGGAGCTAGCGAAATCTTAGAAATAAAGTAATTTATGTTATTATATTTAGCCAGAAAAAAGAACACAGAGTAAAGGCAAAGTGTTATTTGTAGATTATTGTTTACAGCTTACTTATTGATAATCAGAAAATATTAAACAAACAATAACATATACATTTAAATGAGCTTTTTTTGATTAGTCTGACTCGCTTTTGCTGCTTACCGCTAAGTGCTACTCGGGTTGCTTTCGAAAAGTCACCACGATACAGATCCTGCGAAAAGTGCACACGGGAGTCATGAACTCTTTTCATAGCTGAATCGTGCCCGAGAGAACGGAGATTTTCGGAATAGCGCGAGAGAGCAAAACGTAGAGAAATGTATCGCGTCACGACTGTTGTCCCCGGCGCGACAATTAAACTCGGAGATTATACCCCGTCCGCGGTACATCGTATCGTTATAATGAAAACGTTAATGTGTTGAGCATCGCTCTCCCAGTCACATGAAACTCATCTAAATACGATAATGCTCGGCCGGCCATTGCCTTACCGTGTCTCTGGCCGTGTCTTACCTTCTTCGAGGCTTTAATTCCGAGTGTATATATAAGGAAGCGCATCCGCTACGTGTATAGCGTGACTAGAGTACGAGTCTCAACCTGTTCGGACAGCTAGTACGGGATAAGATAAGAGGACTGTCAGGTACTTCTCTTTATTGGGATACAATCTAGTTTGTGTTAATCAAACACGATCCCGCGGAAAGAAATGGACTTGTCATTTGACGATGTGAATTATCAAATGTAATCGTTGCGCTCTAACGTAAAACTGTACCTGCTAATGCAAACTTGATCGAGATCATTAATCATGTGGCAATGGAGGACAGCAAAGAACACTAGTATTTTTATCGATAGTTTGCGTGTGCCATGTGTCCAATTCTATAAACATCGCGATATTAGAAAAAGATTATCCACTTGGATTACCTGCGCACGAATATTTCTTGTAAGCCGCACTCGTAACATTTCTAGCAGTAATTTAATAATATATCACTAGTGAGAATTATTATTTAATGGCCGAACTTCACGCGGAATTAATGTACGAACTTTTAGTCAGCGGCTTATCTCACGCTCCACTAGGGCGTCATATTTTGTTAGACCACGGTGGCCAAATGCTTGAAGACGGTTCTAGTCGGGATGATTGGAATAACTATGTAGTATATTCGGGAGGAAAATGGAATATACGCCTAAAGTTTGTTCGACGTGAGCACACGTCCGGGAAGAGTTAGCTGTGCTCTTGCGCGATAAGTAGAATAGTCTAAAACAAACTAGTATATCCGCGCACGTTGAAGTACTCATAACTTTTACCGCCTGTCCTCGGGCAAATTATTGTGACAAAATGATAAGCGTTTATAAAATCCAATTATTCGGCTAAACTAAACATTATAACGTAACATATAGTGATACATTGACATTTTATTGAAATATTGTAATTAATTCATATTTATCTTTTGTTATTTACGAATTATAATTTTGAACTTTTTATTATCATCTGATATATCACTTATTGTTAGAGATTATTAAAATGTTTATTCTTTCTCGATCTGTTCTTCGTTAAGATACATCACATCTTTCATACTAAAAAATAATTTTAATTTATTTCTATACATATATATGACGATCAAAAATTCATAAAAATCATGTTTAATTACCATGCGGAAGGAACAGAGGAAAAGGCAATCACGTTTCATAAATTGGCAAATAAATTTGCTGAAATCTAATATGGTAAGATATACGATGGAAGCCGAGTTACAATAATCGTTTAGCGTAGACGACCGAATATAAAGGACTTCTACGGTTAATTCTTTCTTTATCCAAGCTGGAAAGCTTAACCGTTCGTTCTAGTGCAAGGGAGTTTGCGGTATATCGCCTAGAAGCTGAAAGCGACTAATTATTTTTTATTTCAACCTCCGCGCGGTCGCCAGACAAAGGTCCTATTGCTCGTCGCGCGAGCGCGACAATTTTATACGCGATTCTTCTGTTATCTTCTCCCCCTCCTCCTGTCTCTTTCGTTGTGTATTTTTACATTACGTTCTTATTCCTTCGTTAATCTCTCGCGTTCCAGACAGAACTACTTTAGACTGATTTTCTTTTCTCGGTTTTTTCCGCCGATTCGTTAAGAAACCGTCCAAAGCAATTTCTTTCAAATTAAATCTCCTACAGACACACAAGTAATTGCGAATGTTATCCACATTATGACCAAATATCACTGTCACAGAAGATACTGCAATATTTTCGGCTTTTCTCTTGAAAAGTACGATTATCTTCAATTCTCCACTAATCCGGTCGTAATGTATCACAGCATAAAAGTCTTTATTTCTTGAAAAATAACTTATTTTTGAATTATTATTTTTATCTGAACAATAATTAATCAAAGTATCCAAAAGATTTATTCAAAATAAACTAATGTTTTCTGTTATTTTTATTACAAGTTTATATTAAAAAAAAAGAAAAAAAATGAGAACATTGATTGAGTTATATACAAGAGATCAAAACGAATATTTCTCTAATGCACATAGGATTTATATAAGATGCATATGCATATATGCATTTCATAGATACATATCTTTACTTCATGCATTTAAAGTTGAGATTCAAGATTTGAGATGCTAATTCGTTAAATGGAAAAAAAATTGACGATGATGTGGAGAAAATTAACTTTATTGTTTTAGCTGACATAGCAAATTTATTTGCGAGTCCTGATGCAACCGTTTCGTCAATTAGTTGCCAACATCGCGAATGACGAAGAGTAATTCTGTTCTCTGGCACCGGATGACAATAATCGCGCGAGCAGCAGCAAAGATGAAGCGTTTGAATGTCGGGAGTCAAAGACAAAGTGACTATTACGCGCGTGGAAAGCACCGGTGAATTATTCAGGGCGTTCTTCTGTTATGCACACAGAAAAGAGGTAGAACAAAGAACTGTGATACATCAATATCTTGAAAGTAAAATGACATATTTTACGGTTTACATACAGTATAATTGTTGTGTAGACGTTTTCGAGAAATAGGGCAATAACGTATCCGTTTGTCGAAACGTGAAATAACATTGTTCGCTTTAATTACATAGCAATAATATAATTGGGAGAAAATACACAAGGAAACCAATCAGTGAATTTAGTGCAAATTCATCAAATGGAATTTTTGAAATGAAACATAGTACCTGTGGTAATGACTTGGCAAAAAAATGCTACGGACAAAAAGGCACGAAAGGAAAAAGCATGTGCACGCGATGAACCGGCATGACGACGGACCGATAGCTTTGAAAAGCGAGGGGCCTTGGGGCGGATCGCACGAAAACGATGACGCGCAGGCGAGTATCATCGATTTGATATCGTAACTCGTTCGCCTCCAAGTAATGGCGCAGTGCGGTAAATTCGCGAAGGAACAACAAGCTTTTAGTTTGACTCGACAGAAATAAGCAATCCTATTTTATCGTCGCCGAAAGGCGATAGCGATGATCGTCCATCGTTCGATTTATCGCTCGTATCTAGTCATCATTCGTCCGATTCACCGAGGCAAACTAGATGATCACACATTTAACACTGTCCATTTAACAATTTCTCGATATTCATGATAAGTTAATAGTCAATGGTTTCATTAAGTGAAAAATAAAAATTAATTGACTTGAAGAGTTATATATATAAATACTAAAAATTATAGTTATAATAAAAATAATCTTATATTTGTAAAAAAGAAGATAAGAATACACAAATGATTAAAAAAAAAGTTTTGATATCCTTTTGAAAAAAATAAAAAACTTTATTTTCATATTATTTGTCAATTAAGTTTTTATATTGCTTAACTAAACATGAAAGTTGAAAACTTTTTTTTTTGTAATACAGAACATTATTTATATAGCATTTAGCCGGCATTTGACTTTCGCTCTATAATTTTGCACCCCTCGCTCGATCGCGTCTCTCTCTCTTTCTCTCTCTCTCTCGTTTAGCCAATTGAAAGACAACAACAAAATGACAGGCTACACAAACACGTGCGCGTGGCACGAATTAATTAAAACACAGCAGGACGAGACGCGGCGTCGCATCGGCGCTGACTCACGGTGTTCCTTTCGTGATAAAGGACAGGGAAGCGTCGTTATTAATCCGCGTAAAATTAATGTCTGCTTATAATGAATTTCAACTTCGTTCCGGGAAAGCCACCGTAACGCGGAGGGCCATTCTGTCTCTCTCTCTCTCTCTCTCTCGCACTCGATGCAACGCCCGAAACGCGGACACTGCATAAATTAAAGATACCTCGGCGTGCTCTCGGTTCGCAAGAAGTTTTAACGATAGCGCTTTTTTAGGTGCGTTATTATGTCGCGCTCTTAGATAAGTCAGTATTAAAATAGAACACCAGGCGTTTCTACATTCTCTTGTCATTCCTATATGCGCACTTTCTCTTCATGCGCACGTCCTTTATGTGAAGATATTGTACTTTATGATGTGCTCTTATTCCTAGATTTAGTATGTTATAACACGCATATTCATAGCGACCTTATTAAAAATTTTACAGTTCCACATTTTCCGACATGAAATATGATAAGAAAAATGTGGAATAGAAGATGACTTGGAGTTTCGTGATTGCATGGGCTTGCTAGATTGTGCAAAGTTTGATAATAAATCCTGATCGATAGTAGACAATGTCCATAAATTCAACCACGAAGCAGATTGCGTGATTTCGTGCTAAAATGTAGGTAATATTATTAGATCTTCTACGAATAGAGATAGAAATTTTTATTTTCAAGAAGGATTTGTGAAACCTTAGTATGAAACTTATAGATGACTACTAATTTTCTATCTCTAGGAACATTATTTCTCACAGTGCCATGCTAGATAGATTTAGGATAATTGTACAAAAATTATACAAAATCAGGAAGATAAATTAGTATAGCTATTCACAAAGTACGCAAATGTATTATTTTTTTATCGGCTTTGAATAAATTATATAATAATTAAAATAAATAATATAAATAAAATAAATAATTAAAATAATACTTAATAATAATAATAATAATAATAATAATAAATAAATAATTAAAATAAAATTTGGTCCTGTATATTTATGTGTGCACGTAAACCCTGTAAATTTAATAAAGACTCTGTTACGAAAACTCTGTTGTGCAGAAAACAAAATAATATAACGGACAAATAAGAGCCGCCGCGCGCAAACGATCATTGACGCAATTAAATTAATCATATAATTATAATTAGAATATTTGATATAACGTAGACGTTTCGGTTTTTCTTCAGACCATCTTTAGTATAGAAATTGAAATAATTTGAGAAATAACGTACATATGTCAATAATAATATCTAGTCGGAATGGATTAATCTCAATGAGTTATATATATATCAGTACAGTTTTTAATATCTGCTCTTTAGTATGTGTTAATCTTCATAGATGAACGTCATCTTGTTGAATGACGATTATTCCCATTTAATTCCAATTATTTAGACATACGTATATTATTTCTCAGATTATCTATTTTCATTTCTGTACTAAAGATGGTCCAAAGAAGGATTGAAACGTCTGTTATATTAAATATTTTAATTATAATTGTATCAGTAATTTAATTACGTTGACTATCGTTTACATATGGCTTTTATTATATTTTCTCGTCATATTAAATGTAAACTCTATATATAATAAATTTTAAATATTTATTCGTATTCATAATTTATATTATAATTATTTTAGAAATATTATTAAATTTATAAAAAGGAATAAAGATATTTTTAATAAATTACTGAGAAAATATTTTTAAATGAATGTTTGCATTAACAGAAAATTGTAGAATAAACTTATATTGTTTTACTTGTATTGTTTTACTTTATTTTTACCAGGTTAAAAGTATAGTACGGGAAGGCTGTCAACAGAAGTTACAAGCGAAATTAGCTTGTCATATCCTTAGAAATAGCATTTCCCACATTGTCTAATGCAAGAACAACATAACCCGTACTAACGTGGTAATACATAGTCCGCGCGAAACGTGTCTCTTAATGTCATTTAGAGCAAGAACAGGTAGTTTCTAGGGTTACATTGACTGATAAAGTGGCATTGTTCACGTAAGTTACTAATCCAGTGAGATTGTGTGGCTCGTGTAAAGAAATATTATTTGTTTTCTTAACGAAGATGAAGATTAGTAATAAGATGAAAAAGTCAACAACAAACAAGGTGTATATATTTATATATATATATATATATATATATATATATATATATATATATCTAAGAATAATGTAGAAAATAAAATGTCTTACGACCTCAATTTTAATGATATAAATAGTTTAATTAATTTTAATATGTTCTGTAGCAAAATATCGATTTTTCTATAATAACTAATCTAAAATACTATTAGACACGCGCATGCACACACACGTTTCCTTAAATTATTTTTATTAAAAAATAAAACTTTTACAGAAACAGTGAAGCTCTCTTTTTCTTATAATTTTACTGTATTACAAGTTCATCATGATATTATTATAAAAAAAATAATCTAGTAAATTATTAAATATTCTCGACGCAAATTTCGATAGAATCGTTAAATCATCGTAAACGGAGAGCCTACGATATTCGTTGCCTTAAACTTAGCGAATTTCGTGAAGAGGTGACGGTTCTAGTGGCTATGCAAAGCCGAATCCTGATGCAATTAATTCTCGGGTTAAATCGAAGCACGATCCTCTCGATGGAATATAATCGCAGTCTCTCGGTCGGCGTCAGGACCAAAAGTGACTTGTCGAGAGCGAGCTGAGATCGCTTATCTGCCTTGAAGCCACGAATCGTGTAATTCAACGATCAATGCTGGAACATCAGAATTACACCAGAAATGAGGACGTTATTGTAGTGGAGGCGCGCTGTGAAACGAAAATCAGCAAGGCGCAATATTGCTGATCAGTCATCGTGTTGCCCGCGATTAAGCTGTAATTTAATCGGACATCTACGAGCTTTTTACTCGTCCGATGCAGCGATGCAATCGGGTCACTTCTCCTTCCGATCTACGGATAATAGTGCAACGTCGCATCGTTAACGCGGAAAGCGTTCGTTATTTCCCGTTTGTCCAGTTCCAATCGTGTCGACCCGTTGAATTTTATCCTCGAACGACGATCACGTAGACGAATAACCCTACGTGTACATTTTGCTTTGCACAAATTGCTGTCTATTGAACCAGTCGACGTTCCTACAGAATGTTATGTAAAAAAGAATATATTTAGAGAGAGAATTATATAACGAAGATTAACTGCAAAATATTGTGACTTCAGAAAAGAAGGGTGATTTTTTTCCAGATAATATGATTCACATTAGGTATTTGCAAATCACGATGGAAATTTTATATATAATTTATTATGTATAATTTATTTGTAGGATAGAATCAGGCTTCAGCTTGGAAATGCTAAGAAAACACTGCAGAATAAAGAGGATTGCATCGATTTTCACTGTAATACTCTAAAAACCACACACAATGCGTGTTACACTGGTGTTGTGGGCAGTTCTCCCTTATCTAATCCTCTTAAGGTGATCTCGAAATTCGGATTTGCCTCGGACCTACATCACTTCCAGCTTGCTTCTGACAGGGCATAACAATTTCCACCGAGATGAACATTACTAGTTTACCAGTTACTTTGTGAGCTATATGCAGAATCGAGAGGTAGATGCAAGTCCTTCTCTACTTATTTCTCCCCATCTCCAATTACGAAAGCTCGCACATTTCCGCAGAAAGTTTTGGTTTGCTCGACGTTTCTCATGTGCGCGTCGCTAGCTAAACTGTTTAGACATGTCCTAGGACGAGCGAAAACTTCGAAGTGACGTTCGAATTTTGGTACTTACGATGTCAAATAGACCATGTCGGAAACTCTAAAGGATCGACAGGTCAGCGAAAGGGGAAGACGATAGATGTTGCGGTTGCGGTCATAAAATGAAATTCATTTAGTCAGAAAGTTGAAACGACAGTATAATGTACGTACGTCGGTAATAATTGAGAAAGGAATCAATTTTTCAACGTGAATACTTTGTTTGTAACTCTGAGTTTATGATAAATTATTGATACTTGAATGTCAAGATATTCCATACTGTTTAAAGTTCATGAAAATCAATTTTAAATTAATCAGTTTGTTTTAACTGCATTAGTTTTTCATTTGGCAGTAAAATAAAACTTGTTATGTACTATATTAAAAATTCAATCTTTTTGTTGTTAATAAATAATAAGCTCTAAACACATATTTTTTTTTTTTATAGACATGCATTACTATGTCGAAACACGTATAAATACACAAATCTTTCTTTCCCTTTATTCTGTTTTATTCAACGCAAAAATATCTTCGTTTTATTCCACAGCGAATTAATATGTATATATGAAATTGTCATCTTACGAACTGTCTAGGGGTTACGTTTAAGAATACAAGAAACGTAAAACGAGAAAAGACTTGGCACGCTTGGAATGTTTTGTCTCTACAAATGTAGAGACAGATTAAATAATCTGGTACTAAAAATTTCAGCTTGTCTCTGCCTAGGAATTCTTGTTCTTAACCTTTTTGCTTTTCATTTCTGTCTTTCTGACAGCGACGGCGACGACGACAAAACGACGACAATGACGACAAAGTTAGATACCCCTATTAATTGTTGTATCTGCATATACTTATGTATATTACACATATATTCTAAGAATCTACATTAACAAAAAAAGGATTAAACTTATTGTTAAATTTCTATATGGCTATATGAAAATTTTTATTTACTTTTAACTGACGAGAATAGAAACCTGTTAGGAATATCAAAACAAGAATATTGAAACAAAAAGTGAAGATTTTAATTCCATATTCCATATAAAGATATTGATTTTACTCGCATATTATCTATCGAATTATATATATATATATTTAGAAGTTTAATTGTTAAGTATCATTCAACTCAAACTTTTATATATATATATATATAAGTTTGAATTGAAATACTTAACAATTAAACTTCTAAATATATATATAATTCGATAGATAATATGCGAGATAATATGCGATAATATATAAGTTTGAGTTGAAATACTTAACAATTTGCATAGAAAACAAAAGAATCACGAAATCATATGTCAATAAATGTATGAAATTAATTTGTTAATATAATATTTAACTGAATATATACATAATTATCAATTTTTTTCTCAAGTTATTTTTTATAATTATAAAAAATTATATTTTAAAAAATTCAAAGACTTTGCAAAGATTTTACGATATAAATTAAAATAAAAATTATAAATAAAAACCAATAGCAGAGAGCTAAGACAACAGATGTTAGAATGAGCAACAATATATTCAATCAAAATAAATTAAAATTACATTAACCCTATAAACGTTTTGATCTTTATCTTTAGGAGCATGCTCGTAAACATAATAATTAAAACATTACAGTATAAATTTCATATTGGTCGCGAATCGCTGAAAATAAAGGTCACAAAATATAAAATTAAAAATATAAACAATACCTGTGTTATAAATAACGAAAAACAGATAATTGTTATGTAAAAAACACAATAACATTAATACAGAAACGTAAAAATGAAAACCACATTTTATCATTAAACAGAGCAAACACGCATAAATGAAAAAGATTAAAAAGTGAATCGTCAAACATAAAAAATATAAATAAAATTATATAAATATCATTTGTGATATCAAACATATTTTTTTTTAATTATATAAGATTAATATTAATATTTCGAAACATATGATTCGTAAAAACTTATTTCTGGTTTTGGCTCATCGAGGATGGAAGAGAAAGAGAGAGAGAGAGATAGAAAATAGATGATAAATCGCGTGCGAAAGGTATTTTAATATAGTCTATCCTCTATTATTCGAGCATCTAGTATGATCTACTTCTAATCCTGTGGATCATTCAATCGCGGCACAATTTTCCAAGCTTTGTCGACCCTCGTCACTATTGAAAGGTCGACACGATACTTCTTCGCGAAAAGATCTGGTAGGTCGAGTAACTATAGTACCGCTTTTTTAATACTTCTATTGTGCGCTTGGCAGTAGGTCAAGAGATTTACCGATTTAGGCGTGAAAGAAAGCGCCTTGCATTTGAAAATCTTCTCCATTGAAGTCTGATTACATATCGGTAGCGAATAGTATTAAAGTAGCACTTGTTCAAGAGTTCCTGACGTGATCTAACTTGATCTAATTAGTAAAAATCATCACGATGGTCTTTTATTCATCTTTACAAGCTTTAAAAGTATTATAGAGAATAACACAAAAAACTAGAATATATTTATTTAAAAAGCGTGTAAAATATGTATTTTTCGTATATACCTTTGTAGTCGACTTTCCTCAGAATGGTCGAGAGATTGAAAAGCAAGGATGTATATGTATTTGTATAAATCTATTTCAACGTCAAAATATAATGTATTTGCGAACAAAGTCCTGGTTCGTTCCTCGGAGGTTCCAATGGTGACTAAGTGAATAAGTTCGGCGAAATAGAGGCCCAGATTCTCAATAACGCATAATTTATATACGGATTTAAGTCGCGAAAGCTCCCTTGGTCCAAATATTGGGCCAATCATCTACCGATTAGAAAGATTAGCAGGATTCGTCATCGGCGTGGGTGGAAGTCGACTTTAGCATATTACGCTCTTGACTTTTGATGCGATGACCCGAGAGCTTCGCCGTCCAAACAAATACGCGACCGTTACGATCGCTTCGCCTCTTATAATATACAGATAATAAATACAAATAATAAACGTACGACTACACTTTATTGAAATTTACATATATATTTTGAATTTTTAATTGATTGATGACATTTGATATTAATGAATCTTTAATTGATTAATCACATTTAGTTTTATAAATGAATATCGAAAATAAAATTATAAAATGTACAGAAAAGTATTTTAAGCATAACAATTTCATTTTAAAGGAGTTTTATATATTTATGTAAACATTGCGTATAAAAAGGTAAAATTTCTTTATAGATAAGGGAGTTATATTATATTCTAAAATATACTTATATATAAATGTATTTATTATTAAAAATCATTTCAAGATGCTTTCAACAGCATCTATTCAACAATATCAAAAGTATCTATTTTGTTCTTTTATTATCAGTACTATAATCGAACACTCGGGAAATCGTTGTCTCGCATTTCCAACGACGTCGCATCGATAGCACCCCTGGGCGACGACGTATACACTCGCAATTGACATTTATGTGATCTCATGCGAGCTCCTTCTCTCTTTTTCTGTTTCAGTCGCTGCTCTGAAGCTACTTCAAATAAATGTCCCGGCGTACATCCTCAGAGGCAAGACTGCGCTTCTGGAATGCAGGTGAGAATGTTCGCCATATAAGCTATACAAACGTCAACTGCTATCTATGCGCGCAAAGTAGTCATAATGTTGACAATTGTGCGTGCATTTTTGTCAGATTATCGTGATTTATCATGATCATGGTATCAAGATTTCATTCCATAATGATATAATTGCACTTTAAAAATGAAACCGCTAAATATCTTTATTTCTCTTAATATTAGCTCGGTTGAATATCGATTTAATATCGGTTTAATATTAATATCGCGTTAATATCGGCAGGTATATCGTGTCCGAACTCTATTATATTTGAATTATGCCATGATAAAGTAATAATGCATGGTTGTAATTTTTTAAAGCGATTATTTGATTATCGTTGTATTTGAAAATTTAGTTTGCAGTTGTGACAAAATAGAGAAATAGTTTGCCTATCTTTATATTTTATTTGTATTTCTATTATATCTTGTCTATTTATCAGGTTGGTCAAAAAGTCTTTTCGCCTTTTTGCATAAAATATGAAAAACTTTCTGAGTAACCTGATACATACCCAATAAATATATCGATAAATATCTAAAATCTTTCACTAGCTATATCAATATAAGAATCTCAAAGCTGTCTTTCAGAATTTTTGCAGAGTGATTTTGTTTATTCAAGCCAATAAGTTAACTTACAATTTTTCATTACTTTTATGACTTTCACAATTTTGTTTAGAATTTTTATTGCATAATATTATAAAAAAGAGAGAGAGAGAGAGAGAGAGAGAGAGAAAGAAATTTTTATTTTTATTACAAATTATAATTTATCTCTCATACATATTATGTAATATTGAATTAGAAAATAAATGTTATGCAATAATTAGCATTAATTAGTTTATAGAAAGAAATCACAAATGCATAATGTTTTATTAATGAAAACATGTGTTTAATTTATGATTATGCATATTTAAAAAGAAAAAGATTTTATGCTCTTCTAAGAAAATATTAAACAGTTGACCAACTCGTATTTATTATTTTTTACACTTTTCGCTTGATTTCTCTCTCAATAAAGCACTCAATTATGAAAATATCAGGAAGAATTTTGCTGTGAAAAGTCAAAGCTTCTTGCCTGCTTTTGTTCATAAAGCACGTAAACACGATCGTGTTAAACAGGCGCGCACCACCAAGATGTGTTCTGCGACTTATCGATCGATACACACTCTTATTTTATACGCAAGAGAGATAATGCGCATCTCGTTGAAACAAGACGCTACTTCAGCCTCATTACATAATTTCTGCATTCCTCCTCTCAGAGCACCTATTACCTTCCTTTCTCGCTCCGGCACGTCCTCCCTCATTATTCTCTCCAATTACAACATTCGATTTTACGGCGACCTAACAAAATCTCGTTCAGTAAACTTCGTTATTTCTGATATCTTTTTTAGATATTATTATTAGGATCGGTAAAAGTAATTTTGAACGATGAAAAAATATTTTTGGAGTAAAAAAAACTGTACAGGAGATTTATGTATATTTAAAGCAAGAAAAAAAATGAAAGAAATACATATGTGTCTTGTTTAATACATTAATAAAACATAAAAGGAAAATTTTGTAACGACTTTTTTAAATTATCGTCTTTACAATTTCAAAAAGGATAGAGAACGACTTTTATAAAAAAAGATAAAAATACATGTTATAAAGTTGGATTTAAAATCCTCCTTTTAGATTGTCAGGTTTTTGTAATTTGCACCAGTCATGATTACGTTAGTTTGCATTCAATAATTCAATCGTTTTACTCCATTAATCAAGTTATACCTACGTAAAGAGGGCTCCGAAGGCTAATTTGATCAGTTTTCGAATGACCAGGCTGTAGCAGGATCTCTCGCAATAGTGTTCCCACCGTGATATAACAACGATAAATGACCGGTTCAGCGGCGCAGGGCTCGCTAAATAATTCGTCGGGGTATACGGACCGCACAATAAAACCGAAGTATCGCGGCATAATCACTAATGTATATCAACCCGGTTCCAAGCCAGCGGGCGTGAATTCTCTATATGTATGCACAGCGCGTAGAGTGTGCGGTGTGCGGCGAAACCACTGTTCGTTCGTTACAACGCAAATGGTAGATCGTAATGAAGGACTAGACCTCCCAGCGGATAGTAGATTTTACACGTGCGCCGAAAGCGAAAAACTATACCATCATTGTTGCATCGACAGCGCGGATACGCGCGCGTACAAATTCCATTTCCATCCGGAATTATTAAGACCGCCGTGGTGCCGTAGAGAGAAAGATACGCGAGAAGATCGAAAGAAAAATGGAAGAGAAAAGCCAACGGGAAAATCCGGCGGGAAATGCGACCACAGAAGAGACAATATGAAGGAAGACGAAGCCGTTTCTCGCATTTACCCCGCAAAGGTAAATCGTGTAAGCGGAACTCATAAAGGCATCGGTAAGAAGCGAAGCAATAAAGTACGTATCGAGTTTGCGGTTAACGTTAAAGGAAAACGATAAATAAAATTACAAATAAAAGCTGACTAGAAAAAGGAGGGAGCAAGGAGAACGGGAGGTGAGAAAGAGGTGGGGAAGGGGATTGGGAAGGAGGTTGAGATGCTAGCCGGATCGAACAACGAAGAAATCTCGATACTTTTTCAGTCTCTTCGTACTTTATTTATTTATTCGCCGGAGTGCGGAGATGGGTCCGTACGGGAAAACTTCTCGCTCTATCTCCTACAGCGCTTCCCTCTTTCCCCCTCTACCTCATCTCTTGCCAGCGACTTTCTTCTTGTCGGAAAAAGATGCCCCCTCGACCCTTAACTCGACCACGAGAGTCGTAACTCTCGCGAGATTTCTCCGCGTAAGTTCTTCATGGACGCTTTGAACGACTACCGTACTGCCGCGCGATCGTTTTCTCTAATCTTCCGATCGGAATTCCATCGCTGACAGTGATGGCTGCTGTTGCTGCCGCGAATCTCGGTTGAGAGAGAAAAAAAAAAAAGAACGGACGAAAATGCAGAGAGCGAAAGAAACAGCGAACCGTTAGTCAGCAAAACTCGTTTCAGCAGAACGATTCGTCATCGAATATGGATGGAGAAAGAAGGAAGGAAACTAGAGGGAATATAGGAAAAAGAAAGAGAGAAGCGATTCGGGTCTCTTAAAGAAAAGAGAGTACCTTGAAGGTCTCCGCAGGGTCAGCCAACGACCATGGATTTTCTACTCCTTTGCGTGCTTCCCGAATATACATGACAGATCGATTTTACCCTTCGCAGTATTCGCGATACGAATGTACAATAGTTCGAACGTACCATTCGTACGGCTCGTGTATTCGATTCGCCGGTTCACCCGTATTTCAATGATAATAACAGAAATCATAATAATAAAATATTGAAAAATCAAACAATAGGGAAATTTACTAAACTTTTTATTTCTTATTTTTTTATTTACTTTTTATTTGCTTGTTCATTTAACGGAACATTTTAATATGGTATCCAATGTTCAGCGATCAATCTTTTTTTTCAAACATAATATATAGTTAAAGATCGTATAACATTATCATTATTCATGCAATTAGAATCAAGAATCATTAACTGCACTGATTGCCAACTGTCGATTTATAAACTTGCAACCTATATGCGTCAATATACTTTCATCCTTTCCAACCCTTGGGTCAGGACCAGCTTGGCTACCCAAGTCATCCGCTAGATGGATGGTAATTGCATACCCCAAGTTATCACGAAATCGAAGTTTCTTCCGGTAGGAAACAACAAGCTTCACGGAATCTCTATTAGGGAAGCTCGATCGAAGTGCCGCGTGGACGTATACACGTCTAGTCTGTGTAAGAGTCGTGTAGTCACCACATGTTAGTCGCACACGAACGTTCGCTCACACGAAACTGCGAAGTCACCTCGAGAGGAAGATAATTAAAGCGTAATTATATACTTTGGCAAGACAGAGACGAAAAGAGAAAGAGAGAGAGAGAGAGAGAGAGAGAGAGAGAGAGAGAGAGAGAGAGAGAGAGATGGGTGAAGGATAGGTGTAATGATATTTAGTCAACACGTCGTACGTAATTGATGCGGTACTTAATGATTATTACCAAGAATATTAGTGCGAGATATTGCTACTGTAAAAATGTTCTAGAAAAATTCTGTGTACTTTCATAATCTAATAAGAAAGTAGATTATGTATAGTGAAAAATATTGAACAGTTTAATGTGTTTGATAAAACATATTTTGCATCTTTTTTAAGAATGTTTAATGAAAAAAATTGGTGTATATAGAAAATTCTCTATTATACATTACTTATACATAATAAGCAGCTCAGTACCCATACACACACACACTTTTCATTTTTTTTACATTGACTTTTTTTTAACTTTTTCCTCTAAAAATTATTAAAAATATTAATCGATTAATTAAAAGCTAACAACAATTTTAAGAAAAATGTTAATAATAGATTTATAACGCGCATATTGACAAATTATGTTGCACATAATTTTTTTTGGCAAACTTTTTTTAGCAAATTTTGTGTATTATTTTAGATACAGAGAAATTAAAGGAAATGATATTCAGTACAAATTTTGTGTATTATTTTAGATACAGAGAAATTAAAGGAAATGATATTCAGTGATAATTATTAATATTAATATGATTATTAATTATGTAAATATGTAATTGAAAAAAGCAACAATTTTGAATACGAGAGAAGATTTTTAATAATAACATTTTTTCATATCAATTTTAAGTAAAAAAACTGTCATTTTTTGTTTTACTTAAAAATAGCAGAGTTTATTCCAAATTGACATGGAAAATATTGCTATTTAAAAGCATCTCTTATTCAAAAGTAGCTCTTCTTCTCTTCTATCTTATGTCAAAAGAGATCATCTTGATATATCTACAGAGCACCGAAATTTGAACTCGCAGATTTATCCCTGCATAGAATATGAATATCGTCGCTTTTATTTTATATTTAATGCCAAGATGTACATCGTCTGACTGGAGCTTCATAAATTCGGCTCCGCGGAGTAGTCTGCCATGCGTCGCAAGGAGCGAAACGCATGAAGAACGATGAGCTTGCCCGAAACTCGGCAAACCGTTCGGTAACACGTCGATTCGATGACCGAGCCGTGAGTTATTGGATTTCAAAGTTCAGAAGTAAAATTCGTCACATCGACCGCTGGCGAATCGGCAGTGTACGCGTGGCACGTACCGTCGAATTGACTATTGCACTTTGAAACTCAATAACTTACGAACGCGAACCAGGCGCGCGACTCTGCGATATTGAATTCAAACTTTTCTGTTATTCTTATATGACGGTCGATTTATCTTACTAGAAAACATTCTCTTTTAGACATCTGCGGTACTAAGATTCATGCCCGCGTAATTCTCAAAATATATTTTTGTTCAATTAGTTGCCCGAGATCCGTTTACAGCGTCTCATACATTTTAATATTTTGATATTTAATATATATATATATAAAATATTTATTATATTTTAAAAGAATTCATTTATTATGCATTTATATGGATAGCATGTTAATTTATGGATAACAGCGACGATATTCCGATAGGTTCGACAGAATTTATGCATTAAAGCATGACACGGATACTTGTTTTGCGCAAATTCCATAAAATATGGCATGCAGTGTCATTACATGTACGTCGCATGAGAAGCACTTTACGTTAATCTGTATCATACATATGTCGTGCACGCTCCCTGCAAATGTATCTTTATTTTTTAATATTATTTTTAAAGACATAAGCGCGAGGACAAAATAAATCTTTTTAATTAAAGAAAAACACAATGCAATGCGTTAAAAATATTTTTACAATTGTCGAAAATTCTCTAGTGACATTTTCCAGGATATTGTCGGTATTTTCGAACGCGATTGTTATTGCAATTAACATCTTTATCGCACGCAAAACACTCAAACGTTGTCGTATTGCATGGCGCGGTTTTCACAACGTTATTCGCCGCCAAACGGGTATCGTATTTGCTAGAGGAAACAATATGCTTCCCACGTAACGTCGTAAACGAGACTGTGAGAGCGCGCGAAGCGCCTGCAAATTGGAACACACGCTTTTTCCACCAGGTCTCGAGAAACCGTGGAGAAAGTAGACCGGAGCGTCGTTCTCTCCCTTCGATCGGCGACCCTCTCGCGCTTTTACCCTCTCGTCCTCTATCGCCGGGCGCTCCCTAGAGTACGTGGCTCGACGTCGCATCGACTATCGTATAAAACCGAGACACTTCAGCTTTTCAACCTGCTCTCGTCATTTTGCTACATTTTATAAGATATCCGTACCCCCTCACGCGCGTTATTGTACTTGTCTCCGCGGCACTTTCAGTTCGATGTTTTAAACGAACCCGGGGGAGAAGGGGCGAGAACAACGACGACTGCATCGCGAGCATTAATTGGATCCTACTCGACTCAGACAGCTGTCAAGGAACTCGTAATTGAATTTCTGAAACATTAATCCGACTGGCACGCCGATCCAGCAGCAGCGAATGAAATCTTGAGACAGCAATAAGAGAGAAAGTGAGAGATGGAAAGAGAAGAAAACAGGTGGAAGTAATCGCGCCCGGTTTTCTGTTCCTTCCTCTCCTAGCCTTTTTTATACTCTCTTCCCACGTCCAAAATTTACAGTAATCGAAAGTGTTTCGTTCCTTTACACAAAAATGAATAATTGAATAAGTGATTAATTTTATCAATTCAGGAAAAATTGAACCATCTTAGAATTTAAATAATCTGTAAAAATGCGTACAAGTAAAATCTTGACGTAAATTAATTGTTATACATAAGTATATTTTTATGGAAGACGCGTAATTTTTGAAATTTGTATTTTAGAGAATCGTTGAAATTATCTTTAATTAAACAAATCAATTTTCTATTAGTATTTTAATAAATTCTTTTATTTCTTCCAGACAAAGAGAAACACAATCTATACGATTGTTTTGTTTAGTAGTTGAACTGTCTTTTAAATTTTAAAGAAACTGTCTTAAGGAGAAGAAATCATATCTTTTGTTTTTTTGAAGTGCATCATGTTATTCCGCGTGAAATTGCTTTCACGACATTTTACACTATTCGCTCTTTTTCTAGGAAGAACAAAAATGTACTTTGTATTATGGCGCTACTTTGCAGCCTTATTTCTTGTGTTTTCCCTCGTAAGGGTTCTTGATCCTACACTTGGCTGTATTAAGGCGATGTACAATACAACAATGTTAAAAGTGACGAGCTAAAAAAGAGGGAATAAAAGAAAAAAAAATTCTTGGCTATATTTCTTTCGTCATGATTTTCACATTTTGGCACTTGACTTATTCTTTTATTACTTTTCATATTATTTTCATTATACCACCCAAGTGCGGATGGTGACAATGAACTACCGTATAAACTTTTTGAAATTACTTGTGTTAGTATATCGCTATCATATGAGTAGACTGAGACAGACAGAGAGAGAGAGAGGGGGGGGGGTAGAGGGAGGGAGGGAGGGTAGATTCTATTTATGACTAAATCATATATTATAATCTTTGTACTTCTTATGAAAAATTATTAATAAAGATTATTATTGATATTGAGGTCACAAAGGGATTCTATGTTTAAAATGCGATTAATATATTTTATTATGGGAAAAATAAGCATTTATCTTAAATTATATTATTATTATATTATAATATATAAATTTAATATATCGGATTAATTCAGTTTTCAATAATTTTGTGCTTTATTTCATATTCCCTCTAAAATAATTTCTTTTATCAAGTATGTGTTGACATAATGTAATTTGTATTGATTTGATACGTTTAATTTAACTGATGAGTTTCGTATCTTCAATGTGAAGATATACGAGTTTCTCTTGAGGAAACGACCGTATACTTAAGAGAGAAAATTATTTTGTCAGATGCAGAAATTTCCAGCGAGGAGAGATCTGTTGCGATATTGACGTTTCACTTCTCCAAATGGCAAAGATGTAACGAGGCTTCTAGATTTTCGCATAGATTTGCAAACTTGTACCTAATATTGCATGCTTAATTAGAACTTTTGAATCGTGATACATTAGGTGCGGATTCTTGGAAAAGGCTCTTGCAGAAAGACGCTGTCTCACGTTTACGTAACTGAGCTAAAAGATATCGGACGGAGTAATTTAGCGCTCATAACGATCGATACTGCGTTTAATTTACTTAATAGCTATTATCTAAGAATTTTTGATAAATATTTAAAAAAGGAATATTCTCTCTCGATTCGTACAAGATACACATATTTTTCTATATCTTGAGCGAAATGAAGGACTTAAAATGCATAAAGTATATCGAGATGAGAAAACCTCTTTTGCAGAGAAATTACCTCTTTTCCAAGAATTACTTGGAATATTTACCGAATCTTTCATCTTCAAATCATCACATATATTCAAATATGCACATCTAATATATAGATGTGTATACAAACTATTAACATTTAATTAATTAAATCACGAAGCATTGAGGAATTAGGTCAACAACATCGACTCATCGGACAATAAAGGATAATTTAAATAAATATAAACCATATTTGTATTGAATAAATTTAAAGCTTTTCTTATTTATTTAATAATAATCAATGTATCGGGAATCGTTATCAATTGCGAAGCGCATGGACACTTTAAATAGGATACTAAAGGGAGCGTCGAAATATCTTCGGTATACACATAAATCACAAATTAGTTTGCTCTCGTCAGCAATTCTCCGATCAGTTTATTCCACGTATTGCTACCTCTACAGCAGCAATTTCTCACCCGTATAATTCACCTCTCTAGAAGCGAAAATTATTCCTGACGCGCCCATGTCTAAATCGTCAACCCGTTCATTATCGATTCTCTACGTCGGAATTTCAGAAAGAATTAAATTAGTCTAGACTTTAAATGAGAATCGTATATGAATATGACACATTTTCCAATTTTTTTTTTGTAAAAAGTATTTTTATTTGGCTACTCATCCAATTTATCATCGATTTTTGTTAAGATGTATATAATTTAATAACGAGGAAATAACATTTACATTGAAATAATGATAATTAAATTTTTATGCGTGTAAATCAAATCAGATAATTATTATGGATACGGAAATCCTGCTTTAGCATCTATCATAGTGCAATGTATACATATGTTTTAAAATGAGAAACAGTACACGTGATACAATATCAATAAACCTTGATTACACTAATCGCGTATCCATTAGCGATAATATGTAGAAAATCATACGACCGAAATTATTGAGTATCGTCACGTCTGTGTACCAATCTGTTGTGTGGACGCGCATAAGTTGTCGCGAGATTGACAGCCTCATTTTAATTAATATCTCCAACATGTTTATTTAATACGACAAAGCTTTGAAGCCAGTATACCGCTAATTTGCCATTAGTTGAATTATTGGACGTTCCGCATTCGAACGGAGAATACGTGGCTAATCAAAGAGAACGTAAAATACTACTATCCTCTGAAATTTTAAAATTTTTCTGTTTTGGTTCTGTTTCAGTTAAGTCCTGATAATTTACAAAATATATATTTTATTAACAAAGTGTAATATTACATTAACAAAGTAAAAATAAAGAACATTCAATCACATCTTGGTATTTTTATCTATTTGATAGACTTTAATATACTTTCCGCAGTTGAGATTTATACGATTAGTATCTTAAAGACGAAGATTCATCGCTTCACATTAGCTTTAATATTATAACGCATACTCCTTTCTACGTATAATTTTACCACAGAGAATTTCCTAGTACGAGTTCCACAATTCTCCATTCTCGCGCTGTCCAATCATAGAATTTCGCCTCGATTGCCCCGCGAATTTCATTTATCATTGCGACATTTTCCTCGATCTTATTAGCCCGAACGATCTCGGTGTGACTTGATTTAGCGTTAATCAAATTGATTTCGAATCTTGTCACGCGTCACGAAACAATATAATTGCCGCCGTTCAATATAATATGTTATTCTGCGCTTTTAAATAAAAGAATATTTATATATACACAGTACACATCACCCATATAAATTATTAAAATATTATTATATGAATGTCCCACGATTCGTTGAATACATTCATAATAAACGAATTGGTTGAATGAATTCATAAAACTTAAATAACGGAAATGGATATAACAAACTAAAGTTAAAATTATATAACTATATCATCACAATTTGAGATCTGTATATATGTATAAAAAAACGAGACACTATATTTATATGTGTATGTATATATATATATATATATATATATATATATATATATATATATATATACAATTGGTTTATATTTATAGTAATATTGTATAATAAATAATATTTAGGTCATTGGTTTTTCCAATTCAAATAATGATTTGCATGAGCGCAGTTTATTGGTTTCCACGTTACCAATTTATCGAGCCAATTTTGAATTAAAATAAGATATAGCACACACACTTATATATCCTGGTGAAGAATTTACTCTTTTTTGTAAAAACCTTCAAGGAACATAGAATATTTAAATAAAAAATAGAAGCAGCACATAAATAATGTTTTACTAAACATACAAAAAAGTTTATTTTTGTTAAAACATCGGTGAAATCGATCGGCGCATACAAAATTGGGAAAACATGCAAGCAATGACGAAAGGAAGAAAGAAAAGTAAAGAGAAGGACGATAAGAGAAGGAGAATAAGTGGGAAACAGAGAGAAAAGAAAGAGAGAGAGAGAGAGAGAGAGGGGGGAGGGAGGAAGGAGAGAGAGGAAGAGCAGGAAGAAATCCCGCAGGATACGACCCAGCAAATGAGCCGGAGAATGCAAATCAATCCCACGACGCAGGGCTTGAAATTGTGCACCTACGCTCGAATGCGGCAATCCCTTTTCCAGAGCTTTGCCGCATGTGCCAGGATGAGGTAGGAAGGGAGGGAGGGTGGCGGTGCGCTAGTAGTGAGCCGCCGCCGACACCGACATACAGCCCACGGAATGCTCCCCTAGGGTACGTCACTGCAACGGTGCAATGGCGCAATGAGACCGAGCGTGCATTATCGCATCCGACGTGTCCGACGCGACCAGAGAGAACCGCCTACTACGCGATCCTCTCTTTGGGGAATAATGTTCTCCGACGCTACTCGTACACGACTTTGCTCGCTCGCGAATCTTCATTGTGAACAACGTGGCTCTCGATTGCATCTTATCTCTGTGAAACGACTCAATATGTGCCGATAAAAGCAGATGGTACATACTTCAATATACATTGTAGCTCCTTGTATGATTTTTTTATATTGCTCGCTACGCGTTAAAACGATGCAAAGATAAAACAGCAGTTTGTTCCGAACGAATTGTATTGTGTAACCAGAAGACGAGATTATAAGATGAGAGCAATTCGCAAAGCCCATCTTATTTCTGTGAAACTTACTTTAAATCCTATAGTTTGGAACAAGTCTTTGCATTTAGTTTGTTTTGTATTATTTATTTTTGCATTCTTCGTGAGATTTCGTAAATCTGGCTGTGAGTGTTGGATTGTTCTAACAATAAATATGCTTTATCTTGAAATAGATGCTTTACAATGATTTGGTATTATTATATATAATATAAATTAAATAAGTGTGAAACGCACACACACAAAACACACGTTTGGAAAAAGTACAAGAAGGGAGATAAATTAATTATATGTTTTTTTCACACCTCTTCTCCGACTTATACTTGTACAGTTATTTTATTATTAGATTAACAGCCCTTTTGCTTGACGTGATTGTGTATGCGTATATATAACTGCGCTAAATTTTGGATTTAATTATATATTAAATATAATATATAAGCTCTTTGTAAGATTTAAAAATAAATTAGAAAATTGGCGAGTAAGAGCAAACGCTGTTTTTAGTGCGCAAAAATTTTATTCTAACAATTATTGTTTTTTATTTTAAGTTTATAGATCTTATAATATCATTATTGTATACATTCCTTTTTCGGGATAAACTTTTAATAAAATATAAGCTGTTTTAATACATTTGATTTATGCTAATCCTAAATTATGAGTTCGAATATCGGCCAATTACATCAAAATGCAAAAGAATAAATTTTTTGATATTTTGGGGATCAATATTCATTAACTTTATATTCGTTTAATAAGATTTTACTTTGATCGGTAACGGATGGTGATAAATTTTCGTTTGATGAATATGAACCGATTGCGAAAGAGAACGCATACGGTTACTTTTGCAAACGCGTCACTCGTAAGAACATGGCGATGACGGGGTCGAAGACGAGATTCCCTTTGTCCTAACCGGCGAGCTAACCGCTCAAAAGGTTTATCGGAGCATGACTGAGAAACTCTATTGAAATGCAATTTAACGAGATGGAACGGTGGGGAAGACTATCCAGAATGGCGATTATAGTGAAAACGACAAATGCGCGGTCGTGGACTAAGGTACCTCTTCCGACCGGATCAATCGTTCCGAACATAATATCAAAGGTAGAATTTAATTGCGAATGAACATGGATATAAAGATGAATTCGTTATTCGAGTTTGCAACTAATTTATTATTTGCAGTAAAAAAGGATTACGGTAATGCTTTCATTATCATATCTCTTGTAGTTATCGATAACGATGTCATTTTGCTTATTAACTTAATAATCTTAACGTATTTATTTAAATGTATTGTAATATAATTAGTACATAATTAAAGATCGGTGTATTTTGCGAAGAATTTTATCGAGCACTATGGATGCGTAAACATAAAAAATGTATGACAATTACGAAATGTACATACATAATAACAAAGAAGACGTATTACTGATCATATGTAGTTAACGAAAATTATTATGCAGGAAAATTGATTTTTGATTTACTGTTCTGATGGCAATAAGGATAATTCTCGATTAAAAAAATGACAAATTACTGCGATAGTATATTTCGATCACGTATAGTGGTGAATTATTGCACTAGTACTTGCTCTACATTCGAGTCTCGTCACGCGAGAATAATCCCCTCAATCTCTTCTTCCTGTTGAATGTAATCATATTAAAATAATATATGACTGCCGAATTTTGTTTTTCAAATGTTATGTTTATGATAGATGCCCTTAGGACTACTCGCCTGTCTCGAACGAACGTTTCTTTGCTGCGAACGATTTTTAAAATGGCATTCTTTCTTTTATCAGTAAAATTTGGTGATTTATAATCATTTTAATTACTTGTTGACAAAAAATAATTTATACTTTATAAGATACTGTATATATGAAAAAACTACGTTATTATAAAGATTTTACGAATTTTGTAATTTTTAATTCTAGAAAGTACACAATCAAATAAATCTTAGAATAGTACTCCCTTGTCAATTTGAATATTATTTGGTACAAGTCGCAACCATGAGATGAATGTTTGATCGTGTGAAATTAGTGCACTCGGAAATATTAATGCGTATTCACCACATATGTAAATGCACGTCCATGTGCAAATTGCTTCCCGGAAAGCTATTAAAACTTCATAAAGAGATATCGAGTAGGCCACATTCGCTCCAAACTAAACAATCTGTTAATTGTACAACAATAAGCAGCACGTTAAAGTTTGAGGTTCAGAAAATACATTTGTGCTACTCTTAAAAGCGAGAGAGAACCGATTCAATTAATAGCGCGATTCGACGATAGAAATAATCGAACGAGGAGCAATTAAGGATACGATCTGAAGCCGGTGCACGAATGGGGCGCGCGTTCATTTCACTTTTATTCCCGACTCTTCAGTACTTGTTCGTTTCCACGACTCGTCTCTATTGTACCGAATGAACCGCAGAACCGATTAGTCTCTCTGGATACGTAAATTGCGTCCGCAGTAAAAGCGGCTTGTGAATAGCTGGATGGGGTATCTTTAGCAAAGGTAGGCATATTGGTCGACCATACAAAGATCCATACAATTAGCTCCCAGAATCTCACTGTTAATCTGAGTTGAAGGTTTCAGATGATGAAATAATGCATCGATACATATATTGCAACTTTCCGTGTGTGTGTTTGTAAAGCATTTGTTTTATAATAATAATCATGTAAAGTCCTCAGTTTTTATTTGAGAACGGTTGCAATAAGATTTAATTTCTTAACAACTTTTTTACAGCATCTTTTTGTTACATCGAACTCTCGAACTCGATTATTTATTTTCTTCCGCGCATCTGACACTTTAATTTTTAGAAACTAAAAAACATTGTGTGCTTAAAATCTATTTCTAAATATCATTTTTAATGACGTTAATGCTATTTTCTGTAAATATTAAAAAAATAATAGTTGGTTGTAATATAAATATATGTATATCTTTTATATTTATGTACATATATATTCTACCTTATATGAAAAAACATAATGCCATCAATTATTAGAATATGTTACAGAATAGTATTTTATAAAATATTACAACAATGAGGGATATATAGAGTTGTGAGCTCAGGCTTACATGCTTAGTATCTATTAATTATTCAATCGGTTGTGACATTTAATAACGTGGCTCGTTTAATCTCTTGTTTCAGATACGATCCGGGGACAGACAATCTCTATGCTGTTACATGGTATAAGGACCACGAGGTATTCTACAAATATATACTACAAACGAAAGAAGGCCACACCTATCTCGTCAATGGTGTTAAAGTTGACGTGAGTAAAATATCCTCTTGTGTATCATTGTATTTCAGCGCGCTATTGTGTTTTCCGATATTGAATCTTTAACATTTCATCGAACAATGTCCATCTTTTGATTAAAAGCTTCACTTTAAAGGAATCGGTAAACTTTATATCTTTGTTGTAAACATGTTTTTCGAATTCAAAAATAGACAAATTGGCGAATGACATTTGTGAATGGGAGCAAATAAGTATGTCACAGATAAAAGATGTATGTAATCCGAATGTGAAATATTTTAACAGGAACGGATTAGTTTAAACCTAGATTTACGTTTGCATTTGTTTCGATAAATCATTCAATGAAATTCGAACCCGATCGGAAATGCAGACAAATAAATCGAATTGAAGACCGCCGCATCGCAGCGATGCGTCATGGACGATGAATTTTGAGACAAATCTCAAAATCTATCGCGAGTACCCGATAAATTTTTCGAAGGCGACCTCCTGCAGATACGTCTTAAACGTCGATATATCCGAGATGCCGGGTAACAGGTTGGAGAGCCTCCGGGTCAAACAAAGTGGAGCTTTCGACCTGATCTACGATACCAATTTCAGGGAAAAATCTTCGATTCGCTCAAGCATACGTAGCGAGCAGAAGGAAAGAGAAAGAGGGGGACGAAAGATTTGCTCTAACGTCACAGGTTATAGAAATCGGAGCGGCGGGAAAACTATCGGTCCTCTCGCAAACGAAACCGCGAACGATGAGCAAACTTTGTTTTGAAAATATTTGTCCCGTCGCTCGATAAACGGAAATGATTTTTTCGACAAGGAGCTTAATACGCAAGCTTTACAGGCATCTTTACCTGTAATAAAAATCTGTGTTTGAGAAAAAAATATTGCTTGCCATTTAATCCTCAAAAAGCATAGATTAATTCGGTTTCGCGATTAACCACTTGACAGTGCAATTGTATGATAATGCTAAAATTTTCTTTATTAATTCCAATATCAAGGATAAAATAAACTTTATGCCCTTATAAAACATTATTAATTTCGTACTCTTATAACTTATCAATTTCACATTTTCTTTTTTATTATACAATAATAAAATGCACGCGAAGATATATAATAAATCTAATGTTTCCCCCCCTTCCCTCTCATAATCCCTTTACTGTAATGTAATGAGATCTTTCTATACACAAGTAAAAGGTCTATATATATAATTTTTTCGAAATAATAAGTATGAAATGGGGATAAAACTGTTAATTTTAATATTATTAAAATAGATCGCGGGCGTGCACGTAACAAATTTGGACTCACCAAGCATCCAATCACGTATCACGTTATCAATGTGCTTCGTCCCATTTTATATCCATCTAGCAAAAAATAGACTAGGGTACACTATCAGGCTGTGTGGTTCGTATAACGCGAGGGAATGTGCATCGTATATCATAGACCACCATTGTGCTCAACAACGTACATGGGAGCACTCAAGTTTTACGGCTTTCCGCAAAGATTTAGCGGCGCCAATCTACTCTTTATATTACGAAGTAGATGAGGCTGAATTCAGAGATCTTCGCGAAAAGAGATTGCATGAGAGTGATGCATCCGCTTCCGTGTCGTGATGCAACAGTTATAGGTCGCGATACGCTCATTGAAAAAAAAGCGTCGACCGTTTTTAATGGACATGCGATATCGGTGATGTGATTACGTGTCCGTGAAATAGGAAAATCGAATTGCTAACAAATTCATAGCTCGATTTTTTGGCTAATCACATTTCACGCAGGAACCACCCTCGTCGCTCAATCTTAATTCGCTCAACTTTCATCGATATCAATCCATAAAAACTGTGCATTTGACAAATTATTTTATAATACGGACTTAATCCAATCTATACGAGTCTGAATTTGCGTAACAAAATTTCTTAATTCATAAGTGGAGATAATAAAAGGAAATGGAATACTTTGTAAATATAATCAATGGAATGTATTCTTCAAGTATTAAGTCAATTTTATTCAATGTAGAAGAACATATATCATACATACGTCATTTTTAATTTAATGATTGATTTATCTCCATTTTTTGTACAAACAGCTATTTCTAATCATAAAAATTCCATTCATACGTAATCCTTTATCTTACGATATTGCAATTTTCCTTTCCATCAAGTTTGCTCGCGCGTGTTTAGTGTCAACATTTTATATACGCGAAGCAAGATAAGAAATAAGACGGATAACTATATAAACTTTCTCTCTCCTTCTCTCTTTCCTTATCTTATGTTTTAATATCTATAGACGAGATCCTTTTGTGCCACGGGACAAGCTGTAAAGCGCAATTACCTTTACGACTACATACTCGCTTTGACATAGGACCGCTTTGCGGTAGATAAGTACATCAAGTATATCTTAATAAGTTCCAAGTATATTACATAGAGTATCTAAATTGTTAAATTACAATATTCTGTTTTTTTCATTTCTTTAAATTTTATAATATGCAAGAAATTATCGAATAAATCGTTTGAGTGATCGATAGTTTACGCTTTTTCTAAGTATTCTATTTTGGAGAAATTCATTATTAATTTTGAGAAAAATTATTTTCTCTCCATATATATTTTCTGAAAGCAACAAATATTATTTTAACAAAACTCCTTAAATTTATTCGGTTTATATTTCTAATTTTATTATCATACGTAACAGATTATTTCAATTATACTGATATTAAATCTGACACTTTGTTCTAAAAGGAAAGAAACTTTTAGTGAATAATTATCGATAGCATCTGATAATTGAAAAATTATTTGACGACATTGAGGAAAAATCCATACACTGTGTCTACTCATAGTGTAGATACGTGACGTATCGAATCGCCCAAGGTAACTGAGTTTACGGGGAATTGCTCGTTCGATCGTAAAGGAATCGTATCGTCACTTCTCGAGAAGAGAGACTAAAGTGAAATTGTACCGGGCACGACACGGGAGAAAGAGTGTAGACACATCGTGAAAAGAGAAGCGTCGAATCAGGTGAAGTACGTGTGTCGCGTGAGAAATTCGTGTAAAATATTTCAATTTATTCTTATTGTTGGCAGAAGATTGTGTCCGCGACGCGTGCCCGAAAACACTGCACATATGTGTATGTATATAATAAGGTCGCGTAAGAATAAAGTGCTACATTCAAAGTACAACAATATAAATAAAACTAGACTACCCATCACGACCGCAGACAGACTTAGGTAGTCGTGGTTGTTACACGCGATCGCGATAATAATATGCTTTGTGATAAAAGGAACCATCGGAAATGTGCAAATAAGCAACGCGAAGACAAACGAGAATGTGGCACTATTCTATGGAAATAAGTTATCTTCTTCTTTCCATGATAACTACAGACGAATAAGTATATGACACACACAAAGAAAGATACGAGGATAATACTTTGTTGATCGTTGCAAATGTTACGTAGTATATTGCAGGCGTAGAAATATAATTCAAGATCTTAATTGTCACAATATCTATTTAAGAGCTGTTTTATATTTGTAGATTGTTTGAATTATTTTATTACATGCCTCGGGGAGGCCTGATTAATTTTCAACAGAAATTAACAAATTTTTAATTGAAGATTAGTTGAAAAAATAATATGTGTATATACATTTAAAATTTTCGACAAACCAGATGGTTATTCATAAGATTTTAGCCAAGAAAAATTGTCTTATATATATAAAATATGTTATGAACTAGGAGGATGAAAAGACGTCCGGTTCTGAGACATTTCGTGCAGCGTGCAAGATGTGAAGATTCGTGCGGTAATTTTCGGGTACCCGATTCGATCCTTTCGCTGGCGGAAATGACCGCGGACCACGACAGCTTCGTCGGAGAAATCGGCCGTACGCGTGAGATATGAAGTAAACTACCGTGTCTCTAAAGTATAGGAGGATCGGCGGTCTCCGTTCCGCTGCGAACGATCGTCTCGATTCCCGAGACGGTGCGTCCGCTTCCGATTCACGTTTTCGATGGCACGAAAGTTCCGCTCTTCTTGGCGCTCGTTAATATCGTCCGACGTGTAACGAGCATTACGTGAGCCGAATCGGCTCATCCCTTTCGTCCGCCTTGCTACCGATCTTTCGAATCTCCTGTATTGGAGAGCGGACTATTAATCTGGCTCGGTCCAATGGCTCCTCGATATCGATGAAGAAAATTCTCCGTGGACAAAAGCGATCATGTCCGCCGGCCGTTGTTGCCGCGCCTGATTCTTGATGTGTATTAAAGTGCAAGGAATCACGAAAATTTAAGAAGATATAACATCGTTGATCTAAGAGGGATAAACAAAGAGAGAGTTGTACAATATATTTAGTTTTTATCTTTTATTGTAAGTAGCTTTTTACAATTTCTGTTCATAATTTTTCTAAATCTGTTTATACACAATTTTCTTTAGATGAAACATATATAAAATAAATAATTTTCAATTATTATTAAATTACGAAATATATTTAACAAAATTAAACAATACAATTAATTCATCTTTAGTTCATATAATATATTAGGATTTATTTTGGTTTGAAATTAATTTCTGGTTTAACGAACGTTTAATGTACGAATACGTCGATTAGATGATAAATTGTCCGCATTATTCTATAAAGTAAAATAGGATAAATCTCAATATAAATCTCATTAAACAGCATTCTAGTATAAATTCTTTCTTTTTTTCGTACTTACGTCAAATATCTTCATGAATTTCAATAAGAAACATTGCTTATAAAATTTTCGTTCAATCATTTTGCTAATTGGACATCTCGAATAATCAGAATGTTGAAATTTTAATAAGATTGAGATTTTGTGATTTATAAACAAGAATATCCATCATTTTTCATTCTCTGTTCGTTTTTCAAAGTTTAAGAAATGTTTAAATAAAGTTTTAAGAGATCTAGAGAGTAAAAGAAAAACGAGATCATTTAAATGAATCATTGAATATTAATTGTTCTTTAATCGAGGGTAAATCAAAATTATTATTATCGCGTAAAAAATATAATTTAATGTACAATTTTATATTAATATCGTAATTTTATATTAATATTCGTACATTAATATTAATATTTATATTAATATTCGTAATTTTATATTAATATTAAATCATTTAAACTTGGACGCCGTTTTTCATATTACCGTAAATCCAATGCTTTCTTTTTTCATTATTTTTTTGATTAGTTGCCAGATTAATTTGAAGAAAAGGTCGTTCAACTGGAAATTGAGCTGTGAGATATTTTTTCTGTAATTATTTCATTACATATCTTATTCTAATATTTCAGTAATGAATAATGGGAATAATAAAGTAGTATTAACGAATCTCGCAGCTTAGGCTAGTTCCGGACAAATGTCTCTACGTTTTCGAAAACACGGAAGAGCAGCTAATATAAAAATGGTTTTCATCTCGTCCGTTCATGCGCACGTGTAATCATGTTTACCTTCATCGGGCATGGATGTAGCCAGCCTGAAAGGCGTTCGCTAATTCGCCGTAAAATCGTGAGAGATTCCGAGGTGCTTGGAAAAATGATGAAAAAGACGTGCTCTATAGGAACGCAGCGAAGCCGTGAGAGGAGGACACATGAGATAGAAAGTAAGCAAGAGAAAGAAAGAGAAAGAGAGAAAGAGAGAAGCACGCAGCTTTGAAATTACCTGCCAACTCGAGTCTGAAATTTCATCGAGAACGAATCAACAGCTGAATCTCGCGATGTGCTAGAAATGCGTACTTATCTTCTGAGAGAGAGAAAACCTTCCATCTTTCTTAATCCCTTTCTCTACGTTTTTCTCTCCTTCTCTTAATCTTTCTTTCTCTCTCTCTCGGTCGGCTCTTACGCGAAACTTCCGTAGCGAAGCCAACAAACAATCTCAGATGCTTTGAGCAAGTTATCACGCGCTCTTCTCTACGCTGTCATGCTTTTTTAACTCGCTCCGGTAAACCGCTAGTTTATGGACTCTTTTCGTGTTAACCAAGTTAGGTTTGGTAGTCGAACATTTCATCTTTCTTACAAAATTCCACTATTATCGAGATTTTTTACAATAAAAATTATATCTTGTAAATTGTGTGTTAATTATTCTAATAATTTAGATTAATTAATGTTGAGTTAACAACTGATTATTCTTTCTTCAATTATTTGCTCTTCTCTATAGAATATACACACGGAGATATAAGAATCACAAAATTCAATTCAGCTTTTTACATTATTGTTTTTTCATATTAGTAATAAAAAAAAAAGAATTTATAAGCTTGAATTAATCAGGATTAGCGTAAATGAGAAACGTCAGTCGTAATTTATTCGAGTCTACAGCTTTTTCGATAATAATATTCTCACAAAATGTATACTTTGACCTATTAGCTTATCGTTACAAAACAGACCGTTTGAGGAGTGAATTGCTGCCGGTGGGAAATATTGTCGACGGTAATACGATTCTCGCGGTCTCCGCTGCTCGCCGTCATTTCCTCTCTTGTTTTCGCGAAACTTTTCTCGGGGGACGTAAATTGATTTGTCGGCGTAAGAACTCTATGTCCGACAGCGCCTTTAGTACGAGATAAACGTCAACATTGCCGCGCAGGAACCACGTCGTTTATACTTCGTGACTTTCTCCACGTGATCGTGGCCGGTGCGCCTTCTTTCCTTGCGTTTCCGCTCTTTCCGGAGACGCGTTTGTATTTCTCCGCTGCTGGAAAAATCTCTCTCTCTCTCTCTCTCTCTCTCTCTCTTTTTCTCTTTGGACGTGTTACTACCGGTAATAAAATTTCCTTAGACATATGAGGGCGCACTGCCCTGACCTTTTCTCTCATGCTCGGTCATCCGATTTTTCGATTCTGCTTCGGTTGCCCTGAATTTTCTCGCGAAGTAGATGTGTTCCATTTATAGTCAAACCTTTTTTTCATCATTCTCGCTAAAAATACGTGGTGCGAACAAAACTAAACGTTACGACGAAAGATTCTATTATTGTCATTAAATGTTTAACTAAAAAAAAAAGAAATATATATAATTTGAAACTTGTACGCATTGAATCAGTAATTAAGAAAGTAAAAGATTATATTATAAAAATGATATTATAAAGAGTACCTACACTTATTTTAACGTTTATTAATTTCGACGAACATTTATTTCAAGATTAACGTAATAAAAAATAAAAAAGTGACTTATTTGTCAAATTATTCAAAAGATTAAATTAATACAATTAATATAATATATTGTATATATATAATATTAAAATGTGGAGTGTACTGTTAAATAGATCCACGAGAAATAATTCCTCATAAATTATTATTTATACGTTCCTATATGTTTTTTATTTCTATTTGCAGATTTATATAGCGTCTTCAATTCTATCACTATCTTTGAAGGTAGATCTTTACGAGAGAATTGGTTACTTCCTCACAATTGCGCAGAGTTTTATCGTATCTGCGAAAGGTATTTTCTGAAAAGTTTTCGGATACTTTTGATACCGTACGGATTTCTCCCGCATCTTGGTATACTATATAGCAATACGAAGCCTTTCGGTAACGGCGTTTATCTTTCTGACTGTTTCTTGATATATATTTTTTTCTCATTCGATACAAAATAATTCGATCACTTACGTTACTATTATATATTTTAATAATTTACCGGCATATCTCTACAATAATGAATTAGCGCACGTCTTTTTATTACTTTCGAATTTCATGAAAAAAATATTTAGATTAAAATTATTCTGTTTCAAGAAGCATATATCTTACGATATATAATATTGTTTTAGCTTATCGTTTAACTTTCTCTTTATTCTAATCGTTTCGGAGAGATTTATTTTCTTAAATATTTTTTTAATAACTTACTAGTTTTGAAAATAAAAAATGAAAAGATTATTAAAGAACATTAAAAGATTACTACATAACATGACATCTCTTCTATATAATTTATATATAAAAAATATATTACGAAAATTCTAAATATTTTCTTTAACGAATGTAATAATTGTAACGGAATTGAAATAAGAAGTTTAAAAAATTTAATATAGAAATTCGACTTTTATGTTCAATATATAAATAAATTAACATTTCTTGATAATATTTATTTTTTATCCAAAGTATTATTGTTCGGAAACTATGCAATTATTTTATAAATCCACTTGAGTGTGAAAAAAAACTGATTATTATCATAAATATACGAAAGCTTTTCGTTTTATTGTAAAATTGGGACTTGTCATAGTAAACATATCAGTATGCTTTCATAAACTTGAAGCTTCTTTTTTAGCAAAGAAGTCTTCCAATTTTCTGCTTTGCAACCACGCAAAGACTCGCTTTTCTGCCGCATAATTCTTAAACTCGTTGCATCGACCTACTATGGACTATTACGACGAAATACGCTATACACACACACACACGCATTATATATTAAGATTTTGATTTTATTCCGTTTTTCGAATATATGCGACTAAACGTTAAATGGTTTATCCGTTCATATTCACTTAAAAAAAAAAAAAACGTTTATTTGTAAGAAAACGTTTACCCGTTTAGGCCTGCTATTATATGTTTAAACGAAATATATAAACGTTTAATAAACGTGAAAATATTCGGAAAAACGTTTTTGTTTATACGTTTAACACATAAAACACGTATATTTGAAATATTTAATAAACATGTAAACGTGTTTTTGTTTAAACATATAACACTGAGCTTTAATAATTATATATATATATATATATATATATATATATATATATACATTATTATTATTATTATAAGTGGAATAAGCACGTATATTTACTCGCTCGTTTTTTTAAGTGCGCATATGTATATTTCTTTATATATGGTCCAAGTGTCAGTCAGATCAGCCAGTTTTACATATAGTTTTATATATAGTTGTATATAAAGTATCGAGTTCAGTGAAACGTATACTCCCTCCGTTTTTTGCCAACGATTGGCAGCAGTCGGGAGTAAAAATCGAATTCTCATATTTGCCTTCTAGATGGATGAACAAAATTAGTTTTTTAATTTGAAAGTTTCAATTTCTTTTGAACTCTAATTGAATTACAGTTGCGTAATTACGAAATATATAGAGATTGATTGTGCCAGTTTAAAAATTAAAAAATAAAATTTAAGAAATGTTTGTTTAAAAGAAAAGAGAATATTTTTCATATATGTGTGTGTGTGTGTGTGTGTTTCAATAAATCCATTTTATTTTGTAAGCTTTGATTATATATTTCCATTTATTTTTATTTGCGAAACTCTCCATTGCATTTGAAAGTTGGTGAGGAAAAAGAAAAAACTCGTTTGCGTGATATCATTTTTTTCTTGCATAGGAGATTGTCATAGGCATAAAATCTATTCAGTAATTATATAGTTGTCCGGTTAACGTATTACAAAAAGAATATTACAATTTTTTGAAAAATATTAAGTTTGTAAAATTAAACATTTTTAACTTTATATCAAATTTCTTAAAAGAATTTTTATTTTAAAAATATTGTAACGGACTCTCGAACTAATTAATCTTCTTTTCTCTAACATATAAGTTTAAGCAGGATAATAATAAATGTGCTTTATTACAATAAAAAGTGTAGGATGCAAAAGTCTTTTATAAAGTTGCAAATCTGCAGCAAAAAAAAATACTTCTTACGCTCAGTAATCATGCGCGATCTGCGATCGCCATTTGTAACTACATTGCTCTAAAAACGAAATGACTCGTAAAGTCGATGTCTTGTCGTCCCGTTTTACCGTAATGACACGAATTATTATACCTCGACTAAATTGTCAAATAGCTCGGAAGAATCACGGCTCCGTTTCGTTCATCTTTAGACACTTTCTCTAATAGACGTATCTCAAAATGTGTCTCTTTTCCTTTTGAGTTTAAATATAACTCATTTGTATAGTGCTTAAAGTTTTTATATTTTCTATTCTATAATAACTCGCAGCAGAAGATTTGACTGATGCAAAAATAAATTTTCACGTACTGTGAAATGTTAATAGACATCTTTCGTCATTTCACATACTTGAAATGTTCCATTAAATTTAATTTTAACGCAATTTATTCTCATTTGAGTTTTTATTTTCCAATTTTTATAATTCCATCTATGTAATATAGTCTATATCACATAGTCATATATGTATAGCCATATACACATATATGATTATATATATATATATATATATATATATATATATATATAAATAGTTTGCAAAAAATTTGGTTTTAAAACAGATACTTGCGCATCATTAAATAAATTTTTATTTATTATTAAATAAATGGTAAATATCTCTGGTTTCTTTATTCATTGAATATAATTCAAATATATCTATCGCTTTCTGTTCATTCAAAATTTAAATTTAATATAATTTAAAAATTTCTACATTGTTTTTAGTTTATTATTTAGTCTATATATAATAGTCACAGTCTGTTAAGAACTTGATTATAAAATATATATAGATATAATGTATGTATATACACGTACTATGTATGCAATCGTGACATATGAATAGGAATTAATTAATGAGTGTTATCTTGAATAGAATATCACAATGTGGCAATTTCTAAATATTAATTAAATTTTCTATGTTTTGTTTTATATTTATTTTTATTATTTTATTCGTACGATTTTAACACGAGTTTGTATTTTCTATTTCAGAAAGAACAGTCGAACGACCAGATGGTAGTATTGCAAAATGCGAGCCTTCATGCCAGCGGCAAATACAAGTGCGAAGTTAATGCAGAGGCGCCGAACTTTAGCTTAGTTAGCGCCGAGGCGAACATGGAGGTCATAGGTGAGTGGACCGGTGTCGTGTTTAATTAATAATGCTTTGAACACGGTCGCGTCGTCGTCTCCCTTTTGGTAACTCGACTAAAGACTACGACGTGGTCGAGTTCTGTAGCAGTGTGCCGAAAGGAAGAGAGAAAGAGAGAGATAATTGTCGCATCCTCGCGAAGAAACGAGAAACTGCGAGTCGAGACCTGTATCGTCCTTCGTAATATTCTACCATCCTTGAAGATGGAACGAGTCCCTTTACCTAACCATGAATTTGCTATCGCGTTTACACGTTCGTGTGGTTACTATGAACCGATTAGTTCGCGAAATTAACGGCAACTCCGTCGAAGTGTTCGCGATATCGGATTACAATGTTGTGCAAGTTCGCAAGTGCCACCGAGACGTGGTATTGCTTACAAGACAATCCAACAGT
The DNA here is from genome assembly GCF_047496725.1 of Anoplolepis gracilipes. Classification (NCBI taxonomy): domain Eukaryota; kingdom Metazoa; phylum Arthropoda; class Insecta; order Hymenoptera; family Formicidae; genus Anoplolepis; species Anoplolepis gracilipes. The sequence continues at coordinate 5,173,846 of NC_132974.1, forward strand.
CAGAGAATGGCAATTACCGAGTGTCAAGTTTGTCTTATTGGAATTGTAATGGAATTAAATGAATCGTAAATATAAAAGATAATTATTAGTTATGACAGAGAAAACATCAATATCGGAGATAATCAGAAATAAAACAATTTAAAAGAGATTATAAATTTAAAACTTTAGTTTGATTTGATATTAAGGGTTGTAAACATGTATAAGTAAAAAAGATTGTAAATTACAATAGCAATTACATTTTCTCTGCCTGTAACATAAATTTCATACTTAATCTCTAGAAATTCAAAATTTTTAACATGTATTGCAAACATAAATGTGCTATTAAAAACATAGTATAATTATTCTTTCCTAGGAGAGTACGAACCTCCTTAGAATTCCGCAGAGTGCACACGAGGTCAAAGTGACTCTAAACAATTTTTTAGATGGATATAACAACAAGATTACAAATTTTTTTCATCGTACAATACACCTTCTTATAAAAGAAATGCTCAAAATTTATAACTAAATACTTGTACTTAAAAAGAAATTAAAAATATTTTTTAAACATTCGTAAAATTAAAATATGTTAAAATATTAAAAAAATTTTAATTTAAATTTTATTAAGCTGTAAAAATTTAGATTTTTGTTTAATTAATGATATAGGTATGCATAAGTAAAAAAAAACTAAATTAAATTGAAAAGTAGATAAAAACAAATAAAAAAAGTAATTCAAATTGACTCTAATCTTTTTTCAAACGATTGCACAAAAGAACTAGCAAGTCATACACGATGGATTCGGGCGGAAGTTCTAGTTTTGAAATATTACTCAAGTGAAAAAAATTTTGAAGTTACAATAATCCTCCGCTGTGCAATTGAAGGAATAAACGTATTTAAAAGGCACAATTTTAATGAACGAAATAATAGCGGAAAACATTGACAAATTTCTGCTCACCACATGTCATTAATTTCTCTTTTAATTTTAAAGCTGTATTTATCATGTATTTCCAATTTTTCATTACTCCTCTCATAATTGATATAAAACAGCTATATAATCGCTTCATTGATTAGATGGACAAACAGATAATCGTTTGCTCCACTGACCAGTTCAAGCGGGTAAACGAATAACGATTTGATTGATTAATCGTTCAGCTCTTTATTTGATTGCACCATCGAACGTACAATACATACGTGTCCATGTGGAGTTACAAATTCATCAATAATCTGTGCATGAAAACGTCATCTGCCTGTTTTGTTTGTCTGCTATTCTTTTGTTATTTGATCTCCATGCAACTCGATTTCTGGACGCACTTTCATCAGCACGATATACAGCGAACTATAGGTACTGCAAATATGGTACATTTATCCTCAAACAAAGCAAGTGTACGAAGTAGTAAATGGGAGACAAAACCCGATAACAACGCGCAATATCCGCTGACATAATTGCACTAATTCTCCCTTCAAAGATTAGCATCTCCGATTGATGATGACGCGACACATGATTCCCATACGATGTTTCGGACGTTGACCAATCAATCCGCGGCGAATACTCGATCCAAACGTGCGCGTAGATGCGTATGCTGTTCTTATCAGGATCAAAGGAAGCGTATCTAATTATCTTGAGCACACGCTAGAGGAGGTATCTGTTGCAATAGGATTATCATACGGTCAAAGTGGACGATACGATAGTACATAGTGGCTCCGAGCTAGATATTAATTCACCTCAACGTAGGCGGTTCGACAACGAAGATAGATACGATTATGAGAGACTTGTCCGCTATTGGCCAAACATAATCGCCTTATAATTATTTCGTTACAACGTGCTATCGTTCGCAAATGAATAAAATTCATCAACAGTGGCCAATGTATTGTGGTGAACGGATTTTGGAATTTTTGTAGAAAGAAGATAATATAGGGCATATAAAATACAATGAGTTAAGCGTATTTCTTCTTCAGTTAATTCCTCAAACAGCTTATTTATTTGCGCGAAAGTTACGTTATATTATAGCAAAAACATTAAAACAGAAATAATTTCGCAAATGTTGTTAATAATTCAATAATGGAAATTTATTTAAAAATGCACATAATTTGCCAAAGAGATACTACATTGAGAGAGAGAGAGGTATTAATAGAAATAATAATGGTTTATTTTGTTTTGATGAAAAATACGCAAAGCACGTCAAAAATAATACAAAATTACAAAAATAATGCCACGAAAAAGTATTGAAAAATTATTTGACGATTATTTTTTATTTCATATAAATATTGATATTATATAAATCAGCGAGCTTTAAATTTTCTGATATAGTTGTGTTATAAAAGTATGCATTTATAATATTGTTTCGTCTTTAAAGAGTAACGTAGAAACGATATTAAATTGTCGTCAGGGATGATTGGCAAAAGGATTAATCGCCAGAAATTCAATTTGTACATATTTTAATATCGCTGATGAATGGCATAAATTTACGAAATATTTCAACGCTAATGTTACGAAAGACCACATCGCATTTCTTATCTTATCCGCATCTCCTTCGGCCGAATCAAGGAAAGGGAATGGACGCGTGCTCTCACTCTCATATTTCCGCGAAAGGGAGGAAATTCAGCCGAGTGGTTTGCGCGAGGCGCGATCGGTGAACGGGCATTAAAGTTTAAGGGTGCATAAAGCCGTCGAAACGCGATAAATATTACGGCGTCGTAAGTCTTAAGCTGTAACTGGGCGCCGCTGACGCTACTTCGGGCCAAAGGAGACGAAAAAAGAGAAAGAGGCCTGAAATGCTCGCAGGAGAACGAGCGAGATGGTCGCTGGCATTGGAAAAGAAGGTTGGCGGGTAGGTTGCGAATGGGGGAATTTTAAGATCGTTGTAGGAGCTCGTCGAGGAGGCTGTCGTCGTGCCAAGTTTCGTCGGCCTATCGGCTTTTCGTCTCCCACTGCATCTTCGCGACAAAATTTTCTCTCTCGTGCTGGCCCGCGCAAAAATCGATAACCAGCGTTGTTCGCTTCGCGGCCTCTTGCTCGCAATGCGACGAATTTGAAGCGTGAAGCGTGTCATTTGCAAATATAAAAAAATTGGATGCGGCCATAAAAAAGTGAAATATTTTATTACCTATCGCACAATATATAGATATAATGCAAAGTTAAAATCAAATTTTAGTAACCAATCCAATTATTTTTTTTCACTATCGAATATCATATCATGTAACTATTTGTTTTTCTCGCGTAAAAACAGATGTCTAATTGTGTTTTCGTGGTTAATCGCGTTTCCATTTTTACCTAGTGGTCGGCTCTCGCATTTTTTTCCTTTTTTCTACCTCGTCTCTTCTCGCTAACATGCGAGTTTCGATCGCGTTCCCGTCGTCAGGCCAGTACATTTCAACAAGAGCAAGCGAGCGTGAGTTATTTGAATTTATTTCGTTGCCGTGCCACACATCGACTAGACGGTAACTTTATTGCCAAACGTTAAAAATGTTAAAAAATGCTACAAGTTAATTTTGTGTTGTCACAACGTTCTCCATATTAACAATTACTCATCTCTTATTGCATGAGATAAATTTCTTTTAGATAGCATTTTAATTATACATTTTTTACTTCTTTGATATTATTTATTGATTTCTTTAATGTTTGTGTTACAAATTTTTAAAAAATTCGAAAAGCTCTTTATTATGTATTTTCTTTAAAAGTAAATATTTTTTCTTATATTTTATACATACATATTAATCTTTCATTTTATCCGATTGAACATATACAGTAATATAATATAATATTCTTGTACTTTAATATTCTTATACAGAAATAATTTTCTTTAATAACGTCATTAATTTAATAGGTCAGTAATCAACTGAAGATAGAAAACGAGATTTGCTCACTGTAACAATATTTGCAATTACAAACTTCGGGCGGAAATGTCAATCAATGGAAAAGATTATTATAATAAAATTCAAAATAGTTTTGTTAAATATTTCGAACAAAGTCTCATGATGGTTTAGAAATTTATCGAGAAGATGCATTTTTATTACGATGATACCTTCGAGAATGATTTTGATAAAAACCGGTCGTTTCTTTATAATGTTATTAAAGATATACAATAATGTAAAAAATGAATAACTCTAAATATATTTTATATTATTGTAAACAATCATTTGTAAAAACATGTTTATAATCTATATGTCACTTATGAACATAATCGATATCTGCTCTGCTTAATTAATATCAATTATATCAAACTCTGATTAGAAAGATTAATTGAGCTGTCATTAATTCAGAGGTAAGAATTTAAATATTACAAAACTTATTCTTTTTTGTGATATTGCAGATAATATTTTTTCTTTACATATTTTTTAATATTTTTAGATATATGTAGAGAAAAAAAGACATACAAAAATATATGCCGTATTTTGAAACTAAAATATAATTATATATAAAAAGAGACAAAAACCTTTAAAACTAATTTTAATTAAAACTAGTCAAAAAGTTAGATGAACTTTAGTATCAAGTTGTTTAATGTTGAAACTAACGGAAAGATGAAAATTTCGATTTTTTATTCAGAAGAACATTTTTCTTCAGCAAAAAATATACGCGTCAAACAAATATGCGTACTGCTTCGGTCGTCGTCATAAATTTCACGAGTGTTTCCCAAGCGGGCGCACCTAATCCCTGATGCATTCTTATGGAGCTCACTTTCTCGGCTTCGGCTATTAATCGTGTCTACGCGACGACGTACCGTACGGCTGCTTCATTATGGGGAACATTAACGCGAGACGGCACGTATACGCCGAAAAATTTAAAATGCACGAGATCTAAAGCTCGGTTAATAAACGCGTTTAGTGGCAGTAAAACTTCTTGTTAATGGCGCGCCCGACTTTATACGCTTTACTGCACAAAGTTCCCAAAGGGCGAAGCTGCTTTTTATACCGCTGAAACAATGTGGGATTTAGTGTTAGACGTCTTGGGCAAATAAGACCAAGATAAACGGTCGTAGTTTAAGAACTTTATCTTTATTCACTTATTTTCCATATCAGAGACTGTATTTACTTGAATAGCACAAATTCTACTTCTTTAGAAATTATTTTAATTTATACTCACAGGGAATAAGATGATCGTACACTTTCTCTGCTTCTCTTTCTCTCTTTCCATCTGTAATAATATTTATAATTGTATAATAGATATATACATATTTATGATCTATCACAATTTAAAAAGAAAATGCTAACTTTTAAGTAACAGCTAATTGTAAGATACGCAACATTATCATATAATTTATCGTGTATACATCTAATAATTTTCTCAAATTGTTGCAGCGATATCTCAGGAAAGCCCAGCGATAACGGGAGAGGAAAAGGTGTACGCGAATGGCGACGTGCTCGCCCTGAATTGCACCAGTGGCAAGTCCAATCCTGCCGCGAAGCTCAAATGGTTCGTTAATGGCAAACAGGTGAGCAATCGTTTTAAATATTTCTTTCAAAGTACTTTCCGCAGCGTCGGAGAAGATGTAACAAAGTAGAAGCCTCGCCCGTAAACCGAATCTTATATTATATTATTTCGGCTAAAGTAACATAGAGATAAAAATAAAGTAGATATGTAACGCGCGCGCACATGACAAGAAGAAAATGGAATATGACGATCGATATCGTATTATTGTATCTTTGTCGGGTGAAAGCGTTTGCAACAGCGACTCACAGCCTCGCACGGCTGACCAAGCTTCGTACAAAATCCGTAGAACATATATGTATAGTGTTGAAGCTTGGAATAGCACTACGTGGCCAGGTGAAGCGGTCACGCATCGAGCTCGGATGGTGTTGCAACCGGTATTGGCGAAGACCGGGCAACCGGGAAGGGTGAAAAGCGGAAAGGGAAGAGCGAACGGCAGGCAAGCTGATTTCACAGTAAGCCGACTGAGAGAGTTTGGCCGTCGCCGTCGCCGTCGCCGTTGCCGTCGCCGTCGCGACAATGTGGCTCGATTTCATCACGCAAGCAACTGCGACGCTTGATGAGACAAAGGTCTAATTAACGATCGGCGAAACGGATCTCTCGTGCAATAACATTGACCACCATTGAACATCGATATCCAGCGCCTTCTAATACATCCCACGGGCGGCGATTTTACTCCCGTCTCTTGCTTCCGTTTAGTCAGTTTGAAACTTCTATTTATAGCCTCGGCAAGAGCATCGTGAATCGAATTGAAGCAAATCGGAAGCGCAAAAACCGCGAAAGGGATGAGTCGAGAAAAAAGGTGACTCTCTAATTAATCCAGAGCGTACAATAAGAACGGGCCAATTTGCGTTTGCGGCGGAAGAAACGACCGGAGCGAGAACGAAGATTCGCACGAGAGTTCTCCGCTTAATTGTTATCTCTACCTTGCCGCACGATAATCCCAGATGAATTCAGAAAAGAGCGGGTTTTATTCTTATCCCATCCGTTCACTTCGTTTGTGTTTTTAAATCTAGCACGTCTAGCACTGCCTGCCACTCGTCGGTGTCTGTTTTTCGCGCACCGAGAACAGACACGTTCGATAAATCGACGAGAGAGAGAGAGAGAGAGAGAGAGAGAGAGAGAGAGAGAGAGAGAGAGAGAGAGAGAGAGTTCTATTCGGCGCGCGGAATTTTTATTTCTCTCGTTTCACGTTATTATTACAAAGTTTCCATTCTCTCGTCACGAATAATTCAATCCTCCTATCGCTCGAGGCCGTTGAAGCTTCTATCGCATGCATATTGATGTATCGTTACCGGCATTGCCGAGGGAAGAAAAGACGCGGACATATTCTTGACTCTAAACGAGAATAAGGAAGAATTTTGGTAAAATCACCGAGAGAGAATGCCGAATATCTCAGCTCCGGTTTTTGTCCGCACCAGACTCGTAATTATTTTCATCCTACGGACGAGAATAATAGGAACAATTAGATGTGCTAGGTGGAGAGAGGTGCTATAGATCAGAGTTACAAAGAGAATATTAATTTTATCTCAAGCAGAAGGCAAAGGATTATGACAATCATAACTTACACAGAGTAAAAAATTACTGGCAGTTTCGCCTCTGTTTGCAACCTTAAATAAACTTAAATGTGCATATTACAAAGTAAGTAGGTTAGATTATAATTGGATTGGTGTTTCTCGCAAGATTTTATTTAAACGTTATAATATCATAAATATAAAAATATAAAATTGAGAGTTATTCAATTTGTGAAACATAAGAAAGATTTTTTTCTTCACCGTTTACGTAAAAGATTATTCACTAACTGTGATGAGCAGAGATGGAATGTGTCACGTAGATATAGTGTCGATAAATACAGCGCCTAGGCAAAGTCGGGAATAGGCAAATCGCATTACGTAAAATGCAAGTGCTTTCCGACGAAGCTTTAAAGAGTCGAAGATTACGCCAATATAACGAGCGATGCTTCTTCGGAGCTTCTTCGCAGTGGATCGCATGCGGCGGCGCCGAAACTTTCTCTCTTATCTTTTGGACTCCGGACTTCCTTTTCCGCGGAAACATACCCCCATTCCTTTCACCCCGTTTTCCCTTCGAGAAAACTTTGCAACGCTCCCAACGACGTCCATTAGAAGTTGCGCGAGTTTAGTATAGCACTTAACAAGTAATATTGTTTCAGAAATGTTCGTGTCGCGAGACTCGAAAAACCTGTTAACGCGAGTCAAGTAATCTCGCGAAGAGAAAAAGTTCGATCACTCGCCAACTTCGGAAATATGTCGCGGATGAGCAGCATGACAGGAGAATCATTGTCGTTATAAAGTGACGAAAAGATTGTAGAATCGATCAAACTGCTTCCCGTTTTTAAAGATCTGTTATCTGGTCTTTTCTTCTAGGGCGTACTTGCAGATTCTTTATTCTGTTTTAATTTTATGTTTGCAATTGACGGATAAAACGTTGTATTTATTCATTCAATTTATTGTTCGGTGTTATTTAATTTTTAATATTTTATTTGAATATTTTATCGAATATTGCTGTTAATAATAGCCGTATTAGTTTTATAATTTAGGATTATTCTATATTTATCTTTAAATAATTTTGTATATAATTTTATATATGAGTTTTATCAAATAAGGATTAGTGTACATAATACTAAAAAAAGCATAAAAAATATTGAATCTCTGAAAATTAACAAAAAGATTTTGCAAAAAATTATTCTAATTTTTTATTACTATCTTAATTGCGCACAAAAAAATAAGGTCACTGTGAATGATTATAACGCGAGAAAAAACGAGGGCGGCTGATTTCCAGATCGCTAACCTCGTAATAATTACGCGCCTTTAACCCTTTATCGTCAAGTCGTCATATAAAAGCAGCAAAAATGACGCTACTCTACAAGGATTGTAGAGCAGTTTCGTATACGGGTACATGAGCGAGTATTTTTATGAATTATGTTGCTGTAAAAGCAAATGCCATTGTGACTTGTAACGTTATTGCTAGCATTCTGCAATGAATATTATGTTCGCGATTGTTCGTGTCTACGAGGAACGATAATAAATCGAGGATTATTTCGAATCCTAATGAATTCTTTCTGCTGGTTACATATTATTAGTCCATGTGTAAAGGAATTAGTTTCTCTTTAAACACCCATTTTAAACGAGTTGTATTCCGCGTTAATCGTTGACGTCACATTAATTATTAGTTTTTACGACAATTTTGGTTCTTGTGACATTCATTTTCATCACGAAAATATGTGCTATGTATACTTGCTTATAATTATAGAAAGCTATTACGTTAGAGTTATTATATTACAATTGAGAATCGTGAATTATCGATATCAAGAATACGCTAGATGTTTCGATAAATAAGCTAATAAGAGAGAAAACAACTCACGCGGGAGCTCACGTTATTTTATATCGGATGGAGCTCGCTTGTATTTCGATGGAATACAAATATAAAAAGAAGAATCTAAATTGCAGGATTGGAGAGAACTGTTGGCATTATATATATATATATATGTGTGTGTGTGTGTGTGTGTGTGTGTGTGTGTGTGTGTGTGTGTAATCATGGAGAGATGTTAGAAATGATGGTCGCAGTCGCGAATTACAGTGGATGCAATCAACAGGCTGAAGAATATCCGAGTGACTTAAAAATGATTTAATTTCTCGGCCTTTATATTTTTTACGTTTCGTTGTTGCTTTTTACCGAGCACACATCAAGACAAACTGCCGGAGGACAATTGTTCAAAGATAAATATATAAGTGCGCCATAGATATGCCAAGAGAGATGATAAAATTGCATCGTATTTCTGCACAAAGTAGAATATATGCAGTCAAATGTACAGCGTAACGCATCAGGCTGGAACGCGTTTCGCTGCAAAGAGACGTATGATACTCGGCAACAAAATCAGACGGAAGCATTGCAGAATTCATAAACGATACGAAAAATACGGAGTGCACGCGCGTTAAAATTTATCGATAATATGCCGAAACGATATAACAGGCCTCTGAAATATTTCGTCGTAATGTCTGCCGGATCTTTGTCATTCTTGAGATACCGGCATCCCTTTTATATATCATCAGCATTCTTCCCTCGAGACGCGCTTATCCATCCGAAGGGGCGATCGACTTATCCTTGGCATCATTGAAATGAAACACATACTTACTCCTTTCACCCTTTTCGCCCCATTTGCGTAATCGTGCCGCGGCAATCGCGCGATTTCGTTACCTTAATTACGAAATTCTGTACTTCAAACGAGCGTCGCGTCGAGTCGAAACTTTCAATGAAGTTTCGTCTGTCAACTTTCGCACGTTCCGCACCGTTGCCCGTCTTGCTCAACGCGCACACACGCACACACGCGGCCTGCGTCAAAGTTTTTCGCTCACGATAGAAATATTCAAGAGCCTGTCCTGTGTGCACGGCTGCATAAAGTTCGGCTCGCACGTGCACGCGCGCAAAGTACAGTCACAAGGTGGTTTATTAATAGGAGGCGATGGGGTCGAGTCTCGACTTTCGAAGATAAACGGGAGAACACATAGAGTCCTACGGCACGGAGTAAAATTGAAGAAGAACGAGAGAGAGAGCTGGATGGAGAAAAGACGGCGTGGAATAAGCGAGCAGAATTGTGTCGTCGTCGCGGCAAAAAAATGGAAATTTCAGTCGCATAAAGTACGACATACGGTATAAAGAACTTGGAAGACTTGAATTACAAAGCGATGTCCGTATATCTGGCTGTTGCATACAGTCAAGACACGAATACGACGAATCTGACAAACGCGTTTGAAGAAACGTTAGTATCATTAATACATTTCACTGCGCGTTGTCCTCTTTCTTTTATCGTAATAAATATTAATAATAAAAGATGCCTGTGCATATATAGTTTCTTTGAGCGCGATATTATTTTGATATTAATAAAATGTATAAGAATAAAAAGGATAAAGGAACATTTCTAAAAAGTAAAAGAAACATTTCTGTGACAAATTAATATTACCATTATTTTTCCATTCAACATACATTCATGAATTGCAAAACAATATGCATTTATTTATTTACTAATTGAATGAAACGTAATCTTAACGCTATAAATAAATATACTGAAAATACTAAATGCAAAACGAGATCTATGCAGAAATGATTTAAATACTAAGCACACGTCTGTAGAAAAGAATTTGTAATATTAATATAACAGGAGAGAGAGAGAGAGAGAGAAGAGTGAGTGTAAAAATAATTATGAGAAAATTATTAAAATATATATATTTTATAATAGCTGTGCTTTATTCATGACAAATAAATAGTTGTAAAATAAATTTATTAATTTAATGACTTTAATGTATTTATTATATGAGCATCCCATATATAATAATGAAAACTTAATCCATGATACCGATCTGCCAACACACCTGTTTACATTTAATTCCATCTCAACACGATAGCCTGTAATCAAGTTCACGATAATCTCAAAGCTGTCGCACTGATATTAACTTCGTCTCTAAACGATATTTGTTTGCTGTATCACGTTGCATAATGTACACCCAGTAGAATCGACAAATCACGTCGAAGCAACGTGCGGGTGTATTATCGTCAGCCTGCGGCATCACATTTACCGTTTCCTCTTCGTTGTCTTTGCGTACTCCGAGACGATGCAACGATGTAACCAATGTATCCCTTCTTCTCTTGGTTCTTGAACCTCGCGATACTAGTCTACGATTTATTAGATGTATAATTACCCCGCACATATCCTTGCGTCATATGCTCTTGCGATTTATGTCGTCCTTCTTACCCAAGGGGTTCTTAGTCTCGAGAGAATTTCGATTAATTATAACACAGATTTGGAATAATAATGTTTCCTAAACGGGCGAATGTAATGAGCTTCATTCGCAGATAACTGCTTTTTATAGTCTAATATAAATATGCATTTTTCTATTTTCTCATTTTCTTCAATCAATTTTTCAATCTTTTCAGATTTGACATTTTTTCAAGTTAATTAAATCACGTCAAATTAGAATCTAAAGACACAATTAACTTCGAATGATAACAAATATTTATTTATAACGCCGCGATTGCTGGTCTATTTATATTCGAAACTTGTAATAGCAATCGATCAATGGTTCGACGTCGCGACATTCTTTCTCGATGTTCGGAATCGGAAAGTTACTTTCATTGCAATTGGATTTGGTCCCCGCAAGGAAAAACGTTGCGCAATGAACGATGTTTTTTCCAGGTGAAATCCGATACGGAAAATGTGTTCGAGCAACACGGACTGTACTCAACGATATCGAGTCTGCAGCTCGAGTTAGAGCCGGGTCATCTCGCAAGCGACAAGATAAACGTCAGGTAATATCGGTTTTTACAACATGTAGTATATTTCCGTCGTTCGACGGAGCCGTTGCTTATGGCACCTCGGCACATACCCCATAAATATACATCATGCTTGCTCGCAAGCAAGAGTTCATTTTACGTGAGTTTCACGCGATGGAGCGCGATAATTTACCCTTTTGTCTGGCCGGCCAGAAAAACCATCGCGCTCTGACTCTGAAGCATGATCGAATGTCTTGTTGCAGGTGCGAGGCGACGGTGCGATCGAGTCACGACATCGACAACCCGTTCGTCGACACGCGCAACACCGAGGTCTTCGGTAAGTTTATGTAACATACAATCGATATACATATATATGTAACTGGCGAACAAGTCGAGACTAAAATTCAAATTTCGAGTAGATAAGATAACGATAATCGAAGTCATTGCCCATAATCTAGCCATTTTCGTTAATCACTTAATACACGCATAAAAAAAACAAAGACTTAAAATACGTTTGATTAATGTATCTATATGATTTTCATTCTTTTTAAATTTACATACTTTAGACGATACACAATAATATTAGGGACAGATTTTATGCATAATTTATATTTATTATATACTGTATAAATATAGAAAGCGTATTTGCAGGAAATCAGAAGATTATATCTATATATCAATATATATTATTTTACTAGATAGAAAATGCATACCAAATATGCGCAATATAATGATGAATTTAATATTATTGTAATCCATAATTCAAAATTTTTAACCATGTACGTAGTTTGAAATAGCAGTATCCTGATCCCGAGAATAAATCATACGCATGCAAGAGAAAATATGAGAATTATATTATTTTCGCACACACACATATATATATATATATATATATATATATATATATATATATTTATTTATTTATTAAATTACGCTATATATGTGGATGCATATAACTAAATAGGTAATAATAAACCGATGGTAAACTTGAAAATGAGAAGTCGGGGAGATACAATTCAATTGCGCATGCGTTTGTACATACAATGTACACAAACATCTGATATACTTGCTCTATAATTATATATATCTTAAATTTAATTTGAATATACGATTGTGTTTATCAATACAAAGATTTATTTCTTATATTTATAATTTTACTTTTATACAACTCAAAATTATAAATAGCATTCTACCTCGAATTTTATAGATCGTATGAAATTAGAAACTCTAGCCATATACTCCGAACCGAGTGTTTGCACTCGCGATAGCTAGTTTCAATTATCGATATTCTGTTCATTTCTTTTAAAGTAACCACTCGAGGGAATTTATACCGCTTTATTATTTCCTGGCATGCGAAATTAGCGTGGGACCGGTAGAGTCCGGCGAGTCGACCGACTTGTGGGGAGGGCAAGGGTTACGGAGTAATTAAGACGATAATTTACAACCGTTACCACCTGCTCTCGCGCAACACTTCTGCCCGATTGCACCCCCTCACCAGCAACTATTTTAACCTTTTCTTCGCCGCGATTCTCCGGATTTACTTGCAACCGTGCGTTCTTTATCCCGTTTAATTCCTACTTAAATTAGTCCTGACACTTTTCGCTCGCATCTTCCTGTTTGCCACTTCTTCTTTTGCTTCCGCTTATCTTGTTCATCTGTGGAGCCGCGTCATAAAGCAATCGATATATGCATAGCATATACGTAATAAGGGCGAAATTACGATGCGGAAACGCTTCGTTTCCCTTGCACGAGGTACCGTCGAGGGAGAAAATCGGAACGGCGAATCCGAAGAGGCGAGGGAGGGAGGGGATATACGTGATTCATCAAATCGCATACAGTGGTGTGTCTCGTATGTATTCGCGTTTCCGGCAACGCCCGGCGCGCAACGCGGTTAAATATTTATCAACTAATCCCTCGCGTCACGCAATTCGAGTTACAATAAGAAATTCACGATACGCGCGTGGCATTACAACGCGCATATGTACCTTTTGTGTGTGCCGATACATATATACATGTGCCGATATATATCTGTATATATCACGAGAATTTCACCGCAATAGTATTTTTCGGTTCGCTCGATGGACCATAAATCGACTTTTCGCGAGCGCACTCGTTTACACACGGTGCGATGACAATATTTCGTGGTGATGTAAGCACACTATTTTTCGTGGGAACGCGCAGATACTCGCAGCTGACCGGTTGTTGAAATCGCAATGGCAGCAACCGAGCGAAAGGGAGAAAGAGATGCGCACGCGGTGCGGCTCTCCGCCTGGAGCATCGTGCTTCGATTCGGGTCAATTTTGCCAGAATGAGCCGCCATAGCCGATCAGCCAGCGATTCACACTGTTCCGAACGCGCGTATCTCTCTTTTATTAGGGTCACAAAGGTAATCAACGATTTACCGCATTTGTACAGGATTGTACACGTCGGCGAAAAATACGTCGAAAAATACGCAACCAGTGGAACACCTGCGGCGGACACGTTTCTCGTTTGTAATTTAGAGAGTGTTATTACATGTCGCGCGCGCTCTATATTTTTACTAGTTATAGTCGCTGAATTGTCGGCATTAAAATGCCGGAAACGGTTATATAAGATGAAAAAAAAAAAAAACCAAACATTTTAAAAATTAAAAAAAAGTAATCGGTAATTTATCACTTTGCGAAAATAAACGATTAACTGAAAATGAAAGAAGCATAGGTACATATCGAGAAATATTTTCTGAAAAGCTATTTCGTGTATATGCATCGCGTAAGTGATTGATCGAAATGAAATTTCCTTCAATTATATAACATTACGATCAGAAGATAAACATTTTGATGATTCGACAACGATGCGCAATTTTTGAGAATGCGTCACGAGGCCGTAACGATTCATGCATTACGAATGCGTAACGAGAATAATCAAATGCGCGTTAGCCGCGTGCTCTGTCGCGTCATGTCGCGCAATACAAATCCCGCTGGAGGGTGGAGAGCATTACAATGCATATAATACGCGGCATTTGACTAGTTCCGCATATAACTACGCCATTGTAAATCGACAAACATTTTGGCGCATACAAACGCGGTTCAGTTATCGGAATGTTTTGTGCGGTAACGGCGTCGCGTCTAGAAATATTCCAGTCATAAGTCGAGCCAATTCGTACATTGTTTAATCAGCGCGAGATGCCTCGGGTAAAATTTCAATGACACGAAAAGCCCAACTTATTCAATTTGGCGAAAATAAGAGATAAGTTGAACGATTAACGTAATAATAATGACTTTTCGCGGACGTGAAGGCAACGAAAGAATATATTTCCTCTTTTCAATTCGTAAATAATTCCTGAATTTACTTGAGTAATAACACCCTTGGATGATAATCTTTATTTGTCGCAGACGATGCCCTTACTATTTATCGTAGTTATATATTCAAGAATTATCGAGGATACCCATTGTAATAGCGAATGAGACGCGAGAAAGAGTCGCATGTTTTTATCGTCATTAGATATTCCATCGAATGGCACTCGGCCTAATTGCATAAGTGGGCCTCTCCGAATATCGATCGTTGCACGAGACACGGGGTAAAAGGGTAAAAGAAATAAACGCGAAGGAGTAACGGACACGCGGTGGAGAATCTCCTTTCACGCGAGAGAAAAAGAGAGAGAGAGAGAATTAAAAGGGAGAGAGAAGGAGATAGCGTTGGCCGGTGAAGTCAGTTCGAACGGCGCGGACAGGCAGGAAAGAGAGGACAGGTAAAAAGAGGCAAGGCAAACCGGAAAAGACGCCGAACGACTCGAAGAAATTACTCTTAACGATCTTCGATCTTCTCGTTAGGCGGAATCGTTCTTGGAAGCGCTCTACGCGACGGTTGCTACGCCTCCTGCATTTATCGTCGAAGTAGCTATGTACTTTATAGCTCGAACCTTCGCCAACTATCAGTTTTCTTTCTATCAACGGACACCCCTATCATCCCCCCCTCCTGTGCCGCCTGTCTCGCTCTCTCGTCTTGGTTTCCCTCTACGCGACTTTTCGAATTATCTCACCTCCTTTCCCCCTTTTTTCTTCTCCTTGTTCCTTCTTTAACCTAGTCACTATTTAACTCGGTCACGACGTCGTCAATCCCGCCAAGGTGTCCGACTTGGCCAGCTTTAATTCATTTTAACTGAACAAAACGAGTTAACTCGTTACTTTAAAATGTTCTCGTAATATTTTGTTCCTGTATATTTTGTTAATTACGTAATTATGTTTTGCTACTATAGAAAGTAAAACATTAAATCGTGTTACACATATATTTATTATGCGCTAGACGAATATACTTGTCGCGTACTAATTTAGTAATTTAATAATGAAAATAAGAAATTAAATTAAATATTTTCAAAAAATTCTGAGCATACATTTTTAAACTGCCGTTAAAAATAAAACATGAAACCGACAATTAACGTAATTACTAAATGTCATTTTTATGTTTGTAATTCTGCTTCAAAAAGGGAGAATAAAAGTATAATATTGTAATATCATAAGAAACTTCAAAATGAGATAAAACTTTAGCGTTAGAATATGAATATATGATCCAGATTTCATCACATACTTTTTTTCGCAAAAATCACAGGAGAAAAATAATAGCGGAGCGTTGACATGTTCGAGACAGGTGGTAGCGACCCTCGATCATATACTTCAATGCATATAACTTTGGTATGAAAAGCGGAAAGACTATACGCGTAACTTTATTCTTTTCACAAATAATATCGAAACGCAGCGAGAGTGAACCGACAATAGCTCCGGCTGGGTTATGTTATATCGACGATATTGTATTTCTCTTTATATTTCCAGAATGAGCTGAATGCCGTTCTCTTCGAAACGTGGATAGAAATACCGCACATATTCGTTGGTTCGTTCTCAATAAAAAAAAAGAGAGAAAAAGCGTATAAAATAACTCTGAAAAACTATATCGAATAGTTAGATGATTTTCCATAACTCGACAAGACTCTCGAGTTATGTCATATGGATGACTGGTATTGTCTACCCATTTATGTTACCTGAACAGCAGTTACATTGTTCCGCTTTTTCATGCGATGTATGACAGTCAAGTTGTCATATGTCCGTGATATTCCTATTTTCTGACGTAACAGAAGACGTAGCGAGTACTCGTTTGGCTTTATTGCTGTTCAATGATCTCTCATTAACGCGAGAAAAATTATCGGATTGTTTTATATTAATTTTTATTATACAAAATTATTATATTAATGTGACTGAAATAGCTGGCCCTTATTTTAATTCCTCTCAATGAATTAATATGCCAGATATGTATAATATTTTATATTTGTACGCGTGAATAGTAACATTTCTGTGGTAAAAAATTTTTTGCGTGACGCATTTTACGACACTGTAATTCATCATAGATACACATACAACATATTGATTTTTCATTAAATGACTATATTTTTCTCTGTTAGATTTTGACGTTATTATGCAGTTTTTAGCACAAATCGGTTAAAAATATAAGAATAAAATTAAAATTAAAAGTGCCATTAGCATTAAGCAGTAATAGGACGACAATGAAGATGACGTTTCTAAATTTATTCATCTTGTTACGAGATATATTTAAAAGGTACACGTTTCACCTAAACTACGGTATCTCCAAAGAAAACTAGCTTATCGAATTATCTCAAAGCTTTCGTGCACTACGAAGACAACCATCTCGATTTGAGGTTGTCTTCTATTTGAGGGAAAATCTGTAATTATCTGTAATTATTATGCAAATAAATAAAATTATACATACATGTAAACTTACGCATATCTTTAAACTATAATTCGTATTTTTTTCAGAAGTCTGTATATATAGCGAATTTTATAATTGTCTAATTATTATTTTTTCCAATTTTATTAAGAGAGATTATTTTTTTCTAATTTTATTATTATTTACTTAAACATAAATTATGATTTGGTAGATGAATAGATTTGTTTTACAAACTATATACATAAATGGAATAGATTAATATATAATTCATATATATATATATATATATATATATATATATATATATATATATTTTACTTTATTCATATTCATATTCGTCGTTCTGATGTGACAAGGAATTTGCGCAGCGAATGATACTTTTTCTATTCTATATTATAATATATAATAATATTTATCTACGTCTGCCTGTGAGTGAAATATTTGAATGTCACACGATTAATATTATATTATCACACAAATTAAAACCAGAATTTTTCTTTTATTAAACAGAAACTCAACTGTCGCTAAACCGAATAAGAAAAAATATTAAAAAGAAACTTTATAAGGACAATGTAATAAGGATACAATAATTAATTTGTAACCGATAAAGATGTTACTAGATATATTAATAGAAGTTTCTAACAAGCTTTAAATAAATTGAATAAATTGTAACTTTTCCATTTTATGAAACTGACAGTCTATCAAAGATACATAAATGAAAGAAAAATACCTACGCAATTTTCTAAGCTTTTCATTCCATCGTGTTCCAGTTCGAGGTCTCGCCACCCTGACGACACCTTCGCTATGTCTGCTGGCAGCAGCAGCCCTGCAACGATTTCTGCTGCCCGTGTAAATCCTTTGACGAGAGATGCTTCTAACATGAGAGAAACCAGGGAGAAAGCGGTTCACGGAAGAAACAAAAGGCGAGGGGCAACAAAAGTTTCGTGATGAAAGACAATCATATCTTAATACGAAGCGAACTGCGACGAGAAAAATCGGAGGATGTATTAGTCAGATTTATCGTTATTGTAACAGCAAACAATCCTCGTGATTTTTACGTCGCGGCGCCTTCTCGTTAGATCGGAGAATATCAAGTTGGATGAGCATCGACGATTTGCTCGTCTTTGTTCTCAAGAGTATCTTGTGCCCATCTCCCCGACACACATAATCTTAGATAGTTTAATTAATCGCGGAAGAAAGTACGCGATATATAATCAGGTGGACACATCCACGAAGTTCTCGCATGTACGAGAAACTCCTCCTCGGCAAGCGTCGATTTTGTTGGAGTCGATATCTGCGTCATGACTCACGAAATAGATTCAAATCGGTCGTATTCGAGGATTCAAATTTTCGATAACGTAAGAAGACTTTTCTAACTTTTCATTTTGATGAGATACTTAAAGATTAATTTTTTTCTTCTACAATCATAAAATAAATTTCGAATTGAATTTGTCAAATTATAAATTTATACATTCAATAGAAATGCAATAGAACATGACTAACGAAACTTGAAGATTGATTTTTTTTTTAATTTGAACCCCAGAAATTTTTATGCATTATTTTTCAAAGAGAAAAATGTGTAGATAATCGGAATTATAGACGAGAAATTTTGTCAAAAACAAAGAGAAGAAAAATAAATCTTACTGCCATAATAAATAATAATAACCGTTTCACACGATTTTTCGTGCAAGTTTGCTTGCGAGGAGCTCTGTTAGCTGCCGTGCAGGCTATGCAGCGAGAAACATTGTTGCGATTAACACTGCGTGCTGCACTGATGGTTTTACGCGATAGAGAATATAATTTTTTAAATAATTTTTTAAAATCAATAGAAGCGCTCCTAAACTTTTCTTGTATATAGCACCCATTTTTTAACAATTTTTTGAGGAGCAGTCACAAACTAGCGTCGATTACATCCGCTAAGCTAACATTACATCTCATTCTGTGTGAAACAAAAACCGAACCCGATTCACTTTCATGCAACATAGGGCAGCACGCAGCAAATCACGCATGCTATTCAGCACGAAAAATTGCATCATGTGAAAGGAGTATAACATTAGCGAATTGAGAATTTAAAAAGTGAAATTAAAGAGAATATAATGAGTTAAAAATGCATCCGGCAGTGTAGATAATGACATATATTAATTCCAATGTGCAATTTTATTATGGTGCAACGCCTTTGACATCTACAGTATTTTTTAAACGAAATAGTATATTGTAAATTCTATATTTTGTATATGCAAATTCTATGTTTTTGTGTAAATTTTTCCTTTGCTTATATTTCAGAAATCGTACTTGAAAGAATTGAATAAAAATAAAGAAATAACAATGTATACGAAAAAAATATCTCGGGGAAGTAGCTTTAAAAATAAAGTATTATCTTCTGCGCGTAAGATTCATTTTATTATGTGTAAATTGTTTTGTAATATTAATTCACGGAATTGTGTAACTATTTGTTGAAAAAAACGTCGAGGATGTTGCACCGCAAGATTCGAGAATACTCTCGACGTGATATCGTTGTCAGTGATAATGGGCGCAGCAATTGTCGTCGGGATGCAGTCATTATCGATTGTATCGTGCAGCGACCGAGTGTAAATATATACAATCCTTAGGTAGACACGGTTTCATCGAGCCCCGTCGTAAGCTTCCTTCATTATAATTATAACTTTTAATTGATACGTGTGTGATTAATATAAGAAGCCAAGAAGAAACTCGGATATCCAATTGCATAGATGCTCCCTCTCTCCTTTTACTGCATACGATAATGCAATATTACACCCAAAACGCTTGAGCGACTAAGCGCGACGAAAATATTTTGCTGTTAGGGTAAACAGTAATGCTGGACAAAATCGTATTTATATGACATGGAAAAAATATGATAAGTCTTGAAAAAAATTTGTTTATAATTACACAAACATTTATACATCAAAATGCATGTTAAATTTCCCTTACTATCATTTTGTGTCTGTTTGTAGCTTATTTAACTTATTTAACATTTTATTTAAGAGTTATTAAAATTTTTAAAATATGTGAAATTGAAATTTGATGAGAATGTCGGGATTAGATAAATTTATAAAATTGAAAAGAATGTTTATATATATTTCAGCTTAATGTTTTTAAACAAATTAAAAAAAGTATTTAATTGTTTTATATTTGACTTAGTGATAACAAAAATAATTTTTTAGATACTTTCTTACCGTAATTATAATTATTTAAAAATTTTCCTTCCTGATTGATAAATGCATAATTCTGATAAATATATCTAAAAATTAGTAAATTGAAAATGTAGTTTCTGCATCAATCATAGCCTTATGAGAAATTAAGAAGTCTGTCGGTACTGTTCTACTGTTTACCCTATATGTTTGATACCTGCAAAATCGTGCAGAAAATGCGAAACGAACACGAGAGCTGAAACGAGAGTTGCGAAGTGTTTATTTTTTTTGTTATGTAAACACATGTATAAACATATACACACGGAACAGTAGCGGCCGCCATCAGCGATCGCGAACGATCGGAAAATATGATTCATACGCGTAAGCCGATTAATTTGCAAAGTTCAACGTACACACAGCTGACGTGGATATTTATACAGGACTCTCCGTGAAAATGCGTTATTTTTTCACCCGAGATTAATAGTTGTTACATTCCGGCATCCTGAGTGTGCGTGTCATGGTATGTTTTTGCGTGTCTCGCATGTACAGTTGTGTGTTGCCACGATCGACGAATCGACATCGCGTGTGTCGCATAATAAATATAAAATAGTATATCGCGCCAGGTTCTCTTAAAAATAACGCGAGCATCAACGAAACTGTCGCCATTCGAAAGACATCGATGTTTATACGAAACGGATCTATAATTGAAAATTATGGAAATTATACGTTAATTTTCACGATAAATTCAAGTGACAGGATATTCATATACAAAAGATTACGCGATTAAGAAACCGTTCATTAAAGTTTAATGAGAAGCGCTTCTGAGACCGATTCGATAAAATATTCAAATATCTCCGGAGATTTGCGCGAGCGATAGAGACTTCTGCTATGCGCTTAATCGCTTATAGAATAATTTTTCATAATACACAGAATCCGCTTATAATAGTGCGCAATTTTAATTTGAACTATTTTAATATGTAATTTATTTCCTCGCACTATTCGTCGTTAACTTTCTTATCACACAATTTTTATAGATATACCAAATATTTTATAAAAGAATCAGCGAGTGACACGATATAGCGTACAAAAGTATCATATAGACATGTGCAGAAAGGAAGTAACGTTATTCACTTTGTTTCGTTTTCCTTTGGCATGCATTTTTATCGACAACAACGTGCAACAAATACGACCGTTAAGCTCTTCCAGTTTCACGCTTCCCGTCTCAGAATCGATAGCTTCCTATACAACGGCAACAAGGTCTCGTGATCATGGGATTGTTCGCAATATACGCCGCGTTTATACGAGAAGTCGCGAGAACCTGTAAAAAGGAATGCGAATGTGCAGCCGTTCGTTTATGGCAATTTCAGACCGCCGTAAATCGCGCCGGAATGCTGTTGCGCGTGGTTTATCGGCAAATGTTGACTCAAGCGGCAACGAAATGCATTTCGGCGTATTTAAAATTTGAGAAAAATAAAGAATACGTATGATTTTTTTTTTTAACAAATTATTACGGCGCGCGTGTGAAAAGTTTCGCGCGATCGTGGTGTCTCTTTGACATGCAAAAGACCTGTCGGAACTTTCACAGGCAGGAGGTAAAGTTTCGAGCGCGAGTTTATCATTAATTCTCGCAACGTGCTACATCATGGCTTAAAAAGATGACACGTCATCGCGACAGAGTACGAAGTAACATACATATACATATGTACCGTATTTAATTACGTATACATTATAATAGTATATCATAGCGAATATTCACTTGCTTCGATTCATTTTTTTCTGCAATACTTAATTAAGAGTCAAGAGTACAAGTATAATAATTGACGCGAGTTAGCTATTTAAATAAGTTTATACATGAATAGTCATTGGTATCCAAACAACAAAGAATATTTTTTTCTCAAATGCACATACACGTTCACCATTTAATATTGATTAAAAATCGTACAGGTTATTATGAAGTATAATTAAAAAGTAATAGCTAATCAAAATGGTCAGTTTGAACATGCTTCTTTGTTAACTCGCACAAATCAGCAACTTTCACAATATAATTATTATTATCGTTTACTTTCATCGGAGTACAATTTTTTTTAATAAGGAACACGATCGCTCGAACATTTTTTAATGCAGTAATTAAAAAAAAATCTCATTAATACGATAAATCCCGATGCAAATAGCGGTGCATAAAATCCGCATTACGTCAATCGTTATTTTCGAGCTTTAATTATCCCGTTTTGCTGTATAGTTAATATTTTTCGCCGCATGATTAACCGTATTCGACGTACAAAAATTGTATATAGCTGATATGTCTTTTGCGATTACGACAGGAGAACGCGAGGCACTTTACATTTACATATTACGGCGAGCAGGCTTAGCTTTTCATTTGCTTTCAAGTGTCGTTGGGCGGCAGTATGTTTTGCGACTTATCGAGGACATATCTCCGATATTTACGGCGGTGTTGGCCGAGCGAGAATTGTATATATACCCTGTATATACCTGCGTTGTAATGTATAATAATAAATTGCTCGAGGGGACAAAAGGCTTCGTATCCCGGAAGTCTCGTGCGTGATTAAACGGACGCGGGTTGTCAATTTCGCATCCGACAGGAAGATAGCGGAAGTATTTAGCCATATATCGTGGAAGTGTTCAAATGGCGTCTCAAGATAAGTATCGGGGACACCGCCAATACAGGTAAATAAGAAGTACATTGACGCGAAAGCGCGCCCATATTTCCATTCTCGCGAGGCGTGCGAGATGTAGTTATTAAAAAACGAATAAAAAAAGACGATATACTCGGTGTTAGCTTTCAGTTGTAACGAGCTTGTGGACACACAGATACACACACACACACGCACACACACACAGAGTAAAAATGTCGGAAATGCGGAAACAAATATATGTACCTCTACGCCTGTTTTTAAGACGGTAATCGCGCGAGGGGTTTCTCGCCGTTACGACGACGAAAGATCGCACGCGCCCTTCCGTTCTATCGAAAAGTATCGAGAAATTTACGAAAAAAAAGATTACGTTCTTATGTGTATGGCCTAATGTATATATCTCGCGAATTTAGTAATAAATCATATTTCATTATACTTCCGGTTTTTGTTACTCCCGAAAAAAAGCCCACAGATTGTATAAAAACTATTATTATTAAGTATTGCTAAAGCGCTTTAATATATATTTTTTATATATATTCTGATCGAAAAAAAAAGATAAAAGTAGTTAAATAATAAGATGATAATATGTTTGGTTTCTCGATGTAAAGGAAAAAGCGTTAATTACGGTAATGGCTAAGGCATCGCAAATTAAAACCGTTATCATTAGTCTGAACATGAGTCGTGTGAGTTGATATTAACGTACACAATTAATATTATTTTCCTCTTCTATTAATTCCATAATTTCTGAAATAATTCTGCCAAGAGAAACAACTCGTATTCGCGGATCATTTGAGGGCCAGTGAACTCAACGAGGAAATAAACGCATCGAGAAACCGCGATCCTTCGTGTTCAGAGATAATAATAGAGCGTAGCCGGGAAAGAGAAAGATATATATATATATATATATATATATATACACACACAGGATGAGCCAGATAGAATTTGAAATCTCCGGCCGATGTAAACGGTTGGTCGACCAGCCGTTTCCTTAGTCGGCTGATCGCGGACCATCGGAAGGCGATTAACGTTAACGACTTGTACGAAACGTGAGAGAAAGAGAAGATTGAGAAGAAGAGGAGGAGGAAAAGTGTACGCTAAGATTTGAATATGTATCGATGCATATTTTACCGGGCGCGTTATCGGAAAAGATTCCCGCAGATTCCCGAAATCCTGCAATCAAGGAGAGCTAAAGCTGAGGATCGCATGGTAAGTTACAATGTATGTGCTACGATTATAATGCCGCACTATGTCGGCTATAATAGTGTTACAAAACCGTATAATTATTGCACACAATACAATTTCATTAATATAATATCATGACTAATTACCTAGCGTCGCGATATTTTCTACGTACGTGTTTCCACTTCAGAAATAAGTACAGAATTAATTATCATATTTACCGGCATACCTTGTTAACAATATTTATTTAATAATAGTATCCACTGGCATACCATGCTAACCACACGTAAAGCATTTATTTGAAGTTATAATATAAATTATTACATAAAGTTACATATTAGTTTATTATTGCATAAAGTTATATTATAAATTTATTTGTTTATTAATCATAGTGTTCATGTTTATTAATCATCGTGTACAGATATTTCATACACACTATGTATGATTACATTGAAACAATATTTTCAACTTCAGTTGTAATATTCGCATAACATGTGCATAATTTAATAACATCACGTTCTCGTTGATCGTTGATATGCGCGGTTACTATAGATTCTTATACGATACGAAAACTGTCGCGTTTTTCATTGACTATTACTAATTACAGAGAAGTCGATTGATATACATATCTCATATTCCTCTTTCTCTCTTCGTCCTCGACACGATTTTCGTAAATTGGCACTGATTTCTCGCCTAACCTTCTTGCCATAATGGACCAAACAATTCCCACGGTATGCTTAATAAAGCAAGTCTGCGTATAGATGAACCGTCGTTGGAAAATCGATATCAGGCGATGCGGACAGATACTATCTCCTGGCATATATCCGATACAACATGGCATGGCTCGTGCCAGAAACATCGATCGCGTTACTAGCACCATGAGTAAGCACCACGGAAGGAGAGAGTATAACAAGCAGTGGACAGGAGATGGGTGGCAGGGAGAGGAGAAGAGGACAACCGGTCTGGAACAGAGGAGGACGCGGAAACGAGAACGATTGCGCGCGAAACTCATCTCCACGTCCCCTTGACTTTTACAAACTCACTTTGATCCGGTTAGTATTGACACGGGTGGACAAGCTTGATTTATAAGCGAGAGTGCGCGCGACACGTCACGAGTGCATGTCTCGTAATGCACTTGACATCGCGACACGCGGGCGAAATCGCGCGACGGGCCGTGATGGAAAACGAGCCCCCGTCGGGTCTCGATGCTCCCTTTCGACCACGTTTAACGACCGAACATATCACTTTTGGCTCAGTAATGCGAGATAATTAATTATGCTGCCAGCTGACACCTACCCGTGCGCTAATCCGCTCGTGTATCTCTTTCTCTCTAGTGACTTCTGCATGACCGTTTTCTCCCAATTTTGTTGAAGCAATCGCGAGTCCGCGGATCCAAGCGAGAAACATAATCGCGATGCGACGAATCCTTTTAATATCGAGCCAACCACGATATTATTCCGTGGCTGACGGATATTCAAATGTCTAAGAGAGGATTTTCATGAATAACCTCTCGAGAGATGTGACCTTGGTGCTTTATTAAAATTATTCTGATGTCGGATTGTCGGAATGAGAGGAAGTCGGTATCATAATAAATTCCAGATTGATTGATCCGTCTTGCGATTAATATATTTCATCGGCGACGAGGTACCGTTAACCTCGAGTTATCTTTCTCCTACAGTGTACGGTTTCCTGTCTCATTATCATTGACGAAGTTAATGCATATGATAAGTCAGTGCACACTTTTATTCTTTTCCCCTTTTTTTTCTTCCGTATTTTTATTCTTCTTTCTTTTTAATTTTTTCCCTCATCTTCTCTCTCCCCGCGGAATCTATGAAACTTTTTTTCGGGCGATACGCGACAATTCACTCGAGACTCGGGGGATTATAGCGAATTAAACCCTTCTCGTGTAAACTCGCGCATCTGTCGCAGCCAATTTAAAAGTCACGCTTTTCACATATAATCCGCAATAAAACGGTACGCATATGCAACGCGCAGATATTTAAATAGATTATTGCCAGAAGCTCTTTTGCTCACTGCCCGACAAATGGACAACATTTTTGATAATATGGAAAAATAATATTGTACGAAATTTTAAGTCACACGTCGATGAATTTTTATTCAATAACAATGTTATATCTCTACGTCGAATTTCTATACTACTGCAAGAACGGATGCTTGCACTAGAGACTAGATATTTAAACACGTGCTGATAGATCGGATATTCAAAATGATAAATTGCGAACTAATAAGCAATGAAAAATCTACAAAAATCCGCTATTAAATATTTTAAATTTTTATCATGTACAAGGAATTTCTTCAGGCATTTCTTTAATTATTTACTGCATAGAATAAGTTTTTAAAATAAATTTTATAAAATTTATAAAACTTTTATACATATATGATATGAAGAGCAATGAGGATGTGCTTTTAATTCTTGATATTAAATCGGATAAAATATTCGTTAGGTTACTATAAATTATGATTAATCTAATCTAAAGTCTGTCATGCTGCATATTAGGATTTGATGCATCAGGGTTAATGGTCTGAATACGATTGTTTCCTTTCGGAGGATCTACCGTTCCAATACCTCTTTGAAATACTGAAACGGTAGATGCAACTGCAAGAAAATCATCGGTAACCCTAAAACTTTCAATTGCATGAAACATATATCAATGTATTCGATTCGCAACAATCTTTCACTATCTTTGGTAATTTCTTTTGCTCTCTTTTTTTTCTTCCCTCTTTCTTCTCCACTTTCTCCCCTTTCTCTCTTTTTCTCATGTTCTGAATTATAGAATGTTAAAACGGAGCGGCAAGGCGCACCTGCTTCTCACCGAGAAAGGAAGAGTGAGAGAGAAGGAGAAAGAGAGAAGGCGCACCAGAAAAGATCGATCGAAACCACTTGCGAGTTCGCATACGTCCTCGCGGAATTTCACTCCCGCCCGTACGGGACTACGGTGGCAACTTTGCGATTCCGTATCGACTACGTATATCGTTCGGACTAACGAGCCGTCGGGAGAGAAATTGTTTCTCTCCCCGTGAATACGTCGATCGATGAACGGCCCGAGGCCGAGTGTAGACCGAGGCCGTCTCGAGCTTTAAGCGCACCCGCTAACTCCTTATCATGCTATATTATCGAGGTGGGTTTACTATTACTTGTGCGCCATTTCACACGAGCTCTTGTAATTTTCGAGTAATAACTCTAATCTTTTTTTATACCGCTCTCCGGTTAGGTGTTAGTGGGCTTTCTAATCGGCCAATATACTGGATATAAATAATTCTCATAATACTTCCTTGCAATTCATTCCTATTGTGTATTTAATATCTACAATGTGCAAAACCTGTTTCTTCTATTTTTAAATTTGTTTCTCTCTCTCTCTCTCTCTTTCTCTCTCTCTCTATTCTATATAAAAATATTTTTTATATTGTCAGTTTATTATAAATTAGAAATAAGAATGGAATAAAAACATGCAATGTTAGGATCAAAAAGAATAAATATAAAGAAATATTTTTCTTGCCTTCGAAACGGTACCGTTCTAGAAAACGTTTAATTGCCCTTTAAATAGCACAGATTTTTGATTAAGCTCTATCTAATCTCAACGGAGTAAAATTTTCAGTCAGGCAAGTCATCGAGAAATTAAATTTATTTCAAATAATGTCTATAAAAAGTTGCAATCGACAAAATGTGATTTCAAAGTCGATAGGACGATTGTAAAATTAGAAGCGTTCCTCCATAAGATAGATTACGAGATCAACGTCTGGCAAAAGCCCGAAATCTACGAATCTAACGAAAATGAGGACGGAAGTTGACGGTTGCGCGCGAATAGTGGCTCGTTATTCGCGTCGCGACGTTGAAATTTCTCTACGGTCAGATCGGCGCGTTGAAGAGAGTCCCGGAGTGCAATCTCGATGACCCTTCATCCTGCCAACGTTTAGAACGCGCTCACGTGGGGGACAACGGCCGCACGTACGTGTACACGTCCGTTCGATCCAATACGTTCCCGTTCTACTGTCACCTCATTTGCCGTCCTCTCGCCGATCGCTCGTAGCTTTCACATTTGCCCCCGCTGCGACGCGCACGAGCTCTCATATTCGAGGCTCTCTTCCCTTCTGCCACCTGTCCCTATACCACCTTGCTCCTGGCAAGGGGACAGAGCCAGGGAGTTTATTCACGCTACACGTTGCTTCCGCGGTGTTCCTACATGCACACGAGGTGACGCATACGTGAACGGACGCGGTCACATAATCAGCACTATTGACGCTATTATAGCTCGGAACGGCAGACGGCAGCCCTACCGATGCTGTCGGTGTCGCAACCATCCAGCTCTCAAATGCGCGGCTCGTCATCATCGCTAACCCCTTCCTCTTTTCCTGGCGACATTTCGTATTCTCGTCGACAAGCCTCGTCGGAGACGCACAAATAAACAGACCACGCCGCTTAATTGTCTTCGTCCCTCTGGATTGCCTGAGGATTACTCTTCCCAGCCCTCTAGGTCTCCAGTTTCTCCGTTCTATTTCAATTATATTTTGTTCTCTTTCTCCTTCTCCGTTAACATTTGTATGAATCTCTCGCTGAATTTTAAAATGCAATGCATCTAGAGCTTTCTTTTAAGATGTATAGAAAAATATTACTATTGAGAATGATAAAAACAAGAGATGCCTAATTTCTTAATTGTTATTTAATTCATTTTTACATCTTTTTTTCTATATTTCATTTCTACTAAATAGATAAATTAATATTAAAAATATTAATAATCAAATATCAACGATCGCCTTTTTTCTAATAATTATTGTAACAGTTTCGCTTCGACATCAGTAGTGACATAATATCGCATAGAATCAAAGATTTGCATTGCTCTTGCAATTTAACACGCGGACTATCGTATGTTCTGTACGGTGACACGAACGTCCATGGGAACACCTATTGTTAGATTCACGCGCGCCCGATAAATTTACGTTGGTGCACTCGACTCTCTGCTATAAAACACTAATTTCCTCGGGGCACACAATTTGCGCTCGCGGTATGCTCCGCGATTATTACCACGTATCGCAAGGTCACGCTACGGTTATCATATTCTTTTTTTTTTTTTTTTATTCCATCGTTACTCGTAATACAGACCTTTCGTGTCGGTTATTAAAAGCGCCGCGGGAGAGCACGCGCTGCGTGATACGACGCATTACCGTTTATGAAAAACCTGGTATTATCCGATTTTACTATAAAGCTGGCCAGTAACTTTGCTTACGGAGATTTTATGTGGTCTACCGGATATCGATCGACTAATTTAACGTTGTATTTTCCACTGATTTCATTCAACTTTACGGCAACATTGTAGAATAAGCAACGATTACTTGCAAAATAATTGAGATACATCAAGGAAAACATTTCGACACGGCTGAGCTATGCTTTTCTCGAATTTTCTGATGATATTGTTTTCACGAATATTATTTTCTCTGTGACTTTATTTGTGTAACATACATTTGTTACAATTTCTCATCAAACGAACCAAACGTTTCTATATTACTCATATTTTTCCAAATATTTTCTCTGTTGTATTTTATTTGCCTTCCAGAATATCTAGATCTCTTTTTATCGATCTCTGTAAAAAACAAATATTCTTGATGATTACCGCATAAATACTCATAAAAACTCGGCATTCTTTTCAGTCACCGTAGGAGTAATTATGATTTATGACTAGCGCACTTAAATGAAAACGTGTATCTGAAAATGTGCATCTAAATGAAAACGTATTTCTTTATGAAGGAACACATCGCCCGACAATCACATGCGACGATACGCAGCACACATTAAACTTGCGAGAGCGTGTAAACAACACGACTTGACGCATATGAGAAACGTTTTGCTGGACATGAGGTAGGAGGAGGAGGGGGGGGGGTAAATATAGACGAAACTGCAATTTCGCCGACGCGTCTAATGAAGTGACCGCGTCGATGTCGCTATTTCGATCATCACTTCGAGTCGCAATAGTACTTGTCCAAGTGTGAAAATTTCCATAACAGCGAATACATTAATTCCGTCTTTGAGAAAGAGAGCGAGGGAGAATGGCTGCAATATTCGTTGCAAATCCTTCCTTTATCTAACGAGTTTAAAAGAGAACGAATTTGCGAGATATCCCTTAATCG
This sequence comes from Anoplolepis gracilipes, assembly GCF_047496725.1. Classification (NCBI taxonomy): domain Eukaryota; kingdom Metazoa; phylum Arthropoda; class Insecta; order Hymenoptera; family Formicidae; genus Anoplolepis; species Anoplolepis gracilipes. The sequence continues at coordinate 5,204,364 of NC_132974.1, forward strand.
ATCTTCAGACAAGCGCGCGTTTAAAAGTTAAATGTATTATGTAGGGTGTTCGGTAAAGATTGAATCAACGCTCGTGAGCAGATAGAGCGCATTAAACTGAACAGAAAAGTCCTTTACCATTTTGCGATTTTCGTAATAATTATATGAGAAATTAATTTAAAAAGATCAACCAATCCATGTGAGTATTAGCACGTGACAAGAAAAGCCAGCCCTCTGTCATGTGGTCGCTAGTCGCACGCATATTGTAACCGTGTAACAGCGAGCTGTCTCTTTTCGCACAGCGCTAATATATTGACGCGAATTGATCGATATTTTTTAATTAATTTTTTAATTTATTATTGCAAAATTATTGTAAAATGGAAAAGGACTTTTCTATTCAGTTTATAATGCGCTCTACCTGCTCACGAACGTTGATTCAATCTTCACCGGACACTCTGTATATTTCGCAATAAGAAAATGGACACTGACAGCGGTTCGGATAGCTTGTCTCAAATTTCAAAACGGTCTTGTGAATAATTAATTGTAAAGAACATCGTGGACGATTCGTGAGCAAATGACCCGGTCGTGACAAATTAACAAAGCGGAATATCTTGAATGTAAATGTCGCCGCCGAGAAACTCATCGTTTCTCTTTCCCGACAGCTGATTAATATCAATGAACGTGGAATCTCTTTGAGAGCAAGCAAATGATAAAATTAAAAATTCGTCTTTACATATTCAAAGACAAACTCGCGAGGAAGATGCGTCATCGAGGAGCGATCACATAGCGAAACGGCATAGAAAGTTCTCTTCGCGTTTTACAGAGTTAGAGCTAGGCTTGCTCCGGATTTTTTCAGACGATTTCCTTAAAAGAGCGCATGCTACCTTTTGAGGATTTACTTCTTCCGTTTATACTACTTTGAGAGCGAGCAAACTTTTGCACGTCGCGAGACTGCAAAGACTAATAATAAGTCTGGCACGGTACCGAACGATTTTTCTGCAACGAAAACTTAATGACTTCGTTTATTTTTATTTCTCCCTTAATGTTTCCACTTAGTCGCTTTCAGTCTGCACAAAGTACAATTTTTTAATATAAATTGATACTTTTGATGGTTTAATATTCAAATTGCAGTGCAGGATTTAAATCTGTGTATTTCTCTAATTGATTAAAAAGTATTGATAATAATGTGCAATATATTTTTAAAATATACTATATTTTATATTTTATATTTTCCATTTTTTTTTTCCAGTATAATATACTTTTAATTTAACATATCTATTTTAATATCATTTTTAGAATTTATTTTATTTCCCTGCACACTCACAAAAGTAAATATAAACAAAGAATCATATTATATCATGTGTGATACAAATAAACAAAACGCTGAAATTAATATCCCGCTGCATCAACTGTGAGACACAACAATTGTCTATGGACCAAAACGCAAAAAAAAAAAAAAAAAACGCTTATCTACAGATCAACGCAAAAGTGTGAGGGTCCGTTTAAAAAACTTGACGTCTATTGTAAAAATAATTTTACGGTCAGGCTCATGTAGTAATTTTTCAACGCGATAAATAATGAGTCAGGTTGACATCGGTACATTACTGAATCCCCAACGAGTAAAAATAAACATATATATATATATATATATATATATATATATATATATATATATATATATCGTCTATGTTAATTCAAATTTGATAAAATGTCAACTTTGGTTTGCATTACAATGTAAGTGTGATTTGCTGTCGAAGAAAACACGAAATGAATACCGAAATGACGCAAGCGAAAATCATATTATCGCTTCATATATTTGAGTGAAATAGCGTAAGAAATGATAAATATGCGGCTCGCCCATGATGCATTGTACTGCCAAGTTAACGCGACGGATCACGAAAGTACGTATATAAAGATATATAAGAAATATATATATATATATATATAAAGATCGTATTCGCGCGCCGCAATACTGTAAACGAATGTTTCGTTAATTCGCTCGCGATTATCGAGAATTTAAATCACTTTTACAACCGAAAGCTACATGATCGCATACACAATGGAAAGATTTAGAACAAGTATCGTGGAACGATAGGGAGGAAATGGTTGGAGGAAAGGAAATCTGGAGACGAGGGGGAGAAAGCATACATTGGGTCTAAAACCAAGCGCAAATATTGATTTTCAATTATACCATTCGTGACTTCGCGCAATGTCGCTGCGTGGGAGCCTCGCGCGCACAGCAAAGCCTTGGCATAAAATAAACCTCCCCCAATCTCTCAAGGTCCATCTTGATGCACCGTCGGCGCATCGATCTATCGCAAGCCACGGTCATGAGCTGTTTTAACATTTAGACTAATAACATGTCAAATTAATTTAATCTCATTTTTTTGGTATTTTTTATACTTTATGTTCTATAAACAAAAATGTTTAAAATATATAAGATAATGTGGTAATCAAAATCATTAGCAATGATCAATTATCAACTTATATGACGTGAGTATGATGATTTCATTTGTATAAGATTGAAATGTCGATAACAGCTTGTATTTACACGAAGAAATTCAGTTTGGAATAACAACAATTTAAAATAAGAATTAAACAACACATTTAAAAATTTAAAGTTGCAAGACAAATGTCTTTCTGATCAAACGGAATATCGATATTTTTGTTCTGGATTTAAAAATATAAATATATGAAAATTATCTTCGAATTGTTGTCATCACGTCGTTATCGCACGCTATTGAAATATGTATATAAATACGTGTGAGAGATACGATAAAATTTGATCGTGAGTATTGGAAAGCGATGATTCGCGAAGGAATCGAGACGTGAAGAGCTTTTACCGGAACGAGAAACATCGGGCGTGCGCTTCATCGAAGTTGTACACGAATAGGGTGCATCGTCTCTCTCTCTTTCCCCCCGATTTGCCTCGCGAAATTTCACCCCCTCGTGGACTTTGATGGTCGCTCCGGCGCCCGGAAAGAACTGGCGCAAAAAGAGTGGCCGATAGGGGAAATATCGGTTCTCCGCATTGGATTACTTCCGGTGAGGCGATTTTTCGAAAGAGCGAATCGAATGTAACGTGACGAGGCGAATCGGAAGGAATCGACGTGGAAACCGTTATGTCGAATCGATATTTCTACAAACATTCTCATGAAACCTCCGAAAAACGTTTCGGAATCCGGACGTCGCGTCGTGCGCAGCGCGTTCACGCAATTGCGTTAAATTTCATAAGCTTTTCCGCCATCGTGATTCCAAGGTAAAAGCTTGAAAGCGACGCGTGCCACGACAAAACGAACGGCCCGAATACGACGAGTGGTCTCATCGACATTTAAAATATTCGGTCCGATATCAACGAAACTCGTTATCGCGATCATCATGTACGCTCGTGCGTCATCCGCGAGCGTAAATAAATACGTGTTGTTACAATAAACTGCGTGTAATTTTTTCCATGACATGAACTTAAATAGATCCATGATCCACATAAAACGAACGCTGTTCATATTCGTTGTCAAACACAAGAGCATCGTGTTTACTGCTGCCATCGTCATGTAAAGTTGACACTTTTTTATCATAATTCATGCCAAATGTTGTTTTTTTTGTTTTGAAGACTAAAAGAGAACATTTTGCAGTTATGAGAGAGAGATCTGTTTTCCGTTTATTTTTTATTTCAATCTTTCTTTTATTATCGAAAAGTATACTCTCGTTTTGTCACTTGAAATCGAATGTTTCTTCAAGTAATAACATACGAAGTCTACGCTCGGTTGAAAAACGAAGAAAATAACTTGAAGAAACGCGCTCGTAGATAATATAGTGTTTGCTATATATAAACGATCATAAAGAAAAGAAATCCACAGATCGGTGATACTCTCCTACTTGTTTTATCGCAATAACCAGAGCAATCAAATACATTGATTATCTTTCAATTTCAGAGCAATGTGAAGTAAATAATTCATAAGAATTAAAAACCAATATAATGCACCCACATTATTATTTCTGTATTGCAGAAGTTTAATTTTTATTCACCTATTCAAAGATTTCATATATGATGTTTATATTGAGTTTACATTAAATTACATTAAATTCATTAATTTAGAGATAAATGAGCTATTAAGAATATTTATTATGCTTGTATGACAAGATTATCAAACGTTAATCATATAGTCGAATTAGTCAACTTCCGGATATCCCTAGATACTCCCTGTCGCATAAACCAATTGATTTGTCGAACTACCTTGTCATATGGTTGGTATAATAGCACCCTAAGGCATAATTATAATCCAAATAATCTTCAACATAATAACTCGTCACAATAATCCTCCTTATCATTAACATATATAAGAATGAATTTTATGCATTGTACAATAAATAAAAAATTAAACTCGACCAATATAAATATTACTCAACAGATAAAAAGTCTTGTCAGACTGTTTTTAATTATAACTCGATTATAGGTAATTTAAATTGTAACTAGAAGCTATAACATATTACTTTTTATATATTGTAACAAAAGTAGCATTCTTATTTGATTTTTGTAATAACTGTAATATCTCCACTATAAGTAACTCTGAGACAGTGTGTGACTCTCTGAGTCTGTCGTAAGAATTCAAGACATTTGTAGCAGAGATAAATTGAATAAGATATTTTTAAAGAATTTTGCATGATATTATAGCAATAAAATTGCATTCTACTTATATAATGATTTATGTATGAGTTATGGGCAATGTGTGTGGGATAAATTTGCATTTGTATTTGCTTATCATTTTTTCACTACTCCATTCGGCCTTATTGGTGTGTACATGTGTGCGGGTGCGCGAGATAGCTGTTGAATAAATGATCCAATTCTACTTTCTTTGAAACATTCAATGTCATATGTCATAACGCAGACATGTATTCCTTAAACGAATAGTAGTATATAAGTTTCAGAATGCATTCTATTTAAATACTTAGGCAGCTACCATAGACGAGTGATGTTCTGCCAGAGTTGAATGCTGTAGTGAAACACTTCCAGAGGAGTCGATTTATAAATCTAGATTCCGCAAACCGCTTGAAGTGTTCGAGCTGTCACGCGCCAAACTTCGACGATTTATCGGATGTCACTAGGAGACAGAGGCAAGTTCGAGAGAGGTAAACTTATTTTAGAAAAAGTTAATGGATCGATGTTTCAAAAATGTGGAACCCGTAAATAAGCCGTACGGAAAATCATCGAAATAATCAAAATGACCTTTAGTCGTTTGTACAATAACTATAACGATATTTTCTTAGATTGTAAAATTTATTTGCGTACTCGTAACTATTTCATTCAAATAAATATTTTATTATATCGTAAGGGAACAGCCGTGTAAAAATACCACATGATATATGGATAACTTTATGTGAGGATAAACTTTTTATTTCCCTTCACGTCTAAAATGGTTTTAGCTAGAACTAAAGTGTATAAATAAAAAGTTACAAATTCTAAAATATATATATACATATGCATATTTATATAAAAGATTAATATTAAAATTTTACATTCTGTTATATTTTATAGAAACTGATGTCGACATAATTTATGGCAAGTCAAAAAAACCTATTCATGATATCGAATCGTTGCGTCTTCTCGTCGATAACCTGGCATTGCTTTCTCTCTTCCGATGAATTGCCCGGCAAAACTGATTTCCAAAGCATTCTTCTCTCGAATCGTACGTTTACTGGCTTTCCCGGGAAGAGGACATAGGTCTACGGAATAGAGAGAATGGTGTCGTTCTGAAACGACATTCTGCGTCGGAAAACGAGAAGTGGAAGTGGACTACGACAAAGAGCACACTCGCGATAAAGCGAGGAACGAGAAGAGAATAGAAAATGAAGAAGATGGACGAATCGGCCTGATGTTGTATAACGGATCTAGCTCGCTTTGGATTCTTCCCTCGATCGACAATTTGGTAATGCAGTTTTCTCAGGATCTTTTTTTCTCGTGTTTATTCTCGAGACTTTGTTGTTGAGCGATAGCGGGTACAAGTTATCCGCTGAGTGTGTTGATCAATGCATGAACCAACTCGTCTGTACTTTTTTTTTCAGGTCCACCAAGTGTCCAAACTTTTGCAAATATAAAAAAATTTGCAAGAAGCCAGAAAAAATAGTGAGAGAAGAGAGAAAAAAGGAAGAAAGAGAGAACACAGGAGAAGAGAAAGAAGAACGCATAGTACGCATAGTGCGGTACGTACACATTTGTCGGTATTGCCGAAAAAAAGAGAAGAAGGAGAAAGCATTAATTAATTCGTCCCCCCTCCCCTCCCTTAATTGCTGCCGATGGCTTTAGAACGAGTCCGCAATTAACGAGTCCGATTCCGTTAGAATCTTTGGCCGTAAAATTCTTTGCCGCTGAATGTGCTCCCGTGCGATCGAGACTCTTCGAAATCGTTGGCGTCCCATGGCGTCGATCTTCGGAAAAAGTCGAATCGTTTCGAGCTCGTATCGAAACCGATTCCCGATGTAGACGCACCGTGTTGTGAGCATTCTAACAGAAGCTCTGCACGATTTCATCGTGCGCGAGATCCAATTTATCTCGCTCCAAAAAAAATCCCTATTTCCCGTTTTCTCGAAAAATTTCACAAGATCGACATATAATAAATTCTATAAAATATGCGATGAAGAAGAAATTCGATAAGGTTTAGCATCGTATTTGCGTATTGATAGTTTTGCACACATATTTGCAATTTTGAAAATACGCAAAGTAAACATGTATAAAAACGATTAAACGTAACACAAGAGGAAAGAACTATTTCGGTTCAAAAGGATAAATCGGATAATAAATAACGTCGATGATGAACGGGTTGCCTTAGGCAAATAGCTATAATTTTGCTAAAATCAATATATCGTGTTACATTTACATTTGCGCACAATTTAAATTGTTGGGAAAAACCGGATTTATACAGTTTTTTGCAAAATAATCGGCATAAATATACATGTACTCGTAAACTGTGCATTTTTTTTCCGCGAAAGTTTTGAAATATAAAATCTGCCATGAGAGGCCGCAATTTCTGAATATTCGTCACTAACATCAACATTTTTTCCAGTTCGGAGTTGTATTCGTCGAGCGGGTTGAATCTCTAAGTAAATTTGAATACAAATGTGCGAACCGGCCTCGCTGAAATAATGTCGTTAATTACTCGTTGAAAACCAGACTGTGCCAGCGGTCCATTCGTCAATTCCACGCTCACAATACGCGTTGGATACTGCAGCTAGCAGCGATAGCCGTGATCGATCGTACCGTATCGAATGATCGCGTAGTGAGCTGTGGTATATTCTGTGTAGGTGGTCTCTTGCGTGTACGCGTCCGCACACATGTCTACGAACTATGTCCATGTATTATCGCGGCACGACTAAAAACATCACATTGACGCGGCTGAAGAGAGCGACTGACACATACGCACAGGCATCCTCTAATGAACTTTCCAATTAAAAGGGGAAAATGATAACGGACACTATCACGGCTTAATCGACGCACAGAGAATGCGTCGTTTTACACGTGAATTTTATGAAAGCAGCAATTTGTTCAATTTAGGTAGTAATCAAGATATAAAAAGAACATCTCAGGACAGGATTGTTTACATCGAATAATAATAATAATACTTACGTTTCATAGCTTAGAATAGTATAATGAAATAAGTTATGAATATCGTTTCCTCTCGTTTATACATTTTATATATCAGCCTGCATCTCATATTTAGTTATGAAATTTGCTTTTGATAATAAACTAGGAATTAGGATTTCTTTTTTTCTCTTTTCTCTTTTCTCTTTTCTCTTCTCTCTTCTCTTAACGTATAATATCATTCTAAATGCTATCTCTGAAAATATTTGCTCAAGATCGACAATAGATTCCAATCTCTAATTATGCAAAGCATATCTGATAAAAAGAAGATCAGTTTTCCGATTGCGTAATTAATGGGTGCGGAAATATCGAGTTTATCGATTGCAATACACGTTAATGGCGATCGAGTGTGTGGCGTGACCACACATATTTTACTTCCTTTATCTTCTTTTTATGATACTCGACCATATTTTTCTAGAACGGGTCGCTTCTCGGCGCCGCTATCCCCGAGGACCTTCCTTCCAAGACGCGAGGGGAGGGTTTCCCTGTAGATGTTCACCGACTCGCGGCTCGACGCGCGTAAAAACAGACAAGAAGGATATTCCTTTAGGGAACTTCGGGAACGTCGAGCCGAGAAGGCTACGTCGGCACAAGAGAAAACGGAGACGTAAATAACGATAGAATTCAGAGAGAGAGAGAGAGAGAGAGAGAGAAAAGAGCACACAGGAATGAGATGGATACGTAGGTCGTAACGACGGCGGAATAGCTGCGTGTGCAAAAAGAATCAATCGACGTGGTAGGATCGCGACAGCAAGTACTTACATAAAAAGTGACTGGCGGTACGATTATATTCACATAGTCAAAGCTACTAAGTAACTTATCTGAAATTCTTGTGTCAACACATGCTTTTAATTACAATATCTTTAAAGTTCTAAAGCCGTAATAAAAATCTAATAGCACTTTACATATATAATATTGATGAAACTTGTCGATTACGAGCAATTTAAATAAGATTGAAGCAGTCAATTTCGAGTTCTCGAGATCTATTCCATGAAAAGAGATATTTCTTCTTTCTTGATATTAGATTTCAGTTATATATATATAACTGAAAAACGAGTTCATCTCTCAAGGTACGTTTTAAGAGATTTGCGAAATATTATTTCTTAAGAAATCTTTTAACTAGAAACAATAAACATCCTTTCTTTATTTATTCGCATATTAATTAAAATCTTGATATATTTCCAAATTGACCGAACTGATAATTTCTCAAAAATTCTGAAAGACTTTTTAATCGCGGGAAAAAAATTCACGAAAATTTTTAATTTTCTTTTCTTTCATACAAATAAAAGCTAGATATCGAGAAGGAATTAATCAAAAACAAACAAAACCAACTCGGAGAGCTCCCTGGATTATACGGCTTCGTTTATCCATGATTATGAGAATTCCCGCACAAATAACGATCAACGTATCAAAGGTCGAAAACTACTCGACCTCGCAGTCGGGCCGAAAACATCGATTATCGGATGACCTACTTGAAGGAGAATTATTACCCGAGTAGCGCCGCCAACCTTCATTACGAGCTGTTTTCTCCACTGCGCAATTCGCAATCGACACTTACGTGTACCTTACCACACATTGCACCACACGTCTAACATCACTACCACCAACATCGCCACAGTCGCTACTACCACCATCGATGCCGTAACCATCGGCGATTCGAGAAACGATGGAATTAAGAACAACGGAAAATCAATGAACTGTCTCTAGCACCGCGAATTTATCGCGGCCCGAGTCCGATAGCTACCCAAAATCACTTTTCGTTCACCGAATCGGATAAGACGAGTCATTTGCTCGATTTTTCAACATTCGATCAGCACAATTTAGAAGATGCCAATAGACCTTAGGTTTACCTAATCCTAATGGCACTTCAAAGATTCGAATAAAATTAATGGTTTATGAATAAAATGTATCAAATATATATATCCCTCTGTGCGTCGCGTAGGAAGCACAGGAAGAATTTCAGAAACATAGAAAAGCATAAATGAATCACTTTATTTGCACAAAATCATTTGTTATTAATCGCTCTAAGATCTATCGTACTGTTTTACCTCAGTTACTTATCTCCTAACACACTTTCCAAACATAGTACATTTACTTTACCATGCAACACCAGAATGCATTAGCATTAAATATTCTCCAGATATTCGCATAGCGCGATCTCACGACTTGCGCTCTTATAATTATTTACTTAGTTCATAGCGTTTACCATAAAACTTCGTTTACTTATACGCTTACATATTTATTCTAGAATTGTCTAAATGTATCAAAGAACACAATGGAACATTGAATAATTCAAAATAATTTAACTGTATTCATTTATCATTTCTATCGTTCCGATCGCGAAATACAATAATATTACATCCGCATACTAATATACTTTATTAATCTCTGTGGTTAGAATTAATTATTCGTTATTTGCATATGGATGCTACAGTGATCTGAAGCTGTCTTGTTGATCGTACGATTACATGTCTGTGTGTTTTAATCAGTCACTTTAATTACGTAACGAAGTATATCCCACGATGTCGTGATAAATTGCTCGATTTATCCGTCTATCTCCTTCGTCGATTCATCCCATTATCCGCACGTCACGGATAATCTCCGCATACACTTCGAAGCAACGTCACGTCCCGAGATAAACGTCGATCAGTTGTCTGATATTTCGCGAAATGTATTTTATATCGGCAAAGAACGTACGTCAGAAATATTCACGCAAAAATTATTTGTGTGTTTTTCGCTATAATATAATAAACTTCTTAATTATTCAAGACGTCGTATTATCGTCTTGCTTGAATTCTACGACGTAACTCTCTCGTCGAAATAAAGAGAACAATCAATAGCTAGCCCTTTATTAGATGCGTTCCCCGTAAGCTGACTTTTTTCACTCGCCTGAATTTTAACCGTGTCTTTGACGGACAAAACCCGCGAGGGATAAAACAATACCGACAAGTTTCCAATAAAAAAATTAATTAGTTAAAGTTGCATTATTATTACGGTATTTGAGAAATGCTGTCAAGCTTTAAAACATTTCACTGTCATTTAGTTTCTAAAGGGGAACATGCATATAATCATTATCTACGATTAAATTACATAAATCTTATTGTTAACCAATTTTTAAAATGAACGCGACTTTTTTTATAGATTATATTTTTAGCCATCTTTAAACTGAACAAAAAATAAAAAGAATTAAGATTGGAAATATTAATTATTACGGTTACTAATAAATGTTCACAAATAATTTGGATTTTTCCCTTATTTTGAAAAAATATTTTTAATTCATAAAAATTTCCATGTGATATCCATCTCGACCATATTCAAACTAATGCTGAGAGAGAGAGAGAGAGAGAGAGAGAGAGAGAGAGAGAGAAAGAACGCATTAAATTTAAATTCCACTTATATATGTACATACATATATATAAATGACTAAATCCTGTATACACTTAACAACAACGTATTTTTTTCACCAAAATCTGTTTTGATAAATGCTGAATTTTATTATTTAAAAAAAATATTGAATTAAAATATTTTTTATTTATAAATATATACAATGAACTTTTTTATATATAAACATAAACAATAGATTTGATATGAGATAAAAGCATAACTTACAATTAATGTACGTATTTGTTATTTCACACATATATTTTGCTGATATTTTTTTGAAACATTTTTTGTTTTAAGTTAACTTTGTACAAATAAACGATAAATTCAATAAAATAGTACAATTAAACATCAATATATTGAATTTCTAGTGAATTGCTTGACACATCACATGTGTATGTATTTATTCTAATAGCTTTTGTGTAAAAAAATATTTGAAATTGCCGTTTTGTATATATTAAATTAATAATTCCTCAAAATAAATCAAATAATTGTACGTGTAAAACTTTCTAAAAAAATAATAAATAAAACACTATCACTAAACGATAACATTTCAATCACTATTTACTTGTGTTTGAACTTTCTTCGAAAGTAACTGTCAAGTGCATAAATTCCAATGCGCGTGAAACAGCGCTAACTTCTTCCGATGAAATACTTTCGACTGAGAAACACGTTCACCTTATGTTTAGCGTGCAGCTTTTCCAGTTCCGAAGGGAGAAACCGTTCGATTGTACTCGAAACTTAACGAGAGGCTGTTAATGTCATGTCGTAAATGGGGGTTGCATTTATGCGCGTTCGTCGTGCATACCTGATACGTAGGAATAAACAATTCCTGGTTGCTCCGGTCGATCGGCTTTCTTCCTTTATCCCCACCCACCCACCCCCTCTCTCTCTCTCTCTCTCTCTCTGTCTCTCTCTCTTTCTCTTCCTTTCTTCCTTTCTCTCTTCTCCTTCCTATAGAGTGATCATTAGCGCGAAGAATAGGTACATTTTATGCATCCGCGTACCCTGCACGAATATTTACGGCCCTTTCAAGAAGGGCGGACGGAACTTTGGAACGTTATGAGAGGCGCTATCGGATTCTCGGTTAATAGAGAAGCCGCTTTGGTAAACACGCGCGTCTTCGGAAACTTCGTGTAACGTTGTAATGTCGATCCCGCGGCTGTTTTCTGGAAAATTCGCGGCGTTACTTTAATCGCATTGTACAAATTTTTCGCGATATCGAATATTAAATGTAATTGTGATGCATCTTGATAATCTATAGTTCGTCAACGTCTATACGTTTCCCTTTTCTAATACTATACAGAGTGTCCGGTAATTACCGCCCACCTCTCTAGAGCAGATAGAGCAGATCAAACTCAATATAAAAGTTCTGTAGCATTTTGCGATTTGCGCAATAATTATTAAAATATTAATTAAAAACGCTCAGCGTATGAGCGCGCGTCGTATATAGCACTCAGCATACGCTGAGCGTTTTCAATTAATAGTTTAATAATTATTGCGCAAATCGCAAAATGGTAGAGGATTTTTATATTCAGTTTGTCCTGCTCTATCTGCCCTAGAGAGATGGGGCGGTAATTACCGGACAGCCTGTATATTATATCATAAAACAAAGAGTGATCTGCATTATTCATTCATAGATTAGAAGAGAGTATTATCAGCTATTAAAAGTTTTTTTTTTTTTTTTTTTAATTATTATTGCAAAGACACTGAAAGTATAATGGATCCGTTACTGAACAACTGCATATTATTGCCGATTTATAATTATCAGTTCGACGAGCACCGATGTGATGACAGGAATAATGAAATATAGGGTGAACTAGGGTATGATGGCCATACGGAAAAGATGACCATAGACTGTAATTTTGTCAATAATCGCTACATAGTGCGCTTTTTTAGTCATTATCAAAGATAATCGATATTCACAGTAGTTTATGTGCTTACATTATTTGAAATAACGATATTGTGAATCTTATATCATATTTTTACTTTTTACTACCTGCAAAGTTTTTCATTTGTCCACTAAAAACTGTTATAACGTCGAATAAATTACAATTAAGCTATCGTAATCGACCTTAGACATATTATAAAGATATGTAAACTGTCATATGATCTATAATTTTTATTTTCGTTTTCGCTATTTTTTTATAAATATTACGGCCCTCTTTCCGTCACTATGGTCATCTTTTCCTTAAAAGTTGGACAAGATGGCCAATGCTTATGTTGTATTATTTTGATAATATAAAATTTCTATTAAATATTTTCCTCTTAATTTTGATAATATTACGTAATTTAAACTTCAGTGAAGATAATATGTCAAACATTATTAAAAAATAACAAAAATAAAAGTATGTTTTTTGCAGGTTAAAAAACTATGGCCATCTTACCTGCGTTTACCTTATTACTCGAAAATTAGCGGAAATTCTATTATATTCACCGAAAATATTACATTGCTTACCGCTCTGAAATTCTTCGCCGAGCTTTTGTACGTGCTGCATTCCTAGTGCGGAATCTCGTCCGAATTCGACCTCGCGTACGTATATGCGAAAGTATACCTCTGTGTACGTCTCGTAAGACTTGCGCCAGCTCTCGCACATAATTCTCAGGAAAGTCAATTTTCGCATTCCCGAAAGGACGAGGAATCGCATGATAAGAATCGTAGAATGTATTCGCGACGTTCGTTCGTCCATTCGACTAGAATTTTCGTACGATATATAGGATCGTAAAGTCTCTTCGCCGACTATCGAGAAAGAATTGCGCGAATCAATGGCGCATGCCGATAAGTTCTTTCTCGAGGGTCTCGACAGATTTGTCGGTTCCTAAGATATAGAAGAGAAACGCTCGATTGCGGATTGCACGACGAGTGTGATCGATCTTTCATATTCTTTTTTAACATTTTTCGTTGACTTATAATTGAGTACAATAGCGTAACTTTTGCAGGTCATAAATAAACAAATGTCATTGCAAACCCCTCTTGATAATCTCGAGGTTAATTTTTCTTTGACGAACGTCGAAATAGATACATAATTCGAATCGATCAAAAATCGCTAGCCTTTCAGAAGTCAACCTTATGTTTTCCGCATTGTTTTGCAATAAAGACCCTATAATTTGTATGTATATAAATGTTTTATTAACATATTTTTTTATATATTATTATGTCGATATATTTCAATCAGTACAATTGTTTCAATTTTTTGCATAAGTTATATATTATAACAAAATACATTAGAATTAGATAGTCTCTCGCTTAAATTCTGTCTTTGATTTTCCAACAGTGGGGGATCAACGAGGTTCAAAGCACGGCTCCGACGCGTAATAAAGCTATTCATCTAGCTACTAACTTTTGTCGTTCGCGACCGCTTCGAAATGAATTCCAGTTTCTCCGTGTGATAAATGTTGCGAAATAGCTCAGAAGGAGTTAACAATTTTCAAAGGTTCCGTTTTCGTGTCTCATTCAAACTCAAGACTAGAAATGGCCCGATGGTAAGCTGATTTTCACATTGACTGCTCGAAAAGTTGCAGCGATTTAGTGTTTCATACTTGTTTACCCTCGTATACACAGGCTGCTCAAATTAGCAGACGATAAACCGATTACGTTAAATATTATGCAATATGTTGTAGAAAATTGCAGGGAATATCGGTGAAACCTCGCATTAGAATCCGATGTAGCGAGTCTTTCTTGAATCCGATTCCGCATAGCTCGCAGAATTTATAAACTACCAATGGCGATCCGATAGATCGATGCACCGAATTTCTTAACTTCATCACGTAGCGAGAACCTGCAGCGAATGTGAGGTTGAGTTGAGAATTCTCCTTCTGTCCTCGAATCTGCGACAATCCTGGTAACTCCGACAACATGTTCGAAATAGGTACAATTGTTTTCGTGTACAAGCGTGGAAAAGTGGAGATTATAGCAATATAGTACAGTTGTAACCCTATTCTTTATCAATTAACGATTTACAACATTTAAAAAATCGTTAATAAATTATAAATAAAAAATTATATAATTATTGTATACACACACATATATATAAAATATATATATGAATTATGTAAAAGACATAATAATTTATTACAATAATAAATAATAATATAATAAATAATAAATGTAACAAATATAATAAATATAATAAATTTATAATTTATTTTAATAGTCACATTTCTCTCGATATTCGAAATGATATTTGTAAATTGGTCTAAATATTTGCGATATTGTAAATTTAATATCAATTTATATGTATTTTTATATACAATATAAATTTTGATGACATATTTTTAATAGCATAAGTGATATTAATCATTATATATATTTTACAAACTTTTGATTAGCATCTAAATATCTTTGCCATATTAAATAGATCTGTGACAAAAAAGTCTAAGAATTATATTCGTGTTATAAAAACTGCGGAAAAAACAATATAGACTGAACATACGTGCCGTCAATCATATCAAAAGAAAGAATCCATTGTACAATCCGTTTAAGCAGGAAAAGCGCGCGTCGAACAAGACTCGCCTGACGAAATTTCATTAATGAACTTACCGAGTTCGAACGACGAAAAAGACTAAACGACAGAGGTGACTCGACTCCATAAAGAGAACTATAGTTGAAACTGGTATGAGAAACATCATGATATACAATGTGTCGTATAATATATAGAAAATATAAAAATATTCTCTCTTGTAATAATGAGAGACAAAAGAGACAGAGAGGGAGAGAGAGAGAGAGAGAGAGAGAGAGAGAGAAAATAAAAAAGAATCATTTTGAAAATATGAAAATTGATTTCTTTAATTGTATTATAAAAAGATGCATTTGCAAGACAAAAAATATTACCTTCGAGATGCAAGATAACTGTGAATCTCGATATAATTGAAGATGATGGATCGAGAAATCATGACACAACATACGTTCTCTTTACATTACATCCCGTCCATTTACATATACATTACATCTTGTACAGGGCATTTTAAGTTCTCATTATACTTGTATTTTAATTGCAGAAAAAAAAATGTTGATATTATTAATAAAAAGTGAGAAATTTTAATGTTTTAAGACCATTCTTCATGAATAGTTCTTACATATTTACACGACACCTTATATATGTCTCAATCCTACATCATTCGTCGTTCTTCGTTTCCTAGTATTCCTGACACGTCTTCGCCTACGCGAAGGTATCCGCGCTAAGAAACGCCGAGCGCTGAAAGTCGTAAAGTCGATTTCTTTTCGGTTCTCCCCTATCGGACTTGTGCTTTTCTGCTTCTTCTCTCCCATCTCGGTTCTCCTTCGCGTCCGGTATGCGTTTCATCTTACCATTACGTCCCAACGGCCTGAAATAATCTCGGTAGAAGGTAGGATTTAACCGGGATACTAATTAAGCTCGCGTCTTTCAATTATTCTGCTATTGACAGTCGAGCAATCTAGTTTCGCGACGCACAAAGGACAGCCGGCGTCCTCGATCTCTCGTTCGCGACTTACGTCGTCTTTGACACATCGTAATTCTATTTGCACTAAAAAGTGATGTATATATATATATATATATATATATATATATATGGAATTAGAAAATTTGACGTTGTTTAAATCGCAATTACTAAATAACAAATCAGAAAAAATAGACGATTTTTTTATAGCAAGGTTTCGGAATTACGAGTACATGAAACGCGTTCTATGACATTTCTCGATGTCAGCAATTTTAGCGACGAGAGAGGTAATTGAGAACACAGAGACTTGGGTTCTCGATCGAGGGCATCAAGCTGTTTCGCTTCAATTTCGTCCGTGTGTCGGTGTTCGCCAAGTTTTACTCTATTCGCGCATTTCCTGATGATTATTCCAGAGCACAGAGATTCGAAGATCGATAGCGGATTTAAAACATGAAATGATTGGCTTTTACATAAAGGCAACTATGAACTCAGAAAATAGATTTTTTTTTTCACTATAAACTATTATAAAAAAAAATATTAAAAATTGCAAATAAAAATACTATATAATTATTTATACGTAAGTTCATTAAATCTATTTGATACATTTACATTTTGTATGTGTGGATAGAAAAAGTGTGCAAATACCGCGTGTCTGAATCAAGTAATATAAATCCTTGTTTATTTGTAATATTAATAATCGCAGGTGTAGTAACAAAATTATTGATAGAAATAAACAACAAACAAAGAAGTATATATATATATATATATATATATATATATATATGTGTGCAGCTATAAACGAAGGCGGAGAACTATCGAATCTATTTCGGTCGATAGTCGCCGTCGATAGTGCGCGCCGATGCCGTTGACGATGGCTGGAATTATTGTAACGGCGAGTGACACCTTTGATCTCGTTTCGCGCGGATCGAGAGCGCGCCGAAAAATTGGAGGCGACGTGTTACAAAGCACAACATACGGCACGTCGTCGTGCCGATACGCGCGCCGACAGTTTTCATATCTCGCACGATCGATACACGTCTACTCTGAAAAATAATTGACGAACGCGCGCTCGCGGTTAGAAAGATATTAAAACCGATAGCGGGCCGAATTGAGCTATTGTGCCTTTGGAATTTGAAACTTTTCAGCGGTGACGATAATCTCATATGCAGCGGCATAACGGACAGCCTTGTGGATTCTCTGCACTGGTGGAAGGGTGTCCGATGTATTAAAGGGAGAATCTCTAGAATAGAAAAATAGATAATATAAAGAATGGAGAGAAAAAAGGGGTAAAAGAAGAGAAAGATAATTATTCTGTGTGAGAAGCACATTTTTTTTTTTTTTAATAAATGAGAATAATAATACAAATTCATAAAAAGAAGAAAGAAAAATAAAATCTATGCTATATGGAGAATATGACTTAACAAAAATAATTTTTGTCAAATAAAAATTACAGTTACGCGTTAGCTGGTTATTTGCGTATCCGAGTAAACATTTGTGTCAAATATGTATAAGCCGAGAGAGAAATATAATTCTAGGCACATAAAATATTTCCTTTTCATGGACATCCGGATGATATATCTGATTAAATATAACCACGAAATTTTAAAGCTCTAGACAGGTGTAAATTAAGCGTCACAAACGTAATTCCGCTTTGGACGCCAATTGTTCCAAACGCGTTGAAAATGCATGCGCACTTGTTTGCTAAACGTTATCAATGTAATTTATTATTTATCACTGGGAATATTGAGTTCGGTCCAATGATGATATAATTTGCAAATTTCAATTTATATCATATACATTCTTCAATCCCCATGATTGCCATCATTTTGTTTGTTTAATTACGCGCGAGTATTGTTCCCTATAATGCATATGCATTTTTAAAGCACGTTACAAAGCCTTGTGTAAATTAAATTATATCTTCAAAAGTGTAAGTGATGAGATGTTCGGTATTCATGAGGTACAATTAACAAATTCATGAGCATTAGTTAGGGATTAATGCACGAGTATTTTAAGTTATTGTAAAATTTTATTCTAAAATTATTACTTTCAGTAGTCAAGTAGTAAGCAATTAGATTAGTTGAAAGCCAGCAATATTGTTACAATTTTTCGTGCGCGTATAAATTATTTTTTGAAAATTAATTACGTTAAATTATCTTATTTCCATTGAGATATAGATATTAAAGAAGACAATGGTGCCTTCTTTTCTTATACGAATTACTGCACAAACGTATTCTCGTGAATGAAAATAAGAGAAAAATGAAAATGCATTTTTAAAAAAGATTTAAACGTAGAAGAGTTTTACACAGATTATATATATAAAATTTTTATATCAAGTTTCTATATCAAATTGTGTATCAAAAATTGTATATCGAAAAGCTGTGAGCTCTTGAGATTAAAATAGAAAGTAAAAAGATGAAGCAAAAGGGCAAGAAGAGAGAAAGATTCGGAATATCATACACATATAGTTCAAATCGAAACGACTGATGTAGATCCACTCGTCACGTGATCAAATTAGGGCGATTGAAATTTGTATGACAAAAAATATCTCGTAAAAGCATATCTTTTCGTTATTAACCACGCGATTCGTGGAATATGCAAACGCCACAACGCGATGACATAGCTCGAGGGTACACGATCTTGACTAGCCTCGGGCAAGCGATCGAAAAACGTGTCCTGTCAAAGTGGAAAAATTGCCCAATAGTCCTAAATCGATTCTCTATTTTACGATGTGTTCCCAAGCGATCGAGCACGATCGGCCCACCGCCAGAACTGTATTCGCGCGGACTCGAGAAGAATTTCAACCGACCTGCGAGACTCGCGATAAAAGGTGAGATTTGCATTCGCTGACGTCACGTTCCACCGACTGCCGCAGCCAGCGGCAGTAGTTGCCATCGCTGTTGCATCTGGCGTCGTGGCTCATTCGATCAAAATAAAAAGAGAGAGAGAGAGAGAGAGAGAGAGAAAGCTAGCCGAGCATAAACGTGTTGCTGCAGAGTCACGCCAGACGCGTTTGTTTTGCTTCGAGATTGTATTATTGTTCGAAGTTAGATTGTCTAAATTTAGAACTTGATACATGTTTTTAAGAATTAATTAATAATAAATTAATCGACTATTTTATTGTTATTTTTCTCTATAAGACTAGCATACACTATTTCGAAAATACTGAAGTCTTTTATTAAAGCTATATCCAATATTTGATATACATTATTTTACGAAATACACAGTACTAAAGTTTTGCAAAGAATAAAATCTATTTAAATTTAAGTGAGTAAATTTAGATTTTATTATTTAACGTTTCAAAAGCTTAATTTAGAAATCATGATTCTTTCAAAATTACAGTTAAACCTAATTGCCACGTCGTATCGCGTAAAATTGTCTCAGATTTTATATTGCGTGACAGAGGGATTATACGCAAAACTTTGTTAAATCTAAAATTATGTCATCCTGATCGCAACAACGCACAAAAGTTAATATTAAACGTAAACCTAAAGGTCGACAAACTTTTGACACTCGCTAGTCGCATTTATCACTCAGCTTTAATGAAGAGACTGTGACTGATGAATATTGACTAGAGGAATGAAGACAAAATGCATATAGTAAGGATATATATACATATATATGTATAAATATATATATATATATATATATATATATATATATATATTTATATATGATATATAAAATACTTAAATTTTGAAGTTTCCATATTATAAAGGTTTTAAATACGACGAAAAAATCAAATGGTGAATAATTCATAATAATAATTACCAACTTGTCAGATTCTGACACGGACAATGAATAATGTGGAAATATAGCAATAATTCAGCTACTTCACTTTAGTTTCGAATAATTTTATCTCAGTAACAATAGAACATTTTTTACAAATAGTCAGAGATAAGTGTGGAGTTAATTGCAGGTAGCTTCAAAAACGATTTAACCTATTATTATTGCATGTTTTTTTTTGTAATTTTGTTTGCATAATATATTTCTTAAAAGTAGCATCGCTACTTTTAGAATGTGTAAAAAATAACATTTTCTTTTTCTTTTGAACGTACAAAGAATGCTTTTCGCTACATAAAATCCGCTCATCCGATGTCATCCGAGACATCATCACGAGATGAAATCTGTCTGGTAGTGTGAAACCGCGCGGAGCCATTGAAGTAGCAATGCATGTCCAAAGGCAGTATATCCTCATAGACCTAGTCCCAAGAGGTGGCTGGCTCTCATGGCAGTACCGGAGGGTATTTATTTACGTTCCGCCAATTAGCTAGCCATTAGTCGAGGTTGCGAGGACGCATATACGTGAAGCAGATGGGTGGCGAAACCCTTTCGTCCTATGTATTTGTTCTCACTCTGCCTTCTAATCTATCTTTCTTTCTAGAGTTCATACATTAAGCTGCGTATCATAGATGTAGATACAGAAGCGTCTCATATAAAATGAAAATAATAATGCTAATATGTTATTATAATGTTATCATTGCTTTAAGCATAATATGTCATAGCGAAGCGTAATTAAAAGTTACGTATCGTGTAATTATTTTATTAATACACGAAGCTTTGTCTATATTGTGTTTTGTCTATTTTGTGTAAAGATAATTAGTTAAAAATAACAGCGTAATAAATGTTTTACACTTTTATTAAAGCATTGTAGACCTCTAATATATTATCATATATATTACGCTCTTGATTATGTTTTGAGACTGGCACGCCTTTCACGTCATTTATCGTATCCAATTTTTATTTTTATCATTGTTTACTTTCTGGAAATTTTAATCATCTTCAATGGAAGTTTCCAATAGAGTGTGACGTATCGACAAACACGAAAGACAAAAAAGAAAGAGAAAAAAATGTGATAAAATTTAATTAATTTTTGTCTGTTGACGTATAGCTTGAAATGGATCACTAATACAAATTAATACACAATGTAAACTAATAATATAAATCAGTTGTACAAAATACACACATTCAATACACGCCGATCCTTTTGCATGGTGAATAAGAGAATTTTAAGAGAAATTTTGCATTCGCAGAAGCTGATATTCGGTCGACAAAGCTACATTCGCGTTCGCGATCATGCTACCTTCATCGAAGTCCACGTTGCTATGAACCAAATTATGCAGGACGAGCATCGGGATACAACGGTACCGCAACAAAGATATTCAATTTCATTCAATTAGTAGCGTGCACCGGCTATACACCGACGGAATACAGAAGGGAGATTTAGCGTTCTATAGTCGGCAATCCGAAGAGAGATGTTGGCCGCGATGAGAGACTCGAGGCGATGCGCGAAAGCCAGCGATCGCTTAAACAAAAGTGACAATCGTTCGTCGTGATTCGCATAATTTTGCTTGACGCGTAGCAAGCGATCTAACGCGTATCTCCGGCGTCGCGTCTGTCTCTTATATCTGTCAGATCCCTTTACTGGTCTTTCCTCTGTCGGACGGTCCACCGGTAGTTCCGTCTGTGGTACCGCACGTTCAACATCGTCCTGAAATTATAAACAAGATGAGCGGGACGCTCTCGACACTTTATGCTTGCCTAATTATTCAGCGCTGCACGAGATTTCCAACGAATTTCTCTACCAAATATGAGCTCCATAGACTGTTTCTAAACACTTTTAATCAATAAAAAATTATAAGAAAAAACGAGAATTAATCTTTTAACTTTAAGAATAAATTAGATAAATATTTGTACTTTTTAGAACGAAATATGATTTCTAAAGTAGACATTAATATTAGATGATAACACTAATTGTAAGTGCTGTATATTAAAATAATTTTAGAATACTCTGTATATGTGTATAAAAGCTTTTGTGTTTCTCACATAACGCTTGACATTGTGTTGCAATTTCATCAGGAATACATAGTACGATGCTTTTAGTGTACATGTTGAACAAATCCGTAGATGGCATGCGTGCTAATGATTTTTCTGCAAATTTCTTTTATTATTAATAATCGAGAATAATGTTATGCTGTACGAGAGAGAAACATCTCTCCAATTTTGAAAAGTTATCGATACTCATGTAATATACAGATAATGCAGAAAATGAATATATAATTTGCAGATGACAATGACTAAACAATCTTTATTGAGAGCAAATCAATTAACAATATCATAGAAAACTGCGTCAGATGCAATCTTCGCGTTATTTGTTACCATCGCATCGGTTCCTCTTGATTTTCCAATTGACACATAACGCTGAATATAAAAAAGAGCGCGTGTCGCAAAACGAGTGCAATCAAATTTTCTTGATGATTTACGCCTGCCGCTCGACTCCCTGGGGCGAATCAATTTTGAAAGAGAGAGGGAGACGTAGAATACATAGAACAGGAGGGAGAGTTTCAAAAGGGAGAGGAGGCAAAACGGGAGAGGTGGAACAGACAGGGAGAGAGAAGCAAAGAGAAAGTGCGAGAGGGTTGAAACGTGTAACAGTTTCGTCGGGGAAGTCCGGTGCGCCGCGGCGCGATAGCGACAATCTGCATTAATGCGTTTCTCGACCATTGGCCAGAACTGCTAAATATTGGGTCGGAATACATGCAGACATCGCCATTAACATGTCTGATAGGCAATTTCCGGCGAAACAAGCCAAGCACGATGAGTACTCGGTGGCTGAAGAGTCGTGTCATATATGTGTCCCACATCTGTTCGAAAGACCAAAGTCGAGTAGAGCATCAGAAAACCGATAAAACAGGACGAGATGAAAAAAGAGAAAATCGGGACTCTTTATTAGCGGTAGTGTCTCGAGAGTGCTTGAAAAAGCGTTCCCGAAACGGGAAGAAAAACGCTACAAAGAGAAAACGACAGAAGAAAATACTCTATCTATATTCGAGAAATATCGAATATGTGCGTCCGCGAATGAAAAGTGAGAAATTGAATTATTTTCTCTATATACAAAAAGTTATTATTTATTCGTTTAATTCATAGAAATTGCACACATACACATACACATACACACGAGGAAGTTTGAAGAAATTTAAATCTGTAAGAAACACAAAAAATACACACACGCACACATATATACAATATAAACATTGTAAATGTCAAATGTTGAAGAAAAAGTAAATATAAGAATTTAACGATTATTTGCTGATAATTACAATTAACGGTATATAAAATATATTACATTGCAGAGAATGGAGAATTCAGTTAAAATTTGCCAACATATTTATTAGTCGGCTGTTATCGTTAGATGTAATATCTGAAAGCTGTCAGATTTCGGTTCAACGGCATCGATATATTCCACTGCAGTGCAACCGGAAGTTAAATATAATTCTCACCGCGTCGCTATTGCCGAGTCAACCCGTTCGCAACGTCACGCGGCGATCGATAAGAGATCCTGGTGCGTTATCAGAACTGTCACCGCAATCGCGGGGAGATTAAAATACAGCTGGAGGAACTCGACGTTCGGATAATCGAGCGCGACCGCGCGGGAGAAATAAAATGTTAACAAAAAAATCGCAAAGGGCGTAGATAACGTTGTAAACAACGACGTTTCGTTCGTTCATCGATAACGCGTGCAGTGAGTCGTAGTGTATGGTTTATACGAGCTGAAAGATCGAATAGACGAAAAATTCGGTGCTGCAGTGTTTCGCACGCTCTCACATTTCTCTCTTTCTTTCGTATGGGACGAAACGAGGTTGCTGTGTTTTTTCTCCCATTCTCACGGCGCGCCATTCATAAAAATTGGCTGCGAGCTGGCTACTCTATTTTCCGCACGACTTAAAGTCGATATCGCCTACCAATTTGCGCTGGGCAAGACGGAAAATCAGTCCCTGATAATCAAATCGATCATAGCCGACGACTGATGAGTGTGAAATTTACTCGATTTAAAGGAATAAAGATACTTGAATTGATTTTTTATAAATATGCAAGCATAAGATATTTAATTTTCTTATAAAATATAATATATTTTAATTTTTCGTCTCGTAAGTAATACACACTATCTATATGTATAATTAATTTTAATCTTTAAGAGAATATACGTCTTTAAATAATATAAAGCGATATAATTTATGAAATATATTATTAACATATTGCACACACCGGAGACATGAATCGACGTCTTTGATTTTTGAAGCATTAAAAATTGAAAACGTCAATCGATATTTTTTGCGAATATTCTCGTGCGACATTGTTATCAGACAAATTTATTTTAATTAATCAATCCGTGCGTAGTTTTATATGTTTTAAAAATATGTGGAAATTGGATGCTTTTACAAAGTTCAGCTCGCAAGTATAGTTCGCAATTTGTTAATATTTTTCTGGTAAGGGTCTCTTTAAAATTCAAATAAATATCCGATATGATATTATATTGAAACGATAGAAAAATATATATTTGAGCAATAAAATGTATTTATTTACGTGTTTCTTTAGTATGTTTCTATATGCACGTATTTACGGATCAATAAAGATATAATCTATGCATTTACGAATCTATGTATCTATGAATCTATTTCGGTGATGGAATTAGAAAATTGAATCTACTAATTCTCTCTCTCTCTCTCTATCTCTCTTTCTCTCTTCCTGCATGTCTCATCCTCCGGAAGCATGGTGGTCGACGCAATATTCATTTCGGATTTCATCGATAAAGCATGATAATCGAATTCACATGCTAAACTACGGTGGTTATGAAACTATTAACGTGTCGTTGTCGAGTATGTAATTCACAATTACTCACAGAATAAAATATAAACTCATTATTAACTGTTATTCAACAGTTGCAGTATTTCAGAAGCGATAGATTTTTCTTTAAAAAAATGGAGAAAACAAAAAACAAATAATAAAGCAATAAAAATGTATTTTTTATTGATATTATTTTTTCAAATTGATAATTACTATAATAGCATAGAATAAATGATTAAAGTAAATTTTATACATATATAGTTATATTGCTGTGAGAAAGTGTAGATTTATCTCTGCAGTGCGCATGCTTACGCCACAGTAGCAAACAGAAAACTTTCAACTTTATGAAAGTTCTACTTTCAAAATTCATGCTACGTTAGTAACAAAATTCTGAACGTGAATATGACGGTGGTTGCCTTTAACGCACAAAGAGTGTTTAAGTTTCACTGCAGCAATATTGAAAAATGTTAATTTAGTTCTAGATCGCTTGACATTACGCTAGAGTTGCACATAGAACGAGAAATTTAGAAAACATTTAATATTCAAATAAAAGTTTTGATAAGAAAGTTCTTAAATTTTTAATTGGACATAAGTTTTAGTTAAGTCTTGTAGTAGCTACATTCTGTTTGATTCATGGTAGAATATCTCTGAAATAACATCGAGAGAAATTTCTTTAGTAATCATATGTATATGCCATATAATATGCCATAAAACTTTCTTTACATGTAACATTCTTTACATAAAACTTTCTTCGTTTAATTAATATAGTTTTTACGTTAATTCATTGAATTTATTATAAATTTTTTAAATTAATATATTGAAACTTTGTTATATCGTTATGAAAAATATTACTAAGCTAGAATTTTGCTATGAATAAAGAAAATTTATTACTTTAAGAAATTAAAAATTAAGTATATAGATCTCATTAAAAGTTTCAGAAAATATTTGACATTTTATGCATTATCTATTAAAATTGTATCTATTGAAATTAATTTACTCGTTATACCTACATATTCTTTTTTAATTGAATAATTTGATATTCTTTAGTAGACATTTTGCATATTTTATTATGTAAAACTAATATAATCTAGAAACATTTTCATCTATGAGTATTTTATTTATTTCCAGAGTACTGAAAGTAATTTTAAACTTCAATAGTTTTAGAATCCAGTTAATTTAATCCTGAAATTAAAATCTAGTTAATTCAATTTAGTTTAATTTTGTTAAATTCAGTAAAGAGAATAAGATTTCATTATGAACCTTAAAAATTAATTTGTAACAAAATTTTAATTTTTAATTGTATAATTATAAACTGTTAGACTAGAAAATAGCATTTTGTAGAAATTCTTAAATGTACGTATATGTATATGTGTTGAAAAAATGTAACGAAAGAAAAGAGAAATAAAGGTAGAGAAAAGAAAAAAAATAGAACAAAGAAAAGAGAGAGAAAGAACATAACATTTTAAAATTTGTATAGCTTATTCTTTAACTTGGCAACTAAAATTTTTGTTCTTTACAAAATAATTTCAAGAACGGAATATATAAAGCTCTTTATCCTTTCCGTATTATATTTTCCATACTACTCGAAACCTGTTTTCCATCAACTTTCCTGATTCGGCATGCGCGTGAAATAGGACGCGATCGCGAAAACGGCAGACTGTGCGGCGTTAAAACCGATAGAACGAATTCTGGAGCGCATCCAACGGTCGCGAATCGAATAAAGCCGAAGCGACGATTTTCTCTTAAGCTCACAAACAGTATCGAAGAATCGAACGACAAACTCACGCGCGCCTCTCGACGAGTTTTCCAAAGTAATAATTAAAGTAATGCTAGATGCACAAATTCCGTAGCTCATTCAAAGAGAAAATCAGCGAGGTCAGTAAGTCGCTCGTACAATTAGAATCGCAACCGATTCTCGAATTAACAGAGTTCGAGGGCAGTTTCATCGATCCGGTAATTGTCTTCTGACTTCGGGTAAATTGTCGTAGGCAACTAATACAAGACTTTAATTAAGAAGAAGGGGAAGGAGAGTTTCTTATCTCTTTTTCTCTGTATTCCTATACTTTCGACTCTTCTTCCTATCATTTGTTTGTAATTTTTTTTATTCGTATTTTTATTATTTCTTTTATCTTGATTTTGTACGAAATAAATAAATTAAAAGAGATTATGACAAAAGATATATAATTTTTAAACTTAAAAGTTACTTTAAAAATTTTCTCTCTCTCTCTCTCTCTCTCTCTCTCTCTCTCTTTGATTTTTCCTATTTTGCCTAGTTTTTAATTTTGAATGTAATACGTCTAAAATAAAAATTTTCCTTGTCTATTTGTTTTCTTTAAATCTTGTCGAGGTCGATACATATAAATCGTTCCTTACACTTTTGCTTCTTTTTATCATCTTTCCGTTCTCTCTGTTCCTATATGCACATTTCATCCTTTTTATTTCTTTTCTTTTTTTCTCTAGTTTCTCTCTTATCTTCGTTTTATTTCGACAAACATAATCGGGTAAGGAGACTCACGAAAGCGGTGTTTCTAAAAAAAAAAAAAAAAAAAATTATTCGCGCGACGGTGGATCGTAAAGCGAGACCCTACTGCAAAAGAGGGGAAAAGAATCGATCGACCTAATCTGATTAAGACTCTGGCCGCTATTGGATAGTGACTGTACATGCGAATGTATGTACAAACAGATGTGGTATCTGTACGTCAATGCGAAGGCGTAGGGACCCCTCGGACACCCCGGAACAAGCCGCACCCGATCGTAAATAAAGTCAAGCTCGCGCGCGCGGTCGCTCCGCGTTAAATAGAATCGCTCGAACGAACGTGCGGCAAACAATGCGAACAAAGTCGTCCGAAACGCGAGAAAGCTGGTTGTTAGTACGCGATATCGTTACGGTAAATTTTGCGCTCGGCCCTCCGTTTATCGCGCGCTTAAATCATCCTGACGCGCATGCACGCGCCTTGTGCGCGCGCGTTGGACCCGCCGGAATATTACGAAAAACGCACCGTCCGACTAAATCGTTAATCCGCCGGGACAAATGTTCGACAATAAAACCGCCCGCGATACGATAGAAAAATGCGGAAAGTCAGCCGTGGAAAAATGGCACAGCTGTATGCCCTCGTGCGCTTCTATTTAGGCGTAAAAGGAGAAACGATACAACGAACGCGACATATGTAAATTT
Organism: Anoplolepis gracilipes; assembly: GCF_047496725.1. NCBI lineage: Eukaryota > Metazoa > Arthropoda > Insecta > Hymenoptera > Formicidae > Anoplolepis > Anoplolepis gracilipes. The sequence goes on from NC_132974.1 coordinate 5,232,572, forward strand.
CCGTAAATTTATCGATCTGTTTTTTTAAATTTCGCCCTCTGTACAGCGCACACAAGTATATTTAATACTTTTAGAGAATCTCTGCTGGTTACAGCATAGATTCTTATTTTCTCGAAATTTGACTTTCGGGAGCTTTTGTTCACTGTTAAACAGCCGATTACCAAGCCGAGGAAAGTCGAGAGAACTAATTCTAAGAGTCGGAAAGTGTACTTCCGGAGAAGTACAGTGCGAAGCTCGAGTTTCTTGCGCGCGTGCACTGAAGCTTAAACGACGACGCAAATTCGGGAAGTCGCAATACTCTCACTTAATTGAATGAAGAAGTAGTGCGATAATTAAATGCAGATCTCTTAATATATTAATGTATAATAAGAAATTTATTTATAATTCTTTTTTCAAATTTATTTTATTATTTTTACATTCTTTTCATCTTATGATTTTATTATTTTTTTCACAGATTTAAATTTCTTCTTATTAAACTATGAAAGAAATTTGATCCGTCACTGTGCGATTTGCTTGAATGATATCGCAAGAATCTTTCAAGTATACGCAGGCAGTCTGTGATTTGAGGAGAAAGGAGCATCAAATCAGCGATGCGTGTTACTTGCGACGAGAAAAGTTTCTTTTTGCGTGAGAAGTGCGAAACTTGAAACGATGACAAACTGATGGCAGTGATACTGATGCTCTTCTTGTATCATTTTATATGGATACAACTGTTAAATGATTATTTCCGTAATTTTGGTATGTTTTGGAACGTACTTCATCGTGACGTTGGATTTGAGAAAACTTATTCATACAAACATGAAAACTCGCGGAGTGATTCCATTTATTGTTCATACGGTACGTATATTCGATATTCATCGAAACATCGCTCGCGAAATAAGTTTCGAAACTGAAACCAGGGCGTACGAATTGAAAAATAGCATGATAAAATATTCGTGGACAGAACGCAAGCGATAATTCGATGATGAATGACATTGTGGCTGATGTTTATTCGTTTGTAAAATAATTTCTTTTTTCATTGATGTATATATATATATATATATATATATATATATATATATATATATATATATATATATATATATATATCTAAGAATAAAAGTACAATTCTGTCAATTTTCTGATTCTGGAAAAATTACACGTATTCTTTTACGTAATCTCCATTAGAAGTTTCAGTGCTGAGATTACATAACAACATTATACTATACGTACGTTAAACTTGATTCCCAAATGATTTCTTTATACGAAAAAATTGTACGAGATAGAATGTTCAAGTTGCTACCAATTTTTTTTTAGCAGAAATCTTATATCGATATTGTCACAAAACAGTCAGCTGTAATATATATTGTATAAAGTTATTGCGCGTCATAGCGAAATAGGAACACTGCCTATAAACGTGGCTAAAATTGCGGTCGGATGAAAAATAGCGCCGTTTTCATCTTCGTACGTGGAATCAGCGTGGTGAAAATCAGCGACGCGCGTCATACGGTGACGAGAAAAATTCCCTCACGCGGATGAAAACCGCGGTATTGAATGCAGAGCGATATACAAAGTATCTCGCTTTGCCATAGTCACGCTTCCTCACATCTAATAGCAGGTAATTCTGTATGTGATAATTCGATTTTAAAGTCGATTTTTTTCTAATGAAAACTTTATTGAGCACCGCAATGGTTTCAATATTTAATGCTAAACGTTTTTATTAAAATTTTGATAAACGCAAAGATAATGTTACGCGATTGTTTGTCATCTGACGAGATATTTTGTATTTTCGTACAAATCTGACGAGTCGGGTAATTCAAAAGAATAGATCGACAATGAAATAATAGATGCAAAATAATTGATGCGATTTGAATGATTTGGCGCAAACGATCGGCTGCATCGGAAGGATTAGATAACATCGATTATCAATTACCATGCGTATCTCACAACAACATATCGCTTGCTCCCGTCGTCGAATTTGGATTTCCGCGAGCAAATCGTGTATCTCGTCGACCCATTATTTGCCGTTAATAGATATCTCGTGCGCACGTCATATGTTCAATCAAAATTTAAAATTCGTGGTAATCTCGTGAGACGTAGCCACGAACAAAGTAAATATTGCAGAGAGTGGCACGTTTCTACTCTCTACTAGTTGTTTGGCTGCTTTCCGTTTGATTGACACAAATTGCTCATCCAGCTGTTTCCTATTTCATGCTTTCAACCGTTACAGTTGTTTATTCAGTTTTCATGCCAGCTCGTACCAACACTCCAGTATTTGTTAAACAATTCTTAAGCGAGTGCTAAAGCGTTTATAAAGCTTGCAAAATCGGTAAAATAGACTTGCAGTTCTTGTATTCTCGTGATATATTTGTATATGAGTTAAATGGATTGTAGAGCAGATTGAGTTTACGAGAACTATACATATATATTTTCAACAAAAAATAAATTTTCAAAACTTCATATTTCGCGCAGCGATCCGGTCAGCCTTGATGAACATCACGTTACGAAAAATGTGACGTTTGTCTTCGTTCATTTTAAAATATGATGTTGCACGGTAGGTGACCAATTGATCCTGTATTTTAATCACGTCGGATAATTCAGATATATATAATATTATCGGACAAATATACGTGCTACCAACGCGAAATCCAGTTTCGCATTGTTATTGCGATCTCTAATGTGTCATAAATATTTATCGAGAATCGATACTACCGGAATCATTATCCCGCCAGATCGAATAATTCCACCGCAAAGACGATGCATTATCACGTGAATATGATTTATTTGTCTTCATAACACCCGTTGTCGATCGATAACTGAATTATAGAGTAAAGAAAGTAACATAAATATGACATTTCTGATTTATTATACAATTTTTCAACCATACATTTATTAAAATTTTATACAATATTTATGAAAATCAAATGCACGTGTGACTAGTGATAACTAATACGAGATATAGGAAAAAAGCAAAAATTATGAAACATTATGAACAAAATTTTTTCCTTAATTAACAGAATTAGTTCTATATATAACGAACTGAATACTATTGAGATATATGATGTAAAAAGCTTTACACATTAATCATGTCAAATAATCCAATACGACTGACCTCATTTATTACGAGATAGCTTAATAAAGCATATAATACGGTGAATTAATAATTTCCTGCAAAAAATATATTACAAGCATAAATTTTTGCAAATATAATTTATATAAATTAGTACACAAAAATTAACTGTAGATTGGTTGAAAAGCTTTGATAAAAAATTACTCATTGTCAGTACATTTAGATATTGATCGTATTTTTAGATTTAATCGCTAAAATATTATTAATTATTTAGCTAATTTAATGGTCATATAATTTGTTAAAAATTCCTTAAATATCACGACACATGATAACAAGGAACATCTTAACTTTCATTGCGTTAAGTACGAGTCGAAAAGGCGGCAGCAGGCCCGCTCGTACACAACTCATCGTAGTATTATGTATAATGAATGACAACGAAGGAACACGAAGCAAGGGGGATATGACTGGGCACGAGCAGACAAACGGGCAGACGAACGGGACAGAGAGGGTGGTAAATGGGGTCGGTTCGCGTACGCATATAAAATATGCCGAGCCGCGCTATCTCGCGGCCGATTGCTTGGAAAACTCACGCGAAAATATCGATCCTCGCTTGTAATCAGATTAAGCAAGACCAACGGCTCGACCTGACCATAGGTATAACAGGGCAATGTGGCGGAGTTCCCTCGAGCGTGAACACCTTCGTGCGTATGTACACACACACACACATACTTACGCAACACCCCGGACCCTCCGCAATGTGGTGTGTATGCGCACCGGACGTTTCATGCATGCAGTCATAGAGGAACCACCATGATTCTGATGTTTGCACGCCGTTTCGTCCTCCCGTCCTTCCTCCCTTTGAATTCGTTCGAGTCTTGGAGGGTCGTAGGTCGCGACTGTTGGGCAAATAGGTTAAAGCTTCATTCACATTATATCCGTTCAGCCATCAGGCAGAAATGGATTAGAGGATCAACGAAACATACGCAATGTAATTAATATGGAGATGCAATATCCGTGTGAATCGATATTGTTGAAGAGGATCATTTGACCATCGACATCGAGAGAGTTCTGGATGTGTAAACAGTTAAATTTAACATTTGCCTGCTAACCATAATCAAATAAATATTCATGCTTTTTAAAAGTAAGATGATTAATATTTAACTATTACAATACTGTGTTTTTAATCAAATTTTTTTATTAATAAGTAATTTGATATTTTCTAAGGATAAGTCGAAAATATTAATAAAATTTTCTTACATTGTTCGATAAATGTTATAGAATGTAAAAAATTCAACTTTATCCACGCGACAAAAAATTTATAAACTTATTTTTACATTTCACTTTTGTATTCCTCTTTCTTTTAGCAGTAATTGCGAAACCATATAAAATATTTCGTTCAATTCAATTCATTATATCGATCTACTAGATAAAGTGCATAAATGAACGAAGAATTCGACAATATTGAGCAATTTCCTACTTTCGAATAGTGTGAATCAAGCCTAACTCGAGCTGGTGATTGGTCGTAAATATTGTGGCGTGCCAACTCAATCTCACATGTTTTTTATTGTTTCGCTTTTATTATTTTAAACAAGGAAGTTGAAAAAAGTTTCTCAAAGGCGTGGTCAATGTCGATGTCAGCAGTCAGATAAGGCATAAGGATTCTCCCTTGGCGAGACTCCTGCATAATATTCTTTTACCTCTGTAGTCTCGACGCGTGAAATGCTTCGTAATAATATAACCGACTATAATATTATTATCGGTATATTCAATATTACGCTACCAGTTTGTTGGTAGAACAAACTGTCCGAAAAAAAAGAATAGCTAATATGATCATGAATAATAACTGTAAAAATAACCGACGTGATGTATAATAACTGACTAGTCGATGAAGAGGGAAGCATAAGGTTTAAAGACCAACCGAACGTAGAAACGCAATTTAATGTAGATTAAATTTCAGGAATTTCGCGAGCGAGTGCGAGCCTTGTTTGCCCCGAGTACACACTTCTAATTTACAACTATAATTTCGCACGGTGCAGCGGTTCAATTTCTCATGGCAGTGCTCTCGTGCGTCGTTACAGAATTTCCTATTTTCTACAGCTGATTTTCTAGGACGTGATCGATTGTGCAAACAAAAATGGCCAGCTTTCCATCCTTGGTCTTTCGCGAAGCGAAATGTCGGGCGAATTATCGCCGTCGCGCTTCGTAAGTGCTGTTGTATGTTCTTTCCTTTCGGTAGTAAAATATGTAGTCCGCGAGAGCGTACGGGATCTTATTCAATAGTTAATTCCAATTTGAGAAATTCCATGAGCGAGAAGCCCATTGTCTAAAGTTCGACTTTGAACTGAACGCGCACACTTGGAAAATAATCGCATCCGCAGCTTTCCAAACATAAAGCTCGACAAAGCCTCAACTGCTTATATCAATATTGTCTTCTAGTCCGGCAGAAATATCGTTTTTGCTTTTTGAGATCATATTTATACGAGAATAAATGGCAAGAGAGAGAGAGAGAGAGAGAGAGAGAGAGAGAGAGAGAAGGGGGAAAGAGGAAAGTACAAGACAAATAAAATTATTTAACATTCACTCAACTACCGTCAAACGTGCTCTAAACATGTAAGAAATTCAATCGAGAACGCACGCAAATACGACATGCACAGTAAGCATGCTACGTTAGATTATATTAGCACTGAAATTAAATTGTTTCTCTCATTGCGTACTTAATGTTTGTGTACTTTAAACGTATGTATATAATATTTCTGAAATTTATTTTTATTTATTGCTTCCTTAATTAAGCAATTCCTCTTTGAAGTATTAAAATTAATAAAAATAAATAAAAATTTATATAAAAATGTTACATATAGGTTTTTTATTAAGTTTTAGAAAGTTCTTATTAAAAGAAAAACAGATATGATTTAATTAACAAATGCATCATACGATGTAATGAAAAGCGAACAGAAGTACAATAAGAAATAGAAGTGCGAAAAAAGAATATTTGCATGCAAACATAATTACCAGAAAACGACAAATCGTAGGCTTATTGTTAGATTAAATAGTTACTCTGGATTAATAAAATATATATATGTAACTTGATATTATATTATTTTCTCTTAGTTTTTCCGCTCGCGTTAGTTTTATTGCTATATACTTATTTTTAAACATACATTTGTGTACGACCAACGCATAAGTTGCAATTGAGATAAGATTCTGTAATACATTTATTTTGTAGCACGAAGGTTGCGATTAATGGCTTCTGCAGGTTCGAAAAAACCCATCGCACGATATATTGTGCAGTGTGCACCGCGAGAGAGATAGAATCACGACTCGATTGGTATACAAACGAGGACTTCAGGTTGTGGTTAGACGAACGACCTACATATTCGAAACACGAGAGACTTCGATTCTTCTCCTACGGTAACTTCCGGTGGCCACGCGATACGTATGTAAAACGCAAATGTTGCCAATTCCTCTTTTCCTATTTCTCTCCAGTCCCGGTACTGAATATAAAGATGCGTCCAGACTTGTAACGTATCGTATTGTTATATATATTGTTACAAGTAATATAACACACATACACACCTTACATTTTTTCTTACAACTTGCAGGTTGTAATAATATTATAATATTTTAATATTTATTATTCTCATATTTAAATATTGTAATATTTTATGTATATCCTCCTTATGTAAATTAACAATAAATAGACTCCAAGTAGGACTTGGTTTGCTATAGAATAAGTGAGAATTTCTCAATTTATAATTTTATAAAAGAATAAGAATTTTAAATTTTATTAAAATGTGATTTTTAAACTTATAAAATATAATATACGTCACATACTAAATCTCTGCCAGTTACTAGAACATTGCTAATTATGCTTGTTAAAATTTATTATACATTAGTATTTAAACATTTAACGCGTTAAATTTCAAATTAAAATAAATGTTAAAATATTCGTGGCATCTACTGTATACTTTTATTGTATATTTGTATGAATTATATAACACGTAGTGAAGTTACAGACTGAACGTGCTTCAAGGCTTATGATAACTTATATGCATATTCGCGCATATTATGCTGACATGATAGCCGTCACGATATTAATCCGTCATCTTCATTACCAAATTGATAGGGTCATAAAGATTTCAATGTCCTTTCAATTTGCTGCGAGTGAGCATGAAAAGAATAATAAAACTCATTAATCATAGGAGATGGCTTATAATAAATTGAGGACCTTTTAATGCGATAATATGATCACTGGAATCACTATAGAATAAGTGTCTCGGTATTGTACCACTTGCAAAAAACTGTGATAATACATCAAAGTTCAACTCGATAATCGCAAAACGATCGATGTGATCGAGGTTAAGCTTATAAGCTTGATTAAACATGCCAATTAAACAGACGAATATACGAGATAGACGTTGAGCATAAAAAATTAAAAAAGATAAAAAATGAGACTGACCTTATAAATTGGAAGCGATGAGCAAAAGAGACAAATAAACAGATTTGATATATTTTAAAATATCACGTAACAATGCTCACGTAAACCATCAATCGTTTCATTCAGTTCAAAAGTGAACGTATATTCCAGTATATAACCGTGTTCTTATCTTCAGTCGAACCAGGATGGCACTGACCTATAATTTGTCTGTGAAGCGGTTTTCAGCTAATAAAAACATCACTTTTCTTAAGTACCTACGTTATTCGCCATACTCGACTTTCTACGAGTTCTATTTTTTTCCGAATATCCAGTCGATGCTTTTCAGAAACTTATTTTTCGTCGCTTGAAAGCTGTGAATAAAAATTGACGTAAAATTCTTATGAATAATAGTAGTATCCTATGCAGTTAAGTATAAACTCAGAAAATGATTAAAAGATCATAATTGTCTTAATTAAACCGAAAAAATTATTATCGATAATTTCTTTCCTTTATGTCACATCTTATATATTAAATGTGTTATATATTGTATAAAGCAAAATGTGTAACACCGTCATAATTGGACGTCGCGCGCATTGAATATGATATACAACGTGACCTCGTACGCGCGCAAATTGAACTAATCCTCGATAATGAACCATTATGGCGCAGGGAAACATCGCTCGTAGCATCGGTCGGCTTCTCGCGATACCGTAGATGTAGTCGCTTGACCGCCGCGATTAGTAACTTAACTGGGAATAGACGTGCATAATCCCTGAACATTTATCGTTTGTTATGTTATGCAACGGGGATCGGTTTACAACGATACCATATGCAATCCGCAGGGACAGAATACAAAATATCTGGTAAATCATATGACACATACATACATATTCAAAATCGACAAGTCATAAAATATATAAATATTTAGATTAAAATATGATATCAAATAGACATATGTGTATGTACGTGCCATTTAAAATTTTTTTTTTTGTTAGAGCTATACAATCAAAATTTATTCCATATTTATTTCTTATTATATTATAATTTAATTTAATAACTTTTTATATAAAATTTTATGAGATTAAATATACTAAATTCAAAAATAAATAAAATATATTGAATAAAATAGGATTAAAAATGTAAATAATAGAGTATATAGTAAATATATAATATATAGTATAGATATAGATTTAAAACAGAGATATGTCCTCCTCTATAATTGCAAATTTTATAAGATACGATTCGGTAAATATATAAAAAGAAATGCTCCCATTTTAATGTATGCACGTCACAAATATATCTGGTTCATGAAGGTATATTAATTATTGCAAAAAATAGTTAAATAATGAAAACCAGATTTATTACTTTGCATACCAATATAAAAATAATTGGAATGTGGAGCAAACAAAAAGTATTAAAGATTTCTACACTCAATAATCAGATTTCAATTTGGGTTTTAACACAATATTTGAAGATCTCTATTTGCTATACATTTCACGATAAGTAAATATGCATTTGGTGCAACCGGACACGTGTCTCTTGATAATGTAAAGCTATTATAATTTTCCAATAATAAATAATGACGCGCTTTAGATTAAAAACATGTTAAATTAAAACGTTTATTCTGTTTTTTTTTCATATTACTATCACTGTTTTTTATTATTTCGCCACCGTTTCTTTGCTTTTCCATCTGGATGAGAGAGAATCGAAATTACAATCCAATCTAAATGAGTTTAATCTCCCAAATATTTTCGGGCAGTCGGCTCGCGGAAAATCATTTTTGCGGGTGGAAACACGTAAGCGTTATCGTTGCTAATTGAGTTTACTGCACAACGACCTTTCGACTGTTTTTGAATCGAGATAGCTCGGCGGCCTGTATAATTCAATATGGATATAACCGCGATATATATCGGAAAATGAGATTGCTATCCTACTTTATAATATACTCGTACGATCGAGCTTTTTCGGTATAAGGTAAAGAGATAAAATAACGACATATACATGTGCAAATAATTAGATTAGGAATCGAATTTCCTCTGTGAATTAAATTATTGCGCTCGATCCCTTTATAGGTAGATTATATCGATAGCATACACACATATCGATATTATTGGTGCTAATTATAGTTAACTGTTAATAAATATTTTCACCATTTCATGCATTATATCTATTCAATAATGATTATAAAAACAGTAATCGATATGATTAATAATCAATATTGATTGGTTTACAAGAAATGAGAGCTATATTTTCGTCGAGTTGTGATAAAAATACCGTTAAAACAGAACTTGTTGTTGCTGAATGTTAATAAGCGAATTTGCAATAGTAGAACAGAGAACTAACGAAGCGTCTACCTAATTCGCAATCTATCACTATTGCCGTCTCGTCAATTATGATCATTCTAAGTTAACATCGCTGTGCACTTCGTGGATCTCATAGTAATTGAATTCCTCAAATACACCCACATTTGCAGAATCGGAATATACTGCGTGCTAACTTCAATTCATTGATACAATTTTGCTTACTATCTGTTATCCTATGTAATTTTATTAATGTGTGTAGGTAGTATCATATCAGCGCACAAAACATAACTTAATGAAATAAAACAAACATGTTGTGAATATACTCGTTATTACTTTTACTGATATAAAAAGAAATAATTTCCTATATGTTTAACTATCAAATAAATATGAGAAAATTTACCAAAAAATGTTTGCTGAGAAGATAATAATTTTAACTCTAAACTATTTTCTTCTTTTTAATACACACATTTATTTATTTATTTATTTATCATAAATAATATCCAAAATTTGATTGAAATAAATATCAAAAATCATTATCAACCTACGCATTTTGGCGCGCATTTTCTAATGTTCCGCGACATAACAGATACGCGCGATCGATATAATCCCCGCGAATAGTTTCACGCGTAGGTGGATGCTCGGTGGGATTAACGATTGCATTATGTTTTAACGATCTGGATCAACGCGGAATCGCCGAGTCAGGCAAAGCCGATCACCGCATCGCCCTGCGCACACGTCCAGCCGCGCTTGCCAATCGATTTGTCAAACTAATTAGAGAGTCGCGCGCTCGCGAAAGGGATTCGCGAACTTGCGATCACACGAACCAAACCATACACGTGCGCCACCAATTTGACAAGTTATCTATCTCGGTTAGGCTTAGGCATGTACATGCATTTGCCGGTTTACGCTACTTTCTCTCTGAATTGTCGAATTCGATTCACTGTAAAAGTAATTTTGATGAAAGATGATAATATGAGGCAATGCATATATAACTGAACTTTTCTATATAAGTTATATGCAACATTTATAGGAAATTTATTTTAATTAAAATTGGAATTTTTAACTTTTAATGGTTTGTTTATTAAAAATTAATAATTACTTTTTGTGTTTGCAAGTATAAATCAGATGATCAATTGTGGTAAACTTTTTAAGAATGAAAAGTAGCTTACATACATAAATGGTATGTGTAATATATATGTATATAGTATACTATTAATAATATTGAAGTATTATTATTGATATACATATATTACATAGTATAATAATAATAAAATATTTATAATATTGATATTATCAATATTATCAGTATATATTTTGAAAATGTTATTTACTTCAAAAGGTTTTGTGAAATTTTTGAGAAAAATTATTCTCAATATCGGCATTATATTACATTCAAAGGTACGTATTTGAGTATTCGCAAATGCAGCAAAATTGACATAAATTAAGCATGCGGAACAAACACTGTTTTCGTTGTTTATTGGCCTGATTGTCAATTACGTTTGATATTAACATTGTGTAAATTTTCACCATTATCACAGTAAATTATAAAGAAAAATACCAAAATATTGTTAATATAAATAATGTTAATATAAATTGACACAGAACATAACGTGATAAACTCATTTGTATCAGGTGATATAGTACAAGAAATTATCTAGTTTTTGTAAGTATTTTAAACATTCTACCTGAATCATTTATTAATATATTTAGAGATTGTGTGTGTGGGTGTATGCGAGGAAAAATAAACTTGTACTATTTTATATATTTGCTGTTTGTCAGAAATTGATAGAGAATGTATATGTAGATACATATACATAACAGAATGCAATATAATGTAATTAATGAATGATTAAGTGAACCAGCGATGACTGACTGTATAAATAAATTAAACTAAATTGTAAAAACCACTTTTTCGTAAACAAATGTGGGAAATATCATTGACTACAACAAAAATACAAACAACAAAAGTACAAAAATAAATTAAACAAGAGCGTGAAATAAAACCACGTTATAATATAGGTTTCAATTTTGATTTTTAATCACATTCCCGCTATGTGTCTTCCGGTCAACAATAAAATCCTCTCTCGCCATTAAACATTTCTCCGCCCGCATTGGATTGACCTCGATGCAGGTAGGATCACCTGCCAGAAATAGCTAACAACACATTGAAACACACTACTGGCCATTTCTCTTTTATTTTTAGTTCGCAGTTTCGAGATCTTTAGAGGCGGATTCGCATTTCTCCGTGTTCTCGGCCGATACTATGGCGAGAAAGTCCTATTGCGGGAAAAACGGACGAACGTGGGAGAAAGAACGGGGTTTGTTGCGTCGGGCATTTCCCACGGATTGGGGAACGAATTCGTAACTTTTGGAGGAGGGGGAGAAAACAATTTTGCAGGAAAGCCACGGCCGATAGAGAGCGAGAACTGTCGAGAACCGCTGGTGCGCACCCAATAGGGGAATCCAATTTGGATTATCGAAAATTCATGGGAGTGACCGGAGTGTGTGTGCGTATGTGTATTCGCATACGCATGGCATTGTCCGATGAAAGACACGCGGTCCCAAACAAGCGAGCAACAGCGTTGTCTTCGTGACCGCAACACAGAGATTATTCAAAGAGCTTGTTTCCGAAAGGGCTTGCGCGCGACTCAGTTTTACCTTTTTTTTTCCTCGTTATGCTTTTCCTTTTCAGAAACGAGAGAAAAAGTAGAACACAGATGAAGAACAAACGAGATGAGAAGTAAAGTTAGAATAAAAAATTTTAATTCGCGATGATAGTACTGTCAATTCTGTGTTGTTAATATGGCGTTCAGATTCCTCATGTAAAAAGACAAGTAAATCGCTTGTAAAGCAGAACGAATTAATTACTCAAATTAATCAAATATACACAGTTTTCATCGCAAACAATACAGTTATTTCCGGCTGCTGCAATAACGAAGCAAGATAATGATACAAACAAATAACAAAATTTGTAGTACATTCCAGCAGAGTTCAGGCCTTTCGACCATTTATCCAGTTTGTTCATGATGGAGAATGGTACTGGCGACCGAGAGACACGTGGATAATATAAAACGCCGCGTTCGCAACTTTCGACGACAGCAAAGTGCGGCTCTATGTTTGCACTGTCTCATTCTTGTTACTCTTCTCTGTCTCCCTCGAGTTTTCGTCTCTTTTTACCTTTTTGTTCTTCTGTTTGTTTAGCGTTTCTTCTGCTTTCTTTCCGCGCGCCATTATATTCTATTACGGTCACTCGCATTTTTTAGATTGTTATAATAACTTCACGATCAAAATTCGAAAGAAAAATTAAAAAAAAAATATATATATATATATGTAAACATGTTACGTGAATAAAAAAACTAACATAAATTAAGAAGATATTAATTTGAAAAATCTTTGAGTAACAATTTTCTAGAGCTGGATAAAAATTTTTTTTACGAAAAACCGTTTTCTGTGTAATTATTTATTTTGTGCCCATATTTTTTAACTGATCTCAAACATATTCGAGGGACGTATTTATCAATATATTGGACTCGCACTTTATAAACAAATTTGCACATTTTAAAATTTTATTTTGAAAATCAATACGGCAGCAAACTTAACGATGCCAGCAACTATGTATTATCGCCACAAAAGCGCGGATAATATCGGATAACGTACCAATAGTTCGCACGAGTGAGCGAGCACACGCGAAACAGCGCTCATTAATCATCTGAACACCTAAGAACTGCAACGTGTAACCGGGTGTAACTCAACCGGCTACACCCTTCAGCCACGTAACCATAGCCTAAAGCGCGCAGTCAAGATACTCCCGCGCGTGCCGGCCAACCCTTTCGCCATCGTTTGGTCCATCTCACCCTCCGACCTAAGAGCGCGAGGGAGGAAAAAGGAGGGCGAATGTAGAACGATGTGAAGCACGATATATATCGCGGCGTACATGTACTGTTCGCGCGCTCTTGCGCGTGTATATATATCACGCGGGATTTTCAGCCGCGAAATTTATAGCGTACCAACTCTGGGGGCTACGGGACATCCCGTGTAGGGTTTGAGAGGGAGGGTTGGGAGAGTCTGAGAAGCGGGACCGACCGGTGTATATAGCGGTAACCCGTATAGATCACGTATGGCATCACCACGAGGCGAACTTCCTCGCGGAAACCGTGACCCGGCGCGGCGACGCGGACGCGACCAGCGAGAGAGGAACTTCGTATTCCCTGTTGCAACACTTATCTCCCCGCATAGTCGCATTTTCCGGGCTCTCGAGTTCACCCGCCTCTTCCGCCTCCCCTTTCACGCCGCGACGTGACGTTTCGCGACGGCTCGTTCCGACAACGTTCCGGCGCACAGTGTGAAATTTTTTCAATCTAGAGGACTAAAAAATATTCTACTTGATTCTTTCTGTACAAACATTCTACGTTCTCCTCAGTGTTTGAATATTATTTAGCATAAGTAGATTAAAATCTGAAAGTCAAATTTATATGTAAAAGCTATCGAGAAAGTACATAGAATATCCAGTTAATCGCAGTAAACCGAGGAGATGAGTACTTGTAAAAAAATATAGAATATACTTTTTAATTAGTTACGTAATTTTTGAGAATAATAACTTTGCATATAATAGTGAGGTTCATTTATTTGATAAAAAGAAATATCGAATTTGTGTGTGTGTATGTGCGTGTTCTGTTTTAATAAAATGTTATACAAAAATGTACATTAATTTATATTTTATTGGAAATTTTTCTCAATCTCTACAAATGTTTTTGATACTGTATAAATTTATTTTAATATATAACTATTAAATATTAAATTATTATTCACGTATGACAAAAAAATTAAAAAATTAAGATTATATCAAAGAATGATAAATGAAACTGATATGTCAACTTGAACGTAAATTGAAAAAGTGATTATGCATGATTACCATCGCGTTGTAAGGGGTTAAAAGATTAAACGATTAAGGAAATATGCTGCAATTTCATCGACATAGACAAATGTACTCGAGGTTGTCGAGGATCGAAAGAATCCGATCCGGTTCGTGATTTTAAATGGTGAAGCGGTTGATCGGGCGTCAAGAAAAGGATTGGGTTAAAGAGGAAACTTTAGTGTTTGAGGAAAGTGAAACATCCATCGATCTCAACGCTCTCTTGGGTTACTTCCACGGCAACATTCGACGTTTTTTTTTTACACACACAACTGGTGCTGTTCAAAGTCCTCAACAAGTTTCAACAAGTAATGCAACCGTGGCATTTCAGTCTAACCAAGTTAACTTTCTGTAATGATAATAAATATAAAAATACAGAAAATTATAGATAAAATATATTATTTACTCTACATTTAACATTCAATTATAATTAAATCTTCTCTTTCTCTGTCTCTCTCTTTCTCTCTCTTATTTCATTCCTTATATAATTAAATAATTTATAATATATCTTGGAATTGTGCAGAATAATCGTTTATATTGATCAGATTGGTTACTTACATATAATATCTGCGTAATATGTATATATATTTATATATACATTTACATAAAATGTATGGTTTCTGACATACAGTTTTGTGTAAGTATATATAATATCTACATTACATATATCCTTTATATAACACAATATACATATACAATGTGAAACTAAAAGAGGTGTTCCGTTCGGATATGTAGCTAAAATGATTTCTATATAAGAAAGCTATTTCGAGAATCGATTTTCCATTAGTACGACGTTTTGTAGGAGTTCGGCATCGTAGGTATAATGCCTCCCCGGTCGCTTATATCGTCGAACATTTCGCGACTGTTTGCGACCACGTCGCTGATTATCCCCCCGAACTCTCTCATTCTCTTTGGCGCAAAAGCCGGCCTCCGGAGTTGTTGCCGGAATAGTTATACTTCGACGCCATAATCTACTGCCAGACCACGAGGGTAATAAAACGTAATCCGTTTCCTGCGCATGGAAATTTATTGATACCAAACTACGTGCCCCAAGTATACACGGAAAGTTTGTCGTCTCTCTCCCCTCGCTGAAGGGCGTTAATACTCGAATGGAGTACAATGATACACCGGCTTCTCGTTAAAGGGAGCCTAAACGATGAAATACGGTACTCGCTTTGCCTGTCTGCCATCTATGCGCTCGTGATATCTCCTGTGTCCTCTTTCTCAGGCAAATTAAGTCACTTCTCGATAAAAGGTATAAAAGTAGATGATATAATAATAATTCATATTTCGATTATACAAAGCGAATTATATATAAAAAACCGATATAATTGCCGTTCTCTTTTACAGATTTGTTTATAAATTCTCGTTTATAAACTTTCATCTTTAATTCAGTTTATCAAAGATAGTTGATTTACACTTACAATTCTTGAATAATAATCAATTAATTAAAAGATAAAAAAATATATATAAATTAATAGACTAATTTTCTGTTTTAAAATATTAAATTTTAGTATACATATAAGTTTTAAAATCTAAATCTTATAATCTGAATATTTGGTATGTGAGTATTACAGTACAAATATTGCTTTCTTTTAAACTATATTTCTGTCTTTATATTAAAATCTTATTCTAATTAAAATCTTATTTTTAAAGTTAGTACTCAAAAATAGACTCTTAAAAAGTTGACGTTGGAAATTTAACGCTAAAATAATTTATCAGCTTATAATAGACTCTGTGACAAAAAGTGTCATTCTTCTTGACACGTTATAGATATTTCATTAACTAATTATACTATATATATATAATTGATTTTCGAAATACATATTTGTGAGAGAATTACTTCCCGTTTGAAAGAAAATATAATAGCTATCGATTGTCAAATAATGTAGCCTGTATTACTTCTACCAAATAAAATGTGAAATTATTGAAATTGAATCACTTGAGCTATTGACGATTGAATAAATAAAAAATGGTTACCATGGAATATTAATTCACTCGTAAAAATGTAAAATATGTGTCTGTTGCTGTGAAATTCAAATCGAGAATTTTTATGAACAGCGGATGTAATATGCCATCAATTGATACAATGTTGACCGATACGTTTATAAAATTGCGAGGCTAATGTATATGTGTATATATGTTTCATCTATATATACATATATACATATATGTATATATATAAAAGATAAAAATATTTTTCTTCAATACAAATGCGTACATTAATAACGTCAAATGCAAACTAAACGATGTTTTTAAATATTGAATAAATTTCATTATTTTGAATTCGATATAAAAAGCTTATATTAAACTTTTAAATGTGTACTAATAAAGCACATAAGTGTAATGTTTAAAAATTTAATACCATTTTTTTATTAGAACTTTTAACTAAAAAGAATAATAATAAATTCTACGAGTGTCTCGTTAAAGTTTTGCTTTCTTTTTGCGATCTTTTATTACCAACGCGTATGGTACCACAATACCGCAGAATCGTTTTCCAAGCCACGTTTTCTGCGACTTTTCTTGTCTACTTTTGCGACAGCTATGACGAAGTTCAACCGATACATTGATCGATTGACGCCAGCAGATTTTTACAACATATTTTGGCAGAATTACATATCGATGTAAAAAGTTATTTATTACTTTCTTATAATTTTGATAAAGAAATTTTAGTCTTTTCTCTTTCTGTAAGATTTTTACTTTATTCGTTATATAAAAAGAACACATAATTTAGCAAAGACATAATATGCAACGTAATTTAATCGTACAGCTGTAAGAAAAATCACAAGCAAAATAGTATAATTAACTTTTATCTATATTATAAAGAAAGAAACAATAGGAAAATTAATTTAGAGAGAGAGAGAGAGAGAGAGAGGGAGAGAAAAGGGAGAAAAAAATTGGTGAGTTTTTTATTTATTTATAATAAAAACAAGTAAAAATCAAAGCCGCTGTTTTGCTTTTCAGCCTGTTATAAATTATGACGCCATTTCGTTAATGGGGCCGAATTGACCCCAGCATAATAGTACATAAACGTATATATAACTATAGTATAATTGAGAAATTATCATTTCAGTAAAATATGTTTTCAACGCAAAATCTAAAATTTATATTTCACGAAATTAGTCTGTGTCGTGAAATTAAACCTTCGAGCTGTCTGGTGTCATCGCAAAATGGAGAAAAACGGCTACAGTCACCAGTCACTACCTATCCGACGAGCCCCACCTTTATCGAACGCCGTGAAAAACATGCATTCGCTCTCGGCGCATCAACAGAAGAGACGATGTCGCGAGATACGCGACTCTATCGACGCTACCAATCGAGTCCGCTTTGAAATTCCGACATTCTCTCTGCCCGGGAATGTCGGAATTTCAAACTCACTCAGTCTCCGATGTTTTTCTCCCCATTCTCGTTCGCGTCGTCATCGATACGAAATCATGGTGTCCCGATAGGACATCAGCTAACGTTCCAACCGCAACATTCCGCAAATGGTATGGTCGTGCGAAGTGATAGAAAACGCATTTCGCGTTTAGTTGTAATTCAACATCCGGTGTACCATTCAAGATACGAGGAAGGAGAGGAGAGGCCGTTCCTCTCTTCCTCGTCTCGGAAAGGTAAATCGAAATCTTCGAAGCCTTAAGGGCCGCACGATGCGAATACTGCCAGTAGACCGAAAACGATGAATCGTATCTCCATCGTCGGCGACGTCGACGCCTCTCCATGTTTTCCCTTCCCCTTTTTTCTTTCCGCTTCCTTGCTTCTTTCTCCGTCTTTGCCATCTTGCCGCACCCATCCCGAGAGATTCGTCGGAGATTCAAGAGATAAAAAGATCGCCGCGTCATATCCATCGAAACGTTATTCTGTATTTGTTTCGTCCTCGAACACACCGGAGAACGGAGCTTATGCTTCCGCGAACGCACACGAATTTCCGGAACGATGCCTGCACGAGATAGCTCTCGTCGGGCTGACCGATTTCTCTACTATCTTCAGTATATCATCGTAAAAGAGGAGTAGAGACGTAAAGAAGCAGATTTCAAAACTCTAATACACTCGTTAAAAAGAGATGATATGTAATCTGTCTAAAATTATTCTGTAAGAAAAGGTGTCAAGTCTTTGCCAGATCATTTCCTCACATCTATTGAAAACACATTTAAATAATTACAACTAAATTAATAATGAATCAAGACTTAGATCGAGATTATTTTCACATCTTCATTTTCATTTTATATAGATCATGAGATATTATGAAAGTTTAAAATTTTTATTATATATTTCATTTAACACTGGAAATGAGATAATTTTAGTATCTTGAAATATGCAAAAAAGTCAAACGGAGAGAGAGAGAGAGAGAGAAAGAGAGAGAGAGAGAGAGATTCCTATATAACAGAAATTATTATGAAATATTAACGTAGAAATATTAAAATAAATGACATAATTATCTGTATATGAATTTAATGAATGTAATAAAATTTAATTTATTGTAATATTAAAATGTTGAATATTTTGCATGCCAAAATTAACCTTTCGAAAATATGCAATATGTACATACATGGAGAGATTGTATTTTTATTACTACTCATATACAGTAAACTTAAATATTGCAACATTTTTTTTTCTCTCTTCTCCTCCCTCGCAAGAAACAAATACTGCTTAAGGAACCTGTCCTGGTTACGATCGGTGGTCAATGGTACAGTTTGTCAAGTCCTCGAGAAATACCGACCAGCAATTTCACGTAACGAAAAACAAATAGCTGACTATCCATTGACCGCGCGCACGAAAAACGAAAGAAATCTTCTAACAGAAGAATGCGAAGAATCGAAAATCGAGGTACTTAACACAAACAGAAACTTATCTGAACGGTGGTTAAACAAATACACATATGTGACAAGAGATCTCTAAGATTAAAACATAAAAACGAAAAAAAAATAAATAAAAAGGAAAAAAAAAAGAAAGAAGAAAAAGAAAAGAAAGCTTACGTGCGTTTTGTATTTTCAATCACAAACTATAGTTTCAAATTATATTTTACTTCTTAATTATATATATAATTATATCAATTATGTAATTATGTAGAAATATGCGTAATATATTTCATGTTCTATTATAAGCATGAATATATTACCCATTATTATTAAGAGGAACGCGAAGAAGTTTAAGAGCAGGATAATCGAGATCGACGTTGCGTAAGTAAAGGGTGAAGAGCACCTTGAGTGCCTGAACATCGATTACGTCATTGACCGGAAAGAAATTTCCCGTGGTGGAAGAGGAGCGACATTCGTGTGCAAATCGCGAAGAAAAGCCGATGTGAGCCGCGCGTTTTTAAGCTCCTTCTTAACTCCCTGCGCACCGATCTCGTCTGCCGGGTGCGAATACCCGGGGATTCGGGCTTTGTGCCTCTCGTGGGGATCGCCCCAAAGTGGAAATCCTTTTGACACGATGGACCGCGCCATCCACCGTGCTGTCATAGACGAACTCCCGCGACAAAGGACACGCGCCTATTGAGAGGACGAGCGAGTGACGCGTACTGAAAAATTAGGTTTACGAAGAGTAAGTACTAAAGGGACTCGTTCACTGCCCTATCTAATGTGCTTCGTAACGGCACTTAATTCTTGTTACAAATTGTTACTTTTGGTTACAACATAAGATAAGACAACTCGATGAAAATTAGTGTCGCAGTTATATATTAATTTAATGATTTATTTAGCGTTCTTCATCTTTATATTCATATCTTGCTAAATAAAAATAAGAGAAAAGATTATTTTTTAATTTAATAATCACCTCTGTATGCATCTTTAGCTTGCAGTACAACCGGAGCAAGGCTAGAAACAAACAATGATAATATATGACTCTATGTGTGTGTGTGTATATATATATATATATATTGTTTAAACTATCTTCTTACACATAATCCAGGTAGGTATCGCATAACTTACATAATAACATTTTACCTAACTTGATTTTTTCTTTTTTCCTTCTTTTTGGATGAGAGAAATCTTTCACGACGTAATATATAATGTTTTATACATTATAAGCTAAATTTTTAAAAAGTAAGCAAATAGCTCTCTCTCTCTCTCTCTCTCTCTCTCTCTCTCCCTTTTCTTTTCTCCCTAGATTATTACAAACATTTTAAATATCTTCTCTATAAAGTTTAAGACGAAATACAAATTTAATTTAATAACTCGGTAGTTTCATAATTTTTATATTTATATATTCAAGTCTCTCACGCAAAATCCCTGTTATATTCTTACAACGCTCTTTCCTTATTTATAGATTCTATTGCGGCGATCGATATTGTCTCTAGAGAAAGGCGCCTAAGAAAAACATCCGCAGCTCGGTTTACGGAAAATCCGCGTAAATATTTGAATATCGTCCATTCTATCGTGCGCCGACTCTGTGCAGCTTCTTGTCTCATGTCAGATGAGAAAACATTCTCCTCCTCGAATCTTAAAATCGTAATACGTTCAATATCAACCTTTCTTTTGTTTGCACAACCAGATATAGCGAAAAACTTTTCTTTAAAATAAATGTCTCATTAAAATATTAGTTTCAAATTTTACGTTAATTTATTTTGAATTAATCTCAGAAATAAAAGCTATGGCATTGGAAAAATTGTACGAATCATTCCTGCATCATACAAAGAATATCATTTTGCACGCATGCATACATACATGCATGAAAGAGTCGCGTTATCATTAATAATCTTTAAATACAATTAATTTTTTTCGTTTGGGTGTTGATGATCAAGCTCTAAGAAACTCGCGAGAAAAGCATCGGTCAAAATGCATTCGTATTCGTTGCTCAAAAAATGACACTGCAAAAAATAGCATACATATCGCGATTAGCACATAACTAAGCACGATCGCAACAAAGAGAATATTATAGTTAGACAGTTGTAAAACGTAAATCGCGGCGCGGCGAGAACCGCGTTGAAAATGCCATGCAGAGAAACCGTCGAGTGCCCTGGCAGATTGCCATTGTCGCCGACACAATTCAATCGCGAAGTTAGCTCGCTCCCTGTAGAAATCACATAATGTGCGGTTACCCAGTCCACCCACTGCCACCCTCGCCCGAGACCTGCACCTCCGCACAACTCGGGTTCGTTCCAGTGGGCTCTACCTGTCTCTCCCCCTCCCCCTTTGTGCCCGGTAGGCGCCACGGGAGCCAACAAATCAAAAACACCCCCAAAGAGCCACCCTCCTGAGGAACTCCTCGAGCGCGACGTTTACTCAGAACTCGCGGCACTCGCGAGAGCGAGCGAATTAAAACGCATCGCGCCACGGGGTGCCAGTTAGATTCGCATTGTTAGCGTTTCGGGATAACGAAGCTGCTGATGGAACCGAGGATTCGGCGTTGATTAAATTCGCAATGAGTGAGATCGACCGAACGATTGTTAGCTTCCCTCTAAGTTATTTATTATTACGAGCGATTTATACATATTCTCTCAGCTAATTCGGAATGTTGTTTGGACATTCGTGATATTGTTTCTTCAAGCGCATAAATCGTTCTCATAAAAGTGAAAATTAAAAAATTTAATTTAGAAACCGTTGTTACATGTTTCTGCTAAATTTAAAATATACAACTGTCGATAATGTGTTTGCGCTAATTGTATTTATGTTTACATTTCTGTTACAATAAAAATGGCTAATTGCTTTGAATAAGTAATGTATGTTAAAATTCTATTTATATTAGCTCAGTGATAAGAAAGACTGTAATCGCGTACATTAACAAGAATAATATAATGCATTTTATTTTTTAAACATTCCCTGCGCATTTCAGTAAAATATAATACTTTTCAGAAAGGAATATTTTAGAATACTTCTCTCTTAATTATCCACTGCCGTTCTTGGTTGTTATTAGATTGCAGCGAGTTACCAAGTGCGCAGCCATGCTTCCTGCTTTTGAGGTTCTTATAAAATTTTCACGAACTTTAAAACAAATTAATTATTATAATAATCGCTACTGATGCAGCAGTTTATTAACTGTCGGATAATATAAAGTCAGTATTTCAAAATGTATTTTTTTTTTTAAATAAGAAGTTTTTAAAATAATCTACATTTTTATTATTGCATCATGTTTTGTGTAATTTTATAATATATAATTATCATTTATAATAATTTAATATCATAATTAATTTATATGTTAGCATTGCATATAATATAGTGTGTATTACAATGTATTCTGAAAGTTTGCACAATAATTGTTTAATATGTATAAAATTATTAAATGTGATCTCCATGATTGAACTGTAAATGTATGCGCGTAAGTTAAGTACAGAGCAGAAGATGATTAAATCGCAATCATTGGTCCCGATAGTAACAAATAATTATGGCTAATTGTTTAGTTATGCTCTTCTCGTATGTAAACCACATGTATAATTAATCATCAATGTAAATATTGTTGTTGTCACATTAATGATCTCTAAATAATTGATTTGAGCGATATGGCCGCCGTGTCACTATTCTTCCTTATTTATGTATTATCATTAATTTCTACTCTTTGATAATCAATTTTAACGTATTTAATTTTTAATCTAAAATGTTAATTTATTACGCTAGATATATTTTTTATAAAATCGAAAAATTGTTCATATCAATATAAAAAATATCACAAGATTCAATTTTATAATAATTTTATAACGATTTGATGTAATCAGAACGCGCTTTTATCTTTTTTTCATTTATAATATGCAACCATACGTCAAACGAAAGTAATATACTGTAATATAACACATTTTACTTTGTAAATGCGCACACGAGTAATATGCTCGCAATTACGTCAACGGAACCGTCGCGTCGGCGAGATCACTTGCACGCGACGTGCACGCAATGAGCAGTCTCGACACTTAATCGGCGTATTAAGTCAGCGACGATGCAAAGGGTTGTAAAGACTTGTCAAAGACGCATCTTGATCTTGTCAATGGCAAATGCAGCGTCATGAATAAGCAAGATAATAATAGAGGAAAAAGCTATGATGAAATGAGACGATTTCATTTACAAGGATGCCTGATATCATTACGATACGTCGATATCAGGGCCACGTGTTTGACATTTTGCCAGTGGAAAGAATCGTTAACAATTAAAAGCACTTATTGTGTTCTCGATTAATAATTAAGAAATGTCAAACTAAAAATTAATTCCATTTAAACTTTAAATGTGAATGAAACAGGAAAGAATGTAGAAAGATAGATGTGATAATAATACATGTATGAAATTTTATAATAACGGGATTAATGACATCACGTGGATCATAATAGAATATATTCTATAGATTTACAACAAACGAGAGAAATTTAAATTTCTTATTAAGAATAATATTTATAAATTATGTATCATAATAGAAAATCGATTATTGGAAATAAGAAATAATAAAGAAGCAAAACATTTTATATTTATAGATTTTAATCTTTAAAAGATAATCTTTTCTTAATAAATGAAATTAACATTCTGATATAATCGGCATTTTATTATTGTATACTTGTATACCTCCTAAGAGATTCTTGAATAGTCTTTTTTTGCGAAACGAAACTGTACATCTGATTCAGATTAACTGTGGACATTTGTAGTCTCAAAATATCTAAAACAATAGCTATGCTATTCCCAGACGAACCTCGCGAAATATATGTCACTCAGATGCTAAAAAGGATTTACAACAGCGTGCAATTAGAATAACAAAACGCAGATGGTGGGAAAGAGAGATGCGCAGAGAACGAAGGGATGAGTACGGGGGGAGTGAAACGCGAGCGGGTTGATTCGTGGCTCGGAGTGGTGAGTCGAAGTAGATACTGTTTGACTCAAGCAGGTGTTTAATTTAGCGGTACTTCGTAACACATACGTCCGTGCCGTGCTGTACGTAAACGTAAAGGCAGGCAACGAAGAGTCACGATGCAGCAGACGAGTGAGAGGGCGTCAGGTGATATGTCCTGGATTGAAGGAAGCGGGAAAGCGTTTCCGTCTATCTCTCTCCCTTTCCCTCTCTCTCTCTCTCTATCTCTCTCTCTTTCCCGCTTCGAATATCTCCGTCTACCTTTCTCTTCCGCTATCTCACCTCGACGAGAAAGAGAAGCAGAGTGGGGTGAAGGAGCCGAGCGGAGTGGGCTCTTGGCTTTAGCGTGCGCGCGGCCTGCCTACTCATGGTAATTAAATGCCAGGCAATTTACAGAGCATGCATTTACCGAAGGCACGGCCACGGCACCGCACGCGGCTTTCTGCTTATACCCGCAAGCTCGTCACCGTTATACAATGCCTGCCGAGAGATACACACGACTTATGCGCGCGCGAGGAAACTCATCCATCTATCCTTTCGTTTCGACCCTGAGTTTTCGGCCCTTCGGTTAAGCGCCCACCGTAGTCAGTTTAGTCGATTCGACCTCACGCTCGAAACGATTAAGCGTATTTATACCGTTCGATCGTCCACTTTACTTTTTCCTCTTTTCCAAAGAACTGAAAGAGCCAATGTATATAGACATTCGCTAGAATCTCTAACGTATGACTTTCGATTTCAGATGGCTCTGATTCGAAGATCAAAAATATTACAAAGATATACAGATTTTATCTAAAACAAGATATATAAGTACGTGAAATACATTCAAATGTTGCAATATATTCTATAAATAAAATATTTGTAAAATGCGTCGCAACGATGGCACAACATATATATATATTACGCAGTAGAATGCATAATATATTTTGGTGAAATGTATCATAAATATTATAATAATTCTACTAAATGCAAAAAGCATTTTATTTGATAATAAATTCGTAAAATAAAGAAGTTTCAATTGCAATTTGAGTAACAATTTGTGATAAAAAATTGCTTGAAATACAATTATTGGCGATAAAAATGTTTTCTGATAAAATCTTATTAATTATATTTATCGCTATTTTTTGACACTTGAACACGTAAGAATTGAGATAAAATTTCTATAATAAACAACATTGTGTTTGTGTTTTTTTGTAGCTTTTTTTTTAAAAAGTACTAAATAATGATAAATTATATAAGATTGCACATATTTAGTCATTTATAATTACAGTCGGACCTCTTATCCTACGACAAAAAATCCTCTCATGCTACGACCGCGAAAGGGGAATTATACCTCCACTCTCAAATTTTTGTCATAGGATCAGAGGTTTAAGGGGAAAATTCCGGACCGAAAATATAGGATAAGAGGTCCGAATGTTATATTACATGTCCAAAATTTAGCGGAATTATATATGCGCATATATAATCGCTAAATTTTGGATATAATTGTACATGACCAAAATCTAATCTTACCTGTTTTTTCTTGAGTAGTATTAAAAAAATTATAATTGAATTCTATTTATCTCCGACTTTTCATCGTTTGTTAAAAAACATATAATATTTTAAAATTAACCCAAAGTAGATGTCTAAATTGCATTTTAAATTTTTGACAGAATCATATTTATATAACTTTTCTCAACTGATTGTAAGTTATTATTAATTTGAATTTTCTATAACTAAATGCATATAAATATCAGAAATGTATTAGTCTTAATATCTTTTTGGAACTTTATTGAATAAATTATTTAAGTTCTTTCTCTCCTTTGAAACTGAAAGGTTAATATTGATCAGCAAATAATTAATTAAGACACGACTCGACAGCTCATTAGTTATATGATAATTTTAAAGTAACTATATCAGGAACTCTGTGACTGTTCGCGGACAAATGTCAAATGTCTATTGTAGAACCCGGAAGTTATCGTCGAGAAGTCACGAGATAAAAATTGAAAAAAGGATAAAGTTCTTCGTAAAAACACGATTGAAAGGTGAAAGTTGACATTTCCGTCTACCGAAGTGTATATTCATAGTCTATGAATCGTAGATAGAGTCAATTCTAGATATCAAAAATACAAAAATAATTCTTCAATAACTTTTAGTAAATTTTTCAATAAGTTTAGTATGCTGCAAAATTAAACATATACAAGATAAACTTAATTAAAATATTATTTCAAAAGAATATGCATAGTGATATTATATGATAAAAATATGTAACGGCTCTTAAAGCTGAATGGAAAAAAAAAAACCTGGTCGTTTATTCGCATGAAAGAACTCAAAGCTGATTCTGCGTGAAGATGAAATCTTCCTAACCCCGAAGGACTAAGCAACCAGGTTTGAGAGCTGCGTCGTGTGAATGTCTTGTGACACCCTTCTGGTCTCTCACGTTCTTCGTCGACGATTGACACAGAGTGGCAAAAAGTCCCCGGAGGGTACGTCACGCGCACGATAAAACCCCGACCGCGATAAGGAAAGTTATGGCCGTTAACCGATCGAGCGCGAATCGGAAGCCGCGACTATTCCTCTTCGCTCCAAAGCCATTTAATGTCTCTCTTCTTCGGCACTGGCCTGTCAAACGACAGAAAAGTATTGGGTTAACGCTTGGCTCTCCCGACACGCTGTGATTCGCTGTCGCTAATTTATTGAACGCCGTGCAATAAAGCGACGTATCGGAGAAATACGAAAAACCGATCGAGAGAAGAGATTTACCTCTGCACCAGTTCAATTTGACAACTAGATTGCTATGTCGCATTTTTATTTTCATATCTACGTTACTATTATGAAATATACTATAAATGCAAATCCTTCAATGTAATATAGAAAAAAAATATTGATATTTTTTATATATATTTATATTATTATGTCAAATATTATTGTATTGTATGTAGAAATATTAATCGTAGTATTATCTCTTTATCAAATATTATTTTGTAAAATAATAATGTATTGTGAATTATAATACAACTATTATAAATTCCATTATTATTATTATATTATACTATACTAGAAATATTGTCAGTTTATTATTTATATGCGTCAGATAATAATATATAACAACATTAATAATAAAATTTGTAGGGGATTAAGAGAGCGTAATATGCAAGGGCCAAATCCGTCTCGATCGATGCCCAAATCTCTGAATACCACATCCCATGAGGGCCGACGTCTCGACGTCTCGTTAAGGTTCTTGTGCTCTGACCAATTTCCACCGGAACCTGACGAGATAATGCCCATTTGCGTCTAATCTGATCTCGCCGATTTGACCCTTACTTCGGACCAAAATGAAAATCATGCGAATTCGCATTGTGTCGCAATATTAAAAAAAAATCATCTCTTCGTCATTAGAATTAAGTTGCAACGACAATAATTCATGCCATGCATAAAGAAGAGCGAAAATAATTGCAATGCGATATAGTTGAACAATTTTTATACCAAAAAATCAACCGTTCAATCTATAAGTAGTCTGGAAATATTTACCAGCGAAAACTATGTATTATTCATGTTTGTTATTCACAGCATACGAGAAGAACCATTCCATGTTAAATTGATCATTTTTCCATTTTTGATCAAGTTAAAAATATGATCTTTAAATCTTTTGATTTTGTAATTTGTTGCAGTCTACGAAACTTTGTTAGAGTATATAGTTTGAGAAGTTTGTAATATTTTCTTAATATTTTCAGAAAAAATTCAGTCTTTTAAAAGAATGAAAACTTTTAGTTTTTCCATAAAAAAAAAAAATAAATAAATAAAATACATTATTGATTTTTCGACAATTTTAAAATCACTTCTCTCAAAAATTAGACCTCATACATAATCTCGTACTTCAGATTTCTATTCTGTACTTTTGACTTATTTCTCCAAGAGGATTCATTTTTTTCGTCACCAATGCAGTTGCATATACACACTTCGTATGTATATATCGCTGTACGTATATTCATTCAATTTTGCATTCTAGAGCTTCGCCTTTAAGACGAACGCTGTGCAGACCAAATTTACTACATCAATATATGCTGCAAACCTCTGATTCTATCTAGTTACATGTAACGCATGTGAGCGTGCATCATCAATAAGCGAGTCGGGTAAATTCGCCTTTACGAATCACACGATTTGTATACGCTGCACCGAAACATGACAGTATATGTCGTTCGGTTGAAGACTAAACATTTACACATGTATGTATAAAGCAGCGGTGCATTGTGTAAATATGCATGCGGCTAAACCGAAGAGTCGACTCTGCGAAATCGAGCACGGTAATGCCGACGCTTGAGTATGACGACGACGACGACGACGACGACGACGACGACGACGACGACGACGACGATTACGACGACGACAACGATGCGACGTCAATGGGCATCGAACCAAGGCTCGTCGTCGTTATCATCGCACGACGTCATTACCGCGGCCCGTCGAAGCGAATACATATTCCATCCGCCAAAGTAGTAACACGCGCAACAATACCGGCACCGTCGTCGTCGTTGTCGTTCTCGTCGTTTGTAGATGTACACGCGCCATCATATGATTCTCTTTCGTTTGCGTTGCAAATCACGGATCATCTATTCCGTGCAAATCTCTGCAATAATTCGTTAATAATCTGATAGCGGAAGTCCTGTATCAATGACATTCGTGCTCATTAATTATTATTTTTATCATTTAATCATTTTTACATATGATATAATGGATGATATATAATTCCTATTAGCGTTGTAATTTTATGTGGCTAGTTTCTTATTTCTCATCGTATTTTTAATTTATAAAAATTAATAGCAATATCGTAATTTAATAATTTCAATAATAAAACAACAAAATTTGTCATTCTTGCTTTCTTTATTGGATATTTAATGCAAAAATGTGTCAATATGCTTTCTTTATTGAGTTTAGCGATTTTTCGTTAGCGATTAAAAGGCTTGAAAACATTACTTGTAGGAATATAGCGATCTTTAACCTTGCGATTATTGAAAATACGCAAAGTACATTTTGCTTCAATTTCTAAAATCATTAACTTTGAAGTTTGCAAACTAAAATTATTGAAGCATAAAAAAAGTAATTTGGTTTATAAAACATTCTGTAAAATAAAAATGGCTTTGTGTGTCTATATTTCGCGTGGTTATTTATATTTTTGCCGAATTTGTGTGTACATTGTCGGTTTATTACCTCCCTCAATATTTCATGTAAAACTCAACAGACATCTCTGACCGTTCGATACCAGTGCAACGCGAAACGTGTATCTCTCGCTAGGTTTAAAAAAATTCACGTCAAACCACAGGGCTGTTATCTTCTACTTTTTTTCCGTATTGTAACGGACATTCGGTATAATTCAATAGCCGATGACTGTATCTGCTTTTCTATAGACAGTAGACGCATCGAGGGTTTCGAGCCGACGAGTTGTGGCCATTTTCATCGGGACAGACAGGAAGCGGCCAACGAACACAGCGTGAATTTCACAGCGTCGAACTTTCTCTGATTAAAAATTTGAGCGTGCGAAGGACAGCCTCAGGAAACGCACAACGCGTCGTACGCACAAAATACGCTCGCACGCGTACGTGAATTCCGTCCTTCCTTCCTTCCGCACTTCGAGCAAACTTTTTTCTGAAATACGGGGCAAGCAACAATGGCTCGTCCACGTCCATCGGGATGCTGCGTCGCGACACATGGAATACAATAAAAAAGACGAAGTCAGAAACTTGACATATGTCAATGACACAAAGAAAAAAAAAGAAAGAATCCAGTCTAGTTTGATATAGACCGTTTTATCAATGTCAGCATATTGTATAAAGGCTAAAATCGTAAAATTTGTTACTCTTGTATGTTATATCATATGTTTGTGTAATAGTCAGAATAATATGTGAAAATTAAATGTGATGCAGTTGAGAAAGCATGCGCAGATTAAAATATCATTTATAAATAAAGCAAAAATTATTACTTTTAAAATCCGCTTCTTTTCATGTTACAAAAATACCGTAGTATCGAGAATTTTAAACATTAATGTATGAAGAAGATAAATACTTGATTATTCGCGCTGAACGTTAACAGTTTCGTTCTCTATTTTCATCTTTGTGCGTACCCTCCGGTAAACCTAGCGAACCTCTCGTCGAGGGAACTAATCTTACGGCGCCTCCATTATTACCGCGAAATTCTTCGCGACGAGGAGCATATCTCCGGTTTTACCCTCGAGTACGACCTTTGTTAGCGCTCTCCGCGCTATTCTTCATCTCCCCAGAGCCTGACGAGCGCAACGTTAGATCGAGACCGCCGCAACCGGCACCAGGAACAACTATCGCGTAAATCAAAGCCACCGTTGTACCTCGCCGCAACCACCCGAACCGGTCTGAGATGCCGTTAAAATGCAATTAAACTCTTCCTTCCTTAGTAACCCTTCCTCCCTGTACGGTGTTTTTCATTTAGCGTGTTACGGTACGATCGCTGGAGCGCGAGAGCCACACTACACTTCTCGCCACGCTCGTTCTATTGTCATTAATAAAAAAATACAATAAAGCGAAGCGAAAGAAAAAATAAAATTTCCTCGTTTTCCCGTTCCGCCTCATCACGCGTGCAACAAAAATCGTGAAAGAAACGAATCGAATAGACGGATTTATTTAATCATTCCCCCAGCACACACATTTTTTTTCATCAACCCGTAAAAGATCGATGTCCTCCCTATATAATAAGAAATTTACATTCACCGAGAAGTGCGCTATTAATAAATTAATGACGGCGTTGTAAAATAAAATTTGCATTATTATATTATTATACTTGAGAAAATGCACGAAATGGATAAATTTCATTTTTATAAGTCGCGTTGCCTATCGACTCTTGCGACGTTACATCAGGTGAACTCTTTGTAGATCGCTTTCGACACTTGCGGTATGCAACACCAGTAGGAGAAGTCCCGGGACTAATCCCGAGTGTGAGATGCGGCCCTCTTGGGAGTGAAAGGGGATAAAAGGTATGGCGCGAGTGAGAGCCTGGAAGCAGAGCGAACACGAACGACGAGAACGACCGGCGAACACACTGTTGTACGCAATTTTCCGGTCACGTTCGGCCGACAATTCAATTGTCGCGGGACATTTGGGCTGCTCGTCGAGTTTCCGGTTTCGTGTTCTTCGAAGCTTTTAACGACACTCTCCACGGGCCACCAGGACTACACGAGCCTCTCCCGTCAATCCACACGCGCCGATATAATCTTTTGCTTGTGAAATGAGTCTAGAATAGAGTGTCTACTTCAAATTAACATCAATGTTTGAGAAAACTTAAGAACTCTCTTTTATTGACAAATTGCTGGTCAATGGAACGTGTTTCGATGTAGATGATAAAAATTAGCTGCATATCTCTGTTCATCATTTGTCGAATCGAAACGGCAACACACTCACGACTCGTATATAATATTTACTAGCTGCGATCGAGCATTTAATCAAGCGGACACATCACTCGTTTGGGAGATGGGTTGACGATAGCTTTAACGATAGACAATAAAAATCGCACGTTCCTCACAATCGTTATCTGCGCGCTCGACGATTTGCGACTATCGCGCGGTAGTTATCGAATTCTTACACCTAAATAATTTAATTCGTCCGTCCGCAAGGTGTCCGCGAATCGTGCGCTCGGATATAATGTAATAATCGCGTGATCGCACCCCAGTAAGATTCCATCACCAGCTTTAATCGCATAATCGATAGAGCTCGTCGCTTTGAAAAATATATCCCGACTCGGAAAGATTCCCGGCACATACGCGCAATCTGTAATTTTCTACAATTTCCACTAGTAATCTAAATCGCGAAATGCTTGCGCGTTTTGTACCTCCTCGTGATGTAAAATCCCACAACTTGCGAAACATCAACAATGAATTGTTTTTATTGTAATATATAATAATTGTTATCGTATTTGTTTTGCATATATATTTATATATATATATATATATATATATATATATATATATATATATATATATATATACACGTATACATTCGTATCATTTGACAGAAGAAAAGAATCAAGTGTGATTGATTAATTTTCTAGAAGTAGAATGAAGAACTGTTCTTTTTCAGCAGTATTTTTGACATCACTAAACGAACTTACGTTGTGTTACTCTCATACTACATATATAATATAATCAGTATTCAGATCGTATATTTACTAAATGCGGTCACACGATATTTAAAGCCTGATAATTACGATTTTCATATTTTAAATATTTGTGACTAAAACTCAGGGAAAACGATCTCTTCTTTGTAATAATATCGAAAAAAATATTTATTATGTTCTTTACTGTGTGTATATTTTTAAAAATATAGCATATATTTGTATTTGTAATCAAATCTTCGTATTAGAATTTTGATCTTTTTTTTGCAAGAGACAGATTGTTTTCAGATTTATAAAGAAAAACTGTGATCAAAATTTTATAGCACTGTGACATATATTTGTTTTTAAAATAATTCCTAATCCACTTAATTTAAAATTAAATTTGAGAGACTATTTGAGTATTTTTTTTGTATTGAAAAACAAATACTGAGAGAGCTGCCAGATCGAAGAGAGAAAAGCACAATTCCTTCTGGCAGACTCGTTAAGATTCGCGAATGCCTCGACTAAATCTTATTTCGGTTCCGCACCAAGAAAGCGGCCGCCCCCTGGCCTCTCGAACTCCCCTCTGCCCCCGGCATGTACTTACATTAAGTTCGACCGGTAATGCATCTCGATGCAGCTGCACGCGCCACATTTCCCGTCGAAGACCGGTTGGCCCGAAAGTTAGTGAGTAGTTTCCGTGCCGACGAAGCCGAAGGGGAGCAGAGTAGAAGCTCGGTATTGCAAGGAGTATAGCCTCAACAAGAGGGAGCGGTAAACAATTTTGCACCCACTCACCATACCTAGCAACAACTCGGCGGCAGCGTAAGGAAAGCTATCTCAGGAGATCTTAGAAGCCAGCTTCGCCTAAGTGTTCAAAGTGATGATTGCGCTACCGTTTTCATGTGTCTGTCGCTAAGCGAAAAATGGCGATAAGCAGCGTCATGTTTACGCCTATGTGCGGATTTACATAAATTCATTCGGTTCTCGGTAATGCATTTTTGCGTAATATTGAGCGCTATTATTTCAATGTTCTTCTAATCCTTTGTAAGTGTTATCCAATGATAATCGATGTTGATCCACTAAAGAAAAATATAAAAATAGTCAAAATACTTATATTTCCGCGAAATCAATTTGGAAGTTTGACTTTCTCTCTCTCTCTCTCTCTCTCTCTCTCTCTCTCTCTCTCTCTCTCTCTCTCTCTCTCTCTTTTTCTTTCTATCTCTTTTTATCTAAAAAATTTTATATCTTTAAATTATTCACAATTATTGACACATATATCAATAGAAATAGAAAGAAAAATAGGTATTAATAGAAATAGAAATAGATCTCAGTAGAAAAAGAACCAAAAAGTATTAAATTAAATTTATTTTTATTTATACTTATTTTTGTTTATTTAGCCACAATAAAAAATATTTCGGTTAATTAGAAAGTAGCCGAGAAAGGCAAACACTAAATGAAATTTTCAATACTTATTTATACCTGTTTTCGATCCTGATATTCTGTTATATTCAACCTTCTTCTAATCACTGCAGTTACGTTTGACGTCCGACTGACAGCGAGAGTTTATATCAGCACCGGCATCAAAAATGTGGGTTAACATCATCCTGCTTCGAGCAATTTTGACATACGCGAAAAGTAGGTCGGCCTACCACATCCTGTACGTCAGAACCATGCGTACCAGCGCGTGCTCAACTCGCGAGAGCACGCGAACGAGCGAACGAACGAAGGAGAGAACGCTTGACGCGCAGAAGAAATTCTCGCGTAAACGCAAGCGGCTCCAGGAAATACAAATTCGAGCTACATTTTATCGATCTTTGTGGTGTAGCGTCTAAAAACGAACTAACACAGACTAACCAAAATTGTATTTTCTATGTGCACATTTTCGTTACATATACTCGTGTATATTAAACGCGATTTTAGAAAGTTATAATTAAATTATTCAATATCTTCTTCAGCTTCCAACAAAATAGCTTTTTTAAGAAAAAAAAGATATTTTGTTATATAAACTTGTCTAATTTAGTCGGAATATTTACGATTTCTAACTACAATTTTGATACAATTTTCTAGCAAACGTAATTAAAAGAAATATGATTATTTTTATTTATTAATATCTGTCACGTTTGTCAAGCGATTAAAAGAGAACAAATCGAACATCAGTAGGAAAAGGAAATGAATAAATAATAAAGTTATATTTTTCAGTTAATTTAACATAAATTTTAATAGAACTCCAATTTAATTTAAAGCTTTTAGTTACGATTACCTATAATGTTTGAAAATTGGAAATTTGCGATAAATGACGATTTCTCTCAAATTATTATTAAATATAAATCAACTCTAGATTTATGAAAAAATGTCATTAAATTATGTTTGTGAATTATGAAATGAGATAGTCCTCTGTTATCCACTTGTCTCAATTTAATATTGGTAAATTGTGCTATAGGTATATTAAAATCTTATTTTGAAGTCCAATTGTGTAATGACATTATATTAACAGAAGTTAACATAATGTCGTTATCAGATAGAGATAAATTTCTACATAATTCTCCATTTATATAAGTTCACATAACATCTTCATCTTGTGCATTCTGTCGGTAGCAGCATGTTTACGCTAATGTAAACTTGCACAGTGCACCTACTTGTTGAGGTAAATTGTATAAAAAAGACACAGCGCGTAGCAAACCTTACATTCACGAATATATGTATATTCGCATGTCCGTTGAGAACGTGCCGGAATATGTTAGAAGAGAATCTCGCGTTAAGCACGAAGTTGCAAAGTTGAAAATTTAAGTCAGAGAAGTCGACTCATTGTAATGTTAAAATAACGGTCTGCTGGCAAAACACACCTCAAAATATATAATGTTTCCACAATATCGCATTTCTGCCGATCAGATCGAAGTCGCAAAAAAGATTTTCCTCTTCGTCGTTAAACTTTCTACGAGCGCCAATATACCTATGTCATTCTTTTCATTTGTTTGAAATATATATCTATCCTAAACGGCCATCTGACCTATCTCTAAAAAGAGCATTGTACATGATCTCTTCGCGTTCCGAGGTCATTCGATCCGTCTCGAGTCGCGCGTTTAACCGAGGACGATACGGGACGATACGAACGAAGGTCGTTACCGGCGCGGAAAGAACCCCGATCCATCACGCCGTTACATGAACGACGGAAATCGATCGATCTTGGGACGGAAGCCATGGCACGAAGGCCGAGGAAACCGGCAGTGGATCCGATCATTACGACACCGCGCGCGCGTATTGCCGAGGCACGCGAGGCACCTCGAGGGATCGATATTTTTGAAAGTTTAAAGAGCATTTACGTACTTAGGTAGTTTGACATTACATACATGTGTTATTTCAGTTTCTCTTTTTTTTAAATAAAGTGTTATATTTTTTACGTGAAAAAAATTGTAGGAGATGTTGAGATAAAATATACTATCTAATAGAATATGCTATTGTTTGCTGCATTTTGCCATTGTCCATTTTATTATAATTATTACATGTTACAGTCAATGTTTAAAGTTAAAGTCTTGAAATTTGAAACTTTCTTGATACCCGATGAATATCCTATTCATTCATCCATTCATCGCAGTGTGTTAAGGATTTACATCACGGATGGTATCGCAGATCGACAAAGTAAGGGCCAGATAGTTCATCGTGGTCCGCCATTTACCTTCTCTTCGACACACGCTTGGTAAATAGAGAGGACGAAAGCGTGATCGCGGGCCAAAAGCGTTTGCTAAACTTGTGTGCGCGAGGCGAAAGTTCGTCGAGGACGAGAGCGACCGCCGGTGAGGATTTACAGACGGGTAAAGCCGTCGTAAATACACGTCTCGTTGCTAATTAGCGCAGGTTTCGACTACTCGTGGTAAATTATATCGTAGACAGCAACGTTGGTAACTATTGGATCGGGAAACAATGATAGCCTTGAGCTGAAAAAACTAACGGGGTAGCGTGCAGAGATGTTTCTTCCGACATGCTGTCGTGATATTAATTAGCGAGATCGGCTGTGCATATTTGATTACATGATTAAGAAGAAAGAGAAAAGGAGGAGCACTTAATTTAGGACATAAAATAAGAAGCAGAAAATTTATGATTAAAATAGTGACAGGCATTGTTATAAATTGCAATTAAAAATGAACGTTCATATATCCAAATAAATATATAAACACACTTATGCGCGAAATATAAAAAGATTGTTGCTAATTACACATAGGGTAAAATACCATATTACTGACAGTGTTGCCATTACTGTCAACTAAAATTTAAACGATTTTTTAAATAATATGAAATCTATATATTACATTGTTTTAACAAATTTTAATATAATTAAAAAAAAAATAAAATTATTGTTATGTAGAATAAAAAGAAATTAAAGTCAATATTTATTAAAAGAAGAAATTTTAAAGTTTAAGAAACATGCTTTTTTTACAGATTACGTCCATTTCTACTAAGAAAGTGGATAAAAGGTATCTACTAAAATGAGTGATTACAAATGAAATTTAAACTATATATCTTACATAAACGCATTTATTTATTAATATAGAGTTAAAATTAAACAAGAAAAAACAAAATGTTAAATAAATTGTTAATTTTTATAATTTTAATTATCAATGCCAATAATAAGTTCAGTTTTTTGATGCCGTTCCTAATACTGTTAACAGTCATCATTTAGTTGCCAGTATTAGGATCGACACGAGTTTGGATTTGCCAGTATTAGGTGCACTGGTTACATCTATTATTATTAAATTGATTAAAAAATAAAAAAAACATTTTTTCTTAACTTTTTCTATTTTATTCTTAAATTTTATACTAAGAAGAAATTAAAAAAAAAAAAGGAAAATACTACAGTATTATTAGTCGTATATATTTAATTAAATATAACCAAACATCTAATATCTTAATGTGCCAGTAATTGGATCTTTTATCCTATCAGAAATCTGTAAATATGTAAAAAATAAACATGAAAAATTTAAGTAAATATCAATTGAACATTATTCATATCTTGTCACAAGAGATATTACTGCTAATAAAATTTTATTTATATCTAGTTTTCGAATATATCCACCGTCCATTTCAATATACACTTGAGCACGTTTCTTTATACAATTTTCTATGTATACGTTCTCAGAAAAGATTTTTCTCAAGATTTATTTCATGACAATAGTTTTGAATCTGTTATTCTTCGATTCTTTCAATAATATATTATATAATACTATACATACACTATCTTTAAGTAATTTCAAAAACGTTTCATAAAATCTGTGCACATGTACCTACATTTTCTTCAAAGAGATAAAGAAAGCTTAAATATATATTGAAATAAATGAAAGAGAGATAATTGAATATTTGCTATAAAAACAAAAGTAACATTAGAAAATAGTCTTATACAATGAGTAATTACCAAAGTAATGTCCATGAAGCCTTTTTTATTTGTTACATTAAAACTTTACTTTTTAAACATTACTTTTTTACATATTTTAAATACTATATAATTAAAAAAAGGATAAGAAATAAACTTTTTACGTAAACGCGACGCTTGTAACGTAACCATTCTCAAGTGAGAATTAATTTTTCTTTTTATTTTATACTCTGCCATGCGCGTGAGGAATAATCACCAGCTACTGCGAAAACTACGAGCATAACGATATTCGCGAGCATCCAACCAGCCTCCTTGCACGATAGTCGGCGCTTTTCGCGAATTTTCCCCGCCGCGAATTTCACCGTTATTACTCGCGGCACGCGTTGTACACGCGGGATCCGTTTGCAAACGGTTCGGTAATTTCTCGCGGGGCGAGTCAAGCAATAATTAAGCCCTCGCTCGCGCTAATTACGCACAGCACGAGAACGTACTCCGAAACCATACAATTGGAGACGTTTGCGATACTTGGACGCGCTATCGAGATACCGAATTCTCAGTTTCGATACTGATAAATAATGAGTAAACACAATAATTTTGTAATTCTGCGGAATTAGTCGAGATAATTATATTGCAGCAAAAGTTGAGAGAGATATAGTAGAGAGAAAATTTGAATCATATGAGAATCATATCTTGACATTTAAATAAGAAAATATGAGTATTGAATATTAGTTAATTTGAGATAGA
This sequence comes from Anoplolepis gracilipes, assembly GCF_047496725.1. Taxonomy (NCBI): domain Eukaryota; kingdom Metazoa; phylum Arthropoda; class Insecta; order Hymenoptera; family Formicidae; genus Anoplolepis; species Anoplolepis gracilipes. The sequence goes on from NC_132974.1 coordinate 5,271,203, forward strand.
AACTTTATGTTAAGATTTTATAAGAACAGAAATATATTACAGGATACGGAAATAGGGTTAAGAAAAAGATATTACTGTTACAAATTCAGTGTCTATTTAAGGATACAAGAAAATTGTCTTTAAAAATATATGTTTCTAATTATTTATAGTTGAAGGCGTCAATCATTACTATTCTTATGCACAATTAGCGCAAATTTCCGGATTCAGATATTTATTGATTAAAGAGATGATATTGCATATATAAAATAAAATATGCAATGTATATTTTATGTTTTTCAGGAAGAAATCTTTAAAAATATTCTGTCTCTCCTATATGCTGCGGTGCTCCAAATAGTTTAATGAAAAACATCACTGATAATAATCTTAATGATAATCATACACAAAAAAAGTATGACTCTCTTATGAACGTGCGCATACGCCGTGGATCCACTATGTGTGGAAGACTAAACGAAGACAAAAAAATGGAAAAAAGGAAAGAGAACTGGAGAAAAAAGAGAGTATATTACTGACAGTCTTATCAAGAATCGCAACGTACGCGAATATTACATTCGTCGAGAAACACGGACTATGATAATCCTGGCAGCGCGGAACCCTCGTCTCGCGCGGCAGACGAAATAATTTCCTGGATTTTTCCAGACTGCATTAAAACTCGTGCGATTCGGAGGAGAAAATTAAAATATTTACGACAACAGAGCACCGCGCTCGTCACAATAAAAAGATTTGAAAACGATTCGCGAAACAACATTAAACGTTCAGTAACTGGCGGAAGAATCAAGACCGTGATACGTCAGGATCTATTTTGTATATATTGCTGCATATTTAAATTGGAAACCTTGAAAGTTGTAACTAAATTTTCACAAAATCTGATTTCTGGTCGGTGATAATTTACCTTGATGTAATTTATATAAAATTATAAAATCGCGCTGTACAATATACTGTATTACGTAATCAACAAAAGTTTCAATTTTATGTATATGCTAGAATAAAAATTCGTCTGACAATGAGTTATTGTTCACTAAAAAAAGCACCTTTAATCTTTATTTAATTTCTGAATGGTTATATAACAAGGATACGGTAGGTAGAATCTTTACATTATTAGGATATCAAATTTCGTCAAGGCGAGGAACGCCCTAGTATTTTAGAAATAGCTTCGTCCTAAACGGGCTTTAGAGGGACGGCAAGTTTCTCGCCTCCCCGTTAACTTCATCGTCCGTATAATGCATACGGGTCGCGCACCGGCGCCCAACCACGCAGTCGCACCGAGAAATTAATTATTAGGTTCCCCTGGGAAATAATTGCGGAGTTTTGAGCGTTGATTTCGCGGCGCTCGCGCGAGCGTATCGAAATCGCGAATATTTATCTGCCTTAATTTATGGCGGTTATCGCTTACTACGCGATGCGAAACTTTATAATTTATCGCTGACAATCGTTGCTCCTTCGCATTTGTCGTTTATCTGATAATAAAAGAGCATTTCCTTTTTATATTTTGTACGAGTACACGCGATATTTGTTTGATTTCATTTATTAGATTTCATTATGCAAAAAAATATCTAAATTATACAAAGTAGAGAAATATAAAACGGCACATATATATGGTAGAAGATAGTATGTACATATTATGCATATATACATTTTTAACCGCATTTATTTTAATTAAACTTTTTTTAACTGATTTTAATTTCAAAGATTATAATTTCAAGATCTCACAATGTATTCTCTGCGTGTGAATAATTTAGTAAAATTCATTTCATTTAACTTCATTGTTTTCTATCTTAATAACTATCATAATAGTAATATTATGAACGTATAAATTATGCTAATTACCAGGCACTGACCTAGGTATTAATATTGATGTAATAGCAGACTATAGCAAAAATTCTCTTAGAAGTTAATATATTTAATTTGCTTTATTTAACTTGATTGTTAATATTAATATATTTAATTTTAATTTTTCTCTCTCTTTCTATGTAATTAAGTTTAAAAATAATAAATTAAAATTTAAATTGGAACTGGAAATTATATTTAACTAATTAATAGTCAAACTCGTACTCACCACACCGTAATCAATTATCGTCTTTATTAAAACTATACGTTAAACTTGTACAAGTCTCTCGAATCAGATGTTATTTACCAATGCAGCCGGGAGAATAAACTTAAGGAAATTGTGGAAAGGTTTGTCTAGCAGGAGGTGAGAAAACTCGTACAAAAACCAGCAGATGAAGGGAAGAGACAACCAATAAGAGTGTTCTAAACATAACTGAGAAAACGAGAAAGGAGCCAAGAGAAAGTGAAATAAACACGTCGACTAAAGGAGCCAACTACATCGGCTGCATCCTTGTTGTTTCCCGACTCGACGGCGCATCACCGCTAGCCGGAAACATTGTAGCTGCAAAAGGAAACAACACGGCTGTTTTCCACGTCGACAACGTGCATTCGCTCGTAGAATTAAACGCAATTGCTACGTTTCGGCAACATTGTGCTGATGTTAGTCAAAGTAAGTGAATACGTCAGGAAGTTCGTCTTCCTGAATAGTATAAGCTACGGCAATTGCGTTTTCCCCCTACGTAGAAAGTTTTAAATTAAACTTCTTTAGAATTGCATAAAGTACATATTATTATAACAGCCATACACTGTTCCAAACTGAGAATAAAAGTAAAAAACGACTGATCTAATTAACGAACTTTGCATAAAGATAAAAATTCAAGCTAGAGTACTAATATTATAATATTAATTATATAACTCTTTCAGTTTAATTGTACGACTTTATAAACTGTTAGTAAAAGATAATTTAACTCTTCAACAAATTGTGCTTATTAAACCGATCTTTCGTACAGAAAATTTTCAACAACAATATTGTCCAGATAGGTAGTAGTTGAAAAAATTCGATAGTGCTTTTACAGAACGTGTTAAAAAACAATATCCAAGGATTTTAAAAAGTACAGCAAAAACGTGTTGGTTTAATCGCTTTTTGACAGAATGACAAGCAATTGCGTTTGAAACATTTTAAAACGATTTAACCGGGCGATAACTTGAATATACAGGCCATCGTCTCCCGATGTAGATTTAGTCTGTGGGGGAGTACGCTTGGTATGACATCACTCCGGCACGTACCGCACATCCGAGAGGGATGTAACACGACGGCTCGCATATATGTCGGATACGACGCGTTACGCTCTGTGACAACGTAACGTATTACTATTTACATAATAGAGAAAGAGAATGAAAACGAAGGAGGGGATGGGGCGCGAGAGAAGCGCAAGAGAAAAGGGGGCATGCTGTGTGCCTGTCTAACCCGACTAACTCGAGTCTACGGCACACACCGGAGAAGAAAGATAGCCAGAGAGATATAAAACGCCGTCTCCGTCTTGCTCTCTAGGGAATGTTTCGCTCGAGTAAAGTCCGTAAAAAGGAAGCGTAAAGGCCGTCGAGCCTATTAGAAGGAAGGAACTTCTGCACTTCGCGGTGCGCACGAGGAGGTTGAAATACGCGTTACAAAAGAGAGTCGAAGTTCTTTGCCTTGCCCTTGCCAAAAACCACAAAACCGTCTGCGTATAATGTTCAGAATTTATCAGTTTCGCCAAACCGGCGCGTGTTTAAACTTTACTCAATCTTGTTTATTATTTTATTTTCCAATCCATTTATATCGAAAATCAATAAAAATTTCAGGTTTGTAAAATTAACATTTTTTTAAATGTTTTACAAGACTAAATTAGCACATCAGCGTGTATTTATATATTGTATATATATTTATAGATTGAACAGCATCAGAATGACCTATTATATATATTGAAAATTTAAAGAATTTCTCCGAATCGGAAAAAATTTGAGTTTAAGAATAAAGGATAAAGAAGAGTTGAATACAGTAATTTCAATCGAAGAAATGGTATGAATTAAGCAAACGTTTCGTTGATATATATTGATTAAAATTGAGATCTAAGATATCGTATAATTATGATAAAGGTAGTAATGCAGTTTAATCTTTAAATGAAACCTATTTGCATTAAATGTATCGTGCAAAGACGGTATTAAATAATATTAAACGTCAAAGGTAGTCTCTGTTCTCGATAGATTGTTCTCTCTATTGTGTAGTAGTAATAATTAATGTCGTAATACCCGTTACACGACGAAACTGTTTATCCTTTGTTACGTTACATCACGAGCGTTACATACGTTTTAAAGAGGTCGTCGAGTTAATTCTGCATATTTAATAAAACAAACAAATATGGTAATTAAATAATTAATTTGCATATCGTCGTGCGGTACGTATTTGCAGGAAAGAAACTGCGATGAAAGCATATGCCATTGTTTTGAAAACACAGCGCCAATATTAATTGTTTTTAATTTCATGTATTATCGTGCATTCGTTTCATGATAAAGTTGCTATTGAAATTAGTTTTGTCTAAATTATACCGAAATAATTATTTAACTCAAAATAGTGTATTTTTTTTATTAACTTAATTCTCTTTATTTATAACTGCAATACTTTAAAAAGATATATTTTATGGTATTCTTGAAAAGAGAAAGAAAGAAGAAAAAGAGAGAAAGAGAAATATTCTAATTTTAATTTATTAAATTTCATAAAAGAGATTCTGCAATTGTTAACTTATTCTACAATGATTTTAACATAGATTATCGGTATTAATTTGTAATCGTTATACAGTGTATCAATTTCTAAAGTAATTAATCTAATTGTAAGTAACACAATTGCAACAAAATTTCTATTTTGCATGCTTATGTTTTCAATTTAGTCAGCGATTAAAGGATTCGTAAGACGTAGCGATCCGTTATCCGATAACCTCGACTGAAAGGACAAGGGAATGACAGAGTGTGCGTTTTACAATAACACGCTAATTTTCTCGTCAAAATGAAAGGCACCTTTCTCGCAATCGCCCGTTACCATTTTCCCAATTGCACAAACGTCAGACAAGGCTGCAACGTCAAGAGACAGCGGAGGATTATTCTGAATCGGCGATCTGGCTTTCTCCATCGAATTGTCCACTCGATAAACCAAGTGAGCCGCACGCGGGTTTGCCCGGTACGATGGTACCTAATGTAATCACTATAATGGCCACGCCAGAACCTAGAGCTCTACACCGTTAGTAGCATCCCAGACATTCCTGTATCACTGCACGATCTGCTCGGAGAAGGAAGGAGGAGAGATGCGGGTGAAGAACCACCGGCGAGAGAGAGAGAGAGAGAGAAAGAGAGAGAGAGAGAGAGAGATCTCATATTCTCGAGGTTTCGCCGTTACCACACTAACAGGCTTTTAAACAAGTACGGTTAGGTATATCTAGGTAGAGACCTTATCGACGATATCGTGAGTGCGGAACAGAAGTGAAAGGACGACATCGTTCTCGCAAGTTCTTCTTCTCGCGTTACAAAAGCGAAAACGCACATTTTAGATCCCCAAGTCAATTATTGAAATAAATTTCTTCTTGACAAAGTTGAAAAATAAAAAAATATTTTAATTGTTTTCCATTTTATTCGAAAATGAAATAAAAGAGGAAAAATAAGAATTGAGTGAAATATACGTTAAATGTATATATATATAATAATAATAATATATATAGGAATCTTTATTCATAATAGAGTTATTATTTTGATATCCGATTTTATAGATAAATATATTCTTCTTATATGTATATGCAGTTTTAAGTGAATTTTGCTTTTAAGAGAAATTTTATTTCAGATTGTTTATCTCAGATAACTAATGGTTCAGTATTTTTGTTACGCGCAATTGCTTTGTTTTTAAATAGATATTAGTATATAAAACAAATGAGAAAATGTTAAAAATTTCTCAATGCTAATCTTTACAGTTTAGTATTATTATCTTGCACGCTCTGTGCCAAAAACGTCTTTTCAGCATAATATGCTTCCTGCCAAAGTATATTACCTTTTATACGAATACAATAAGCTGTGTTCTCACAGCACATTTAACGCTGAATGTTACCGTTTGATTTTCATTTTGTGTCTGCATTTAGACGGCATTCACTGCATTAGATGAATAAAACGTAAAACTTGACGTAGTCGCATTTGGTAGAAATTCGCGATACGGATATGATTCTCTTTCCCTTCCGTTGTGCGAATATCGTATACGTATGTGTTCGTTTCACATACGGGAGATTGGGATTCATGAAAATACCAAGTACAGCATGTTTAATGTAGCGGTAATAGCATAATCGGATTCATTGCGTCAATGTTACGACGAACATGCGACACCGTGGCTATCGTGGCAGTATTATTATAGCACGCATTTTGTGACACCAAAAACCAATTGTTTCCGCCACTTTTGTTGCACAATAAAACGTATGCCAATGTAGGAACGATTATAATAGACTGCAATTGCTTTTTATCGCCCACGAAAATGATATATATTGCTGACACCGTAATAAACGATTACACTAAAATGCAGCAAAAATGTACCAAGCAATTATCTCGCAAAAACCACCGCATGCAAAAATTTCCATTTGTGGAATAAAAAGCTTTCATATATTTTAATAAAACATGATGTTTAATAAATATCTCAATGATAATAAATATTATTGAATTATTTAAAGAAATATATTTTTTACTACTGTGATTTTTTAAAAATTCACTTTAAAAATACATATGTTCTAATTTTTTCTAATTTAAATAAAGTAAGCAAATTCATTTCAGAATAGCTGTTACGTATAACATTGTATTTTAAAGTGGCAACAAAGAGATTATACAGATAGCTTTCTATATTCGACATTAAAAATTTAAAATCCGACATTTATATGGCAGTTAACGCGAGAAAAATCAAAATATTCCGAGATAGATTCGTTTATCCTCTGTAATGGGAAAACATACATTTAAATATAACCTATATATATATAACAAATAATATATTTAATAATATATACTTTTAATAATATTTACAATTTTTTTATAGGAAAGAAAACCAGACTTCTATCAATTAAATATAAAAATTTAAAAAAAATGGGGTGACAACTTCACAGAAAAACCAAACACGTATTTTGCACGAAATATAAAATTGTCATTTGGCTATCTAGCAAGACGAGTATAGCGACTTAGCTCTCATGATAGAACTTGCCATTTATCCTGTCCTGCCACGGTAACGACAATTTTACTACAGTTTTTACGACGCCTCCCTTTCGACATGGACGTACTCAATCCACAAATGCAAGGTCCTGTCAATTATTTCTACGCAAAACGTGGAAGAAGAGATCGACTATGTATGTATCTCCTAATATTTTTACTCTCTCTCTCTCTCTTTTCCTTTCTCTCTCTCTCTCTCTTCCTTTCTTTCTCTCTCTCTTTCTCTTTTCCTTTCTCTCTCTTTCTTTTTTTTTCTCAAAATATTTCAATGTTTTTTAATAATTTAATTTTGAGGATAAAGTTACTCTGAAATTATTGAATTACTGAATTACAAATTCACTATATTGAGATAAAGTGCTGTCTATATTTTACGTGTTACAGGTTAATGCAATGGAAGAAATAACTATTATATATATAACAAGAAATAACTTTTTCGGACTAAATATTAAGGTTGAATGTAGAGAAAATGTCATTACACAAATTTCAGAAAACGGTAAATGTATTTTAAAACCGGCAAGACGATAATAAATATGAACTATTTTTTGACCACTCTAGCTCGTAACGGAGATGACAGTTTTATCGTGGCTTTTACGATGCCTTATTTTTGACGGCTTGGATCCAATAGAAATGTATTTTTCGTTTATACTTCGAAACGTATATTGCGTCTAGTAAACACCGAAGAAATATCACAAACGGACAAAACGCTAAATTTGCGACATAAAATTACTCTGCTCCAAATTCTGTCTTCGTCATACATAGCACAATTAATTCCACGTAATCGGATATAGGATTAAAATAATTGGGTTAAGCGCATTTTCACAGCGTGCTTTCCATTTTCAGGTCATTGCATCGGGATAATGTTACGCACGTGATATTAATACATATGCAATATATAAGTGTATTGAACATATTTAACAGAATTGGAAAATATTTGGAATTATATCTACAAGAAAATATTTACAAGAGAGAAAGACAACTTCATGTACACCAGAAAAATAAATGAGAAAGTCAACGAAAAACTTAATATAGTTAATTAAAGTAAATTAAAACTTATAATTAAAATTTTAAATTCTAAATTATAATTTAGATTGTTCCTAAAGTACATCTCAATCATAACAACTTCTAACACGGTTGTGATACGATAGGAGACAACTACGGTTATAATGATATTTTTCTGTGAAGTGTGGAAACCGGCCAGGCGAACATTACAGGGTAACGCAAATATCAGTCCATTATGGGCTCTGCACAGTTAACGACCGTTTTATTACAATTTTTACGAGGTACTTCTTTCTGCGCGGTCCAGAACACCGAGCCCCTTTTCCTCATCCCAATCCCCTATCATTGTACAAATTATACTACTGCCAATTGGATAGTCCTTATACATGCTGCTTTATTTCGAATGTTTTGCATATCTGAGTATCTTGAAAAACCTTAAAGACAAGATAAATGTACGCAGAAAAGAGTTGCTAACTAGAAAGAAACGAACGCGACTACACAATAATCTTAAAATTAAGATAATTGTTCTCTTATACAATTTACAATACTTTATTACATTTCAAGATACATGTAATTGAAAATTTAAAAAAATATAATAAATTTTAAGTTTACATAAATTTTATACATATTCTTTATCTAATATTAATTTTTACTTAAAAGAAGTTAATTAAGCAATATAAATGTTTTTATTAAAAAAAAAAATAAATGTAAAATGATGGATCCATTATAATACAATTTAAGAGAAAACTAATTTTTTTCAATAATGTAATAAAATAACTTTTGTAAGTATAATTAATTAGGAATTCTTTACATTTTAATCAAGCATTTGGAAATTTGTCAGAACTTTATTTCAGTATCATTATCCAAGTTTATTGAAATATTTTGTATAAAAGTTACTTGAAAATAATATCCTACTAAGAGCAAAAAGGAACAAAAAGGAGACTAGATACGCCACGCTCATCATTCTCTGATTATTTTTTCGTGATTACGAAACTTATCAGTGTCTATGTAAATTAACAAAAAGATACAAATCCTAAAAGCTCTTTTTTAATCTTTAACTGCGTACTCTGATATCCGGACATCTATATTCAAATAAAATTTTTACAAAAGTTCTCTTTGAATAAAGTAACTTTATTTGTAATGCGCATCTTTAACTTTATATTTTCAAAACTATATTTATGTATATAGAGATATGATTTACATATACATATGTAGCATTATTTTTATTTTTTATGATACTGCATTGGTTGAAATGAAAACGTGTTATATGGTCCAATTATGCAACATGTATGTTATTCGTTCGCATAATATGCAAAGCTAGTTTCCCGGTTTCAAAGATGGCAAAGGATGCTGTTATGCAGCGAGAGAGGAAGAAGACGCAAGTGCGTAGATGACGAGAGAAGCGAGCTAGTTAGACACATTAACATCGCGCGGATAACTTTCGCTTACAGTACGAGGATCTATTCGTCTGAAATTTGCCAAAGTTTCTTCTTTCTGTCAGATTCGCTCGCTTCCGATTTCATGACAAACATGAGCTAGATCAACGAAGTCGTCAAAGAACATAAGCTGAGCTCTTAGTGTTGAAAAGTGAGGATTGAAAAACTTTCTAATTCCTTGTTACGCTCGTTATCTACAATTTTACAATGCTCACAGATGAAATTACATCACAAATTTAATCGTCAAAATGGTTACTAGTTTTAACTTATTACACAAGCAGATTTAACACGTTGATGAATTTAATAAACAAACTTTATGCAATACAAAGATATAACAACCTTACATTTTAACTGTCAAAAGTGACATTTAATTTGTTTTATTTCTTTTAATATTTATTTCGATATATTAGAGTAATATTCCTTATTATTCTGCCTTTACCTATTAGTATATTTTTGTATTTAAATAAGTGATAAAAAAACTAGCACAAATAAATAGAAAAAATATTTTTTAAATTAAGTTAAACTATTAATGTACATATATAATACAAAAAAGAAAATATTTTACACTATTTGTGCTAGGTTTTTTATGGCTTATTTAAATATAAAATCAACCTGATTGGTACAGGTACAATAATATGAACAATTACTCTATGTGTTTTAGTTTTAATTTTTATAATTTATATGTGTTTAAAATTATAATTGTAATTTTCAGCAAATATAGCTCTTTTTCATAAATCGCAGCGTGATATATTAAGAACTAAATGCACAGTCTACCAAAAATATTCTACTTTTCTCTCGATTTTGAGTGGCTTTAATTGTTTAGGACTATTCAATCAAGGTACACATTGTGTATCACCGCAAACTCTCTAACGGGATATCCGATATGATCTGGTCCAAGTATTACACTATCCCCAATGGATCTTGCGAAGTTACACCTCGTCGAAATGCCCTTTTCGAAGCAACATGTTTCGAGAAACAATAGCCAACTGCAGTGGCGCTTTGACGAAGGCAATCGCCATTCTAACTACGAATCAAATGCAAAGACACTTTACGTCCCTTGTTCATCTCAAGTAACGACAATTCCGGTTCTGATGGAAAATAGAATCCCTTTCGAGTTCCCGTTCTTGACTGTTCAACTTCCTAACACTTCAAAGAACCGAATCGTAAAAGTTAAAGACGATAAGTATACATTTTTACAATTCAAAGGAGGAGTTCGCTTTTAAAGTGCATTAGGATATTTGTTATATGACTTTAGACAAGATAAAAGCTTAAGTAAAAGTTAACATATAATTTCTTACATCTTAATTCTATAGTGCAAAAATTATTTTAATTTATTATGTTTTAAAGTTGATTTTATTTATAACAAAAAATGATTAAAGTATCGAGTGACAAAAATTTTCTAGTTATTGATTTTGTAAAATAAAATATAATTTTGATGTTATCAATTATTTTGAAACAAAATAAAAATTAAAATAACTTTGAAATATTTTTTGCTTGTTTAATAATATATATTTATTTGTATATATGCATGTAAATCTCTTGTGAAAAAATATCGGATTTGAAGATTACTAACAACTGCACCGAAAAATGGACTTGTACAAGCTTTGATGTAAACGAATTCGAGAATCGTAGTTTTTCAACACAACGTGTCGAAACAATTTCAGATCATTTCGAAAATAGTATTTTTTACGGTCCAGTAACTTTTTTTCAAACTTTTATATTTAAAGAAGCAATCAACCAGGAATTTATCCACCCTTCTTGCTCGATAAACGTCAATATTTAGCCGGTAAACAAAGCGATGGATCCTATCGTTTAAGCACGATCGTGGCTTTCTCACTCTGCCCGTGCATGTGCATATATAAATAACCATATATGTACATATAACTCTTGATCATCATTTATTTACTTATCGCAAGATATAAGTATTGAATATTCTCGGAACGTTTTTTTTTTAACCGCATACATGTTATCATGACGTAATATTATGCTTAAAAGGAATAGCCTGATCTTTTATATTTAAGACACATCGTTCCAACGCAAAGAATACAGTGAACATTTTGTAATAAAATCAAATTAAATTCTATATATATATATATATATATAAATGTCACGTTTAAATAAATCTAAAAATCGTAATAAATTAAATCTTTTATTTTAGATATATTAATTTTGTTTTAATTTTGTAGATATATTATTATATACATTTTTCCAGTATTTATACTAATAATTTTTTCAAAGTAAACGTACTACATTTCCCTGCGGGAAGATGAAATTACTTTATAAAGAATGAAGAAAGAAAAAAGAGAGAAAGTAAAAACTAAACGGAGATGACAAGAGCACCGATATCACGAGGCAAATATCTCAATTTTGTTAAATTGTAGATTAAAGGTTAATTTATCTAACATAGAAAAAGTTTGAAATTTGTCGAAAATTTAATCACACATTAAATTTAACCACTTATCACGCATTAAAACTTAATCATACATTAAAAAATTCAAAATTTTAAATAAATATGTAAATTTTCTAATAAGCTTTTAAATATAAATATGTTTTAAATAAATGTGTTGTATAATATTTAATATTTGTTATTTTAAATCTTGTCATACTTTTTAGTAGATCATGCAAACTGTTTTTTGCATGAAAATCAAGAGGACGACAAAAATCTTCAAATCACTAACAGTTTTCAAAGAATCAGCAGATAATCTACAATATTAAATTTTCTTAATGTCAACTTTTTTATAAAATACACTTATAAATATGCGACGCATGTTTACATAAATGCGCTCACGGAATTTATTCCTAACGATATTGCGCATAAACATATACAACACGTGCGTTTACCTAGTTACTCCGTAACATTTTCCATTAATGAGTCTCCTCACGTGCCCGTGTACAACTTAAAATGTTATGACTTTGTACTGTGGAGACTATTTCGCTAAAACGTATGCACCATTTTAAACATGCAGCTTTAGGGAGCTCTGCATTGGAGATTCTTTTCTATTTGATTCTTTGTATACCGATTTTTACGTAAACGTTAACTAAAAAATAATTAATAGTATAATTACATCAAAAAGACATTAATTGATAAAGATTGTATAAAAGGAAAAAAAACATATAATAAAAAAATACTATAATGCACTTTCTGTGCTCGCTTTGCCGTTCGAGAAGTCAACTTCGCTTTGGTGCAACGATACATAGGTAGTAAGTTCATCGAAATCGTAGCACTATAAACTCTACCGAATCGCAATCCAATATATTAAAAGGGAGTATGGTAAATCGTAGTGCTTTTTTGGTGTTTCCTCCGATAAATGGACGCGTCGTTAACTCCTTCACAAGAGAAATAAATCTATTGCTTAAAATGTGCAGAGCAAAAGCAAACCATGCGTATATAATTTGTAAAAATCCACTCTAGATATTGTTATCTAAATATGAATATATAATCTATTTTTGCTTCGTATGTGTTATTATTCCTATTTTATATTTTCTTTATATTGTGTACTTTATACTTTCTATCATTTTATTTAATATAATACACTAAAACTGTAACATAAGAAGAGGGTTGGAATCGTTCGATTTCTGGCGAATACTGTTAGCTGATATTCTTTGAGTCTCTGTAGCCGATATCTGCTCGAGTTACTAGTATTTGAGTAGAATCACTGCATCGTCCAAATTTTGCGTGTATGCGTTGGCTTTAATCGACCGATTTCGAGCGCAGGTCGACGTCGGTCGACATCGGTCAAAGTTAGAAGCCGGTTAACCCACATGACCAGAGAGCGTTGCACCGACGCGGTCGGTGTCTTTGACTCACCCCTGAAACCGTAACTCGCCGGCGCAACCCCTAACCTACCTACCTACCTCGCGCAAACACTATCCCCTTCCGTTAAGATTAGCGGCCGTATAGGAGCAAACGCTTACTCGAGTCTTTTCTCTCTCTCTCCCTCTCTTTGGCCTGCGTGGCGTATATGATCAAGTCGGGACGTATCGATGTACTATACATATACAGACACGAACGAGAGAGATGACATGAGCACGCGCCCCAAGCAACAACTTGGCATGAATATTAGATTTCACACTTCGTGAAGATGTCGCGCCGTAATGATACGTAATAGCGCATGCATGAAGAGGAAATAAGCGTCACGAAGCTGGTTTACCAATCTTCGATGCGATGTTACTACGAAATCACATGCTTAACCGAAATAGTTGTAGTAATAGGAGAAATTAGAATAAAAGTATTTTTATGTACTTTAAAGATAATATCACAGTTTCAGCTGTTCCAAGTCAAAAATATTTTAAGAATTTTTATAATTTATATAATCCTCATTTATATCTTATATTTTATACTTTGTTCGAATAAGAGAGAAAAAGTTAATAATATTAAAATATATAGATCAAAATTTTATAAGAACTATTTTAAATAAAAATCATAAATAATTTACAATTTTTAATAAATTAAAAGCTGAAAATATATCTGATATAAAAAAAATACTTGAGTTTTTCAATAATATAGTTCTGTTATTAAAGAAGAGTAGAGTTTGATTTTTATTTGTATTTATAGTGATTGCAGATAGATATACTTGGTTAAGTCAAGTTTTTTAAGAGAGATGAAAATCCTATTATGCTCATGCTTAACGATCAACACGAGGCGTTACTAGAATAAGGCGCAATATCGAAGATACGCAAAGTTTAGCTAATTTTAGTTTAAAGCTACCATAAGCTCGACGACTGCACGTAGAGCCCTGTGTAATCTCGCTGTTAATCGGTTGCGTGTATTAAATCCAAACGCCGACCGGATTAAAGTTCCAACACGTACGAGGGACTGCCATGACTTGGTGCTATTCGCCGACGGAATAATGTCCAACAAGTACGAAATAGTAGTAGCTGAAGGATGGTACGTCAATCTTACAATAAGGTAGCATATTGAATCGTATATATATATATATATATAAAGGAGTATACTCTTTTTTTCGCAAAACAATTAATAAAAGGAAAACGAAATCCCTAATTGGACAAATGAAACAGTCTAATTGTGTACAAAAAATAATTATATCTAGATAAATACTCAAAATAAAAAAATCTCTCAAAGTGTAATAGTATCCAATTAGTGTAATGAACAATTAATTGTAATTTGTTAATAAATAATTATAATTTATTTTCTATGAAAAATATTTGATGTGCTTCCATCTTTTATTTTAACACAAATTTGAAATCTTTATATTTATATGTATGTTTTTTTTATATCTGTATAAAAATATATAAAAGTAAATAATTTGTAATTAATACTTGTCTATATTTTATCTTTTCTTCACATTGAGATTAATACAAGAAAATATACTGTAATTTGATATTTCTCTCTTTTTGTATAAATTTGTAATTATACGTTTTTATCCTCTTTAAACTTTATTTTTGATTACTCTCTCTCTCTCTTTCTCTCTTTCTCTCTCTCTCTCTCTCTCTCTCTCTCTCTCTCTCTTTCTCTCTATCTTTATTTGAAATACGTTATTATATATTTAATCCGCTAAATTTTATCCGTGGCGTTATCTTTCGAATAGAGTAGAAAACAAGTTTAAATCAATACAACTCCTGTCGGCATTTTCACCATAATTAGAATAAGTCAGTATACAAAACCGTGTATACTGACTGCTGATATTGACTGTTGATATCTTGGATTTATTATATTGTTACTTACTGTTGATATCTTGGATTTATAATATAAATAACAAAAATATAAACTAAACACAATCGCGTTACTACTGCACTTTTAATTTCAATTTAATTACGATATAAATACACGTTTTTTTTAATATTTTCATCTTTACCGACAAATGTTACATATGCGACGCGATGTCAAGAGCATAGCATATGGCAACGATTTTTCGAAAACAAGATAGAAAGCAGATTATTGATCCAATAAAATCAAAATTTAATACTGTTATTTATTTTTGTTGCCTTTTTCGTTTATGAGAAAAACAACTTATTTATTTTATCTAAAATTGTATAATATCTAGATGTTGGTCTAATAGATAAATTCTACTTTACAATTCGACTGATGATTCTAATGATATTAGCAAAATAGTACAAAGTACATACAAAAGAGGGAACAACAGATTGCATAATTATACATATTTTTTATTTAATAATAAGTATAAAATATTTGGCATTAGAGCAATGATATTTGAATATACAAAGGTAACTTATGACAAGATTGAGTTTTGTAGTAACATCGCATCTATTTATAAATTACATAAAATTATTAAATTTAAAGTTATAATATCGTGTTAACAATTCTAGCGAACGTTTCGATCAGATTTTTCTGATTCAAATTTTGACTCAGTAGACGACACAATTTTATAATATATTATAAATATTTTACATATTCGACTACGACTATATTCGTTTTAACATTATAACTGACCATGGGCACAACTACTGGCCAATGAACCAGAGAAGTGCGTACTATTGTCAACAAGCCATAAGGAGTCACTAACGCACCATAGATTCTTCCACACGCAAGTCAAACATTTTTACAATATAACACTATGCGATAAATATTGTAAATTATTTTAACATAGTTTATCATTTACTAACTTCATTTATGCGCTGAATAGGATCAGAAAAATCTGATCGAAACGTTCGCCAGAATTATTAACACGATATTATAACTTTAAATTCAATAATTTTAATTTATAAATAGATGCGATGTTACTACAAAACTCAATTTTATCATAAGTTACCTTTGTATATTCAAATATCATTGCTCTCAATGCCAAATATTTTATACTTATAATTTTATACAGCCTTTACGTTACTAATTTATTTTTTATTTAAAATGCATTTCTCTAGTTTTTCTCAAACTAAACATAAAACCATTTTTTTGTCTGTACGCTCGGTGTCAGGTATGCCTTAACACACGAATTCGCACATATTGACACACTTGTATATTTTTACATATCCATATATGGAAAATGCATATGCATATCGATATGCATAAATTCATGCGTTAAAGTATACCTGACGTTGACTGTACAATTGCTACTGTAGTGTAATTAATAATAGTAATTTCATGAATAAATAATGGATGCAATACAAGAGGCAAAAATGCAAATTGCATATTTTTTCCTCAGAATTTATCCACTTACGAATCGCTAGAAATTATCATGTAATAATCCGAAGTTATTTTCTAATAAATATCCTAATAAATATATAACACAAATAGATTAATAACAATAATTTATCAATGTAATTATATAATACATACATACATTTTTCACAGGGAAATGATATCGTAATTATTTTAACAGATTATGCTTTCCCAAACGTAATTGATTAATTCATGTCAATTTTATAATATAAAAATTATTTTACGTTACAATAAGTCATATAATTAATACAATTTATTAACTCATGATTTCGATGATTTGTATAATTTTTGATCATTTGTACTTTCTACGTTATTAATATGATCTATATATATTATTATAAACATCACATTATAATCGTCATATGATGATCAATTTTCAGAAAAATTCTTTCTTTCTTTCTACAAAAAAAAAAAAAAACATTTTAGATGTAGAAAAATACTTTTTCAAATGCATTTAATAAAAATATTTATCCAGGACTTATTCAAATATCAGTAAAATATATTTAAACGTTATCGAATAAGCTATTACAACTTTCAGTAGAAGATTTTCTTTTCTTTAGTCGACATCAAACAGCTGCCATCTTTTCAGAACGACATCGGGAATTCGTTTTTCCGCCAGATTTCCCGTCCCGGGAAGTTTTCGAGGAACCTGAGATCTTTCCGCCAGATTATTCCTCGCCGGTAGATTATTCGATTCCGTGACGAATAAACGAGATATCGGAAGCGCTTTCTCGTTGAGGTTCTCCGTACCGGGGAGCTGTCCGTCGACCACTTCCGCATTATTATCCAGATGAAGATCGTGATTCACGTGGGGCGCATGAGGAGCCGCCAGTGCTCCGTAAACGCCAAGGAATAGTATCAGAAACTGCATAAAAAGTACTTGAATGCAGTGTGATTGCATCGAGTTACGTGAGATTTTGATTTGTACATAGAAGACGATTATAAGTATAAACACGCAATTTGTAACCAACCAATCAAGTTGATTGAGACAGATATTTCAGAAACTTCAGTCAATCTTAAAAGTAGACTCGTTGAACACTTCGATTCGAATTTTTCTTTATTTGAATATCAAGATTTCAATGGCTTTCAAATAATCAAAATAAAATACTGTTAGTTAATTAAATTATAGAAAATAATTAACGAATAAAATCATATTTGTCCACTTAAATTAAAATCAAATGAATTTCAGTTTATGAGAGCTTTAACGAGATATTTAACATTAAATTTATTATGTTAACGTTTATTATGTTATAATTAAAATATTTTGAAATACTTCTTTATTTAAAATCTTTAATATATGTAATTGCGACAACTAAATTTAAATTATTGCACTATTTTCACCTGGCCATACTACAAAAAAAAGGAAATTTCAACACACTAAAGGATCATTCGTGCAAGATTTATTTTCTAATTTTATATTAATATATAAACGCGGAATTTACGCGAAATTAATTCAGAGTTGGTGAACAATCAACGCAAAGATAAATACAAGCAATCGACGCAGTCGCAAATATCTGACTGTCTATTGCATCGCGCAAATACATAGAATCGTATGGTGTAGTGTTTTGCTGAGAGAAATCACTTGAAGATTGAATTCGTCGAGAAATCGTGAACATGAAAATTTAAAGCGAATGACGACAATTTGACGCGGCGTTCATAGATAGGGTAGGTAGGTACGTGTGAGGATTCTCCACACCCTTGCACTATTTCATATAGAGACACTCTCAGGCTCCACTTCGCTTGACCCAAATCTCGACCAGGTTAAAAGATAACCCACTTTCCCGCAATTGACTAGAAATTCTTCGAACGGGACAAAGCTATTTTTACTGCAGACATAAAAGAATTTTTCCAATTGCTAATCGCAAGAACGGATTGTCGCAATCAAATGACTACGTCTTGCGTCCAGTGGCATTTAAAACTGCTTTTTTGTAATTTATTTAATATCATTCGAATTTGAGATCTTAATTCTGCTTTATTACAGAAAATCGTTTGCAATAATATCTAAAGAAAATTGATTTGTTAATCTAATAATAAATTTATATATATATATAAGTCTAAAAAATCTTATACAAATATCTCTCAATTGATCATCTGAAATATGGCCAATTCTAAGTGTCTTTCCAAGAATTTGTGACGATATTAATTACTGACGATTTATTCGAACATGGTTAACCTTTTACAAGTAATGAGAAGCCTTCGCCTTCAGCGACAAATTTATAATTAATTCGATATTGAAAATTAAACGAATCTCTGTCCATACAATTACATTAATCATTCGCGTAATTCACGTCACGAAATATAATTATAAGTTTTGTTACCATAATAAAGTAAAATTAGCAAAAGATCTAAATAACTTGGCTTGACATTGACTTTCTAACAATATTTGTAATAAGAAGAAAAAAGCTAATCATTCGAACGTGGGTGTAGGTGCGCAAATAATCTAAGACAATTTATCCACCTACATCTGCATTTGCAGATGCGACTCTGATTGACTCTCTTTTCTTCTTATTACGATTTAATATTAGAAACTATTTTCTCCAAATATTCTGTTTGTTAAGAATTTGAAAAAAAGACGAATAATGAATAAAAAGATGCTTAATCTGGTATACAATAAGATATTAACACTTTTGAAATATAACGGTACCACTGATAGTATAATGAACTAAATCTCAAAAGGATTAACGGCAATTTAGCACGTTGACGATAAATGTTGATGGCACTTTCATCACGTAAAATTATCAGTGTAAACTCTGTAATCAGTGTAAACTCTTTTTTACGTTTTTATTTTTTAAATTTTGAATCTATTGTAATTCCCATATTTCATTAAACCTCATTATTTTGTTTTTCTTTTGAAGAAAGTTACGCGATCGCGATTTCAGCGAAACCATAAGGAAATTTTCACTTTTTCTGAATGTAAATTACGCAATCAACCGATCGGCACGCAAATTTGACATCACTCGCGAAAAACACACGCGTGATATTGCTTGTCTCGGAATTTCCATCTCTTACCTCTATCATGTTCGTTCGATGCGCAGTATCCAACTATCCTTGGGAATGGCACGACGATACTTTTATATAGATGTACGTACATCTGTGTGAGAGGGGTACCGGTCTTGCCGCGTGTTGAATCGACATTTTTTCAGTAAGCTAACGATCACGATCCCCTGAGGGCAAGATATCTTTCGGAAAGATTTCTTTTTCCTTTTTGTTAAAGTAATACTCTTAATAACCTCCGTTTATATTCGCAATGGCGTAACTACGGTCTTTTTTAGAGAATTTTTTGATCGAGATATGTAGAAAGATAACTATGTAAAGAATTACTAACACATTTTAATTACAAAAATTTTTTTTAAATCTTACGTATATTTCGACATGCAGATTGTTGGTTTTATGCAGCATGTATATAAAAATGTATGATATAATTTTCATGATATATAGAAAAGTAAGAGAAATGCGATATCTCTTTATATAGTTTATATAAAGTACTATATTAAAAATTATAATAAGCAATCTTTTTTGTATTTCAAAGAATACATGCAATTATAGATAAGTTTATCGTAATTGAAGATCTAAAAACCAGTTGTTTCATAATCGTGTGTTGGATTAAGCGATTACGACTGATATTATTACTTGCAGAACTGTGAGTAATCTTTCTCACGTGAATTGTTTATAAAATCTATCTAATTCTATGTTTCTACAGGAGCAAATATAGCCGTGACATAGTAACGAGATTTCGAATTTTCAAAAATGTTCTCGACATTATTAACATTTCGTAAAAGTGTTTATTTGAAATCTCCAGTTTATTTAGAATTTATTTGAATTTCGAGTTTGAAAAATTCGTTTTGATAGCAATAAAATGTATGCGTATTCAAAAATTCGAAAATTATTATATTACTATAGCAATAATTATATACCATAATAATCTCATGTCTATTTAACATATAATTACTTCTTGGTTGCTACGCGCATAAATCAATTTGATTATAGTTAACGTAATTAAGTATAAGTCATTATATTAGCAAGTTAGTTTGTGATTTAGCGGATATAATATCAACGAATTTATATACAGATTTCTACGCTACAGAAATATGAAATAAAATAAAAAATTAAAGTATTATATATAAAATATAAATTTATACATATGCGCATATTAGTATTTTTCCTTAATAAATATCTCTTTATGTGATCTAAACTGAAATCTAATATCATCTTCAAATTATTCCCAGAATTCTATTTCCAGAAATTGTCAGATATTAGTAAGATTGCATTAGATTGACATATTCATAATTATTGATTTGTGCAAAAATAAAATGTGAAAAAACAAACTTTTTTTTTCTTTTGTCATCCGAGATGCAAAATTGCCAAAGTTATAACGATAGTGTCATGTAAAGTTCGCTAATTGTTTATTAATAATAATCATTCTTAAAAATTATAAAATAACTTTATTTATAAGTCGTAAGAAAATCTTGCAAAATTGTAGAATTACACCGATTGATACCAAGTCGCGCTGGTAGTTTTACGTATGTAAATATTATCTTAAAAACGAGAGAGTAAATTTCGCGACATCCTAAGGTGACTATTTATTGAAAATTGGCTGACAAATTTAATCCAACTGTCAATGTACATCATGATTCACAGAATCATTATCTGCCGATCCAGAAATGTCTAGTTGTTTGAAGTGGCATAATATAATATTGATCTCAGAATTTTTATTACGTAAGATATCCCAAATAATGCGCAAAAAATGTGTATTGAATATTTTTTAAAATATCGTATTATAAAATTTATTTTTCTAATGACATATATCTCATATTTACAGTATTCGATTATACGATTAACTAAATAATTTATGTCATTCTAGATTTTAAATGTTTACACATTTATTTTGTAGAAGAATAAGATAACTGGTTATTTTTCACAAATTCAGAATACAATCTATTCGAATTCAGAATATGTCTATTATGCAGTACGTTTTCTAGCACATACATTAAAAATAACTCAAATTATCATTGTAGCGTAACAAGAGGTTTTATCCGTCGTCAAAAATAAACTGATATATAGTAGAAAAAATTATCTGTGCCCTATAAAACATATTGACTTCCTCGACTTCATTTTTCTCGATGTTTAAAACGAATGAACGCACAGTAAATGACGTTACAACTGACGTGGTGGGAGTATACGGTGATATCATTTGCAATCAGTGATCTCATCGAGGGTTGTGTGACGCCATAAAGTCCTCCACTCGATCGACCAGGTATTACGCAGCCTACCGTAAACTGTCTAGCTGGGTAGGAGAAAACGTTCGTGTTGGCACGATGACGTCATTGAGTTCTATTCTACCTCATCGAGAGGGCACGCTCGATAATCCGGTTTTTCTGACGTTCTCTTCTACCTACGCGTGTCTGTGCTATCATATTGATATAGTTATAACGGCAACGTAAGAAAATTACAACGTAAAAAGATTGCTACGTCAAACCTGGGATCGTGATGCAAATATGTATATCGAATATTCAGCTCGTTGGCTCTATGCTTTATAATTACCATCTCGTATAATGTATATATGTCATAGCTAAGAGATATCACATCTTCTTTAAAAGAGTATCTTCTTCAACAAATTTGAATGTTTTCTTATAAAGAATTAACATATTATTAGGAAAAAAATAAATAAACATATTATTAGGAAGTTATTTCATGATAAAACAAAACTTTTTATGTCATAAAAAAATTGATTCCAAATTAAAAACAGGCTCTGTTTCTAAAATATTTTTCAATAAATCTGTCTTAAGATTATTCTTTTGTATTTTTAATAATTCTTGAATGTCAATTTATAATGAAATAAGTAAATTTAAAAAGTAAAAGAATCCAACAGATTTATAATAAATATTTCATTAAAAATATTTTACGATATATGTCAAAGTTCAACTTTATATTATACGAATCTAAAGTAATAAAAAAATATTTGAAAATATTAACGATAAATAAATCGTATGTGTACACACATTATACAATATATATATATATATATATATATATATATTAGATTTAATATTATATATTGTTTATATAATATATTAGATAATATATTATAACGAAAAAATTATGTAAGCTTCTTAATTATATTTTATATATTGTCACAGTTGTATATATAATGTTATTTTTGTGTTTATACTATAATGATATTTTCTTATTTAGACCTTAGACTTTCAGGTAAGGACATAAAAGAAAACAATAGTTTTTTTTGTTTTTGAGAAGAATCTGAGAAGATTTGAATTCATGTCAACACAATTCAGTTATTCCTCGAATATCCTCGATGTAACGTTAATATATATGTGCGGTTCGCAATTCTCGTGATAATTAAATTTTTCCGCTGTTGTTTCGCGTTTGAGAATATAATATGTATTTTACTTTATTTATTGCCAATATTTTAATAGAAAAAATTAAAATAATTTAAGTAATACGTTTATTATACGTTCATAAGGTAAGTCACGAAGAAATCGATCTACGAAAAAACAAGAAGAAAATCTATTTTTGATGCAGGTAAGTATACTAGTAAATTATAATTTCCTGATTTCTTGAAATTCTAAAAATATAAATTACAGTAGGTATATAACTTTGTTTGAAATCTCTCGCCAGACAACCGTTGACATATCGGAATTGTAATCACAAAGACATATTATAAAGGACATGCTACGTCAATTCCTGACTATATTGTAAGAAAGATATATTATTGATTCTCACAAGATACTTCACAAAAATAAAAAGTGCTAATTTCCAAATATGAGTCATAACACAAAAAATAAAAATGTGCAAAGAAGATCCGCATTGTCATTTGCTGGTGCGGATGATTCCATCGATCGTTACATTGATAATATTGTAGAATCCAATCCTTGGAAAAACGTGGAGGAAATTGAAAAAAGTGATGCCGCTCGTATTCAGAATGTGTTGAACGAATTTGATGATATGATTACCCAACAAAAGATTTCCAAAGCAGGTGAGAACTACAGGAAGATTTTATACAACATACCAAAATTCCGTTTTACGTTTTTTATTATAGATTTTATTATAAAATTTTTGACCGAATTTTGAAACTAATCTTCGAATAATAATGTTATCAAAGTATGATTAAACTTATAAGAATAAAATTATAATAATGACTAAAAGTACATATAAAGATATTATTGAGTTAAATTAGTAGCAGTAAGAAATTGTTTAAAACTTTGTAATGTATCTATTAATAAAATATTTATCTCTTTATAGGTCATAGCGCTACGAAAAAAAAATCGAAACAACCGACGGAAAAATCCCCGGCAAAATCTGCGATTATGGATGTGGAAACAACAATTTCTGAAGGAACTTCTTCAAATATGCATAGTAATATCCTCTCATCCAAAACCCAAGTTCAGACAAAAAAGAAAACTTCAAAAAAGCGAGAGTCTAAGACGGAAGAAGAAACGTCTCTGCGAGAACCCCAACACAGTGTCGATGGTGCGAAAGCAGAAGATCAAGAAACTTCAAACCCTAATGTCAAAGAGATTACCGTTAACGAATCAGTCAAAAAAATCAACAAGAAAGACATAACAAATACAACTGATATAAATCTGCTAACAAGCACACCTAAAAAAAGATTGTTTAAAACAATAGGAGAAACGGCGAAAGACAAAAAACCAGCCGTAAAAGAAAAAAAACAAAAAATGACAGATTCTAAAAATAAGTCGAAGGAATATGTCAAACGTGAAGAAAAAAAGCAAAGGAAAAGAACATTAAAGAAGAATGCAAAAGAAATTGGAAATTGTCAAGGTGAAGGTAAATGAAATCGATTATATCTATTCTTATTAATTTCTGCAAACATTTTGTTTAATTTCTTTTGCTAATAAGTATGATGTTTTTTTCAGATAAAAATATGCCTGTCAAAGAGGAAAAAGTTATGGATATAGAAGAACTTAAGGACAATTTAGAATGTAATAAAAAGAATCGCAATGCATTAAAAAGTAAAGTAAAGCACAAACAAATTGAACGTAAGTATAAAAAAGTATTTAAAATATTTGTCCTACTTTTTTCTATAATTATTTTGAGAATAATGTTTTCTTATACAAAAAATTTCTTATAGTAAAGTAGTAAAATACAGAAAAATATAAAGTTAGAAAAATTGAAAAATAATGTAGAAGAAAGCGTCAAATCTAAAAAGTACAATAAAATGCTGAAAAACAATCAATATAAGAAATAAAAAATATCAAGTTAAAAATGAAATATGCATAATATTTTTTTATCTTGTGTAAATTATTTTTGAAACTGTATGTCATATTAATTTTGTATAATTTATTTTTGTAATAATCATAATTTCTTTTTTTAGGTACAAAAGTTAGTGATACAAATAATCATGTAAAAATAGAAGAATCCAAAAATGTATTAAAAGAAAATGTCGAAACAAAATTACATAAAGATAAGAAGATATGCAAGATTAAAAGTAAGAAAAGTGCTTCCATTATATCTAATTCTTCAACAAATTATTTCATTTTGTATAATCAATATCATTTTGCATAAGCAATACTTTTGTAACAAGATTTTAACTTTGTACGATTTTTTCTCTATTTTTGATGATAATTACATATATTTTCCAGACATGAATATTCCTAATAAATTAAAGAATAAGAAAGACGGTAAGGAAAAAAAGCCTAAAAACGTTATATCTCCCAAGCCATTAAAAAATAACGTGGAGAATAACAAAATTAAAAGAATATTCAGAACATTTTTACATTTCAAGCATATCGTTAAACGCTATTTCCAGCAATCTAATATTAATTAATAATTATGATTAATAATTAATAATTACACTTTTCAGAAGAGTGCGCGGAAAAATATGGCGAATATGTACAACATTTATTGAAAGCTAGAGAACAATCAAAAGAAAGAAGAGAACGTAGAAAGTGTGAAAATGCAGCAAACGCTATAGCTAAGCTTAGTCGTCAACTATCAATTGTCAAGAAGAAAATGGAATGCATCAAAACTAATTTAGGTAAATCGGCTCTTACAATTTTATAGATCAAATTCTGTAACCGCGCGCGCGCGAATACTTTATTTATAAATATTATTATAATTGTGTCATTATAATAATTGAAAATGATATTATTATGTTTTTTTAACTATTTATTTAATATCATATATATTAATATATAATTATATTAATTAATTCTTATATTTATTTACATATTTATATTGAATCACTTTTTAACACCGTGATAGAATTTAAAGTGCATCTATCTTATAGAAAAGATCAAGCAAATAAAATCCAAATTTTATCGATCTGCTTATTGTTAAATACGTACGTCATAAATTAATTTATAAAAACAGAAAACATTTTTATTTTTTACACTATCAAATACTATTAGAATTAATCTTTATCACGACAATTTATACGATCCAACGATTTAATAGATTCTACTGGGAATTTTCGATACGCATACGCAAAGTCACACTATTGCAAATTCACGATATCTCCGGAACATACAAATACTAATATCTCATTTCATTTTTTTTCTCTCTTACAGAAAGTAGCGAGTCATTGGATTTTAGCAAATATTCTGAGGAGTCATCGAGTTCATCGTCACCTTTATCTTTACTTTCGCATTCGAGTGATTGTAGTTGCAGAGATTGTGATTATTACACTAGTAATGATTACACTGAGTATACATGTGATTCGTCTCATTCTTCGATTTATACAGAATAGCAAAGATAAGAACAAAGCTCACATTGAAACAAAAATTGCAAAGAAAATAATATATAAAATTAAAATTGCACATGCGACAAAAATTCAAATTTTTATTTTAATATAATATTTAAAAAAATATTTTATTAGTGATATATATAATAATCCATATGTTTATTTTATTTATATAATTTATGTTTGATAAATACTTATAGTTCATAGTGAGAAAAAGAAAGAGAGAGAAAAAAAAGTGCAAATTTAAATGGCCTTTGTACTGAATTGGCAAGATATAAAAGATTTTGCAAAATCGACTTGTATTTACATTCAGCAACAGAATGTCTTAATGCATGAATTTTTATACATATCGGAAGTCATATATATTTTCTATGTATGAATATGCAAAATATATAAGTGTGTCGGTTGTGCATAAATTTGTGTTAAAATATTCCTGTTGTCGAGTGTATATTTCCATATCGGATTCAGAATGTCCTCTTAGATTTACGCATAATTATTAGATTTATTATTTCTATATTAATTATTATTTATAATATTTGTACAAAATATAAAATTATAATTTTTAAAGAGCTAATTGCTAATTATAATCTTATTTTTATAGTCTTATATATTAAATGTTTAACACTAGAAGTACCGAGTGATAATTTCTGATTGTTTTTATTTTTTAGATTAATACCTTGTTTCTTTTATGTAAAAGATAAAATTCTCTCCCTGTATAAATACAGTTCAAACGATTCTCGAATGGGAACAACAAATGCACGTACGGTGCATTCGATTGAGCGTATTAAAATAATGTGTACATTGTGACTCTTAAATTCATCGTTTCTCTGCCCCCCTTGTTACTATTCGTGGCATTTCGGCACCTGCTCCATGCGCTGCCATATTTTTTTTTAACGTTCTAACTGAAAACAGAGAAGACTAAAAATAGATAGTTTGACGCACATTGCCGATGTTAAGGTAAGTAAGCATGGACCGTATGTTTACTCTTTTCTTCGGGACAATAATCTGACGCCGACCGCCGCTTGTCATTCTCACAAATACGAAGTAGCTATTGCACAATATAAAAAGTGTCAAATGCTTTGTCAAGTCTCGCGAGTTTATCTAAACATCATACAACACAAGAAGACCACCTGCTATTTTATATCATACCTATAAGAACATTACTTAAAAATTAATCACTAACTTTACATTCACTAACCGTAAAAACAAGATAAATCACACAATTAATAAATTGAAGAAATAAATTATATATAAAAATAAATAAATTGTTCTTATTTCTTGAGTCCTTGTAGCAAAAAGTTTGCACATTAAGAAAATTTTACATTTTATTTTTTCCTATTTTTTTTCTATCGCAATGCTTAATGATCTATGTTTTGCTACAAAAAATTATATGAAATATATAATGGAATAATTTACAAAAAAGTAGTTATAGTTTATCGTTGATTCTATGAGTTTGACTATTTCTCATGAATTTTACTAGGATAAAGCCGGCTTTTTCTCCTGGACTTTTTCTACTAGGAAAAAGATTGGTTTTTTCTCCTGAACGCGAGATTTTGTGCTCAAGATTTATTATTAAGAATCTCACGACACATGTAAGCATTATTTAAAAAAAACTCTTAATTGTAATATGAAACTTGTGGTTTTTTTCTTATATTGTATCTAAGTATATATCATTAATTTAAATTGAAACTTTAAAAATATAATTCTTTATTAATTTAATTATTACAATTAAAGTTGTACAATTCTTTGTTAAAGAACGAAAAATTCAGAGAAAAAGAATAAAAATTGAAAATTTTTAATTATAAAGAGTTATTAGAAAAATATGATTATTACAAATTTCGTAGCACAGAATATGTATGCAAAAAAAATCTCAAAGATAAAAGTAAGATAAACTTTCGCAGTAAAATGAAAATATTTATTCGTCTTATGTGTTCTTACATATTTTCAATGTTGTCCGTGACAAAATAATATTTAATATTTTTTGTCTTTATCCTCAACTGTAATACACAGGATGCCCTATATAAAACCATTGTATAATTATCGAAGGGTGAATTATACGGTTTTAGTACACTCTGTATATTAGATAATTCAAAGTAGTAAACATTAGAATAATTTTTGTAAAAATAATTTTAAGTTACTGAAATTAGGAATTCTAAAAATAACAAATACATAATAAATAAACTAAATTAATAGACAGAATTAAAATTTACGATTGAAATTAGAAGTAATAGTATTTTCTAACAATTTATGATAAAAGATAAAATAAAAACGAAATAAACCGAAATCGTCAATCAGAGTTAAACGATAAGCAATCGGATACTCTCAAGAAGAAACACAGGGTAACTAAAAATTGCATTTGTCGATAAATCAAGAAAAAGATAAATAGTTTGAAGAAAGTAGCAAGAAAAATCACTGTGATCAGAAAGAGAAAATAAATCAATGTATGATAATTTCATAGAATTTCGTATTTCGTATTGTTAGTTGACCATGTATCATGTTTGGACTTTTGTTTGTTATAACTGTGGGCGAGGAAATCATGGTGGAAACAAAAACGTCCTTAAACTAGCATATTTAAACCAAGTCAAAGTTAAGCCAACTTTCTGAGATGGCAAAAATCGCGAAAAAGTTGCGAAATCTCTTAGAATCAAGAATGCAAAGTAACGATACGAAGAAACTAATTCAAATCATCAAAATTTATCGCCAAACAACATAATACATTTGCCAAATTATTTTTAAACAGAGAGTTGACTACTAATTAAATTATGTTCACCAAAATTAAATGCAAATTGTTTTGCGATGATATTTTGGGGTAATGGAAGATATAAATTATAAATCATTAATTCACAGTATATGTATATAAATAAATAAATAAATATATATATATATATATATATATATATATATATATATACGTATATATCTAAATATATAAATAACATATTTATGTATATATTATATTATATAATGTTATATATATCTATTATATGTCTATTTCTCTCTTTCCTTTTTTTTACTTATTATATAACATATATTATATATATATATATATTGATAAATTTTTATTTCATAATTTATAAATCCTATATATTCATTTTTGTCCAACTCCATATCACGAAATGTTTTTATTGTTTGTACAACGTGTATTTCAAGATATGTATATCTATAATGAGAATTCGTTATTTAGATATTCTCGGTTGGCCTCAGTGTTTTCAGAAATCATCGTTGGCTTCTTATTTGTCTTCCAAAAACTAACAAGTCATTAAATTCTAGTAGCAATTATTCCAAGTAATAATCGCTATTTTCTATTTTTTGTTATTTGAGTCATATCAGATTATTCAGACTCACATATAACATTGGTTCATTAATTTTTCATTTATTTACATGTGAAATCTATTTTTAGGATTTTTGTGCATTTAGAGTATGTATAATAGAAAGACTAATGTATATACATGGTATAATATCAACTAGAATTACAATTATATCAATTAAATATATTAATTAAAAAATAAAATATTATAGTATCAATTAAAGTTTTACAATTACATTATAACATTTAGATTCATTGCACACTTTTGTATTTGATTTTTTATTGATATATTGATAAAAAAAATTTTTTATATCAAATCTTATTTTAAAAATTAGAATACTTGCAAATAGTTAATGTAAAAAATCTTTTAATTACAATAATAATAATATTTCATTAAAATTTTGTCTAAGAAAAGTCAGTTTCAAATTTAACAAAAAATAGCACGCGAATAAGTGATAGATGTCAAGAAATGAAGAAGAACTCAGCATTCACGTACTATTGTTTGCGATAAAGATCTTAGAATTCTCCAATGTAAATGTTTCATCAACTGCGTTCAAAAGCTGTAGATTCGATAATTATGTATTCTCGATTCAGCCACAGTTTTTTTCCCTTCTTGCTTCTTCTCTTTCCCTTTTATTCGCACTGTGTTATATTGAGCGTTATACATATATGTGCGTGTGCAACCGAGTTATCACGCATTACACGTGGGCGATCTGATGTGTGTACGTATTGTATTTGTATTTCTACTATCTTTGCGTAGGTGGAATACGAAGATGCATGCGTCGACGAAGGTAAATCCTCTTCGACAAGACTACCCTTATATTTTTTCTCTCCTTCTCTATTCTTCTGCTCACGATATTTTCTTTCTCTATCCTCTTCTTTATCACGATTTCTTTTTTAGTCGACACTCTACACTCTGTTCAAGAGCTCTTCAAGAAACAGCTACTTTGATATTGATGTTTCGTATATTTTCGTTTCTTCAAGGAAGTATACTTTTACAAGAAGCATAATTTGAATATAATGAGATAATGAAGTTGGATGAATTAATTTAATATCTTTTTTTGTAAGTTTCTCTCTGCTTCTCTCGGAGTATCATTAGATGACAAAATATTCGCATTCACGGAAGAATGATTGTGTAAAAGAAGCCTTCTGCGAATGATAAATCCCCTCAAAGTGTAGTAGCTGTTTGGCAAGCACTAGACGTGTTCTACGTGAATACGTCAGCGGCCTCAAGTAAAATAGACAGTAGCTGAGTAAGACAATAGCTGAGTTTACGGATTCTAATTGTAGTTGTAGTTGAAGATAGAGATACACAATCTAATAATATATATATCAAATTCACTATAAAATTCGACATATTTATTATACGTTTCCGTTTCTCTCAAAAGTTATCATATGCGATTGTCACGAAATGTGCCTACTGTCCCAGAAGACATCTAAATACGTATACACGCAAAGGTGACGCCAATATGTTTCCCATCTATCCTAGGTTCTTTCCGTTTCTCTGAAACTTGCCAACGTCAAGGCTTTTCGCGTAATTCGTGAACTAACGAGTGCGAGCCGATTCGCAATTATTACACAATAATTCGCACTTGTACTTTACTTCCATTGCGCGATTCTCTTATTTATATCTTTAATATCCGGTGGTATACAGTCGAACATCTCTATGGATTCTGTATACTTGACATACATTTTAAAAATACTTTCAGGTGTAAATTCGGATTCGTGACGACCGCGTAATCTGCATTATTTAACAACGTTTGTCATGAATGTAAAAAAATAATACTAGATAGGACAAAACTTTCCACAGAAGATGAATAAGGAATTTATGTTATTTAAAATATTTCAATTTCCTATTTTAGATTTAGATCATTCAATGATAGATAATAATAGATTAGATAGGATATGATTATAATAATAAATTATAAAACAGCAAAAAACCGGATTACAAAATCATATGTGACGTTTTTTTCTTTTTTATTTAACTCTATATTCGTGGAAGCTGGAATATTAAACTGGCGGCAGAAAGTCAATAAATCCACTTTAAGTCGATCCGTGTCAATAATCCATTCGTGCAGATACAAAAATATACTTTACAGATTCGAGCGGTACCGAAATGGCTTTATACAAAATTCACAGACAGGCAGACAAGCAATAAAGAGTGATATGAAAGAATAAAAGACGAATATATTGTTTTGTTTCTCTAAAAAAAAAAGCAGAAAAAGTCATAGATGAAATCCAATTTCTATAAGACTTCTTTTAATTATAGCGTGCATCATTTTCGTTTGCACGGGAATTCTTATTACTCACGAATAGTTATCGAGTCCTTGCTCCTAAATCTCGAGAATGCGCTATTATCGAATACGTACGAGTAACATACGAATGCAAATTATTAATGAATATGCGAATTAGTACAAATAACAAATAAAAAAGAAAGGAATTAAAGGTTTAATTTCTTTTATTCGATTTGCTTCTATCATTGTTATTTTATTGTATCTTTTACTATCAATAAAAATCAGTAATTCGATTCTAATTGGAATTTTATTTAAGTTTTATCATGATCATGACAATTCATGGATATATCGTAGTGCATAAACCGGTCAATGGTGACACGTGGAAGAATTCTGTGGTGAATCTTGTTCCGGGAAACTCTTTCTCTGTTTATCAGGGTGTTCGTCTTGACGCGACTCGTCGACTCGCATATAATACGCCAGTTAAAAAAAGCCACTATGCTACGCGATGTTACGCTTGTTCTACCCTACGTTAGTTGACGTCGTCGTGTGTATCCCGCACCCTTTTGCCAACCACGTCTGCGCGTTTCCCGGTCGGGTCTATAAAAGCGACGCGGGGCGTCACGACGCTCCAGACGTTTGAGATACGCGCACCACGGAAAATGTGACCGAGCGTCGTCGTGTCGATATCTCTTGTCATCAAGTCTTTATTTCTGTGCTTGTCTCTCAAATGACACCTGCTACGAAAGCGAAATTGTCAGTGAACCCGATTGACGTAAATTCTTGTGACATACGCTAACTTTACTTGGCGTTTGTGATATCTATAATTATCTGATACACGCGTGTGCTGCAAAGATATGTTGTGACATAAAAATGTAGACAAGAACGCGTAAATTAAAATTTAATTAAGCAAGAAAGTGATTTAATACGCGCATACTTATTGACATTAATCGCAGTGTGAAGCGACGTCCTTTCTCTATCATCAGACGGATTTTACTATCGTATCGTGGTACGTATCAGTCGTATTATCATTTCTGTGTAATTGTTGTTGTATACATTTTATTTTTACAATTGTACACGAACTTTCTATTAGTGACAATTTTTAATACTTAATACTACAATTCCTCCTACCCCCGATAATTAAATAAATCTTATTAAACTTTTGATACTCTAGAGTCTTATATATAATCTGATTTAAAAAATTGATTAATATTAAGATTTAAAAGAAAATAATTTTTTTAAACCTATTAAACATTTATTATGTGTTTAAGTTTTTTTTTATATTTTACTATATGAATTATATTAATTTTTATATTACAAAATTCTAAACCATTTTATATGGTATTTGGTCATGATAACTGAAATAAAATTCACCCATTTTCAATTGATTTGCTAAGGATTAAAGACACGTACATCATAAAAATAAAGCTATTTCAATTATTTTCATATTATATTGTACTTGCTGATTATAAGTTTTTATAATATTAAATTAAAGCGATCGAATAATAATGATAAGTAAATAAGGCTGATAATTTTCTAATAAATAATATAAAACGTTAATATCATAATCGGCACACTTCTATAATTTTTATCTAATATGTTAAGGAGTTAACGCGTTGAATTTTCATAGCACTTGCAGTGCGTGTAATCGTTCATTGTTTCTCTCTAGATACGCGTGTCTGCTAAATTGTCTCATTAAACGCACGACATGCATGCACGCACGCACGCTAAAGTATAACGCCACTAACTTCTCGTGTGTATTAAAATAGAGTACCCAGTAAACATAAATGCTAAATATACCTGCATCTCTGAAGCTTGTCAGAATAAACCAGTCTGAACCAGTGGTAATACGAAAAAAATAACCGTGACACAAAACAATGTAAAAAAAAAAAAGATATATGTCGGCAATATGTCGAAATTAAAATCATTACGCATGAAATATAAAAATAAGCGGGACATAGGATCAAAAATAAAAATATAAAGATTGTATGTACGAATCAAGAACACGTAATTTGTACACTTTGTTAATAATTAAAAGAAAAGAAAACTTGTATCGTTGCCTTGCTCCTGTTGTAGAGCATTACGTTATTAAAATATATATATATATATATATATTTACGTCATCCACAAAGTCCGTTCGCTTCATATTACATTCGTTTCGGCACATGATGACATTTACGCTGTCTCGAATTTCCAGAAATTTATGGAACGATCTGAAATGGATACATAGATTTTTATCGTCAAACAAACGTATGTTTGTTTTCGCGTAATTTAAATGCCTATTAATGACTTGTGCTGTAACAAACGATTCCTTTGAATCATTAAAAGTGCAAGTTAAATAAAACAGCTTTTAAATTAGTTCGAGTCTTCTTTCAAGAAACTTAGAAATCAGGAATATGCGTATTTTATTTTAACTTAATTTTAACATAAATATTAATAAATAGTAGATAATACATAGAAATACAGATAAAAATTATTTTGTCCTACGTAAGTAAAAAATTGTGAGCAGTTTAGTAATCCTAATCGCGCTCGATCATACAGTACATTTAGCCTGTGCAAGAAGTTAAACGAATGCGTAAATCGCGAACGAAGTCATGTAGGACTCGATGGAAAGTTTCGGGATTTGGTGCCGACCAAGCTCAAGCGCCGTCGGACAAACCTATAAACGGTCCTTGTTATTGATCTAGCGAGAGGGTCTAAATGTCCTGGGTTCACCCGACTACCCTCCTGACTTTTCCCTGCATCGAGAGAGTGCATGAAAACTCTCTGCGATGAAAACGGTGGAGAAACCTGATGCACGCGCGTACAAAGCGAAGAGGACGAAGAGGGCGAAAATCGCCGTTCCTGATGGCGTCGTTCCAAAAATCCCACCCGCGAAAAGCCGCCCAAATTATCGATTCGCGAGATGCACGATCATAAATTCGAACACAAACATAACACTCGATCGTGAGTTTATACGAGAAAGCATATGCAGCGCGGCGTGTAATGTGTATAATGACGCACGTGCGAGATCAGGCGATGAGCGCAGATGGAAGAGAAACGGCGGCGTCTCAAAAAGCACAGGAATTACCATTAAATAAATCAATGTCTGCTATTAATATTAATGTTGCCATTATGTAATAGCAATTAATGAATTTGATGTATCGATGTATAAACTTTTGACGGAAAATATACGCGATATCTATTGTACATACAATAGAAGGTTTCTAGCATATCTTATTTTCTATAAATAGAATTAAAATATTTTTTACATCAGAACTTGAATTATACGTCAATTTTTCTCACAATTTTTTAACACTCTATTTTAAGCGTTTTTGTGATTAACTATCAAATTAAATTTATATTCGTTTTAAAAATAAATATTCGTTAAAAAATAATTCCACTTTATTACATTATTAAAAAATAAGATTTAATTATTTATTTTATAACACAACTTAATCTGCAAAAATCTTAATTTGATATTTTATAATTTTTCTTTCTTTTTAGAAAGATATTTAAAAAAGGTAAAAAAGTTGCATTTTGATTTGAGAAATATTATCTTCTATTAAGATAATCTTTTTTGGTCTCTATACATCGCGTGATTCACCATATCAAGTCGCACGTGTACGCAATATCATATTCCAGAACTGCGATTGATCTAGACTATTTATGAACTGGGACACGCGTTATACGATCAGAGAGGCGTGAATATTATCTTTTTACGGAAGGAAGCGTGGGAACACTCTTGAATATAGAAGAGATCGTACGTCCGTCATATTGACAATCGTAGGCGTTGTATATGCCTGAGATTTATTGTATCTACAGAATGACGATATTTCTTTGACAAAGCGTTATCCAAGTATAATATCAATATAGATGTACTTCCGTCAGATGAAATTTTAATTTCCGCATTTGACAGAAAGAGGAGGCAGTCTATATAAAATGAAAATAATAAAGTTTAAAAAGTTAGCGCGAAATATATTAAAATAAAAAAAATGAAATAATAATATATACATTAAAATACATTTAAAAAATAATACACTTGAAGCAAAATATCTGAGTTAAATATAATTTTGTATTTAGAATTTAAAAAAAAAATATGATTTAAAATATCATTGGTCATAAAATATATTCTTGCATTAAGTTCTTTGCGAAACATATCATTTACTACATTCAGCTGCATTATAATTAAACTAAAAATACAAAAAGTCAATCTTTCGAAAATAACCATATATTATTTTTCTTTTATTTCAGATGAAGCTGCACGAAAAGAAAGAGTCAGGCATTCACAGAGTGCAGGAGGTACCTCTCGAAGAGCTAGATCTTTCGAAAGAATACAATGTAGAAAAAACTCTGGGCGAGGGTAGTTTTGCGAAAGTTCTATTGGCGACACATAGAGCTACCCAGACAAGAGTAGTTCTGAAGGCAGTTCATCAAGAACTCACGTCGGAGAAAGACTTTTTCCGCGAGTTTCATTACTCGTATCACTTGAGCCCGCATCCAAATATACTCTGTTCATACGCTGTCGCTTTTAAGGCGGAGAAGTGTTTCGTTTTCGCGCAGGAATATGCGCTTTACGGCGACCTCGCCGGCAATGTAAAGGCCGGCGGACTTAGCGAAGACGCGTGTAAAAGAATCGCCGGACAGCTTGCTTCGGCTCTCGACTTTATTCATTCAAAACAACTGACCCATCGTGACATAAAACTGGAAAATGTACTGGTATTCACGCAGGATATGAGCAAGGTGAAATTGTGCGATTTCGGTTGCACGAGACGCGAGGGCACTCTGGTGAACAAAATTCGTTGCACCTGGATACCGTTTCAACCGCCTGAGATCCACGAGGTTATCAAGAACGAGAGATACGCCTGTAAAAGGAGCTCAGACTGCTGGCAGTTTGGCATCGTTCTCTTTGTTTGTCTGACCGGCAATCCTCCGTGGCAAAGCGCCGACCTAATCCGAGATCCGGACTACTCTGCTTTCCAGCGATGGTTGAAGCGACGCACTACCAAAATTCCGCCTACTTTCCGGCGATTCACTCCTAGGCTGCTCCGATATTTCAGACGAACATTCGAGCACAAGCCTGAGAAGAGGCCGCACGTGACTGAGATCAACAAGTATCTAAAAGATTCATGGTGCATCAGCAAGATCAGTCATAGCGCGACGTCAACGTCAGTCGACGTGAGCGAGAGCCTCGCTAGAAGAGGTGACAGTCTGCTCTACCTGGACACTATTTTAGATGACCGACACAACGTGGACGAGAACAAGAACAAGCTGAGAAAATTGTTGAATAGCTACGGCCTGGAGACCACAGTGGACCAGAAAGTCGTTACCAAAAGGATATGGGAATGGGTGATGCAGTGTGACTCCAATATGGAGATAGAACAGGGTCTGATTAGCAGCTTCAGTACGGAGGATATGTGAGAGATGGTAAGAACTTGTAGCGAGCCGTGCCTTCGGATAACCCAGGAGGAACCGAGTAAGTTCCGAATGAGCAGCTTCCATGTGTCGACTTACAGACGTGCCAAATAACTAGCTGAAGCTGATGTAAACAAGAGACATTTTTCGAAAAGCTCGAAATATATTCCGCGAAAGAGTGGAACACGGCCTTGTTCCAGCGACGGCCTGTTCCAGGGTATCGAAATACTATACATAAGCGGACCAATTATCGATAGACTTTTTTCATTATTATAAAAAAGGAGATTACAGAGAAAATTCGAAAGACAATGATACTTGTAAATAGTAAAATAATGTCGGCATATTAAAAAAGAAAACGACAACTACCCCTACAAATAAAAAGCAACGTAAAAATTTAAAAAATATCGCATAAAGATGTCTAAAAGACATTCTAATCTCTCAAGCATTCTCCTGACGTCCTTTAGATCTCCTTTGTATTTTTATGCTGTTTTGGAACTTTAAGAATAAAATAAGATAGGAGTCTCTCGAGACATAAGATAGCAGTTAAGTGTAAATGTGATATGTATGTATCTAAGTATAGGAAGAATCTGTTTCTCTTGATCGAAAGAAGAGCAGTGTCAAGCTGAAAATTAGCTTGGTGTACTAACTATAGAGACAATAATATTGGTGGATATAATTTTTGCGTTAGTCAGTTGTCCTGGTAAATGATGATCTTAGTGATGCCTTATGCGTGACTTTTAGACGCGAGGTTAGAGATAGCTTAAAAATATTTTGCATATAATTCAAAATCTTCGTTTCAGTTCACAAAACGGTATATCTCAATCGTTAGACAAGAGAAAAAGCAAGAAGACTGTATAATCCAGGGATTCCCAAATTGGAGAGCGTAACTCCAATAGCATAGATTACAAACACATTTTCGGAAACAATCCATTCAATAAGATTCGGCAAGCAATGAAAAATATTAACTTTTCATTGCATGAAATAATAATGCACGAATAAATATAGATATCTACCTTTCAAAAAATATAATAATTGGATCGAAATTTTTGTTACAATATTTAATTTATAATTTTTTTGTCCAAAAAAAGAAAAAAAAAGTACCGAAAAATTTTATCAATATGACAGCCGAAAAATGCATATAGAAATTATAATGTGAGATGGATGGTTACCGGAAGTATTATTAAATTAACAAGATGTAAATCATACAGATGTAAATACATTTATATACATAAATAGATATATACATTTGTATTTATACTAGATAAATGTACATATACATATATATACACATATATATATATATACATACACATATATACGTATATATATTAGGAAAATATAGTACACATATATTCTTGTAGCAGTTTATCGTGTAGTGCGTAGAAGTTCTGTTTGTACAATTAATTACGCCACTTCGTAACGGTGATACAGGCATAAAGTAATATTGCATGCGCGTTGCAATTCCAAGTTGTAATAATCTTTTGCAAACGATCCTGCATTAAAATGGATAACGACACATAAAACGAGCATTTCGTAATGAAGTGCCTGAAATTCATCGCCTGATGCATTCAGCGACCGGTAGACCGGCGACATTTTTAGAATGCATGCGAATTAATTCATGTGCAATCCGAGATTTATTTTTAAAAAAACTGAATTGTAATATTAGATAATTTTATAGAATAATTTTTATATAATTTTAGCAAGAAAATATATCTTGTGCAGTCTTTTGCATTTTTTGTTATAAATAAACAAAGAAATTATTTTCATATATTTATCTGTAAAATCTGTGAAGATTGAACGTTACAAAAATCCTAATGCGAAAAAAAACATATATTTGCTTATTTTTATCTATCTTCGAAGTATTTAATTTCCTGTTGACATGAGATCACATCAGTAAAAATATCCCAACCTATTGGACTTATCATCAGATATAGAAAACATCACAATCTTCCCTGAATTCCTTAAAGCGAGTTGATTGTTATCCAGACGAAATGTATAACCATAAGGATCGGTGTAAAAAAAGATGCGTTATAATAGAATTGGAATTATGCAAACGCGTATTTCTATATATTTGTACGTGAGAACACGCACGACGAGCATTATCGCTCATCTACAACATTCGGACAATCATTATCTTAGTACTTTTTCTCTTATCCGAAATTATTAAGTCGACAAAATGACAAGATAACGAATGAAGTAATTTTTGCGAAAAAAGTCGACGTGCGTGCTCTCCATTAATACCAAGCAATGTTTTGTATATATTGAAATAAACCTTGAATTGTATAAAATTGATACAGTGAGATATAATTATATATTCTCCCATAATTCGAATCTTCCTTATATTTCAGATAATTCTTTGATTTTATATTCTAGCTATTTATACTCCAGAATTAAAATAATTTATACTAGCAAGTTTTCATACATTATTTATTATCAATATTTTTTATTTATTTATTATTTATTAATTATTTATTATCAATATCATTAACTTTAATCATTATATAAATTTGTCTGCCAGATAGATTTTTCATTAAAACACAATTTGATTATAAAAAATAACTATTAAGTTATTAGTAAGTAACTATACATATACATTTATTCTGCCAATATATTGTCTTAATTACAACTTATATAACTTCTAACAAATTGAATTTGCGCATCAGCGGATTAATTAGAGCGCGTCACTCTCGAAACTTTCAACCTGTAACACCTACGCGGTTTACAACCAGCTATATTGTAGATGGGGTGGTTAGCTATCGCTCGGGTGTCGCTATGGCGACGAACCCTGGATACCCGGGCCAGCTGAAAGCAACGTACAACCCTCGCTTTCCTATCTCTCATTCTTCCAAAATCATCCCACCAAAGCAAATAAATGCGCGATATAATAGGCGCGGTTATTACATAGGTCACGCTCCTATCGCGGCTTATGACCTCGTCATAGTAATTGGCAGAAAGATCAACGGACATATAAATTTCTGGATCACAAGCGATTCCCAACGTGTTACGCAAGTCGAATATTCGCGTCATCCGATATTTACAACCACTCTGCGTCCACGTTACATCGAAAAACGCAAGTGCGTGCGCCATTAGCGAGGTCATTAGTCAACTTTAATTATATAAAAATCTCTTTACTGGCTCAACCTTGATATCGAAGCAGCACGCGATTGAAAACATTTCGCAGAAAACACTTAAAATTTTTTTTAGTGTATACGAGAGAAGATATCTTTAAGCTTTTATTCTAGATGCATTAAATCCTAGTTATTATACATAGTGAAATTTTCATGTATATATTTATTTATTTTATTAGATTAACAATAAGAAGAAACTAAACTAGGATTAGTTACGTGAAAAGTTAATAAATGTAATACATTTTGAGATTCATTAATTTGATAATGTGCAAAGCATTTTTAAATTAAATTAGAGCCTTTCAAAAATAATTATTAATTTGTGAGTGAAAGAAAAAATTTATCTTAGAAAATTAAAATTTTTATTTTCATGAATTTTTATGTACAATCATAATAGAATTTTCGTAATATAATCACGATAAGAAAGTTAATATAGGATAATATTTACCATTTTGAGATTAATTATATTTTATAAGGCAAGTCTTTACTTTAGCTCACAAATTAATTACTACTTTATATATTTAAAAGGCTAAAAGTATTTTACAATGTAAAATTCATCAATTTCGAATTGTATTAAATTTATTAAATTTTGACGTCGCTGATCCATTTCCAGTTCCTCTTTAATATTTAATTGTGAACCTTTTTGATCTCCTCTATATACTATTTTTCTTTTTATATTTTAAGACAAAATCATTGCTACGTATAGAGAAATACATTAAATAAGATAAATATTAATTCCCTCTCTTTCTCTTTTTTTCTGTAAGCATACACAAATAAAAATATGTCGTCATATTTTAATCTCTAAAATTGTTAAGTAAAAACAAAACAAAAAGATAACAAAACCAACTAATTTGTAACTACAATGTGAAAATAACATCAGAATTAAAACTTAATTAAATAACTTTGGTGTTTAAAAAAATTGCAATCTTAGTTTATATCTTTAAATAAAAAATCATATATTTTTTATATTTTAGAATGATAATATTTTTTTTATATTTTTTTATTTTCTTTTGCTATATTATATGTAATATTAATTTTTGACTTTATACATATACCTATTCAATAATGATATATTTTATGTATCCAATATTAAGAACATCGCGTTAATTGCACTTCAATTGCGATGTTACATCAAATCTATCGTTAACTACATCTGCGCGTTATCATTCTTATGATGGTCGATGAGTGCGTCTAGACGTCATTTGCTCACAGTCTCGAGAGAGAGCCAAAATAAATTCATCGTCCGTGGCATGAAACATTCTGATATTCGTTGACACTCCAAAAAATATTTTAAGATCTTTACATATTTAATCTTTATTAGGTAACCTACAAGCTATGACATATCCTCGACCCATTTTCCAGTTGCTTTATTATATATATTTTTTATTTTAATATATATTTTAATTGAATATATTAATATATGTAAAACTCAATTGCTATAAATATATAACTAGATGTAATAGTAGATGCAAAAGTAGACTACCAAAAATAAATTGATGACATCACCGATCGAAAAATCTATGTTAAAATGAAAATGAGTAAACAGAATATGATCATTTAACATTTATATTTACTTTGAAAAAAGCTAAATAAAATTAAATTTTCTAATTAAAAAGGATTTTATTAGTCGAATAAATTTAGAAAAAATACTCAAATAGTTATTAATGATGTAATCGACAAAGATAATAATATGAGATAAAAAAATTAATTTTCTTGTACAACATTTTGTTCTTAAAAAAAATGTCGATGAAAAGTTTAATATTTTTCTTTATTTCTTTCTCTCTTTTGCCGTTTTTATCTTTCTTTTCTTGTTTTATTCTGCATTTCTCATTTTTTTATCTCTTTCCCCTTTTTTCTCTTTTTTTTCTCAGTTTTGATTTTGCAGGCAATTCCGGGTGTTTCAGGCCATTAGTTACGCCACTGCGTGCGTGCATCAAACGAATGCATCTCGACATGCACCCGCGTTCCATCATCTTTCTTCCGATGCGCGTGTATTTTGGACCAGCGTACCGCTATTTCCATCCACATGGTGAGTATTCTCGGCGGCTTGTTTTGACAAGCGTCAAACCGACTGGATACTTGACAGGACGTTATCTCGGCAAAGCGGACATCAAGTACATACACAGTTGTGGTGTTTAAACGCATCGTAACATAACATACGACGAGAGATTGAATTGATCGGCTCTATAACGTAAAATTCAACAGCAAGCGCACGTGTAAAGGGAATTGGAAGAATGACATTTCAGTAACAATTGAACTTTGGCACTTGTTTATATAATTTTTATCAAGCTTCATATCCAACAAAGTGAATAGATCAGTAAAAATAAATTCATAAAATTACCGTTAAAAAAATCTGTCTCAAAATTAAGATGAGCAAACAAAATATATAATATGATCATTTAATAGTTATATTATATTATATTATCTCGATTTATAGTTTATTTATTTCAATAAAAGCTAGGTAAAAAACAAATTAATTTTTTACTTAGAAAAAATTTTTGAAGAAAAATGTATTTATAAAGACATTGTCTTTTTTATTATAAAATATTCTACTGAATATTTTATTAAAAAAAGATCTAATATATATATTTCTTATATATATATATATATATATATATATATATATATATATATATATATATATACATATATGTATATATATTTGTAATTTCTCTTAATATCAAATTCAAATTCTGTTAATATCAAATA
The DNA here is from genome assembly GCF_047496725.1 of Anoplolepis gracilipes. NCBI lineage: Eukaryota > Metazoa > Arthropoda > Insecta > Hymenoptera > Formicidae > Anoplolepis > Anoplolepis gracilipes. Next base: position 5,314,337 of record NC_132974.1, read on the forward strand.
CTATTATATACATAATATTTTATTATGTTGAATATTTTTCATTTTTAATTCTTTTTTAAAATTTTTCTAAAATCTATAAAAATTTATTTTATTTTATGATCAAAGAAAACCAATTACAATAATTTGTTCGTTGATATTATATGTGTATGTAATATCACACATAAATCAATTAGCTTTTAAACCGTAGATATATAAATAGCTAATCAAAAGTACAATAATCAAATAGGATCATCATAAAAATATTATCAGTTAACTTTAGTAAATGGCAGATAAATTTCAAATAGGATAATCAAATTGTATTATCTTAAAATATTATCTATTGACTTTAGTAAATTGCAGATAAAGTTCAAAAATAAAATAAATTTAATGTATAAATTAAAGCATACCGAGCATTTGTAAAGTTCCGTATTTGCAAAAATGAAAAAAAAAGATATATGTTTATGGAATTAAATATTTAGAGTTAAAAGGACTATGATGGAAAAAACTGAGATATATTATATATTAAAAAATATAAAATGCAAGTTGTGTATCAGTCGCTTCGTGCAGACGCGCTGTCTCGACCAAGTCGCGTAATGCGGTTACTTGTCGAAAAATAAAGTCGGGCAAGCCGCCACCGGAGGATGAGTATCGTCATCGATCCTCCGGTCCAACGCCCCGGTGTCTATTTTCATACCGTCTAACCTATTTATACATCATCATACGGATAACGTTCCACTCTTGTATCTGTACACGTCAGTGCATCGGCTCAAGCGACATTTTAATGCCTTAATCCTAATACTAAATCTAAATTTGCTTGTCAAGAGAAATATCTGAATTTTCAGGATTGTCGCTAGATAAAAGATTCAAAAATCTTTTTCTTGAAAATTTTCATAAATACAAACTTATTTTATCATAATTTTCTAAACCTGGACAAATCTCCAATCTTTGAATTGCTTTTCGTTCAATTCTTTTCTATGTTTTACCATTTTTCTATCTATTTATTCTTATTCCTATATTTAAAAGTAAAAAATTTACTTTTAATTTTTTTAATTAGCTACATTACTAAATAATAATAATATATCAGAAGTAAAATATTACAAACCAAAAATTTTACAAATAATGATTTATAATAATTATAGATGTTCAGGATGTTATTATCCTGAACTTATAAAAGGATAAATTTTCCCTAATTCGCTTTAATCTCTATTCGTTTTTACAAGACTTCATCAACCTCCTCCGATGCGTTTATCTTTCAGGGGATCAAGACAATTACCGATCGTGTAGGCGTACGGATTTACGACGAAGTCACCCGGAGCATTTCGACGGTGGGGTTCTGCGTACGCTTTACGATGTTGCATGATTGCCCTCTGACGTCAAAGAAAACGCTCCCCGGCGCTTTCACGGGTATACGAGAGAGCTGAAAGGAGTTCGCGAAAGAGAAAGACAGGACTAAAGGTCGTTCGCCTCGTCATTGGGTTCAAGCGCCTTCCCTGGAGCGGATGCAATCTATAAAAACGCGGCGATGATAAGGATGAGGATGAGGATGCGCGCGATTGCGCGCTGGATACATCTCTCGCTTATTAGATGTCGCAAATAAACCTCCTGTGTTTCTCAAATGCAAAGAAGAAGGGGAAGAACTGGTTTTCTTAATTCGCGCCGTAATTAACCGGCGCTAATAAAAACGCACGGCGTGTCGACCTTTATCGCGAATTTTAATCTCGAAACGATCTTAAATCCGAAAGCGTCGGAGTAATACAAACGAATGCCCGTTCCGTAAGATATTTTCGAAATCGACGACACAGACACATATATGCAATTTCCAATAATTAAGAATATAATCACTATTTCCATGCTTGTCGATAACTTTAGCGTAAAAGCATTTATGTGTGAATAAGAAAGTAAATCGATAACATTTTAGATGAGCTTCTATCTGTGCTCTCTCATTTATATAAAACTTCAAGCTCTTTATTTTATTTTAATAACAGTAATTATTTATGTTATAGTATAGCACTAATTATAAAACAATATATGATATGATATTTAGATTGTAGGCATATAGTGTGATTTTACATTTAGAGATTAGGCTATGTTAAAATTAGATAAATAACAAATAACGTTTAATTAGTCTTTTATTGGAAATTTCGTGGCCGAATTGACAATTTAAAATTCAAGGCCTATAATTTTCAAGCAAATAACAATTAAAAATAAAATGTTTTTGAAATTTCAGTTTCAGAAGAAAAATAAATAATGTTATAATCTTTTAATTCCAAACAAAAATTCTAATTTTAAATTTACTTATAATCATATATAATATTTAAAAAAATTAGGAACATAGAGAGAGAAAGAAAGAGAAAGAAAAAGAAAAGTAACAAGATAAGAGAAATAATATAATCTTTTATAATATTTTAATAAAAAAAAGATTTTAAATTAATTAAAAAATTTGTAATTTTTTAAAAAGAGATTCAGTGATAATTAAACATATGTATATGGCACAAAAATGAATATACATATTTCATAATATTTCCAGCTGTAATAACTGAAGTAAAATTTCGTTATTTCATCATAAATCAATTATAAAAATGTATGCAATATAATCTAATAGAACTATCATATTATTATAAAATATTATCTTCTTTCTTGATTTAATTACAGGTGAAAAATTACAGAAAAAAAGGAATATTATTATAAATTCCATTATAAACGTGAAAGACAGAGAATGAGAATAATCGCATCTTGCCCTTAAATTGGTTACTTTTATTAATTTTTTTTCAGTATCTGTCCTCCTAAAAAAATAAGTAATTTTCTTTCTTTTTTCTCTCTCTTCTTGTTCGTTCTAGAATAATAAATATAGTCGACGGGGGCGCGGATCTATTTCTGACTGGGGGTTAATATTTGATGACCGCACGCTTGCTGCCAGTGTATCTAAAAATAGGCAATCAATACGGTCGACTACATGTTAGAATTAAGTTCGTACACACGCGTGAACATGCGTGTGTATTTGTATATAATATCAATATTGCATATTAAGATTATCAGTTCTTGTGTCAAAGGATTAATTTCACATGAACATGTATATGTAAAGTTTCAAATTTGGCTTAAAAATACATGTAATATCAAGCATTTGCGTGTCACGTAACACATTAACGATATTATCTAACAGGAAGATTGTACGAGACGATCTGATACACAAAGATAAAAAGTCAATTTTCTGTATTTAAAACTAACTTCAAAGTTATTTTTGTATATTAATTGCTTACTTGTAATAATGTGTAACAGGTCAAAAATTTGTATATAATAAGCAAAAAATTTACGGTAATAATTTATAATTTATAAAGCCACTTTTTCGTATCTTTTTGGCAAACAATAAAAATTTCTCTATAGTAAAAATATTTAAAATAAATCAAATTATACGATGCATATTATAACACATATATACTTTATAAATATGTAAATGATATACATCAAACGAAATCGTCGTGTATAATGTATACTATAAATATCGTTATAAGTGTTGCTCACACGAAAATCATAGCTTTTCAGAAGCAATGAGTCGCGGCTTTTACGACATCTGGCAGCCGCTTCGATACAATCGCGTTTACACCTTTGCCGAAACCTTTCGGGGCCAACTGAAATATTAAAATCGTCCATGGGAAGCAAAGGAGGTGAATAAAAACGAGACTCCGAATAAATCGCGAGGGCAATTTCGAGATTTAATATGCGCACGAATTTTGTTCAAAGCGCAAAAACTAATATTAGATTCTACGACTTCTGAAATGAGGCATTGATATCAACGAATGTGCGAGCATAATGATCACGCCACAGTTACGCTAATTTGATTTTCCTACTTGAGAAAATTTCCGGAAGCACATTGCGATCCGGCATGTAACGGTCTATCTCGACGATTTGTGCTTTGTTTCGTTTTGATCGCGTTACAAAATCGGTCTAAAATCACTCTTCATTTATACTTTGAAATGTACACCAGTAAATGCTTCGTACGCGATAGAGTCATTTTTAGATAAATTTATAATTTTAAAATAGACGTATACACAGAATAACCACTTATATTTATCGAATACATTAATGTCGTTGCATAAAGCATATACATTTCTTAAATAGAAAAAATTAATTTGTTACCTTGACGTCATGTTGAAAGTCTGCTGATTCCGCCAAAGTCTCGCCATCGTCTTTGAAGAAGACTTTTAAGATGTTGCAAATACAGCGCGTACAGGCGTGATCGGACATTTCCAATTGACCGGGAATTTCCGTAACCGCACGTCATCTCGTGTCCGCGATTAGGATGACATCGATCGATTTTGTCGCGATAACACCATACCACAACGACCCACAATTTGTACATTTACACACGCACTTATATTTTCACTGTTTCTTAATTATATACATTGATTTTATATCTTTTATTATACTAGAAATTGAGAAGTCACACTATTACTTTTTCGCGCACTTTGCCATTGATCTATGATCGACTGACAGAGGGCCACTACCTACTGGATTGACGTTGCACCATAAAGGCATGTTCAAAAGAACTTGCATAACTCTTGTCATGGATATGTATTATTAAGAAATTGATCAAATGTTGGCATTTAAAGACGTACAATTGATGTTGCGTTTTTCATATGATGCGTGATTGGTTGATTTTTATGCATATGAATTGTGCGTCTATACAAATTTATTTAACTATAGCCATCGAGATCTGTCATCGCGTGCAACAGTATTTTATCGGTTATATATTATATAGCCTAAAAAGAAAAAAAAATGCATGCACTTTACTATTAACTGATTCACTTTATATATATCATTTTCCAAGAATAAATTGTCTTAAATATATTCTTTTTATTATTAGTTCGTTATAAAAAATATGTGTTTTCTTTTAAATGAATTCACTTATCAAGCTTTGAGATTCTTCATGTCCTAATTTCTCTCGTTATCATTAACAAGAGATGTAAATTTTTAATTCTATCTTTTTTTTATTTTATTTAGTCAGCACACATATCAACTTATTCTCCGCATCAAATTATTCAAGACAAAAGATAATCGATAAAAAGGGCAAAAATTCAAATTTGCATTAGGACTTATTTTTCTTATTAAAATTTGCATAAGATTTATCTTTCAAACAATTGGGATTATTTTATTAATTTGTTTATTGTGTTCTGTATTCTGTATTCTGTCTTGTTAGTAAAATATTAAAGTTAATTTACTACTTTTGGAAAGAGTGTTATTATTCCGCGCAAATGTTTGTAAATAAATGACAGTGCGAAGATATATATTAAAATCGATTCATTAAAATCAAGATCAAAATCAGAAAGTGACAACAATATTATAATAACGAAAACCATTAATTCTTTTATTAATTCTATATACACAACAATCAATTGAAGCATATAAATAAAATAAATCCCTCCATTATTGATTCTCGAGAATCTAGAAAAGAGAGGACAAAGTTGCGCACCTTTTTATGTTTCATCTCCGTATTGAAATAGCAAGTCGAACTTAATATTTATTGTATCTATCTTCAAGAGATCTCTTAGTACGTTGTCAAATTATTTATTAATAAGGAAAACTTATATAAAGAGCTAATATCTTGTGAAGTTTTGTGATTACTGTAGTACTTTGTGGACTCTTTCAAATAACTATAATTATTTTATTAATTTTATTGTTTCTTGTGTTCTATATTTTTAGTTTAATATTGAAATTAACATAAAATTACGTTTTAAAAGAGTGTTTCAAAAAATATTTTTGCGCAAATGTTTTTAAATGAGTGACAGTATATGAAGATGAATATCAAAATTAATTAAAATCAAGAAAGCGCAATAATAATATAATGTATCTCAAAAATCATTTTTTTATCAATTCTTTTAATCAATTATTTTAATATACAATATACTTTTATATAACTGAGTGTAAAAATAACTTGTTTTTTTTGTGCTATATAAAAGAAAAAAATATATGCATATAAAATTACATGTAGAAGTTATAATATCGTGTACATTGTAGGTGAATGAATGGTACTTGAAAGAATTCTCCAGTGACATATGAATGCCTGGTTAAACTGTTAGAAGAGCCGGAAGAAGAAAACGGAAAATGTCTTATTGTTAGACAAATTTTTCTTTTATGAGTAAAAGAGGCGAGAGGGAACCAATGTCTATATGTAAACAGCCATGAAATAATTTCTAGTTATTAATAAAAATATGCAAACTATAATCAAGATGTGTATATAATTCATTCTTCTTCATCTATATTTGATAATAACTAAGAGAATATAGAAGAATTATATATTTTTTCTTTAAAAATTATTACAAAATATCACTCTTGTTTTTATTCATCATTAAACTAATGTAACATATATGAGCATGAATCAATATAAAATAATAATGTTATAGATTTAATCATCTCGCATGCGTAATCAAATACTCGTAAGCACTTCCGAGCTATTGTTTAGGCCGTGGCCGTGAACTTTGAAGTCTGAAGAGATCACGACTATTCTCGGTTAAACAAAATCAATATGCATTAAAGAGCAGTTTCGTTTGTGAGAAAATAAAAGCTATCTCTGATACCAAGACTATATCATGATGACGTCAGAATCGTCATGGCAACTCCCTTAATGCACCCACGTCGAGCGGTCACATTAAATTGAATTTACCAAAATACAAAAATTAATCGGCCTAGAGAATTACGCTCTTACTAATGTTTGATATTTGTATTAATTTTTTCGTAGAAATTTGTATGCATATACATGTGAAAGAAATGAGTACACAAAATTGAAAAGATCTAAAAAAATATCTATTCTATACAATTTATATATCTAATACAACCATTTATACATATACAAGCAGTCAAAAAAATTTTCAGTCCTTTAAAAATTTCATATTATATTTATCAGAATAATCATGTAGAACCACGGACTTTGCATGTACAAAACCTACATTTCGTTAGACTTATAAAAATTAAAATAAACTTAAATAATCATACAATTACTCAAAATGCAAGTTGATATCACAGGCAAATATGTATTGTGTGTGTATAATATATGCACATTCTCATACATACATATATATAATATATATATATTATACATTATATTATATTTATATATTTATCCTATATATTATATATTTACATTATATATTATAATATATATATAATATATACATATATATATATATATATATATATATATATATATATATATATATTATACATTATATTATATTTATATATTTATCCTATATATTATATATTTACATTATATATTATAATATATATATATATATATATTATACATTATATTATATTTATATATTTATACTATATAATATATTATATATATATATATATATATATATATATATATATATATATATATATATATATATATGTGTGTGTGTGTACAATGAGAAGCTATTCTCTAACATAATCAAAAAAATATCTATACTTTCCACTTAACTTAAACATTTTTTAAAATAAATAAATCAACTGTTATGATAACGCATATGTTGATCAGAATGTCAAACCACGAACTTTGCATGTACAAAACCTACATTTCGTTATACTTATATAAATTAAAATAAACTTAAATAAGAATCATATAACTTCTCAAATTGCAAGTTGATATCACAGGCAAATATGTGTTGTGTGTGTGTGTAATATGTGCACATTCTCATACATACATACATACATACATACATATATATATATATATATATATACCCACACACACACACACACACACACATATATATATATACATGTGATAAGAAGCTATTCTATAACCTAATAAAAAAAATATCTATACCTTCTACATAATTTAAATAAACATTTTTTTAATTAAATATATCTTATCTCATAATATATATTTAATTTAGAATCTTTTCTGTGGCATCAAACATCGTCCATATTTTTTCAAATTCATTTATAAATGGTTTAACTAGTTCTGACTCATTTGTCACCATTAAATTCTCAAAATTTCCAAAAAATGCAGTCATGGTCCAATTTGTACTGCCAGTTATTACAATATTATTATCAATAATAACAAATTTATGATGCATTGCGCTATATAGTTGTTTATATTTTAGCTTAATACCTGCAAATAAAATAATAATAATAACTAAAAAATTATCACATTATCTATTTGATAAATTATATTTTAGATGATAAAATACTATGATTATATATTCCTATTATTCTTACTATAATTATTTTATTCTATGTTTACGTATTCTTAACTAAATATATGATTTATATTTTTAACTAAATATATGATTAATATTTGTGACAAACCTTCTTTATAAAACATCGTGGTTTGACTATAATCGTTTTGTGTCATAGACTCATCCAATACTATTTTTACAGTGACACCTCTTTTGTGAGCATTTATAATTGCCTTTGCTAAAATAGAACTTGTAAGAAAATACATACATATGTCCAAAGTACCAGTTGCAGAATCCAAATAATGTATAATTCTCCTACAAATGTTATTTAAGTATATGTTAATCAAGTATATTTCATCAGATTGCATTAAACTATAAATAAATAATTTTACTTTTATATTGCACAGAAAAGTTACCTGAAGTATTTTACTGCACAATTTGTCTTTGTACAAAATTCTTGGGAGTTCAGGTGTGGTCGACATAGAGCAGAGTCCTTTGAGAAAAACATGACTTCAAAGATTTTTGCTCTGTCCTCTGTATCTCTGCATGAATATTTTGTGCATCCATCAGAAACCTTAACAGTTTTCCTTTGAGAACGCTTATATGCTTTATACAATTGCCAAATTACTTCCGTCAAAAAAATACCAGTAGTTGCTATAATAACTTTTGTTTTCATTGTTAGGATTTCTACTGTGCAGAACTTCAAAATCCAGAATTTCTTGTTTTAATAAGAAGTTTGCTGTAACAAATAATGCATTTATATATTTAAAATTCAGCTTTTCTTAGCTTTCTGAATTAACATAACATATCGCAAACATTAATCCTAGTTGAGCAAATATAAAAAATTTCTTTTAAATTATTCTCAATATAATTCTAATATAAAAAAAAAATAATTCCTTTATTCTTATATTATTTTATTATTTATTATATTTTATTATTATATTATATTATACATAATTGTTTTCTCTTTGACTTAGCGACTTAGTTAAGTTTGGAATCGTCAAAGTATTTATTATCAACATTTAGATCATAAGTTATGAGATACCTTGTATATCAGTTTTAGATAGTTGCTTTTTATATCAGTATCAGAGATAATTACAGATAAGATTCGCGAACATATAATTGAAATATAATATTGAACGAAACAAGATTCTTGTAAAATATCATAATCAGCTGGAATCACGCTGGAATCATGGAAGATCTCACTGCGCGCCCTCTCACAAGTATGTAAAGGGAAAGAGAACGAATCTGATTGGCTGTTCCATATTGGGTCCCACGTTCTGACATATCGAATCACATTGCTATATTGTGTTGCTACGTCATTCGATATATCGATTCATAAGTTTTTGTTTCCATGTCAGGCACCAAATAATTTACGTATTCACATACATACACAGACATTTTCAAATACAAAAAAACCATGCCTTCCTAAATATGAGAAATATTGCAGTTTTATCAATGGCAAATATTTTCAAGTAAAACAAAGCCCGTATCAGAGAATCCAATTATCATCGCGCTTAACGTTCGAGTTTCGATAGGTATCGAGGTTTTTGGCAGATCCGAGAGCAAACATGTCCGCCGGTGAGATACAGCAGAATATTATTAGTCGGTCGGTTGACCGTGTTTGTGAGTAAATAGCAGTTGAATGCGCAACGCGGTTCTGTGACGGTGTGCTGACGTACGAAGAGCGTAGAATAATCCCGTCGTTGGATCGAAGAGAGCCGTAAGGATGGGTCTCTTCCCGACTTCCTCGCCTTTCGACACTGACGTCGGTGAGTAATACTGTGATTGCTCGTTTTTCGTCGAGAATGAATCACGACGAATGTCGCAACAATGGGCCATTCTCGCCGCTCTCGTGTAAACATCGCGAATCTGAAATTATCGAGCCCGTATCTCCCTAATCTACGAAGAGAACAAGCTCTCTCGCGTCTGCATTTAAGCGCATTAAGCGGTTGTTGACATTTGACCTCCAGTTATGTCGTTTGATTTTTAACGCTAGCTCCCTGCTCTTCAGCACTTTGTACTTGATCTTCGCGTTCTTTACGCGAACGATTTCATGTACAAAATAAGATAATGATGATTTCATCAATGTTTAATAATAGTTTGTTACTTGACGTTTTGATTAGAGGTCATAGTGTGATTGCAGAAATTAATTATTCTTTTGTCGCATTATGTACGATGTTTGCTTTAATTATTTTGTTTTGATGTCTGTTTCAATTATTTAATCTTTGTATGAGTGTTATCAATATAGTTTTGTTAAGAAAGACTAGCTGCTGTTCTTAATTATACATATATCATTGAATATCTGACATATTATTTTTTATGTATTACTATTGTTTCTATGATATCAGAAAAAGCAACTAATGAAAACAATGTAACGGAGGAATGGGGGAAGATATTGGATATCTGTGACAAAGTAGGCACCTCCAGTCAGAATGCTAAGGACTGTTTACGGTCCATTGTTAAGAGATTATACTGTCAAGATCCACATGTTGTTATGCAAGCTATAACAGTTAGTATATTGCCTTTTATATAAAAAAAACTTAATTTTTTTAATATTCTGCCATATTTTTGATTACTTATTTTTTTTTAGTTATTAGATGCTTGTGCCAGTAATTGTGGAAAGATTTTCCACTTGGAAATTGCGTCCAGAGATTTTGAAAATGATTTAAGAAAACTAATTAATAATCCACAACCAAAAATAGTGGAGAAAATCAAAGTGCTTTTAAAAAAATGGGTAGAAGGTGACTTCAAAACAGATCCACAATTGAACCTGATACCAAGTTTGTATAACAAACTTAAAAGTGAAGGCCATGACTTTTCTTCTGTCTCAGATACAGTGAGTCTTAATTCTGCTACACTAGTGTTATTGCATTTATTTCATTAGAGATGTAAATTATTTACATTTAGTACAAAGTCAAGTATTGAATTGCAAGTTTAGACAGAACTGTATTATTAAATGTCAGATAAGACTATCAGTTATTGATACTGCCTGTTTTTCTTCTGAACTTTTGTGTAAACATCTTGTAGCTACTTTATACAACTTATTTTCTATTTTAAATAAATTTTGATTTGAGAAACATGATTTATAATTTTTTTGATATTTTTAAACTTTATCCTATTTATGTAAAATATCTTTTTTAGCCAAAGCGTTCTAGTACCCTGAGCAGAGATCCTAATGTAGTAACAAATTCACAAGAAGAAGCAGATATTGCGAGAGGTAATAATTTAATATTATATTTTTACACCTAATAATGTTTCAAGCTTATATCTATCAAGATTTTATATATATATATATATATATATATATATATATATATATATACATACATCCACACATTTATTATATAATTGATATTTTTTTTTTAGCCATACAACTTTCGTTACAAGAAAATAAAACACATACTCAAAGCACTTCATCACATAGCTCGCCAGCTTCTAAAAAAAGTACTAGTTTATATCCAAGTGTGAATTCTGTGCTTGCATCTACAAGTACTTCGGAAGGCAGAAAAGTACGTGCTTTGTATGATTTTGAGGCTGCAGAGGATAACGAACTGACATTTTTAGCAGGAGAAATAAGTATGTAATAAAAATTACAATGCATGACATACAACACATGTGAAAGTACGAAATTTCTGCTAATTGTGAATTTAACTTTTTAGTTAATATTTTGGACGATTCTGATCCAAATTGGTGGAAGGGTAGCAATCAAAGGGGTGAAGGGCTCTTTCCCTCCAATTTTGTTACTGCTGATTTATCTGTTGAACCAGAAGAATTTACTAGTAAGATATACAACTTAATTAATTTTTTCTAATGTATTATGAAGATTAAATTTTTAATTTATTTATTGTCTATGATTGAAACAATCTATGAATGTATTTATGTACAGAATTAGAACATAGTAATAAGAAGTTAGTGCAATTTGCGGAAGAAGTAGAAGTAAAAATGATGAAACGTGAGCCAGAAGTGGTAGAAGTTGAAATAGATGAAAAGAAAATGGATAGATTATTACATCTGTTTCACGAAGCTGATCCACAATGTGATACGTCCGATCCTCAGGAAATGCTTGATTTAGAAGGTAATTTGTGTCTTATATGTGTCTTAATAAAAACATCAAATTAAAGAATTTTACATACGAGTATTTTCATTATATATCTGTCGGTTGGATTTTACAGAACAAGTTACTGCAATGGGGCCTCTGATTGACGCGGCTTTGGAGAAAGTAGATAGGCGACACGCGCAGCTTACTCAATTAAGTTCCGATTTGGTCGACGCTCTTAATTTATATCATACTTTGATGAGAGAACCCGCGCCTCCAACGCCGTCTGGTTATACTTTGCCCAAAATGCAACCACATTTAAGTCCTTATCCATTCCACAATCCGGGACCACCACCACCACATGTAAGTCAATAAATAAACTTTAAATAAAATCTTTACAATGATATGATGTATATCTTGACAGTAACATATACAACGTATATCTTTTAATAGATGTTTAACGGCATGCCGCCTTCTCCATTCCCCGCCGGCTCAGGCCCGGTAGGGTCGTATAACGCGAGCTTACCGAACAATGAATATATGGGTCCTACCAGTATACCGAGCATGACTTTACCACAACATTTTCAAGTTCAATCGGGACCTCATCAACATCCGCCTCCACAGGGACATCCACAAGGGCATCCACAGGGACATCCACAGGGGCCATCTCTGCCACCGCCCGATCAAACTAGCCTTCCTTATCAACCACAAGGGTACGCTTAATTTATTTTTCTTTTATCGTAATGTTGGTTGCACAAAATTCACTGTAAAAATACCATAAGTATAGTATATTGTCAAGTTAGTTTTGCATTTTTTGCACATAGATATACAAATCAGATTTTAATAATAACATTAAATGTTATTAAAAAAATATTTAAAAATATTTTCTTTTAATTTTTTATACAAGAAATGAAAATTTAATGTTACATAGCAGATATCCATCTCAGAGTGGCCCAGCACCAGGGCCATATGGTCCACATGGGCCTACAGGACCCTCTGTAAACCAGCAATCGCAATATGCTCCTCCAAATGGACAACACATGATGTAAAGCAAAACTATGCGTTACACATTCATCTTGTACTCTAACTCAAGCTCTGTACAATATATATTACTATATTATAATTATTTAAATAAACATACCCAAAGTAGCCAAAGATAATGGGTTTTTAATAAAAATTTTATTTTTAAATCTATATAGGCACTATTGTTTAAATGCGACTAGAAAAAGCAAAAGCAGAAAGTGACTTACATTGTCTACATTACAATTATATTAGTTATGATCATTAGATATTTATTGTTTAGACTGTTCAATTTTAGTTTATACATTCCTTTGGCCCGTTTGGTTTCCGTTATTATTTTACATATTTAATTCAGTAAATATTTTAATGTGCATTTTATATCTATTTTAAATATACTTGTATTATTATATTATAATTATATGTATATATATATATATATATATATATATATATATATATATATATATATACACATACATATATATATATATATATAAAGAAAATTAATTCTGCATACGTTGTTCCATGTTACAAACTTTGTCATATATGTGTCATAAATTGTAAATTTCTTTTTAAATAATAAGTCTTTGCAAAGTCATAGAATATATGACGGGTTTCGGAAATTGTATATGAATGGAAAGTTCGAATATTTTGTAGTTTTCTACTCTGCTATTAAACCTCAATGAAGTAATTGCCAAACGGAGACTGCAGTGTGATTACTAAAAAAACGAAGTGATATTTAAGAGATGTTACAATCGTAAAAAATGTTAAAACGCTTATAATTGTCGAACAATGGTGGAAATGATTTTCGAAATAACTTTTGCAAAAAATGTCTCAATGTGGTCTAGTCTATCCGTACAGTAAGACTAATTCTTATTAATTGTTAAATTAACAGCGAAACTGCGAGAAACTTTTTATGAATTGTTAATACCTAATAGATATGCATAATATTTGTATATGAAGAAATGTCCTGCTTCTGTCGAACGTAATGAAAAACAGCCAATATTTTTCTGGCTGATATTTCGAACACATTAAAGTTATAATGTCATATTTATCATTTTTCAAGAATAGATACTGGGCATATTGACATAATTGGTCAAAACTTTTGGCTTCTAATGAGAACGATATAGTAAAGGAGTAGAAAAAAAACATAAATGAAATAATGGCAAAATGCGTGCAAAACTTATCCCTCAAACTTAGATGAAAGTATAATTTAAGGCATAATTTATGGGATAAAATATAGCCATATTTTATAACAGTATACTGCTACTATATCTCAACGAATAAAGACGCAAACGAGATAGAAATTAAAAGCAAAAAAAAAAAAAAATGAATAGATTTTATGAAGAATAGCGCAATTTATGCTATGTATGTTATGTTACCATTAAACTGGCTTTATTTATATAATCTATTATCATTTCATTATATTCCTTATTTCTCATATACAGATTTGTTTGGCGAAAAAAATCTTGTGAAAATACAAAATAAAACATGTATATTATGTACAAAACAGCTTAAAAATACATTTTTCGAAGTGTTAATTGCTTTTTTACTAATATATCATATTTCTCTTATTTTAAAATCATATGGAGAAAACTTTAAGGAAGAAAATATTGAAAAAAATCTGAGAAAGTATTTATTATTCTTGTAACAAGATATCAAATAATGAATATTAACTATCATCTAAAAAACGTGAAAATTTCAGAATCCAGCTATTGTAATAAAAAATGTTAGAACTCCTAAAATTATCTTTAATTTTTAACTTCTCTATATTTAATATTTTTTTTAGAATTTTTACAATTATATATAAAATTACATAATTTTACCAAACATTATTTCAGATTTCCTATAATTTTTAGTATATGTTATATTTATAGATATATTATGTGCAATACATCATTTGTCATTCTTAATTAAACAATTTAATGAGGCATACTATTTGCCAATTATAGACTATCATTAATGAAGAATGTATTTTCCTTATTGATTTCTAAATCCTTTGATGTTTACGTAAAAAGTGCTTATTAATTTCTCACTTCTTTTCGCCGCGCCTTATTACCTTCTTGGCCTTCTTTGAAACTTTTACAGTAACAATTGCTTCTTACAATACACTTGAGAATTATTTAAAATTTTATAATAAGTATGTAAGCATACGTAAGGAATAATATAGTTCCCCGTAATGAAAGATTTACGATCGATGAAACAATGAATTAATGATTGAAAAATCTCGCGAATATGTTCCGTTATTAATCGTTTGTTTTCCTTATGTAACATATGACATGCATCTCCTCGCATCCGTATACATACATGAATTTCAATTTATTTTTATTTGCTTAAGAATTTTTTCTTCATTTTTCTTTATTTGAATTGATACGAAATAAATTTTAAATTCTTCATAAAAATCAAATATATAAATATAAAAAAGTAAAAAAGGCGTCAAGTGCATCCGTCTGTTATAAGGAAATTGTTCTGTAAAACAATATTTTAATTGCAATAAAAATTATAAGAAATTTATATTGTTGCAAAAACTGTTCTACGAAATAGTTATTTCAATTTTTTTGAAAGTAATGATATCATATATACAATGAAATTGCCAAGAATAAAAAATAATATATATAATTATCAATAAAAGTGGTATTTTATAATGGACAAAATCTGTTATGCAAAATAATATTAATGTAATAAAAAAACTATTGTAAAATTTTAATTTTAATTTAAAAAGTTATTTATATAATTTATATCATAATTATATATCATAATTATAGTGTTCTAACAACACGTTGTACATCGTAAGAGAATGAATGTTAAACTTCGTGTAAAATAAATTAATTAATTATATTCGCTGCCACGATCTACTTAATGCAATATAAAATAAATTCATGCGGAATATTTTGTATCTTAAGTTTCAAATTAATTATTAATTAATCGATACATTGATATATAACTGCTTTTTAATACTTTAATCTTTTTATTTTAATTATTTTAATCAATTTTTCAAATGTTTGTTTTATTACATGATCTCAAACTAAATGACGATAACGAAAAATTTAAAGTATTGAAATATATATGACTTTAAGTATTGCATTAAAAAAATAATTACTGTTATAATTTATAATTTTTATTTCTATTGCTTCGATTCCTAGTTGAAATTATAAATGAATAATTTGGGAAAATTGCACAATTTTGACAAAAAGCCATTGTCGCGATGTAGTTACAGTTGTTTATTGAAAGTTAATTAATTGTCAATTGTAGTGATTATAGCAAATTATTTCCTGTCAATATTTATCATGTTTCGAAAAGCAATTTGACTATATATACGGAGCATTTCGCATCATTACCTTACTTCTCGAGTATCGTCGCGCAAATGACAACATGCTGAGCGCCTTTGATAACACAATAACACACTATATGTATACTATAAAGGTCAAATATATTATGTGTTACAGATAATTTGCTGCCGTGCTCTGACAATGAAATATTTAATTCATTACATACATTTTCTACATTTTATATATTTTATAATATAAATTAATATTGAACATTCTGTATCTTGTATCTCAAATTAATATGGATAAATAGCTAAATTGCAAATAAATCTAATACTCGTATATATTGAAAAAACAAAATTTATTTTATTCTGATTAAAAAATTATTTGTAAATTTACTTGGTATTATTATTTTATATGTTCTTCTATTCTTTCAATTTATGAAAAGAATCAATTTATTTAATATTAAAGAATTATGTAAGGGAAAAAAATTTTTTTGAATTAATAAATTTCTTGAATTAATGAAGAATAAAGTTGAACCATTAAAGATCACATATAGGTCATTTTGATCTTATCAGTATTTTAACAATAGAATATTCCGAAGGCCTTAATAAAAAAATGTTTGAAATGTATATTTTCATTTTTACAGTACATGATTATTTTGTAGATATCAAGAAATATATATATATATATATATATATATATATATTTCGTACAGTTTTTGTTTTATTATTAAAATCATACAAAATTTTCTCGATACATAATAATTTAAAAAAGCAAAATAATAATAAGTCACATTAATTTTTATTGTGCAGATATAAAATCAAGAAATGTTTTTTTTATAAATTTAAATCTTAAAATCATTAAAACCCTTTTAAATGGTTAATTAATTAATTCATTCATTTAAATTTTTATTAAAAACTAATGATTAAATAACATATCTCTGTCACTTTTAAAAATTTGTTATTAAAAATTTAAGTAGTAACAATCTGTTAGTAATAAACAATAATAAACTTATTAATATACAGTTGTTTCTAATTTTATAATACAGGTATATATGTATATATATATATATATATATATATATAATTTTAGTGATAAACTATATAATATTATCTTACATTGTTTAATAACAATTTTAATTATTACAAGAACAAAAAAGAGAGAGAGAGAGAGAGAGAGAGAGAGAGAGAGAAACTTTGTGTTGCTATAATAATTTTCACATATTTTATTGTATTTAGATTTTTAATATAATATCGGGATATTAATAATAATCTTTCTTTATTACAATATTAATTTTCCGTTGCAACTACAAGATTTATTGTATTAAATTTTTTAAATTCTTAATTACTTTAATTATTGCGCGCGTATTCTTATTTCATTTTATATTACAATTACATTACTAATGTTAATGCGTATCAAATACTAAATAGCGTGTTATTAATAATTATCATTTTTTGATTTCATAATTTTTTATATATTCAAATTGACTAATATATTTATTAATAAACTGGTAATATGACTTAACTTTTACCAATGATTTATGAACAATTATAAGTGTAAGAATTTTCTAACAATAAGTAATTTTACAAATATCCGTGCTTTATGTCTGAGTAATATAAGCATCACTTAACGCATCTGATAAATGAATAATAGCACACACTTATCTAATGAATTATTCCTTGAAATATAAGAAAATTTATATGCAACCGCCAATAGTGTAGTATAAATATTTAAACATTCTAAAATTATTGATAATTATTCATACATAATGCAGTTGAAAGGTATATTTTTGAATTATTATTATTATTATACATTTTTTTAATTAATGATACTCTCTTTAAAAAATGTGCACACCTATATATGTAATTATAATTATAATCAGTATATAATTCATTTTTCTATAACTAAATCTACGTATTTGGATGTTACATTTATTGAACTATTCATTAATAATATATTTTTTTATATAATTTTGTTTTTTTATTATAATTAACAATTATGTGTATTAAACGTTTGCTGGTTTTTTTCGCTCTTGATTACTATTTTCGCTGTATGCGTCATTTTTTTATTGCTCATTTATTATTGTTACATCATATATCAGATATTGTATCAATAACCGATCAATCACAGCTTCCTTATAACTGTTCTATTGATAAGATCGTTAGAATAATGACTAGATTCCCTTGGCAATGGCATTTCTTGGATCGACAATAGACCAAACAACCTTGGCATTAACATTCTAGATCCTTCGGTTTTGTTTCCATGCTGTAGACAAGACTTCATGATTATCAATCATGATAACTAAGTTGCCGTAAAATAAACAGAGTTATGCGATAAAGAAAAAAAAAACAGTCATGCAGTAAGACAAAAAAAGAAATTCTAGCTTTTACTCTTAATGCTATTTCTTATAAGCGTCTGCGTAATTCAGAATAAATACTTTTCTTTAAGAACTTTTTGCTTGCAGAAGAAAATATATGTAGTTTTATATGTAACACATTTGTTAATCATTATTAATTAAACAATGAAACAAGAAAAAATGTCTAATATTTTCGTAAAAGATAAAAATATGAAAATTAATAAAGTTTTAATTTCAGGCTTATGAATATATATGATATTATAATTATTTATTATCACAGAAAAGCTATAATAATAAATAATACTTTTATATGTAATAATTTGTTTATATGTACTAAAAAAATAAATAAATTCTAAGTTTCAATTTTTAATATTTGCTGTGATAGAATTCCTTTGTCTCTTTGCTTGGCAAAATGTTCTAATTATATTGTTATCCTCGAATTGGAATTTTTCTATCAAGACAGCATCTTGTTCTTGTTTTACTGTTCTCATATGTAGCTCAAGGCTAATATAATTATTTTTCTAGGTCTAGGATAAGCTCATCTTAAGTCGGATTCCTCCGAATGTATCTCGATAATCGAGGTGATGAGCATAGATTAGAATCGCGATCTTTTTACGAATGTCTAAACGATTTTACTATTAGTATAGTATTTCTAAAAAGAAATAGGTACGTAAATATATAGAAGATTAAATATAATATAATGAGAAGTTGATAGATATCGCAATTAATAGACATTTGATCAATCTTTACACAATATTCTTAGCCTCTTAAATATTAAAATATCTATTTGCGGAATATTTACAGTGCATAAATTACAATTCAGGTATGCAAGGATTAACCTTTTAAACAGTCAATTTAAATGTTATGAAAATTTATATCTATGGTTGGCGGGAGCAACTGCTTAAGTACCTGTTAAAAGATTTGATTATCTTATTTGAATGTAAATAATAAATTAAAAAGACTAATAAAATCAAGATGTGTCTAAAATAAATTGTACAATACATAGACGTTGCAACAAAACTATTAATAATAATAATATTATTGACATACTGTTGAGGAGAATTAAATCTTATTCTCTATAAATTTATCTCATATAATAACTCTTGTATTTTAACAAAACTATGCGAACAAAATTCTCTTTTATATAACAAATATTGTCGATCATAAAATAAAAAAAAAATTATTTCGTTGAATTATAAAGTGGTTGAATTAAAATCAAATTAATAGCCGAACGTGTTAAGTGATTTTATATAGAATTATTGTCTACCTCAAGCAAACTTAAAACTATTCACAGGATAACTGATGGAATGTATATATTCACATAGATCATATGGATATATACGGCATGGCAGAGAATGCGGGAGTTAACGGCGTAGGAGGCTATAGAGAAACTACGATTAGTTAACCGATGGCGAAATTTATTTTTTCAATTGATAGATAGCATGTCGCGGCAGTATTTTAATCGGTCATAATTTGTGGAATGTGAAGGAAGAAATTTTCGAAAATGTGTCAAATAAAAGAAAATTTTCTTGAAATAAAACGTGACATTGTGTTATTCGACTGCTCGACAATTTTAAAATCAATAAATCTGGAAACATTCCGATTATGTCACATGACACTTGCATATTTATTATTGTGTTATTATTTCACTTCTTTCGTATAATTTGCCATCATTGATCAAAAGTCGCGTTATTATTTCGAATGTAACATTAGCCGTAAACCTCATCAATCTGTCGGGTCATTATATGCATGCTTGAATTATGATGTTACCTTTCTGTGAATAATTTCGTGATAGTTTCTCTGCATAGTCTTCGGTATAAATTGATTTATTACAGAAGTTGAGATTATATTAAAAAACTAAATATTACAGCAGTGTATCACACTATATAAAAAAAATCTATTGTATGTACACATGTATGAAAAGAAAAAAGAAAGAGAGTAAAATTTTCTCAGTTTATTTTTTATTAAACAATATATTTTGTTTTGCACAATAACCTTTATCTTCATAGTCATTCAATAATTTCGTTCTGACTTTAGCGTTACTAGCTAATAATAATTATGCGGATTTAAGTGTAAGTTTTCAAATTTTGATAATAAAGAGTGAGCCTAAAAATCGTCTATTTCGTTACCCTCGAATTCGGACTTTTTGATTTGAAGATAAATTCCAATTTCGAAAGATCAAATCTTTGGTCGGTTGCAAATTAAGCGGTAGTGAAAGTAACATATAGTGAAAACATAGCGCGGAAAAGAACGTGCATTAAAGGTATATTTGATATTTAGCAGAGGTTGACCTCAGCGACCGCGCAAATTTGATGTGCGAATTTTTAATCTCTGATAGTCTCTCGTGTAATTGTAATTTTTAATTTTATTATCGTTGCCCATTTTAAGCATAGGCCATCTCGGTTCTTTATTTTTTTTTTTTTTTTTGTACACACAAATTATTTTTTTTAATTGCATATATTTTTAAAAGATTGCTACACCTACAAAACGATCGATGATGATGATTACGTAAATATATGATAAACATAATATCATAAAAATGAACATTATATTATTTATCTTTTTTTATAAAAAAAATAGATGAAAAATTTTAGATAAAAAAATTAATTAATTATGTTTCATCTTTTTGCTATTATAATACTTGCGGTGAAAAAAGAAATTAAATTTACAACTACTACGATGATCTCTCTCTAAACTGTGATTTTAGATATTCTTTAATATAAAATCAATTTTCATATTTTTATAGTGATATATGAACGTGCCTATGTGTACACGTGCGGGTGTGTAGGTAAAATGTCTGTTTGTCTGAAGGGAACTTTCTTCTTTATCAAAATAGTTCACTTCTCATATACACAAAGTATACTATATCCATCTTTACAACCTTGACGAATCTTGCGCCAGTTTAGATTACTTCACGAGAGATCATCAAGCGACAGTCCAGATGTGGTTTTCGTAATAATTGTTTCTGTTTCTACTGTCCTCATTGCCTATGAAAAACATTCTCAATCTCGATATAGAAAAAATATACGTAATTTGTCAGTTTTGCCGATCTGAAGCTGGTCCGTCTTTTATTTTTACAAATACCTATATAAAAATTATAATTTTCTCCAATTATACGCAAATCACAAATGTATTTTAAATGTATTTTACACAAGGATACAGGAAGGTATCATAAACTTTTATGTGGCTGTAGGTAAAATATGTGTAAAATACACGCTAAAATTTTTCTGCAGGAATTTTAATTAATTTTTATATTGTTGTAAAAAAAGCTGATATAAGCATATTTAATTTTTAAGCTAAATAAGATAATAAAAATGTGTTATATAAAAAACTAAATAATATATAGATATGATAATTTTTGTTATTTGTAATGACAATTGTGTAACAATAAGCGATGAAAACGATGAATATAAAATTCTATCAATCTAAAGCAGATTCTAGCACAAAAGTTTTTTATTCATCGATAAATTAACTGCTTGATTTTATTTATGAAATTGATTATTAGGTAGAATATACGTCTCATATTTGTCACCTCGCATATTTGTGCGATAATTGCATGTTATGTTAATGAAAAATAACAGCTTTGGCAATTCTCGAGAAATTTTGTAAGAAGGAAACGGTGAATCCTAGCGCAGGCTTTCGTAATAATGCACTAACAGAACTATGTTATATCGAGATACATGATAATTCACACCATTGTCTTGGGACAATGTTTATTGTCTGGATTTACGACTTTACGAGTTAGGCGCATAATATTAACGGTCCAAATAACGACGCCATTAATTTTATGATGGCAACTCTTATAGGAACAATTATACTTTTATTAGCGAACAAGTGATGAGATATTAAAATACGGAAACAATATTTTCTCCCTTTCTTTCACATAAAGCAGAATTATATAAAACTTTTACGATAGCTTGTATAAAAAAATTAATATTAATGGTCAATCAACAAGAATAGCAGTGTGACATCTGCAATGTTTGCAAAAATGCCAAATACATAGAAATTATCAATGAAATTAAAGAAACAGTAGAAGAGAAGAAACGATATAACACTCAAGCAGAACATTATATTATTCTAATGGCGTCATTTATTTTCTTCGATATGCGCACATTTGACTTTGATCGGATCTGAAAGCAATGCTTACGTATGTATGAATCTTCATATGAAAATATATTCATATATGTATCATATATGCGTTATTAATTCAGCTTAGCGACAAACTCTTTGCGTTATATGTATATGTGAATTAATCATAAATTTTGCGAAATAAAAAAAATCTTTAAAGAGAAAATATGTAACAAATAACTATTATCAATTAGACCAGTCTTTTCTCGGATAATTAAAATCAAAATGTTCTTATTATAAATTCTAGACTTTGGTGTTTATATTATATTTTGATTGATTCATATTTTGCTATTATTTCCTTTTGCTTTTTATTTAATAAGTTTTCTTTCGATTTTCTAAGATTGCTATCTAAGTGTTGCTTTATAAAGCGACTAATTACTGTCGGATTTTTTAAATTAATTATATTTACAATAATTTTTCATTAAAGCACAATGCTCATAACTACTTCTACTATCTCTATTTAATGTAATAAATAATTTATAAGTAAAATTAAAGTAAATATTTTCCATTGAAATATTAAAAATTTTTTATCTTATCAGTGCGTCAATTTCGTCTAATCAATTCTGAATTCTCAATTTGCACATATCAGTTTCTAATTCTACATATTTAAGAATCCAAGAGCTCTTCAAGAAACGTTGACATTTAAATCTTTGTGATTTAAATTCAACTATGTATATTGGATGGAATTCGTTATAAGATGAGGAATAAATTTTATATGATTTATTATCTTATTCTGACACTGCTTTTTTATTTTGACGGAGAGTCAAAGTCAAACAGATGTCTGACCGATGAAATTTCTAGTAAAAGCGCGATAAATCTCAAACGGAACTTGGCCCCGGTTTCTGCAAGCATTTTTCGTCTTTCACGTCTGCATTTCGCACGATCTTTCGCAACGATTGCACATTGCCATTGTTCGGCCGGTTGCAAAGTGTTGTGCAAAGTTGTCACATGCTGTTTCAAACCGGGAAAAGCGTCGGTCAGGATATCAGCAACGGCATCGTTTGACATTTTTATTGCATCGACGAAGTACCATTCACGTAAATGGCACGTACCATGCCATACGTGTATTAATTATTACAATTGACTACGCATATAAGAAGCATCGGCCTCCGCGTGTCAGATGCAAATAAAGCGTATTAAATTTATCACACGCGCAAAGTTGGCCATTAGCTTTAATACTGTTTATGCGCGCACGCTTGCATATTAAAAGGTATAAATTTCGTGGAACAAGGCCGTGTACAGAGAATCGTCGAACGGAGGTTTGCGCAGACCGGTTGTAGTTAATCTAAATGAAGTACAGGCGACATTTAATACGAAAGATGAAAATAAATGTTTTCTCAAATTATGTGCATACGCGAAATATATCTTTTTAAGTTGTCGCATTCTCCGTTGAAATAAGTAATTCGTTTCAAAATATCTGAATAAAATCGTAAAAGTAATTTAATTGCATTTGTCATTTTTTGAGAACGCAAAAATAAATAATCTCTTTTTTTACGAGTCTGATTAAAGTAGTCCTTGAAATACATTGCGAGAAAAATTTAAGCGAAGTAAAATATCTGATATTTTTCCTATGACAATTTAGCTTTTTGAAATAGTATTGATTTGAAAACCACTTATTGTTAAATTAATTTTTTCCTCATTTATTTCTGTATTAATTGTATTTGAAATCAATTATACAGTCTTGTTATGATAAAGCATATTTCATAAAGCATTGTCTTTCATAAAGCATACCATGCTTTATTTTCCGAAATTTTACTTTTATATTCAAAACAATATGTCTCATCTTATTTACAATTTTAAAAAATCGATGATATCAAAAGTATTAATTAATTAAATGTCCTGGTGTCAAAAACGAAATGAATTGAATTGGACTCCGAGATCATCGATGGCACCAAGGTTGTCATTATTCCTATCGTTAATAGACAGTCCATCGTATTATATTAATCACGTCTTATATAATTTTCTAGTATTCAAGAAAGTAAATTTTTTATTCCTATTTCTTGGTGCTCTCCAAGAATTGATCCTCATTAATATTTTTAATTCATTCAAGATGTCGATGAACCATGGCGACATATAGTGGTTCACCATCATGATTGTTACGCAATAGTGCAGCTCACAAAATCGTAAAAAGATATAATTTATTATATATATATATATATATATATAATACATTATTATTATTTATAATATATTTGTTACCATGTTTATTATTTTATTTAATTATTATAAAAATTTATCTTGTATAAAATTTTCTTTCTTTCTTTATAATTAAAATTTAATTCGCAATTTTTATAAAAAGAAATAACGTTATTTTTTATTCTAATTTTATTATTTATTGTTGTGTTTTAATTCTTTTTACATTTAAGCGGAAGAATTGCATCGAGTGACATAATTTTACAATCGAAGAAAATCCTGAGCATTCCATTATTGGCACGCATCGCTGATCGACGTTGCGACTATTATAAGTGTGCGTAACAGGTGTTCGAGAAGTTACCGGAGCCGGCAAAAGTGTTACATCAGCGAAAAGGCGATGCGATCGTCATACATGTAATAGCATATGCAGAATACTTTTAACAAGGATTTATCAAAGCGCGAATCACAATCAAAACAATTATTGACTGTGAATATATTGCATTCCAAAAAATATCATGTTATCCAATTTATTGTTTTACAATTTTTTGTGGTTCTATTTCAACAAATAATTTTATAAAACTGTTGCATAACAAAATAATAGATATGCTAAAAACCATTACAGAGGAAGAAAAAAGAAGACGATAAATATTCAATGATACGAATATCCTTGGATATTCTTTAGATATTTAATTAAGAGAAAAAGAGAGAGAGAAAGAGAGAGAGAGAGAGAGAGAATCGCAATATTTAAACAAATTAATATCATCATTATTTTCTTGCTATATTTATTATATTTGTAGTTATCATCTTTGGCTCTTTATTGACGTAATTATGTCTAAACGTCAATTTTTGAAAATATAAAAATATTAAGAAATTATAATGATTATCAAAACATTAACATTAAATTTGCACTCCTATTGTGGCACAGAAAATGCATTCAAGTGTAATAATAAATTAAAAAATTAATTATGTATGATATTATTACACAATAAAATTTACCTTTCTATTTTTTTTCTTTTTTCTCTCTC
This sequence comes from Anoplolepis gracilipes, assembly GCF_047496725.1. NCBI lineage: Eukaryota > Metazoa > Arthropoda > Insecta > Hymenoptera > Formicidae > Anoplolepis > Anoplolepis gracilipes. The sequence goes on from NC_132974.1 coordinate 5,340,451, forward strand.
TCTCTCTCTCTCTCTTTTTCAGTTAAAAGAAGACTTATCTCAGCTGAGAATTAAAAAAATGTTGGATTATATAATAAATTCATCTCATATAATCTTAATCGCGATATCATGCAACGTTCTTGTTATAGTCTGCAACACCATATACCATTATTATTATTGTTGCAACAATATTGTCTTTACAAGAATTTTCAATTATATCGCAATGAGAGAGAAGTTAGACTTAAATAGACGAATTTATTCACGTTTTATGTATAAGTCACTTATAATTGTAATTCGTATAAAATTCATCAATATGAAAAAGATGACACTATTTTTTTGTCACTTTATTTGCATGACAATTAACATCGTTAATATCGATACCGCAAATATTATCATTACTCATTATTATCACTACTGCGACATGTCTATGTCAATTTCCTCCGTAAAGAGACTTAGGTTTCGCCAGTCTGACACAACCGGAACCTTCTCCACTTTTCAACCGAGGACCGTGGAAATTCCGAGAATAAAACCGCTCGCTGGATCCTAACCGCGAGTTGCAGCACAGATGACATTGACTATCCTATTACTTGTCTACAGTTACCACTTGGTGAAAGTTGACGATGCGCATCTTCAAGGTCGTCGGAGCGACCGTTTTTACTCACAAATGACGTTTTCTGAAATTTGGTCTCCTGAAATTCTTGTCTTACCGTGAGACAACAACGAATTACCAAAATTGGTAGTGTGACTTTTTCTTCCTGAAACGATTGTAAACGCGGTAAAACGCATAGATAATATTCTGAGTGACGTGCGAAACGAACAGAGGCAGCGTCTTAATTGCCGGGAACGTTAATTGCTCCATTGTGCATTTCAATTACTTGACACGAGCGAGTAACAGGTTTTTGAGTTCGCACGGGAAACAATGTTAACAATAATTTAATAAGATATTTAGCACAGTTGATGGCTATTGTATGTGATTCATAATGCGGATATCGTTATTTAATGAGTAGTTTACTAAAAAAGAAATATTTTAGAAGGTAATATTTATATTTCTTACATTTAGATAAAATACATCCTTTGATTGGACATTCACATTCGGTAATGTCACGATTCTAGCAAATAAAGATTTCAGATAAAGATATAAAGGAATAAATTATTTCTTATTTTATTTTATAACTGGATTTCACGTATTAATAATAAAAAATATATTATATATATTTATTGTAAGATATTTAACTTTTCTTCGTAAAGCATTAAACTTTTAACAGATTCTTGTGCCATTTAATACTTCTAAAGTATCCAGTATGAAAAAGATATACATATTTTTTATATTTTATTGATACAAAAAAATGTTATACGAAATATAAAAGTATTTTTTACACATATATGTAATATATAAATACATAAAATATGTAGAAATATCATCTAAATATTATTAAAAACATTATACATATATTAATTTCTAAAGTTTGCATTTAATCTATTGGCACTTATATGTTTATTACATATTTATCATTACATAATTGTAAATGCCATCAACAATAAACGAATTCAATAATTATCGTGCTGTTATTTCGTCAAAGAAAAAGAATTTTGTTTCATCATGTCTAGAAGACTTTATATTAACATATGAAACGAGAAATACGTGCAGCCGATTATTCATAGCACTGGAGTTAAGACTCAAAGAAAAGGAAAGTCTTTTCATCTATCGAATGCTGTCGCTATCGACGCGACGTCTACTTCGTCTTGAATTCACAGCAACTATAAACTCCGACAAATGTCTGAACAAAATACTCTTTCTAGGCCGAACATCGATTAACGCCAGACTTCTAATAAACAGATGAAGCACCTTGAAATAAACCAACAGAATATCCGACTAATTATTCGAGAAGTATCTATACCAACCTAAGTCAACAAAAAATATTTTAGAAATAGACTTAAAATTCATAATAACGTCTAGTATTGGAATTTCTTATGATAATAAAAAAATTTTCGTGAAATTATATCTTTTAGTATAGGAATGTTTAATAGAAATGTTTAAGAAACAATTTATATGATTAATTTTAATGACATTTCACGTTAAAGGATTTTTGCTAAGAAATTTAAACTCATAAATTGAAATATTATCGATATATAGCTTCGAAGAAATTAGTTATAAATTGCCGATCGCGTAATCGATATGTATCGACAATCGTCGATACATATAGTTATAGGAATAAAGAGTTTACTCTGACTTATTAGCTGTTATTAACTGTTAATTTCAATGTCTTATCCTATCATTAACCACGCGATAAAAAACATAGGTGAGCATTGATCGATTGCTTCGATTGGTTTGAATTCAATCGACGTAACTGTTGAACGATAATCCCAATCGAAAAATACATATCTATAAAATTTATATAAAAATACAAAATATCTTTAACTTTTTTCTGTCCTTTTAAATAACTTTTAAAAACTGAATTCGGCGAGAATAATACAACGAGAAAAGAAAAAACCCGAACAATTGCGCTAATTGTGGAAATACACACTTTTCAGGATCACGAGAAAATCGATTCGCGAGATCTCTAACCCTTAATTATCCGACTAAGGTCTCGATTCATCAGAACGTCCTCTGCTGGGTCCTTCGCTTGTAGCGAAGGGTGGGATGAGTCTACTGTCTGGTGGGGACCATTTCTATATAATCGACGGTGAAGGTGCCCGTCTCTTCATATCCCCTATCAGTGACCACGTTTCTTTAACCGTCGTCTTTGACGTCTATCCGTACTTTAAAGAGATAAGTGATACAAGGTGAGTGTCGATTGTTTGAATGATGTAGTCCAAGGATTGAAACCTATCGTATAAATTTGGTGAGTTCAAATTTCGATGCTGCGAATAGAAAAAAATTTTTACTTATAATTGTTTGTGACAACAGAATTGCTACATACACATATACATAATTAAAAGGTAAAGTATACTTTCTCTTCTATCCACAGCATCGAAAATCGAACTAAGCGAAATTTAATTTTTCTAGTTTCAAACTTTTGATCACACTTGTTAAAAATTGATGCGTCTAAGCATTTATCAGATTTCTCATAAAATTTATTGAGAAATTGCAGAAATTGAAATCTTATTTGTACACTAGATAGTCGCGATATAACATTTCTATTATATCAATAAGATAATAAAAACATTTTTAAATTTGGAGAAAGCAATAAAAAAAATTAATTACATCATAATATACAGACTACATCATAAAACTACATAATTACTACATTATAAATAACGTTAATTAAATTTTTGTTTTTAATAATTTGCAACAGCTCATGCAAGAATAATATAGCGTACAATTTATTTAGGTTTGAAAAAACCAACTACTATTTTTTGAAGTTTTTTTTTATTTTGCTTTTATTAGTCTAATTTAGGCAATCGATGATATATCGATAATATACTTTTTGATGTTATTTTCTAATGGTCGTGAAGGAACGTGAACACGATTTGATAGCTCACGTAACATATGGATAATATCGGTATTCATGCACAAAAAATATGTCTTGCGACTTTATTAGACGAGACACTCCCTAAGAGAAACTTTTGCCTGATGGAAAGGAACTGTTTGTGTCGGCGGAATGAGTCTCACTTGTGTATCTGTACATGTCAACGCCATTACGTAGAAAACTCTCACTGACTGATCGTAATAAAACTCAATGAAATTGTAATATCTGTGAATATGTAAATCAATATTTAAATAATTTACCGTGTATGCTTTCCTGACCATTTGTAAGGATTTCGTGTTACCTATAATACATATTTACTATATTTTCATTTCACTGTACTACTTATTTATTATACTATTTCTTTTTATAATTTTTATTTTGCAAAGTAGTTGACGGTTACATTATTAAACACATTATTTCATTATTCGAAATATGCATTAAATAATCGAAGCCAGATAATAAATTTTTAACATTTCTATAGTTGTAAAAATTACAAAAATTATCCTATATCACAAAATTAGCTGATCTCATTCTATATATTATTGAATATTGTGTAATACTAATATTTAATATTTTATAATATAGATGATGTTGGTGCCGCTGGCTGTGGTGCTTCTCGCGGTGTTCGTCAACGCCGAGCCGGCGATTAATGAATCTGGACCACGCAATAATCGACCTGGAAGATTCTTATCTCTTCCGATACCGCAAAAATGCGCAAATCGTAAGTACCTTTTGGTATATGTGTGTCCTATCAAACGTTACTCGTATTATGCCTCCTTTTCACTCTCTTAACATAGTATTAATAATTTACATTTATACAAAAGATCTCTAACTTATGTTTGAGCAATTAATGAATTTACAAAAATTATTTGACAGGATTTGATAATTTATCGCGTTATTAGTCTGTGATCAAGATTATTCAACAATCTTATAATAATCTTACCGTTGTAACTGTGCAAACGTAGACTCTTAAACGATTTTCTTACGTATGTAAATGTTGTCGATCGCTGAATTTTCACGGTAGAGAGATTTTCACTCACTAGAGACTACCTGAGCCTGTATTCGATTAAATCAGCGCGTAAGATGTTCGTAAAAAAAAAAAAAAAAATACAAAATGCAGCGGCACGGACTTTCATCGTCATTCTCTCACAGAAGAGGCGATTGTGCGTCTCGGCACGGTATTGCCGTGCCATCTCAAAGGAATCGAGGTTACAATGGTGATACATACTAAGAAGCTTCTCCCCCTTTCGCGTAATTTCACGAGGTACGAGTGTACTTACTTTTAAAAGCAGACGAGCCTCTCTCAACTCTTATGCAAGCACGCGCCCCGGGTATTCACTTTTGATCGCCATGGGTATACCAGTTTTCGTCCACTCGTTATTGCCAACAGATTCCCGATATCATTGCGTGACGAACTTTCTTGCCGATTCTTTATCTTGTCTGATACACACTTTCTCGGCGCCACTCGATCAAGAAGTCAGTCGCGCTTCAGTGACGATACGAAGCACTTATTACTAAAGTGGAGTAAATTCGATTTCGAAAATCTTGTTAAAATGGAAGTTTCATTAATTTATGATACAATATATCTATATTCATATTTTGCAAAATATATAAAAGAATACACTTTGATTTTTTAGAAAAAAATGATAAAATAATGTATAAAATAATTAAATAATATCAATAACAGTTGTATTATTTCTTTGCAAAAGGACTAGTGTGTCACTTCAGTTTTTGCAACAAATATTTACTGCATTTCTGTAACTAAATTATTCTGAGAATCATCTTCTTGCTTTCTACTTGGTTAAATGGCAATCTTCTTAAATGTGATGATACTTTGATTTAAATCTGAGGTCAATGTTCATGAAATGACCACTTGTAACGCAAAGCTGATGTTAAGTATTGGATTAGCATTACTTTCAATCAGACAACGATCTAATAATTTTCGCAAAGGATGTCTTAACATTGTTGCAACGCGGTAGATTAATTCAGTAAGATCTTCATTAACTACATAGCAAGGACATCGATTCAAATTATTCAAATGATAATATATTCGCGAGATATCTTGAGTTATTTATGTCGTATCATCAATTTATAATTCTTAAATCTCAGCTCATCAAAATATATTAATTCTAAAAAAGATTAATATAATAGTAATTTTAGTTCAATTATCCTCATCTAATAATATTAGCTTTAAGTAAAAAAGACGCTGATAAATTATTGCCATGATGATTTGATTAACTTTCACCAATTTGTTGTCTTTTCGTATATATATGATAACGTAGAGAGAGTTTACTTCGTATAACACCACATGACGTGAGGATATAACACGAACGTGTTTTAACGGCAGAAGTAGATAGATTCGCGATTAAAGGATTCCTTGTAGAAAAATGAAATCGCGCAAGAATGTAGAGCAACGTATTCGCGTGTCAAAGTGCAACGGAGAGACAGAGGGAAAAAAATACGGAATTTCCAAATGGTCGCATTTCCACGGTATTTAATAACGTGAGAGGCGCGAGTAGGTCGTGGGAGTGAATCGGCTTTGCCGCAATGGTGCAATGTAATGATGTTCGGATACGACCACAATCACCTAACAACCTAATGATTGCATGCTCGCTCTCCTGGAATGCCCGATCGCGCTGGCAGGATAGCAGGATGGAGCTTTAGCGACTAAGTCAATAATAATCAGCTGTAGCGTGATTTCCTCGTGTCCGCGTCGAGAAAAAAGTATGTAATAAGCGTGTCATTGCAGATACGCACGCGTAAAGGAATGCAAGTAGAAAAGCTGGTACAAATGTCAGTTACCTATACAGTGAAAAAATGCAAAACGTTTAACTATATAATTATGCGCGAACTATGATACATATATACACAATTTATAAAGATATCTCTGAAGAAATGATAAGTATAATGTCTAAAATTTCACGTTGCGTCTAAAATAATTACGCGCGAAAAGCAATGCTATAAAAAAATAATTTTATTTTTATTCATTGTTACATATGTGTACGACTTACGTCATTGATCTGCCGCACGTATCACATATCATATATTCAGTGATATCAGTCTAAATCTTGCAGTGTCAAAACTTCTAAGCCTCTTCGTCCAATCAAGATGAAAGATTAACATTGTGTGTGATTAATTTTTGTAAACTTACTTACGGGAATTATCGTGAAGTCGTTAATAATACAATGGAATACGTAATGTGCGTGCATATCTTATACTTAAGACGAGCGATAATGACACGCTTGTTGAGTAACATGTGTACAAGTATTGGCCTATGGATATTATATAATACCCACCGGCCTATTAAACCGTTGTCAGACGGTGCTATTACAGTGAAGATACGCGATTAAGTGTCCGCATGCTTTACCATATTACTCTCGCGCGTACACATTGTAATTACATACGAAGATGCGGTAATCAATTTTCGAATTTTCCTGTCGAGTTCAGCGCGAAATAAAAATTTATCTTATATCAAATTTAATATTGTGACGTAATTATTATAAAGTGTACAACGAAAGGCGATTAGGCTTGGCATCTGTATTAATCTTTCGTTAGTAAGAATGACATTAATCTTTGATGAATGATAAACAACCGCAATATGCTTATATAATGTCTTTCTTGTTTTATATATTAAATGTAACCCTCGAGGCATTAATATGTAATTAAGATATAATGGCAGATAATTAATTAAATGAACACTCTTGTATACTTTGCGCAAGACGCTACTGTTTGTTTATATCAGTGACTTTAGGAGATCTCACGATTGAATCGAAAGCGCGATAAGGACGTCCGACATAATTTCGCAAGTTCGTAGTGAAAAAAAAAATCAAGATGGACAATCGCATATAAGTTTAATCGACGTATTATACCGCTGTTAATCACAATTGCGTAATACGACTGACGCCGAATAAAAGACCGTCGCTAACAAATCGCCATTAAATCGCCTTATGACAGTGTGGCTGACCGATCAGCTGTTGCAATCTTACTCGGCGTGAGGTTGACTGACTGACAACTCTACAGAAGGCCGGCGCTACATCGCCACGAAAATGTCAGGAACTGCTTGCGAAATTAGACAATGGCGCTCTTTGGAGATTATCCGCCCGGCGTGTTGTCGTTTAACGAACAATCCGCACGATTCGTCTGCAAAAACTTATTTTCATAATGTCATATGAAAGTACTCGCGTACGTATTACATCTATGTTAAAAAATATTTTTAAAGTATGTTTCGAGTACGCGCAATTTTTACGCCAGATCGGATTTTTATAGGGAATTTCGAAACAATTTTGTTTCTAACGATCGTTTAGCCTGCATACTTTTGAACAAATGTAACGATTCATATAAATATATTGTATAAATTTTTTTTAAATTGCAATAAATTGATATTTGTTGATTTTAATTTTGAAATATATTTTAAAATATTGTAAATCATATTCCGGCTTCAAAAGAGTCAAATTTGAATTAAGCACATTTTTGGTGACAAATGCAAAATACATATGTGCATCAAAATAGTCTATTATTAGATAATAATCATCAGGATAATTTTTTCATAAAAATCACAAAATTCGCCTAAAATAAATGTTTAGTCGCCTTCAAAAAAAGAAAGGAAGATAATAAGGAAAACCGTTATTCCCATATGAGAGGCCCATTGACCCATCGCAAAGAGAAAAAATTTCACCTTCGCCTGGCAGCTCGTGCGGAGAGCCACGAGAGTTTCCTTTTCCTTCGCCTCCATGCTCGAACGTTGTTTATTCACGACTTACCGTCGACCCACTGATCCCGTTCGAGAACGAGAAATTGATTCCCGACGAATTCACGTGGAATATACTCAATTCTGGAACGATTCCATTAACGTTGATTAAATTGATAAATAGCTTAACTAATTGTTTACTTTTTTTGCTAAATTACAATATAATAGGCAATCATGATTAATTAGGATTAATATTAAACGATATTGATTGAATCAACAATAACGCAACATGAATTGTGGATGCGAGGGATATTTTTGTTTAGTCATAGATTTTAATTGCATTCTTAATTCAATAATACAGATAAATTAATTATTATTATGATTTTGATAAATCAGTAATTGTAGCTTTATGCCTTAATGCATAATTGACGAATAATTTTTTACGATAGTACTTTATAAAAGACTTTAAAAAAATCAATCTTTATATTATACTATATATATATATATATATATATATATATATATATATATATATTTTACATTTTAATATTACATTAAAATTTATTGTTTGAAAATATTATACTGAAAAATGCAATAATTTTATTTCCTTCGAAGAAATTGCTTTCAAATATTTTTCTTGCTTTTCATTGCATCTCGCCAAAGATGATACATCATTTTTGAGAGTATGCGAATCTCGCGATTCGAATTCACACACGGAATAACGTATGATTACGATTGACATCCGCTTGCGTGACAATTAGTAGAGATCAGTTGCGATTACAGCAACATCCGTATTACAAGAGAATCTTACTCTTTAATATGCACACTCGTTATATCAGTAATTATGTGACATGCTCATCTAAAGATTTTCCATCATTGAAAAATAACGTCGTAAGTTAGACCTCGATATTTTCCTCGAAGTAGTCGATTTGTCCCTCAAGATTAGTTCCACAATGATGACGCCGGAAGTGAATCGTGCTGTCGAAACACATCGATGGCGCACTGTCGCATTACTAACGAAATCCACTTTCTCTCCGTCTCAAGTAGATAAAGTGTGCATCCAAGAACAATATTGTACATTCCGTCGTAGAAAATGATTTGTCGAGACACTAAAACTCTGACTGAAATTTTAATAACAAAACTCTTTCAAAGAGAATATATTATTAATATTTATTTTTCGATTATCTATTATTACAAATTTATAGATATATGTAATATTCGAGACTCTGATCATTTTATTCACATTATGCTTTATGATTCTCAGTGAACAACAGTACCGCTTGTACATGTTTCAAGTGATTATCGTCGCAAGTTCCTTGACACAAACGCGTGAGACGCGCGAAGGGCATAAATGTTTAATGAACGGTGATATAACGACCATAAATTACGATTATCCGACAGAAGGCAAATGTTTTTTTTTTGTTCTATGCACGCGGATGCGTCGCCGTCATTGCGTGCGAGTGTAAAAACAAATCCGCTGCATATAATGATGATATAATCATGAATGGAATCACATTCTGCGTACCGTTATTTCAATAATAGATGTGTAATATTGTTTGCATTTGCACAATACGCAGCACGTTAACAGTTGTGCGAATCTTAATCTATAATTTCTATGATTGTATGCAAAAAGAAAATTTATTGCGAAGTATTTCTTATTCTCATTTAATTTACGTGTTTACATATTATATATTTATAATTGCTAATAGATTAATATATTATTTTACTTGCATTTATTTCGTTCTGATTTTATTTTTTATAATATATAAAACTATTTTTTTTTTGCAAAAATATATTTTACAATTATTATATTTCTTCTTCTTTAATTATTTCTTTATATAGTAAAATATTTACGTCGCTTTCTAGCACATTGATCTATATTTTATCACATCGATGACACTGGACAGCTATGCAATCATATAATACATCGCATTGTTATATAACACAAATCTCAATATTGATCGATCTAGACGAGAATAGCCATGCGATGACAGCTGTAGTGCCACTGTATAATGTTTTACATTTACAATATTTACATATAGATTCCCGTTCGATGCAATCACGGTGTCAGTTTCATGTAACTACGGTTAACTCATCTCTACATTTGATACATACTACATATAACTCTATTGAAATCACTTTCCGTGACTTGGATCAATGAAAGCATAAATTATTTTCTAACAAAGTACGACGGCTGTGCAACACAGTGATAAATTTATTTATACGCTGTACTTTTTTTGTGTTATTTATAAATATATTACTTCGACGCCGGATATTATTCCTGCGAGAGTCTTTACAATCTATCCATTAATCAAACGTGACGCGGCTTCTCGTTATATTTAATGGCTATTTAATAGAGCTTTTAATATTCGCGAACTAGCTAAGATCACTTTCTCGTCGTCAATTTTCTTAAAAAATTATTATTGACGTCGATGGTCATTTATATTTAACCGTGTATTACAGTAGAATGTGCTACTGGATGTGTACATATATATTAAAGAAAAGAATTAATAATTCTTCATTCTGTTAATACATGTTATTTTATATACATTAAATTTTTACATTCACAGAAATGTGACTATTATATATTTATGCAATATTCACACACAAACTCTGGACAGCTTTAAAATAATATATTTATGCAATATTCATACGTAAATTCTAGACAGCTTTAAAACAATATAAGAGAATCAATAATAAGAGCATTTATATTACGAAACGCCATTTAAGTCATACGTATCGAACGCCACAAACAGCAGAATGCGTGATAAACAACCGGGATAGAATTCTTGATTTTCTATTATAAGTTATTCGTTAAATTTATTCTGACAACGCGGGAATCACGACTTTGTCCTATGTCGTAAACCCTGACAGACAGTCGTTCTTCTTCCTCGACAAGCGCAACACAATCGCACTTTGCCTTTCTACAGCGGAATCTCGAATTAAACACGAACCTCGAATTAACCACACAGATGGATGGCTGACGCGACTCATCTGCAAAGAAATCTTTTTCAAAGGTATTTCAATTAAAATTCACACTGCTGCTCTTTTCGGCAAAACATTTTTTTTTTTTTTTTTTTTTTTTTTTATTTAAATCCTCTCTCCACTTAATATTCGGCCAAGAGTTACAATAAGTAATTTAAAGTTGACAAATAAATATCAGTCGCAAAAGATTGTTTAAAGTTCCTCTATAATCAGTACAGCTCATGCATATATGAAATTAACTGTTTCTCGTGATATACCAAACGAGACGAGCATAGCTCGTGTCTTTTTTTTCTGCCGAGTTATTATTCCGTTTACGGATTTAAGCGAGGCTGCGAATGCAGAGATGATCATTTGTTAAATTACAACGTTGTAAGAAATGTATGAAAAATACCGTTTGTAAAATTGCCATTGGCGTTTTCGACCTTTGACATTATCGTGTTCAATCCTTGGTGAATATCAGACGAAATCATTAATTGACTAAGAACGTACGTGAGCAAGGACGTGTAAACACTAAAACATAAAGGGCGTAGACACCCGAAGATCGACTTGACTATTTCTTGTTTTATTTAAATTTGATGGCTATTTCTTACGTAACGTACATAAAACGTCATGTAATAAATTTTCATCAACATAGAGTCATTGCCAACAAGTTACCAAAAATATCGCATAAATCTGATCATTTTAGTTAACATTAATATTTATATTTACATACTTAGCATATAGTTTTTGATTCTTCGAACTATATAGAAAAAAATATTATTGCGTATTATCGTATATCCATATATAATATGTTTTAAAATATTTTGTAAACTTTGAATTTCGTAATAAGATCGATTTATCTGATTTCACAAATAGCTAGCTCAACTATTTATATCAATCAAATAAACATAATATTTGTTAAAAATATTCTATCCATATATCAGCCAATTCTAGAGTTATTTTTATTAATAATAAGTTTCTTAAAAAATAGAATAAAGTCGTAATTTTTGCGTTGTCAATATATAAAATTGAAAGATCTTAATAGAAAATAAATAATTGTAACCTGTTATTCTTTCTCATTGTAGCGTTCTTTTTACAATGCAAGCTGTAGGTTAACATTGACAGTATCTCTTTAAATTTTTAAAAATTCCATTTAAATCTCTACTATTTTTAATATATATATATGAAAAGACTGTTAGAGATTATATTTGAATAGATATACAGAAAATGATTTCTAGCATATTTAAAACCACGTAAAATCGCGCGATGTCGGTGCAGTAATAACAGCGAAATGTGGGTTACGAATGTCACGACGAACATAGAAACGACTCGACAAGTCGACTTGAGGAAAGACTGAGAAAAAGAAAACGAAAGAGATGAAAAATCATGGCGAAGAGATCGCGCACGCGACGGAACATATAAAACGTTATGTCATAGCAAGAAAGCAAGAGAGATAGAAAGACAAAATTAAATATATCTATATATACAGCCTTTTATATATACATATATATCTTTCTTATAATGCGATAATATGTGCAAGTTTCGTAATGCGCCGTTAGGCGCTCATGATGAGACACACGGTGTAAATCGTGGATGGGAAGAGACATACTTGTATAAATACTGGGAAAAAGCATAAGAGATCGTTGACATTTAAAGCAAACGATAATGACGCGCTGCCACCGTGTTGCCGCTGATTACAGATTCACTGTTCACAAACTGCCACAACATATACGAGCGTGTTTTAGCTTTAGCAAGTTTGATCAAGACGACGTATGTTTACGTCCGATAATATTTGATAAAAGACTATTTAAGTACGATATAGTTTTGACAATTGACAAAGCATTAACAAAAATACATTGTTTTTTTTTTTTTTTTATAAGAACCTTATTGAAGAATTTTAAATAGATAGAAATAACTTTTGCTGTGACTCGCTCCCGAGTGGAAATAGTCAACTTTAGCCAGATACTATTATTATTCGCGAGAAGCTAGATGTACAGATTACTTCATCGCACAACAGCGGTTTGACCTCTGAACTATTAACCACAAGTCGCAAATCGAGTATCTGTTAATAGAAAAAAAATGCAACTGCGATGCTTGATATATAATCGTCCATTTTTTCTGCAAACAACCAGTAACATTTCTGTAAATGATGCGATAATAATAAACAAACTAATATCATATTTATAAACACGCGGTGCAATGTACATACATAAAAATACAGCACCTTTTCAATTATTTTCTTGTCAAACTTTCGAATTTCTGTCAAAAGGTGTAACGTATGTTTAAAAATATTTTTGCTATTTTTCTCGTAGAATAGGAAATCATTGTAAAATGTTTTACAGGACCGAAGCAATTCAATTTCCGAGGGCACAATTATTTCTTCAGCGGACACGTGCCAGCCCACGCAAATCAAAGAGGAGACTGGTTAGACGGTAGGAATATTTGCAGGGAGTATTGTATGGATCTCGTCTCGATAGAAACCCAAGAAGAGAACAACATGATCTTCAAACTTATTCAACAGAGTAAGTAACTTTATTACACGATACTTTAACTCTCTGATGAAATATGCCTAATACATACATGTCAGTCTACTATGAATCATTCTTATTGTTCCAATTGTAAATTCAATGCGAAGAGATCAATGCGAAGGAGACACTTTATTTTTGTTTTGAATAAGTAAAGAAGTATGCACAACACACACACGTGCGATGTATCAACATGACTATCGCAAATCGCAAAGTCACGAATTATCGAGTTTATTTTAGAATAGATCGAGAAGAACTATAAGCAGACGAATTGATTTATTTTTGTGACACAATGGCCTTTTATATACATTTGCAATAGAAAGTTTCCAGACGGTATATAGCCGTAATGACGACGACGGTAGCAGGTTGTAGATATCGACACTAGCGGTTTACCGCAGCAACTTTCATCCAAAGAGAGATAATCATTCGGCAATATTTCGAAACGAGCGGCCCGACGTGGAACATCACTTCGTTGTGGATTCGAATGATTAACGACGATGCGCTCCCCGCAAGACCTCTTTCTTCTCCTTTATCTTTTCTTCCTCTTCATTACGACCTTTCGGCTGCACCGCGATGCGCTTAAGTGCACTCGAGGAGTAAAACTGCAATTAACTGAAGGGTCTAGAATTTACCTAATTTTACTCATTTCTTATTCGTGCGCAGTTTTCTTCTTGTTTTCTATTATCTACTAATATTTATTTTTGTTATAATCTGAATTTGATTAAAAAAAATAATTTCATAACAAACATTCGAATCCGCTATTTTAAATTTGACATTTAAAATCGAGATATTCAATCGAAGAATAAATTAATCAAGGCTCTAGAAAAATAAAATTGCATCGTCAATCACGACTATACGGAAATTGATCAACCATGAATTAATACAAATTGTGAGAATGTGTCTGTTGGATTAAGCTGCCGCTTTAATCACAATTATCATACAATCGCGCGATGATACCTGTTCGTCACGAGCGATATTTATCACGATGGAGGCGAGTCGATGAGTATAATACGACAGTTTTCAAGGTAATGCGGGGTCTCTTGAAGTGGGTTGAGGCTAGAGAGCCTCATCTTTTATATAACAGAATCACGCGGTGCATGAATCCTTTTGCAGTCCGGCAAAAGTAAAATGATACTGACGATAAATTAATTTCACTCGAAAACTTGCCACAAGACCCGCCTTCTGAATTAATGACATGTTTTGAAAATCTTTTATATCGGCAGTCATTATCTGTGCAGTGAATTATAATCTAGACGATAATTCCAATATAAAATCATTGCGCTTTCACTTAATCAGAATTTGCAATAAGTCAACGTCTCTAATAATGCTAAAATACTTCTCTCCTTTCTCGGAATAAAATATTCATCAGTCTTGGCTCTTACCTATTAACAAAAGAAAATAAAATTTCAATTTCAATTTTATACTTAATAGCAAAAGATAGCCATTTCTTAAATTTAATAGTAATTGCGCTCGGTATCACTTAAAATTAATTTTGACTTTGTAAACTTTTTCGGGTAATCTCCTAAAAAAAATGAAACTTTTACTTTAATACCTGTTAGATCTACGACCGAAACAAATATCAATCTCTTCTCAATTTTTCATACGAATTCTATTTTATTTTCAGACGATGTTCCATACATTTGGACATCCGGACGTCTCTGTGACTTCAAAGGCTGCGAGAATCGACGTGACCTCGAGCCCAAGTCCTTGTACGGTTGGTTCTGGTCGGCGAATCGCGAGAAAATGTCACCCACCAACCAGACACCGATAGGCTGGACTTTCAACCCATGGTCGCAGACCGGCCACAAGAAGGTCAGGCAACCGGACAATGCTGAGTATGACATCAACGGCACCACCGAGTCCTGCCTGGCCGTCCTGAACAACGTGTATAATGACGGCATCGCCTGGCACGACGTCGCGTGTTACCATGAAAAGCCGTTCGTCTGCGAGGATTCCGAGGAGCTTCTCAACTACGTGGCCAGCACCAACCGCGGTATCCGCCTCTAAAGCGAATGCGGTCAGTCTGACACCTACGGTGATCATGATCGTCCATCAGCGTCACGTACTCACTCTCCTTTCTCTACTTCCCGTAGCAAGGAGGGAGCGACGAGACACGTGCCAAATAGGGACACAAAATTTCTACGTGGCGATTTTTGATTCTTGAATAATCGCAGAGGATACTTTATAAGCAAGATTTGTATAATTCCTTCATAATTATAATGGAATTAGAATTTACAATACGCGAATTCTCTACAACTTTTATATGATTATATTTTACAGTATAAATATATTTCTGTATATAATTTTTATGATACGTTCGAAGTATCATTCAATTAATCGAGCTTGCTAGATTTGTAATTTTGTAATTTATTCTCTCTTTTGGATCTTTATATAACTTTTTATTATTTATTGCTGTCGATTTTTTTGTGCGAATTTGCATGATTATTAACTTGTATCTATATAGTCTCTTCTTCCTGTACAAAATTTTTTCATATGATAACTAATTTTTTGAATGATGTCATCATCGGAAAATTTCATAATAGTTTGTGAAAAATAAAACTAAGAAAGAAGAGTAATTTGTGTGTATCACATGCGCTTTTAGATGAGAAATTAATAATTTATTTTATATCTGATTCTAGTAATCAAAATAAGAATATAGATTTTTGGATACGCAATGTTAAAGTTTCTCGAATGAAAAAGACGAAAGAGTATATTTTTCTAGAACACGTACATACATTGTGTGAATAATTTATGACAAGTTATACGTCATTGTACAATATTATTCGGTGTTGCAACATTAGTGTGAAATGAATTACATTTAGTAAAATTAAATTTATCTACTGCAATTGTATTGTATACAAAAGTTTAATATAAAAATAAGATTTTAACTCGATTTCCATCGAGGTATAACGTGTCTCGTCGCTGCGCTCTTTCTGCAATCATCGTATCGAAAAAACTCAGCAATATTTTGTACTTTGTTTGATTTGTAATCACAGTATCCGCTGAAGAGAGTAATTAATTGTGTACATGTATTTATTGATAGATATTTGGCTGGCAATCCCTGTACGTTTATGACTTTATGAAATAAATTTAATCTTATATAATTTATGTATCTTATGTTTTATATCCAATTTACTTTTTTTCCTACAAACATATAAATATATATATATATATATATATAATAACATAAATTACCTTTTAAATGATATTGATCAAAATTAACTATTTTTGTGAAAAAGTTTGTTTTATAATAAATTTATTTTTGGGCTAACGCATAATAATGCACATATTTACATTTTCTCCTATTTATGTGCTTTGCAATTTTGATTGAGTTATAATGATTTTGATATTTTGCAATATTTTATAAAAAATTAACAATATTTTTAATAAACTTAATTTCACATTTGTAAAAAAAGGAAAAATAAATATCTACATTATGCATATCTGTCGTTTGTTTAAAAAAGTTTACTAAATAATAACGTATCTTGTTTCTCTTCCATATTATTAAATAATTTAAATAATTTATAAATAGTATGTAAGGTTCGAAGCTCGACTAACAATAAGTGACTTAAGTCTGTACTAATTGCAGGCTTCGAATCTCCGCTAAAAGAATTTAAGTCTTCGATAAGGTTCGACTCTCCGCTAAATGAATTTGAGTCTCCATTAAATGAGGTTTGAATCTCCACTAAGGTTTGCATCTCTGATAAGTGCATTTGAATCTCTCCTAAACGAGGTTTGAATCTCCACTAACATAAGAAGGTTTGAGTCTCGGTTAAATAAAGTTCGAATCTCCGCTAAAAAGGTTCGAGTCTTTACTTGAACGGATTTGAATCGTCATTAAATAAGATTCGAAGCTTCGCTAACCACATCAAATTTTCTATTTTTTTTTTAATTTCTACTATATGTATATACATAGTATAATATGTAGATATAATAAATAATTTATAAAAAATGTGAGATTTTTAATATTTCTTTTTACGTTTAGTTTTTTATCCATATGCTTAAGAGTGTCAAAGAAAATAAAGAAAACTTAGAAATTATAAAGTCACTTAACATTAAAAAATTTTGATTTCCACAGTAACAAATTGATATGTACTTTTTTATATTTGTCACTGAGATATAAATGTTTAAATAAATTAACGAGTTTTTTTTTTAATTTTCTAGCAGCAAGCGTATGTAAATGTAATTTTCACAGAATGTGATTTTCTTTATTTGGATAGAGGTTTAAAAAAGGTATCTCGAGTTTTTTAAATACCACTGTATTTCTCTTCTGCCGCGGCGAATGTGTACAGAAAATTACTATGCGAATTATCTAAGCGAGGATTCATAGTTATCACGTTTTGTACAATATGTATAATGATATAATTATGATGATAATAATAATAAGTAGAAGAATAATTAATTTATCGACAAGATGATTGGTGAAGAATGATAATAATAATGCTTGGCTGAACGATGACAAATGACGATCAATGACGATAATTAATATTAAACGGTTGTATAATCTTTCTCTCTTGCACGCATACATACATTCTTTTTCTGTCTGTCTCTTTGTTTTTTTTTTTTTACTAGTTCCACCTCTTTGGCTTGTGTACATTTTTTACTTGTGACTGTTTGTATATAAATTAATTGTTACTATTTATTACTAAAATAATTTGTGTATTTACGTTACTCTTATAAGTCTTTGGACTTTGTTGTTATCGGACATCTTAAAGTCTCATTACAGAACAGAAATTGCGCAGACACTATTTGCGCGAACACATTTACATAAAATTAGTAGCAGAATTTTACATTTAATCGTGTTTAAGTGCAAACTTTTAACGATTAATTAAACGTATAATTTACTAATTTAACTTTACATACATCTTCTTGACTCAGATAATTTTAGGTTTCTCAGTTATTATATTTTTCAATCATTAAAGTAGCACGAATTAGTTAAACTTACTCGTTAATACAATTGTTTCTGCGAACGATTAATTTTCGGTTCGTATTTTATGTACGTTACACAGGAAGAATTAGAAAGTTTCGTTAAATATATATAATATTAAAGAATATCCAGATACAAAATAAATAAGCGCTTCCTTTATACATACGCGAGACTGTTTTTCTAAGCTTTCACAAACGCACATTCGACTCTCGCAACGCGTATTTAACAATTATATTTCATCTATACGCTTAAGTTATTAGTAACCAAATTTCACTTCAACTTACTCACAATTTTAACACATTATTTTTTTTCTTAAGGTCTTTCAAAATTTCACCGAGATGCAAATTAATATCACAATTTGAAAATAATAGTCAATAAATGATAAACATTTACGTAAAATTTAATCTGTAGGAAAAAACAAAAAGAAAAATATCAAAAGTTATTCACACATTAAATATTTTTTCATTAATACTAGATTTGAGTAAAAAATTATTTAAATATATAATACACATATAAGTATGTATTTTTTTTACCAACAATTAAATATTTTGTGTATTGCTTACAAGTTAATGTAAGTTTAGTACTAATAATATGGTTGCGGGCTAATGGCGAAATTTTTCAGAAAATATTTCGAGCGAATGCCGGTCCCATCGGAATTGTCGACCGTCACAGGTGTTGCCGGAGTCGCAGGTGCGTCTGTGATGCGGCGGCACGCCTTTGCTATATTAAGCGGACTAATTAAAAACGAGACAAAATGATGAACGGACAGACAACCGGGAGCCTTTTTCGTACACGTGTATACGCGCACGTGTATTCCTCCCTCTCCACGTTTACGAATAAATAATACTTCAAGATAGTAATACGCACAATATAAAAATTAACGAATCGCGTTTCTCTCAGTCGATCGCTTTATCACTCGATCGAAGATCGCGCAGTCAGAAAGTTAAAAATAATACGGGATAAAACGCGCTAGACCTATTATGTATCGATCATTGTCTTCGATCGTTAAATAATATTAAAATTCGATTTTAAATAATATTAATTCCGATCCTTAGCGCACTCTCGATCTACTTTTACGTAACTCGCATGTTCTTTCTTATGCTAATTAAATAATAATACATATATTACATACCACATATAATAAAAAATTAATAATAAATTAATAGTTTGTTTAAATGAATTATTTGGGATCGCAATCGTTTTCGATTCGTAGATATCGATACATAACAGATTCATGTGCATCCTCACTTTAAATGCTCGGATCGTGACAAGATCAACGCACATATGACCCATTAGTTTATTTTTAATGAAATTATACTTTTGCTGGCACACGAAAAGAAATTTTATCTGCAAAATAATTTCATATCAAAAGATTCCAAGAAATATATACAAAAATGTATTCTATAAAATTCTCGTCTTAGAATAATTTCGAAAGAGGTGAATATCATATGGAAAAAAAGCAATGTACGCATTTGACAGTACATTCATTTAAATACACAAAATAATTAAATAAATTAGAAAATCATTAATTCATTAGAAAATCAAACCAATGAGTTAATCTCTGTGCTCCTCGCAGACTTCACGATCCTCGATCGCTCGATCGTTGCAGCAAATATATATTCGCGCATATCCATTTGATTTGAACATTATGTATATCCATACACACATGCATATACATACTCCTTCCTTACGTAAGCTCGACGGGCACGTCGCTGTTTTAACTAAACAAAAAAAAAAAAAAAAAAATATTCTAAGCTCGAGTTTTCGGGCGCGGATCGAATGCGTGAGCGTAAATTAAAGTCCGGATAAATTCGAGCGAGACGCCGCGCGCACGCGTTTTCCAATGTGTGTTGTTTCTCTTTTTTTTTCTTTCGCTCATTGGATACCCGGACTGGAAATCCGATGACACTTTCGGAAGAGGGTGAGAGATAAGAAAATTCGATTCCAAAACTACTTTGACATGTACCGTTGATCACGTTCACGACGAGAGCGGGAAAAGCAGAGGGTTCAATATGCTTGGGCACTGGAAAAAAATTCGAGACGAATTTTTTTTCTCGCCAAAAACACGACGACCTAGTAGTGTAACGGGTAATCCGTATGTAACAAGATCATTCACACACATACACTGGCGCGCGCATGCCTCTGCGTGATTTTATCCACACTGTCAGGTGTATAATCGGCGAAGTATCATCTCGGTATTTTAGGTATATTTTGCGGGCCGTTTATGCGAGGGAATTCAGACGACGTATAATTTATTCGCATATCCAACAGTTACGAGGGTATGTAAATAATTATGCGTCGCGCGTGCTCTTTGGCGTCATTATTTAACCCGACAGTAGATTAATAAAATGGAAATCATACGTCATAAATGTTGTATAAAGTTCCTAAATTATGCATTTCATTGTCGATATGTTAATAGCCAACGGATCGACACCTGTTCGATTTTCCTGTGGAAAGCTTGGCTCTTTTGGCTCTGGATTTCATCGATGCATAAATTATCGTCAACAACGATGGTAATTAATGGAAGCTCAAATTGATCGAACGTTATGAAAGGTTCGGACCACTTCAAAAGAACTCAAATCATTGTCACATTTACGAAACAAATCGAATTAAATATTTAACAAGGCTCGGCGTACGTAACGAAAATCACGTTCCATTTATCGATGCAAACTTAATAATGTGCAATTACACAACAGCGTTTGATAATTTATATTTATTCGTGTAACAACCGAGAGAAACAATGACTTTATTGATTCAACGATAAATATGTGCATAGAAAACGAAAACCTTAATTTACTTCGCACGATTATTAATTCGACAAGTTAATCAAGCGAATTATTTCCCTGCGTATTCACGCATGTTAAGAACATGTATATAACGTATCTTCAAACTGATCTTTTTTTATTATTCATTAATATGTCGCGTTGGTCTTGTGAGAATTACAAAACCAGAAATCTCGAGATTTAATCAAAAGAAGTATAATTTCTCGCTGTCTGAAATTACAACTGAAAACACTCGCGGTCCTGATAAATCACCCGTAACTTTTTTTTTTCTAATTACTACGTTTAAAGATGCACGCATGATTTATGATGAAATTATAACAGAAGTGTCACTTTTGCTTCCCTCTTGCACTCCGTTTATACCAAGTACTTAGTCGACTCATTCAGTCAGCCAGGTATCAAAGTTCTTTTCGACTCTTTGAGGGACTACCTTTGGGCGCTCTTCAACGTTCTCTAGGTCTCTCGATATTCACGTGCCCTTAAACGTCTTAAGACTTCTCAACCACCACTTTCTCCTTCCCCCTCCCCTCTCTCTCTCTCTCTCTCTCTCTCTCTCTCTCTCGTTTTCTTTTACATTACCCTTCTTCTTCAACGTCACCGGGGGTCTCGACCTTCTTTCGCCTTAAAGCGAGTTAGATAGCCGTACTTTAAGCTAGGATCTGGCGTTAGCTGCCTTCGCGGGTACTAATTGACTAGCATCGTTAATTACTCTCGTTTGATCTCTCGCTTGCGCTCGATTCGCGTCCTCTCGGCGCTCTTCTTACTTCCCTTTCTCCAAAATCTATCTTTTTACTATACCATATTCAGGCCGTATCACACATACACACATACACACATACGCTAGCATTGAAAATTATTTCTTCCTCAAAATGCGATAGCAATGGTATATATTAACAGTAATGATAATAAAAATAATAGTAATATATTACTGTTTCGTACTAAATCTTATCATATTATTTGGTATATCGTGTATCAGCGTTGTTACATTACGCGTATCGGTGCGGTATAAATAATAATACATTAGTTTGATCCCCGTCGAAACAAGGAAGAATCAACCCACCGGGCAGAATTTCGGCCTTCTCTTCTTTAAATGTTAAATGCGCTACCCTAAATTGCGTACGTGGGAAAATAATTTTCGGTCGTCGACCCATTGACAGTTTTTGCGCGTTTCATCCCGTGGCACTCGCGTGGCTTTTCCCAGAGTCGTAGAGAAAATCCAAAAAAGTATCGGAAAGAACTGTTTTCGTACATACGGGACATTCGTCGACGACAGCTGGCTCTCTTCTTACGAAAAATAAATATAGAATTTCGCGGAATATATATACGTTCGCGCGCCATCGCTAGGAATACGATAGTATAATTGCTAATTAATTGTTATACAAGAACACACACGCGAAGTTAAACGCGTTTTCCCTACTACCATTTCGCGAGAGACGTAGTCAAGAAAAACGGGGCATTTACGTTTAATTACGGAATTCATGTCGTACGAATTGGGCTAACGGCGGACTCTGAGGAAATAAAAGGCGCATCTTTCGCGCTAAGTCGTATTACAAAATAGGCAGTGCGTGTCGGGTTATCTCGACAATCGAACAATCTATTCAACTAAATATTAGAGAGACACGTACCGCAACTATCCAAACTGCTGTACAAACTTTGGCTCGTACTCGCAACTTTGTTCAGTGCCACGTTTAAGCTTCCGATTTTGAACTTTATCAATCATCACGTATTTTTTTTTGCGCTAAATGAGCTGTTGGACAAAGTTAATCTTTCCATATTCTATAAAGTAAATAAAAATTTCTTTAAACTTCAATTAATTGTAACATAAATAAATTAATCTTTCTTACAAGAATATATAAAATACGGTGTTTTTTGCCAATTTATATGATTCTCTCAAAACAGCTTAAATCTTATATAAATAGTATGATCCTGAAATGAATTCGTAACCGATTGATTTAATTCGTAATACGTAATATAACACAGAAGTTATATTATAATGAAATAAAAGTCTCTTAATGGAAATTAAACTCTTCATGGCTAAATATGCACGTGATGAAAATACATCCGATTCAAACGGCTCATCGGATGACTTAATGGAAGCTAAACGTGGCGACTGAGGACACGAGCTGTCGACGGTACAGTTATCGTTTAGGTCGCATGTCACGCGGGCGGCAATCACTCGATCCGATTCCGAAGACACAATGATAAATTAAAAGTGAGGAACATATGTCGCGTGTGACTATGTACACTAAGCGTGCTCTCCCGAGAATGTGTGCCGCGCGCGCATGCGCGGTTCCTCTCTTCCGTTTAAATACAATATGTATATATTTGTATGTGTATATATATGTATATACACTTACCAGACAATGACGCGAAACGACTAGACTGTGACTCGAACTAACTCTTCTTCTCTTCTTGTTCTTCATCCTTTTTGTTCTGTCTCGCGCCTTCTCCATCTCCTTCTAACTCGCCCAAAACACTTCGACACGCATACACACACACACACACACACACACGTACACGTACACGCACGCAAAATACATACACAGCGAGTGTTCTATGCTATATACAGATATGTACAATGGTATACAATTAATGCGCATTACTGATCGCGCGCGCGGACAGATGCGCCGTCGGGGATGGGGATAATTTTGCGAGAACGTTAACGAGCGGCCACTGTCGAAAGCGCAGCTTGCGATCGAAATCAGACCGACAGATCGGCTGGTTGTTGTTTTGTCGTAGGTTTGATCGCCGTTACATTACGCGTCATTACATGCTATCAGGTGAAAAGCTCGCGAGCTCTCGCGAAAATCACGACCACGCAAATAGCAATGCGCGCCGAACATTCAAAGCCGTTTGATTTATATACATAATTGATAGTTTCCAATGTTTATCCAGAAATATTATCTTTCTGTAATATTAAATAGAATTTTTTTTTTTTTTACAACGAGTATATAATACAGTTCGAGTTTCGACGGCAATGTATGTCGCGGCAGTTTTGATTTTCGCGAGCGCGAAAATGGAAGATTCTTTTTTTGCCTCGTCTCGTTTCGATTTTTCGAAGAAGTATAACAATGAAAAATGTAATAGCTGTTTAAACAAATCTTATGATTCAATAAATTTGTACTTTTGTAGTGATTAAGCTATATATTGTATGTGGTAACATCGAAAATACGCATTTGTGAATCGCATTAGAAAATCGTCTAAGAAAGATGATTATGAAAAATTGAGAAATATGCAATAAACATTTTTGTAGTTCAAAATAAATTTGCTTTGTTGCGTTTTTACAATGAGCCGATATTAATAGATATATAACAATACAAATTAAAAAAAAATTAATCATTATATAAGTTTTAGAAAAATAATATATTATTTTGATCAGAGCTATATAATTATTCGCATATTTCTCATATTAATCTAACCATCAAATTAGTAATCAATTGGCAATTTTTTTGCCCCTAGAATTTTTTTCACAGCTGATTATTTTCATCCCACGTTATAAAAAATCTCCCATCAGCACAAGCTCTTCAAGTTTTATGCAATCTACACTCTTACGTTCTGTTCACATCCATCAATTGTCTCGCGAATCAAATGTTTCAAGAAAGTCTCGAAGAAGGGTCTTGTCGATGGTTACCAATTCTCTTGACTGTCCCGTGGTTTTTATTTCATCGTCGTTTCCGTACCTCTTCTCCGACCTCTTCGCCGTGGTCATTTGTACAAGTTTCATCGACCACGAAAGATCCATTAGGTCCTCGGCACCTCTTCCTGGTTCCTTCTGGTCTCTTCTGCTGCTTTACTTTACTGTTGTCAAATCTCTCTCTTTCTCTTTCTTTGTTCCTTCATTCCTCTCGTCACTGAGCAAGAAACTTCTTCAGCAACACGACAATGGACAGCGAGCGTTGCCTACACAGTCGAGTATGATTCTTTGGTTTTTCCGAGGACGACAGCGACCAGCATTACGCAAAAATAAACGAACGACGAAAGTCGTGAAAGAGAATTCCTCTTTTGGATATGCTCTTGTCCCCGTTTGGATAAAAGTATTTCCTCGCCGGAAAATTCTTTTTCGGTCTCATCGTCATCCAACTTGGTTCTTTGGTTTTTTTCAGAAATATGGAAGCGGCGGAATCGGATAACTAGGTACGCGATCACGCGACTTTCTTTTCCCAGAGATCGAAGAAGTATATTATATCTATATGTTTCTTCTTGTGTGCTGCTCTGTCGTTCTCTAGAACGACACGCGAAGACATTTTTATCGTAGCAAACTGCTCAGGATGTCCATCTCGCAAGAATGACGTTGTCTTGTCCCGTTGATGACAGGAGAACACGAACGATAGCTCGATAGCTGTTGTTTCTTTCTAACCACGCGGCTCTTTCAAAATCATCCGCATTCCGCAATGATAAAGTAGACTGGATATTGCGCTTCCGCTGGATTATGGAACGGATGCGGATTACCGTTCTTTTCACGAAAACAAAACGGAAGAAGAAACGTAAAAAGTGCGCAAACATTTGTTCGATGTTCGTCTTCTTTCGTGTCTTTTTCGTCTTCCTGACGACGCAAGTACATCGCTTTTATCGGCCACTTATCGTTTCCACTATCGCATCGTACAAAATGTTCTCATCTTTTAAAATTTTCGATTAATAATAAATTATATTTCCTCGCACATTTTTCGCAATTTTCCCATTTTTCCCGACGGGCGCTCTGTCGCTTTTCTTGCATGTCTCGTGCGCGAAACAGGCCGGTTTGGAAGAAAATATATATACTACGAAATTACGATCCTTTTCGCGCGGAGGGCGATCAAAAGTCACGTTCTCTCTGACGAGGAGAATGACTGTCGATTATTTCATCGCGTATCTTTCGTTTTTACACGTGTCCCTTGCTTTCGGCGCTTCAGGAACCATCTAGCTTTCGTTCTAACGCATTATGAAAGATCCGCAATACCTGACAATCTCTCGAGATCGTTTAGCAAAGTCTCTCCCGTCTTTTCCTTCGTCTCTTCTTCTTCTTTTTCCATGAGCGATCAGCTTCGCGTTACGTGTGCCTCGGCTGGCCGTACGCGAAGCTGACCTCGCGTCATGGATAATCCGGATGCATCAGATTGTACATGACCGCGAAGATCGTACAAGCAGCGTAAACGCCTAGGGCCACCCACCAGAGTAATTGCTCGTGTAGCCGCTGCTCGAAGTTCTTCAACACTAAAAGGCCGATCGTCAAACCAGCCAGGGCACCCGTCAAATGGGCGACGTACGACACTGGCGGACCCATCTGCTCCGCCGCGTATCTGTCGTAGATTGCGAAGCCTACGTCAGCGCTAGCTGCAATCAGAGAAATAAGAATTTCGATCAAAATTTACCATTTGTTTGATTTTTTTTTAAATATGCAAGATTTTTTATATGTTTCAATTTATTTATCGACAAATGTTTAAATTAATCATCGTAATACCATTTATAATTCATCGTTATTCTAAAAGATACTTTTTAATTATTTTATTAGGTTCTGAATTAAAATTAATTAACACACTTACATTTCATTAATATAATTCACAATTAGCTATCATCGACAGATTAATAGATGAAGTTAAAATAACGCATGTAATGGAATAGAAAAAAAATAATATTTTTATCATGCTCCTCCCCCTTTTAAGAATTCTTTTTTAAAGATTTCTGTAAAGTACTGATGAAAAAATGATGCATAGCAAAGCGATAAGGAAAGCATAAAGAAGAGCAAAAAGAGGAATAAGAAGAAGAAGAAAAAAGTGAAAGAGTGCGAAAAAGTAAGGACATCACGAGGAGCCGAGCCGACGGCGAGCTTTGCTGAAAAGCTCTCGAAGTGTCGTCGAGAGAAGAGCTTTTCCTGCAGCTTCCTCAGCAGCTTTTTCCTACATCTGAGACTACTGTGGATGACTGTGTAAGTTCGTTATGTTCTCGTAAGAAATTTGCTTCTTCGTTAGTTAATATAGAAATGAGCTTTGCGCAAGCGGATCAACTTTAGCTTCAAAAGCTACTCTTTTAACATTTTTTACAAAGATTTTTGATTTTATTAATATATAAACGGAAATTATTATATAGAAAGTTATGACCAATTCAAATAATCTAATTTTTATCAGATCTCTACTTGAGTGTATATATACGTATAAAGTTATATTATAATTTAATTTATATAGGTATATTTATATAGGTATATTTCAAATAAAGAATTAATTAATGAGTAATTAATAATTGATTTTTCTTCAAATTAAAATTTCAATAAAAATTAAAATAACCGATCAAAAAACAAAATTTAATTATCCGTTTATAGAAACTTACTTAATTTTTGACATTAAGCAACTCTGTAATTAGGTTTTCGTTAACGAGATAACTCGAAGCTTATTGAAACATTTATAACTCTGAGGAAATTCTGATAGACATTCTGTATATTATTTTCTTTATGTTCTTAAACGTGATATCTTCTCGTTATTTCTCGCTGCTTAACTTGTATAGCTGAGTTATACAATTCTTGAAGCAACAAAAGCTGGAGTTTTCTATTCTTTCTTCTAACATTATTTACTCGACTATAATCAATATGCCCATGAGTATTATTATTAATTAGTACCATATCTTTTTTTGTTATAACCAACGTTCTTTTCTCTTTATGTCTGCTCTATATCTGTCTTTTGTTTCAATACATATGTAATTTGATTTTAATGGAATTATAAGAGAAAAGCATATCAAATTCCATTACTATGACTATTACTTGAAGCACTTTCACTGATTTGTAAAGAGCTTATTCAATTTATCGTTAAAATTTGTTATTAATTATTAATATTTGCAATGGTTATTTTGTAAGCCTCGTTTAATAATTATAATCATCTCTGTATTAAATTTACATATAATTAAAATTAAAATTTTTTCGTTTCGTGAAAATTCGCTTAATATTTTTATAATTCCCATCTTCTCCTTTTTTCGTTGTGACAGACTCTGAGTCACTTCTGTACCAATCTTAAAGTATCGCATCTCTTTTTTTAATTTCAATCGAGCTTACTTAGGTGTGATGAGTCCTGATGACTCGATAAACACAAGCGACGACCGTGCTCGTTTGAAAATTTGACGAAACTAGCACCTGTTCTTTTCATGGCAAACAATCCCAACGTTGGTGAAAATTCTTCGCGGCAATCACGACGCGCGAGAAAGCACATCTATCTTTTAATTAAAACTTTAGACTAACAGCAGTTTTCGTCGCTTTCCGCTTTTACCGGGAGAAAAAAAAACGAGAAAATTGAAATTTCAAAAAGAGTATCGAAACAAAGTGCAAGAAGAAAAAAATCAAACGATTAAATGCTAACAAATAAAGACAACAACAAAGAAATATCGATGTAGTACGTTACTGTGTTTTCAGTAAAACATCCTTAATTAACAAATCTAATATTTTTAAATAATTTTATTAAATTCAATAAATGGAAGATAACACGTCTAAACCATTTAAATAATTAAAAAATAGATAATATTCTTTATTTAAAAAATATGAAATTTCATTTAATAAAATTTACAATCTTGAAAACGCATATAATGACCATTATTATATTTCTCTTTTTAAATTAAGTAAATTTTATTTTTCACCTCTCGTCATAATATATTGCAAGTGCAACAAAAAGATTCAATGGTTATATTTTAGGTACTTTATTCTACATACTTTTTAATCTCGCTAAATTCATTAATTAAAAAAAATTGTCGGCATTTAAATATATTTCTAGAATATGAAATTTAAATCAACTTTCATCGCAAAGTTCTGATTGCAATTGACAATAGCGTATTTTCTTCGCGTCTTAAAGCGTTATCGGCGAGGCAAGAGACACTTTGCCATATCCTACGAGAGCGTCATTTGCATTCGCGCCTGCACGGATGACCCGTTTCCACGTTGTGAGAGAGCACGTTTATCGATCAAGCTCTACTCTGCTCGTCAAGCTCTCTCGTGCGGATTACGATGTAATCCAAGTCGAAACGCGTAGATTGGAACGGGCCTGAGCTGTTACCATCCGCGGACAGAAACTATATGAATATATATTTGAAGCGGCGCGTAGAAACAGAGTAGAGAAATAGAAAGAGAAGAAAGAAGAGAGAGAAGAAAGAAGAGAAAGGGAAAGAGAGAGAGGCGGGGGAGAGAGAGGGAGAGAGAGAGAGAGAAGAAAAGATGGTGAATATCCGAATCTGCGCTGACGGTAATCAACCCCTTAAACAAGGTTATTGAAGACTCAAGAGGCTCCGTCAGGGTGAATTTGAGGCGACTCTAGGGCCACTAGAACTAGATAATGCGCACGTATAGTGGCGGTCAGATTACGTGCTATACGGACCCTCGATACTAGAGTTCTACGTCTTTGCCAATATCACGCTACTATTATTACGTCGCCATAGGCGTGGAATTCTGAGATTGTATTCTACTCCGACATTCGAAGTTTTATATATATATATATATATATCGTGCAACTCTCGTTTCAATTTTTAAGAACGTATCGTAACGTTTTACTGAAGAGTCAATGGGAAGACGCGAAAAATATTAAAAAAATATTCCAGATATTTAACTTTTACTAAATTTTCCATGATAAAAATTAATCTCATTTTATCTATGTTTATAATAATCTCTCAGATCTTTTTTTTTACTATTATATTTAGAACTACGGCTTGTCATCATAATTCGTGATATATTTATTTAACCTCTGATGTTAATACTATACTGCGCTATATTAATCTTCAGTAAAGAAGCGCAATTAATATGTACTAGCATACTTGGCGCCAATGCTCAATCATGACCGTTCTCGAAAGCAGATCGATCGGATATCGAGCAGGATGGTCGAAGATAGATAGGATTGGCCGCCGGTGATTGTGTGTGCGGGCCGACGATCGAGGAAGTAGGGTCCACTTACCGATGACGAAAATGCCAATGAGCCGAACTATCCCGAACTCCATATTGTTATAGTTGAGGAGAACATTGGCTAGATGCGCTGCCAGAAGGGCATAAACGCCCCCACTCGCTCCGACAAGATACACATCTGTATCGAACACTGATGTGCCGAGCGAACCTGAAAATAAAATAAATATATTTCTTTTAATATATTACTACTTTTGGCAATGAAAATTAATATTAGAATTTGACAATTAATGTATCGTTAATTTAATTTCTAATCTTGAAATAAACGTCCCACAAATTGAAGCTTTTTATTTGTCAGTGTAATTATAAATCACTCTTTTTATCTCGGGTATGAATTTAAAAATTTGCGAAAGAAGTATATTTTGCTCTTTCATACCACTATTTTATGCAGTCAATTCACTAATTGCATAATCAACGAAATTTTTTCGAGAAGAGAAAACCGGTCTCAACGAAACTGCGAGTTCTCCGTTTCAGGAGTTTCCGCCATTGTCTGCCGAACTAGCAAACGCTCATTCTCGGACAGCCGCGAAGTGTGGACAAAATTTTCCGCTCTCACCGCCCTCGGCGAATAAAATAAGAATAATACTCGCTCAACAACTCGAAAGTTCGCACGGCTCCGCGCTCCAGTTTAACGGCGCCAACCCTCACCTCCCTTTCCCTCTCTCTCTCTCTCTCGCTCTTTCTCCCTCTTGCCCTCGCTCTTTCTCCAATTCATTCGGAAACATCTGTTGCTCCGCGCGTAATGTGCAGAACGCCCGTAGGAAAACGACGAGTATGCATGCCAAATAATTAGAATAATATATATGATTTCTTTTAATTAATATAATTATTTTACTTTTTTACAAATAAACTGCAAACTGAAATGCATTGTACATATATATATATATATATATATACAAATTTTTTTTAACATGAGTGTCAAATAGAACTTCTTCTACCTAATGAACTTCAAACCTTTTGATTTGACACATTCTATTCTATTCTGTCCTTATATGGTACTTATGTTTATGAATGGATCGTCTATAATGCTCTCGCCATTTCATCGATTCAGGAATGTCAGCGGTATAAAGCGCTTCCGGGCATTAGCTGGCTCTGGTTATTAGAAACAGGATTAGGGACCCGTTTCCGACTATTTGCCCTGTAATTTGACAAACTGCTCTACGAACGGCATACGAATGTGTAAGAGCATGGATGCAGCGCATTAAAAAGTGTCTTAATAACGAGAAATAGGTAAGAAATTATTATATAAATAATCCGATCGATATTATTACAGATAAAAGATATATTTCTCATACATAAGTATATATAATCGTATTGTTTATTTGTTACACATAAAAAAATGTAAAAAATATATACCTCTATTTAAAAAACAAAATCTCTATCTACAATGTAGAACTCGTGTGACAAAATTATTTTTACACAGATATCGCAGGTATCTCCGAAAATAACGTTGCATTCCAATTACATGCCAAATGTCACCCAACCGACGATAGAAGGCAATTCAGCGTACGATAGTATCACAATAATAGCAACGCGCGTTCGACAAACTCCGCAATTCGCAATGTTTCATTTGCGCAACTGGTAACCGTGCAACGAGCGTGTACCGTGTCGCGCGCAACCCCGAGAGCAATGGTAATGTATCAGACACACGATCGCGCTAGTTAAACATTAATATCGCGCTGGACAGGCGGATGGTGCTTCGCGAATCGATGCGGCGGCAGCGGCCACCCGTTTGCCTATATATCGTGGGAAATGAGCGAGGACATTAGTCGCTTCCTATGTGGAAATGTGGAAGCGACCGGGGTACGGCGGGTTGGTCGGTGATTCGGCGCGTCTGGCGGAGAGAGGCGAATGCCACCTGACACCTGGGGACCTGCTGACCGATCGCCCCTCGCAAACCTAACCGCCCGACCACTACCACCACCACCACCACCACCACCTTTGATCCGTCCTAAATTACGAATGCCGTCCGGCCGATACGCGTCTACCCTGACGAGGTTGCTCCGATTTATTAAGGCTGTCGCTCGTAATTCGCTGTTGATATACGGGGTTGATACCGGGACTGTTTTCCGTGTTTCTTTTAGCTTTGTATTCGGATTTCAATTCGTAATCTGGAATACGATCCTCCGGTATTTAAAAAATCGAGACAACGGACTTTTTGAATTCTAAACGTTTAAAGAGCTTCGAAGGAGATGAGATTTTAATTAAGCTGTAGCGCGGCGCGAGATAATACTTATTCTGGATTTCGCTGTTCAAGAATTTGTTGAATCTGTTGATAAAATTTGGGAATAACACGTCGAATTGCATTACGCGTATGCAGGACTCTGCATCCGTGACATCCTCTTCTTGTAAAACCGCTGATTCAATTGGATTCGTCGCTACGCACTGGTCATTAATGCGCGACCTACATCGGGATTGTAGCCACAGCAGCGTCGTGGGAAAACCACGAGAAATGCTCGTGTTTCGTAAACTACCTACACGAAGTTTCCGCAGAGCGCAAATCGCGTCTAAGCCGGTGCGCACCGGAGCGACGTGGAAATGCATTAAGGATGCAAACATCAATTCGTGCGAGTTCGCGAACGCTCCGAATTACCTGCAATGAATTATTAGCGTCCGTTTAATAAATGATCGAGTCACATCCAATCGGAACAAGAGAGCAATTATTCGAAACGCGTGGAATTAGGTAGCTTGCAGCAGAGAAACACCGAAATCGTCGCGCATACTGAATGACATTAACTTTAAACAATATCTTGAAGATACAATTGCATCTATCGCAAAATAAAAATACTTAATAAATATAAATACTATTCGAAGCTCCGATAAATTTTTGGTGTACTCCTAAGAAATTTTACCTAGAATTGTAATTATATACACAATGATAAATTACTGATGTTTCTAACAGCAATCAACATTTATCAATATGATAATAATAACGATATGACATAAATAGACATAGAGACGTGTAAAAATGCAGAAATTATATTAAGAAAAAGCGTATAAAATTTATTGTCAATATTTGTAACGTAACGCAATATTATACGTGGCTGTAATAATACTATAACATAGATAAAATAGAGAATATAGGATCTCAGCTGTCATCGTCAGTCTGTTTGTCATCGTGCCATAGTTAATTGGAAGTTGAAGCACGCCGAGAGACCACTTTACCCCCGTGCACGACGAACCATGCTCCTCTGTGTAGTAATTGACTCGAGTTAACGGATACTGGCTCAAGAGAGCCGCTGATTCCCCTCATCCGCTCTCCTTGGTCCAACTTAGACGATGTTGCAAGCATTTACGGTTTACCGTCGTTTACCTAACCGAGACTATAAGAGACAAATCATAGCGACACAATAACCCATTCCACGCGTTACCGAATTTACAAATCGATCTTTGTCGATTTTTTCTTCCTTTGCACATTTATTATTATTATAGTGCAAAAATTATCATCTTAACTGAAGTATTTAATTAGTAATATTAATTAAAATTATTTTCTTAGTAACTACGTTTTCAATAAACATTAAGATTCATTGTATTTATATTTTGATGAATTTTACATTACTTGAAATTTTTCTATTTTATTTCAATATTTTTATTTATATATAATTTTATTCAGCTATAATTTTCAAGTGTTAAGTACTGATATGTATAAATAAATAATTAACAAATTGCATCATTAAAAGACGATTCAATTGTACTATTTTAGTTTCACAACTGTTGCATCGTTATATTCGTGATTAAACTGTAAGTCTCCTGTAATCTCCAAGAAACTTTCGCAAAATTAATTAGGTTGTCTTAATCATCAAAACGTCAGTGCAAATAAAAGTAAACGCGTAAATAGTTCAAAAGAAAGTTCTGTACTCTTTCCAGCAATAAAGAGAGAAATATGTACATACATGTACTGCATATAGATAAAAGAGAGACAGAGAGCGAAGGAGAAAAAAAATTGCAGCATAGCATCTCACTAAAATTAGTAACCTGTGGCACAAGGACGAGTAAAAAGAAGCAAAAAAAGAAGAGATAAAAGAAAAGGAAAGAGAATCGTGAAGCGTAAGAGTCATCATGGACTTCTCTTGGGTTATGAAATTCATCCGAGCCCTTCGTTAATGCCTTCGACTTTACTTTAAGGAAGAAAGCATGAAAGAAAGAGAAGTGGGTCGACGCAGTTTGCCAACGAGATGCATCGATGCGAATTAATGTCTTCGCGACCTACTCCTATAATTATAACATGCGAGTCTATTCGTACATCTGCTACTTCGTTGCAAACAATTTGTCCAACAATGCGGTATCTACATAATTTTATTTACGATATATTCGTAAGTATCTCGAAGAATTTTACTCTCTTTCATTCTAGATGTGCCTGAGATGTAAATAATATACGAGAATTTTACTTTACGTAATTGTAAATAAATATATGCCGATTTCTTTACAACTACGATAACTTTTCAGCGTCGTCAAAATCGGAGTGTTTGAAAGTTTTAATAATTAAGCTGAAAAAAGAACATTCTATCGACTAATCTTTAGATTTAGTGCATGATAATATGTTGCATGTATTTTTCACTGCATAGAATATTATCGATTAACGACTCGTTGGCACCAATAACGGAGTCTGTTGAAACCAAACGGCTCGATATGCAACAGGTGCAACGAAACTACCACGAAGAAAACGTTCAATAGCAAAAAAAAGACATGAAAAGTCAAAGATACGCAGATACTTATGTGATTTTATCGTTTTCCAAATCTAAGAAAATTTTATACATGTATATATATATATAAGAAACAGATGTGTGAGAGAGACGATAAATAATTGATCGAATTGAAAAGCTCGAGACAAGGAAAAAGCTTTTTAATTATTTCATGGAAACACTAATGACTTAAACTTTTATGATAATTGTTTAATGTAAACTGTAAAAACTGTTAAATTTTACATTAATAGTATGTAATGTAAAAAGCAAAGAATACTTTTACTCTCTAATTTTTTTATAATTTTACCTTGATTTAAAAAAATTTTTTTTAAGTTTTATACTTTAAAATAACTTAGAAAAGAATCGTAATTACATGCATTAATGTAAATGTATGTCCAGTTATCAACTATACAATAAAATCTGATATATATTGATAACACACGTGAATATAAGGAAACTCACGATCAATACAGACGACATTGCGTCTTACTCACGCCGTATCTTAATGCAAGCCATCGCATTTTTATTATTCGAACGCGGAAGCGAAGGAGAAACGAAACAGAAAAGAAATCGCGAGAATGCGCACTCGAGGGGGGGCTCGAACGCGAAATAAAATGCTCTGTATCGCTCGGAAGTAGGAGGTGGAGAAATAGAACGCACATTTTAGAGGCGGGCGTGCTAGGCACATCGATGCATTCGTAAAGAGCCCCCATCCCCTTTCCCTTCCTCCACCCCCGGAAACGAAAACGGATGAGAGCACCAAACGAAATAGCTGGGAAACAACGTGCATCGGACGTTCTCTCTCGCGGCATGAAGAAAAGTGCTCGATACGCTCTCGTAGCGTTAAAAAATTAGTAGTTAACCACTTAAGCGAAACACCGACGAGCCATGGATACGGGCATGTACTGTATCAATGCATTTCTGCACGTTCTGCTTTTATATACAAGCTTTTATATTTATTTTACACCCTTTCTCTTTTTTTCTGGAATGTGTGTTTATTTCATCCCATTCATAAACAGATACAATTTAAATTTTTACAATTTTGCACGTAAATTATTAATCAACGATAAATTAAATAATTACTGAAATTAAAACTGTTTCGTAAGAATATTAATTTTAGACACTGTAAAAAATATAAAAATGGCCGCGAAAGCCTCAAGACTAGAATATAAAAATGTTTTCTGCGCACGAAAATAAAATGATAAAATTAATTATGTATTAATTTCGTTAATTATCGTAACATTATCATTAGTATTATCAATTTTGGACAGACAATAAATGAAATTCACACAGCATTCTACTGTCGCGTATACACAATTATCTTCACCACATTTATCGGATTTGTGGTCAAAATCATACGTTCGTTATGCGTAGAGAAGCCGAACAACCTCTTTTGGAATCGCTGCTGCTTGTCACCGTTTACAAATGAAACAATAGCGCATTTTGTCATTGCTATAAACCGCGATATGAAACGTACCAGCGACGTCAATCAAGCACCAATTAGACATTCACCAATTTAATTCGCAATTGTTAACAAAGAGAAAGAAGATTCGCGAACAACCTTCGGGAACAAAGGCGATTATTGTGCGAGCGGTTGCAACGATAGAAAGAGGAAGGTGGAAAATCGAGTGTACAGTTAGCCGAGTGCAGGCGCGCCGTTGCATTCCTAAAGAGACGTGAGCGAGAGACTGCGGATGTAGAATTCGGCGGAGAAGGGAGATAGAAAACGGAAAATGAGGCCTCTCTCTCTTCCCTTTTCTTTCCTATTCTTTGCTTTCTTTTTTATACATCCGCTATTACGTCGATACAACGTGAAATTCGAAATCACGTCCTTTCTGTGCAAACGAGACACAACAGACATCCAAGAACCGAACGGTTAGGGGAATCGGTAACGATCGACCTCGAATCACAGAATCCATTCGCAATCTTCTAGCGTATACTGCCGCTCGAGTTCAAGATATTGATTTTCTATCACATTAAATTTTCTATCGCATTAAAATTTGATACATAGTAATAACTATCTATAATATTAATGTAGGGTGAGTTAAAGAAACCTGACGATTTTCAAAATGAAATATAATTTAAACATTTATTTCTTGTCAGACAACAATAGGATATAACTTTTACATTTATTAATTTTATATTTAATATTTACAAATTAATTTTACATTTATATCCTCTGTATTTATTCTACATTACTCTATCATGTAGATTCGCATCTCTGTTTGCATCATGTTGTCTGGTATAACTACAATTTTTTTCTATATATATATTTGTTAAAATAGGAAAAAAATTACAGTTATACCAGACAATATAGTAAAAATAGCTATGCAAACCTGCAGGATAAAATAGAACAATATAGAATAAATATGCAGATGACATTTGATAAATGTGAAAAACTTTTCTTTAATTTTAAAAAATGAATAAGATCAAGTAATATATTCAAATAGCATTCTATATCCTATCTATATTCTATATCCTATATTCTATATTTCGTTGTCTTCTTCGACAAGAAATAAACTTTTAAATTATATTTCATTTTTTATTTCATTTTGAAAACCATCAAGTTCCTTTGATTTATCCTTTATAATTCATCTTATGATCTGTTTTATTATCGTACATACTAATAGTCTTTTTCGATTAATTCATGTTTTTTGCATTTTTATATTTTCTCTTTCTTTACAAATTCTCTGTAGATTCTCTAAAAAATTCATTTCGCTTGGTGTAATTTTGTAATTATCTTGTATTTTCTGTATAATTATTATAACTATTATACATGTGTATAAAGATTTTACCCTCAAAGTTACATAAAATCAATCTATCTATCTATCTCCATCCATCTCTCCTGTAAACATCGTTAACTCACGAAAGGGTGTCGATGCCATCGCTACCGCGGAGGCGCCGCTACCAATGCAATTACCAACGCATCGTGGAGTGATGCACTGTGAATACCATGCGTCCATTCGGAACGGCAATATCTATTCCTTGTGTATGTCTACTTGTAATACACACCAGCACCGTCGCGACGTAGCGCACACGAGTGTTGTCGTTTCTATGTAATCCGATGCATAAAATATAATGTGTGAAGTACATACGTTCCACCTCGGGGAAAAAAGACGGAACACCGCCGGAATTTTATGGTTATGGTCGCAATATTTATGGCAGCGGGACCGGCACATATGTGCAACGATACGGCATATGAAAGGGATCGATGTTGACGAGAAACTCTTTTTCTCCTCTTTTTATAGTGATTCGCTCTCGTCGAAGAGGCTCTTTCCATTCTCGATATAACGAGAAGATCGAGGATGGTTCTCGCGTAATTATTCGTGTCTTTCAATAATAAGGAAAGTATAATGACATATAATAACTATGTATCATCCATATCAGTAATAAAACACGTTAATCTAAAGTGGATATTTATTATGCACTAAATATATATATATATATATATATATATATATATATATATATATATATAGAGAGAGAGAGAGAGAGAGAGAGAGAGAAAGAGGAAGAAAGAACAATAAATAAAAGTTAAATGTACATAATTAAAATTAATTACATGTAAATAATTATGTCTATATGTGTAAATACAATTTGAATTTCAAATAAAAAGTATAAATCATTTGTTCGCATGAAATATATACCTTCTCTCAAATATTTTATAGAATATATATAATATAGCTATATACATACATATGTATGGCACGAGATCTCGTATTCGGTAATGGAATATCATCAAATTAAGTTTGATATTTATTGTAAGACCGTTGGGAAATACGCGTAACATAAATGTAATAACATTTTATAATATTGAACGCAAGTTGTATTACATTATATTGCAGTCCTTTAAACCGTTATTGGGCTTGGCATAAACCTTCCTCAACGGAAAAATAAATTTAAAAATGCGACATTTATATATAACATTTTTTTTTATATTAAAGAGAATTTTACTCTTATTAAATTATAGTTCCAATTATAATTTTTCCAACTCTAACGTAGTAATAGATGATACTGCTCATAAAGAATCATTCGACACGTGATTAACGTCTGCAAAGTTACATCCATCACATGACAGATATATTAGTTTTCAAAAAATTAAAATTTGCAAATATTCAATCTAACGATGATTCAAAAATACGGAAATTTCAAGCGCGCCCGCTATTCACACCCGCCGACTTTTTTCCACTCTGCCTTTCCCGTTCTCCCTCTCGCATGTACGCATGCTTTTTGCGAAACTTTCGGCATCCTGAGCACGATCATCGACACGCAAAATTCTCGATTGAAAGCGAGGAGCGTGCGCAATATCAACATTTTGTACATCCCGCATTTCGTTCCGTTGTTTTAATATCCCTTTGACCCAACGATAGGCTGTGTCTGCCAGGGTTTTTGCATTGAAAATATTAAAACCGGCGGAGAGGGAAAGGAGAAAAATAAACAGAAAATGCGCGCACTCGCAAACATATAGATATGTTTGCATACGCGTATAAAAAAAGATGGCCAGCGAGAAAAGCGAAACCATACATCAATCAATCAAGCTGCACAAAGCGCGTTCGAATCCTTCATGATTAAAATGTAGTAAAACGTAGTAAACGACTTTTACTGCCTCCATTCTGTATGCTTTACTTATTCTCTTATTTCCGTTGCAGTTTTTTGCGAATTAACGTAACGCAAAACAGTGGAAAGCCACGTGTATCGTTTTCAAATTTTGAAAAAAAGATTAAATTGCACTTGGATTGTCAGTGATAAAAATCGACTAAGTCAAATTGCTTACACATATATTGTGAAGAAAAGTTTTTATTATATGTATATTTTTATTACTAATAACGACAATAACATGATGACGTTTTTTTTTTTCATAGATTTGACGTTCATGTAGCGTCACCCAATTTAAAGTTTTCTCGATTGTCATCAAGATGGTTCTGTTGTTTCCAAAATGATCGAAAGAAATAAATGGAAAAAGACTCTAGCGACTAACTCTAACGAGCTGAGACAACGCGATCTCGTGCTAAAAGTAAAGTTAAAGACGCGCGAAAAAAAAGAAAAGAACGAAGTATCGATTTTCAGAGTCGGTCCGAGTACTATCATCATAGTCGTCGTCGACGTCGTCGCCAGTTATCTTCGAGTCGAGTTAATGCACCGGCAACTGGCCACACGCAGTCGTGCATACGAACGACGAAGCGCGTCGTACGA
The DNA here is from genome assembly GCF_047496725.1 of Anoplolepis gracilipes. NCBI lineage: Eukaryota > Metazoa > Arthropoda > Insecta > Hymenoptera > Formicidae > Anoplolepis > Anoplolepis gracilipes. Next base: position 5,380,554 of record NC_132974.1, read on the forward strand.
CATGCAAATATCGTCGTATAATTGCTGGTGTCACGCAATCGACTCGACAGCGCCGCCGCCGCCGCGACGACGACGACGACGACAACGACGACAACGACGACGACGACGACGACGCTACGACACGAAGCCGTTCTTCAACAAAAAAATTGGATACCGGGAAACATTCGTTAACGTTGATAGAGAAGAAAGTTGGTAAATTGAGTGCGCCGCACGAGATAAAACGAAACCGAACTACTAAGAATATATACAATTTGCTTTAAATAACTGATAATATTACCGCGGTCTTTGAATAAATGTTGTCAGTAATGTGAATATTCTTAATCATAGTTGAATATTGATTACTATTTTTCCAAATATAGCTTTTTTAATATTTGTGAAACAGATTTTAACATGATGAATATAAATTTACTTGACAATCATCTCACATATTATATCAATTTAAAAAGTAAAAATAGAAAATATTTTTTACATACAAGTAAGATATATTAATACAAAAATAATTAATTTATGATTCAGGCTATCTTTTTTCTTGTTAAAAATAAATTTTTGCAAAATAAAAAATATACTTATATATTATAATTCATCCTTTTTAATCAATATGACATTTAGTTTCTGTATGTATGTGAATTTGTACGTTTATGTCGTGAATTGCGTACGATGACAAATCTCTATCTCGCTTCATTATCCAAAATTTCCAAGTAGAAACGGTCGAGCAATAGGGAGGACAGGGAGTACAACCAGTAATAAGCGCGACGATGTCGTAAACGACATTAATCCGTGCACCACTCCGGAGAAGTGCATTTATAAGCTACCCGGTTTCACACTGCACTAAGGATAATTTACACTCACGTGATGCAGCAACCGCATAATTTAAAACGTTGATTTACGTCCTTCATTAATTTGATGATTACATTTCAACATTTTTTTTCTTATATCGCGCAAAACTAATTAGTCCATGCGACACGCGTTTTATACTAATAAAATATAGTTATACTCGTAATTATAAAAATATACAACAAATAATGATTGCATCACTCTTTGAAGGAAAATAAATGTAATTATATTGAATTTTATAACAATGCACCAGATACGGAAATATTATATATTCAAAAGAAGTAATAATAATTTCTATATTTTACATTTATATAAATTAATAAATAATATAGTTTTTAATGTATCCTTCGAAATCGTCATTTATGTAATTAATTTAAATAAAGAATAATAACTAATATTACAAGTCATATTATTACGGGATGTAAACGTATAGTAATTACATTTTTTTACAATTTTATGAGAAAGAAATGTTTTATAGCTTCTCTGTGATTAATCGAGTATAGTCGCCGTAATAATTTGATCAACATTAAATGAAGAGTTGGCTAGAGGAAGAAGAGCGAACGATGCGAGGTACATAAAGACGCCGAGTGCAGCCAGAGTAAAAGAGGGGATATAGCTGCCGTTGCACTTGCGTCGTTGCAATCGCATTACATCGTCGCGACCGCGATGCATACGAAGTAATCTCGTCGCGGTGGGCCCAGACAAGCTGTCGCCATAGCGCATCCTTGTGAGCGACTTTAGACGAACAGAGATGGAGATATGCACTGCTCGAACGCTCAAGAGCAAAGCTGAAGACCGAGATAAAATGGTTAGAGAAGGAGAGTCGGAAATGCGCAATCGGGAAATTTTACGAGAACGACGAAAAGAGAGAAATGACAGTGTGTCAATAATATTGAGAGAAGTTTGATGCTTTTGTCACAAATTATGGTAGCATAAAAGAGTGAATAAACATTCCTTTATCTTTGCATAATTCTTTGTAATATGTAAACCATTTATTACATTCGCTTTCAAAATTTGATTAATAATTTTTTTATTACTAACTTTTGTATTTATAACTGACAATATATATCTGTTATCACGTGTAAAGTTCTCTTTTCGAATTCTATTTTTAAAACTATCTATAAGATTTGCATCGTTTTACGCTTTTAATTTACAATTCAAACAATTAATCCTCAAATTAAAATTCAGTTAATGTATAAATGGAAGAGTGCACCGCGTTTATTCTTGCTAATTTACCAAAGTAACATTATCGCGTCTGTTTTGAAATTCCTATATATACCGCCATTCCTCCTATCTAATTCCTGCATCCTCTTTGTCCCCCGTTCGGCTAGAGTTGATTATTCATGCGCCCCATTTTGCCACGTTTTACTTTCATGACCGCTAATAACTCGGGATCCGCGTCTAATCGAATTTATGCAAATGACAATTAGATGTATATAGATACGTTTTTGCCTGCATGTATCTACACTATATACATATATACATGAAATGGAACAATTTGCTGGAATTACTCGGTCGCCTTTGTTGTCTCGATAAATATGCAAAAATGTTTTGGACAGAAATTGCTAAGCATAGGAAACGATATGGTAAACATAGGAATAACATTATCGTTTTTAATTTTTATGTTATATTCTGCTAAAAAGGAAATAATATTAGATGTATAAAAAAATTGTATTATTTAACACGATAAATTTTAAGAAATTTTGTTACCGACAAATTAGTCGAGAAAGATGATATGAGATTATATAGAAAATGTGCAAAATTGCGAATGAAAAGCGTTTCATTATCCAGTTGTCAAGGTACTTATATTAACATCAACGAATTTTAATTAAAACGCCTCGTTATAGCAGATAGCATAGATGTTCGAATAATTAGCACCCTACATATCTTGGACATTTCGGTTATAATGTTCACATTTCGCGATATATCTCGCTTGTATTTACATATATACCAGACTAATTTTAACGATTGTGCAGAAAAACATATTTCATAGAAAAAAATACAAAAGAGAAAGAGAGAAGAGGAAAAAAGAGACAATGAATTGTACCGCTGGCTGAGATTGTTATTGCACGTGACAGAAGTCAACCGAATGATAATTGAGATAAGTGGATTGCGATTTAATTATAAATATAGCTTGCACATATTTAATGCATTATAAAATAACTACAACGTATTTCGTTAACAAAGGTTACGATTATTATTGGATAACTGTCAAGCTTTTATACCTTTTTAATTCGATGATATCCGATTTTTATTCTTAACAATTATTCCAAGCCAAGATTTTGTGTTTGGCTTAACTTTCGCAACGGCAAGACGCGAAGGTTAAACGAGCATTTACGCCCGGAGCATAAATTGTAGATGCACTATAACATAATTCACATTGCAGACGACATTACTCACCGGCAAGAACCCCGGCCATGTAAACCGCGGCGATCCTCAGGCTTCCGTGAACCATTTCCAAGGGAAGTCCCACGACCACCTGAACCCCCAGGTTAAACAGCAGGTGAAGCCACCTGAAAAAAAATATAACCACGCGGTAAATTACGAAGTCATGTCAATTGTTTTGTTTCAGAACTCCAGAATGTGCTCCAGAAATTTTTCAACTTAATTACAATAGCACGCGATATGCATGAGTTTAATGTCTGAATTATACGCCTAATAGCGCGTACCCTATGTTTATGAAACATGGTAGTAATGACACGGCAATAAATACTAGAGTAGTTTTTCAAATCAAGTATATATAATGCAATATGATCATTATAAAATTACACACTTACTGTTAGCAATTACTATAAAATTAAAAAGTCATTATCACTTGTTATATCAACAAATATTGCGATATAGTAATTACAATTTTGTAAAATAATTAATTAATAAGTACAAAAAGAACTAACTAAATCTTTTTGCCTAAAACTATCACAAAGTTAACCGTAGGAAAGTTAACATATCGTTGCAATTTTGGTCGCCAAAGATTTCGAAAGTTCGTGTAGATCCGAGAAAGAAGAGATTGTCGTTAGTCGTGAATTATAAGACTGCGGGTGGTCGACTATAGTTTTAATTAGGAACATCTCGTTACCGATATCCTCGCCGCGATAAGGAAGCTAGACGGAAGTAGCCAAGCCGCCGCGCCGGAAGAAAAGTTGAAAATAATCGATGATTCCGATTCGTGATGAATTCCACGTCGTCGGTTCACGAATATCGGTGCGGCCAACAGAATTACAATAATTATACTTCTCCGTTTCTCTCCTGAACGATGAGAGAAGAGAGTGGATCGTAGCCAAACAATATTCTTATTCGCTCGAAGCATCGTCTCGCCGAGAGTACCGAGAAGATTGCCAAAGAACGTCGCGAAGTGAAATAATTGCGAGATACCGACCGCGGTTGGAGGAAAGTTTTATCAGCGACTTCTGGGCCACAGAAGCACGAAAATCCGATACCCAGCCGTTATCGTGAAACTTTGGTCGACTAATTATTACATCTCGCGCCGAGGATTCTCGCGCGCGCCAGCGCCGACAACGTCAGACGATAAATCTCGCGAGAAACGACGTAATTTCTCGCAGTTTCATAAAGTAATGCGAAGCGCGAATAAAATAGGGAGGAAATAAACGTTTACGCCATAGCGTATCTCAGAGTCATCGGCTGAGATTAGAATTGAAGCCGGAGGAATTTCGGGCGAATTTGGCCGTGATTTGACTGGAACAAAAGCAACGTAAGATAAAACGCGTGCGAATGATAAGAGTCGCGAAGGCTGATGAAATTGCTGGTCGTTTGATAATTTGGACAATCTCAGCCGTAATTGTCGGCAAAAGAAATTTGTAAGAAAATAAACCGTAGAACAATTATGAATATTATCTTCGTAAGAAGAAACTTTCTAAGCATGGGAAAACGATCGCTCCTCTTATCTATCGCGTCATACACTCGAGTGCATGGAAAATCTTGGAGAGCGATTCTCGTTGACACAGTCGCGAGATCTAGATAGTCAATCGAGGCAAAAACTTATCCTTTTACTTGTACTACAAAAAAAGTGGCACATTATATAATGTAATATAAATCTTTATTATTATAATTTAAATTCTAATCTGAAGGAATAAATTAAACTGTTTATTTTTTTGTTTTTCTATGGAAATTATTTTATTTTTAATAAATAATTATTATTTTATTTTATATACATAATTAGATAATTTTCTGATATTTTATCTTGAATTATATACCAATCATCCGATTATTACATAACTTACAAATTGAAAATTGACAAAAAGAAAAAGACAAGTTCTTACTAGAAAGAAAATGGGATATTAACGAAGCATAGATTATTCCTTCAATATGATTCCTTGAATTCTAAGCAAGATACTTTTTTAAAAGCGTGTTTATTTGACCGACGACGCGAAATTTTAGCATTCACTACATTTTTCCTCATGAAACGAGGTTTGATTCAAAGAGAGGAAAGGACAACTTTTTCACAGAAGTCTCTTTGCATCATGACATGCGGTAGGCCACAATTAGTCTGCGTGTACCGTAACTTCGTAGCCGCGACGTGCGCCTAGGAAGCGACCAATTTGCATGAGGTACGAGTTTTATCGTCGCTGTGCGCCCTGTCGCAATGCGGTCAAATGGAAAGAATGCGATGGTTGGAACGCTTGGGCGTCACTCGTCGGTTAGTCTCATCGACAGAAATGGATGCCACGGCCTCGGATTCCCGCGGCCGTCGCATTACCAAGGAACGAAGTCCATCTAGAGGAGAGAGGGAAGGAGAGAGGTAACCGTGATTAGGTCAGAATTAAATCGATACTCGGAATTCCAACGGGTTTTTTGCCGTCTCGTTGCCGGGCGAATGCAAATGACGATGCTTCCATCCTTCTGGGTCGCGAGGGCGGAAAACCGGAGGTCGCCTTCGCGTTGGGACAGACGTGATGTATAGATGTCGATACGTTTTCAGAATGCAATCGTTGGAATGGAACGCGCGTAAGGAGGCGTCGTGTCGGGCGCGACTGTAGGAGGTTCATAAATTTTCCTTGGTCTCCTGCTGTCTTGATATCATCCGTCGATAGAACTCCCACTGGACTTTTGCACGATAGTATTTTTCAATCTTCTATCGAAGCTATTACCATTTATTTGTTTTAAATATTGTAATAAAAATTCATAGGATTTTAATTATTTACATTCAAATTTATTGCTATCTCTTTTAATATTATATATTTTAACTTTACTCACGTGATATATAATATACAAACTTTTAACAATTTATTGTCTCTTCAAGATAGACAAAGTTTATAAATTATTTACTGATATTTTGATAAATTTATGAATACATAAATGAATAAACACAATTGAAAGTTTCGAAAATCACCGAAATTAAACATTAAACATCTCCATTATAACATATGCTTTAATTCATTCATCAAAGATTATTTAACTCGAACAATGTACATTGTTAAGCGTCATAGTTACATATTGGTAAGAAAACAAATGGTATCAGTCGCATAAATTAATACCTTAATACAATAGAATCAATATCCATAGTTGGGTGACATGCTCGATAAAATATAATGTAAATATATGTATATACAACGACGCTTATCGATGGCGATCTATGCACATTCGAGCCTCTCTCACAATCAGCAAAATCTGCTTCCAAGATATTCGAGTCACGATAACGAGGTTCTCCGACCGCGCCAATTTCGGTTAATTGGATACCAATTAGACGAATCTCGGGCATTGTGTCGGTGGACGAATTACAACGGATTTCTCGGTTTTCGCGTGAGGATGATCCCCTATCTATCTATCTTTTTCCTTCGCCATCTGTTTTGGTCCACGACAGCAGAAAGCAATGTCGTTGTTCGAGAGCTGAATTTCCATTCGACGAATACGAATGACGGTAACCGGCCTCCTATAACGGATATCTCTATTCGTCTTATTGTTTTCGCCGTGTCGTCTGACTATAGGAAAAAGGACCGGCGGACTTTCTTGCGTGGGATATTCAATTTCGACGATTGCCTACTTATAACAAATCACAATGCGATTGATACTTATTCATAGATTGGTTATCTTGAATACTCAATAATATATATTTACAGATATTATACAGATTTCTATGACCAATTTAAATACTTGTAAACAATTTTATATTCGTCGTAATAAAAAAATTAAATAATTTCATAATTAAATTAACGCGAAAAATAACAAAATATTTTATATAAGAAATATCTACAAATAATTTAGTATTTGTCATTTTTATATAATAAATAATTGTGTATTTGTCGTAATAAAAAAAATTAAATAATTTCGAACGAAATTAAAATTTAATGGAAGAATGACAAACTATTTGATCAATAAAGAAAATAATAAGGAAAACTATTATGTTTTCAATGTCCCGATGGTTCTAACAGTCATTTAATTCGATCCTATTCGACAATTCGCGATAATTCTCGAGAAATCAGGGTCGCGTGAGCGGATCAAAAGTATTATCGAGCACACAGTGGGTGCTGGTAACTTTGCGAGAACGAAGGGATAAAGTTCCCAAGCAAGTTGACTCTAATGTTCCACAGGCGCAAGTGGTTTCGTCAGCGTCTCTAACTACTTGCTAGTAGTTAATTACACGCCGAAAACTTCTTACTTACGAAAGACGAAAGCGTGGACGAGCCTGTCGAGAATGATGTCTCAGCAGTTGGCTGTCTCAAGGAAACCCCGATCTGAATTCTAATGACAGATTCTTTGACCAATTGAAGAACGATTTTTCTTCAACTAAAATATCGTGACGCTGATAATTCTCGAGATGTAAACTATTTCATGTAAAAATCAGTTTTAAATCAAATTTCTCAAATCGAAAAGCGTTCAAATTATCGAGATATTAAAGAACAAAGAAACGTAAAATATAATTTTACCGACTAATTTTTTGTAACTAATTTCGAGTTAATTGTACATACAGCAGAGAATGTCGTAATGAAATTCATTCCCTGCTATTTTGAGGGGAGTAAAAACTGAATGTAATCGCGCGTACATACAATTTGTTCACTTTCAACAAGAATTTTCATTCGCGGAGGTTGGGTGAGCGCAGGTTGAAAGTTTCGGTTCACGTGGCGCGCATCGCGTGCACACGAGACGAGAGAAGCCCGCCTCGATGATATTAAAAGTCGCAAGCCTTCCCGGCGCATTTATGCAACATTAAAAAGACTCGTGGCATAATGGTGTGCCGCCGTGCTCGTCGCGCATGCATAATATCGCATCGGTAGTGAACAAGTGACGAGGGCTTATAAAGATGATGGGGCGGTGGACATCGTTATTTAAATTGAGTTACGAGTCGGAAGATTTGAAAGTATATTTCCCTTCTTTCCTCTTCACGGTTAAGAATGATTTACGAAGCTTGCAATTCGTTTGCGTTTCTATATATATAAGTATTGTTTTTTTTATGAAAGTTGACAATTTTGATCATTTCATCTGCTTCGCCGAATAAAAATTCTTTGTCAAAAATTTTCTGCGAGCAGTATATGTCCTTTTTTTTCCCTACTTTTTTTTAGGATGTGCCGCGTGTCCGACAACAATTGAAGCGCAACAAAGCGTTCTTCTGAATTCAAGCCTGATTCGCACGAGTCGATATACGTACCACGGACGACGAGATACGGAAGCGTGTCCCGTCTCGAGCGGCGCGAATCCTTTCGGCTTGTATTTCGCGGACTCGGCGATACCATTGTGTCCGCTCCGACGACGCTGCCGCGCGTTGACTTCCCGCAATTACGGCGATTGTCTCGATTTTTCCGCGCTTCCGGCTTTCTCACGGCATCGTGCACAGCATAAAAGAAAGAAAGAGAGAGAGAGAGAGAGAGAGAGAGAGAGAGAGAAAAGGAGGACAGAGACACGACTTGAGAGCGCGATAGCAGCAGAGACAGTTTTCACATTAATAACGGAGGAAGCTCGATAACGTCTGGCGGAGGTAACGGGCGTTACGCGGAGACGGAAAAAGGCGCTCGCCGTCTTGTTTTTATAATTAATCGCCTGTCACCCGACTGAAGCGTCAAGCTTTTTATTCGTCGATTATAGATCGCGCTTCTGGCCTTTCCTGGCAGCTCGTGTGTCATCGTCGATGCATTATACGCTTATCATAACTCCGATTTATGCCAATTAGCGTAACGGACACGTAAAATGCTCGCGCATGTAATCGATCGGAAGATTATTAATGTACATTGACTACGGAAATGCAAATAAAAAGAGGGAAAATTGCGACTGCTTTATTACCTGTATATTTTATCCAAGACTCAATTTAAACGCGTATTCATTCACATGCGTATCTTTCCTGGAGATTCGACCCTCTCCACCGAATTCCTCAGCTTCTATGAAATTTCTCTTCGACTTACCGCACATATCTCGCCGTTCTTGAGCTCTTTCAGGATCATGTAATGCTCGAGAAAATGACTTTTGGACGCACGCGGGGCGTTGTTCGCATTAATAATAACCCAACATCCGCGATAACATTTCGCGCGGAAGCGTGGATCGACAAAAGAAGTAATCGGTAAAAAGGAAGACAAATGCACAGTGAACTCTGGCTTGAGAAAGAGTTTACGGAAAAGAGGAAGAAAGAAAACGCGATGAAGTTTATTACGCTCCAAGGTCCCGTTTGAACAATATAATGGGAATAAAACGATGCAGCTAACGGTATTATAAAACATTGAAAGAATATGAAATATGAATAAATTTCGTATAAGTAATTAATAAGAAATGCATACATTTTTAATTTATATTAATATAGTACAACTTCAAAAAATGAGGGAGAATAGAAAAATATGAATATTAATAAAATAAATATTATAAACGAAAGAATATCAAATTTCGCAGATTTAAAAAAAAAAAAGAGAGAAATAAAATAAAAAGAGATTAGAAACAATACGTAGAACATTTCAAGACAAAATAAAAGTAAAAAAATGATACGATAAATAGAAAGGAGATCGTAATATCGAAATATTATCAGAAATTGGAAACAAGAAGGAGAATAGCACAATAAAGAGTACAATAAAAAGAGGAAAAGAACATAAGAGGGAAACAAAAATTAAACGAACGCACCGTTTTCTATGGAAGAAAAAACAGCGACGGGGTCACTCTTATCGCCGTTTCCATACGCACGTAGGAAAAACGACGCCTTATCTGGCGTTCCATGAATAATTTACAGAGCTTCGCGCGCTGAAAACTTCTATCCCGTCGGCGAAAGAGGGAGACCAAGCACAGAGAGAATCGGCTGCAGAATCTCGTCTCTCTTTTCTCTTCGTGATTTTGGGGCTGGAAAGGAAAGAGGTGGAAACGTTGGTGCGTTCAGAGAAATGTCGAGATAGAGAAGGCAGAAGGTGGAGAAAAAGGAAAAGAAGGTAAAAACCATCGATGTAGAAGAGAAGAGAAAGAAAAAAATGAGCATAATACAATAGAAAAATACCAAGAGCAGGGAAAGCTGCCACCTTTTCTTTCCTGTAGAAACACGCCAGAATAGTTAAATAATTTTGTTTCTCTTGCAACGCCGCCTGAATTTAATCGACGCAATGCCGACTGATTGTGAGAACGCTAAATGCAATACGCGGCAATAAGAAAAGGAATTAGCTTTAATTAGTCAGTAACTTAATGCCTAACATTCATGACGGACGCAGGTGGTTAGATGCGTAGAGTCGCATCCGTTTAATCCCAACATTTGTCTCCTCGCGTATGCAAGTATCTTATATATTCTGTAATAAGTCGTAACTATAAATTCATTTAAATTCTAAATCATTTCTAATTCATTAAAATCTCTAAGTAAATTTAATTAAATAATATCCTTGTGTCAAGTTTTCTCTTGACACAAGAGGATTGTTATTTAAATTTTAAGTATTTACATATTTTCTTTAAAACTTTTAAACTCTTTAAAAGTCTTTATTGTGAAATTTCCAATTATTACTTTGACGTTAGAAATAAAAAGAAAAATTTTTACACCTAGTAAACCTTGTTTATAAAATAAGTAATGAAATACATAAAAATTTTTGATTTTATACTTTTCTTATTTCTTCCTCTTTCTTCTTTATTATATTTTCTTTACTTATTATTTATTATTATTCTATATTTTTTTTTATTTATTATATTTTTTATTGCGTATTTTTCTAAAAGCTTATATATTCTCTTTTCCAAATATCCACTAGCTCGACATAAATTGCTTTATTGATCCATTATTGATAGAACATAAAAAGCGTAGTATATTACATCTCTCTTGAATAGTAAATGAATTAAATTAGACCGAAAGTAAATGCAACGCACGCACGAAACATATATGCGGTACGTTGATTCTGCAAGTCCGACAAAAAAATAGGGGCGAAAGGTGCGCCGGAAACGTGGTTTATCTCGATCCCTTTTTTCGCGCTGCCGTAATCGTAATAATTCGTGCGGTGCTGCAACGTCCTCGATTTCAGAGAATTTCGGCTTCTTTTTTTTCCTCAATATCACTCGCAATATCGCTATTGCAGTGATACACAATATCGCGATGTTATTTCATGTTCTCAGTAAGAAATAATATTCAAACGATAGCGATGTTTAAATATAGTTTCCGATATTCATCGCAAAAACTAACAGTAATAACATTTTTCTAAACATGTTTAAAAAAATCAATAAGAAAATCAATATTTATAAATAATAAAAGATTACTTATATTCGAAATAATCAGAAGCAAAAAAGATTGGAAAATTCAATTTTTAGGTGAAAATGCGTTCTTCATGATCGACATTGCTCAAATATTCCACGAAGATTTTATCGGCTCTTTCATATTTTTCTAGCCGCGAATTCGCCGATGATGCCTTCGATAATTTGAATGTGCATTGACGCAGATTTACTTTCGCATCCATTAGCGCGAAAAAACGTGGTCTGGGATGTTACATAAAATCGTAGCGATACGTGATTTAAAAGAAAATGTGCTGTGCTTGTATTACATCGGCATTTCCTTCTGCGATGGCCGGGAAAATTAACGACGCACTTGCGTACCACGAAAAGCAAAAAAGAATTGAGTTATCGATGCACTCTTTCTCGAATAATAAAACAAAAGAGATAACGTAGAATCCAATAGAATTTCAATCAAGAGATCCATGTTATTTGTGAAAATAATGTCGCAAATATTCCTAAAATACTAAAGAAAATAGCATGATAATGCACGCGAAACATGTTTAAAGTATAAATGCAGATCTAGAGTATTGCCGTTAAAAGAAAAAGAAAAAATTAAGAGACTTACCCAGCGTGCAAGAACATGTAGAAGGCGAACCTCCAGAGTTCGAGTCGCTTGTCCGGCCTGTAAATGAAGACACTGTCAATCGGCACCGGCCCCGAGGGATTCACCTCGCCCATCGCCACTGTATAGTATGTGAAGAAACCCAACTGGAACAAGGCGGACAGGAATATTGTCAATAATATTCGAGACGGATATGCGTAATAAATAAAGAAATTCCACGAAAAACTTTACAAAAGTCGTATTTATTGCATTTAATGCTAATAATTTAAAAGGAGAATTTTTAGAACTTGAAAAATTAACAAAAGTAATCAATAAGGCTCTGAATATTATTGTACAATATAAGTAACAGTTAAAAACGGGAAAAACCGAACTAAGTAATGAAAAAATTGCACATGTATATTTTATATTAATGTATTGTTTTTTTAAATATAAAATTATGTTTTATATATACATAAAGTTTTCAAATCACACAGGATATACAAGAAAGTTAAATTTTAGAAACATGTAAGCATATATAAGCCTTGTTTATTTGTTCGAATCAATACTTACGTACTGTTAAAGTTTTACAACTTATTTATTATATGTATATATTTTATTCTCTGATTATTATTTATTACTATTTTTACTTGTGTACATTACTATTATTTTTGAAGCGTAACATTTTACCAACAAACCATCGCACCTAAAATATGGTATGTTGCAAGACATTTTTCCGAGCAGCCCTTCGAGAAATCTTTTACACGTAGGAGAAAAAGATCGTAAATAGTCGGGCAACTGTAGCAAAAATACGAGAAAATAACAAAGAGGAAAGGAAGAGATGCACTTGTGTGTTAAAACAAGTAAGATTACTCGAACTACGCGGCGAAATGTTACGTGTGATGAATTAGTCACGCAATGCATAAAAGTGAACAATGAGTATATGTGTTTCGTATGGAAATACGCTTCTCTACATTGCTCTGTGTTAATAAAAAATAAATCATTTCCCTCACGAGATTAGATATTCTGTGAATTTATTAACTTATCTTGATAATAATGTTTGAACTATCATTAACATATTCATAAGAAAATATTAATTTTTTAAGTGACAGAAAAATAGACCATAAAAATATTTAATACGAGTAAAATATAGGAATTCTAAATATGTAGATAATAAAAAAATAATTCTCGAAATCCCTAGAAAAGAAATGATAAATTTTAGACATGATATTTCGTAATAATTTTATCAATCAAGCTATTTGAATGCTTTCAACATTTTTCACAAACATCAAATAAAATAGTAATACAATAATGAACATTATATTAATATACATACTATGGCGTCCATTCAAAAGTCACGCAACAAAAATTATGACACGATCAAAACTCATCTACTTTAATCACGCTAAGCGAACTGTATACATTTGTCTGTCCCTGGGTGACCTCGAATAGAATAAGGGATGACTAAGAAAATGGCGGAATTCGGTGCGCAAGTGAAATATATGCGCATAAATTGTACAACTCTCCGTACATTGCCATCGACATTGAAAGGGTTAATCAGTGCGGCAAACCAAAAGGTATGTTGAACCCGTATAACGGCAGCGATAAAGATGTCGGTCTACGCGCGACAGTGAAAATACCCAGCGAAAAGGCATATGAAAATAAATGGGAAAAAATCGCGAGCGAGCGGTCGCGCACGCACGTAGTACGCACGAATACACAAAGTTGCGTGCAGAGTATTAATACCCTCGCTCTGACATTCGCTGCGTTTATAGTTTATGCAACATGACATTTCCCTCGCAAATAAAGAACTGTAGAAAGTTTCTATGAACTTTGCGTAGAGATTATTTTATCAATTTGAGGACTTCATTCTTCTTTTGAAAAAATCTAATCAAATATTGTTATCGTCTCGAACTGAAAATCCATTCAAAATTAAATCGTAAATAAATCAATTTGACGAAGAGCCGCTACTTTTTGATCATATATTATTTAAAAATTAATTAATATTTCAATATTTTTGTTAAAAAGATACTGATTGCAGATGTAGGTCAAAGAATTTCGTAAAAATCGATTATGTATCGTGACTTTAAGCACTGAATGCCATGCGCTGTCGAACTCAAGAGCCACTATTTTCTTCGTCACTTAACCCGTAAAGGAATACCGAAAGGGTATTGATGCAACCGAAATGCAAGAAGTCTCACGTGTTACGCGGACATTACAGACATGTGTCGCATCGTACGAGGGCGGCTCTCTTTCCCAGCGCTGGCAACTTTCGGAATTAAATCAACGCGTTCGCGGTGCGAGCAGGCGAACCGTAAATAAAAGCGAAAGACGCGCTCCGTGCGCTACGGATTCGTGACTCGCGTTTGTAACCGTTGACAGGGTATACATGGCGCCCGTTTATACGCCCGGATTTAATTTCACGTTTCAGACTCATGCAACTTTGCGAGGTCGGCGCAGCAGCGAGACCGCCCGTGTCGTATGTTGCCGTTGACGAATCTATCTGAGATTTGCTTTCAAAAATGCGGGCGACACGTTTAAATGAAAGGAAAAAAAATTTACGGTGTGCCTTCACGCAACTCGCGTTCATCATCGCGTCAGTCGTCCGTTTCATCTCGTCAAACATTACTTCGGTTCGAGCGAACAATGCGGATTTGTGCATCGACATTTCTCTCGCTTTAAGTTTTCACTTTTGAGAGGAAAATATTTTACTTTTTTCTATTTTATCAAAAAAAATTGTTTTTTATATAAATTGTGAAGGCATTCAACGTCCTGTTGCATTGAAATATTCAAAACAATTTGATAAAATTATATTACATTAAATTATCACAAATATCACTGAAACATAATTGAAACATCAGACATCTAGTTAATCCTATTGTCGCAATGTTCTATCAACATATTGGAATGTAATACATATACAAAGAATTGTAAATCATAAATTCATGCAATTTTAATTAATTTGTCAATTAATTATTCTTTATAAATTTAATAAATATTAATCTCTCTACATTGTATATTAATTATGTATATTAATTGCTCAGCATCGACCGAATCTGATTTTCAGCACAACGCCAACGCCTTTCGTCACATGTTGTACGTCGCTTCTAAAAAAAAAAAAAAAAAAAACTTTTCACTGTAAAAGCATATTGCACAAATATAAAGAGAGAGATATGGCGCTCTTCGCCGTTGCATTATACAAACTATCTGGCATTTTGTAAATGATGGCGGCAATATTGCGCGAAAATATAACACGAGAGCGTAAGTGAAAGCATTTTGCAATACGATAAACACTTGTTTTGTTTAATAAGAACACAGCTCAAATGATTTGTCCTTTGTTCTATAAAAATTTCATATTCTCCTAATGCGTGCGCGATTATATGTGCTTTCACAATTGCGTGACAGTTCTGCGAAATATATATATATACATATGTGTATTCAAAATTTGCAAAATAATTACTTACGATCAAAATAAAAATAAAAATATGCTATTATCGTAGTTTAAATGCTCTAATCTGTGACATTTATTTTGACTCTCCTAAATTTAATTTTCAAACACTTTTACATCACGATTTACATGTCAGCTTGGTGCGTGACTTTCTTTTCTCGCGTATGTTGCATGCGGAACTCTTTCTCGTCATCGAGGGTGTCTGCCCCGGACGTTTATTACGTCATAATGATCCCGATTGCCTAGTGAGTGAATGTAATGTTGCGAGTGCAGGTCGCAAGAATGGACGATATAAATCAACCAACGTAATATTACGTTGAGACGCGGTACGACGGCCGCTTACACGCTGTATTGTTTCGGCAAAACCGGGGAAACATAATGGCGGAACCCTAAGTATAATGCAAACCCGCGCCGCACCGTTTCGACGGGGAAACAAGGAGCCGGAGAGCGGGCAACAAATTGGTTTTAAGGCCGAGGAGCTTGGGCGCTTTCCGCCATTGTGGTCGAGACATTAATTAGCCGGCGCGAGAATTTGTTCACGCGTCTTTTCGCCTGCGTTTTAGGCCTTTATATCGTTATTTATTTATTTTTTTTTTCAAAAAAAACATTACATATATATATGATGAAAATTTATAAAAATTTATTATCATATATATACTTCCATAAGAAATATAAATACTATAATATTTCTTAATATATCCATTCTGGTATATATTTTACACATCATAGAGCGAAAAAAGAATAAATATTATATTTTATTCTCGTATTTCAGTTTCATGTTATATGTTGCATCAGGAATTTTGTTGCCAAAATTATTATTTCAAAATTCAATGTAAATACAATGTAATTAAGATAAAATTCCGTCATTGTTCGAGACTAATTCGTTCTGTAACTGATAAAAACGTGCGACCAACGATATTTACTCGCGATTATATATCAATGTCGATTTTAAAAGGATATAAACAGCATGTCGAAAATTATCGAAATGCGCTGCTACAGTAAAAAGTAATTATCTCTGCTACAATTTCGTTTTAATTAGAGCACTTTGTAGATTTTTAACGAATAATGCAGGCAAATAATTACTCTTTCAATTGTACAACTTATGTGGTAAATATATTTTAATGATGGCTTATTAATGGCTTATTGTATATAACGATTATAAGGATTAAATCAAAGCAACCAAACCATTATTACCAGAAAATAAACAAAATTGATGTGGAATTAACAATTACATACAAAGTCGTGAAAATGAAGGGAAAACAATCATATAAAATTGATTAAAACATGCAACTAAAGTTAAAAATTATTTTCCGATACCGTGCGTGCGTTTTCAATTTTTTGTATACTTTCCAAGAGTGTAATTCTAAAATTACTTCAAAAGCAGTTATATTGTCTTACTGATACTATTATAATGTATTATTATAATGTATTATTCAACATAGTTAAATTCAAGATCATTATAGGTAAAGTTTCAATTGCTTGCTTGTTCGCAGAATGCTAAAGTTTAACATCAAACAGAACTTTCAAAGAGATTGTTATAGACAAAATTTATCATGTTTCTTATTGTAAAATCTTCCAAAAATACACCAATAAAATACAAAATTAGAGAAGATCAGTTTTTACATATGTATATACACATTTGAAAATAATTTTTCTCTTAACTTTTTTAGTAATAGTAATTTTAAACTATTTCTGTGAATTTTTAAGTTTCTAATCTCCATAGCTTTTAATCATCAAAGGCATGAAATACATACCTTCAATCATAAAAAATAAATCGTAAATAGATTCTTAAAGTATTCAACTTTCCATTATCCTAAATTATAAGAAATGCTTAGCATCGATAACAACAGTATCTTTTCTATGTTCCATACTGTTTAATTTTGCAGTAAGTTATATAAGAAACGCTTGGCATCGATAACAACAGTAGCTTTTCTGTGTTCCACACTGCTTAATTTTGTAGTAAGCTATATATATTTATCTCCGTCGTGCTAATAGAAAAAAATAGAGAAGCTTTTCTAGTGATATAACTACAATTTTTCTTATGCACGTCGTCATATGAAACAATGAGACCCTTTATTCCGCGTTCATCATATATTGTCAATTCATCAATTATCACTCGTTACTTATTAATTATAATTAATGTTAATCAAAGTAAACTAATATATATTTAACAGTTTAAAGAAACAGTTTAAACATTAATAATAAAGCAACATTGTCATTCGAAAATTTTTCTTTTAATTATATTTTGAGTTTTAAATATTTCTCTTTCCTATATTAGAACAAGAAGAGATGAGATAAGAGAAGAGACTGTCCCATACTCTCATTACACAGTAACTACGCTCCTGCGGAAATCTCTAGGAACGTGAAGGACGTCTCTAAAGTTGAAAACGTCTCCGGTCGGTTGACGTTGGAAGCTCAGGAAAAAAAATAAAAAGACCAGAAGAGAGAAGACTAGAGAGAGTGGAAAGAGTAGATGGAAAGGTACGGGATGGAAGGTCGGCTCAGGAGTCCTCTTTATCTCGAGGGGAAAACGGTAACGCAAGTGCGGGAAGCAAGAAAGAAAAGAACAGGCACAGAGGAATGCAAATGGTCGCGCCTCGATATGCAAAGGAAGAAATATTTGCTCCGCGCGCGCGGTAGAGTATTGCGTGAAAGGCAAGACTCTACTGCTCTCTATTCCTCTCCTCTTTTCCCTCCCGGAAAAGAAACAATGACAGATCAGGGGAGAGAAATAAGGTTCGTCGTCAATCGCTCGAGTCTCGCAAAGAAATGGCCGTGCATCGATGCATCGCGAGTACATCAACACGCAATGCAGCGCGGTAGATGCAGCAGCAGCGGCGCAGCCTGCATTCCGTCGCATCGAGAATTTTATCTCGAGGCTTCATCGCTACGGAGATGTTGACCGCGATAGTAAGGCTTGCGTGATAATTTCGTATCGACTTCTTTTTCCATATTTTATAACGCTCATCGATCCAATTAATGAGACACGCGAAAAGATCGAGCGCAGCGTTTACAAATAAGAATCAATATGTACAATAAATCAAGCACAAATTGATAAAATATTAAAATAATGAAGTATCCATTGATCAAGGGAGCTAAAAATTAAACAAAATTTAATTTGTAGAGTAAAATTCTAAAATCTTTTTTGTTACATTTATGTATGTCGCAGCAAAAAAATATGACAATATGTGAATAATAAAAGCAAACACGTCAGATTCAATTATATTAAAACTGAAATTTTTAACAAGAACATGGTACGAAAAATATGCTGTACTAGCTCTGTAAATTTAATATAATATATAGGCACGTAATAAGCACTAATTTTATTTTAATTAAAACCTTGGAGATTTTTATAAAAATTTCCATGATCTGCATTTTAATCGAGCATAAAACGATGCAATGCAAGCGAGCAAACGTGTGCGTTCACGCGGTCGCTTTATTTTCTAAAAAGCCACCTATATCCGTAATTCTTCGTAACGCGGATCGGCGTGTGGATGCACTTTCCTCGAATGCACATTCATGGGCGGCGACCAATGGAAAAACCGAGAAACGTTGTCGGCTTTCCCGCGGCTTACAGGGAGTTTCACGGTTGAATATCTCAGCTTGCTGCTGATAGCAACGCTCTATCATTCGTATTTTCACTTGTCGAGAACGAAAACGTGACAGCACGAAATAAATTTTCCCTGCAATTGTTATCGCTCGCAAAAAATATCCTTATTGTGTTTTTATAAAAAAATATTATTTTTTTCATATATTGATAAAAAAACATAGGATTTGCCAATCTATATATTGTATATATGTACATAATTATCTATATTCTTGTATTATTTCGAAATTCTATATAATTTCCTAATTATAATTAGGAATTATAATTATATAATTCAGGTTCCTATTAGTATTAGATTTTTTGGTACAAAAATAAAAGGTAAAAAAATTATAAAATAACACAAAATTCCTATAATTAGCGAATTAATTACCTAAATTAGCGAATTAAAATTATTAATATTTTTTGTTAGTTAAAATGTCTATTATCATTTTCTGATATCAAGTTAGATAAAAAATCCTATGATTTTAGAGACTTTATTTGATTCTTCAAACTTCCCAAGACATCTATATATTATTGGACAGATATTACAGATTAATCTTTGAAAGAAAATAAAGGTATTTAACAGAATCTTCTAATATAAAGTATAAAGTTTTCCAATTTCAGTGGACGATATCTAATCCCCGGTGAACAACGTTAACCTCTTCGTCACAGCGTCGCGACGCCATGACTTTCGCCGCTCAGCGTCGCGCCGGTCTTCTCTCTTCTCTGTGCATTCCGGCGAATTCCACCGCGAGTTATGCAGACAGTACGGTAATTGTTCCATTACCGCGAGCCTCTTCCCTCTCCGCTACGTAACGTATGGCCGCTTAACGGCAACTTTTACGAATACCCTGTGTCGCAATTAACATAACATCTAATCCTGAATCGGCGATTAAGCGGAAATAACGAACGTCGCCTTTTTCGAGATAAAACGCGAAATTTCAAGTGATCTTCTAACTTCAAACTCGGCTATGTCACTAATATAAATAATATGCATACGCACGCATACATGCACATGGACCAATGTCAAAAATATGTAGACTGAATTTTACAAACTTAAATCATTCTACTCTGAAGATATAAAATCGATTGATATTTCGAAAGTTAAACTTTTATTACAACTAGAAAATTAATATGATAAAACAGACTTCAAATGTTAATAATATATAAGATAAAACAGACTTCAAATGTCAACAAATATTTTACGAAACTATTTTACTAATTAATACTTTATCTTTATAAAAGAAAAATACAAAAGAAATATCTTACATCTGTCAAATATATTGAATGTATCTTATTCTATTACTTTCTATTAATTCATCCCATATTCGCTTTAGTTTTAATTCCCTGGCTATTGTAAACAGCAATAGAGGATAATAATTTTGTGTAAACTTAAACATCCCCTCGTTTACACTAAAAAAAAAATTTCATCTTGCAAAGCACGTTCAAAATTACAGCCAGATTTAATCCGCGATATTGCTATTGCCGTTCTCATAACGATCATTACTTTGCCCGAGCTTATGAGATGCGCCTGTATTACTTTATTACACGTTCGATAAGCGCGCTTATTAAACGAAAACAAAGCTGACACGCTTGAACGCGTCGACAGATTCAAGTATAGGTTAATTAACGTCAGAAATGCATCATGATGTATAGGTATGTTACGATAACTCAATAAATCGATAATGTTAATAACAGAAAGCAATAGTAATAATAGCAAATACATTTACTGGCCTAAGGCCAGTAAATCCTACAAAATCATATAAACAATATTGTATACACAATGGGACAACATGAGTAAATATATGAGAAAAGCTTTGAATACACTTAATATATCAAATTAATAAATCGAAAAGACGTATAATTGTAATACATATCGATGACGAAAAAGATATTTTAATTGCACTTTTAAAACAGAAAAATATTAAAACTAATTATAAGTTATTACAATTCTCTTATACATGTACTTTTATATTTATTTAATATTTTCATAAAGAAAATTTGAAAAACACACACACACACACACACACACACACGCAATGCGCGACATCATTCTCAGCACTTCATATATCTTCACTAATAGAGAATAATTTGTGATTACATAATGCACTCAAGACTGTATTATGCTGTAAGATCGTGCGGCGTCGTAGCACGGGAATAGGAAGGATACGAAATCGAGGTGTCGCGACGACGGTGGTGGCAGGTTGTTTCGAGGATAAAGAGGAAAAATGAAGCAATTAACCCGAGTATCGGCTAATGAAGCTTAATAAGGGTACTCGAGCTCTCGCAAGTCGTAATGTAGAGTCGCAATGCGCGCGCGCGCGCGCAGATGTATCCGTATTTTAATTAATATCCTCTTACTCTAACGATATATCTTTCCCTGCCGAGTCGTCGCCATTGTCTCTATTGTTTTCTCATCATAACGTTATGTGTTCGGAAACGCGTCATTAGGCGTGTTCTTCGCCAAGTGACGTCGTCCCCCATCTTTTCCATCCAATGTATTTGTTTCTCCGACGAGGGAATAATTTTAATTTAATATCGCCATGTAGTACGTCTCTTAAATTTTTTTTTAATCACGTGGTTCCTTCGTTCGCTATTCGCGCTCAATTTTAATCAGTCGCAAATGCGATGACGTTAAAAGCTGCAACAGAAAACGACAATTCTTTTTCTCCGTGACAACTTGATGACGCTCGGTTTCTTGTGTTTTATTTGCGTCGACACAAGTCTCTCCCTTCAATTTTTAGCCGTCATAAATGAGAGTTATTAACAGCGCCTGGACGCGAATTCCTTGCACGTTTTCTCGTCCACGTGGAATACTACACATTTCACAGATGAAGAATGACGTATGTATCTAAGTGAGAACGATTAATTCTCTAAATCGACATGGTTTTTTTCTAAATATATATAATTCTATTTCTTCGCGTTTCCCGTGATATTCTTTCAGATTTCTCTCTAATGAACGTAATTATCACCTGGTTATTTTCTTTCTTCTTATCATTTTCTTCATTAAAAATATTATATGAATCTAAATATGTAATATAGTTTATCGCAATATTGTAAAAATGTGTTTATTTCTACAACAGAAGAATAAATAAAATTTTATCAGAAAATTATAATTATATTGTCTTACATGTTTTACATCTATCCTATGTTCGATCCAATGCTCGCATGCAGTTCAACTATCGATTATTCAGGTTTAAAAAAAAAATACAAGGAACTCGTCGCATAAATCCATCTGCGTTTTAACGAGGCTCGCGTGCTCGTAGCTAGGAATTAAGCGTACTCGCCACTTTTTATCCGCCTTCTGAAGTGTCGGTTAAATATTCCTTCTGAAAAGGATTGTACAATAGACGAACTGTGCACGAGTGACGCATTGTAACGGAAAGAGAACGAGAAATGAGGGAAAAAAAGAGAAGAAAATGAGGGAGAAAAGAGAGGAAAATGGAGAATGATAAAGGCAAAGACGGAACTAATTTATTACAGCCCTCCGGAAGGGGGCCAGATGAAACAAAACGACACAACGAGGGCCTGTAAAGACAGTATCATCAGATGGAAAAAAGCGGCGTAATAATGTCGGATGGATGGAATTAAAGGGAGGATTAATTAATTACGTTCGTAACCTGGCTGGTCGAATTCGTTCCTCGGATAAGTGAACAAGGCGGAACTCTTATCATATAATACGATGATCGCAGGAAAAGTAGAAATTTTCAACAAAAAACATGCGTACCTACCTATCTCTTTTTCTAATAATATATCTCCGTCAAATACAGATTTTTCAACAATGAAAATTAATATCCTAAGCGATAATCTCTCTTATACAGCGCAAAATATTTTTAATACAGATCAAATTATATAAGTTATATATATATATATATATATTATTCGGGTGCATTATTTGTTACAATAAATCCAAGTTAGCACAAAAAGATAATTTGAATATATAGTAATAATTATGCATAATTCTTTTTACCGACATTAAATATTTGTTCTCTTAAAAGTTCTTACAAAAAGGTATCTCCAAAGCAGTTGCATATTACATTAAGTATTTTAGCAAAACTTTTTTATTTCTCATGAAAGAAATATAATTTATATGATAATATACTAGAGAGTATAATATGAAGTAGAGTTATATGATTCTTTGTCGCAATCTCTTTTTGCACAAGCCGGAAACAAATTGAAAGACTTTTCTTTTGTAAAAATCATATTTAAAGTTAGTATACAGTTACTTACTTACTTCTACATCAAATTTTAATAACATATTAATATATTTCTTGACAAATAAAATTTATTTTCACTTCAAGAGGCAAAACGGAACTGAACTACATACGACATTATCTAACCGGGAATAAAAACAGCAGAATCAAGATAATAGTCGAAAAGAGTGGCAGAATTAAAAAGAGAATTAATTAATTACCGCACAGCTGGAAAATGTTCAACTCTGCGAGTTCAATTAGACACGAAATAAGGTTGAATGTGCGTTCGAAATTGAAACAAAAGCAATTTAGAATGATGTAACTTCGCGAAACAGAAGTGCTGGGAAAAAGAAAACGATGAAAAGAGAGGGAAAAGATAGAAAGAGAGAAAAAACGCAACCTTTAACAGAGTAGAGCGAAAAACATGATCACATTCTGGATATAAACCAGAAAATAGATGTACTCTTGTATCATTTAATATTGATATAATGATATTTCATATACCCTAAGCTGATAATTTGCGTCTTTCGAATGCAATTTTCATTTTTTTGATAATTAAATTTCAAAGAGATGCAAACATAAACGATGTAATACGAAACCGTATATTTGGTATTCTTTATGCTATTAGTTTCCTCTTTAATGATATAGAGCTTTTACTTCAAATACATAATTACATTTACAAAAAAAGTATTGGTACATCAGTACATATGTATAATTAAACAGCGCGAACTTTTTTTTTATTTTTCTGTGGAGCAAACAAGACCAATTGCGTTCGGCAGTGTCATATCACTTAATTACATCATCTTACTCCATAAGTGTTTTATGTTGTCCGGTGGCGTCTCTCGTCGTTTAATTAACAGGCGGGAATATTCATATCCGACATAGGATGGGCTCTATGCTGGACCGCAAGCAGATTAAACGGCGCGAAAAAAAAAGAGGAAAAAAAAACAAAAAAGAAAGAATGCCGACGCGGTAACAGAGGCAACGACGACGACGACGACGACGACGACGACGACGACGACGACGACGACGACGACAAAAGCGACAACCCGGTGGCGCGCGTGACGCAACCCAGGATTTCCGTGGAGTTTTCTGGGATTTCCGCGTATTGCTTTCCGCTCCGAATCCGCTTGTACGATCCCCTTCTTCTCCACCTGCGTCAGCATCCTAGAGGATTTATGTATTTATACGGGCTGGACCGCATCCGAGAATGCCGCCGTGTGTCAGGAAGATAGGAGGAAGAGATGAGGAGAGGAGGAGGATCTCCCCTCGATAATCGTCGCCGGTGTGTAATCGCGTTTGCACTCGAATCCGCGATTTATGACCGGTCACGTCAGCGTACCGTGGTCGCTGTACGCGCGTACGGGATCTCCGGCTTGATTAATGCAGGAAGGAATGATGGAAATAATATACAGCGTCCATTCCTCTTCTCGTTGTTGAACGTCAGGGAGCTCACGCCGCTAATGGAGGAGCTTCTTCTTTTCGTTGATCGATGGATGCGCGACGCGCCATCCATCCGGCGGAGTAATAAAAGCGCGATAGACAAGAGAGTGATTCTCGCATTAATTGCACGATATGTCGAATTACGCGACCGAGAAAGAAAAATTAGCGTATAATCACCAACTTTTGTGTCTTTCTTGATATATTATCAAATATACCTTCAGTCACTTAAAAAAAAAATATATATATATATATATATATATATATATAATTTATATGTGTGTAATTTCTTAAATAATACAACATAACCGTAGAAAATCTTTCATAAATAATATATAATAAATAATGTAAGGCATTAAGATAAATTGTGTAAAAAACTTTATCGTTATTTTTTTCCTAAACATTTTCGATTTAGCAGCGTATGTGCGAATCAAATGCTTAAAATCCATCGTTTCGCTCTTGATGGTTGGCGATGGCACCAGTTGTTGGCGACAAAAAACCTCTTTCACGCTGTACGAGCACTCGCCATCTTTCTCGGTTTAGACGCTTTTTGCCAACCGACTCCGGTGAGAAAACGGATGGACTCTGATAATGCGAGGACCATCTCCCCTAGTACCAGACGTGGATAAGCCGATAGAAGGGAAGAACTTATATATGGGTGAAAAGCAGAGAGATGGCAGGATGGCGAAGAGTGCACCATTGCCAAAACGCTGACCAAAATCGATCGAGTATACGCGCACCATGAATATTTCATGTAATATTTGTCTAAGAAACAAAGGATAATTCTTAGCCGATAAAATCGCATCCTGGCGCGTTTCATGTAATATTAATTTTCCGAAAAAATTTGTTATCGACAGACAAGATCGTAAGCGAAATCCGGCGGTTGTTAGAAAGGGGAAGGGGGATTCCTATGAATATTTCATGCAATACTTGTCTGTAAAAATAAGGGAATATTCGTAGAAGAGTCGACGGAGTATGCCGGATCCAACCGTGCGAGCGAGCTCAAAGAAATATTATTATTGTTCAACGTGAGCACATTTCCCGAAGTGAATATCGATGCGATCGGATATCTCACGAAGTAACTTGTAGCTTGAGAAAAAAGAAAAGAAGATGAAGGTTTCTTGCACAAACAATTTAATAAGCATGTAGATTGCTAAAAACAACGATAACGATTTTAATTAGAAAATATTGGTTCCGGTGCTTAAGCTAAAAAATTCTAAAAATTTTAATAAACAAATTTATCGATTATCATTAACAGCGATACTTTTATTCTCGAATAAATAATATTTACATTTTGTTTTTTTTTTGGCTTTTCTTATCTGTATTAAATGAAAAATTAAAATATATAATTTATTTCGCGATAATAAAATTGACATAAACTAGAGCTCATAAAAAAACTGTGGTTCGTAAAAAAAAAAAAAAAAAAAAAAAACAAGGAGAAAATACTGCGATTTTCCTTTTACCTCTTTCATCACTCATGTACGTGCACTCATCCGCCATATTTCATCTTCTTTCTTTATCTTTTCTCAACAGCTCGCGTCGCCAATGCTCGTTGCTTTCGTAGAATGTAGAAGGAAGTGGAAAGAGCTATCTTCGAGTTGGCGGTATAATATTGTTAGGTATGTAAATTAAACCATTCAAAGGCTCTGATGAACTTCCGGAACTTCTAGCGTGCTTAAAAAAGAGGGGATGACGCGACAGAGAGCGAAAAAGAGCGAAGTTTCGACACGGTGAAGATGGAGACGAAATCAGCATGAGTTTGAATAATTAATCTTGGATAAATGTAAAACGTGATGCTTTCGCATTTCACATTTATCCAAGTATAATATAGCACAGTTATGTAAAGTAAAAATGCACACCTTATGTTATCGGAATATATCAGTAATTTTTATATAAGTTATAATAAAAAAATTATTAATACACAAAAATAATAATTAAACGTTATTCACATTTATTTAAATATAAACTATATATTTTATTAATATTTTATAAGTACTAATTGATTTGCATGATTTTTGTAAAGTCACAATATTTTGATCTGTAAATATACTTTAGAAAATAGTTACAGTACTAATGGCAACATATAGAATGTAATTTCGTTTATATTTTGAAGTTGAGATAATATAATCTCACTTAAAAAAATAAAAGAAAATATTTTTTCAAAAATTTGATTTTAATTTCTACCCTCTACATCTCTTTGCTTACCCGCTGCTTAAGCAAGAGAGAAAATTACTTTTCATCCCACAAGAAGTACTTCGAAGTTTATACCCGTAATTATCCCTGCAATATTATATAATGCAACAGACCGTGTAAAACACAAAAATGTAATTTCTCTATAAAATCTGGCAAATATTTTGATTAACGTTATGCATATACATGTATTATCTTCATAATACACATATATTTATACAATGCTATAAATAAATAATTGTTTGACTTGGTGATTTAATTCGAAGGTAATTTTTAAATTTCTGTACATGTGTTCGTAGATGTAGGATCGTTGAGAAAGCTTACGTGAAATGATTGCCAATTACGTAAAATCGTAAATGTAAGAAGCGAAGAGTCATTAAGTATCTGTGATATAATGTCATTGTCGAACGTAATCCGACTGCAACGTTTGTCGAAGCTATTAACATGCAAATTTTATTGTAACGGTGTTATCTCTTAGCGAAACGGAAAACAATTCTGTTATCTATCGAAAAAAATCTATCTTTAATTTACAAATTTAAAGAAATTTAACTAAAAGAAATTCATTGTGACATTTGATAATCGATATTATTTTAATATTATTCTACGTCCGTCGTAATTAAACAATAGAGGTCAATTTAATAGTTTTTTTTAAACAATTCAACTTGTTAAGGAAATCCGATTTCAACTCCCGTTGATCGTATATAGTCGTTCACGAGATTTACATTGCAGAGAATGTCCACCCATCTAGGACTGTCGAAAAACCACTCCACCCTCTCTCTTTTTCCACTATCCCGTAAAATACTTCGAAAGTACGACAATTTACTGTAACTGCAGCTTTTTGGTCGCGGTGGAAGATATTACGCATGATATATTACGCGTCAAACCGTCCGACGGATATATGTATACGTCATGTGCTCGTGTGCACCATTAATGTCCCCCCAGCGTCATGGATTGATTATCGTCCTCCATGCAGTAATTTTTGTCGAGTCGCCCCGCGTAAAGTTACGATTCCGGCATACGGTTGTTTATTGAAAATCAATATAACCGTGTTTGCATCCTTATATTGTCCGGCCAGAACATTCACCAAGCGACGTTAAATTTCCTCTGTTATGTCCAATATAACGACAAACAGATATAAAAGAGGCTATATTAAAATTAGCGTATCATTATCATCTATAAATATTTAAAATAGTGATTTAATAATTAAAGAAATAGATGCGTATAAAAACAATTATTATAAAATAATAATCTTTAATTTATCCTCAAATTATTTTTTAGAAATTAAAATTGTAAAAAAAAGAATATTCTAAAGTATTATATATATATGTGTGTGTGTAGTATATATAAAATAATTTAGATACTTAATTTCTAAAAAAATTTCATTACAATTAAGTATAATAATATTACAGGTCATTTATTGCATTGGCAATCTGTCACACTTCCGACAAAATCCACACTGGAAGTGTTTACACCTCTGGCAAAGTCCACACCGAGGATCTGTCATATCTTCGGTAAAGTCTGCATCGGACTGTAACGCCACCGGTAAAGTCCTTGCCGGGAGTGTTACACTCTCAGTAAAAATCGCATTGGGGGTTTGCCACACCTCGGTAAAGTTCGCGCCAGGGATATATCACACCCCCGGTAAAGTCCGCAACGAAGTCATAAAAATCACTCTTAGTAAAAATCTCTTTAGGAGTCTGTCATATCCCCCGCTAAATATTTTTTTATATTCCTTTTATATTATATATTTATAAGAAAGACTAAAGTTGTAAAGAAAATACTATTTCATATAAAATATTAAAAATATTATATGATACCTATTTATATATACTATTAAAATCTTTTATGTATATTCATGTAGAAATGTATCTTAAATCAATTATTATTTTCAAAATTGCAGTGCTCGACTTGAAAGAATGATATCTATATGGAAACAATTTTACTCATTTAGATTTACATTTAAGTCTATATTTACATAATTTTTCAATTAAAACTAGAAAAAAAATCTGTAGTATGTATTTTTATGTAATTTCATGGTTTGCAGAATAATGTGTTTACTTTTCAATAAACATTATGAAACGTTAAAACAAATAATAGAATTCATTTCTGAAACCCATTTTGCACAGTTTTTTCAAATTCATTAAATGTAATATACAATTGCAAACTACTTTTTATAAAAATCACGTGAAAATAGAAAAGAGTACCATGCATAATGTAAAAAATTAACTTTTATAACGACATAACAGATATTACGAGCTAATCGAACTACAGAGAGAAAGAGAGAGAAAAAGAGAAAGAGAGAGAGAGAGAGAGAGAGAGAGAAAAAAAGAGAGAATATATACGCAGTTGATAAAATTTTTGAAATAGTGAAAAAATTAAAATTTAATTTCAATTTTTTCCGTTGTACTTGTTTCTATAATATTATATGTTACATTATATATATTTTGTAATTCCATATAATTGTATAAAGCGTATGTAATTACGTAATATGGTCGTTCACGGAGTGCAAAGTTTGAGATATCGCGGCTATTTTATCGCCACGAGTGGCGATAAGAGTGGCGTCAAGGTAGTTATTTGATAAGGCGCAGCACGATCGAATAATGGCGACGGTAGTAGTTAGTTCGCCGGGTTGAATAGTTAGAAAACAGTAGTTAGTGCACTATAGCTGGTTAACGAGTACGTAAAACTGGCATTTATTGGCGGAACGTCGCACTCTTCGCACGAAGTAGCTAATACCACCGTGTGATCAGCCGCGAAGCGCGGATGAGTGACATTGGCTGTACCAGTAGTCGTTACGGCCACTAGTCAGACGTATCGTCGGGAGCGTATGGCTTAATATCAATGTAACCAGATCAACCATACGCTTATACGCGGAGCAAAACGCACAGCAGTCATTGGAATAAATAGTAATTTAATCGTAACAACCTCGATATACAAACTGTATGTCTGATAAGATTCTTAACGATCTGATTTCGTCAAATAAAACACGCGCATCCTATTATCTCCACAATTTATCTCTTATTTTGATTAATTCGCTTATTAGGTTATCAAATTTGTTTGTTCTTTGTTCGTTTATCGCGAATCCTTTTAAAGCTAAATAAAAATTTATCCGCGTATAAATCTCATTTGTCTCGACTTCATGCATTTTAAGTACAGTTCCAGTGCGATAAATAATTCGAATTTAATGAAACCGCCGTAATGAAAGTTAATTAAAGTGGGAGAATTACGTTGGATTGTCGCGCAATCCCTTTAAATCGTATTGAGAGTACCTTTTTATATCGCATTCCGATTTAATGTATTCAACGGACGAACTCCGCTGTTCATTTATAAGGCGGCAGTAGTAAGAGTCGACGCAATAATCAGACACGCTCGGCCGTTCGAACAAGTTCCACTGTACCGGTGGATAACAGAATTCATTACCAGGCATACAGTCGACGTTATTTCCTTCTGACCCCTTTAATTTACGATTATTTCGAGCGTCCTGATTTAATACCTGCGATACTTTAAACATGCCCGTATATAAAAGCGCGTACGTTATTTTAAGCTCAGAATATTAATCTCTAATTTTAATACAAACTCTGTGCTAATTTATTAATGTTCGTAAAAAAAAGCTAATATCACTTGCATTTCAATTAATTTATGTATTGTTAAATATTTAAAATACTCACAAAGATCTATCAAATTTAAGACTTCTCAAAACAATTTAAGACTAATCAGATATTATCACCGACGATAATAATAAGCAATATGTATTTTTCATATATTCATATTTTTTGTTTTACCCTCATAATAAAAATTTACTATAAATGATTATTCTTTTCTTCATTTTTCAGTGTATCACATATATTCGGTTCGCAAGCTATACAGTTAATAGTTTCACATGATGACTAACCAAATTACCCTCGATCCATTTGATCAGCTGATTATTATAAAATCGCACAAAATAATTATCAAACTATCATTTTCAAATTAATCCGAGTTAATGAGTACTTCAATTACATACATAATTCCACATATTCGTCTAGGATGCGCGTGAATCCGCCGGAAACCCATCTTCCGTACACTATGCGATGGCAAAGCCCTATCTACCCTCGGCCCGTGCAAACGCACGGAACTATTCCCATAGCATTAATTAAATTTCCGCCCACCCGACCGACTGGTCGCGAGCCGACTATACGAAACGATTCCTCGATTTCATGATTTCTCAACCACCAAGCTATGCGCTGCGGCAATTCGCAGACGACCGCAAAACTCCGTCACGCAGCCGAGAGGGTAGTAGACGGCACGGAGGAGAGTCCAAGGGTGGCTTACGCCCTCTCTTCTCTCCCTCGTCTTGTCCCCTTCTCTTGCACCGTCCACGTCCTGCAGCTTGCAACGGTTTAACGCGATCCTGTGCAAATTTGTATGCGGCCAAGTTTATATGGTACCCGGGTTGAGCGTTAGTTCCAGCCACCCCTCTCCTCTTCTCGACCTAGTCGCCCCTTCGTCTCGACCCGCCGTCGTCCGTCGTCGTCCGCCGCCCCGCTTCAATCCACCGCCATCGTCTCTCCCCTGTCCGC
Source organism: Anoplolepis gracilipes (assembly GCF_047496725.1). NCBI lineage: Eukaryota > Metazoa > Arthropoda > Insecta > Hymenoptera > Formicidae > Anoplolepis > Anoplolepis gracilipes. Next base: position 5,411,998 of record NC_132974.1, read on the forward strand.
CCTTCTCCACTCTAGGTCAACATCGCCGAAAGCGTATCAACACACATGCAGCAGTGCATGTATGTCTTTATCACAGCATATACACATGAATGTGTACACGCGGTGTCCAAAAAGCCGCGTACTTGCTCTTGTCTGAATCGGCTATAAATACGTAATTTTCAACATTAAGCTCCTTGCTTATTAAATTGTAAATTAGATTACATTGTAGTGTAAAGTCTATTTCCATTATTCATTTCGCGAGATCTAAGCTCTTTGATTCGCTGAAATGTCTATGTATTTTTAAATTTTCGAATACTAATTAATTCTACATATGATTGCCAGAACATTTAAACGCGAAAACAATTATCATTCTCAGCTTCATAGCTTATCTACAATATGTTATGAATGCGTTCGAGAGGAAACCCGCGAGTTTCGGAACAGCCTGCATATATGTTGCACACATATGTTCTTACACAGATTACCATTTGTGCGACAAGCGTACCCATATACACGTGTAAATGTAATTTGTGCGTATATAGGTCTTTATGTTCGACGCATTTGCAGATATACGGATTTACGAATGCATGCTGAATTATATGTGCATGCTTCTCGGGAAGTTTTCAATTGCTTTGTTTAAACTTATGTGTAAATATCGTAAAAATGTATCACAGACCACAGAACACACCTGTAAATGTATAAATCTTTCTCTTTCTTTCTCTTCCTTCCTCGTTATTAAAAAAATATTAAGCTGTTATTCTATTATGGAAATAATAATTTAATGAACTCGACAAAAAATATAGTAGATAAAAGATATAAGAAAATTAGTTGAAAAATATTAATAATAAAAGACTATAAAAAAGTCTGGATATTCATATTTCACTTGGAAATTCTAAAAGACTATCCGTCCTCTATCCACTAATAAATTCATTACTCGCAAGTTTTACTTTTAAAAGTAGGTGAGCTATTTATCGATGATTAAAGATGCAAGAGAATTTATAAAGTTATTTCAGTATAGATCATTCGCACATTTAACAATTAATTTCCTGTCATCGTCTAAGTTGCTAATTATCTCTCCTATGCACATAATCGGGCCTGAATATTCGAATCCAATAATATCCATTTATTACTTGAATTCAATATTGAGGATGTTCATTCCTCATCATTGAGTAATATATATATATATATGTATGAAGAATGTGTCAGTTATATATATATTTGTATATATATAATTTATATTTGTATATATATATAATTGTATATATATATAATTTATATTTGTATATATATAAACTACCGTATTCATATATGTACATACTAACATGAAAAATCTGCCAATATTTTGAAATTATGCTAATATCGATCGAGTCAGTGAAATATCATCAAAATAACCTATTTTTAGAATCCATAAGTCTTGCAAAACCCTTGCCTATTCTTAAGTATTCGAGTAGACCTCTTCCGTTCCTATTATCGTATGCAAACTCGCGCCCAGGGCTTCAAATACTACATATGAGTTTTTGACGGCGCAATAAAATTTACAAAAATCTTACCGCACTTTGGAGGAACGCGCAAAAAATCACTCGATCCGCCTTATAGTGCGCTTTTTTCTCTTTCTCTATTTTCTTCTCTCTCTCTCTCTCTCTCTCTCTCTCTCTCTCTCTCTCTCGCTCGCTACAAATATACGATTTTCATGCACATGCAAGCTCTTCTGTAGCTGTGGTAGAAAGAGAAGGTCTGATATCACCAACGGCCAGCGAGCGACTAGGACGGACACGGCCAAAACTTTAAATTTCGTAGGGAAAGCCCCGACGGCGTTGGCCCATGCTAATTTTACGATGCTATGTCGCCGTGCGTCACCTACGTGTCCCAACCACCCAACCCGTTGCCGCCAGCCACCCCTCTCTCTTTCCATCCTGTTCTCGCTCGAGATTCACCGGCGTACCAAACTACAACGGTGGCTTTTCAGAGGTACGAGAGCTTCGGTACTCTCTCGTGCGCCCCTCAGGCAAGGAGGGAAAGCCATTTAGATGTTCGACCAGACGACGTACGATGCACCTGAGGCCCTACTCTCTGCCATACGAATCCCTACCTATATCTCCTCCCGCCGCAATATCCTCTTTGTACTTCGTGTTACGGCCGCTTGCGCTTTTGACGTTGTCTCTTTGAATCAACGATGGAAAAAAACGCTACAATTTTGTAATAAAATTAATTTTGCTAAAAAGATTCGTGTGCAAAAAATATACAAAAATTTAGGCAAGTACTTTTTATCACTGTCACGAATAAACACAGAGATTATTTTTGCGTGACTGTATCATTGAAATTTGAATTCATAGATACTGCATCTATGTCGAATGTATTGTCTGGCAATTATCACATCGCATATATATCGTGTTGACATTCGAAATGTTTAACTGACTCATTTGATCCATTGATAGGTAGCTCGACGATAATGGTTGTTTAACATCGAACCATTAAAGGATCTGTGATAAATTACGTTGTATGAATGTAAATGGACAATAGAACTTAATCTCTTGTATAATTTTTAATAAATATTTCCCTAAATATGAGCTTACAAATCAAAATATCGATTACTAAAATTTTATATAATTTATATTAAATTTACATACAATTTTTATATTAATCAATAATCTTTTTTCGGATATATCGCTTATATAATTTGTCTCGTTATTTATATTTTATATATTTTCAGCGCGAAAAACAGTTAATATATTATTACATTCATTACAATTGTTCGCAACGTAACTGTATTTTTGTGAATACAATATGCCCATGATACAAATTACTTTCCAAAATTATACCAAATAAACGGAGCAGGAAAAAGTAATCGCGATGCCCACCATCATATGTTATCAATATTCACTTGACCGAACACTCGCACGAGTACAATAGGCAGAAGGGTGGTGCGATATTATATGTCGAAACGCATGCAATATGGAATCCACCGCGTTCACGTATGGGTTCCGGCGGCGAACTATTGCGTCATTATTATTAATGCATATATAATGGCACAACAAAGCGATCGTTTAATCGGCGGCCGATGATGATTTCGATCTGATTCACACACGACGAGGCCCGGCATATGCGCCACAATGACGAGGCCACCCGTATACATGCGGAGAATAATAAACATTATTGCGCCAAATACCGACGTAATTTGATAATTCGTGCTTCGATCGACAATAGCATTAATGGATTACACTGCCGCTGGTGAGGCTAATTTTCGGTCAATGTGAATACTTGCTCTCAATTCGCAAATTTAACTATATATTTAACCCTTACGATACATACATGGGTCATTCGTGCCCACGATCGATTTCTATCCATTGAAATTTCTTAAAACTTCTAAAGCGCGGCCCGCTTCTTATCTCGGCCTTTTTTTTCCAAAATGAATTATGGATATTTGTTCCAGAAACTTGAAAATATTTTCACGAATTTTTACAGATTTTTTTAATCAATTTAAATAAATGAAAAAAACGGTCCGACTTGAAATACTCATGTGTGTATGGATAAGGTAGATACACCTAAATGTAGTGGATATCGTAAGGGTTAACTATGTATTGTCGGAAAGACAGGCAAATATATTTTTTCAATTTTTCAAATTTATTTATTTAGCGAATATATATTATTTTCAGTTTATTTCATAGAAATAATATCAATTAATTATAAGACAAATTATAAAACAGAAATCAGGAGAGAATATTCGATTATTTATGTTTTCGATTATGTTACGATTCGCTCATTACCGTGACAATATTTTCGCAAATGTTTACGTTGGCCCAGAAATGAAAGTTCAAGAAAGATGGGATACCGCAAAGCTCATCGTTTGCATAAACAGACGAACAAGGAAAGGAAAATGCGAAGGAAGAAACGCAAGGGGTAACTCGGGTAAACAAAAGAAAAAGCTTGAAGAAAAAAGTGCGGAGTTTGAGCTTGAATCTGCATTTATTAACTTGACTGAACGTAAAAAAGGAAAGAGAAATAGAAGGGAGAAAAAAAAAGGTTAGACAGGTGAAAACAAAAAGAAAAAGAGAAAAGGATTTATATCATCTTGTAGCAAACTCTTTCTAATAATTGAGAAAAACGTATATAGCTAAAAAAATGTAATATGTAAATGTAATAAAACCAAGCAGTTTTATTAGATTTTATATTTAACTAAAAAAATAGCAAGCAAGGAAAAATAGAGTAAGAAAGTCAATGACGCAGAAAGAAAAAAAAAGTTCATTTTTAACTTTATGAGTGTATAAATAAAAAGAAAATAATATTGTTTTTATATATCATATATATAAAAAATTTAATGCTAGTAAAATATTATGTAGAATGTTATTTGAATATCCTTAATTAAAGCTAACTCTCTAAGTTGTGATTTTAGGAAAAATATATCGAACAAAACAAACATTTACATTCTTTCTGATTTATGTAGCATTGTAATATCAAATAAATCTATGGAAAATAACCGTGGAGAAAGAAAACGATGTAAATATTCTGTTGCTTTTTTGAAATTGGAAACTCCTCTCATCGGCGAATGCGTCGCCGCGTGCGTACGTGGTGCGTTTTACCGCGATCATTTTCCTGTCGAATCGTCATGAATCTCCCTTTGATAAAACCGCGAAAAATCCATAACACAACATAACGCGCAAGCTGAGCATAGAAAGGATGTCACTTCGGAGAGCAATGAAAGCGAAAAAAAGGGAGTAGTTGCATCGCACGAAGAGAAAAAGGGCAACGATAAAGCCGCAAGATCCACTGAACCAGTGTTCGTACACAGTTGGCTGGAACGAGAAGGATAAGAATTTAAGAAAGAGGATGATAGAAAAATCACACGTTGCGTTAGGGGGAAGGGGTTAAAACTGTGAGATGAAAAAAAAACTTCGTATAATCGCATGACGAAAAAAACGTGCCGTCAAAGCGAGGCTAAACTTTCCGAGTCGAGCGAAAATATTCCATGGCGAAGCGGGAAAAAAACGCGAAGAGGTTGGCATATATCTCACGGTGGTTCGCTCGTTTGTTGGAAATTCTCCGTTGGAATCGCATTTCGTACGTACATATACGCGGAACGAAAACGGACGCGCGCGGAAGAAAAAATACAGTATTCTCTCTTCACGGTCTAACAAAAGTCGACATACGAATGAAAAACGGAACAGACTATATTTGGACGGCCGACCGTCAAAATTACCCACGGTAAAACACACACGAGCGAAACGATGAGATCAGCTTTTTCATCGCCTTGGACTGTCCACCGACAACAAAAAATAAAGATAATGTACAGATTGAAAACGCACTCAATTAAATAACGGCATGCTACATAGAAGTCCCTCGCTTTCCCAAAGAGCTTGGTTGTGCGTATGATATCAATTCACCGCAGATACAATACCGTTAAGCAAACACAGCGGTTTTGAGATATCAAACAGACGTTCCCCAAACAGAATTTCCCATATTGCGTTGCAACTCACGTTCTGCCCGAAATATTCATAAGTTGAAAAATCTATGAAAGGTGAAAAGAGAAAAAAATGTAACTTCTCAATATTCGAATTGCAAAACGATGAGATAATATATTAGAGAATTTTTATGCACAAGACAATTATTTATCTCGTTATTCTATTCCATTAAATCCTTACGTCAACAATAAAATAAAATAAAATGCATTAAAGTAAAAAAAAAAAAAAAAAATAGAAATTTTATCGCGAGTATAAACCACGCGACTTTTTTAAACAATAAACGTTAAAGGTTCATCATCACAAATCAAATTTCAGTAAAATCGTCATTTAATAAGCTGGAAGAAACAGGCCGGCGAGTCCGTCATCGCAGATAAATTAAAATAAATACATTCTATAAGCACACGGACAAAATCCCAGTATAAAAAGTATACGACTCTAGCGCCAAACTAGAATTAAACATATTTAAAAAATTCTTTTATTACATTAAATTTTATTTATATCTCTGTTTTGCATAATGATAAAAATATCTTACATCGGGAAGGAGAAAGCGAATAAAGTATATAGTTAAAATTGTGGCTGCTAGCTTGTGTTCAAAAATCGCGTAAAATATTTTTAAAAAAATGTCTATAAAATACAAACGCGTTAAGAATTCGCTATATCGGATAAAATGTTATTCACTGACGGGTGAAAAATGCGCGTTGTAGATCACGTACGTCTGAAAAGAGAGATGACGGTGTCGATGACAGTAGACGAAAAAGCGCCTCTTCTATACGCGATACGTTTTCACGCTATATCGAAAGACGAATCCTGCTCGATGTTATAAAAGATTGACGAAAAAATGGTGAAAAGGCAGCAACGGTGATAGAGACAAAAAGGATGGCGCGTAGAGATCGTGTAGAGTTGTTCTGATTCGCGCTTCGCGAGAAAGCAACGCGATTTTCTTTCTGGTAGTTGGTGAACGAAATGTCGCATCTGTAAACGAATCCGTACACGTTATGCACTGTAAGGATTTTCTTCCTCTTTACAATCCGACCAACGGCGTAACGGCCGAGTTCCCTGTGGTGTACTTTTCCATTACTGTACGCGTCCTCTTTTCATACGCGTGAGACATCGCGAAACGCGGCCACAGAAAATTCCATGTCGCTATGATGACTTACGACGTGTGCGAAATGAATACCACGATTGTCGGATAGCACAGTTAAAAGGTTTTATGAAAGTATAATTTTTTTAATTTTTAATACTTTTGCCTATCTAACGATATTATTAAATGTATATAACTTCAATAAAATATTGACGTTTCTAGAAAAAAATATGAAATTAAAAAATTTGAGATAGCCTTATATATTGCTGCAATATATTCATTCTAAGACAATCATTGTAAAACAGTATTTAAATTTATTGAAAATACAATATTCATATATAAGTATGCATTTATAGATTCATACATTTTTAAAAAAGTTTTGTGAAAGTATGATTTTTTTTAATTTTTAATACTTTTGCCTATCTAACGATATTACTAAATGTATAACTTCAATAAAATATTGACGTTTCTATAAAAAATATAAAATTGAAAAATTTGAGATAGCCTTATATATTGCTGCAATATATTCATATTAAGACAATCATTGTAAAAACAGTATTTAAATTGATTGAAAATGCAATATTCATATATAAGTATGCATTTATAGATTCATACATTTTTAAAATCCTTTATATTATAGAAATAAAAATATGATTAGCATAAATTAGCTTAATTTAAATTCGACAAAATATTTTCAACAGTTTAAAAAAAGAAACGCAACAAATGCGTAAAAAGCATTGTGATCCGTTAATTCAGAAAACTTATTAAATAATAATTAATTTCCTCTCATTTAATTAAAATTGTACATACATTTTTCATTAAACTGCATATTCAAAACTGTTAACTTCCACAATCGTTCATTTACATGTCATAGCAGGATAAAATTATTTTATTTAATATACAGGCTTCATTATTTTTAATGAAAGCATTACTTTTTCACATGTATCTCCATCTAAAAATGTAATTTTGCAAATATCCGTTATATCGCGTTATAGTAATGGTGAATCAAGATGTGAATCAAGTTTCGCATGTCAATTCGCAATCTCGACCTTACTCTCTCGATTCTTTTCGCTGCCTCTGTACGTAATGGTGGCGTTTAATCGTGACCACTCGGTCGAAAGAGAATTTCTCTTTCTCCTTCTCGCATTCGCATTCGTTCGAGCGTGCTTCGACCGCGCGCGCCGCTATTTCCAACGATAACCATGGCAGTTCTCGTGGAAGAATGATTTTTCGCCGTGAGTACCGTACATTACGCAAAGGAAAATATCCTCAAGATCTTATCTCGTCTCGTCACACAAACGCGCTGCACTAAAGACATTGGAAGGAAAGGGAGCGGCTGCAAGAATTATTTTAATGCGCCGAACTAAATGCACGGAGTATGGCGTCGTAAAAAGACCATATCGTGAATATTCTCAAATAAATAATATTTCCTAGATATTTTGTCAACATATTTTTGGCAAGCAGCACAAATCTGAATAAGTGACAATTCAATCGTCGTTTAGAAATAAAAACCAAAATAAAATAATCAAAAACTAAATATAAAGATATACATAAGATACAATTTTTTAATTCTTAAATTACTTAAGTTTTTTAACCTACTAGTTTTTTGTCAGTTCCGAAACATTAATTCATTAAAAAGTTTGAACTTTCCGATAAAAACTTTGCGGTAGCGCAGTCGCAAATGTGCATTTTCCTGAAAGCTTATTCGAGTCTCTCTGCGCCATTGTCGAAAACAATGCTCATATCATTGCGTCTAACTCGCTGCGCTTATTGTCTGCCATTAAACTTTAGACACGCACACACGTGTACACATATACGCTTAAATGAGCCAGCTATTCTCTTTCTCTCGACTTGCTGCCCGATGCGAGAAATAAAAACGTCAGGCTAACGACATAAAAAAAGCCTCTAATCTTATGGTTACGAGGTGTCGTCTATCGTTCTATGGACCAAGTAGAAAAGGTAAAAGCAAGAGACCCCTAGATGCGCTGGTAATTCGGATATCGAGATCTTGATACCGATAGAATCCACGTGGTAAAAGGCAAGCAATCGAGTGTACGATTCGTAGGTCAGAGGCCAAATTAGTCGACGTGCACACCGAGAGAAGGACGACCCGAGGACGACAGCGAAAGTGAATGGTTATCCCGCGGCATTGGTTTTCTAGTGGTCTTTCGAAGGCGAGTGATAGCGATACGATACCAGAAGAGAAATACATACTACGCGAGAGAATAGAAATCAGGAAGGTTTCTCTCGGAAGCAGGGGGCCAAGTAAACAGCATAAAAAAACTGCGGAGAGTAAAATATTAAAAACGCGAATTAACACAAAAACAAAGACAAAGTAGCTAAAAGATATAAAAATATATATATGTAAAATATAGAAAAAAAGAGGAAGAGAAAATCGATCAAAAAAAGATAATATAAAGAATAAGACCAAAATAATGGCACAACCATAATTAACAATTATATATTTATTTATAAAAATTATACTGAAATAATAACAAAATCATTGAAAAAAATGATGTTAATTCCTTTAATATGTATCGTTTAAAAAATTATTTACAAATTAATGAATTATTAATTTTTTTATTTAAAATATATCTTGTGTTAATTATTTTATAGCTTTTAATTATTCTTTATTTACTCTACAATTAACAGTTATAAATATTTAATTTGATCACATTAAATATTACAAGTAAAAGGAGAATAAAAGAGAAATTTATGGAACCATATATACAAAAGATTTGCTCATATTGTCTTTTGCGAATATAATCACTTGAAACCAAACTCGCAAAACGCGTGCAAAAGAGCCTATCCAGGAAAGAAACTTTTAAATTTCTGTCGTACTTAGTCACGTCCTAAATTTCGGTTGAACCTTGGAGCATATTTACGGCGGAAACTCGGCGGAACCGACCGGCTCGGTTTTAACTTCCGGAACGATGCGACGCCGAGCGGAAAGCGGACTGTTTATTTCGCGGCGGTGTTTTACAAGAGGATAAAGCAACGAGCAGGAAAGGGCGAATTCTCGTAATTACCGAAAAGAGAACAAGGGAAAAGAGAACCAAAATGGTCGTGGCTGTTGTTCACTTTAAGAAGATTAGCGTTCGCACGCGTTTTACGTTATTCATAATCAATAATATGTCCAATTCAATTTAAATCATATATATATATTTTATAATCATATATATATATATATATATATATATATATATATATATATATTTTCGATAGAAAGTATAATATTTACGTAATGATTTAATAAACTAGAAATTTTCGAAGTAATGCATCAATAATCAATAAATATTATCACAGACATTAATATCTTTAAAAGAATCTTTAAAATTTATAAAAGAATTGAATTAAAAAAGAGAATTTTCTTTCAATTTCTCAATAGAATTGAGCTTTATTCAGCTTGAAATTGTTTTCATAATTTTTCTCTTTGATTTTTATGATACTTTCGAAAATGTCATAATTAGACTGTCACTATTATTCCGCATTGAAAAATTTTCCAGAAATATTTTCTCTCTCTTATGCTCCATCAAATACTATAATTTCCATGATATATAATTCAAATCGAACATTCGTACCGTTCTCTCGGCAGATTCAAAGCGAACAGCAGTGTCCGTTATATTCGATGCTCGCGAAAACATGGCTGGAATTTAAGGGATGAGAAGGCGAGCGGCGCGGAAAGTTTCTGGTGAAACGATGGGATTGAGAAAAAAGAGATAAGAAGGGCACGAAGGGGATCCGTATTAATACTTACGAAGATAGAAGTAAGAAAAAGCGAGAACAGGGAAGAAACAGGGGGGAAGAGAAAGTCCAAAGGAATGTGATAGCGAGAGAAATAAGACCATCGATAGGAGCCAGTGGGTATCAAAGGAATAAAGGAACCGCGGGAGGAAAGGTCCGCGCTATCTTGGCAAAGAAGTCCCTCGTAAAGGAGGTTGGTACGGAGGAGAGGGAGATATCGGCATGGAGAAAAAGGGGGCGAACTAGGAAGGACGGGGAAGTGAACGAAGATCGTTTCTGCATTATCTGGAAACGTGGCGAATAAAGGAAAAGCGGCATGTCCCTCCGTTTCTTTCTCTCTCGTGCTAATAATAGTGTGATAGTCTAATATGTACGAGTTCACGAAATTGTTGGATGAAATTGCTCCCTAAAAGAAACGCGTCTTCCGTTTATATTAAACGCTCTTTAAGAAGAGGAGAGTTGACAGAATTGGAGGCAAAATGTACGCACGCGCGCCTCGTAAACATGTCGATTTTATAGCACGAAACTGCGACGCTTCTCGTCTTGATGAAGGGCCGTCTTTATTTTCTTTCTTTATTGGAAGCATCGGAGAAACACGCTTAATTGCGTACATGTTCTGATTTCAACCCAGTTTTCATTTTAAAAATGTAGCGAGACGCTAATATCCGGATAACATTGACATTTATCTGATAAGTATGTATGTGTGTGTGTGTATGTGTATATATATATATATATATATATATATATATATATATATATATACATGTAGTGAGCAATAATAAAATTTTGTTTTAAATCAAAATTAAAACCAGGTATAATATATAAGAAAAAGAAAGATGCATTGTCACTTTAGTAATTTTCACAATAGTACTTCCAACGTCATTTAACATAACTCAATTGCACATCAATCATATATATATATATATATGTACATATATATACATATATAATATTATAATAATTAATAACAATTAAAACCTTATTCAATTACCATTATCATAAATTCCAATCAGGTCAATGACCGCGTACGAATAACGTCATAATTAAACTGATAAAATGTAATTGATATTAAGTTTCCATTCATTTGAAGCATAAAAACAAAATTATGCTGCCAAGAGAATGCATATCAAATTAACTTTTCTATGAATATTCAGGATTTAGTAATATCCACGTGATCAGGCAATAATCTCGCCGCAATCAGCCTTTAATATTCTCACAACGTAGTTGCCATTCTTCCTAAAGTCTTCTAGTTTCCAGCTATTTGCACTGCCATATGCATATGTAGAACGAGATAAGAGCGGAAACTCATATCTTTATTAACTCGCGCGAAAAGTTCCCTGGAAAACGAGAGAGAAGCGCAAAATAAGAATAATGAAACGCGACATACCGCGCACATATACATTGAAGAGGAAAGAGAAAGAAAAGAAAAGGATAGAGAGGGGAAAAAGAAAGCCGTAAGAAAAAGTTTCCGGCTGGAAGGAAGTCTGTCGTAAAGCAAAGAAAGGCGGCGACACATCGCGGAAATGGTGGAAAAGCAACGCGTCGCGCAGAAGAAAATCGTATTTGTATCATCTACGATAGGAGCAATACGATGCAAAAAGACGAGTCTAGATAAGTGTGCAAAAGAGGGAGAGAATCATATTTTCGCGACGAACCGCGATTCTTTTTTGATATAAAATTGGAATGACATTATGTAACGCGAGACGGCAATTTTTACTCGCTGTATTTACCGCCGTAAACCAAGAGCGACTCGAAAATTTCAGTGAGAAGAAAAGATAGGTGTTCTTTAGTTCGTGTTCGAAATCTGACAAAATGTCAGTTGGTTCCGAGGAAAAAGATCGCAATTATATCATTCGCAAAGAGCGCGGAATATATCCGCGTAATGTTTCGAAATATATAGTGGTTTTATGTAAATATAACAAAAAAGTATTGTTATAGTACATAGTCGCTTAACTATCTCATTTTCTTCTATATATTCGTTCTTCGTGAATTTAAAATAAAAAAAAAATAAAATAAAAAACAGAGGATTTTCAACGGCTAAGACAAAATAATGAAAATAATCGGTAACGAGTAAAAGGAATTAGAGAAAACCGATGAAAAGTGTCGCTTCCTCAAAGAAAGCATCTCTTCATTTTCGCCGAGAAGAAAAGAGAATAGGCGAACGAAGGAAAAAGAAGGAAAGCGGAGATCGTATCCGCATTATCTGCAAATGACGTAGACAAAAAGGGGGATGGAAGAGGGAACGAATGGACGGACGGACGGAAACGTCGGAGGCGGGAAACGTGTAATCCGCAAGAACCGTTTTAATACGAAATTATTGTCGTTCTCGTTGGTGCGCGCAGTTCGAGAACGGGACTCTCGTCCTCATCCTTAAGCCCAAATGCCGCGATATAGCCGCGTTTTAGTACCCACCTCGGGATATAGCCAAGTCCGCCCCTCGCCACTATCTACCACCCCCGTCGTACTTTTTATTCCATGGCGGTGCACCAGCCGGCGGCGGATGCCCGAGACTTTACGATCTAGACTTCGTTTAAGAAGATTAGGTTTACACGGATCTTAGTTTTACTTGAATTTACGAAATCGTATCTCGCAAAAGATAGGTACTCTCTCGGTCCTCCGGACTTTTATCCGAGTTTAAAAGCAGCAAGTCCAAGCGAGACCTCTCTTAGTTACGAGAGAGTCACGCAACGGGGAAGAAAGAAGAAGGATGACTAGGATAAAAAAGGGATACTTTTTACCTAACAATAAGAAAAAATGTGTGCCATATGACAAACAGCTATTTTGAACGTTTACACGAGGATAGAACAGAGAGAAAAGGGGGAGGGAGAAAGAAAGAGAGGGAGAAAGAGAGAAAGAGAGAAAGAGAAAGAAATAAAATTGTAGGACAATAACTGTACCTATATTATCTGATGCAAAAAAAGGTACCGAAATCATCACGGATATTCGCGTACTTAAAAGAGATTAGGTTTGCCGGAATGTGCTCTTATTCCGGAATTACAAAATTGCATCACAGAAACTTATGACGTAAATTCTGCCGCGAAAATTTTGTCAGTAACGCAGCCTTCAATTTCGAAGCAACAGCGAAGAACATTGAGCAGCACAATGCAATTTATAATACATTACTTATACGGCATTTATATAAATATAACTATTATCTGTCACGTATAATGCACAACTGAATAAAGTCTATATAAAATTTTGTTGTTTTTTAATAAGATACTCATGTGTATGTATGAGCAGTGTATAGCATTTTCTTTGCATAAACTTGATGGATCTAAGGATCTGATATTTATAGCAAAAGTATACATTTACTTTAGGAAACTTAGACGGTATAATATCAATTTTATATACGCAAACGTGGATTTTTTTTATTCGGTCGACGAACCACGAAACGTAAACAGAAATATATGACTGACCTGATATTTGGAAATCGCGAGTTTATGTTAGCTACAATAGTTGATCTTCCTTTATAATATACGAAAATAATATTTGGAGATAAGACTCTCGTTTCACGGTTCGGAGAATATATACGGAAAATAGAATTTCTTTTATGCAATTTCAACGATCTTCAAGCACGCATCTGTCATGTATAACGAGGATGCTTTGCTTAGCTTATACCTTCGTTCTTCTTTATGCACTTATTTCTGCGAGTTTCCTTTTTAACTCATTTTCTTTCGAGCAATGGCGCAAGATCGCATTGTGAACGGGAAGGATAATGCTCAAAAAAAGTCTTAGAAAACGTAACTGTGAGATTAAGAAAAATGTAAATTTTTTCTTGAAAATTATTTATGACACTATAACTGAAAGCCAGTTCTCTGTACATATAATGGTATTTACTGTGAAACTCATTTTCCGCCTAAAGATAAAATATTCGTATAATATCGATGCAAATTTGAACTACTTTTACGAGGAAGAATGAAAACAAAAATAATGATAATTATTTATATAATCAAAATTTTAATTAAAGCGCACGAAAATGTTGCTCTCAAAGATTATGAATATATTGCAATTATTCTCGTCGATTTCAGACAATAAAATAAAATATTCTCTCTTGCAATGAAATAAAATATTCCGCGAACAAGTTACCGTAAAAAGATGTTGCTATTTGTGATGCTTGAAGATTGTGTTATAAATGCACTTTAAATGGAATCTGAGTTTTGTGTAAATTTAGGAAATCGCGCTTTTAGAATCTGCAAACTTTAAAAATCCGCGAATTTAAAAATTATACATGAGACGAAATGATTAAACGCATAATAATTTATTTCAAGTAGCCAGTTTCTTTTACTTTTTCGAGACTAATAATAATAATGATTTAATAGCTTTAACAATTATGTATATGTATAAATATACATCTATATATATATATATATATATATATATATATATATATATATATATATATTCACACGTTGTATCTCGTATGTATAATAAATTGTATATTAAATGTTAAATAATATATTATATTACTGTGCATTGTTTAACAACAATAAAATTTTTATTATTACTATTATTATTATTATTATTATTCGACACCAAAATCAAATATTATATAGTTAAATTGAAAGAATGTTATCGCGCATACGAATCCTTCGATTCAACGAGAAGTGGAAACGTCGCAGTTCGGAACACTCGTCTCGCTGACACGGGTCTGACTCGTTGACTTTGCATAATTCAGAAGGCATCGACCGCGCGCAGTTACCGCTCTTCTCCTTTTATTGCCGACCTTATCTCTCATCCACCCTATTCTAACTTTCGTTCATCTCGCGGATATCGGCCGTCTCGTGACGACTCGCAGATATGAAATCTAACTCATCCGTGAGAACCAGCATTTTCATCAGACGAGTGGAGATGAAAAAAAAAAAATAGATCCGCTGCAAAAAGGGGAATATTATTATGTTATGCGCCAGCTTGACAATTGACCCGCATTGTAGTGAGCAAGATTAAGTTAACGCGAAAAAAAGAAAATGCGACAAGAAAAAATATGAAAGGGAAAGGGCGATCTCATAGATTAATATCGCGAATTAAATGGTGATGAAATAAATATGTTTATTGTACATTATCGTTAACGTAAAATTTCGACGATGCACAAGGATAATTCCATCGAGAAAACTCGACATAAAAGATATTCCATCAAAAGCAACCGCGTCAAACAGTCTTGTACTTGAACATCATTCACATCACATTTGATATTATCCGACTCAAAATTTCCAGAGCCATGATTGCGCACGTCCATTCCATCGTAGTTGCATTAGTGCATTACGTGACAAAGTTCGTTGATTCTGTACCGAGTTACCTTCGACGTTAAAGGGTAAAGTAGACAAGGGATGTGAAAAAGGATTAGAGAATGGTAGATGTGATACGGAACTGTCGTACTTTTAATTCGTCGAGAAAATGAAGTCCGGACACCCGGTTCGTTTGTGGATCGGGCCCGATGAGATCGATCGAGATTTTAGACGATTGGCATCCTTAGAATTTCTCTTGCCTGTCTCGCTGGAAAATTGCGGATTGCCGTAAAGAAGAGAATTAAGCTCCCGAGTTCTCGCGTGGAAACTTTTGCCGCTTTCTTCCCGCCTTTTCTGTTTTTTTTTTTTTTTGTTTTCTTCTATCGCACCTTTTTTCCAGGTTTCACTCATGAGATCTACTCTAGCTAGCTATTCTATCTATCAGATAGTCGATCGACATTGAGTCGCATTGTCGATTTCGTTCCTCCTATCTTCTTGCACCACGCCACATTCTTTACTTTTCTTTTTGTTTTCCATGTTACCCTGTTTTTCTCGTTTCACGAACGTTTGCAAAGCACCTATTTACCGCAAGTTATCCATCTTTCTCTCTCTTGCAAACCTCTAACCAGAAACTCACCCTCTTGCCGTCCCCAATTAAAGGGGCAAACCGGAAAATTTTCTACCACGTTTTCCTATCTTTCTGTACCTCTTTACTTTAACTACACCGCGTAAGTTTTGCTGTTTCCTTGTGTAAACCGGCATTCTTCAGAAATTAACGACCGCCCTCAAGGATTCTCCGCAATGGTTTCTTTGATCCTTTGATCATCAAGCAAAACCAAAGCGCTTCAATATTCATCAGCTAATGCTGCTGATGTATTGTTAGTGATAGCATATATATATATATATATATATATATATATATATATATATATATATATATATATGATGTATAATACTTTTTTTTAAATAATTATGAGTCGTATAACATACGAAAAAAAGAATTATATGATAATTATATAATTCAACTTAAAATTATATAATTTCGTAATACACAATAAAAAATGGTAATTAGATCATTGAAAATTGAACCGTTAAAAATTGTATACGTTATCTCTTATATGTGTATATACATGTACACACACACATACTAATATAGTACGTAATCATGGAAAGTTTTCTTTTAATTATTGAATTTTGGAAAATCATAAAAATTGAATGGAAAAATTTTCGATTATAATTATGCTCTTGTTTTGCAAAGCATAGATTCTTTTATGTTAAAAATTGAGATCTTTCTTGTCGTATTTATCATCTCTTTTTACTTTTGATCCTTTGATCTTACATATATCCTAAGTACATAAAAATGGACATTGTACATCAAAGAGGCGAAAGAGTTTAAAAATATTTATTCAAAGAGAGAATACATACTGAAAAATATTTGAACTCTCCTTCTACTTTCAGAAAAATTCGTAATGGAAATCACTGAAAGGTTGGCCCGACCTTTTCAGTCGCTCGACTTTGATTTTATATACCGTTTTGATTTTCTGCGGACAAACCGTGCGGAAAAACACTGGAATGCACTTCTCGTGGTACATACGACTAAATTTCTCATATGTTTCACTGTTTGACAAGTGATCTTTACGAAAATAGGTACGCTTCCATTGCAAGTATATGCGCGACTTTTTTCCAATTTCAACAATCCAACGAGTTCAGTGAGAGGTCGATGTCATTTTTCCATGCCTTCTGCCGCAATTTTTCTTTCAGACAAGAGTGCCCAAGCTTGAAAACTCGCAGAAGCCCGTTTTCATTCGGAGCCGCGCATTGCCACGATTTTTATTCATTTTTATTTTTACACTCGCTTTCTACCGGACCGCCAATAATCCACTTCTCCTAATTAACGAGCGGCATGTCCTACAGAACCTTCCGAAAAGTCCTTGCCACAGAAACGATGTCCTCGGCTCGATCGTCATCCTCTTTCCCAATTAAGCGAGTCATTCCAAAAACGTTGTCAGAAAAAAATCGAAGAAACTAAAGAGGGACGGAGAAAGAGAAGAAAAAAGGAGGGGTCCAGTTGGATTCCCGCGTTTTTCTTTTTTATCGCGACGTTCCGCCACGTTTTGCCCGAAAGGATGGCAACGGTACAATCTAAACGCGAGATCAGATTTATATTTATTCCCGCCTCGTTCTCACCGCGGCCACTCGACAAATGGCCACGCGGACGATATATCAAAGCTAAATCTCACCGCGGAAAATGCGGGAAAGCGACCGCCATAGCCGGTTACCCGGCTGTTTGTGTCGTCGCGCGTATTCTATCAAAACTTGGACCGAGAATTATATCCGAGTGCCACGATAATTGCCTCGCGCGTTAATTAATACTTTAAGAATATTGCATCGCGATGGCGTATTTCTTATGCCGTCTATCTCCGAGTTGTCTGGAGAGTTGGAAAACTTTTCTATCTGGTACAACATTTCTTGACATAATAATTTGACGTTTGCGTGGCGTAATAATTTATGTATTTTTGTCATTTATTGATTACGCGAGTTTATGTCAAAAGAAGCTGACAAAGATAAATATTAATTAGATGCAAGTTAATTAATCGTATTCTGATTAAGTAATATTTATTAATTCCTTAATCAAAAATAAAATATGAATGTTTGAGGCCAGATAATTTTGTTTGTCACAGAAATTAATACAATGTTCTAAACGCATAATATTTCTTTGTATAGCGTTTAAAAATATTATATAATAAATGAAAATGCAGGTTCGCATGCATTATCATCTAGATATAATGGACGGCAATCTTTGGCGATTTATTAGCATTAAAGTATTAATGACATTGCATAATTAAAGCAGCTGTCATATGCATAATCTCATACATGTGTGCATATTATAAATCATAACGCTCGCTCATGCGTTTATTTATGCCAACGCGAAAGGGAAGTATATAACATAAGCAACCACAACGACAAATGAAGAAACAACACATTGACACAGCACGCTATCGTCCATTACGGCGTTAGACGTTAACATAAGCTAACCGCTTCCGATGAGTAAAGACGCGGAGTTTATTACACGAGAATTCTATATCTTGTAACGTACTTCACATGCAAACAACGTGGAGAAACAAAGTCAAATTTCCGTAATCTTACACATAATACAACCTTCTTCGACATTAAAAAGCGTTGAAAATAATACTTTAGATAAGGTTATTCGAGAATCTTGAATAAATCTTGAAAAAATATATACGAAGAATATTCAAAGAACAAAATGTAATATTACAGTGTCTTGTGAGACAATAATATAAGAAAAAATCGATAGAAATAAAAAAATTATAATACAGACATCTCTCTCATATAATCGAAGAGGCATAAAGAAAGCCTTCGCAAATTGTAGAATCGATATGTCGTACTTGCTAAATATTAGATATAATACTTCCTTTTTGTTTTTTTTCCACTTTTTGTCTTCTTATCGCTGACGCGTTCTCTTTTAAAATTAACAATGCGATTAATAAAAAATGTGCACGATCACAAATGATTGCATCTTACTTGCGTTGACGTAAAGGAAAGAGATTGACTCTTACGTCAAGAGATAAAAACTCTTATATAGAATAACATGAGAGTGTTCGCGCACCTCAAACAAGATGCTTCTAAATCGGGGAAGCGCGGAGAAATTTCATGCAACGCGACGGAAAATAGGCAACGACGTGAAATCCCACGTGAGGGAAACCAAGACATCGTAAATCTTGACGCGGCTTCCCCTCCACGATTTTTGGTCACGCGTGCCGAGTTTATATCCCGAATTAGAAGTCGACGGGTGGTCGGAAAGCAAGAGGGGAAGGAAAAGGAGGGAGGAGGGAGAGGAAGAGAGATGAGACATGGAATGGAAGCGAAGGTATAAGCCGGGGTTTCCTCCTACACATCGGGGAAACATACCGCGTTTTCGAAATCGCCACGTGCCCGCGTTCGCCACGGGTTTCCACGGACATCGGAAAACACCATATGGCCGAGGGTAATTTCGTGCCATTCTCCCCTCGGTCGTCGCGACGACGATTTCCATGTCTCGTGTCCGAACGACGCACGCGACACGACCTCGCACCGGCATGGCTGCTGCTTTTATTCCAGTGTATGTACATACATGTAGCGTGTTTCGAGATCTGAAGTCGTATGTATGTTCCTAAACCTTGAATATATGTATTATAGAAAAAAAATAAACATATGACAACTCTCTATATTTAGAAAAAAAATAAATACACACGATTAATACTATCAAAAATACTTATTGTTAGATATAATTTGTAGATGGCAACAATTTATGAATTTTCATTTTACAAAATTCTATCGGTTATTTAATAAAAATAATTTATATATAAAAATAAAATTTTATAAAATATTAACGAGCGCAGATTAAAATAAATTTATGATCTCGTGTAATACGCGTACTTCTGTCTTTGAATTATATTACGGGAATTTAATTTTAGCAGTATTCTCTCTCAAGTATAAAGCGTGCAATTATTACGAAATATTATAAAATATTATATGTTATAAAATATTCTAACATATACATAATCTACTATATTTAATATATATATGTATAATTGCATAAAATATATACAAAAATATTTTATACAAAATTTAATTTAGTATTTTAATCATTGTTCTATTGATGAAAACAAATATTATTACTTTTTTTTTAATTCGATATCATACCAACTTCGTCACTTTCCTTTTATTCTGGTAATATTTTTTTTCTACGCAATTTAATTCTTTTCAGCTCTTTTTCGAGGGTGCTTCTTCCCTGTTTTTTTAACATATTCACTCCTGACACGTGTTCCTCAAGTAAAAAACGCAAGAAAAACTCTAAGACAAGAGGGCGACACGCTTTGACAAATTAGACTTGTGCGATGTATCTCCAAAAAATAAATAACGTATAATATATAGAAGATGTGACTCGGTGTATGTGAAAAGCCAAAAAAAACAAGAAATGTTAATTTTAGTTCTTTAAGTAGATAAAAATATTTCAGAATTTTGTTTTGTAAAGTTATATAATTTTATAATATTATGTTTTATGTTATATTAATATTATAATATCATATATAATATTAAATTTTATATTGTATTATATATACAATATATAATATAACGATATAATTATATTGTAATGTAAATTCTATATCTTATATAAATATATTAATCACAAACTTTGACCATTAATTAGTTGAAGAGATTTTGGGTAGCATATACACTGTTGAATTTTTAAAGTGCGATTTGATGAAACAAGAATTATAATAAAAAATATATTAAAAAATTCAAAATATAAAAAATACATTAAAAATATTAAAATTTTATAGAAAAATTAAAAATTTACCAAAAAATTACTTTAAAATATTATATTAAAGTCTTGAAATTATTTTACGTTTTGCTGTTTTTGTCAATTTGATGTCGTAATCATTATAGTTTCATGAAACGATGTCTAAGATAAAATAATGAACTAAATATTAAAATGTAAACGTTCCACGCCCTCTACATCGCCGTAACAGTTTCTACTTTTCATCCTCTCTTTTGACATTTTCACTTCCGATACGATAAGCCACGCAACCAGTCACGCGACCAAAAGAGTCTATAAAAATATTTTAATAATCGAATGTGCTTCGACGCACATCACGGATTTTCAAATCCGTGTGGAATAGAGACACGTTGATGCGGTTATATACGCGTGCATCGCATATGTCGCGTGTATGTGTCATACACCCGCGCGGGTTACACAACGGAGAAGAATATACGGCAGTGCCCGTGTTAATAATCCCCCGTATTATCCGGCGATTTTTATCCCGGTTCCGTGGAGGGCGCTCATGGAAACGCGTATTTCATTCGAAACGGTTGACAATAAAATTCCCAGAAAATAAAACTGTAATTCCTGTAGAAAAATGCGGCTCCTCTCTAAAAATGCAGCGCGCGCGCTCATGCCGGCAAACAGAATTTAATTCTAGCAATGCGCGTACTAGTTTGTTATTAATAATCGCACGTTCTCCGAAGCCCCGGTGCCATCGTCGCGTATTTCGTTCATATATACATACACGCACATATACACACACACATGCGCGTGCGCACACGCGAGGGAAAGTAATGAAAATCAACTTTGCGGTGTGCGGTTCATTACCGTTACAATCGAATATACAATCGAAATACCGCGAACAAATCTAACCAACGGCGGGACTCCGGAAGTACACACTCGTGCCGCTTTGATCCGGCGCACGGATGCCTCGTTCAAGAAAACACGATTATTATTTCATAATATTTCGCGATGCACCAATTCGAAATAATGAATATCGTGGCCATTGTAACCGGCGATTTAGATGAAAAACATTGTGTCCAAGCAATTTCGATTTATACATTGTGTTTGTATGTGCCGTATTAATTTCACATGTGAATACAGATTCACATTACGCATTGTTTATGAGTATTCGCGATAAAATAAAGCATTTGAAGAATTTCTGCAGAAACATAGATATTTCGTATAACAACAGGGTGTCTGCTCAAATCTTGTAAAAAGATTCCTTGAAAATTCCCTGATTTTCCAAGTATTTTTGTTTAAAATTCCAAGTAAAGAGAATATTTTACAGATTTTTTATCATTTCTTTAAAACAAATTTTTTTCATTACATGTATTTTCTAATAATTTTTATTCATACAAAGGAAAAACACAGAGTCTCTTAAGTTTCAAGTGTTAGATGTTTGTAAATGTAGTAAAAAAAAATTGAACATTTTTATAAAATAAACATTTTTCACTTGTATAAAATTTTCATTTCTTTATCATTGAAAATTACAAAAAATATGTACTTTAAGTTCAATATTATGTTAAGACATTGAATATTTAATAATATATATATTTTATATATATATATATATATATATATATATATATATATATATATATATAATGTGTGTATGTGTGTGTATGTATATAATTTAACGCATAATATGTTTGTTTGGCTGTGTGTTTGGAAGCGCTTAAAATTTGACAAGAATGCTCAAAAAATCGTCAAAGAACAAAGTGAGACGCAAAAGTAAAACACCATTTTATACACACTTTGGTTGACTGTTTAATATGAGAGCAAAATGATCAAAAAGAGAATTTTAGAAAAAATTTCTCGATATAAAATCCCAATACAAAATTTCACGAGACTTCCCTGATTTTTCCAGATACAAAAGACACCCCTGAGAATTTCAGGTTTTCCTTTTTTTCCCAGAGTAGACACCCTAACATAACATCATAACATTAATCAATGAAATCAATAGTTTCTTAATGTAATTTTATAATTTTATAATGTAATTTCAATATGTCATTTAATATCTAAAAAATAAATTTTTTAACAAAATTCAATCAATTATCATCAAACTTACATTAGATGTATAATTTTATTAATGGGACATGTAGATATATTGAATGGCCTATATAAACTAAAAGTTTCGCGACACACTTTCTGTTATGTGACATCTATTGTGTCATCATTCCAACTTTCACATAATGGCAATGTTTCGTTTCTATTTGGACCAATTACATGGTCGAGCCAAACGATATCACTTTTTTCATAGATCCGCAGTTAAATCGAGGCAAGCGAAAATCCTCGGCGTGACCATCCATTATATGTGACTAGCAGGAGGGAGAGGCAAAATTTGTAGCGACAGCACGATGAAAATTTACGCCAATCCGTGCTTCTCCGTTCTCCTCGTTAAAGCACAAAAACGTCAATGGGCGCGCCGCTGAAAATCCAACAGCATGATTGTCCGGTGTTTAAAGGGTTAATCGATAACGCGGTTATGACTTTGCCGGGATTCCGGTAACGACGGCTTGGACACGGAACGAACGGCCGCTTCATCGTGTTGCGACACAACGACGCGCACTTATCGCGTGCACTCTGTTAGCGATGTTATTCGGTGCTCTATTAAACGAGAGAGACGATATAGCGCCGTAAAAATAGACAACCTCGCGCTAACAAACTCGACTTTTTATTGCAACTGTTGTTGCAACCACTATAATCTCCCAAGAGAACGAAATAACATAAGAAAAGAAAATAATTATTATTTTCTAAAATATATTAATATTTATAAATAAATAAATAAATATATATATATATATATATAAAAGAGAAAATAACACAAACTCATACTCTTTCATTGTTGTATAAAATTATTTTAGCAAAAACATTTCGTGTATGTAACAAGTTGGTTTGACACTTTTGCAAAATGTGAAATTATAAACATTTACATTTTCTTGAAATTGTAGCCGAGATATATATACTATATAATAGATATATATGTTTCAATGTTTTAAAAAAAAATTGGATACTTGTGTATCTTTTTCATATTATTCTCTTTAGCCAAGCAAACTATGTCAAAAATATTAGACAAGTTAAAAATGTAGAAATACTCGTAGTACGCTCATCATCGCAATTAAATTACAAACTAATTAAGTTAACGACACTTCGATTACTTTTTTGTTTATCCACTGACTCGATAGTTTTCAACTTTGACATTTAATA
Organism: Anoplolepis gracilipes; assembly: GCF_047496725.1. Taxonomy (NCBI): domain Eukaryota; kingdom Metazoa; phylum Arthropoda; class Insecta; order Hymenoptera; family Formicidae; genus Anoplolepis; species Anoplolepis gracilipes. The sequence goes on from NC_132974.1 coordinate 5,436,013, forward strand.
TCATTTAGCGAATGTGCTGGGAATTAAAAGGACAGATATTACCTCGTTCTTCGTATCTCGTTCGCGGACACGGTTAATAAAGAAGAGTGGTAACGTATCCGCGTGTGTACACTTCTATTTCATTTCGTAATTTGAGGCGAAGCGAAAATGGAAAGGCGAGTAAATAGATCCCCTCGTTTGCACGTGTACGTGTGTCCCGATAAAATATTGATAGCACGTAACAGAAAAACATTTTATGCCCAAAAGTACCGTATTAATTCGTCGCAGCGTCTCGCTAAATTGAATCAATACAACACTTTTCTATTTTAAGCTTCGTATTTCTAACTTATAAGTTTTATTGAACTTATTTAATTATTAATTTAACGTAATTAAACGTAATTATATAAAAATAAAAAGTAATGTCAATATATATTCAAGTCAATTTATCGCGTGTTTTTCTTAGAAATTTCTGTTCTACGGTTATACATATAATAAATTAATAAAAGGCACGATCGTATTCTCTCAGCGTTGAACATGTATCGAGAATATGGGCCAAGCCATATATATACATACATCGATACTCTGTAAGCATCCCCAGACGGGATGCGGGATAGCGACTTGAGACTGAATTTGCTATCGCGACTGCATCTGTACGCGGTTGCGATACTGCAACTCTCGCGTGCAGCATCCCTTGGCTGCATCGCAAGGTCTATCTCTCTCGCTTTCTCTTTGTATATCCCGTAGTGTAAACCACATGGGCCCAATAAGCTTCCGGGAAGACGGTAGCTAGGCTACGCGCAGCTCTCTCGTTTGATCCCGCGATACCGCCGGTTTCGAGATCACGGACTAACCGCAGAGAGAATATCGGATAACACCGCGGGCACGTTTTGCCACCCCGCTTAAGGTGCCGGTGGCTCTTACTGTACTACGGGCTGGCGGTTTCGGTTACTTGCCGCGCCGATAGGAGACCCGCGAAAGTTTTGCCAATTAAGCAAGGCCATTAAGTCGACCGTTCGGTTCATTAATGAAACATCAAGACGCTTATCGATAGTTCAGGTTGAACGAGCAACCCTCGCTTGCGTTTACGGTTTTTCCGCGGCCGCATCGATGACGATGCTAAATTCGATTAAATGGCACAAATCGCCATCCAGGTCTCGGACTAATGAGATATTAATGCTGCTTTGTTCCCTCCGGTTTGTTGTTACGTTCTTGCGATACTAAGTTATAAACAACATGATGCAGTAACTTGGACCTCGAGGTTAAGATGTAATTTAATGATATCGAATAGAGTATATTATATAGTTTATTAATAGTAGTATTATATTGACAGTAGCATTATATTAAAATAAAAATTATAAGGTATAATATTTAAAATGGCTTAAATAACAAATCGCTCATAGGGCTAAAGGCTATAGCCGGATAAGATGGTGAAAATGCCCCTCGCTTCAAATAATGAAGAAGTATAAAAATTATGATAATCTCTCTGAAAAAACATTTTTGACAAGATTTTTACCCTCCCTGCTCCCATCCTTCCATCTGCAGAATAAAAAATCTGTTTTTTTGAATTTTATTTTATTTCTCAGCGAGTTGTTATCGCACTTAAATGTAGCTTTGGGAAATTTTAGAGACAAATAAGGTTATTTGACACAATTTTTGTTTTAATTTATTGACGCCAAATTCAAGCTGAAAAAAATTTTTTTGAAATATTAAACAATTTTTTTCAGCTTAAATTTGGCGTCAATAAATTAAAACAAAAATTGTGTCAAATAACCTTATTTGTCTCTAAAATTTCCCAAAGCTACATTTAAGTGCGATAACAACTTGCTGAGAAATAAAATAAAATTCAAAAAAACAGATTTTTTACTCTGCAGATAGAAGGATGGGGGCAGAGAGGGTAAAAATTTTATCAAAAATGTTTTTTCAGAGAGATTATCATAATTTTTATACTTTTCCACCATTTGAAGCGAGGGGCATTTTCACTATTTTATCCGGCTATAGCCTTTGTCTTTAAGTTCTTTTTTATAAACATTTATTTTTGTGTTTAAGATAATTTTGATTTTTCATATATCAGAGTAGTTTGTTCAATGTCTTCGTTACAACATCTGTTTAATGATAAAAAAAATGTGAAAATGAACCTGCGATATCCCCTTTACAGTCATCCTGTACTTATCCTGAAACTTATTCTATATACACGACACTGAAACCGCACCGGCGGCGTGCCACGACGTAACTCCTCGAAGAACTGATAAAAGTAACGGAAAGTAGAAAGTGTGACCAAGAAAAAGATCGGATTAAAGGATAAGGCGATTCTGGTAAAGTCGTAAGAAAATCAGGAAGACAGAAAGTCCACGGCGTCTCTCCCTTGTGCTAGATAAAAGAAAAAAGAACGTAAAAAAAACAAAAACGAAAATGTCTCCTCCCAAATCGATTGAGTTGTTAGATAGTTTTGCGTATCGTTTTAGACTCAATCTCTTATCAGAAAGAAATCAAAATGTACGCAGAAATAACTAAACGAATATTGATAAATTAATTTTATTTTCATTTTATTAGCTTATGTATGAAAAAAGAGTTGCATTATATTCTTTCTTAGAAAGCTTGAAAAAGTTAAAGTATCTAATATCTCGCGCAAATATAAATCTTTCTTTTTTGTTCTAATATAATTTATATAAATAAAAACATTGATAGTTTAAGCAGTTGTATCAGAAAATCAATACGCGCTATAATTTGTTATACTCTCTAAGTGATATTAATTAAAATTTGTAAAAAAAACTCTTTCTCTCCAATCAATTATGGAAAGATTTTAATAATAATCTTTCAATTAAAAACAATATTTTTAATAAATTCTAATATAATTTTTCAATTAGAACGCAAAAATTATTATAAACTGAAAAAGTGCAACCGCAATAAGAAAGTAATTTCAAATGTAAAAGAAAGATTCACTTAATTTAGGATTCCGAAGAATATTCCTGCATTCGCGGAAAATTATTTATACCAAAAGTTTGGCTTATAATAGTGTGTTAAACTTTCATTCTTTTTCTAAAATATTAGTTTCTTCCCTTAAGAAACTTGAAAAAACGAGAATCACATAATTCTCCTTGTCTCGATAAAAAAGTTTAATAAGGAAAACCGAAATCTAATAAGCTTTTATTTGTTGGCACATATACATGAATTGGCCAAGAATTATTTCCATCTCTCCTTGTTTTATCAGACAGATATAATCGAGACTTCCTTGTATATCCCAAGGTTCAAGATCCAGCAGGAAGATCTTAGAAGATCCTCGGCGCGTCCTCGAGCTTAGACAGGGTCCACGGGTATTTCCCGATTTGGCGAAAGTGCGCAGCAGTAAATTCACAAAACCGTCGTAGAGGATGAAGGGGGACATGATAAAGGCGATGAGAAGGGTGCCGGCGATAGAGAGAGGTCAAACGAAGGCGACCCGATGTACCGATCTCGAAATGGAAGCTCGCAGTGAATCCTCGTTAATACGAGGCACGCTATTTCCACGTTTGGTTAGCTCTATGAAGCTCTCGCCCTCCAACAGAGAAACTCGATCGACCCTTTCGCTTAGCTTTAGCCCAACGTCTGCGCGCTTCGTCTTTCAAGATCGTCTCGGTCGTCCTTGAGCGGAGGACCCTATAAAATTGCGTCTCGTGTGGGGATTTTGAAACTCTACGATCCGATATCTGCGACCGATATATCGATGTTCGCGGGAAATTTTTGGAAAGCCGTTGGATAAAACTCGCTGGAATGTTCGATAATCGAACGACAAAGAGTAAATCTACCTAAATCTTGCTTTCCTTTGACAGATTGTTAGAATAATAACCTTGGTAGTAAAAGTTCAACTTTTTAAATTTAATGTCATATTCGTCCAGTTTTGTCACATTTATAAAAAATATCTTATTAAATTAATTATAAATTAGGAAAAAAAAATATTTGTATACACATATATTAATTGTGAGAGAAAAATCACAATTTCTACAAAAAAGGGAAGTTGTAAATATATTAGAATTTAAAGCATATATCTAACATTCTCTCTATAAAGTTTATTTTACGTTACGAAGATCGCACTATTTCCTCGAGAAAGAGAACCAGGAAAAGATCACGTTCCGTTAGAGATATTTCGAAACTCGATTCGATTCGAGACTGATTAGATAAGTTTCTTGGATAACACGTATATCAAATAAAATGTCTACTGAATTTATAATTTAAAAGAAAAAAATATATTCTGTTTTTAATAATATTTTCGTAATTAATACATAAAGGTCTCTTATCTTCTAAATTATATTTATTTTAAAACTGCAAAAGTTCGTGCTATTTGAAAACTAAGTTCTATAAGTACTTCTAAGTTCTATAAGTACTTCTAATATAAATGACTTAATTAAATTTACAATATTAACTGTTATTTAAATAATACTAATTAAACTTGAAACTATTAGTATTTTGAAACTATTAGCAAAGTTATATGTGGTATAGAGGTTTCATTTGAATCATGGAAATAAAGGCGAACGCTTCCTATTTCAATTCTGAATTCGGTTAGTGAATTATAATAATGTTCCAAAACATCAAACTTTTGAAAGGACAGGCGAAGTAAAAAAAGTGTTGAACTAGCTATTCATTCGTTTCAAATTTACGATAAAATCGACATCTGATTTTTATAACGTAATTACAAAAACACAATATAAATGTCAACCAGTACGAGACAATTTTAGCGCGCGGAAATAAAACTCAAAAATAAAGATAAAAGAAGAAAAGCGCACATAAGTACAGAATGCAATTATTTTTAGATCTCATTGAAATCTCATTGAAAAAAAATTGCCATATTTCTTAGCTTGTTGTCTAATAATAATCATATTTAAAAGGGCACTCTGGTATTTGTAAGGTATCACGTGTAACACACAAAAGTCTTGTACAAAGAAAATGTCTGTCCTCTCCGTTATCCTCCTCTCGATAGCACAAAGGAATTTTTCGTCGGGAAAACTTTACTCGACGCACGAATGCATGTCGCAAGCATTCCCTAGTGAATTCTTCCTTTCGAACATACCGTTCTCGATCAACGACGCGCGGTTTAAACCTTGGGATAGGCAAGAGTAATGCGATGCTGTTGGAAATGCGCTAAGCCACTGAAATTAACATGATGAAGTCATGTATAATTAAGCACCGTGCGGAGCGCAAGATGGAGAACGAATAACACGTGTGTGTATACATATATGTATTCGTCTAAATGCAGATATGTATGTGTGCCTCCCCGACAAATGTGCGACAAACGTCATTAAATTATCCTTTACAGAATATCTTCTAAATTAATGAAATAAATATATTCGATATTGCTTTTCGCAATTTTTTTCTGTTAAATGGATTGATTTAATGGATAATTAATCGCGCTGTCTTTATTTTACTAACAAATTTAATTCCATTACTTTACCAACAGAACAAATGGAATGAAAATAGAAGGTAAATACTTCAATTATATTCGTCATCAAAATTAAAAGATATTTTAATCAGTCTGAATAATTGCTCAGCGATCGAATTTACTTTGCGTATCTTCTGTTTGTTCCTAAAGTAACAATTTCCTAATTTGTTCGGTAACTATTTAGGGGAAACGCGCGTTTCAGGTTACAATAAATTCCGAGTATCCTCATGTGTGTGTGCGTTTCATAAAAGATGCATGAGATAGCAATATATCGTATACGTTTGTCCTTGTTTTATCTACTATCCGTTATTTTGTATAAGCACGATATCAGGATTAAAATTCGCGTACTTAAATTCGATATGAACACAATATAATTGCGTTAATAATTTTGTTTATGTTGTATCAAATAATGACCAGTGTCATTATATATCGAGAAACTGATAAAACCAAGAACAATTGCATTTGATCGTCGTAAAATGGTCAAAATGGTAACTGATATTTTAATGAAACATTCTGTTAACTAATTGTAAGTTAAAACAAGACGGGGTTCATAATCTTGACAATAAATAGTTCCCTCAGAGTTTATAATATCGCAATTTCTTTTTTATCAATCAATTTGTAAAATTTCCCTACCTCTTGTACATAAAATTTCATTTGTAGAGCAATGTAGAAAAAGGAAAACATGAAAGGAACGTAATTTCCTCAAGTGCTCCGATCAACCGTGTTTCTAACGATACTATTAAAGTTTCTTCCGTTCATCTTCATCTCTTATCCCTCACTACCGTCAGAACCGTCGTATTGTCATCTGTACATAACGAGAAGAAAACAGATAAGTTACGAAGATAAAACTAATCTTAGATAGGACTTGGATGAGACTAATCTAATAAAACTAATTTTAGAAAATAGAAACAGAAAAGGTCAACATTGGATATCGACTTTAATTAGATGAAGAGAAAGAAAGAGGGAGAGAGAGAGATAGAAGGGAAGAGGGAGACAATCGAAGAGACAAAAGAGTTAAGAAAATGCGAAGTAGTCGCTCGATAAAAGCAGCATCGATTCCACCCTCTTATAAGCGACGAGAGTCCTCGTTTTTCTTTCTTTCTTTCTTTCTTTCTCTTTCTTTCTTTCTTCTTCTCATTCTCGCATATCAGACGCCTCACGCACGACAGTACCGTTTTCTGTGAAGGGAAAAAAGAAGGTACACACGACGGGGAGGCGCCGTCGTAGGTCTCGCGTTGCCGCCTCGCATGTTCCAGGATGTTGAATCTTTTATGCTGGCGACGCGCTGGTTCACTTATCTATAGTTTATATCGGCTTCACGCGGCAGACGGTCTCGAAATTCTACACTCGAAGACGCGAATCGATATCGCGAAACTTTACGCAGTTGTCGATATTGAATGTCGTATCAAATAAATTCAACATCATGCGAAATTGCTCCTTTCGCAAAACGACAATAAATAACTGAATCGTAATAAAATTTAGTATAATTGCTATTGAATATTGAAAACAAATAAGATAATCAAAATTATATTTGTGTGAAATGTTCAAAATTAAAAAAAGTATAATATCAATCTAAATAGAAGTTCTCAGCGCATCAATATCTATTCTTCGATCGCGTAATATCAGTTTTAATTCTGTGGCACGTGATATGATAGACATCTGTCGATAATTGATTGATACAAAATCGCACACAATGTCCCGCAACGATGTCAAATAATTAGATAAAATTACGCATAGTCTTCTGACTGTAGAATGATTAATTGCGTATCGCTCTGGTATTAGCGTACGCAGGATGGCCGTTCTATTTTGGCGATGGGTCGTGCTACGTTTTCGAAATTGATTAATCGCCGAATAAATGACGAAAGAGAGAAAGAGAGACGTCAGCAGCCGAGACGCTCGCGTCGTTCGTTCGTTCGCTTGAACAAGCCGAATACATTCATAACGTGGAACACGAAATCGGGAACATAGTCTGGCACAGCTGTAGCAGACAGTAGTCTAGTATACATATGCGCGCGAGCTAGCATAGACTGACGGGAGAAACATTTCAGCCGAATGTGATCTTATTAGGGAATTTGGTGAATGTTCAAGAAAGGAACTTATTCTCCGATTTCTTATTCTCTAAATATAAACTAAATTTTAAAGTCTAAAGTAAAGTATGATTTGAATTTTTATGTTATAAATTATTATCTTATATTTACAGTTTTAAAATATTTTAAAGATGTTGAATATAACATAAAGATTTATGGAAAAACACATTGCCTTTGCACTTGACATGAAATTCACAATATAAGATAAAAAACTCTGAAAGAAAGAAAGCGTGTGGAATATTTAAAAACTATTAGATAAAAATTGAAACTATTAGGTAAAAATTAAAAGAATAATCTTACGTATCATTTTCAGACTCTTTCTTCATCGTAATGAATATATCAGGAAGAGATTCTCTCGATGAAAATCAAAATCTGTGCTTACCTGTAAAAAAAAATTAAATTAGTAAATAATTAACAAATATTTATGCATTCTAGAGTAAGTTAATTTATTCATTGCAGAGTAAATTAATTTTTACAGCATTTTAATTTATCAAGTTATAATTAAAATTTTATTTTATTTCCTTTCTGTCTGTCTCTCTCTTTGTGCAAGAGAAGAACAAATAAAATCGATTAATTTTTCGATTGTTAACTCGAAAATTATGGAAACCATAATTTTATTATTGATCCATGATACATATTGTACCTTCACAAAAGATAAACGCAAGTGTGCGCGCGGATAATCGATTGCTTTCCAATGCTCCTAATAAATGTGCGGGTTTGCTTTGTGCCGAACAAATACAGGAACGTGGCACAAGTTACGACACACACGATTGTTGCAGGTACAATACATGATCGTCGGACGAACATACGAATACAAATGAGAGAATTCAATTTGCTTACATAGAAGAGACATATTTTTCTCTTTACTCGATCGATTTAACTATTTCATAGTAATAGTTTTAAATTTAATATTCAAATACATATAGTATAAATCATATATACACAATTTATAAAAATATATATAATAATATATATATATATATATATATATATATATATATATATATATATATATATATAATATTATATGTATATAGAACATACAAAATAAAAAAAATTGTTTTTTTCTTTTTTGATCTTGCCACTGCTAATCGATAAACGTGTATACAATTAAATTTTCATGTTTTGTCGATATAAATATGCAAGCGCAGGATATTTTTTTAAATTAAAGCGAAAAACAGTATGTGTCAAATACGATAAAAAGAGATAGAAAGAAAGCAATAGATCGAGGATATTAAAAGAAAAAGAAAAAATATGTAGAGAAAAGGTAGAAAAGAGAGAAGGTAGACGCGTACACATGTGTGCACAGACGAACCAGCTTGATACATTCGTCCATGCGCCTCTTGCTTCTGTCATACGACGCAAATATATCGCTCTATCGTCCGTCGATGGGTTCACATTGCGAAGCCCCTCCTTGTGTATTCACGCATACGCGCACGCATTGTGAATCTTTGAAACTCGAAGAAGAAGAAAAGAAAACTGGGCTGGACGTAATTTATATAGGACACGGGAGGCGCCTTGTTACGACGCATTTCTTTTCTTGTTATATTTTTGCTCTCTATTATAAATAATCATACAAAATAATATCAACTTAATCACAAAGAATAAATTTAAAAAAAAAATAAAGTTGAAACACTTTTTTAACTTGTGCTAAAGGTTATTAAAATGTAAAACTGATTTAAGAAATCAAGATTCAATCAAAGTTACAAATTCATGTATCAGCTTGTATTACACACACACACACACACACATATACATGCATAGCTCAAAATTTAAAAAAAATTAAAATAAAATTTCAGTTAATAAAATAAATTAGGAGCGACACTGATCTAATTTTAGGCAAAAGAAACTAAACAATAAACATTAAATGCGTGCAGCATTAAATGAGCGTAAGATTTCGTCGTTAATTGGGGAAACTAAAGATGACCATCTGCTATCCCTCACAAGCAGTGTTACTAAAAGTAGATGCAAGAGGGGACAAATTCAAAGTGTTTCGAAAAGTGACACTGACAATAAGAACTGGAAATCTTGTGAAACTGTTTCAGAATTATTTTCACACTCGAATCATAAAAAAATCCGAAAAAATTGATATTATTTAAATGCACAATAATATACACGTGTTATTAAGTACATATTATATCTAATAAATATATCTAATAAAGAACCTATATATAAGTTCAAACATCCTTCTTTCTTTTTTTTCTTTTTAAGAATCTTATAAAATAATATAAACAAAAATTTAGATTATTTAAAAAATTATACTTACAATTAGTTACACACACATGTATAATATATATATATATATATATATATATATATTTATTTATTTATTTATATATAAGGTATAAATTAATCTTTTAAATCAAAACTTTCTTTTATTATATTGCTTTAAAATTGAAAAAAAATATATATATATTATACAAATATTGTGTAATTATAAATTACATGTAGATTTAAATTATTTAACAAATATTCCGTCTTTTTATAAAATTTAGTCTGTCACTAATATTCGATTGCGCGGGATGTAATCATCGTCCTGTCATATGAACTTCATTTCCCGTGGGAGGAAACGACGACATCGATGGGCGCGGTCCATCCTTTGAAATATTCTCAAATAGATATAAACACATATATATTACATAATTAATCTGTATACGATAATTAGCCTGCGTAAAATAGTGATGAAAGAATTTTTCATCCAAACAGATATATGTAATATTCTAATATATATTTGTTTACAGAATTTACGCCTTTGTATCACAAATTTAATACTTGCTGTCGCTAGTCACGTGCTAGGGAAAAAATTAGTTTTTAACTATCTGATTATACGAGCTCGCAATTTCAACCTCTCTAATTTTAATCACGATTATACACAAGCGCGAGCGAAAAAGCTTTCTTCAGTCAAGCGGAATTTATGTCACGAACGAAATTTTGTTTGATGCGTATTTCACGGTGCAAATAAATTGCAAAAGATACGTAAGCATCAAAGTAGTTTACTATGGAATTAACTACATATATACTAGTTTACTATGGAATTAACTACATATATACTACTATAGTAGTTTATTATATAATATCTGTTTTTGATTTAACAAAAATTATTACTTATAACTACCGTAAATTATAAATTAATAACTTTATATTTAATAGTTAAATCATATTTTTTTTATATTGTATAATAACCGTTTCTAGTTAATTAATCATATATATCATTCTTGAAAATCTTTACTTTATATATTAATATTAATATTTTGTATAATTAAGGTATTATAAATATGTTAATTTTTAGTTTATAAAATTAATAATCATGTATTTATCGCACAATTAATAGACTAATATAAATTATCATTGTGAAAACTCAAAGAATAATACTTTGATTGAAGATTAAAGATTGTAGAATTAATTCAAATCTATTCTCCGTGGTATTAATTCCCGATGCAAAGCATGCACGTGCACATTTCGCGGCTAATTCCGTATTTGTCGAATTCTTATCCTCTTGTTGATTAAGACGGGCACGTGTAATTGAGACTTAATTACATCCGCGACGAGTGTGGCGAGGAGAAAATTATAGTAATTTTCACCATGCCGCTTCTTCGCTGAAGCGAATGCCTAGAACACAGTGCCTGATAATTGACAGTACAATCCGACACTTTGATCGGACGGGCTTAGATGGAGTCTTGTTTGCAACTTCGAAATTACTCGGATCGAGTGTACAAAAGTCTCGGAGGCTTAAATTGGCTTTTATGACAATGAAAAATTATCGTCGAAAGTTTTAAAACGTAGTTCGTATTTTTTGAATTCTTTCGCCGCTGCTAACGAAGACGGGCACTGCTTTTAATCCGGGTTTGATTACATCGCCGGCGAGTTTGTCGCCCGGAAATAATTACATGCCATTTTGATCCGTTTAACGCACGACAGCACAAGACGTAATGTTTTAACTATGTGTAACGAGAATTCAATCTGCCTGTTTTTTTACCTATTTGTACAGAAACTGTATAAATATTGATTAATTTAATATCCATAATTAAATTAAGTTCTTGGATCATACAAACAAATAAAATATAATTTTTTTTCTAAAAACAAGATAATTTTATAAACCATAGTTTCTGTTTGCAGTTATTGATTTGCTACTTTTGATTATCTTGTACCTAGATGAAAATTTAGTGTATCATACTTTCACAAATTAAAAAATATTAAGATATTAGAACATATTTATTAATAGAAACGCACGATTAATATTAGTGATAAACTTGCATTATTATGTTGTATGAGAATAAAATTTAACACGATTTGAAAGCGATGTTATAAATGCTCACATAATGTGTCGACGCGAGTGTAAACACATTAGAAGTGCATTGTCACCGAAAGAAAAACCAGACGCACTTGCCGAACCAGATGAAAAGTCGGGTGATAAATGTCCAAAAAAGAATTAGGCGCCAGAGTACGTTAAAAAGGCTTCATCCATAGTGTCACGTACATTCTTAAAGAGACTTCATTGAAACTGTCGCACGTATCTGGAGAACTTTTCAAAAAAAAACATATATTATAATAAAATTAAACGTGTATAATAACTAACTGTGATATTAACAACACGATCAAATTTGTACAAAATTATTAACAAGTATTTTAGTAAAGATAATATTAATAACGCGCAAAACAATATAAGAAATAAAGAACGGACGTATTTTACATTTTCACAACTTATTTGACATTCATAATTTATATTCTTGAATCGTAGGAAATATTCGTAAGGAGCATTAGATTGAAGAACTATCATTTAACAAGTAAACATAATTTAAGTGATGCTCATAAAATGCACGAAGTAGCAAAAACCTTCGCATCATACTAAGTTCGTGACGCGAAAAGACCATAAATATGATTCCGTGCTTCGGTACTTTGCTTTTACGAATGAATGGCGAGCGGCTGTAAAACGACCAACAAAGTACCGAATACGAAATACTCGTGAATTTTTCAACAGCCGACGTCGAGGAGAAATCTCGAGTGCGTTTCTTCGCAGAGTATCGTATCGTCTAGCTGGATGCAAAATCCTTGTCTCTGCATTTCGTATGTTGACGAACGCCGTAATTATTTACATCATGCATTATAGACGAAGTTTATAATGCATGATGTAAGATTTTTTTTTCTTACGTCAGGAGATATCTTCCTAGATATTATGTGTGTATGATTATGTGTCAAAGTACTGTTATCACGTCAATTCTATAGAATTAAAAGCATTATGTATTATAATTATTACAACATGCGTCAATCACAAAAACTTTAAGATATATATATATATATATATATATATATATATTTATGTAAAATAATAATTTTCAATAATTTAAAAATTGCACTGTTATCAATTATCATTGTACTCATAATATTGACCAATGTAATTTACGATATGTAATTACGGTACGGTAATCATAATAAACAGAAATAACGGATTTTCTTTTTTGGACATATTTACACTGTAGATTTTTGTAATGAGAGTAAACATCACTGAAAACGTAAGAATATAAATATATATAAAATTAAACATTCAAATAAATAAATAACACAAAAATTAAACAAAAAATAATGCTAAATAAAAATTCAGCATTAATTTTCGTTTTATTTTCATTCTTCTTCGCTTCTATTACCAGTATCAATACTTTAAATGAATGAGACGTTAGAAAGTGCCTTTCCGCATTACGTTCGTTTATTTTCCATTTTCGCGTGCGAGATTTTATGTAAGGTGAAAAGTTATTCAAGATGGATCTCAAATAAATTACATTGTCTATAAATTTCATTTATTTATTTTATGAAATCAAGCTTCTCTACACGAATTTGCATTTGATATTTATAAAAAAAACAATCGTTCCAATTGTTATAATTGACCGAAGGAATAAACAAAATATCCATAAATTTTATTTTATGATGCAGACTCTCTTCGTATGGATTAAAATAAATAAAATATTAAGTAACGTGTAAATATGCGCGATCTCGTTCGCATTCGGGATATCCAATGCGTTACTTTGTAGAACAATGACTGAAACTGAATGCATTGCACTGCTGTTCTTTGTTATATAATGCAAGCACATGCTTCATATTACTTTCTATAATATAATAAAATTCGCGTTGTTAATTCGCGTCTCCCTCCCAGCCCGACGCATCAGAAAATCACTTTATATTTTATATCATTCAATGTTTCAACGAGCGTGTAATGCATATTTCTCGCTTGCATTCCGATCATGATTGCATATAAACTAAATGTAAATCTTTCTCTCATCTTTCTGTTTATTATGCGGATATTTTGCACGTAATTTCCAATTGTTTATTCGCTATTTGAAGACTGATTATAAAGGATCGATATTAAACAAATGAGAAGATTTCTTTTGTACTCTTCACAATTGTTGTCATATTTATTTCTCAAAATATAAAGACTTATTTATCGCAAAGTGTTTTTATCTGTTGAATCGTATCTGAATACAAATTTCCTCTTACACTTAAGTAAATTACTGCTCAGCAATCAAACATAATTACACTTGGTTTACATAACATGTAAACTTCTCTTTTACACTTTAGACAAATTCAATTAATTTTGTCTCCGCTTCTAGATTATTCTAAAGTAATTCAGAAAGCAAACTTTTGCTCACAACGATTAACAATCTAAACATCTTAACAATCTAAAATCCTTTTTAATCCCTTTTCTCAATATCGTTTGTATTTATCGTCTTTAGCTTTTATCGGAAAAGTGATATAACGCACGCGTCTCTAAAATCTACAGTTTCTCTTTATCTCTCTCTCTTTCTCTCTTTCTCTCTTTCTGTCTTTGTCGCATCGACGTTTTAGAGAGTCCTCATCTAAAAAAGATTTTCATTTTCCAGCGAGTAGCTCGACGCTGCTTGTCGCTCGTTAGCAGGCTTACGTCCTCATGAAAACCTTCGTTTTACACCCTCATCCTCTGCGCGTCGTGCCAAAATCGCGTTACTCCCCGCTTCACGAGCTACAGAAAGAAGAGACGGTGAAGAACAACCTCTCACCATTCCACTCATTTCGCCCTTAGGAAACCGTATTCGAAGAATAAAGCAAACAGACGAGACAATGTGTATGTTTCTGGCGTCTTCAATTTATCTCGTCTTGCAACAGAGATGCAGTGGCTCATTCTCGCGGCTAATCTCTATGTTTAAACTGCACTCAATTTAAAATGTTTATTGCGCAATATGTTGACCCATAATTAATTTTACGTCTACTAATGAATAATGCAAATTGTCTCTATCTATTTTGAAAATAGTTAGTAATTATTTGATTTTTAATCTCCGCTTTTAAGTGAAACAATGAAAGATGCAATTTCCTAAAATTTAGCGAATGTTTAATAATGAAGCCAAATAATAATTGCACAATCAGATTATCAAAATTAGAAAGACGCCAAAAGGATAGTCGCAATATTTTATTCTTTTACGTTCGATTTTTGCAATAGACGCTGTCGAAAGTTCTGGTCGGTGAATGTATAAATATTGCGTTACATTTACAAACTGTCGAATTTATCCCTCATGTTGTAATGTTTATTTACGCTTTCAGCGGATCAGCACGTACGCAGCGAAATATTTGTTTGATCCAAACCTGGTGTTTTTTTTTCAACTCGGTTTCGTTGATGCAACCGTAAAATACAAGTAAATCCTGCGATTAACTGCTTGTATTCTGTTTAATCCTCTCATTCTCGCAGAATGTTTCAGAATTAATATGCACTAACCTATCCACCCACCTATCCATCCATCTACTAACTTTTCGAATCAAATCGAATAGCGTTAAATAATCATCGACTGAATATAATAATTTCTCAAATTAATAATTATCATGTTTTAATAATTTTCTGTGATGATTACGAAACAAATATTCAAAATATAAGAGGCTCAAAAAAACTCTAAAAACGTTATTGCACGTTGATTTATGCAAATTCGTTATCAACAATTATATCTCACCTGTTTATATTCTTAAAATATGACAAAATTCCAGTTTTTTACATAGTAATAACCTCAATAACCTTAATAGTAATAAATAACTCGATCGATCCGCGTCAAAAGGCTAGACATCATCGCATTCATTTTATCAGCCGGTATGATAAATTCGCACAATAGATACGTATCGCAAAAGGTTAATGTGACGTCGCTGGTCATTTGGCGTTCGTGCGCGCCTTTACTCGGTCGTGCCGCGGGCTGATGCCAACCCCCCGGGGGACATAAAGTTTACGGACAATACGCCTATTTCCCCAAAGACCCGTTTCATGTCGCCGCGCGCGAAATTGACGTCTGGACGTATTATAAGGGGTCGCCCAGCGGCGACGACGTGGTTGATGTGGGTACGTTACACGCCTATACACACACACACACACACATATATATATATATATATATCTCCATCACGGTTGTATGTCATAATTCAGCTAAACGGGCAATGGCACATTGCACATATGGTAAGGGATAGACGGACTGTATTTGCAGAAGGGACACAAACTCGCTCTCCCCGTCATCCTCTTTCTCTCCATCTATCTCTCTCACTGCAGCAGAGTGACACACGCGTGCCGGATCGGGGAAGATCCGCAGCAATAGCAGTAACTCTCCCCCATACCGTCGCCAGCGCGTTGTGCCCACTTGAATAAACATCAATTTGATAACGCTGGATATTGTGTCATCCCTTACATGCGCATTCGGCGAAGCCGCTTGCGTCCGCACCTGTGCACCGTGCGGTAGCAGCCGGAGTAGTCTGCGGCCACGTAAATACCCCCTTTCTCCGCGGTGCATTATTTTCTAACTACATTGTTTTGTTATCGCCTCGTACGAGGGCTCCATTAGTGGAGTATCATCGCTGTTATCGCACGGCAAATATATGTACGCGAAAGTTGTATGGTTATATTGAGCACGGGCCGTTTTGTTCGTTTTCCGCGTATTTTCCACGATTCGCGTTATCGCGCCGCTTTATTGCTTTCGAGATCAATTCGTCGATTCGATAGTTTGGTATTCATTCAACAAAAAAAAAAAAAAAAAAAAAAAAAAAAAAATTGGTTATTTTTTTATTATACACGATCGTGTCCATACATTTTACTAAAAACAGCCATGTCCTTTTCACTGAATTCTGATCAGTAAGTGGATTAAGATATGCAAATTTTCACATTATTACCGACTATAGATTAAATTAGATCTTTTATATATGCGTCATGTAAAAGCGCTTATACAAGCGAAGAATACTTCACGATATACGTAACATTATATATCTGCGATTTATGAAATATATATATCTAAGAATACTTAAGTTAGTGAAAGTATTATTATAGACCAAGAGAGAAAGACTTACATATAGAGATATGATAGGGTAATGACTTACGTAGAATAATAATAGATACATGATGCACTTACATAGTGTATTACAAGTATACATAATATTCTATCACTGTTGTTACATGTTGTGCATCAGCCGCGGCAGTTATTGCGTATTGTAGTTGCGCAAGCTCTGTAAGCTTGTCGATAAGCATTATGCGCATAGGGACACTTCATATAAGATAGTACTATTGCGATATAATGTGCGATTAGAACAAATTTGCCAATTCTATATTAGATGAAAATGAGAAAGAAATAGATGAAATGAGTGTAGATAATTATGAAATATCAGATATAATTAATCTCTTTGTACTAAAGATATTAAAATTTATTTTTAATTATTTAATTTTACAGAGAGAATCCTACTTAATTAACATATTAAATTTTTTTAATAAAAAATTTTTTAAATTAAATATAGTTACTACATAAAGTTAAAAATCAGAAATAAAATAATAAAACTATATTATTTTACGTAAAATTATATTCACTCTAATGTTTCATTGTGAATATTTTACAATTTTGCAAGAAATAAAATTCATATAATCGAGTTCATAAAAAAAAAATCCTACACTAATTTTCATTATAAATTATTTTGTAATAAAATGTGAACACTTTTATCTCGCAAATTCTCGTAAAATATGGAACAAAAATCTCATGGAATAGAAATTTGGATCCTCAAAAATTCAAAATCAGACAATGTGATAAAGCGAAAATCGTCAGTAGCGCAATGAGAATTTAACTCAACTTCATTTTCAACCGAGAGACATTCTGTCGTACTGTCTAGTAGAATTTCGCGAAATTCGCGCAGCTACGAATTCCGCTTAGCAAGCGAAATTATTAGAGCGCGCGGTAATCAGTGGAAATTTATATAGACGACTCGTATGTCGCCATTAAATATAATATTATGAATCACGAGTGCGTGGTGTGTGTCAAGGGTCTTTCGAACTAGAGAATATCTTCCTGAAAAATCACGAACGTGTGATTATGCAACCCGAGTTCAAGCTCTCTGAGAGAAAAGACAAGAAAAAAAAATGCATCCGCTTCTGTAATTATGCGGCGATTTTTTTTTTCTTACGAAGAAAACTTTTCAACTTATTCCAAATGTAATATCAAATTTTAATTTAAGTATTCTTAGGAATTATATTAAGTACGTAGTGATGCAAAAGTGTATGTGTGTGTGTGTGCGTGTGTGTGTGTGTGTGTGTGTGTTTAGCTTATTTATTTTTATGAATTAATACGCTGTCGCACCATAAGTATGCACGATTAGATCATTGAAATATTTATATTACAACTAATATGAATTCGCAAGAGTTAATCTTGTCAGCTATAATATAACTGTAGATAAATTTTTATATATGTACATGCATCGCGGTGCTATCAGTATGCTCTTCGTATAATGAGAAAACAACATACAGCGCGATGATCGATTTATTTCTCCGTGCTCGGAGGAATGCAGAGAGAATCGCGAATTCCGGCGAGTGGATAATTAGGCCGAGCAACGGCAATAATAATGCGCTATAGAATAATTGATATACGCACTGTCGAAGAAAATGCCGCGTTATGAAAGTGCACTCACTCGTTCACTCTCACACACACACACATTTTCTCTCTCTCTCTCTCTCTTTCTCTTTCTCTCTTGTACATGGCCGAATAAATAGCCGGCTCTATCACTTATGCGGACCCGGATGTTGAATTGCGAAAGAGTCGTTCAAACGGGTCGCGGCTGATGGCGTAAAAAACCCGTCATTGCTCGCGCTCTCTGATTGTAATAATTCGGGAAAAAAAGAGAGAGAAAAAAATAATGCAATACGCAAGATATCGCATCACACGCACTCTGTGGAGAAGACATTATATCGCGATGACGCAGCGAATAACAATTAAAAGAAGAAAAAAAGTGCACCCGCATAAATCGCGTGACGGTAGATACGAGCGTTTTGTTTTCGATTGCGAATGAGCGATGAAATCGTTGACGATATATGTGCGAGCATATGCGAAACGTAAAAATTGATCACCCGCCATATACGTGCGTCGCAGTTTCATTTCCGCAATTTCGAGACATTATTCGCACTGTGTGTCGCAGGGTTTATATAATTTCTGAACGTCTGCCGATTCGGAGAGATTGCTCTACCGCTTTGTCATTTTCATTGTTAAACACGAATCCAGAGATGCCTATACATTATTACCCGGCATTGTAATCTTACGAAAGAGCGATAATAATATCTGCATTTTCTATTGTTTTGTAAGGACAAGTGATTGAGACAACTGTACACGACAGCTGACTTTTTAACATTAAAAGTTAAAAGCAATCATATCGCGTAAAGCAGATTACGCAAATGCTATTGACGGCAATATAATTATACATAGAATATTTTGATATACCATCGAGAAATGACAAGAGAAATCATGCATCCTTTCAATTCATGCAAAATTACATATTTCTCACACTGACAAACAGGCAAATGGAACGCGCGACGAGATGAAAAAGGTGATTTAGTTACATCTCAATATTGCGCTCGGGAAGCTGAAAGGGAAGGGAGATTCGTTCGTTGAGCGGTCAACCACCAAATAATAATCCGCGATCGGTTGTGCGCGAGATATTCGGCCTGACCTCTGGCAACGC
Source organism: Anoplolepis gracilipes (assembly GCF_047496725.1). Lineage (NCBI taxonomy): Eukaryota > Metazoa > Arthropoda > Insecta > Hymenoptera > Formicidae > Anoplolepis > Anoplolepis gracilipes. The sequence goes on from NC_132974.1 coordinate 5,455,465, forward strand.
GATCGAAGCGGATGGAAATTTAATTCCCTGGAGAGGATGGTCGAGTATCGCGGGACCGAACAGAGTAGGCGAAGTCGCGGAATTGAATTTTGAAGGATCCTATATGCTATATATATGCATGAATACACCGTGCGCGCACGTACATATGAGCGTATATAGGCGACTTCTCGCAATGTATGCTTGATGCGTATTTCACACTAGGGAAAAAATATTTAATAGTATTATATGTCAAATATATACATATGTATACATATCTACATACTTCTATATAAATTTGTAAATATGCGTTTAAAAATGCAGACATAATCATTACATATTTGTTTCATTACATTATTTTTCAAATACTTTTCAAGGTTTCCAAATTTTAAATAGTTTATGTTTTTTATCATTTATTTGATACGATATATTCATTGTTTTATTATCAAATAAAATTACCTCTGTATAAGTTTTATTTTGTTATTGGTGCGAAGCAATCTCTATGTTGTACATTATTCTTGTATATTCTTCGTCTATATAAGTATGTACGATAGACTGAGATATATTAAAATTCATATTAAAATTATACATTTAAGATCAATATCTCCAACAGATGTGAAGCAAATTATATTTCTACCACTTTGTATGGATATATAAACTGCGATATGATCTCACTAAATTAAACAGAGTAATAATTGTAAGTGACAGATAAGAAAATTGCGTGTATATGTGTGTGATCTACGAGGAGACACAATTTTATTAACTGAAATAAAAGCTATGTAAAAGCTATAATTATGTATTATTAAATAGAAACTGCACTCAGCTATATCAAAAATTAATGAATCTAATATACTTCGAGATTCATGAATTTGACATTACAAAGAACTTTTAAAATTAATAATTAATTTGCGAGTTAAAGTTAAGATTTACCTTGTAGAATTTAAGAGATTTAGAATTTAATCTTAATTTAATTTAATCTTAATTTAATTTAATTTAATCTTTGTTTAATTTAATTTAATTTTCATCTCAAAATCGTAACTATTATCTTATATCAAACTAACTTTTTTATATTAACTACAAAAATAATTAAATAATACAAATAAATAATAAAAAAGTAATATAATGAGTGTATACAAAAATTCATAAAGATAAAACTTTTAATTTTACAACGCATCACAAATTATTTATTAATTTTATATTTTAAAAGGTTAAAAGCGCTTTGCGCAATGTCAAATTTATGAATCTCGAAATGTATATAATATTAGATTATTAATGATCCATGCAGGTCCTCCTTAAACAGACAAATTTCTGATTTAATGGTTTTGAAGTTAAAGATAGATTTTTGGAAAGAAATGTTCTATTTTAACACGTTTATAAAATTTATAATATCGTAACACGGGATTTATCAAATACGACAAAGACAATTAGGGGGATAGAATCGTATTAATCAATTTCCGTTCACACTATATGCCAGTAATGGTTAATGTATAAATGAGCTCAACCGAGAACCAATCGAATCGGCCCTGGAAGGACCAATGGAATATACGTGTTCACGAGGGATTGTGCAGGATTTCCGACATCCAGGAGATTCAGCTTCGCTGCAGATAGTCTCAAATTTCGTCTCTTCTCACTTCTCACTATCCATGTATCGTTTAGCTGTTTCAAATAACGTCTAAAATCCTCGAGCTTAGGTTTTCTTCGTCTCTCGAGTATAACACGTGCCGAAATTTGTCAAAAAATCAAAATCAAAAACTGAATAATTAAATAATATTATTATATAGTATCAAAATCTAAGATATATATATTGCAAATATGATTATTGTGTATTAATTATTATTAAAAAATTAATGATTATTCGATTAATAATGATACGCATTTGTGCTACAATTTAAGTATTTTATATTAATTTTGTTATTTACGCCTTAATTACGTTCTCTCTGTTAGAGAGAGAGAGGCGTAATTAACTGTTTTGGAACAAATTATTAATTAACAATTTGCCGATTAAATGCATATTTCCCTCCGTATTAAAATCCTTTATAACATTCTTTCATTGTTGCAATGTCGATATCCTAATCATTGATGGCTCGTGAAATTTTCGATCAAATTGTGACATAAATCACTTACGTACTTCACTGATTTACCGTACTATTTCGCGCATTGCATAACATTTCACAAATATTCCCATCGAACATTGCGTCAAACGAGATTCCCGCAAACGTCATCGATGCATCGATGATATTTTCCTAGTGTTCCAAATAATCGCGTAATATTTGTACGTCCGCAATTTGCGGGGGCCGATCGTGAAGCGTTGCTGCTCTTTCTCGTAATATCGTTTCAGCGTAACTACGTTAGTTTAGCCAGGGCAAATAGTTAGGTACGGGAAAGGATGAGCGGAAGTACAGGATAGTAGGTGTTTGCTGTTAAGGCAGAGATAGGCAACGGCAGCAAAGTGCAATGGCGAGCGAGGATGTTCGCTTCCCGTTAAACGGGAGGAAGACTCAACACCAGCTTCGCTTCGACGTCTTTGTAATATCCGGCATCCTTATCTCAAGGTCACCCAGCTTCCGGTTATTGCGCTCTGTACCTGTCGGTTTTCCAGGTCGCTTGGTATTTTTCTATCAAGCGTCGGCGACATGATATCCTATCGACTCTATAAACTTTATAGTTTTACGTCAGTTAACGTGCGGTGAGACACGACCATTAAAAGATCATGACAAGAAAGCTTGGTGTTCTATCTAAATATAATCTATAGAAGTTATTAATAGGATATAAGGCTGGATACGAGGCTATTAAATTAAATTAAAGAAAAATTCAATTAATTTTCTACTTATTTTTACTTTTGTGTAGAAAAAAAAAAAAAAGAAAATTGATTTCGATCATAATCATCATAGTAATCACGTTATCATTTTACTTAATTTTTAACGTTTACGAAAGCGCTGCATATAATAATTGATGTTGTATTAATTGTTATATTATACAAAAAAAAAGAAAGAGAGAAAATAAATCTTATATTAAAGAGATTAAACTAATTGTCAGAGTCAAGCGCATTTAACGTCAAGCAAGTTTTATCACTAGTATCATACTAGTTATTACAAAATTTAGTTTTGCCTTCACATCAACCAGATATGCTGTTACCCAAGTGTATAAGTCCTACTTAATGCCGTAAATTTAGGTGTCATGAAATCGGGACAAGCTAATGCGGGTCATAATGCTCCTAAAAATCGACGCAGTTTAATGTGACTCGAGTTTTATCAGTACAAACTACAAACTGTGAGATTCTGACGACATTACACGCGGAAATATAAGAGGCATTTCACGTTGATATAAAGTACAACTCACAATCGCAAAAGAAAGAGGAAGGATAACAAAGAGTAAAAAAATATATCGATCGATAAGCCTCACGGTTATTTAGATAACCGTGTATCCGCGTGACATCACGGGAGTGCAAAGCTGGGATAAGCGGAAGAGGAAGAAAAAGAGAGAGAAAGAGAGAGAGAGAGAGAGAAAGAGAGAGAGAGAGAGAGAGAGAGAGAGAGAGAGAGAGAGAGAGAGAGAGATAGAGAAGAGAAGATACCATAGCATAGAACGAACAGAGGATCGAGATTATCGATTTTCGAAGTAGAGAAAATAGCGAGACTCGTCGACGCCCCCTCGCTCGAACGCGTCGCGGGCGAAAATATGCGACAGCTAGAAATAAAGGCCGGTTCCGCACGAAAGATTACTGGTTCCTCTGCTGTTCTGAGCTGCTGCGAAGGAGAAGAAATGGCAGAGTCCTTTCCGTTTCGACCTTTTCATTCTTCCTTTCTCGCTTTTTCTTTTTCTGTACTCCTCCAAGGTATGCGCGTTGTAATTTCTCACTTTCACGAAAGAACGCATACGCGTTCGTACGAAAGATATGTGAAGTAAGATTTATTTTGAAATTCTGATAAATGTGATAGTCAAAAATAATATAGAAATAATTCGTTATTTTGCATTTATATATTTCTGTTATATATGAATACTTTTAATTTTTTTCCCATATTATTTAAAAATAAATATATATTAAAAATGTGTGAGAAGAAATTCTGGAGATAAAAAATCGGCGATATCGAAATAACAAAGCATTTCTGCGCGTGAATTTGTGAGTATGCGCCAATGCAAGAAGATTGCCAACGAATCCAAGGAATGTCTGAGATTTAGGAGCGCGTTGGATAATAATCTATGATTAGACGCGTTCGTATAATCAAGAATAGAATAGTCATTCAGAGCATTTCTGTCGAAGATCAGGGAATAATTAGATTAACAGTTTTTTCTTTTTTATGTCAAATCTCTCTTTTATTACTAGAGCACAGAAATAGACTAACTCGAACAAAACGCGAAGTCGGGCGTACCCTTACACAAACTTTTTCCTTGTTTTCCAAGTTCTAAATCCATTTCTAAAGTATATTTCACACAGAAGACGTCCTATATACATACATATGTAACAATCGGGCAATCGAAAAAGCAGACGCAAGGGAGGAAGAGTGAAAAAGAAAATTCGGACGAAAATTCGCGCGAAACCTGAAGAACAACTTTCCTTCACTACACAGGTTACACACCACGCTACAAAACAGATACACATTTATTCGCGGAAAGTCTCGAGTGTCGGGCGGATAGGGGCGAAGCGAAACGACAACGTCCATCCCTCGCTAAGAGAAGGTAGAAGAAGATAAGACGGAACGGAAGTTCTTCTCCTCGATCTTCTCCCTTACAATGTGTGTTCCCGCACACCCTAAATACATAAACATCCAATACAACAGTGAGCTTTCCCATAGTCAGGATACCGACGTGAGATATGCGTTTAGAAGTACACGACTGTCGAGATGTACAAGGTTGCTCAAGGTATTGCAAAACAAAGTGTTGAAAGGGGAATATTTGCAAACGCAAATTCCTCGTACAAATATTAAATAGGTATTATAAAGATTACATGAGATATAGAAAGTAATTTAGAAAGATACATTTTAAAAAATAAATATAAAAATAAAATATAATAAAATATTATTTATATATAATAATATTATTAAATACATATATTATATTCACTATACTTTTGTATTATTCAATAATATGATATTAAAAAACAAAATTAAAATATCAATTTCGTTTAATACATTCATTTAATAATATTATTATATATAAATAATGTATTATATTTTATTTTATTTTACCCTGTTTAATACTTTCATATTTATATTGTCCAAGATTAATTTCTGCGGTTGCATCTTTGAACAAAATTCCCTCAACTTGTTCAAGAAATTACATCAGCAAATATCGTCAAGATAGTCTTAAACAGAGGGTCAAATAAAGATGCTTTTAGAGAAAAGAAACACTCACAAGATGATACGAGTGAAAAAAGAGCAACTGTCTAAAGCTATGGACCACCTTGGACCTGCGCGAGACGTCGCGACGTCAGGATAATACATCACCGACGTTGAGATAAAAGTTTGCGCTAACGTTCATTGCCGCGAAATATGGTAGTAAGCATATAAAGTATAGAAATGGACATAGTGCGGTAATCATAAACAATATTTTTTACTGCACATTTATATTGTGTAATTGAACCGCAGCGCATAATAAAAGTGGAATGGATGTTAATAAGATCTAATTCTTTTTTGCAATACAACAAATTGTATAAAATCGCATAAAATCAATTACAATTTATATTCTATAAAAATATATTTTTTTACTAAAGTAGATTAAAAATACATCGCATCGAGGATTTTCTGTTGTGTAAAACAGACAATGAAACTACCCTTGATTAGAACAATAGAAACATTGATGCAACAAAAGAAAGTAACAAATCACTAATTAATTTTGCAAAAAGGCTGCATAGTAAATAATAGGAAGAAACGAATAAGAGAAAGAATCTGTCTAATATCTATTGTAATAATAGAGAGAAGAGAATCGGATTATATTAATTAGTGAAATGTCAAATCGATTCATGCTTTTTAAATTATCTTGAAAGTAAGATACCAATTAGCGAAAGAAATTGTTTCGCTCGCTATAATAAAAAAAACGACATGAAAGAAAATAATTCGCGTATCAATGTCATACGATGCAATTGTGATTGCAATTCTCCATGCTTTGCTTTACATAACGGAACTTTTTCAAAGACAAATTCTGATCAATTATAGTGAACATAATTAACTATTGTGATAAAATTTCATTGAAACGAGGAGTCAATTGTGAAGTTGTCTTTTCTATTTTTCAATCAAACAGAGAAAGGCAACTGTACTTCGCAGCTGTATTTGAAAACGTAATTTCAACTGAATTTATATAAAATAACAAGAATTTTTAATTTAACATTGTCACTATCTGTCAAAATTTACGTCAAAATTTAATAACTTGATCTTCAAAAGAAAGATTTGTACTAAAATTGTATGCATTAAATGTGAATTTTTAAAAGCTACGCTTCTTATTTATTAGTCTTTTTATTATTTCCTTTTTTTATCCAACCTCAATGTTTTGATATCCATACATCAAGTAAAGAGCTAATTGTTAATTTTTTTGTGGATCATGAAAAAGTTCGAATTTTTTTTTTGAGACTTTTTTCGATATCAACAAATATCAATGTTTCCTTTAATCCTCATTCTTTCAGCTATTACTTTGTATCTCCGGAATATTTTGCAAGTTATTATTTGGCAATTGATTAAGCGGAAAATTAATAAACAATCTTATTTTTATGACATTGCGGTGTGAAAGCGGTGCAATCGCGGAATATGCATAAAAGTAAAAGTTCGACTCATTTATAATGCAGAGTAATGATCGTTTAAATTGCCCCATGTAATCCGCGCGATCCGGAATGTATTATAAGCACCTGAGTATAAGCGCATATACATAAGTATGTACATATATACTATGTATGCTCTTCAGATTAGTTTACATTACGTGGTTGCAGCAAAGAAAACAGAAAATTATTGAACTTTTAAAGAAAATAGAAATAAAACATTAGTTTCATATAGTCCACATAGATTTATTCACGCATTATAAGACCAATTATTTTCAAACTTAGTTCTAGATAAAAATAAAAATAATCCCGGATCCCGATAGAAACCATTTTATTTTACTAAAAATTTTCGAATAAATATTCAACAAAAAAATATATAGAAATCATAAAAATTAATAGGAAAAATTTGGAAACCTAACATTAATATTATAAAATAGAAATAAAATAATTTCAGATGATTAAATAGTCAATCGTTCATGTTATTGACCGATATCTATATATACGCTCATTGCAAGTAATGCAAAAACTTTTGCAGATACGGGTGAGACAAAAATCAGACAGGGAAATTAAGCGTACAAGCGATAAATTAGAATCAAGCTGAATGTGACACTCTCGCACATGATTCATGTACATATAAACCCAGTCGTCGCTAATAGGTATTAACCATGAGCTGTTTAAAATTATAGCTCGTCCCTCTAACAATTCTAACGAGAAAGCGACTAAACAATCAATGTGTATAAAACGTATTATTTTAAAACTCATAAATAATTAAGAATACTAACTTTAGTTTCAATAATTCCATAGTTTTTAATCAATTAAACAAGCAGTGCTGCCCGTAAAAATCAAAGTTCAAAGTAAAAAATATTTAAAAGATATTTAAAAATACTTACACTTAACACTTTAAAAAATATATAAATATGTTCACAAACAGAACTATGTAAAAACTGTTTTAGATTAAACAGAATTCTCGAAAATTGATTAACATCTCATATAAATGCGTGGCGGTATGTCTCTCATGAGCAAAATAAATTATTTAAACATTATTTTCATACTGCTAATTACCAGAACACTTTAAAAATGCATGTACATTATATGTGCAATCATATACGAAAGTTGTTTTAGAATAAACAGAATTTTCGAAATTCGATTAGCATTTCATAATATACATATACATGACGGTACGTTTTTCTAGAGTAAAATAAACTAATAGAAAAATTATTTATACTGTTAGTAATCAAAACAGTTTAGAAAATGCAAGATTATATGAACGAGTTATACTCAATACTATATGACAACGGTTTTAGAATAAATAGAATTTTCGAAAGTTGAGTAATATCTCATATAGGTACGTAACAGTGTGCTTATGCACATGAGTATTTCTCGGGTAAAGTATTGAAAAAAATTATTTAATATTACTAATAATTAAAACTCTGAAAACTGCTCAAAATTATACACAAATTGTTTTAAAATAAACAATCTTGAAAAAAATATATATATTTATATATATATATATTATATATATAATATATATATATATATATATATAATATATATATATATATATATATTTATACAAAACAAACTGAAATGCCAAATTCACGTTATCTCAATTTACCTGCCGACGATTTTTTAAGCATTACTTATCAAACTTTAAGCGCTTAGGAGATTCACAATGCTTATATAAAAAGTTCTATGCGTAAAAATAATTAGAATATTAATTAAACAAATTAAATTGAAAAATTAAATGCTGATCATATTTCGATAATTTTATCAATTGATGAGATGTGTTATTCTTCGTTATTCTGCAATTACTTTTAATAATTTTAAGAGAAAGAGAATTTTATACATAAAAATTATTAGAATATTTATTAAACAAATTACAAAATAGATTGCCCGAAATGTCAAACGTATAAATATCGAGATGAGACATTGGTCTTATTTCAACAATTCTACTTTAATGAGATTTTATGTCAATCTATAATCACTTTTAATTTCCAGAGAGAATTCTATAAGTAAAAATTATTACAATATATTTATTAAACAAATTAGATTAGAGACACCAAACATAAAAGTATTGATTGTAAAATGAGACGCTAGTCATATTTCGAATGTTTTATCGACTTTTAAATGAGATTTCATGTTGTTTTTTGTGTCGTTCTGCAATCACTTATACTTTCTACAAAGTTTTAGATATAGGTAAAAATTATTAAAATATTTATTAAACAAATTAAATATCGAGAAACATTGATATAACATAAATTTCATTTACGTTTAGTGTCTCGGGCGATCTAATTTATATAATTATCTAATATAATATTCTAAAAATTTTTACGCATAAAACTTTTGTAGAACAATTGCAACATTCTCAAGTGCTTAAAATCTGGTTAAAAAATGCTAAAAAAATTGTCGAAGGACAAAGGGAATGCAGCGTGAACCTGGCGTCTCAGATTATCTCGATTTTTTCCCGACCTATTTTTGTAATAACCAGTACTATTTGTTTAATCTATATATTAAGAATTCTAAAATTATTAAAAATAAAATCAAAACTCTCATCTAAATTAATGAGTTTCTACAAAATGAGACGCCAGTTTCACATACATGGCTGACTGTTTACAAGATAAAAAACAAAATTTTCAAAAAAAAAAAAAAAAAAAGAATTTTCGAAAAAATTCCCTGAATTCCAATAAAATTCCATGAGACTGATTTCCCTGAATTTTACAGATATAAAAGAAATCCCTGATTATTCCCGATTTTCCATGTTTTTCCAGGGACTAGACACCCTGTGTATTTTATAAAAAATATTGTAAAAATATTGCAATAACATCATAAATATAAACATACCTTTTTTACAATAATTTGATGTCAATATGTCGATTAATTATTCTAATATTAATTAGTATCATGTAATATAACATAATGTGAAAATTGTGAAAAAATAGATAAATGAAAAATATGTCTCACTTTGACGTATATATTTCTACAATAATTTTTTTATATATTTATATATATATATATATATATATATATATTATTCAAAAATATTTTTCAGTGTAGGTATTTTAATGTAGTGTATATGTATGTATATATAAAAATAGAATTTATTATATTACACAATATATATTATACAATCGTATCAACTCGCATGTAGATAAATATGAAATAATAATAATCATAATTATTATTTCATATTTATGTAGTGCAACAATCGTTATACTGCTGTTTCATTCTTCTTTCTAACAAAAACTTTGAATATTAATGATCGATAATTTATTATCGCACCAGTGACTGAAGCATAATCTCGACTAGATGTTACTATTATACACGGTTAAGTTAGGTATTAACTGCAATGTTTAAAATTCAACGATTGATACTTTTTTCACCATTTCCCGAGATGCATTTCTTTCTTTATTTACATATTACTCACTATTAAAAAACACAACTCGTGATACTTATACTTTCTCTCAACATTTTTGCACTTTGATATATACTTTTGAGCGGATATTGATTACGGGTATATATTCGCACTAGTTGCATTCACGTAATCAGTAATACCTTGATTCGGCTTTACTCCCGACGACACATTTACGTGGCGATTCATCTGTATTGTGTCACATTCGTTACATTATTCCATTCGTTCTATATCACACTATTCACTAGCTCTCTTAAACTGGCAGAACCAAATCAGCAAAATCAAACGGGACCTAATGGATTATTTAGTACTTATTTTGTACTATTTTGTACCACCAAAAATAATTTTGTAACCCATGCCAATTCAGAAAAAATCGTGGCGCTGCTAACTTAATATTAAGCTGGCAGGACCAGAAGAAAAAATTAAAAAAATAAATAAAACAAAACAGATACAATTAGTACTGAATTTGTACCAATTTGTACCACCAAAAATAAATTTGTACCCCGTGCCAATTAAAAAAAAATTGTGGTCCTGCTAACTTAATATTCAACTATCGTAATAAAAACCATTAAAAATGAAAAATAAAAACTGATCTGATTAATACTGAATTTGTACTAATTTGTACCACCGAAAATAATTTTGTACCCCGTGCCAATTAAAAAAAATTATGGTCCTGCCAGCTTAAGAGAGCTGATATTCTTACGTGTAGTTTATCATAAGAGTTAATCAATTATGTTAACAATTGCTAATTATAAAGATTATAATTAGCTAATCGTATTTTAAAGAATAATACGCTATATACAAAGCATACCTATTCCTTCGAATGTCGCCGTACATATGACAAGAGCAACAGCGCGTTACGTCTGTAAAGGTCGAGCGCCGAATACTGTGTGACGATGTAAGATAACAAATTCCTTATGCCTATAAAATAATATACGTAGGTATGCCGAATATCCTTTGTAAAAAATAGTGACGCGTCCTTGTTTGTATCCTTGGTATGCGTGACGTAGGAAGACACGGCATAGGACATAGTGGGGGAAGGCAAGTGGGGGAAAGGACTACCGCGCCGCGCGCCGCGTCGCGCAGAAAGCAGAGAGACGAAAAAATTATTATTGTTCAGCCAACGCTCGAGAGTTAACAAGTACGTATTCGACATACATATGTCGTATTATTTTATATAGGCATAAGGAATTTGTTATCGTACATCGTCACACAGTGTTCGGCGCTCGACCTTTACAGACGTAGCGCGCTGTTGCTCTTGTCATATGTACGGCGACATTCGAAGGAATAGGTATACGTACTTCGTATATACCGCATTATTCTTTAAAATACGATTAGCTAATTATAATCTTTATAATTAGCAATTGTTAACATAATTGATTAACTCTTATGATAAACTACATGTAAGAATATCAGCTCTCTTAAGCTGACAGGACCAAATCAGCAAAATCAAATGGGACCTAATGGATTATTTAATACTTATTTTGTACTATTTTGTATCACCAAAAATAATTTTGTACCCCATGCCAATTCAGAAAAAATCGTGGCGCTGCTAACTTAATATTAAGCTAGCAGGACCAAAAGAAAAAATTTTTAAAATAAATAAAACAAAACAGATATAATTAGTACTGAATTTGTACAAATTTGTATCACCGAAAATAATTTTGTACCACCGAAAATAAATTTGTATCTCGTGCCAATTAAAAAAAATTGTGGTCCTGCTTAATATTCAACTATCGTAATAAAAACCATTAAAAATGAAAAATAAAAACTGATCTGATTAGTACTGAATTTGTACAAATTTGTATCACCGAAAATAATTTTGTACCACCAAAAACAAATTTGTACCCCGTGCCAATTAAAAAAAATTGTGATCCTGCTAACTTAATATCGTAATAAAAACCATTAAAAAATGAAAAATAAAAATTGATCTGATTAATACAGCATTTGTACTAATTTGTACTACCGAAAATAAATTTTCTTATCGTAATTTCATGTACTAATGATGATTACTCAGCGAATTGTATAATCGCGAGAATAATATCAAAATCGTCCGTCGATCGAAAAGTAATTGCTAAAATATCGTATATCTCGATTTGATTGTCTACACGAAGTTAGTTTTCGAGAAGTAAGTAGAATATCTCCGAAGCGCACGTTCGATAAACTGATCTAGCACGATACATGAGATTGATGTATGTAAGCGACCTCGCATCCCCCATCACCAATTCAGGAAATTGTCCGGCGAGTTTAAGCGTTTATCTGCTTTTTTCGATTACGCTTCTCGCGATGTTTTTAGAGAAAAATACATTTATATTTTACGCTGCGTATTTTCGCGTCTACAGATAATTTAAAAATAAACGTTTTTATGAACAAATAATATTTCTATGTTCGTCGAATGATGAAACTCGACGTTACCCACGATTAAATATATTTATACTTTATATTGCGTATTTTCATATCTACAAATAATTTAGAAAAAAGAATAAATAATATTCTTATGTTCGTCGAAGATAAAAACTCGATGTTATTACCTGCGATTTATATACTTTTATTAGAAATTGATTTATTTGCAAGGGATTTTATGGCACATAATCGCTTGACGCTCAATTTAAAATTCGACTATTTGCGACGATTGCCGTTCGTCGAGCTAGTGGGGATACGATGCAAAAAGAAGTGCCAATTGCCTTTATCACTCAATTTAGGACATTAAATCAAACATTAATGCTATTAAATCTAAAATTGCTACAATTATGATGAAATCGACGTAGTGTCCAATATTCTATTTTAGCAAAAATTTTACTTTATATTCTCGCATATTCGCGGCGATTAATATTGTGCGATAAAAGAACGTGAAGAAGACGCAAGAAAGACGCGAAAAAGTCTGAAGAAGTTTGCAAAGAAATAAATCGCTCAAGTACGCCAACTGCTTGCTAAGTTTCTTATCAATATTCAATGACAACGCAAGGATATATTCATCGATTACGATTTTAGAACAAAATCCTCTTTCGATCGGAAAGTGATTGTTAGTTAATATCATGTATTTTGATTAATTATACGCATAGACAGTTCATTTTCTATACAAGCAAACGTAATATTCATCTCATCATTAGCGGGTATTTGACAAACTGATATAGTATAACAAATACGATTGTGTTTATACAGCAAGAGCTCTCGCATTTCCTCCTCTTAATTCCAGGAATTATTTACGACGAGTTTTTTTATTTCTTTTCCAACACTTTACCTTCGAGTAAGGAGAGTTTATATTGCGTATCGAACTAGTTCCAAAAACGGAACACAAGGATAAATTCCAAAAAAGTTTCTAAAATATTTTTTTCAGTCGTCAAACACGGTATTGAATAAAATATAAGGTTTTTACGTTTTTGATTTTTTCTCATTAATAGTAATGAATAATTATTCATTCATTGACACATCATGAATATTAAATATATAATTTTAAGTAACATTAATATAGTTTTTATAATTGTTCATATTATAAGTTTGAATTTTTATATCAAGATTTATTTATTTTTTACAATTAATTGATGTTTATTAAGTATTTTATTTATCTCTCTTTCTTTTGTTCTTTTCACCTTTTTTATTGTGATCAGACATCAATATTACTTTATAATTGCGAAGAATAAATTATCTTATAAGCTACCTAAAAGTTACTAATTCTTCCCCTTGTAAAAGTAAAGCGCACGACTTGTAGCGCACATATAATCTGAGTATAATATCATCAACATCAAAATGCTTATTACACAAAATACCAGGGAATTTAATTAACGAAAAATGCTTTGACCGGCGTATTAAAATGTTCATAGCAAACTTAACAGAAAAGGGAATAATTTTTCTTTTCTAACTTCACACACACGATGAGAGTAGTTCGCGGCTTCAAAGAAATTAATAACATCTGTAAAAAGAGTACTGTATTTAAAAATTATATAGGTATCTTCATATGTAAACAAGTCCAATTTACTTATTGGTAATATTGCGACATTTCCCTTTTTTCTTCTTTGTTCATTCATTTGCATTTCGCTTACTGCGAGCTAAAATCCAATTTTAGCTTCCATCCGATGAAATTATGAACGCGCTACCTTTTAACAGAACTAAAAAGAAACGCAATACTTGCGATTTAATTAAATCGTGAAATATGACGACCAAGCAATGGCAATTAAGTACGCTTTTAGCGAACCTAGCAATACCAATTTACCTTTCCATGTCATACATCGTGAGCACTTATCTTGTACTCCAGGATGCACCTTATCCCAGTGACCGCACATGTCACTTCCAGAATTACAGTTTGCACACCACGTGGAGATACTTAGAGATTTAATTAACAAGCATACTTCGATCACTAATAACCACGTGCCACACATTAAATCAGATTCATACTAGGATCACGCACGATTTATGTATGAAAGAATAAGTTGAGAAAGGAATAGATCGCGCGTCGATTAAAATGCCATTTAATTAGATCGCGGGCGTAATTTATTATTTGTAAGAACTTTTAATTTCCCATACCTATATTAAGTATCTTCATAATGAATAAATTTTTTAATTATGCAACTAAGAGTGCACACACACTATTGGCCATTAAAATTGTAACATACATATATATACGTATGTTGCAATTATATATACATATGCAACTATATATATATGTATATAAATGTATAAGATATATATATATATTTCTTCTCTTAATTATAAAAATATTTAATCTTTCTTGTTTCTCTGTGTTCAAAAATAATTTTATTTTTGTATTTATCTTTAATATAATGACAAAAAAAGTCAAAACCAACAGTTCTAAAAAAAAAAAAAAAAAAAAAAAAAAAACATCCATCCATTAATGTTACATGTGTGGTTCACATGTCACAATTTTAGTCTAAATCATGCCGTGTAAAAATTGTGTACAAGGCAATATGAAAAAATTTTCAGTAAAATCTTTTCCCCTTTTCATTCGTCCAACTCGGCATTAGCTACAGTCGAGTTAATTTTATTATTATAACGACGAATGTTGTTAGCAAACATGTGCGAGTAAGAGCGCGTAATTCCGGGCGCAGAGAAATTAATAATGGTATTCTGAACTTGAGATCTGAATTTCCAGTTTTCACTGTCAACATTGTGTTGCTGCCGCGCGTTAGTTATGCACAAACTGTGGTCGTTAAAAATGTATTAAACACGCCTGTATAGCGCGTTCTCGATGCTTAAAGAAATATGCAACTTCCCACAGCATACTAGCCGCTAATATAAAAGATAATTACATCGTCTTTCCGTCCTTCTATTTTATTGTTTATCTCGCCCGAGACAAATGATAAAATAAAAGAAATAAAAAGAAAACCAACAATGTGATATAACGTATATTATGAAATAACTATCGTATTCGCGACTTGTATAATTTCCTGCGTTTTCTGTTTTTTACGCACATCGGTAATTTAAAATAAAAGTGTTTTAAAGATTCGGCGGCGTAATACTTTGCAATAAAATCACGAAATAAATTCTAAAGCCGATTTTAAAAAATAATCGTCTCATTTTACACATGAACAATCGATATGTTCAAACGTTTTTACACTATACCTCCATCAAAATTTTATCGTATGTAGATCATATGAGAGAATAATAATTATGTGTATATATTCATTCTAATATATATAAAAGTAAATTTTTTAAAGAGATTTGTACAGACGTTATACATTTGGATCTATCTGTTCTGTTTAAAAAACTACCATATTATATTTTATTTTATATTATAATTTAAATATAAAATAAATATAATTTAAGTAAAAAATATAAGTATACAATTTTATAATATATTAAATCAATTTTTAATATTTATAATAGCGCCACCGAGCGCGATAAAGACGTGACATAATAATCAGACATAATTTTAATTAATATTAGTGCACAAGCTGCCTATCCGTATCGCAGAGTATATTTTTAACAAGGGCACGACTTACGAATATCGAATTACTTTGCGGAAGATTAAAATCGTCGCCTAACGAGGTCGGCCAGCAGAATAAATCTATCTCAAAGATCTTCACGCCGCGCGTGCGACAAGGGAATAAAAAGGAAAAAAGTGAAAGAATGATCATTAGAACGAGCGGCGATAAAAAAAATACAGATAAAGGGCTCAAAGCAGATATTAGTCAAGGCGAGAATGTAGGATGTACACAAAGATCAAAGGAAGATGAGCTAATATGCACACGCGTAATCTCTGGTGCGTTTATTATAAGAGAGACGATTATTTCATCTATTCATCTTGAAAAAAGTAAAAAATACATATAAAAAATAATAAAGCGTGAAGGAGGCAGCGATAAGACGCGTGGCTTTTTCATAGATACGATTAACTCTTTGATTACAAAGGTATTAGATTGTTTCCTGCTCCTCTCTTTGGACAAATTGTAGTCTTGGATGACGTAATACACATTACGAACGTATGCGTATCTATATAACATGGAAAAAAATAAAGATCGTAACAATTAATGTATACCCCAAGAGATTAGAAAAAAGCATGTACATAAGAAAGGTAAATTTTCATAATGGCAAAAATAATATAAGATTTATAATTGTAATATAACTTATATTATAATTTATATTAATTATGATTATATTAAATCTAATATAGTCTAGTTATAAAACATAATTTTGTTGAAAAATTGTGAAAATAACGTGATGATAAATATTGCAAATCTTTTAATTCTGAATAAAAAAATCTTCTGCTTTTAGGTAGAAATTATATAAAAGAAATTCACAAGTTAAAAAGAGATTATTACTAAACTCATTAAAAAATTATACATCCTGATATTATTTAATCTAATTAAAAATCTATTTAAACAATTATAGATTGTGATATCAGACACATTTAATTTACAATAGTATTACGTCTTTAACAGATGCTAATCTGTTGAGTATTTTTCAAGAGATTCGGAGAACTAAAGAAAAAAATAATATACATAATAAAATAAAAAAAACGATAATATGAGTTAATAGCACATCGTCATAGTCATTGTTTGCATCGTTTGCACGTGTAAATAATCCCGTAAAAAATTATCTTATTAATCACGGCCGAAAACGCAAAAATAAAAAAGCAAATATTATAATAAATACTATACATTTATCTGACTCGTGTCGTATGTTCGTTACGAGATAGGCTAATTCTATCTACTTACCTCTACGAGGGTGATGAGAATGATGAAGAGAGGCGGTGGACAGCATGTGTAGTGATCGGCGTAATATTTTCGGTCCCGCTCCTCCGTGAGGAATTCATCGCCGATCATGCGGACCATCCTGAAAGCACAAACATATTACAATGAATGAAAAATATGTAAATATATAAATATTTATAATCTGCGTATTAAGCGAAATGTCACATAAAGCGTGTAATGAGTAGTTTAATAAATAAAAAAGATATCTATACAAATAACATATATACATTTCATTTAATTTATATACAAAATGATTTTAGATAACATTATACAAAAGGCATAATAAGAGCTTGAAAATAAAGGAATCTTAATTAAAGATAAGTTTTTATTAAAAACATAAATATAATTAAATCGAAACGAAATTAATTGTCGCAATAATATAGTTTAAATAAGTAACACTGTCACGTTGATATAAATGAATAAACACAAATATAAATAGAAATAATAATAGTGGCGGACGTTTCGACCCAATAATTCAGGTCATCTTCAGCGCAAAAATTAACAAAGTTCTTACATGTTTATATAAAAAAATGATTTTAAATAAGTACGAAAAATTTTAAGAGATAATTTTATTTTATTTTTTCATGGACATGTAAAAAATGAAATTTAATAGACATTTTCCATTAGTAAAAGGGATATTTAATAATACAATATTTTTTCAATCCTTCCATATCGTAATCGATATCATTTAGCACTGTGTGGTACATCATAATATATTTTATTTTTTTATTTGAAAATTATTAATTTCACAAAAAATAAGAGAAATAAAAAAGTTTCTAAAGAAATTTTTCTAACGCATATTTTTAGATCACATTTTGGTCCATTAAAAAGTAATAAAAAATTAAAGAAAGGATGCTAGTTTCATCCTTTTATAACAATATGGTAAGATTTAAAAAATTAATAAATATTTTTTTTATTAATAAGAAAATCAAACTTTGTTTTTTTTTAATTTGTTCAAAATTTACGAAAACAAAATAAAAATCTAATTTACATCCCTCTTTGCAGGTAGGTGTTTAACAGGGTGGGATATAAGGGAAAGTATATGTTCATATAAATAACTCTCTTTAATGTTTGACAAACAATTATCTCTTAAAATTTTTCACACTTATTTAAAATCACTCTGTATATTTTTTTCAAGGTGTAAAAAAATCTTGATAAAATATGAAGTATTTTTTAATTTGAATTATATTCATAATTTCGATAAATCTTGTATTTTTATTGAAAATATAATAATCCGTATATAATAGAATAGCAGTTATTTTTGTGGATATGTAAATTGAAATTAAAACGAGAAACATTTATTAAATACAATACACAATTTTTCGTTAATAATTGATACGGAGTATAAGAATATGCTCTGGCACAAACATCATTATAAATTAACAATAATCGATGTTTGTCGGATAACAAACAAGTTCGATGAGATTGAATATGTTTTTCAAAATGAAATTCATAATAGTATTTTATTTACGCTATTCCTGGTGGCGGTACGCCAATAAACGCGATCGGATATTTCCAATTAAACTTCGCCATAGTACTTCACTTCAAAATAGAAGTACTCGACACGGAAAATAGCCCGCAACGCATGCAATCCAACCTTTTGAGCCAAATTTCGCGAAATGACTTCGTTTACATGTGCGTCAGGCATTAAAAAATACAAAAAAAAATCCATAAATTGGATGCAAACGTAGTCATTCTCGCAAAGTAATCTACGCATTTGCCTGAAGCGCGCGATCGTCCTTTGCCCAAATAATTTTTGCACTTTCGAAAATAGTTTTTTAATCGAACGAGAGCCGCAATGTATTTAGCTGCACCGTGTAAAATACGAGTGATTTGAAAAAGATTTAACCGTTCGATTGTCTATTAATAACGTGATGATTTAAAAGAAATACTCGACGAATATATTCAAGACAGCAATGGCAGAAAAATAATTATACGTATCTATTGTACAATGCTTTCATTAATTTGAATCTTCTATCGATTGGGAATAACTCGATATAATGGTACAAAATAAACAATAAAGTCACGTTATCAGTTTGAAAAGCATCTTTTCGTTGATAACAACGCCGACTGGCTCGTAACACTATTATTGCTACGATTCTGCAACGCATCTACCAATGAACGAGTACTTGCAGTTAGACGTGCACGTAATCGGTAAACGCTCAGCCGCAATAACGAGCTACATTCAAGTAATTAAAAACAAAAAAATTGGTCCGACTTTTAAAACATTCGTTGGATACGGCATTCGCAGTGAACTGAAATTGGTAACATAATTGAGTTTAATTAATGAGAATATAATTGGATGGAGTTTTAAATTTACGAAGCTGCTTCTAGAACAGACACGCAAATATATAAACACAAAAACTTAATGAGTACAGAAACAGACAAACACTATAAAGAAAAAAGCATGTAATTGTATTTCTTGTTATATATAAAAGAAATTTGCAAACTAAAAGTAATGTAAATAATAATAAATGTTATAAGAAAAAGTAACATTTATTTAAAAAAAAAAAGCTAATTTTCTATAAAAATTAATATTTTTTAAATCATGTAAATAAATTGAAAATAAAAAATTATTCGCAACAAGTAAGGTTTTATGATAATTTTTTAAAAAATTTTATTTAGGAAAAGCTCAATTTTTTTCTCTCCCTTCCTTATTTTTCTTTGTAATGAATGATAACGATGATCAAATTCCAAATAAAATTTTATTTATGTAATTGAGCAAAAATTTTATGTAGAAGCTTGTAAGACTTAGGAAATTAATTCGTGAATTCTCTAGACAATATTCTCGAATTAATTGCCGACCCTTGTAGTAATTTTAATGCCACGGTACGTTTTCGTTAATCGTCGCCAGGGGTAGCAAAATAATGAGGAATTAACTTCGGCGAATCTTTTTGCCGGTCGATCCCCAAAGAAAAGAAAAACATTCTCGCGAACAATTACGTGCAAACTCTATGCTATCCATAGCCTTCATTATCTTGGAGTATTCTTTTCTTCTCATTTACGACTTTCGTTACGAATGAACATGCCGGGCGAAAACATCGGCGGAAAATTCTTTCTGAGAACAGCGAATAACAATGAAAGACGCTTTCTTTTCTGCATACAAATGTTAGTTATTCTTTGGCACGTTTCAATTTTCAATACTCATAGCGCTATCAAGTCACTTTGAATTTAACGTTTAATAATATACAATACTTTTCTTACGCACGAAGCTATATAAGCCTTTGCTGTAATATGATTGTAACTGTGATATAACAAAAAAGAAATATATATATATATATATATATATGTATATATATAAATGTACACAAATAATAAATATCTTCACATCGCATAGTTTCAGTTGTAGTTAAAATAAAAATTATTTTTATTTTAGCGTCATTATTCGTTTCTATCTTTATCTCTTTCCTACAACTCTCGCTTGTTATTCACTCGAGATATTTACTTTGGTGACAACTAAATGTCCTTTGAAACAAATAATAGACTGATCTACATTGATGAATGATACGCACGATCTTGCACGATCTCTTGTCGAGTTTCCCTCTGCTTTTCAATGAAATAACTTTCGCATGCCTGTTGTTCCATTCTCTCACGTGTTCACTGATCTTTCTACTGACTCTTTCATCCTTATTTTATTGGCCATCTAATTTATTTACACGATAATCTCGAGGAAAGACCACTGTGATCTATTCGAGATAAAATGTCGATCCCAAAAGTAAGTCGACGGTGCTCTCTATAGAGAAACGCGAAAAAGACGGTCCTTCGAAAAATAACTTTGCATACGTTGAGTAAAAAATAAATTAAATGTAAACGCAATCTCTATTTTAACAAGATAAGTTTCATTTGAAGCTATATTTTGCTCATTTCGAGCTACAGAAAAAGATAGTGGTTTTGAAAAAGTAACTGAAATTAAATCCCCAGCTACCTTTTCATAGTTTCATTTAAAAATGGCAATATAACGAGAGAGAAAACTTCAAATAGTCACGCTGGTTATCATCGCTGCAAGTTATGTTAAAAAAAATCTAAATGTAAAATTATAACCTGTTTCGTGAAAGCATCTTTTTACGCGCTGCTTATTTTTCTTACTTTTCTTCGTTTTAATCGTGACAGCAATAATGACAATGATAACAAAACAATACATGAGAGATGAGACCACTGGTTAAGCGTATAAACGGCGTCGATAAATCGACTGTGCTGATCGTGGGTCATAAAAAAATCTAATATTACGTACAAGGGTATTACGTATGAGTAATAAAAAAGCAGGATCTAAATTCCGACACGGAAATCGTGGAGGGAGGGTGAAAGACCACGCAGGAAGATGGTGCGTCCCATATCCTCCGCATAGGCGCCCTTATACACAATATACCCGGTTCTTTTCCAGGTGTTATCTCTCCTTCTCTCTCTCTCTCTCTCTCTCTCTCTCTTCTTGCATAGAATAATTACGAAGAAATATTAGCCCGTAACTCAGTCCACTATCCATAATATCTGCAACGTTTATGGCGCCGGGGAGATAAACCATCCCCCGTTTCGTTCTATTTGGTGGCGCGTGCGCGACCGCGTATCGCTTCGGTTCGCTTCCAGGTTTCGATTCTCCGTTAGCGAAAGGTATGAGTGTAAATATCTGTTCACACAGAGTACCAACAGCCACTTGCACTTACGTGACGAGCGGCATGCACGAACATCGTGATCGAATAGATCGGCAATTAGTCGAGGCACGAGTGTTCGTGACATTTTGCACGTTAAAATAAACGGTTTGCAAAGTTAAATTCTGCTGTAAATGTAAAATAAGTAACTAAATCGAGGCTTTATAACTTTCAATTTGCTTCTATCAGCAGAGGGAAAATTATTAGTTATTAGTGTTTTTTTTTTCAGCAAATTATATATCAATTTTAGATAATATAATTAAATTTATTAAAAAGATATATATATTTGTATCTAAAGAACTCGATATTATATATTTACATTTAATTTTTATATAAAACTTTATTACAATGCGCAAAGTAATATTGCAATTTTGAATAAAAAAGAGTTTCTTGTTTACATCGTTTTCATTTTACAAATTTGCGCTTGCTTATTTCATTGCGACATTGATAAATTTGTAGTTTATTGCACGATATTTATAAAATTCCACGAATGTAAAATATCAGCGTTATGAAAAAATAACCGTAAAATACATTGGATATATTTATGTTGCCATATTATTCAAGCTTTATTAAACATTCATTAAACAGTTTTCCAACTAATGAATATCTGTGTTTGTAATGAGTATGTTATTTTCATATCATAGCGATGTATGTAATCGCGACAATATCCGCGTCAATTAAAAAGCATCAGTGCAGAAACCTATTTTGCACGATGTGCGTATCATCGGGTACATATAACATACATGAGAGGAGAATATGTATATATATATATATATATAAGTATTAGATACCTTTATATCTCATCGGTGCAGGCACATTAATCCCTTTAATTACCTTATCTCATGTTAATGGAAATCTGTTATCGTACTATAAACATATAATTAATAGCTAAAAATTACGTTTGAGAAACATACAACAAATCTTTTATAATTTTTTTCAATGTCACAATGCCCGCAGCAATCATAAAAAACAATATTAATCTTTTATTATATTTATGTTTATTTTGCTTACTATATACATTTTTTTAAACTAAAGAAAAGTTATTATTAAAATTAAGATCGATTTCTGTACATACTAGATTACACACTTGAGAGATAACGAAAAAACGTACCCTATATTGCAATAAAGCAACGAGTCTCTTCCGTGCATCTTCCGTCAATATAAAGAAAAAAATGAGAAAAAGAGAAGGAGACCGGAAACTTTCCTCCTGATGTAAAGATCTACTAACACGGCTGTTCGCGGTAAACGCACACTTAATTGCCGGTGCGCCGCGCGAGACACATTGTAGATCGCACGAGCGATTTTCAATTAGCGATGTGACTGATATACCAGGGTTCAAGGAAACGGGTCGAGAAAGGGGTCGTCCGCGCGTATGAAGCATCGACACGAAGTACAGGTGGTTAAGCGCACGCTCAACATCTGTAGCTTGTAGGTTGAAAGGTAGAGAAAAGAGAGAGAAAGGAAAGCAAGTCCAGTGAAGGAGGACGAAAAATAAGAAAGAGGAAATGAGAGGGAAAAAGTGAAACATTGGAGAGAAAGAGGGAAAACTGTTTCAAGGATACTGATTGATTAATTATACTAGCGGGGTGTATCGAGGCTCCACTGTTTGGACTGTAGAATTGCAAACGAGTTGCGCCGAATTGATTGAATGCACCGAAGTGTGTCGAGGTGAACCAAGTATTTCGGGGAAAAAGTTTGGCGACCGCGTGTAATAAGGACCTATTATGTGTTTATATCCGGACCAACGTTCAATTTCAGCACCTTAATTACAAGGGATCGCGACAAAAACCGGAAGAACGATACGCGGAATCAGGTGAATAATTCACTCGCGTCGACTTGATCCGAGACCACCTACTATTCGCGATAATTAGTGCGCGCGGTTAAGAATAAGTCTCGATATTCTCTCGAGCCCGTTAAAAATTGCCAGTTATGGAAATTGCAACAAGGAGAAACGGCGCGCTATCTTTATCAGAAAGTTCCGCCGAGTTATTCCCGCCCCAAGTTCCAGTATGAATTTTATACGCTCCTTGAATTTTCAGGGTCTAATAAATGTGATTAAGGCATCCTAAAGATCTAGAGACGAGCTACTACCCGCTCGATCCAATAATTACTATATAAGAACAAGTAGAAACAAAATTAATTATGAAATTATTATAAAGTTAGTAAAGCAGCGTTGCAAAGAGGAGACATGGTGTACTTTAATTTTCCAAGCTCGAAATTATACAACCGAACGCTCCGTAAGCTTCATAACTAACACCTTTAGAATTCTATAAGAGATGCTTTTCTTTTCTCTTATTTTTATTTATAAAAAAATAAGAGCAAAAATCTTTTCTACCTATTAAAATAAAAGCAATTAAAATAATATGCAATAAAAATTCCATTTTATACGTATAAAAATGTGCAAGAATTTCGATTTTTCGTAAAATATATATTTATTAACAATTTCAGACAATTGTAAATAATTCAGACTCAAGTATTCTTGAAATCATAAAAGAAATGTAGAATTTTTTAAATCTCTGTTTTATATCGTTGCAATAATTTAGACAAAATATTTTATTCCGATCGTTTTCAAGAAGTAAAATCAGATCAGCAATTTCTATATTGACTGAGTCTAAATTGTGCGAATCAAATCCAACAAAATATTTTTAACACAACATTTCTCATTTCATCGTTGACGCGATATACTTTTAAAGAATGAAACATTGTTCCGCCATCGCGTTATTTGCATACTGATATGATGAATATTCATAGATCGCAACACGCGCGCGCATCCATTTGTCACTCCTTTTAAAGAGTTTTCCCGCCATGTCACTTTTGTAATGTAACATTTCTCGAATACGTTTACTCTACAATAAATGCTGCCAGAGAAAATTCAATTGCATCTTCTTAGATTGTCAACTCGATACCGAAAATATTAGTAAATACATCAGGCCATTTTAATATTATTTTCAAATATATGTTGCAAAATTTTTTATCGAACAAGTAAACAATCTTCACATTTAATTATATCATTGCATTTTTTATTTATTATATATTATCTATCTAAAAAAATTACAGATTTATCTGAAAGATACAATAATATTCTTATTCAGATCGCACGTGACATGGCGGTTGAGCGACTCTAGCATAGAGCACGTGGAAAAGTGACTTTTCCCATTTTTCAGCGTCAGCGCAGCATCTCTGTCTGCTGGCAGCTTCGAAGACGAAAGGCGGAAAACGGTTACGACAACGATGGCGAGGATGTCCCAAGAGCTTTGCGAGAGTAGCTGGCCGCTCGGCGTCTACATGCACATATTTATGTGTGTGGATATGTGTATGTGTATACATATATGTATGTGTTTTTATTATTTCTACAGCCCGATGCCACGGAAGCATAGCTGCGCGCGAGCAACGATATTATCAAATTGATTCCGCGAGTTTTCCGTGAGGCATTTCCGCAAAGTCAGGTCTAAGGTGGAGAAGTAAGAAATCGACCCACACCTAACCGGAGAGGCTAAAGTAAGAGTTGGTAACGACTTTAACTATCTTGTCGAGCTATCACTTCTAATTACTAGACGGACAAGAAGCGGGTGCGTCCTGCTACTTTTTAAAGTGATCGCAAAACTTTCGCCTTCTTTGCGCGTGAATTTTCGCTATGCATCGTGAGTAACTTTAATATATGATTTTGTTTGTAAAAAAATATTAATTTTAATTGAAATAAATTACTTAAAAAAATTGTTGGAGAATATCAAATTTTTTTTATTGCGAGTGTCATACTGAATTTTTAATTAATTTCGTATGTTTTTCACATAAGCCAAAGGATATTCCTTGAGATACATGTGCTCCATTTTGAGAAAGACCAATTTAAAGTATTTATACGAGGCTATGTGAATTCCGCGAATATGTCTGACAAAATGATATAAAACTCGACAGGAAGTTAGAGAGAGGTGCAGCCTGGCAAAAGGGCGATCCATCGCCGTTGCTGGACATCGCGTGCTTCTTGTTGCGTCGCTACCGTGTTAATGCCGCTTTAATCTTACCGTGAGGGTAATATCACGCAAAGTCACGAAGTCGAATCAAATGAATTCTTTAGAAGTTCATTTCATAAGTTATTACAACTCGGAAAGTAAAGAATACGCGATGAGTCGGCACGAATTTCTGTGAAACTTCGCGTGCGCTTATCAAATTTTTTTCAAATTTCAGATTTTAAATTTCCCTGTTCACGTATTAGTTAGGAAACACGTGGTTGCAAAACAACAAAACCATAGTGTTGATATCGTATACAAGAAATATGAAATATCATCACAACTTTTAATTTAAAAAACTACTAAAAATATGCAAAATTATTTATACAATTATTATTATTTGTACATACTTGAAACACATTATAATGGTGTGAATTCGTGAAAGTCATTAAATCATAATTTCCAATAATCTAGAATAAAAGAATGATTTTTCTTTGACACAAGATTTTTAAATATTTTTATCTCTATTAGAAATAATATGTCGTAAAAGAATTATTAAAATCGTGTGTGCTGCATATAAAGTATTTATGTTGCGAAAACAAATAAATCCTAGCAAGCGCGTAAAATGTGAGTAAATAATTCCAGCGCGATATCAAGTTGCTACGTCGCACATATTGCTGTGGCAAGATTAAAATGCTATTTATCGCATGCGCGCAGCGATACAAACAAAATTACAAACACGAATGCAAAATGCAAATAAATTATTCCCTATACTATATATACGCGATCTTTCCTCTTTTTGGTACATCTCATGCTTTTTTGGCGTAGTACAATGTTATATAATATTGCGGGATATATTCCACGTTATTATCCGGTGTAAAATGAGAAGGTATTTCTTCGAACAACTTGATATCCGGAAAGATTGGATCAAGTGGCTTCGGCTAAGCTCGTTCCTTTGTAAAAATCGCTCAAGCGTATCCTTTCGGGACACGCGTACAACCCTCATACTCCGCTTATTCCACATTGTCCCGGCGCGAGAGATTTCTCGAAGATAAGAATCTATGAGAGCTCTATAGAGAGCTTGCAGAAAACTGTACAAATTTTCGATAAATGGCGAAAAACTATTAAATTGAAAATTTTTTTTTCAATAATATATTTTTATAATAAAATGTATAAACTTGGTAACAATGAATACAAAATAAAAATTGTAAAGCAACTTTCTCTTATGTAAATAATTAAAAATTAAATTGAAACAAAACAGTAAGATTAATTAAGAGATCTGGATCCTGAGATACTAATAAACATTATTCGCAATATAATGAATTGTTAATTGCTTTTTTTTAAATAGTCAAAAATCCCGATAATAATCATTCATTTCTACCGAGAAGAATCTTTCTCGATGCCAGTGTAACGAGACGATGAACGACGGGTTCAAAAGGGAGAAGCGGAATCGAGTTCTCGATCGATCGTGCACGTTCTCGCGTGCAGATTGGGTATCGTACTGACAGAATGGAATAGAATATGGAAGGCGCCTATCGCGCGCACGCGGATATCCATCGCGCCGTGCATGTAAAGTGCATAAAAGCCGATTAGAGTGAAGCGGTACGAGCTCGTATCCGTCGCGTTACATATGTTCGTTTAATGCTTCGCGACGCGCGTCGAATCAAAAAAAAAAAAAAAAAAAAAAAAAAAAAACGAGCCCGCATGATTGCGAGGAAAATGTGGCTTACCGAGTAGACTTTATTCTCTGGCTCATATATTCAATTGATAGACTCGGAACGAAAATCTCTTTTTTTTGTTCGAATTCACGGGAAAATCTAGAAAAAGCGATTCAACAATTTCTATGTAGCAAATTTTGAATTTTATAATTATTAATAAAAAAAGCACGAGAGATGAAATAATGGAAAAATTAATTAAATAAATTTATCGGGGAATAAAGTAAGATTAGCGATTACATAATTATATTATCAAATAGACGGAAAAATGATATTCTTCAATTTCGACTGAATTTTCAATAAATCATAACGTTCTCCTATACATACAGATACGAATTACGTTACCGCCGGGAGAATTTAATCCGTTATCGGATTTCCAGGTCTCCAGTCACCAGCGGTCACTATGATCATCCAGGTGGTCGGCACACCAGTGGCGAACGGGCAAGACGATGCGGTAAGGATCGGAGAGTGAATGTATGTGTGTGTGAAAGAGAGAGAGAGAGAGAGAGAACGAGGGAGGAATACATAGGATGAATACGACGGTCTGTGATCACATGGATAGGGAATGGGAATACTACGCCACACGTGGCCGAGGAGGCATGAAATTGCGCTCAGGTCGCGGCATATTAGATTATTAGGAATCCACGCGCGAGTATCCGCCGACGTTGTCCCTGGCGGGTATTCCTCGTGGGATCACGGGGCAAATTTCGCGATAAATCAAACGCGGCGGAGTCACGACGGCTACGGGTCCGTTGGGACAACGGAGAATTTTCGCCTGAGCGACCGTAAAATCGTTCGGCGACGCAACCGCGTTCTTAATCAGGAAACAGATTCGAGAAACTTTTATGTCTAATTATGAATATTATTGGAAATATATTTTCGAAAAAATACAAAGAGAATAGCTTCAAAATCCGACGATAAGAGCAAAAAATTTTTCTTTGAATAAAAGAATAATTATTACGAAGTAATTATTATAAAATAAGATGATTAAAAAAAATCACTAAAAGAAGAGAATCATTAATACATTACTCTGTATATTAAATTAATATTCTATTTTGAATAACTGTTCTAAATTACGAGATGTGCAAAAATTTACGAAATTTGTACTTATATGAAAATATACCTCTCTGCATTACTAACAATATTCTTTTATCATTAAGCTAAATGCAAGATTGTAAGATTGTTGCGAACTTACAATTATCAGCGTAGTCGAAAGTTCAATGTATCATAGTACATCATGAGAGTTATTTTTAAACTTACACTACTACTATCACACATTATATTATCACCCAAATCCGAATTGCTG
Source organism: Anoplolepis gracilipes (assembly GCF_047496725.1). Taxonomy (NCBI): domain Eukaryota; kingdom Metazoa; phylum Arthropoda; class Insecta; order Hymenoptera; family Formicidae; genus Anoplolepis; species Anoplolepis gracilipes. Next base: position 5,484,408 of record NC_132974.1, read on the forward strand.
TTATAAAAAGCGAAAAAGCCGAATAAAGCTCCAATTTTCGTCTATAACTGAACCACATCGCTGCCGAATTTATTAAACCGACAGACGATGGAAGCTCTCAACGAGAAAAAGTTGCCAAGTCACCGAGAAGGAGCGTTACGAGGGAAAGAGCGGCAGTTTTGGACAAGGACAACGAGGACGAAGACAAGCTTCTCCCAGCGGGGTGAGGACGGCGAAACCGACGGGGAAAGGATCTCCTCCACGAAAGAGGAAATTGACTTCTGGCAGGTAAAGACACGTGCTCGGACTACGGACGCTGTCGTCGGTGTTCTTGTCGTTGACGTCGCTTGGTGCACGTTGTGCCATAAGCTCGTAAACGTACTTCGCTTCTCGGAGCTGCTCGTAAAAAAGCTCGCTACATACGGTGCCGCTCTTTTCCCCCTTACTCTTCTTGCCCCGTCACGTTTTCACATCGAGTTTATCTCCTTCTCTTTTCCTTCTTACAACTGCGAACACTCCCGACTAAATCCTGCTAATATTTATCTGCCTAATCTCATCGAAAATCCTTTCTTATCCTGAACAGAAATTGTTCCCATGTACAAGAAAGCAGTTACGCAGAGAGAAAGAGAAAAGAAAAGGGAGGGAGGAGAGAGAGAGAGAGAGAGAGAGAGAGAGAGATAAAGATATAGATAAATAGATAATATAGAATAGTAAAAAAAAAAGATATAGATATAGCGACAACTTTAAAGTAATAGAATTCAGATCGCTACGTAGGTGTATATGTGACTGTTTAGATAAAGAATGAAATTAATCTCGTTTTCGAAAATATGATCGTTGCATTGTAATAATAGAAATATTAATACTAATCATATTATATGAAAATACGACACAATAAAATTAGCTTTTAAAAGCATAAGTGTCTTTATGTGTGTTATTGTAGAATTAAATGTAATGAAGATTTCTGAAATAAAAAAAATATTTTATCGTGAAGTGTGTGTGTGTGTGTAACGTCAGATGAAATAATTTGTATTCGCTCGAGAAAAAATAGAAGAAACAATTGTTACTCGTCTGTTGATATCATTTGTAAAGTAATAATCTACATATTGATATTAATATCTTGATATTAATTGTAAAATAACGTTACTAATATTTTTATATTATTGTAATACAATAAACACACGATCATATTTTCGAAAACGAGATTATTTTCACTCTTTATCCAAACAGTCACATATACACCTACTTAGCGACCTGAACTACTATTTAAAAGTTGTTGCTATATCCATATCTTCTTCTTATTTATAATAACAGAATTAATTTATAAGAAAATATTTTCCATTATAACTGCAACTATAAAAAAATGCTGTGTAATATAATAAATGATACATATATAATTATTAAAAACTGATAACTTTAACTCTTTAACTAAATAATTATTTACAAGGTTTACGATTAAAATCCGATCTCAAACACGCTTTTTAACAAGAATCTATCTACATTAAACGTAAAGTTAGTCCCCCAACATTTGAAAGAAATTAAGTTTTAATACGTTATTTACTTACACATTGTTTGCACATAATTGTTGTTTTTGAATTTTTATTACACATATAGTACATACTAACTAGGAAAATAATTATTCGAAAAAAAATTTGGGAAAGTCGGCCAGTATAAAAGCAAAATTATGAAAGAAACAACATTTTTTAAAAATTTCCAATAAAATTCTATACAAATTCCGCGATTTTTCCAGATACAAAAGAAATTTCTAAGAATTCTAGGTTTTCCGTATTTTTCGGGGGATAGAATATACAGAACGTAAAATTACTTCTTCTAAAAATTTTTATTAATAATTTTTTTATTTAAGATATACTAAAGGAAAATTCAAATTGGAGTTTAATCTATCGATTAAATTAATTAAAACAAATCTCTTTCGATTAAGTTATTTAAATTTTAAAAAATTGGACACTAGTGCAAAGTTAGTTTCTGCAAATTTTTTTATTTTAATAACTATTTTTCAAGAGATGTGTAAATAAAAATTGAAAAACGCAAGCAATGTACAATCAAATGACGTAGAGAAATTTAATTTTCTCGAATGTTGGAAGGCTAACTTTACGTAGATCAAAGAATTGGTCTCGAAAGTTCAATAAGCATTTTGTTCATCAATACTCAATCTGAATCTCAGTTATCGCATCGTAATTCTATTAGAAATTAAATGAAGGAGTAATATCTCTAAAATTCTGTGCAATTTAATTAACGGAAAACTTTGAAAAATCAAAAATAAACACAGAGACGTCAAGAGATAATCGACGAATGTTCATGCAGAAAACCAGCGACAAGCGGCTGAAAAGAATTGCGAAATGACGAGAGAGAGATATAGCTTGTTATATATCGACTTTGTGTGCCAATTGACGAGACAAGGGAAAAAAAGTACATATCGAGGAAAATAACGTGTTTTTATGAGTTTGAATGTGCTCGAGTTTTCATCGACATATTTATACGAGCGAGAAAAACGCGACAAATTATAAAATCGAACGAAACGCATAGAAAACCTGCAAGCTCTAAATAGTAGGAAAATGTGTGTGATAAAAATACAAAGAAATGTTACATTATTCTACTATTCTACAATATTTGATTTGTTTTACGTGAGTTTCATTCCAAATCAATGTCAATTATCGCGAATTGAAAATGACGGCGACCGAATTTCACAGCAGAAATAATGTTGCGCTGTCCACGTAGTAGGTTGTTATATGCGGATAATATCATCGCATCGATCGGCAGCAATCGAATGAAAAAAAAGTTATCAGAGTTGAGCTCCGACCTCGTTTCTTCTCCGTTGACGTTGTCATGTTCGTGTCTTATGTAAACGCGGCTTGCTTTATTCCGGAGAATATCCCTTCGTAGTCGATTGAATCTTCGATACGTGATCCGCAGGTAAAACGAAGCAAACGAAAGGCATTCGCTCGCACTATTCGGCCGACTTTTTTCTTCTTTTTGCGTTTTGTATCGACAACGAATATTGACGACAAGAGCGCGAGTAATCTCGATACTATTCACAGGAAACAGACGTATATCCAATTTTTACGCGGTTAAGGCATCGGTTTTTCTGCCGGGCAATTTATCGCGAGATCGATCCAGGAAAGCAAATTGAAGGTAAATAAATAGATATCCGGCATTTGTTGGTTGGTCGGTGAACAAGTATTTATCGCGCCGAACAACTAAAGCGGGTGCCGAGCGTTAAACGGGAATTAATTAGCGCTTGCCGACCAGATACTTCACTCGTAACGCTAAACTCGCAAAGCTTGGCGAGCCAAACAACTGCCTGGCAACTTTTCGAAACTATCTTGCCGCTACGAAGATCAAAGAACCATGCGTCCGAGGAATTCGAGGATCAGTAGTGCGCGCGCGTATCGATGGAGACCGTTTCCGCGATGCACCGCGCCCATAACAACTGGGTTGCATCACAGTTGCGCTTGTAAACTTATGATAAAAATGTGCAAGACCTCGAGAATTAAAATATCATTAATTATCATTAATTAATACTGTATTTTATAACACAATGTGCATTCGCAACAATCGAATTTGATAGCCACGTGATCGAATTATCGAGACATTTATTAATAGATATAATAAAAATTTAATCTTCTTTAATTTCGCCTAATTGAGAATTATTAAATAAAATTGCACGATATTTTATTTCCACTTTTAGATTCTAAAGATGATGTATATTCTATTAATTCAATCAATAATTTATTAACCATTTTTTTATCTTGCCTTTTAATTTATTATCTTCTATCAATCTAATAAACGTACAAATTTTTTCAGTACCTACTGAATCTCTTAGTTCTTTGATATGTGAAATCAAAGAACTAACGCATACTTCAGAGCAAATAGCTGCATCGAAAGATGCAAATACAATTTGAGTAGTCATACGTCGAGAGAGGAACTCGTCTGCTCTTGTAGAAAATAAGCCGAAACAGAGACCGAGAGAACAGAGAGAAGAGATTGCTGAAATTCTCCGTATTTTTCGCTGCTTTAGAGATGGTCCGGCTTTGCTCAGTAAATAGCGGATCAAAGAGCGCCTATACACCGTTGATCTTCTCTGTTTCTCCGCTTTTTCACCAATCTTTCGTCCTTCCCGTTCGATCTTCGATATCCTCTTATCATTCTTATCTCCTGCCTTCCCATCTCATTTCCTCGCCATCCCGTCCAAATATGGCAATATTCAAATACTGCCTGGACATGGGACGCAATCGAGTGTAGGAAGTCGCCTCTTACAAGGAGAACAAAATCTCAAAGGATGCCTTTGAGCAATAGGTTCGCTCATCCAATCTTTCGCTACTACATATAAAAATTTATCATGCACTGAAGAGATAAAAAGAAAGAAAGAAAAAAATAAAAAAAAGAAAGATTATCGTCTGGAGATCACAGATGAACGAATTGCGTTGGAAAAATTCGCGCTCGATTATGCGCTCGTCTGTACGCGCGAAAGAATTTCCCACGAGAATATTTTCAATCTTACAAAGACTATATTTCCAATGTAGCTTTTTTTGCAGAATTAGAGGGAGAAAAGTTAAACAAAGGTGATATTAAAAATCATAACTAAAATAAACTCTCTTTTTTAATTTCCTCACATTATAATACCTAATGCATGTTACTCAAACACGAAATTGCAAGTAACAAAATTATTGAATTCTGAAGGCATAATCTGTTGTATCGATATTTTGACAATGTTGGCTCGTGCGAAAATTACCGCGAGTTTTCCAAAAATATCAGATAACTCAATACAATATATATTTGTCAGACATTGGAAACATGTCTAGAAGGATCATCGTATCATTTTGCTGTTATACAATAGCACCGTCGCTCTTCCGGATGAGATTACTTCTTAAGGAACGTTCCTGATATTACATTCCGCCACATCAAGGGGGACGGCTATCCGCCACGGAAGGCAGAATCCGATTGTGCGGTCGTCGTGGCGCTTGGGATCATCAGACTTGGATAACTGGCGCGACCGGGGCGCGGTTAGACCGGCACAAATCCAACCGATGATGTACGACTCTATGGTAAACCACGCGCGCATTAAGTGTACCTGCTATCCTCTCCCCTGCTCACCTTTCAAAACCTCGTGCCTTCCAAAATCTCGCGCCGTCAACCACCGCGACGTCGACATGTGCGACCTAATTATTCGCGCACATTTGCATGCATGTCACGACTATTATTCGGCGATTTTCGTTCTTTGTCAAGTTTTTTTTTCGGTCTCATCATTTAGTAATTTCAAATTCGAAATCAATCCTCTTTTTCACTCTATAATTAAGAGAAAAAAACACCTACATTAAGAATTACATAAAGAATTAAAATTATAGAATATTTTTAAAAGGCAGATTAATAGATTTCTATTCAAATTAATAATAATATCCAAAATTTGTTTTTAATCTGAAAAGCAAATATCAATTTTTGCTATAATTTTGTTAGAAATTTCTAGGTCAATTATTAAATATAATAAATGAATAGACATTTTATAATTAAATTTTAATCGACTTATAATTTATGGTTGTAAGCAGTATTTATTTGTTACATTTAGATGTGAATAACTTAATATAATCGATAAAATAAACTTGAAGATAATTATACATTATATTTCCCTTATATTCAATATACATAAGTAAAATACGCCGAACAATCTATAATCCTTAGAAAATTAGATTCTTAGCTAATATATGTTAATCAAATACAATAATGCGATAATTTGATGATCAGCTTATGAGAATCTAGAAAATATATACGCGACGTTAATAACCGACAATTTTCCGTATTTAAGAATCGCCTCCTCTCACATCTTCCCTCTCATCACTCTTCAGGATAAGAATCTTAATAATCCGCGGCGAGAGGTTCAACCCCGTAAAATTTAATAACATTTGATGCGCAGTGCTCGTAAATTTTACGTCATATAAAGTACACTTCATTAAACCAAGCAAAAATATGTCACCGAGTTTAAAATTGCTCGCCTCATTACGCGAGAAGCATATTCCTAATATTTAAACATTTCCAAAGATAAGTTTATGATTCGCAATTATCTCGTTCAGCACAAAATGATTTCTTTACAAGGATCTTCTGCATGCTTTCAATATTATTGAACTCGGACTTTACTTTTATAATCTAATTTGAAATATAGAAATATTTTACGTAGAAAAATTAAAATCAATAATGTCTGTAACTCTCAATTTTTTTTTCTTTATGGAAAAATTTTATTCACCAAAAAATCTGTTATTAAATTATTATATTTTTTGATTTTAGTAGTGAAAGAGAAAATTTTTATATATTTATATGTATCGTCCAATAAAAATTTCCAATAAAAATTAATTATCTTTTCAAAAATATAAGTTGTTAAAATTCAATATATATATCATGTCAAAGATGCCTAGCAGTTTAAAAATTGTCTATATGTACACGTATAATAAATTTTAAAATTGTCAGTCTCATAAACTAAAGAGCTCTAATGAAGAGAATATTTATTTCCAATTGTACAACTTTATTCGCTATAGCATATGAATCAGTAAACATTTACTGCTTTTATCAGAAAACTCTCTTACCCGCGTACGTCATAATTCTACCTTATTAAACGTAAGTAGGTAGATAATAGCAGACTATTTCAAATTTTAATTTTACTCGATGAATCCGATACTCATATATGTATAATCTAATACAATGTGCATAAAGTCATTAAAGTGATTTAAAATAAAATCGTTTAATTGTATATATATATATATATATATATATATATATATATATATATATATATATATATACTATAACTTATTAAAATATTTATAATTACTAATAAAAAAAGATTAAGACCTTAAAGTAACATTTGTTTTGTAAATAATAAATTCATGTAGAGATTGCACATCTCCATTTCTCTTTTATTGCGTACATTTGCAAAATAATAATATTTATAATAATGAAACGACATCGTGTTTAGATAATTAAAACGCATGATATGCAGTACAACGATTAATCTAACGTGTCAAAATTTCCAAAATTATCGACATAACACGTCGCAAGATACATGGCGCGAGTAGGCACGGCGGGGACCGAGAGAGCACTTCGTCGTCGAGGAACAATAGCTCGTTTGGGGTCGCGTAGCTATGCAATGTATGACGTATCGTCCAATACCCTTGGTACACGGTAGCGTAGAACTGCCGCGCCGTATGGTTCCTACCCGGCCAGCTTGCCTACGGCAGATCCTGCAACTCTCAGCGGCCATCGTACCTCTCCCACGAGATCCTGATGTGAAAGAGAAGGAGGGAAGAGGGGAATTGTGCGTGTAAGTGGCTGTCGGAGTGCGAGTGCAGAATTGCGTACGCGATGGCTAATTAATCCAGCAAATCTGGACGCGTTCGTGCGTCGGGTCTAATTGCGTCATGCGCGTTTAACATATGCGTGTTTAACCTTCGCCTGCGGCAATTTCGATAATGCATATGCTTCTTCATTTGCGATATACGAGAATATAATATTGAAGTAGCCAATGCATCAATTCATGAGTACATATATTACATGAATTTTTATGTTATATAATAATGCTAATAAGATCATTTAATCCAAAGAATTATAAAACGAAAATTATTTCTAGCGTATGAATAAACATTAAATGTTCAGTATTATACTCAAAGCATAATCGCAATACAAATATCGCAATAATATACGTAGTTAGTTACATACCTATACACACGGTAATTATAAACGATCACTGTCAGTTATATCAGTAGTAACTGTCAGTCATCTCTAAGTTAAACTTGATCGCGCGATGTAACACCACTTTGTGGTGAACGACATCACTACCTTAACAATGACGAAAGCTGTACAGATATTAACTGGATATCGCTAACAATGAGAATGGATACATAACTAGACAAATGCCTATCTTTAGACTTATTGTTAAATTTAAAGCATATTAAATATAATAATTATATATATAAATATATACATTGATGCATAATTTCCTTTCAAATTCATGAGAACAAGAATTAATGTATAAAAGTATTTTGATTTCATAAAACTTTTTCTCTCTATGATAATTTTTTCTTTATTTTTAAGACTTTAAAAATATGCGATCTCGGAAATCTCTTTCTTTCTCTTAAAAATAAACTAATTTTGCTACTTGATGCAGATGCATCTCATAATATAGTAAACGTAAAATATGAATAATGAGAGCGAGTATTTTTTTTTTTTTTTTTACGAGAATTGTCTAGCGAGAAAACAAAATACTTGTGATATTTATTCAAATTCCAGACTCATTCACGGCACGTAAAAATTTGCATGAATTGCGATAACGAGAAGCCGAAAAGGACTCGTTTGAGAGAATGTAAGGAGGGAATTTTAGAGAACCGTAATCACCACTGGCTTTGTTCGATGTTGCCCGGAATCAAATCGTGAATTACTCAGCCGCACACCAAGTTATAATCCGGTTTCATTATTACTTTACGAAATATTCTATTCGGCCAAATAGTTTATTCGTACGAAGATGTACGTATGTCCAACGTACAGATATTAGATGTGATGTGAGATTCATCATCACGCGTTACAGCCGTCCTTTGATTAATATTACGTTATGTATAAACTTTGAAGCTGAAACTGATTGCGGTGAATTGTACACTAATTATGAATATATATCATAAATGAAAATATATATATATACACTATATATGGAGAGGGAGAGAGAGAGAGAGAAGAAAAGAAAGAAAGAGAGTAATATATGCTATTATTTTTTTGTTAAATTATATTTTATTTATATAGAACTAACATAAGTTCATTATTTTTAAAAATTGATTTTCTATGGAAGACAAACTAGCGCAATAAGTCGAGTTTAACAATATATTGAAGAAAAACGAAATGTATATTGCTTCTAAGATGACTATTTACACATCTCTTTCTTTATTACTTATTTATATAGAATTACTACCAATTATATTTAATTTATCAATTTCTATTAGTTTTCTAATATTTTCTAATATTTTTGTATTGGGATATGCAATTAATAATGTATTATTATGAATGATGTAAAATAATTATGTAAAGCAAAATAATGTAAAACAAATGGCAACATTAAAGACGATCTAATGTAAGGTTAATCAATAGCGATGCAAATAGTAATGCAAATTGTGTTCCCTTAATAAAGACTGTACACTGAATGTATTTGCAAAATTAATGAAAGAGAACACTGTCCTTGCCTATAGTATTGTATTATTTCACTGACGTATTGGAAAAACGATGTGAATAACTCAGTCACAGACAATCGTCTCCTCGCTGATGCATATCAGTAGTAAAAGCTATACATAGTCAGCCAATCGACGACGAATTATTTCAAATAATAATAGAAAAATAACAATCTAATAATAGATTAATTTATTAACACTTCTGCAAGAAAACGTCTTTTTTAAATGTTATTTTAAATTTATTTTTTTTTTCAAATTAAATCAAAATTATTTTCAGCGCGTTCACAACTTTCATAAAAAGATTTTACATGATGGAAACTGAATTATAAAGCAAGAAAATATACAAAATCATGTATATATAAAATTTATAAGTAATGTAATAATTAAAAATTTTTAAATATAACAAATATTAAAATTAGAAAATACTGAAATACTTAATCGTATAATTTTTCCATTAGAATATCACATCCGATAACATTTCACATGAGCAGAATCTTTTTTTCTATAGTTGCAATCAAAAAGATCTGCTTTTTATCCAGGTCTTTATCAATCCACAAATTGCGAGAGAAGGCTACAGAAAAGCAATACAGTGACGAACTCGAGAAGTGACACACAGAGTGTAGATGGCGAGCGTGTCAGATTTCGTCGTGCATCAGCGAAACCGGAATGTCACCCGGTGCCGAAAGCGGGACAAAGGAGGGAATCAAAGAGAGAGAAAGGGATAGAGTGCCAATCGAGAGTACGTCCGAGCACTCGATGTTCGTCCGGACCTTCGATAGTGACCTGACAGCATACGGCAGTGAATGTTTCTCAATGGAGAACGGACGTTCGAGAAGGGTTGCTGGGGCGGGAAATGAGGCTGAGAGAGGGAAAGGGCAAAGGGAGAGAAAGGGCAGAGGTTCGGGACTTCGAAAGCGGACCTACAGAGTCCGCTATGAGACTGGTTATACACTACGGGCATCCCGGAGCTCGTTAGCACCGGTAATTGTCACTTGTTAGGTGCTACGTCCTTCGTCCCTCTTCTATTGCCCTCTCTCTCTCTCTCTCTCTCTCTCTCTCTCTCTCTCACTCACTCACTCACTCACTCACTCACTCACTCACTCACTCACTCACTCACTCACTCACTCACTCACTCACTCACTCACTCACTCACTCACTCACTCACTCACTCACTCACTCACTCACTCACTCACTCACTCACTCACTCTCTCTCTCTCACTCACACACACACACACACATACACTCTCTCTTTCTCTCTCTCACTTCCAACTTATGCGATCTGTCCTTTCTTCTCTTCCGAAGCTCTTGGAAAGCCTCGACACGGACGAGAGCTTTTTCGAAAGCACTTCACTGTCGAAAGCTCGAGACTAGTTCGAGGCCAACGAATTCTTCTATTTATCCCCGCACTGTCGTCGCTACAACATTTTCCCTTCTTTCTTCCCCATCCCAACATACTCCACACATACACATCCTGCTTGTTACAATAACCGCGCAAAAAATTACGCGATCGAGAAAAGTGAATACTGCTCGCGGTGATTTTTGCTCGTTCGAGAGTATATCGATTGATTAACGCTTCGGCGAAGTATTTGATTTGTTAACTCATTTATATCAGAGATGCACTGAAAATGCGTGGTGGAAGTGTAGGATATCGATAGAATATTACCATGATCGAACTTACTCGACAAAATCGACAATAATGCTTGGAACTCGCATCATTCCTGCGACGTGATAGAATATACAGTGGCTTAATCTCACCAAATTATTAAGAAATGTGCTACTATAACATAGAGGGATCATAATACGTAGAAAAACTTCTTATATGTAAACACACATACTCTCTCTCTCTCTCTCTCTCTCTCTCTCTCTCTCTCTCTCTCTCTCTCTCTCTCTCTCTCTCTCTCTCTCTAAACATCATCTTAAAATTAAAAATATCGTGTATTAATAAATAAAATATTCGATTACTTTATAATAGTTGTAATTGTTTGAAAGTATTAAAAGTCAAATTAAAAAGTTCAGCAAACCGACATATAATTTTTTAAATCATAATTTTTCATCGTATTACTAGTATACAAAGTAATATTTAAAATAAATCATTCATCTAAATTTATAAAAAAAAGAAAGTTTTAGTCCCGGAAAAATCGCATAATTCCATAATTTTTCATCGCAAAGAGTCTTTCGGAATGAATTTCTGACAGAATGTAGAACGCGATTTCCTAAAGCTCCCGCCAGTCTGCAAAGTAATGATCTATATGACAAGCGAAAACGGTATTTTTTAAAAGAGTTCTCGTCCACTCAACAAAGTAGCATTGCATAATCTCTGCAAAGTAGAATTAGGCTCTGGACTTTTTATTATTTTTTACATTATGCTATGTCAGTGATATAATTTTTCATATCAGACCGAAAACAAAAAGGAAGAAAGAAAAAGACAAACAAAAAAAGAGAAAGAAATTTGTGTTTAATAATCTATTATAATTTAAAATGAGATATTTCATGACATATCACAAAATAAATATGACACGTAAAACTTTAGAGATAATTTTAGAGATAATGCTCTCTCCCTCCCTCTCTTTCTCTCTCTCTCCTTCTCTCTCTCTCTCTCTCTCTCTCTCTATATATATATATATATATATGCTATAATATACTTAAAATAATATTTACAGTAACATACATGATACAAAAAAAGGAAAAAAAAAGAAAAAATTTTGCAGACTGAAAAAATATCGAATATATAGGTACTATAGCCGTTCTACATATATATGTAGTTTTCATAAAAAAAGCTACACAAATACTGTTATTATTAATCACTGATTACGAGATAAAGAACAAAGGCTAAATAACTGAGATAAAGGACAAATAATCGAAATCGACAGAGTCTAAAATAAAAAACGTAAAATCTAATGAGTTCAGCAACGGAAAATGGAATTTGATTACTTGTATCATTATGTTTCTTTAGTCTATATTGATATTTTCAAAATATAATTCTTCAATTCAAAGAAAACATATCCTTACTTAAACAACGTTTCTTACTTAAAATATAGAAATTTATTCGAAATAAATGCGTACATTACCAGAAGAGTTGGTTTATTCCAACATGAAAAATTAGTGATAAATGTTTCACGGGTTTATGCATAACCATGTCTTTCGATAAACATCAAGCGCAGTTTTAGTATCGATATATTCGCCGTAACTTCCTGTTTATATTGCTTGGAAACAGCATACCGACTAAAAAATAATGTTACACACCATTTTGTTATATGCGCAATCGTGTAAATGATAATTATTATTTCCTGACTGTGATATCCGAGGAACGAGATAAATAAAAATTGTTTGCAAAAAAATGTTTACATGACAAATAAATATGCTAAATTTTAAATTAATGTTAATGCTAATATATTATAATACAAATTATAATGCATATTATAATGCGATTATAAGTATATAGCTATTATCTATTCAATAGAATAAAATAGTAGAAAATTTACACGCGAGTTTTTGCCACAATTTTCAAGAACAAAGAATATTGTCGCAAATATATATATGAATTTTCCTATGAGAAATCCGAGAACATTGAATTAAATATAATAATGTGATACAAAATATCGTAGAATATGGAACGTCAAGCAAATGTATCGGCAAATTAATTTAATAGATCTATTTCAGCGTCACGCAAAAATAAGTCTCGAAGAAAACTCGTGGAGTGTTTTCTTTTCATGAAAAAAAACAGTGAAACAACTGTACCGCACAGCCATCTATGCTGATTAAACCATTAATACAAATACGAATAAATATAGATGTAATTATTAACTTACGATTTTTTTAAACAATTGAAAATAAAACGAAAGGAAAGAAAAAATTAGTTTATTAGTTTTTTTGCGAGCAAATCCAAACAAAACCAGGCAAAATAATATCAAGCAAACTTGGGAAAAGAATTTAACAATACAATAAAATGACAAAAACACAAGTGTAATGTAAAAGTTTAAAAATAAAAAAAAAATATTAAACACATAGATAGAAAAACATGAAAAAGAAAATTTAAAAAATAGCAACTCACAGGAAAAATGACAAATTATAAGACTTGAATAATAGGCGTTGTTAGTTATAAATTAGATTAACACGTTATTAAAAGCACAAGGTTTTATGCACCATCATTTGCGCGTACAAGGACGAAGGCTATCACGAACGCACGAATCGTATTTTGTTAGCTGTTGTTTCCTCTCTGCCGTTCCCGCGCCAACCCCCTCGCAATCCCTGCTACATACGAGGGCAACGTGTTTAAACGCGAAATCGCGCCATTGTCGCTCGGAGTACTTATGCGCGCGAACACGCGCCCGTAAAACGTTCCTCGTATTTGGCCGGCGTGATTCGCGCATGATTTCACCGACACGTTCGCCGTACCGTGTATTGCCAACACATGCCCTGGAAAATCATTCGCCAGCGGGAAAATACATCCAATGACGCGAAAGCAGGAACAGACATCGAAGAGGCACTAACAATCGTCGTAATCACGATAATGTATGCATACTATGATCATTAATGACGGAATAATGTGGCGTACACAAAAGTAGACAGATCAAATCATTTTATCTGACATTACAACAATTAATATTTATAATTACAACGATTAATATTAGATAAAGCTTGAACTAACATTACGAAATGTGTGTGAGCAGATTAATTATTTCGTTCATAATTAAAAATTATATCCTCGTGAAAAAATTATGTAATCATCATAAATATAATATTCATAGATTGTTTACCTTTGTTATGTCTTTTATTATTTAAAAATTTTAAATATTCATTTATCAGGATCGTGTGAGCGGACATAATAATGATGTGGTATGGACCACATTGAATAGAATTCTGCATAGAATCACGAAAAATAACAAAAGATATCACATTTATATTAAAATATATAATTATATAGAATATTATTAGTTCTTTTATCATCGATACATATACCTATACTCTTCGCATGTGTCAGGATGGATAATATTAGGAGGCTTAATAGAAATGAGCGTTTCAGGGGTTCGCTCGTAATGAGACGAATTATTGGTGTGATTAGCGCGAGCAACGAAGCGATGATTGAAAGCGCAAACAAAGTGCAACGATGCTCGCAAATAACCGAGCGATTTATCTCACTGATGTCATACAATAACCAAACTAGGAACATGTTACGTTATATATTATACATTGATCTAAATTTGCTAACTTTATTCCCATTATTCTCTTAATTACGTTCCTGCAATTACAAGAAACTTCGTCAACTAAAATTCTTCCGATATAAATATAATTTTATCAGTAAATAAAAGTTCAGATTTTTTTTTTAATCAAATATTATGCAATATTTCTCGATGTTGAATTTAATCAAATTTGCATCCTAGACAAGTGTTGCATGAAATTTGTCAACTAAATTTGTCTGACTTTCGCGATAGCTAACGCACGTATATGAAGAAGCGTATGTTTCCAATTCTCTATCTATCTCTCTTTCTCTCTCTCTCTCTCTCTCTCTCTCTCTCTCTCTCGATCCGTAATTCGAGATTATTTGTGCGTGGCACGCGATGACCGCACGCATAATAATTAACGCAATGCTGCGGTGGAGTACGTTTTTGTAATTCGATATTTAGGATCGCGCATGCCGCGCTCTCGTTGGCGCATCCAGGACGTAATTACGAATTCAATATGTTTCACCATCATCGTTTCACTATAAATTATCGCTAGATTCATATGTTGAAAACCGACTCGAGCGAGAGCCACACTAATGACGTAAGACAATATCCATTAGTTTTCTGTGACTCGAAATGACCCAAAAAACTGACGTTTTCTTCCCTCCGTTTAATTTGAGCAGTTTTCTGGATTAAAAACGAGAAAAAGTATAAACTTCGGTATAAGAAAAAATAAATAAGCAATTTGTAAAACTGCTGTACAAGATATTTCTAAAAGGCTATAACAGCAAAATTACTAAATAAGAAATTCAAAGAAAATTGTCAAAATCGACCACGAAAACATTTGTACAGCTCTAAATTTATCATCGATGAACTTTGTGAAATATGAAGCACTTAATGTCTTCGGAAATATTTGTAACTTCCGCATACTGGAACCATATAAAATCGATTCGACACAGCTGTATATTCTCTCCTTGGTAAAGGAAACTGCTTCACACAAATCTAGTGCATATCTAAACCTCGATTGCGGACAAATGTAACAAACGTCATGTGGGAAACAATTAATATTACGTGAGGAATATATCATGTAAAATCACTGTGAAAATCATAATAAAATTTAAAAATTTTAATAACTATTCAAGATTTTTTTATTATTAATATATACAACAGGAAATCTACAAGTGTATACATTAAGATTACATATTAGTTTCAAGAAATATCAACATATCATAAATATTTAAAAATTAAGCAAAATTTAGCAGCTTCCTGTTATTCTTAATAATACATTTTAAATGAATACTAAATAATGCGTGATATCCATATTATTCACTATACATACATATGTGCGTCTCGCATATTTGAACTTCCGTAACTGTATGTACGTCGTCCGTAAATTTTCTATAAAGCGGAAAAGAAGTCTGCCGTGAAGAAAAATCTTTGTGTAAATGCAAATTCGAAGCAAGCACATACGCGCGTACGAACATACACTTGCACTATTACATACATGTATTTTATGTGTTTTCGAGGGACAGCCTCAATCCCGACGAGCAACAACTTGGAATAAAAGTTTCGTATTTTCCTCGTATGTTCCTGCCCTCTTCTCTCGAGCGTTACCTAACCGACCCATAACAGTGTCTCGCATCCAAGTAAAATACTCGACAGACACTAAGTAAATATGCGAATGGGTTACATTGAATTTGTGAATCCACAAACAGCGCACGGAAACTTTTACGTACAATAGATATTATTGTCTGCTAAAAGATTCACGAGGATAAACATCGAGAAACTCGATAAATGACACGTAATTTCATTCGCGTAAGTTACAAATGGAATTGTATTATCATTATTATTGTTACAACAATGGGAAAAAGTTATACTGATGAGCGAATTATTAAATTGTAATTTTCTTTTCACTGTAAATTTTTTTTTTCACTGTAAGTTATATAAATTTTCATTTTATTCAGATTTATATAACTGTAAGTCCGTGATTCCTTCCAATTTACAAAACTCCTTCAAAATCTTATCATTTTAGAAATTTCTTGAAATTTAACAAAAATTTAAACGAGTAAATATATTCGCGATTGCACAACATCGAAAAGAAGAAAAGGTTCGCACGAACGGCCTATTGCATTATCGACACGAGAGTGTAATTAATTGTTGACGATAAACTGTAACGTACGCGGTCAATTGCAAACTGACCGAAACATCGACAGTTTGTCAGCCGGAATGTGGGTTGCCGCAATAATTTCTGACGTGTTTCGCGCGTCGCGCGCCCTGACGAATAACGTATCGTCCTGGGCGTAAAATGGATCCGCGTAATACTAGCAAATCGAGGTGCGTAAAGCGTAATTGATCATTAGTGACAAATGACTGTCAGCGACTCTATCGTGGCATCCGTCGACCGCATGCCTACGAAACATTGCGTTAAATACGGCGATTTGTCAATTTTGCGTTGGTTGCAGCTGCGTGAAAATGCGTACCCTGCATGATTGACGATTCTCCTGCGTGTGTTTCTTTTTTTTTTTTCAATTAATTTCAACAACGCGATTACTGCGATCGATCATTTTCAAATCCCGACTGATTAAATTATATCGCTACCGATTCGTTAATATTCACGTTTTTACTTCCGTTTGTAGAAATCGCAATATAAATTTAGATGAATATAAATTGTTCATTTTAAAAACAAAAAACCTTAATAAAAAAATATGTGATTGAAATGTTTGGAAGATTTCTCCGTTTAACTTATTGAAATAAACTTGATTATTAGGTATGTATCTATATGCAATATTACACTAATTGAAATTATGATTTCAAAGTGTGATTTATAATTTACAAATTATATTTTCTAAATATGTAAAAAATAAATAGGGTAGATCATATAAATATAAATGAAGTTAATAATAAATATAAATAAATGAGAAAGAGAGAGAGCTCGAGAGAGAGTATATAAAATATTTATAGATACTTATTATTTAACTTTGATCTCTCGTAAACAATTCACATAATGTCACATCCATGTATTAAATTGACATGAAATATAGAATTGCGGACACGTATCGTTCTGACATATGTATTGAGTATTTTCATCATTATTTTACTTCTCCAAATCGATAAGACAGATGTTAAAAAAAAAAAAAAAAAAAAAAAAAGAACTTTGAGATCTTGTATTTTACAAATCACGAAAGTTACCGTCACAAAAAAAAAAAACACGACGCTGCCAACTCTTCTTTTGCGACAATACAAAATTGTGACTCGACTAACGCCCGCGAACTATAACTATTTTATCGTGAATTCAAACTTTGTGTTACATACGCACGTAGGATGATATGTGTGACGTATAATCGTACACGTGTTCATACATAATCTATAAAGAACCGTATCGGCAAATGGTGAGCGAATTATTTTTTTGTTCATTATGCGCGTTTTCCGTCATCTAATAAAGAAAAAAAATAAAAGAAGGCTCTTAGAATTTAAACAAAACATTAATAAAAAATAAGCAAATAAGAGCCAAATATCGTAATAGTGCGCAATTATTTCATTTAAGCAATCTTATTTAGGGCGCGTTCGGGGAGACACTAGCGCTACGTATCAAATCGTATTATTATCACATAAAAATGTTCACCGGTTACTATCTATTTATTTTAGATACTAAAATAAATTATTTTATGATAGAAATATATTTTATCAATATATTCCTCGTATATTCCAAAAATTTTATCTTCGACATTGAGTCATTAAAGCAGAGATAGATTAAAACGAGATTAGGCGGTTGGCGTACTATACGCGCTACAACACGACTATTCGAGGATTATTTATCGAGGAATGAGTATTAATTTACATGTCATTAAACAAACGTGATCAATTTCATCCCGTCTATAGTAACGAAATAAATATATTAATGGGCCGCAAGTAAAATGTACTGACTACGTTTATAACTAACGAATTACGCAATTATCATCAGTAACGTTAAATTAAATAACACACTGCAATATTGATTACAAAGATTTAATATCTGTGACGCATACACAATTTCGAACGACCATGCGTTTCGTCAAAAACCCGGACACGTTTCACTAGTTTCCACGAATAGATAATATTTCAGATCTGTCCTCAGATGTGGCAAAGCGATCGTCTTGCGTACACGCGCGCACTATATTGAGATAAAATATTCTCGAAGGCACTCCACGTGATTCGTATAAAACTGCAAGGCAAACTCGTAAGCAGGGAAGAGTATCGAGTGGCACGCGCTCGGAACGGTACCATCGAACTATCGAAGAGATTTACGAATCCTGTGAATCGGTCGAGTAATAAGCTTATATACGACGTGAATTATTGAAAGGGATGTATAGACAGTGAATGTACGTTTCGTGATATATATCGTTAATCGATATGTGTCGCGAGAAAATTCAGTAGTAAGCCTACGAAAGAACGACAGAAGCGAAAGAATGTTTTGAATTATTAACATATGACAATACGTTAAAAATAAGATAAGTCATTTCATTTTTTTGTCAAACTAAAGAATAACGGAAACAAACATACATTTGTTTTTCTAGTTTTCAACTGAGATTTTCAATTTCCGTTCGAGACTAACAGAAAAGAACGAAACTGCTAAAATATTGATCAATTTTTGTCGCCTCGAAAATCGATGCATATATGATGTTGTTTTCTTCCTGCGTCTAGATAATCCAAAGCGACGCGTACCGTTCGATATTCTTGTTGACATTACAATCGAGCAATATTTGTTTGATTATCGATCAATACATGTTATTAGAGGGATATATGTAACATAAATAATCTTTTGAGTGTCAAATCCGCGAAAACACGACATTACAATTTCTGTGTCTAAAATATTACGAATAATAACATAATTGTACTTATCCATATTTTTCGAAAAGAAAGTTTATATCATTTCATTGTTAAATAATCTTTATTTAGAGATTATTTAAGGATAATTCGTCAAAACTTGTCTTTAAAGTATTCTTTTCATCCGTCGGAACACTGGTCGTTATATATTTTACTACCTTATATAAATCGGTGGGGGATCAAGAATTATTTCTATTATAATAATTAAGGTTGAGGTTAGAATGACGCTCGCGACACTTTTCAGTGCCGCCGCGGCCTTGACACTCAAAGGATTATACAACGTGTCGATCGATAGCGCGAGAGTTCGTCGTCCTTTCTTGGCGCCTCGGGGCCGATCGTCAAAACATTCGAACGTATTGTCGGGAAAGAGAATGAGAAAGAATTACACACTGATATTTACATAATCGACGTATGCTGTTGCGGTCTATCAGCCTCGCCAGCATTGCGGTGATGGTGGTTGTTGCTGTTGTGGTTATTGCTGCCGCTTAATCCTTGCACCTGTGCACTAGTGGCGATAGTAGTCCTTGCTGGCTGCCGGCTCGCGCTATCCTTCAGTATCTTGGTCGCGCTCAACGGCGTGGCTGTCACGCACATTGTTCCACGCGTGGCTATTGATATCACCTCGTCGGTATCACACACACTACGAGCCGGTAAGCTCGACACTCCGCGCGAGGGAGAGTACGCGATCTCTCAGCTCGGCCAAGACATCCGGACTAATGACGCCGACAGTGACGACGAGGACGACGTGACCTTAACGCGACGCCATACGCGACGCGACGGTACACGAGACTGCGTTCGCCCGCTCGGATTCGCAGATCCGTCCGTACCGATAGTGAGCATCAACGCGGAGAATAGATCGCGGCTGATGTCAAAAAGTAGAGAATCGGGAAGAAAAGGTGTGCGCACGAGCCGCGACGACGAGCCTTTCGCCTACGTGTATGATAATCCGGGGGCGCGCGCGTGTAAATAATATACTTCTCGTGTAATATACGCCGTGTACACGACCGCAGATCCCACCTCGTGGCGCGCCGCGGGCCTACTGAGTGACTGATTGACTGAGTGACTGCCGCGAGCCGTCCTGCGTGGGTGCACACGCGGTCTCCGGCGTACGCCGGGGTTAACGGCGCACCGATTGGCTCGATCCAGGGGCAAGTCCGCATGGTAGGGCATCGCGGGCCAATAGGGCGCCGCGGCTGCCGGAGCGACTCTTTGCGAGTCACGGCCGACACTTGGTCGCGAGCCGTCGCGCCGTACGTTTCGTGTTGTGTATCGCTCCTGTGGGACTATTTCAAAGGTTTATTTCTTCCTCTCTCACTCACTCTATCGAAGGATACAAACTTCGCGTATCGTGCGATTAGGTGATTAGTGTCTTGTTGGAGAATATGAAATAGAAAGAAAATCGAATGTTTTTCATTAGAAAAAAGCATTTCTTTTTTTCTTGATTCTCTCGGTTTCTTTTCTTGGCGTTCGCGTGTGTAATACTAATCGATAACGAGAAGCAAGAGAGTCAGGTTAGAGAACATGGAGCTAATGTGTTCTTCTGGGAATATCGCCACACGAGTAATTTCGATTCTGAGCGGTCGAATTACATTTCGCATATTACGTTACATCTCGTAATTCTTCGTATGCTTAAAGAATCGATAGTGTCAGTGTCGCTTCATATGTGTGATTGATTATTTCTCGCAGTTATTTTTTCGATTATTCGCTTTTGCTTGATATAGTGCAAGTGATTTAAATCCGTATAGATAAAATTGTATCAATATATTTTTGTAAAATTTGTTTCTACACGTCGCGTGTTTTAGTCGCGTACTTTTCAATAAATTTTACTGATTTTCAATTTTTATCTTTCATCGATACTGTCATATACTTTAACACAGTTCTTCGATATATTGTTGCATTTTACCGCAAAAGTACGCATTTCCGTATTTAGATTTTATTGGTACTTTCATCAATAATACTTGCAATTTGCAATTTTATAAATATTATGCCATTCGAGGATTGATCAAAAAAGTTCTCTTCTGTGAATTTTTGTTTGTCATATTGTATCGATATTTATTGCGATTGGATACCAAACGTTATCCTTTCTTCAACACGTGAAAATGATCGATGTCGCGCTGACTGACAGATGCACGTGTCATCCACGTTAAAAGTACTCTTCACGTCGAATTTAACCTGTTTTCGATTCAAACATTGCTTGTACGGCTACGATGATACGTTTTGCCATAGTTACAATCA
This sequence comes from Anoplolepis gracilipes, assembly GCF_047496725.1. Lineage (NCBI taxonomy): Eukaryota > Metazoa > Arthropoda > Insecta > Hymenoptera > Formicidae > Anoplolepis > Anoplolepis gracilipes. Next base: position 5,505,856 of record NC_132974.1, read on the forward strand.
CTATTTTATGAGTCTCGTTTCGTAAAACTTTTTATTGTTTCATCGTTGATATACATTCTCGCATAATTTAAATACATATCCATTTCGTTAAAATCAAACAAGTACTTCTTAAACTTGTCAAGTTTAAAAATTTACAGCACCGAAATGCATGGAAATTTAAATAAAAAAAAGAAATAGAAATAATTTTATAGATTTTTTCTTTAAACAAACTTTTGCATTTAATACACATTTTTTTAAATCATAAATTCAGAGTTTTTGGCTTTATTTTTCTTAAGAAGGATGTTTATTGCTAAAAGAGTATTTCGTGTTTTAACAAGACACGATATAGTGAACAGTTAACACGCTTGTAAAAAAATTGACATTTGGCCGATTTGGAGTTCTTGGATGAATTTTAGACGTTTCGTTTCGAAATTTCTACTAAATATACAAAAACAAATAGCATCAATATTCGCGTAGAGCAGTCGCCTTATGGTCGTTCTGATTTATAGCTCGAGGTGCATTTCCATACATGCAATTTATATTCGTGATTCCTATATGCGAAAATATCTCGGAGGATATTAATTCCGCGATTTCTATACATCTCTGCGCGCGACGCATCATCGAGCGCATCGCTTTGTGAACGCCGATTGAAATGTAAATGGGAAAAAGATATATATCGATAACAGAGACGTATTCGCATATTACGTGAGTTTCCCCTCACGATTATTCGTGCGTTTCTACATCAATGATGACAGTTGGTTTTAGGTTTATATCAAAACTATATGAGACATGAAAAACGTTACGAAAAAGCCTATTAACTATAAATATAACTTGTGTTAATTATGTGCGATTGAAAATAAACAATCTTACCTATTCTGTTAAGTGATAAAAAAACCTATATGTAAAATAATTTCTCTAAATACATATATATATTTTTAATTACTTTCTCGTAATATTCGTTAGACTTTAATTTTTTTTTATAATAATAATTAAAAGAAATTACACACTTTATGAAAATATATCCTACTGACAAGTATTACCACAAATGAAAATGTTACCTAGAACTACATGAAAATTCTGAGAATTACATAATAATACCGATAATATGAAAGAGAGTTACATGAATACAATAAGCAGACAAATTACGTGCTTGTCCCTGCAATTTTCCAGAACTCGAATACAATAAAGACTGCTGCTTACCTCCAGAACTCGATGTTATTCTTCTTATAGAGCTATTTTGTGATCGTTCATCCGAACCGAGCGTTTGAAAAAAATAATTCGGGAATGTAAATCATACGCAACGTAACTCTGCACGAACAGAAATAAATTACAGACCCAAGGTTTGTAATCAATACTTTGAAATGTCAAATGCAAGTTCTTACAGGTTTCCTGAGGATTCGCCGACACATCTGGATAGTAGCCTGTGTATATTTGCTAGAAAAAAACGATTCTTTTTTCTTCTCTTTTTCTCTTAAACGTTCCATTTTCAACGGCGCACGCAAGCCGAGCTGACCAGGTGCGGATTTCCAGACCTCTTCCTGCCTCGCGACCTCCATTGCCCCCCTAAATGCGTCTTTCACGACTCAGTAGATCGCCCTTTACCACACACAGTCCCCCTTTATATCACCTATTAACTTCGACTCTTTATAATATAGGTCTGCCCTGCGTCTCGCCAGATCTTATCGTACATGGACAGGCCTGCCGACGACAGCGAAATTGGATTTAACGAGATTGTTTGACGGACGAGTGATCACGTGTAAAAATATTACACGGTGATTAAACGAGGGATTGGGAAACGATACATAAAGCGTTTTAGAACCGTGATTTTAAACAATGATTTCTTTGCATATATTTAGAAATAATCTTCTTGTTGGAGAAAGTTCATTACTAATTAATATTATCTTTTATATATAAAAATACTGTTAAAATATTACATCAACTTAAGCTTAGATATATGTTTTCTCATTTCTTAACACAGAATTATATAAATAATTATTTATATAATTATAACGACATTTTATAAATATACCTATATGTTTGTATATTATTATTTTTCATTATCCTTGAATAAAATTCAAAATTTGCTGAATTAAACAAATAACTGTGCTAATTATTATTCCAATCTTATGCAATGCAAATAGAAAATTTTAAAATTTGCACAAAACTTGCTTTGAAATAAAAATTAACGTAGGTCTACTAATCTATGCGTTTGCAATTATTATTATAATTTTGCAAAGAGATAAAAACAGTACTTGATAATATGTATGTGTGTTATATGAAAAAAAGAGAAAACTTACATCTCTGAAAATATATTTATTTTATAAAAACATTCTAAAAAACAAATAAAATATATTTCATATGTTCGACTCCATGATATTAGGAAATAATTCAACTTAAACGTAAATATGTACTACTTTAAAAAAATTATATTCTAATTGCAGATTACATATTGATCTTTCCCTTCCTCGCACTTTTTATTCATGTTCTCAAATATATATAAAAGAATATAATAAATCCTCCAGATAATTAAATCTTTTATGCAGTATTTTATCAAGTATTATCTCATTACATACTGGAATAACCAACTAAGCGAATATTAAAAATATAATGGCGTTGCACACAGGAGGCCACATTGCAGCACGTCAGTGGTCCAGCCTCCAATTTGTCGGTTAGGTTTCTCTTTCCTCGTTCCGAAGTGATTTTCGACGCGAGACGCGGCCCTTTTGATGGTCAACAATGAGCGACGGTCTTTCACAATGTGCAACGACAAAGTCGACTCCGTCGACGACGACAATGAGTACGTGCATTCGTTGTTGCCAAGAGTCTTTGAAACGTGCGGTAGGTAGATAGTTAAGCACGAAAATATTCTAGGAGCTCACTCTTGGAACGCGGGCGGTCTTTATTGAATGACGTGTCGGTATATTTCAAAAACGATAAATATCGTAATTTTTGCCGAAAGGTATTATTCTCGCCTTTGTTGAAAATGGATTGTCCTATTTCGAAGGCGGAAAATTGACTGACGTATGAAATCGTTGTGAAAATCGGCTTACCGAATTTTTTCACGGCTAAGCTCCGTTTCGCAAAATAGAGTCGTTATGCGGTCAGACAGACACGAAACAAATAAAAAAAAATGTTTGGAAATATATGTATATACAACTACATGCCTAATTATTTAACACTTTATACAATAAATTTAGATTTTCTATGAAATTCTTTTTCAAATTTATTTCTTAAAATGTGAAAAAAATAAAATGTACAAAAATCTATTCCATTCAAAGATTTAATTATAATTAAATATAAATTATAACGGATATATCCTATTCTGATTTTCAATTATTTAGCACTATTTTCAGTGCACTATTTTCTTGCAAAAAAAAAACTTATTGTTTAATTTATCCACAATTGACAAAATTATCTATATAAAATAAATGATTTTTTGAACTCTTGAAAATCTGGAATATACCACGAGATCTACATGGACTCTCCTTAATTACTCAGCAGTAATGTTCTCGCAAGCTGCAAGTAATTTGCGGTTCAAGTTTTTAATCACAAAACGCGGCCGCGAGTTTCGCGTCGACGTCGAAGTTACGGTTCCGCGGCTTCGACAGGAATGCTCGCGCTCTTTCTAGAAGAGCCATGAAGAACGCGTTAAAAGCGCGAAATAATTGCGCTCTGCTGGCGGTTCGTTATAGCGGTAACGTATGTATGCAACGGGAGAGGAAGTGAAGTGGTTTTCCGCGAGAGCAGAAGCTCATCGTCACGTCGGCGAGAAGCGTGAACGAGCGCATAACGGCTGGATGACGCTCTCGCGGAAGCGAAAAATGGAAGCGTGCGGGGGTCGACAAAGGGCCGAGACTAAGTGGGAAACTCGGGCGCGGCGAATTTCCGCATGTATGTAACTGGGTCTTTTTGTGTAACTGTCCCGGTCTACCTTGCAAAATGTCCGCTTCGAGTTTGTTAAGCGAGAACGAATACCGAGAAAGGGAGAAAGAAGGAGAAGCGACGCTTCGCATTCCGTCTCTTCTTTTCGCAACAATGGTGAACGGAAATATTGCCAGAGCAGGAATCGATGTAATTCCGGCGAAATCACGAGAGTGAACCCGTTCGTATTGTTTTTCACACCGTGTACGACTTTAAACCTGCTTTTTCTTAAAAATGCTAAAGTCTGTCAAAAGCATTCGTTAAGATAATCATGCGCATACAGTTCAGCTTCACGGTTTATAAATGAAATATTAATACAATGCACTCTGTTTGAATAACTGTTACTTCGTCAATTCGTGTCGGAATATCTTAAAGATCTCGACATCCCTCTCGTCGACCATCGCCATCACCATCTCGTATCCAATACGGTTCTCCAAGATGTATCGCTCGCCATAAACCGCCGTCGTTATGTACGCGCTCAGTTTTCCAGGTATGTCGAGTGTACGAGGTAGTCTCAAGGGAGACGAAGAAGAGAGAGTACGAACAAAATAGTCTCGCACCTTTTCGCGAGTCAGCGGTGAAATTTACATACTCCTCGTCGCGTTAACGTAACGGAATGCGGACAAAAAAGAGAAAGAAAGAGACGAAGAGATACGCGAATATGCGAGATCGTGGAAGCGTCCAGGCATGACAAAAGGGGTAAGACGGGGAGATGGTGCGAGGGTGGCGCACCCAAGACTTAAGGGTTGTACTCGCACCGAATTCCAAGCATGCGCCCAGTACCTGCTCGGAATATCGTCTCGTCATATTTCCGTCGTAACGCGTCGGATCCCCGCCCTCGAACAATCCCCCTATCGGCCCTATCCCCGCCGACCGCTTGACACGAGACGATATTTTATTTGCAAAGAGCCCTGCCTGCAGGTTGCCGCTTCTTCTTATCTTGTGTGCACAGGAATTTCTCGCCTCGACACAGTGCTGCGCGACACCCAGATTTCACAGTGCTCAACTTCCCTCGTCTCTCTCTCTCTTTCTCTCTCTCTCTCTCTCTCTCTCTCTCTCTTTCTCACTTCTCTCACATGTCTCTACTTTTCATTTATCTTTCTACTCATTTTTTTAACCTTAGTCCTTTTTCGTTTAACTTTTTATCCAGGAAAATGGATGGTGATTTTTTGAAAACTAAAGTTAATAATTTTTAAGAATACAATAATAACAAGAAGATATTAAATCGTGGCTGATATGTACAATATTATAGTAATAATTGACAAATATTGTTTTCAGCAAAACTATTATGACGCCCCTTGACAATTGAAGGTTTGGAACTGATGGAATTAAATTTCATCAGCTTTATTAGAGCCGCCTCCCCATGTCTATCTCAAAGTCTACTTCGCATGGTCTATCTCTTTCGTTGCTATCTTCTGCATTTTTTTATTTTCTTTTTTTTTCTCTTTCTTTCCCTCTTCTTTCTCTCTTTCACAACATCACGCACCACCTTCTCCATCTCTTCTTTCGCGCGGGACGATACGATGAATTATTTATGAATAGCATCCAGGAACAAGTCGAATCGACCACGCTCGAGAGACTCGACGCTTTCTTGCGATGCCCGATACATATCCAAACCTATTCATCTTATCGAGTTGGTTCGCGAAAAAAAGGAATTAACATCGGAGTTGCATCGGCGAAACGAACTTTGCTTTCGAGATCACGAGACGACATCGATGCGCAACGATATTATAAATGACGCGATAGATGGCGGTAGAAAGGTGAGATGCTTTTATTTAAATTGCGTCCCAAATACTTCATCACGTACGTTTATAAATTACATTTGAAACTGCATCGCATCGAGAACGTCAATAAATTGTATTATTAAGCCCGTCGCGTAATAGCGATTATTCTGTAAGTTATATTGACGAACTCTCTCGTTGTACTCGTTAAATGCGTGATTAACGACAAACGATATTTACCATATCGATTATAACGCTAATCCGCTTGCAATAGTGTTTTTTCTCTGCCTCTCTCTTTCTCTCTCTCATTCGATAACAATTTATATTTGATTTATATTTTCCTTTCGCGGAAACTTATAATACATCAATACTGGATCTACTTCATTTTGCGAAAAAGAAAAAGATATGATTTAAAAATAAATATAAATATCGATATCCCTGCGCTTATAATTTTGCGAAGCGTAAAATACGCAAGTGAGGAGGGCACAAAGAAGGAAGCGTGTGGGATCGTAGGAAGCAGGAAGATGTTGATGTTTCGCAGGTCGTACAATGTACGAGATATGTTGGTACCTCCTCGGGGTTCTCTCGCATGGGTAACGATGCGCAGCATAAAATGCACAGCAGAAATACTGCAAGAACGGTCGTCCTCGACCGCGTTGCCGTCACTACCGTCGTCGTCGTCGTCGTCGTCGTCGTCGTTGTGTGCACGTCGGATATTCTGTCGGAATAATAAAATACAGGACTTTCTTCGCGCCTCGTGTCTTCGTTTTATCCACATTCGCTACATTTTCAAGTGTCTGTCTTGCTTTTCTCGTATCGCAAGATGAGGAAATCGGTTTATTTCCATTTCGATCTGTCATGCTATCTTAATTCACAAAGATATATATGGCCTTCCTGAAGATATACATGTTTTGGTAATTGATTTCTCGACTATAATTTATGTATCAATAATATAAATTAAGATGTCACTTTAAAATCTCAAAAAATCGAGATTCCAAATTAATCAGAGTTGATTAATCATCGGAATCATTAGTTCAGTTTACAAAATTTGTTATACGAGAAGTTTTAAAATCTAGAAGAAAATGTCTCATGAAAATCTAATGGAGAATGAAAAAATATATACGTTTCAAAGCACTACTATGATATTTCGGTAGACTGTGAAATAATGTTTTCCACATTGGACATGATTTATTCCTACCTGCGAAACAGAGGTGGTTCATGCACAAGCAGGTGGAAATCGTTTTCGGAACAGATCTCACGGTCCCGATAGTGCACAGCGCACTTGAAACTTCTGGTCCGTTTGCCGCTCATCTATAATCAAAAATATAAAAAATACAATTAGATATTAAATAGATATTAATTCTAGTCAATTTTAAATAATTTTAGTTATAATATATTTAACGCATTTTAAATATAGTTCTCTCTTGTATCAAAAACGCGTGGGATACTTTCCCTGTTAAGGAAAATTGTATTGTAAAATAAATATCTAAATTATATAAATTCAAGAACACTGAACTAGCTTTTAATTTTGCAATCAAATCGATATTCTTATTTTTAAGTAGATGTCCACTAAACGGATTATTATCTTAATTAAAATTCTGCTTTGAAGGACAAGCTGAACATTTTTTAATAAATTAAAGCTTAATTTGCAAAGTGGAAGCTCTTAAATTGCTCCTAATTCTACCATATTTTTTTCATTTTGTCGTAATAGGGGAAGATTAGCTAGACAGAAGTTTCCATTTAGGTGGTAAATCGCGGAACTCGAAATTTGTTTTGCGGCAGTTTGTAGGAACAAAGGTTTTGGTTGCCGGTCTTGGCACCGACCGCGCGCGGGTGTGTGGAAAGTGCGAGCCGCAGAGGCTTCCTCGAAGCTGATATTTGGATCGGGGGATCCGTTAACGCGGTTAGGCAAATGCAAGCAAGAACCCCGGGAAACTCCTCGAGGTAAGTTGTGTATACGTAGACGAGTGTTATGCTAAGCTACCGCGTGCCCGTTGTATTCGTACAAGCATACACACACATATATATACATATACACACATATACAACTCTGGATAATCATTACACCTATAGTTTATAGTCCGTTTGTGCAGATATAAGCACGAACGCAATGACATAGCCAAAGGACTATAATGGCGCTGATTAAAATTAATCAACTATCAACGTAGAATCAAATATTCCTTACGTTGTTGTGGAGAATAACGTTTTCGTAAACATGTAAATAAGTGAACAAGTAAAATAACAGTATATGGACAGAATCTGTTTTAGAAATCATTATAATCAGGTGAAATGTTTAGATTTATAACTTTTTTAATGAACATGCCTCAATCTGTTTGAATCTATTTTAACACAAATTTATCAAAATGTTATGTATAATAAATAAATTATCACGTGTTAAAAAATATAAATCACTATTATTTTAATTGTAAAGATTGCTAACAAATATATATCATAATAATTACATCAATTTAATATGATTAAATTTGTAATTATATACACGAACTATACCCTTGCATAATGCAGGTCAATAGAGTTTAATTCTCTTGCATTATGATTTATTTTCTTATGCAACGTAGCATTCCAAATGCATTTGCTCTTTCTGAGAAATATGCGCGATATATATATAACACGGGTTTCCTTGACTTTCACACTTTTTCTTTATTCACAAAGAACACTTTCATGCAAACTGGATAAGCCGCTGGGCGTCCTCATATCTTTGGCCCGACGGCATCTTAGAGATTTTGCATGCAGTTCGCTTTTTTATCTTTCTTTCTGCTTTCTTACATTTTATCTGTGATTTACGCTAGACATCATTCAAGAATGATTACATCGATTTTTTTTCTAATAAAACATTTTAGTTCTTTTAATATCTTGTTATAAGTATTACTTTAAAAATATTATTACAAAATATTTTTTTTGTTAAAAAAATTTTATAAACGTTGACATTTTTAAAAACTGTACATCTTGGTCTCAAAAATCAAAATAAAAAAATTGTGTACCAGCTAGGCATAGATACAGCGTCGATCACACAGAGATAGAGGTATTTAAAAATTATTTAACACTAGTTTTCATATATTCTGCTTATTGTACTTCCTAGCTTGAATATCTTTCATTTTATGTTACCTACTTTTTTTTATTTTATCCCTAACAGCACATATGTTCAAAAATGTCCATAAGAGATTCACAGAATATTAAAATATGTTTTAACATTCTATGGATCTCCTATAAACATGTGTTATTTTAGGAGTGATTTTATTTACATTTAAACCTTCAACTTCACTACCTTGAATATCTTAACTACTTCTCTATTTTATCTTCTATTTCTTTTTTCTAGTTTTTTAAACAAATCTATGACAACGGTCATTTTATGGCAGAAAATATATTGAGGCAAATTCTTTCATGTGCAGAAAATGATTGATGTCTATCCATCGAGGCTTTTAAGATGTGACATTCTTTAACACTTGGCTTTTGTCACTTGAAGCCAAACACCTTAACGTATATATATATCTATCTTTCACAGTTTATTTTTTACAACTCAGTCTTAAAAAATTTTCTGTAATTTTTTTTATTGAATATCTTCATACGCATATAATTAAAAAGATAAAAATAAAAATAAAATATAAAGAATACATACAAAAAGATAAAAAGATATAAAAAAATAAAAATATATCTTCCATCAAGAGTATTTATAGCAATGAAATAAAATGAGTATTGTCAAAAAAATTATGTTTACAATTTTATGTCAGAGCAACTCTTCAATTTGTTAAAACAGCTACTGATTTTATGTCATCGTAAAAAAATGAAGCGATAATGAGGAAAGGACAGGAATTTTAGTCGTTTTGCTTTCAGGAATACGATGATGGTACAGGTTTGATTCCTGTCCGTTTGATTACCAAAAAGGAAACCATCGAGAAACGAACGAGCTGGAAGCAAGGAAGGAAGGAAGAATGCGCCGAGAATGAAGGGCTCAACGGGGAAATTCGGACTAGTCAACGAAGAAAATTTAATTTGTTCCGCGCTCGACGTTCTTCGTCGTCGGGATTGTCGAGCATCCACTTCACGGCGACTTTATCGACGTCCACTTTGTGGTCTTCTTCTCTCAGCGCTCGTTTTCATTAACGGTATGACGTGCTCCTGATCGCTGGATTTCCGTCGACAAAATGCTCTTAACGAAAAATGCAATTCGAACACAGACAGCATTGTTATATGTCGAAGTGTTCTCTTCATCATCGAAAAGAATTTGTAATAAGTCGTAAAAAACATTGCGGGAGGTCTTATTAAAAATTCTACACCGCTTCCGATATCTCGATATACGTAACACTGCTTGATTTTAATCGAATGGTAAGTTTTCTTCTCTCGTAAAAAATTAAGTTCCATTTTCGTGCTCGGAAAAGAGTTCGTTCTCCTTTTTCTCTTTCTTTTTTTCGCTACATTACATTCTCATTTTTTATACAAAAGTTGCATAAAGAGTTATTTTCAAAGGTAACAAATATTAAATTATATTATTAATGAAAAAGAAAAAAATTAATCATTAACTCGCCTTTGTGTTACTTTGCCTTTGCGAATTTTATTCTATTGCATCGAGTTTATTTATTTCTTCTTTAAATATGCTCTTTCAGCTTTGTTTGATATTTTTTTATAAATATAGTCTGCATATAAAAATAATCTTTCTTTATCTTTTTAAATCAGACTTAATTATAAAACGTATCTCGAATTATACTCATTCTTTAAATATTTCATTAAGTTTCTGACGAATGTATAATGACTCTTTTACATATGTCTGAAGTACCATGTACATATATCTCATTTCTCTGTATATTCATACCTATTTTTTCACTTAATTTAAATGTACATTTATGTGATACGATAAGAGATCTCTTTATCATTTTTTATCACTGGAAATGTAAAATTCTCTCTATATAAGATCGTATATAACGTGAAAAACCTTGCACGTGCGAATATGGAATAACATGAAAAATCTTTGTACTATTGTATCTGACAGCATAAAATATTCTTTAAGTTTTCATTGTTCGTACCAATAAAAAAAGCACGTAAAACAGTGATATAAGTAAACAATCTCGCGCTTTCTCCTTTCTTTTTTATACACATATATATTTTTTCAGTTAACAGTACTTATACTAGACTTCATGAATGTGTTTCATTACTCTAGCGAATATTTCATGGCTGTTCTTTTTTACTTTACGTATTATGCCCGCAGTTTCGCTTACATTATTTCTCAAATATATATACGATTTTATAAATGATAAATTTTCATCACTGATTGATTCAAGAATTTTAAAAAATATTAAAAAAAATGATGAATCAAGATTAAAACGTAGATAATGATTAAATAAAATAGTGAGATAAACGTAATTAAGTTAAAAAAAATTTCACGAAATCTTTATCGTTTTGATTTTTTTTTTCCTTCAAATAAATAAGTCATGCTAAATATCTATTTTCAATAAATAGTTGTTACAGTCGCGAATAGATATATTTACGAGTTGTTAATCGTAGACGTCAATTAATCACACAAGCTAATAGTTAATTGCTAAATGTTCATAAGAAATGATTGCGTTCTTCCGTATTCGTCGCTGTTATATAATATTTCAATAAATAATCGAACGACACACGGAGCATCTCACGTCACGTCCTTCTCGCTTGAGTCTCGCCACGAGAATGACAACAAAGTGACTTTGCTCAAGGATATAACGCACTGTATGTCAGAGAACAAATGCCGTATCAACTATAATTTCGTATTAATCATCACAAAATATTTAACGTATATAAAATAAATGCACACTAAATATATTGTTTTTAATAAATTCTTGTTAACTTAATTACATTTACCTCACTATTTTATTAATCATTATCTATGTTTTAATCTTGATTCATCATATTTTTTTATATTTTTTTACGCTAATCAAGTATCGTTATTTCATTATTTATAAGTAATCATTTCTATAGCAATATTTAATTTTAGAAATACATATCATGCACTCAGCTTTCGATTTTTCATTAAATTTACCCTTTTGGAATTAAGAGAATGCGCAATAATACACTAGTGATTAAAATAATAAAAAGCCGTAAAATATTATCAACTGTTCATTAATAATAAATATAAAATTACAAAGAATATATTATAAATCGTATAAATGTATGTAACGCGTTATATATTTCGTGACAACAACAAGCTATCATGGTATTCGGCGCTCGTTTTTTTGCGATGTGAAGCGCGCTGAGTCGTACGCGTACGTCGCACGGTCGTCACGTCGTGTTGTCATTTGCGCGGCGAAGTTCGTATGGAAAGGACGCGTCGTGAGACGCTCCGTGTGTCGTTCCATCGTACTCATTGAAGCATTTGCGAGAAAGCACGCTTGTATCTTACAAATATTCAGCAATTATTAGCCTGCGTAACTGATTGACATATATATATATATATATATATATGATTAACAACTCGTAAGAATATCTATTCTAGTCTCACGACGACGACGACTGTTCACCGACAATAGGTATTTTGCATGACTTATTTATTTAATTGAAAAATCGAATAAGAATTTTTCGAACGCTAATCATAAATAATTTTAAATCATGTTGTTTCATTATGATACAAGTAATCATTTCTATAACGAGACTTTGGAAATATCTTGTATTACGATTCGAATTGTTCATCATCACAATTTGCCTATTATTTTGCAATCAAGAGAGCATGTAATAATACACGAATAATTTAAATAACGAAAAGTAAATGTATCAACTGTTCATTAAAAATTGATTTGAAATTATAAGGAACAGTATAAATCGTGTATAAATGTGTTTCGTAATGCGTCAAACATTTCGTAACGGCAACGAACTATCGCATGGGGTCGGCGCTCGGCGCTCGTTTTTTGCGGCGTGAAATATGCTACTGTTTACGCGCTGCCACCTTGTCGTCATTTGCGCGGCGAGGTTTGTGCGGGAAGGTAACAATGCGAATCGCTCCAGGCATCATCGTAATATCTTTTGAAACGCGATTACAAGAAGAGCACCAGACAACGTCGTAATTAACATTACATAATTAACGTCATATAAAAGCGATTATTCTCTATATACAACTGCTACAATTAACAATTATCAGTCTGTTTGGTTAATTAATTCTCGCAATAAATTACTTGTAAAAATATAACGGCAACGACTATCTATTCATCGAAACAGGTATTTCGCGCAATATATCCACTTTTGAAATAGAAAACAAAATAATATAGGATTTTAATATTTATTTAACCGCATATAAATTCGACATTTTTACATCGTTATAATTTGTCGGAATACGTGTCTCGCAAGATTTATTCCATCAAAATCTGTCGTGCAAATGAAATTGTCGACAAATCTAACCATATTTTCGAATATTGTAGACCGCGGATATTTATTTTTAATTTTAAATTGTATATTTATTTATGTTATGATACGATATGATAAAATTTTGCTTTAATATGTGTATATTATTTATTAACAGCAAAGATGGAAATTGCCATGACAGATGATGCATGTTTTCGGATGAGTTTTGTATATGAAAAAGAATAACAAAGAGTGAACACGAGAGAAAAAAGAGAAGAGAAATCAGGCGACAACAAACTAACCAATTGATGAAGGATAAAAAGTTTATAAAAATTTTGTTTATTTATTGTTTGTTACTTATTTAAAATTAATTACTCGTTTATTTCTGCAATCCTACATCATTGATGTAGGATTATAATGTCAATTACTATTGCGGAAATTAATGAGTAATTAATTTTAAACGACAATAAATAATTTTTAACAAACAATAAATAAACGAAATTTTTATAAACTTTTTACCCTTCAATCATCAATTCATTATTTTTCCGTTGTACTAATGTGATGTACAGTTCGCAATTTTATTTTAAAGTAAAGATTTGAGATTTGATAAAATAATTATAATAATTAATACGCATCTTTTCTGTAAATTCAAAATATTTTTAATTAAAAAATTAACATTAAAAGACTTATCATTTTTTAGATTATTTATAAAATATATATATGTATTATTACAGATTTGTTTAAAAGACAGATAAAACTTAATGTAATTGTATGCTTGCACACGTGCGTGCATGTATGCGCGTTTATTAATTACTTTATGAAATATTAATTATTTTGAATATTGCTTTAATTTGGATATATTTGTATTTTACAGACGATGATGCTACATCGTGTGCTACAACATTTGCTACAGCGTGTTCTATAGATGATTGCATACTACCCTTCATCTCATTTCAGGTTAGTATTAAATTATTTTTTATCTTACAATGAGATGATTGAGATGAATATTACATTAAAGCAAAATATTCTCTATTATTCATTCTCATAAATGTTTATTTTTATGATTACTTGACATTCTTTATTTTTTATAATTAATTAATTTAAAAAATTAATAGTTTAAGTTAAAAGTAATAAAAGTAAAAAGAAATGAGATATGTGATAATAATATAAAAATATACATCTCATAGATTCATTATCTTTAAATAGATGGGATACAATAAAATAACTAGTAAAACTATTTAACCTTGGGTATATGCATATCTGTTTATTTTATTATCTTACTGTATAATAATGTTAATTGCAAGACTCAAAAGAATGGAATTGAAAATACCAAAGATATATTAATAACAGTTTAGCAATTTTTGTATAAAATATGTATATAGAACATATAAATATATAATAAAGTATATATATATATATATATATAAATATATTATACTTGATTAAATTTTGAGTTTATTTTCTAGATAAATTAATAAAAAATAAAAGCAAAAAAAAGAAGTAAAATAACCCTACAAATAAAATAAAAAATAAATAAAATGATAATTTTCTAGTACGTTCAAACTAATTTATTCAACAGAAGATGTTAATTAAATTCATCACTAATTTTAATTTCTCATAACCTATTTATATATATTTACATATTTTTTCGCCAAGTATATATTAATCTTATAGTATATTAAACATTTCGTGGCGACGAACTGACTGGAATACGGCACCTCTTATGGTGTTAGTTTGTTATTATATATATACGTGGTCACTTACTATCATTTGTGCGATGAAATTCTGCAAACAAGCAGAAGATACTTTTTCTCTTGCTCTTGTAATATACTTAATATGAATATATGAATTCATAATCTTATTGTGACGTGTATATCTATATAACATTGGTGTAGTGAACGCATAACATTCCTTGCAGAATTTGCATATATTTAAAAGAGCATAAAAATCGGAGCATAAAAGTTGGAATTAAATTATCGAGATCGATGTGTTGAGATTTTTATATACCAGATGAATATAAAAATTGTGAATTCGCATAAGTTTGTTCTGTTCCTGTAAAAAGAGTCAGATTCGTCGTCGTCGCGGTAGTGTCGGTGGTGCCGACTCCGCTAAGTAAGTAAATCTTCAACGTGGATTTACGATCCCGCAGGGAGTCACCCTGTGTATCTCGTTCGCTGCGCCGTGGCATGGATCGATAGTATCGCAGACGGGACCCCAAGCCTCGTTCTATTAATCTCGATCGTTTGTTCTAAGTTTATCGTCCGTCGCGAAATACTGAGTACATTTAAGCAGGAAGGTTACCGATCTATGTGTATATATATGTATAAATGTATATGTACAAATCTTCGAGGTATCCTTTATCACTTGCACCTTAATTTTAGATAAGATTTTTTTTCATTATATATATATATATATATATATATATATACATAAACACGAGATTGTTTCTTTATCCCCTTTACACAAGATAATTTTGTAATGAGATATTAATTAATTACTATTAAATTGCGCGGGCGTCAAAGATTTTGATCAGATTAAAATTATAAGAAATAATGAGTTCTCAGAAGAAATTTAAAAATTTTGATATAATATTTTGATCTATTATATTACGGAATATTCAGAAAAAGAGGATATATCTAGAAAATTTTTGTTTAACAAAAATAATTTCAAATCCGTATATTCAAATATTATCTTAACGTTGATGTATGGATATTATATATATATATATATATATATATATATAGTGATAATGCTAAAACATGTCATTAATTAAGCACTTCCACGAGCTTTCAGAGGGTCTGTTAGATTAGGACAAATGGATGTTATTTAGAGAATAACGGCGAGAAATTAGTACTACTCACCTCATCCATGTTACTGAGCATACAGAAACGTCAGAATACTAGCAATTATTGCTCGCAATATTATCGAATGTGATTGTTATCCAGTTAAATAAACGCTCGCGAAACAGATACGGTCATTTGGCTCACGAGTCGCGTAAACTACATATCGCGCATCGAAAGTCGACTTAGCCGTATTATATCAGCATTATCTCGACATTACAATAGGATATAATATGGATATGACGATAATATTTCTGGCAATAGCGACATCGCAAATTTGCTAGGACAACAGTTTTGCATTCCAAATCGATCGTGTCTCTGTATATGTCGTGTATAACATTCGCTTCATCCCTCCCTACTGTCCATCTTCCTCCCCTTTCTATCCTTCTCGTCCACCCCTCACGGGGTTTACGTTCGTGCAAACCCTAGCATAATGAAATCCGTGCCATTAGGCCGGACAGTAGGGTAAATTCGTGTTCGCGCAAACGTCGGTTTCCGGCTCGTTCGGCGTGCACGTACTCGAATCGAATCGAATAGAATCGAGATCCTCGACAATGCTCCGCAAAACTCTCTCCAGTCCTGCGTGCATACATCTAGACGGTGTCTACGAAACAACGCCGTTAGTTATCGACCTAATGTCATTGAAATTCTGAATACACATATGTCATAAAAGTTATACCATTCAATGTTTAATTAAGCAGTCAAATATGTTTATTTATTTAAATGTTTGTAGAGTATCTAATAATTTGCATAATGAAACAAAAATATACCAATTTGCGAAATTTGACGTTTCGTAAAAATGTCAGGATATTTAAAATAAAATAAGTTAAAGTCTTTATGCTAGCTATACAATTTTTTTGTTTTGAAAGTTTTTTTAAAAATATCTGAGATTCAGTTTGAAGACAATACTTTCTGCACACGGTGTATATATTTTGGTTTTCGTAAGGCTGGTAGAGTAAAATCGGACAGGTAGATAGAGACGAGCGGGAGAGGGGCAAACCGTGCGTTTCTATCTACGAACGTGTGTGCCCGCGCGCATAGAGCGTAAAGGGACTAAGGGAGGGTAAGAGGCGAATGTTGAGGGTTGCATGCAAGAGGCCGGAAAGGGGAAAGAGAGGTAAAGAGGATAGGGACTACACGAGCGCGCAAGGGGAATTCGATGCCGGACGATCGAGCAATCTGATGATCGCGTCCTAATCGAATTAAACTCGCCGGTTGTGCCCGTGTTTACGATGGGCTGACTCGTCGGTTTGGATTTGCTACGTTCGCGCGATAATGGACGCGCACGTAGTGGTGGTGCCAATACCATCCACCGGCGGAATGGCCGTAGTAGTGATACGTGCGAGCTCCGCGTTCCTCATCGATCCCGGTTGTTATCACCGAATGGAAAACGTGGGGAACTCACAAGATCCTGATGTATATACGGCATCGCGCCATAAGTCTTCAGAGTTGTTTATTACGAGAGAATGACTGAGACACAATATGGCGAGGGATATTTCAACATATAACTGATTCTGTTGTCTGAATGTATTGCTCAATGAAGTTATAATTTTAAAATTATTATTTCTTCTTTCTTTTTGCAAAATGATAAAAATAAACACAAAAAATTTTTTAAACATATTTTAATAAAATAAATAAAGCATATAAAAGTTTTCAGTGTGTTATTACACTTTATATAATAATAATAATAATAATAATAATATATACTGATTAATATAATAATAAATTAATAATAAAATTGAAAACTTTTATTATATTAATAAGTATATAGTTTATATCAATATACTGTTTGTTGCAATTTATTTATTTTTTAAAAAATTACGTCATTGTTCATTCATAAATTTAAACTCATTTTGTATTATGCAAACATTTATATATAAACTAGGTCCTTTTATCTATTTTCTTCAAAAAATTATTGATTTCTTAACAATGTTTCAAACATACATCTTCCGTTATACGGATTATCCATTTAAATTCGAATAATAAATCCGGAATTCATTTACATACATTTGGAATAATGTTCACGTATTGTGTTTCGATAAATTACAAACTTTAAATATTACCATCTTTGAATATGTTCCGTGTAAAAGCAATCAATAATGTACCTTGGACTTTCACGATAATTGCGTTGGTTTACCGTGGATATTTTCCCAATCCGACTTAAAATGCGGAAGTCGATTAAATTTTAACTTCCTTGCAGCGTCAATATACAGATTGTGGACGAAAGTTTACTCGACGCAATCGGACCGTACTATTGTTTTTGTTTTTCGCCAAACGAGGAATGTTTTTCTTTTATCGTACATCGTATTTTTCGTAGAAAAGGAAACAATTTAAAATTTAATTTGGAAACTGTATGAGAAATAAAATGTTTAAATAAAATATTAACAATATATAGTTTCAATCAGTTATACCTAATAAATAAATAAAATATAATCCATATTTTTATTATTTATTTAATAAAATGTAAAATATATGTATTTAAAGTTTATTTTACGTGTAATCTGATAATAAAAGTGAGACGTATAATTTATGTATTCGGATTTTATAAAATTTAATACATTTTATATATACATATATCGTATTATTCATCAGGAAATTAATATTTCGTACGTGGCGTAGATATTATAAATGATTCTCTCTGATCCGAATTAGCACATTGTTTTTCTCACTCACACTTAATGCTTTCAAAATGTCATATCGTTTCGGTAATGAATTTTCGATATTATTCCGAGTTAATAAATAGCAATCCATTTATATTTGCCAATGTGCTTACAGCAATCGTACATCATTGTAATCGATTTACTAAAAATTCATTGAATCCAAGCTAATAATGCGATTATAAAATTGGATAACGTGTAGATTAGTATAATACATTAGTTTCATCATTTTACTTCGTAATAATCATAATATATTGTTCAAGTATTAACGATAATAATACACGAATCCTAAAATTCCACGATCCATTGTATCACAAAAGAATGTAAAAGATTAAAACATTTAATATTGGATTGAATAATATATTTATTAGATTTTTATGCACGTGCCTTTATTACAAATATATAAAAAGAATCGATCAAAAATATCGCACAAATTATTTGCAAATAATGCGTAATTCTTTTCACATGTGTAACAAAGTTGTTGAAATAAATAAGCATTACATTACAACAAGTATTGCAGAACAGAATACGGGATAATGTAATTTCTTTCGTGCCGGTTGAAATTCTGATAACATGACAGTAAGAGTCGAGAATGTCTACGACATCGACTAGATCCAAATACCGGATAGATCCAAAATCTGAGAACTACCGCAGGATACCCCTCGTCGAGTCAGTCAAAGTACGAGTTTGTATAAAGCCCGCAGGCAAAGCGGATCCGTTTACATGCACTAATTGTAATTTTAAAGCTATCGAATCCGTCGACGATGTACGGAACGTTCGCGCTAGAGAGAGAATTGCGGTTACGAGCTTACCAGCAAGTGATCGTCTACCGTTTAATTAACAATTACGAATTAATATCAATCAGTGTGCACATTAACGACGTACTGTTTTAACAACGTGAATATTCTAGAAGAGCGGATAAGTGTACTGAAAAATTTATTTCGCGAATGTCTAAAAGTATCTGACCAAAATTACAATATATACATATACATATATATATATATATATATATATATATATATATATATATGTATATCTTAAAAATAGTAATGAAATTATTATTATTAATTAAATTGTAATAAAATTATTTATGTGTTAAAATCAATATATATTAAAATTTTATTATAATTTTAAATACATAAAAACGATAGAGATAAGAAATGATTATTTTGAGATTATACAAAATATTATAATATAGATCTTTGAATTTTTATATTTTTTTCTCATATTGTTAGTCTCGCGCGAGTTGTAAATTTATGGGAGGTATTTGTTGACTTTTACATTTCAAAGTGCGAAATGAGTGGTGGGCAGTTTTGAAAGCTTCAGTTGCGAATATAACACAATGGCAGAGCTATGATACAAAATGACCGTCATCTGACAGAACGAGAGTTCTCCAGCTTAGCTCTAGTTTGTAAGCCATATCGTTCGCAGTAAGGCGCCGCGACGGGATGTCAACGGTAGTCAACGTGGGCAGCGACATGATGTACGTACGTACTGCGCGAATGTACGCGGCATTCATGCAAATAACAAGACAAACAACAGTCACCGTAAGTTTCGCGAGAAACCCCCCGTAAAATACTTCCTACTTCTGAAACTCGACAGCCATCGGATAATTCTGAGTTACGTTTCTCCTCCAAATGCAACGCACGTAATTTGTAGGGATAATTGCCGAGGTTTAAAATTACATAAAATACCATAAAAGAAAACAAACATGTAAGATTACACTTATCCTATAGGAAAATGGAAAATTTTCATTAATTTAGATATACAATTGATGTCTACTTTTTTAAAGAATAATTTTTGCCAAATCTTAACAAAATGCATATAAGATATTTTTAACAATTTTAAATAAATTTTAGAATCTAAACATTAAATATTTTCTTCAAAAATATGCTTTTCTAATTTTTATATCGTTATTAACTTTAAGTGTTTATATATGTATGTACAATATATATGTATATATACACGTACTCTTTTGCCTGTATTTGCGGAACTCGATTTCGTTTGTTTCAATACATCTATCGCTATCGAATAGTTCTACTTGTGTATAACATATTCATATAATGCCCTATAACAATACCGTGATAATGGCATCGGTTAGGACAAATACATTATTCCATCTATGTTCACATTTTGTATTTCTATGAAAGCAGCCAATAACAATTTGGCCGAATTAACTATTATTTGCGCAGGGGAGGTAATAGTAACGTATAGAATGGAATTTCTGCCGTCATCCGACCGAAATCAGAAATACACGCTTCGCCCGTTTACTATTCCGCCCAAGATGGTTATAGTCATATTGCCCATTGTCGTGCTTAGCTTCTGTAAAGGGCGGTTACCAGTAGTCAATGCACATACCGGCGCTTTAACATCGTATGCATCGTATGCATGTATGGGTATCCGTGTGTCGGCGTATGTGAATCTACCGGAATCAGATAACTATCACAGCGTTCTGTGAATTTCTCCTAAGACCACTCTATCTACCTTTCTCTTTCCTTTAAAATTTCTCTTTTGGCACTTTCGTCGTCAATTGCAATTCACCGCCAAAATCGAACGTGAAATTGTAAACGGTTAACCATTTGCTAATCGCTTTATAATTAGTTAATTTGTAAGAAGAATATGAAATGATTAAATAGAAAACTTATCGCCGTTGAATAAATTAGATATTGCGTTAGCAGCACAATAATACGTTAACGATTTTACATAAACAAATTTAAAATTTTATAATATGTAAATTTGGTAATAGAAAATTCGATCATTATGTTAGACTATTTAGAATATTTCAAGTCAACCATCCATTGACGTTCTTGAGACAATAGAACAAATTATAGTTAGAAGTAGAGACAAACCGATTATATATTTATAAAATTTTCTAAAAGTATATACTTTTAGAATTCTTATATTACGATATTTAATAAATTTTTATTGTAAAATAGAAGAATTTTTCTTGGAGTATATAAATTATTCTCCAGATGTCAACTGATTGCGTGAGAGTTATTGTATATATTGTAAATATTAAAATAATTAATATTTAGAGAGAAAGAAATAATTTTTAAATCTTACGGCGAGGGATTTGAGCAGATATATAGTTGCTCTATGTTTGTGTGTATTTTGTTAATATTTTTCGAAACACAATCATAAATTTCAAGAAAAAAAAGTGATTAATTTTTATGAATAATTTTAAATTATCAATCCGAGATTACTTAAGTATATATATATATATATATATATATATATATATATATATATATATATATATATATACGATTTGTAAACATATCATAGCGACGGCTATTTATCAAGAAAATGTATCGCACGATTTAGTCATTTGAAATAGAAATTACAGCGACAAAAAATGAGAATTTTAGTTTATTGTGTCGTGATGTATATGGGCAACAAGTATTTCTTTAACGTAGCTTGTTGGCTCGTATATGTCTCCCATCACTTTTTTCGTCGATATGTAATTTGTTATTATTATCATTGTTTCTCAATTGAAAGAGATTGAATAACATACAAATTGAACAGAGAATAATTTAAGTAACAAAAAACAATTGAGAGATATATAAAATGAAATAACGTATAAATTAAATAATTTAAATAATGGAGAGCTGTAATGTGTCAAAGCTGTTCTATTACAAATTAATTATGCAAAGAATAAAAATTCGGTATGAAATCATTAATATTTTTTGTTTTCAGCATGCTACAAATCGTTTGTCGCGTTGTTAATTCAGGAGTGTCGTGGAAAGTATTGCGTTAATGTTAGATTTTTAAAATTCGTTTTATCCATATCTCGGTTTGCACTTACTGTCATCAAGGATTGTATTTCTGATACCGACGAAATGAGATATACATTTTGTTGACTAGAGGTGCGATCCTCGCACGAGATATTGATTGGTGATCGCGAAATTCGGGAGTGCCGGACCAAGTATTGCGCGTTTGTTTTTATCGTGCGTTGTTTTTGTCATATTTTAATTAGTGCGGGAGTGCCATATAAAGTATTACGCGTCCGAGGACAGAAATGCCGTGCAAAATATTGCGTGGCACGTAATAAAAACTAATGGCTAATGAATATTTCCGAGAATGAGTGTAATAAATCTTGACAACCTGAGAGGAGGAGGAGGAGGAGGAAGAGGTCAAGGAAGCATCCGTTGTGTGCATCGACCAGTGAGTGACAAACTTTTATTTTATTTTGTATTTTATTGTATTTTGAGGTAACGAATCTATATATATATATATATGAAAACTTAAGTTATATTTGTATGTCTGAATGCATATATCAATAATATAAAGATATTATAAAGAAATGATGATATATATGATATAGATTTGTTGCCTTGATCTTCAGATTGGGATGTGACAGTCGTACAAAAAAATAACATTAATTAAATATCTAAAATAATATAAACTAAAAATTATAATGGAATATAATGCTTAAAATGATATATCCATAATGATTATTCCAATGGCTAAACAAATCATAGCGGTCAACAAAATTCGTGACACGAAAATGTCAATATTACTTCATGCAGAATGCATATCCTATTCCCAGTACAGAAAAATATTGTGAATTTCAAGTGCATGAATATGACAACATGTGACTAGTAAAAATAAATATTGCTTTATATATCGAATTTAAGTTATCTAGTTTCGAGATATAAAACTATTTTTCTAATTTCTGAATCAGATTTTCTATTATTTTGATTCATATAGTCTTTATAAACGAAAAGCTATTTATCATTAGTGCGTGCGGTCAACCTAAGAATGACATTGCAAACAATAAAATAAAAAGAATAAATATTATGAACATATCGGTCCAAGATAATGGAAGTTTGCACAAACAATAGAAGTCATTCGCGAATGCTTCTCCTTCGTGAACGCAAAAATTTATGAGTTTGTGATCGTAAAACAAGTCAGTAAACAAAACGAAAACATTGAAGAAATCAATTCGAAGAACAGGGAAAAATACAATTTAGATCGCAACAATGATAAGAAATGCCATGGAATTTACACGCGTACGTCACAGGAAATGATTTCCGTATGCGCCGCCGTACGTAGCGCGCTCCGATCTGCATAACGGAGGTTACTTTACAACGGATCTTGTGCAAAATAACGTTTCGAGATTCGGTGTAGAGCGCAATGAGGATATGCCTTCTAGCGAGCATCTATTCTGTTACTCAGATTTCGTAACATCCCTGCTATAACAATATTTAGATTGTAACAATAATGTAAAAGAAAATACTGACAGTTATCACATTGGTTAACTAATGTTCCCTTTTAATAGCAATTTTTGTCATAAGAAACAGAAGGTATTAACTAATTGTAAGTATATTATATCTAAACATGCAAAATTCAAACAACTAATTAAAATTAAAATTAAAAGTTCTGAATAAAAAATACTGTTTTCTTTTTTAATTTTCATATAGAGTGTCTAAAACTAATGCTGCCATTAACAACATATACTCTTCGAAATTTTTTTATTTATTTTTGTAAATTTATAACAAATTTATAATAAATTATTCTTTTTTTCGATTAACATAACCGATAATTTAATAAACTAACATATTTATTATTAACTTCGTTATCGCGTATAGTATATTTTAATCTTAACTTTATTACCATGTATGTGTTTACATCGCACGTGACTAGAAATGAGTCAAAGAGTCAGGATCAGAATTCCAAACGAAGTATTAGGGCACAATTTAATTTTCGCATATCGACGCGTGGCGTTCGTATAAAATTTCGCAAGTCGCTTTCATTTAATTTCATCTGCGAAGAACACGCACACAATAATTAGGCGGCAGAGTCGTGCCGGCGCGACGAAACGGAAGAAAGAGAGACAGAAGATGGGAAAGGAGCGCCTATGTAAAGGTTCGTTTGCGCTTCACGAGCGCAGCACGGCGACTTCCCCGAGATCCCATCTTCTAACAATGCTCCCTCGCCCTCGCGATGCGTGACCGGGGTCAGGATGGCACCGTTAGAAACCATTTCTGCGAGTGCTCACCCACTCGTGGAGAACACGTATCGCCGCAAAAATAAGCTTCCGAGTTATAAGTGCTGTGGGACGTCGCGTCGAGAGACCTTCTTTCTTTCCGCGATGTCAGCCGACATCCATCGAGACTTTTTATTTAATAATACTATCCAAATTAAAAGTTTTTTTTTAAATAAAATAACGTTTCTAATACATCAGGAGCGCAGATTGTTTTCTGTGTTCTTTATCCAACGTTTGCTGTAGTTTTCTCTTCGACCTTTTGATCGTCGGTATAAATATTGTAAGCGTATTATGAAAGTCTAGATCATTCAATTCTGAAAAGATTGTGTGCGATTTTACTAGTTAGGCAGAGAGTATTATTTAAGAATTATAAAAAATGAAAAGATTATGTTACATATTTATATTGTATTATCTTTCTCATTATATTTTTTTATACACTATTATATAAAAAAACATGTCGTACCTCCTGACATTATATTATATTTACTAAAATAAAAATAATACCAAAAATTACTAAAAAAATTTATCAAGAGAAAGATTATTATATCCAAAGCAATATCAGAAATCACCTACATAAAATGCTGTATCGAACGTTCGAATAATACATTCCGTACTAATCCCTCGTTACTACGGATTACAGCGCTGTTGCGTCCAGATGTCTGTTTAAAGCGTTTCGATCTGGCAGCACGTCACAACGCTGTACAAACTATTCTGGATAAAGCACGTCTAATTGACACAATATTCTAGAGTCACAATTTATTAAACATTGAATCATTATTAGCTAGAAATATCCCATAATATGATTTTAATATAGCAGGGAAAGAATACAATATATATATCTAGAATTTAAAACTGTACCTCTTCTAATATCTCGAAATAAATTGATTATAAATTAACTATACAGTACACACAGTAACTATTTTCAATTTTCTTTGGTTTTATTATAACATAATATAATGTAATATATATTCAATCTTTATATAATTTCAATCATTATTACAATATTATTAAAAAATTGTCAAATATATAATATTATCTGCATAGAATAAACTCACAGGATATTAGAAATATTTATAAAATAAGATGAAAATAATTTCTTCAAACTCTATGATAAAACTCGGAATTCGGTTCTCGTGTAAGACGTGTAAAGGTATAATAATATATTGCAAGAAAACGTTCTGACAGACAGACGAATGTTGCAAATTATTTATGACATTGCCAAAAATGCGCTATTAATTTATATCAAAATCTCACAATTGAAACTGACATTATCGTGAAAAGAGATAAAAAGAATATTGGTTCGAGAAAGATAAAAAACGCAATCATAAACAGTAATGCAATAAAAAAAACATCGTTAATAATAGCAATTATTTATTTAATGAAGCGTCATTATGTCTCAATAAATTTAATTTTTTAATATAATTTTAAAGAAAGAAAGATTTCTGTTTATTATTTTATTTAATAGAATTGTAATTTATCAAATGAAAAAACATTTAATGGACAACACAAATAACGTCCTGTTTTTACGCGATGTAATATGCTCGATTACTGATCAATTATCAATTATCTTTCTGTATTTCTATTATCGCAAAAGCCATTTTGCGAGTTAGGTCAATGTTATTTTTCGAAGTAGATCGATCGCGAAACCCACTGGCCTCTCTCTGCGCGCGTCGCCGAGAAAAAGAAAACATTCGTAGAATAACGTCCGTTCGTTCGTCCATGTGCTCGTTATCCGAGCCGACGAGCCAGAAAGCGAGCTGATAATAATAAGGTACTTTCATAATTGCCGATGTAATTAGAAGGAAAAAAAACGGAGGTGAAGCGCGCAAAGCACTTCCTTCGCAATCGGTGACGGTTCCGTTCTAGTCGCGTCCAAGTGCGCGCGCTTATTGTTTGACTGTGTCGAAAACGGAAATGCAAAAGGAAAAAAAGGAGCGTCCGATTGTCTTTTCGATTCGGCATGTTATATTTCTACGGGAATAGAATGCAATTTAATTTAATATATTTGCATATTTTACTTACATCTCTTCACTTTAATATTATTATTCAGAGATATATTGCTTTGCTTTCTCAAAAGCTTTGCGGAATTTTACTAAGTACTTACAGGCAAATAACGACAAATATACATTAACCGGCTAAATTCGCTCGCGACCCGCTTTTGCCACTACTAGACAAATCTGCAAAATTGGCAAACAAATAAATTATACAGTCCTATGATAGTCATGTAAAGAAAGAGAGAGAAAGATAGAGAGAGGGACTGGAATGTTGTCGACGCGCATCGCGACAATTATTTACAGTATCTTACGGTGCGCCAAGAGTTAGTCCGCCTAATTTAATCTTATTTAATTTCTACAGACTCTCTCTTAGCGTTGTATATATTGTACCAGTATACTCTCTGTCGAGAATCACGGTACGATTTATGGTTGTTGCTTTCGCAAAACTTCACGTTGAATAAACGTTCCTACGTGCTTATTCCAATTTCGTTTTCTTTTGGATATCATACACCGTATTCTATAATTCTCTTTACTTTTCTCTGCAAAATTTTTTATTAATAATTTTTATATTAATAGGAAAGAAATAGAAAACTTTGATTCGTGAGAAAGAGTATAAATGGTAAGGAGAATGGCCTACGAGACGCGAGCGAAGGGGAATGGAAAGTTAGAAGAAACGTTAATAATGATAGACTCTCAATTCCGAGTATAATAAATTCTTGTGAGGCGCGTAAAGTCTTCATTATTGTGCACGCACTGCATTTTAACTGTCTTTATACGTACGAAAGCTATTGCCGGCAACGGGCATTAATCGTTTTCTCTATTCCGTACTTGAATTATCACAGATGATAAATCGCGCGAATAATTCAGCCATAATTTCAGAAATAAGATCGCACGATAGATAGCGATAGAATTCAGAACGCGACATTAGTTCGTGAGAACGTTGATAAAGAGCATGAGGAGCAAACTGCTTCGCAAGAATCGTGCGAAGGGAGAGAAATTAGGAGAAACGTAATGATAGAGTCTCAATGCGCATTTCTGAACACATTAAATTCTTCAGCAATGAAGTTTGTCAGATGCAAAAAGTCTTCGTTATTATATACTTCAATTTGAATCTTTGAAACTGTTTTTGCGCAGTAGAAACTTTAAATAAAGTACAATAATATAGTTTCAAACAACGTTTATGTTCCAGAATTATGATCTCTTATATACGCAGACAAAATATATATTTATAGCACGGGGGAGGGGGACGAATAATCCAGCCACAATTTAAAAATAAGTTAAATAAGATCCTGCGCGATCGAGAGGTAAAGAAATTCGTAACGAGACGTAGTTATGAGAGAAATACCGAAGAAAGAGAGAAAGAAAAAAGTAGTATTTGCCGCTGCATCCGCGGAAGAGAAAGGTTGCAAAAGATGGAAGAACTGGAAAATGAAAGAGGATAGAAAGCAACGGTGGAAGCGACAGGGCAAGTGGGATCGAAAAAGGAAAGAAGGCCAAAGCGGTTGGATGAAAATTTAATTTCGCCGATCCTGGAGGAGGCCGTCGGGGCACTATGACGGCATTACAGCACACTCTCTCTCTCTCTCTCTCTCTCTCTCTCTCTCTCTCTCTCTCTTTCTTTCACCGTCGGCAAACACACTGACGGCCAGGATTTACGAGATTACAGTAACGAGAACGCGGTAATATTACAGGGCGATGACGAAATTACCGGTCGTTCGCCCGCTTATCGCCTGAAAACTCGCACGAGCGGAAAGGACGAAAATAAAATTTGCCGAACGTCCACATGATTGACTCTATCTCTGTCCGTGTATTTTCGTACCGGTCAGCCGCGATGTCCGCGCTACGAAATTTTGTGAGAAATTTAGTAATTGCGATTTTGGCCGTTACCATCCGTAAGTCATAGTGAGTTACGAGCGCCCGTGATTATTGCACCGCGCTGCGCTTCCGGCATCTCCGCAAACGCTCTCTCGTTACATTGCGCGTGTTATTAATTGCGGCCGGACTAACAACTTAAGCCGCATGACTCAGTAATTGTTGGAAGATTACATCGTAGAGCACACTGACCGAAATCGTAATATCAAAATCAAAGTTGAAATGCAAAGAGATTGGAATATATTTTCTTCTTAGTGTGTCGAAAGAATAGAGATGTAAAATTTAAAAATAATACCCTCAAAAATTTGAGTAATTTAAATTTTTTTCGAGATTATATAGATTACAAAAAATTACAGAAAATTTTATATTACAATATTTATACAAATGTGGCTCTTAAATATATATAATTTATATTTTATATCTAAAAAAATATAAAATTAAAAATATAGGTAATTAAAATGTAGATAAATATAGTGTAATTTATTTTTTTTAATTAAAAAATTTTTATTTTTTTGGTCCATTTACCTGATTTTTCAATTTAATTAAAGAATCGATTTAATTATGTAATAATAGGAGATTATCCGATATCTCAGATAATGTATAGAACGGTTAAATTTCAATATTGATTAAACTTTTATTCCAATATACAGACTTGAGAAATTATTATAACATTTACCTGGAGTTTTAAATGAGATCATTTGAAGGGGAAATATTGGCTTCTCGATGGAAGTTTGCTATTTACTTAGGACTGTGTAAAAAGTTGGTTCAGTGATAGGATTTTCCGAACGAGAGCTTCTCTAACAGTAATCGAAATGCATTTTCCACACATTTCAAACAGATGCACAACCAGCATTAAACTATGTCCAGAAATTTAGCAATTACTATTTGAATGTTTACCTAGCTACGCTATAAGTCATAGTGAATTACGAGTCGTGAGTATCGCACTATGCTAGTCACAGAGCAGAAACGTGTAGTAATCCTGTTATTAATTGCGAAGACATTGAAGAGCTCAAGATACTGTTTATAACGTCACAAAAGATGTACATTCAAATTATGTTTGAAATTAGTCCGATTAAATATAGTTTAGCTGTTTAGTTGTTTTATTGATATTAGAAACCATTTTTGCATAAAAATGACGAAAAAAAAGAGAGAAGAAGAGAAACGTTGTGAAATAAAAAAAGTCATTAGATAAAATAGATTATTTCTTTTTTGAGAGAAAAAAATTTTTATTTAGTAATATAAAAAAGTATTTTATTGTACTATATTATTGTGAGTGTTACTTTTTACGATTCTATAAAGAGAAAGATTTAAAATTTTATGTTACTATATATTTTTCTTTTTATTTGTCTATTTTTATTTCGTCCGACATATACTACTATTCCCTCCTTCCTCTCCTCAATATGGCTTAAGTATATTATTAGATTTTAACAATATGATCGATGTTAATAAATGGAGCAAAAATCCAACAAGCATTTTTACGCGTTCGCCAATCATATTGAGTCACCATAAAAAAAAAAACAAATACAAACAGCAGATGCACGTATAGAAACAAGTCATAATCTTACATTTTTTTGCATTATGATTTACGAAGTATAGCGAACATGAAATAGCTTTGCATGCCAATACGCGTTCCATAATACCGATTTATTCCGGGGAATAAAGTGTCCGGATGGTGCAGGTGGATAGCAAGCCGCCATAAAGTTAGTGGGATACGAGAAATTCCATCTTCTCCGAGGATTTCCCTCGGAGATCCAACGCGGCGTAAAAAATACTGATTAGAAAGTAAAAAGAATTGATAATGTTTCGTGTGGCCGGGTTAATGAAAATTGCATTCATCGCCGCATAACGGCGGCTAATAGCGTCAAGGTTCAACGATGCACGGCAAGTATATAGGTTGCTTTAAGGCCGGAACACCTGCTCCCTCACTGCCGCCAGTTAAACTCGTAGCTCTCGTTTTCCACTGCGGTCGGCCGCAACAATAATTATCGCTAATAATGCCGGGATACTTAAACAGAGTTATAACGTAGGCTCCCCTGAAAGCGCCATGCTATTTCAGCCGAGTAGATACGCGACAACCGATCTACGCTCACGTGCATCCTTTTGGTAAACTTAGTTTACCAAAAGGATGCACGTGCTTTGTATACCGATTGTAATTTCATCTGACATTTTATCTGGCAAATTTATGTGAATTAATATACACGCTTTCAATGGTAATATTAAATTTCTTTGAAAAAAAAGCAAGATACATTTTTGAATTTATATTTAATCAAGGTGTAAAATATATTACAATTCAATTTAACTACCATTAAATTTAATATTTAGCTGCCAATAAATTCCTAAGTTATTATAATTAGTCAATTTATTATGACGTTGTCATAATAAAAATATTATTTTTATTCTGACAATTTGAACCATTAATCAAGTAATTTGAATTATTGAAACGCAAACTTCACAAATGACAATATTATACTGTTTTTATCTTTCTTATTTTATCGGAAATGCATGCATTCCGATTTGCCTACAATCAGTGGAATCTCTAAGAGAGATAACGTAGAGAGAAGAATAAAATTCAAGGAGGGAAAATTACCGCGAGAACGCAGACGGTCGTGCGGATCAATCGCGCGTAAAACGTCTTTTAAAAAATGCTTCCACCTGCGCGCAAACTTTCCCTTCTTCTTCTTCTTCTTCTTCTTCGCTCTCAATTTTTATGCTTTCTTTGCACCGCACGATCGCTGTGCTGAGAGAAGTTCAGATCGTCTTCCCTCGCGCAAAAGCTTGTCCTCCGGGAAGGAGAGGTATTACCTCAGGAGAGAGGAACCAAGCTCTCTCACTACGTACTTCATTACGACTTAATTCACCTTCACAAGAAACTCCTCGCGGGCAACAAGGACCCTTCTTCCCTATCCCCTATGAAGGAAAAAAGTGCGCACAACGACGGCCCAATTGAAGGTGCAACGCACCGTTTACGTAAAGAATCATAAACAAATAAATTATTTAAATAAATTATGAAAATAAATGAGTAAATCTAGAGAATAAATTATAAATTATTTGCATATTGTCATTTATTCAAATCGCATTTATTGCATGTATATACTTTTACAATTTGCCTAAATTATAGTAAAAAATTAAAATCCGTAAAATTAAAATTGACTGTTCTGAAAAATTATACGTAAATTCTGAAAAAAATTCTTACATTGCAAAGATCAGAAATTATCATTCGAAAAATAGTGCAAATTTGTAAATCGTGAAACGCGTCGCGAGTCAAAACTCGTTTCTCTTCCGCGTCCTTGATGATGCAATCTTGTCTGTTTGCGGAATTTTGCGGTGGCTGAACTATATTTACGCAGTTCGCACGGTGACGAAGAGAACGTAGCCGGCACTGGCACAAAGAAGGCAGGAACGCAGAAAAAGTGGGCCACCGCGTCGCATTTCCAGGGTGGATTGCTTCTTATAAACGCGGCACGCTGGTTGGAATCTCCGACACGAACGAATGTTGCACGTATCCATCCCAATCTGAATAAAAAGAGGGTTGGGCCATGGCAAATTGATTGGTCGACCGGGGTAATCCCTATCTTGTACGTAGCCGGATATTAGTAATTTTCGATAAGAAGGATCGGACGGCGGAGCTTTGTCCAAGAGATCAAATTGGCGGCTGCCCTAATTGGGAGAGTGGGGACGAAAATAATGGATGATAGTCGGTATATATGTGTACAGCGGTAATAAAATTACGTTACATTAGACTGACCTATTATAATATGGAATAAACGACGATAAAGGGCGTTGAAATCTAATTGGATCGATGTTAAAAAGAAAATAAAAAAGACGCGAAAAAGATAGAAAGTAAAGAAATAAATGAAAACTAAACACGCGGATCCCGGAGTTTATTATTATAGTTGTTATACTAAATAACATATTGTTAATATACTGTCATATTAAGCGTAACTCGACGAAGGTGTTACTTAACAAGTTAATAAATGCCAAATAAAGAGATGTAGAGAAATTTGCTTAAAATCTCAACAAAAGAAATTAGTAATAACATGCTATTTATAATAATATGCATATTATAATAACATGCAATTTCAAACAACTTCTAATAAACTGATAAAATTATATTACAAATAAAAATTTTAAAATATGAATCAAAATAATTTAACTATTTCTCTCTCTCTCTCTCAAATTTTTTCAAAATTATTTTATTTTCAAATAATTAAATACTAAACATTTCCGTACACGTAAAATATATTTTATCAAAGAAAGATTGATGCGATACTGGATTAATAACGGGGAGAATATAGGCCATTGTTATTTCGCTAAGTTACCACGCGGAAAGACACAGTTAGGTAGCATGACAGCCGGTGTTGCAATCTTGCTGTTCTGTATCGTCAAGTTTATGTGCGTTCAGCCACGTCCCGGAGTATGTTTCGGGGGCGATAGGGTCGGCGCCAAATGCGCGCGAAGCCACACGGTCAAAGTGGGACTGAACTTCAGCAACGACGATTCAGCGCGCGCCGCGGAAGTTTAGGACCACGGGACGTCCGCCCGACGGAAGTTGGACAAGTTTGAACGTGAGCCTGATATCTAGGTAGGCGTATACGTGGAGACGCGTAAATTTCAGATGCAGATGCGCGTCACGGCACCAGAACGATGTGATACCAACAGCGCGATGTACGTAACCGTATAGTATAATACAACACACAAGTGCAACGCGTATACGCGTCGCACTTCCCCACGCTTCCTCGGAGAATAAACGACCGCTATAGCTCTTTCGCGCATTCAGCAACACGGTGGCTACTGAAACAACAAACTGGACATTTGCGCGAGCGTGGAACACAATTATCCTCCGTACTAATTTCGTCCTTGGGGAGTGCCGTTCGTTCGTTCGTTCGCTCGCCGTAATGGAAAGGAGGAATGAGAAAAACACAAGCTGTTTTCGCAAGAGAAATTAAGGAAATGTCTTGTAAAGAAAGAACAACTAAGTTTTTAAGCGGGAGTATCATTACCACATTTGTTCGCAATTGTAGCGCGAGCAATTACAGCATGTTGCAATTTTAATAGCTCGAGCTGAAAAGAGTATATAGTGCGTCTCTTCCGCGTATACATGTGGCATACGCGTATTTTAACATTGGAAATCAATTTTGTCCAAACCTGCGCTAAACATGAATCTGAACTCAATTGCCATATAGTTAGCGTATATAGTTATGATGGAATAATACAGGGAACAAATTTAAAGCTAAAACTTCTCTGCGGTTTTGCATCGCGTTCTAACAAGCGTTTAATTCGCTCGTGGTCGGGTTTGCGAAACCAAAGCGGAAATAACTTTTACGCAAGAGATGGCGTTATACATTACACATCACAGACCCGCGAGCGGTTAGACGACGGTGTTTTGGCGACGACGATGTTGTAAATATTCCATAAAATTATCCTCGCGGAAACTTTACGTTTTCGTACGAAGACGAGACGTGGAACGCGTCTAGCGTAGCGCGCAGAATGTGCGGGCATTGTCTCCGCAGCTTGGTCGCGGAACCATTTCACGCCCCGCAAGATGTTACGCGCGGAAATCGCACGGTTCTTCTCTCATGCGGAAGACTGACGCGCTTTCGAAGCTACCGAAACGCACCACTTCCTCTTGGGCTGAACTGCGAACTGGAAGCGGAGAAAGTTCGAATTCTAGCCTCCTCTCTCGCGAAGATCGACATCTCCGTCGAAGAGAAAAACTGACGAAAGGAACGGAAAGGACGCGCGAAACGATGAAAATATCACAAATGCATATGTTGAAAAATTGTAATAAAAAATTATAACAAGTAGATGTAACATGAAAATAATACCGCGTATTAATATTTGAAAGGATACATCATATTTTCGTTAGCAGTATACATATATATATATATATATATATATATATATATATATATATATATGGGTATAATATAATATGTGCATATATAGTACTATTATTTTAATTAAAATACAATAATATAATATAAAAGAACACAATATTTTATACATATATATGTATGTACAAACGCTGTATCTACATTTTACTTTCATAATTTAATAAATAATAATTTAATATAGATAAAATGATAGAATTTAATTAGCACTAGAGAATATATTTATATTATGTAAAAGTAAATTATTTAAAATTGTATGTTTATTTTAATTATATTGCATATGCATGGTTGTTTTCTTTTTCTTTCTTTCATTGAGTAAAATAACTTTCCGAAAGTAATAATCAGAAAATATTATCAACAATAAATCGAGAAACGGCAAATAGCTATAAAAATGATAACGCACTTGAAATAGTTAAACTTTTGTGCGAGTTTGTAACAGGATTTATAAGTGGATATTGGAACAAGAATGAACGAGTGTGTGCGATTCTCCCGACAGTAATTTTCGGTTACGTTTGGCGCTTCTTCTTTATGAACGACAGATATCGAATCTTCGCGAGATTTTCGCCGATACCGCGACCGGTACCGTTATTTCAACGATTTCGCGGTTTTTCCAGACCCGGGATTTCAATGGAAACGCTCCAGCTCTCGTAAATTTTTCCTCACTTCTCCGTCAGTGCTGCTCGCCTCTTTTCTCCCGAGGAATTCTTGGCTTCCAGCTCTCCGAAGTTTCTACATTCGTTCTCGGTTCACGGCGCCGCGAAAGGAAGTGGTGCGTTTCAGTACCCTCAAAGCGTACTTTCAGCGCTCATCTTTTTCTTTCGATATGTCACTCGCGGTTCCCGAAACTCGACATTAATGGCAATTTATAATAGCAAGATCGTACGATATAACGGATAACTATAGGATATAATTATATATAATAGTGGCGATAACTTTGTGATTTAAAAGTTAATTTGAAGCTCGCTCCAAATGTGTGCATTCCTTTATTTAGCATTTAAAACGAAAGGTTATTGTTTTTTAAAATTAAGAAAAATTTTTCTCACTGAAACAATTTTAATTTATTATTTTTTTCGTATGATAATTCTTTGTGGCATATTCTGTGATTTTCTTTTATACGTTAAAAGAAGAGAGTTCATTTTTCCTGTCTGAGAATGTCGCGTCTACTTAATATTCTTTGTATCTCACTCTGTAATCTATTCTTTTCCGATTGTCGGAATGTATCCGTAAGAAGTCTCGCTGGATGATCCTAATTTAATTTTTCCACCTTTTCTTTGTATTTTATGCCAATCTTCCGCAAAACTCTCGAGATCTTAAAGTAGTATTCGAGCGCCTTTATCATCTTTCGTCGCATTAATTTCTATTCTAGTTAAGAGTTTGAATTACAAAGGACTTCCACCGGAAAATATTCCCTCTCTTCCCTCTATTCCGGAAATTAAAGTAATTAAGTCAACCGGTGCATCGCTGCAAATTCCTTTTGAACGCGTATAATAGCATTCATTTTATTACGACTTTTTTCCAATTTAATCTTTAGTACATTTATATCTTTTATTACTGTGTGCCATTTATTATATTCAAAAGATAATAGATATCTATAATCTAACAAAATGAGTGAGATCAGAAAGTCCGCGATTTTATTTGACCAAGACACTTGGTTTTCATTGTTCATCATGTCTGTATGAGCATGAGAAAAGTATTCGTGATCAAGATGGATTCCTGATCTATTCGATGACGAGAAAATGGAGAGAGATCGAGAGCATCTTGTCTGTGCCGTACTCTATTCCCTTAGAAAGGATTCAACCGTGCGAAAGATGAGCCGAGTATGGTCGATATATCATCGCTGGGGATCAACGTTGTATCCGCTATCGACCAACCGCTCACTATCTCTCTGTCTACTAACTCGCAAATCTCGGAAAATGACTTGAAGAAAGATGGATGTAGTACATCATGAGTGATGAAAGCTCAGAGATCGAGAGTTCCCCATGAAAACTCATAGAATATTTATTTGGTTGACGTCAGATAAATTAGCGGTTTTTTAAAAATTGTCTACTCCAGCACGCGCGAATGTGAAAACGGAAAATAGAATCGATTTACTTTAGAGAATAATTAAGCTTTTCACAAATCAAAAAGTGTTGACAATTTATTGATATTCGTGAAACGAATCCGTGCGGTTTCGACATGAATTATTATCTACATCATAATACAAATTTAGCATTATTAATGTAATTGCAAATATGACATAAATTTTGCCAAATGTGACAAATAAATAATTGCTATTGCAAGGTAGAGAATGTAAATGCGATAACACAATTTATATTTTTAGTGCTTTTTTTTTTGTTTGAACGCTTAGAGAGATTTAATTAGCGATAAAACGTTCAATAGTATCATAGTTAGTCCCCTCTCATTCTCTCAGTATGTCATTCTCACAGCATCATCGTATTCTTCTTATTACTAACACTCTCTGCCACTTTGCGTTAGCATGTCGCGCGTGCTTTATCTCGATTTCCTTTTCCATACTGATATATATATATATATGCATGCAGAATTTTAGAGGGAGAGAATCATTACCTTAGATTTATCTGAAGTAAAAGCACAACGTGGTCTTCACAAAATATAAAATAATAAAAGTATTTTTTATATAAAAGAGATTATATTCCATGCGAAATACGTCATAAGAGGTGTCAATTCATCTTCTCGCAAATAATATCATTTCAAGAAGAGTCACCTGCACATTTAAAAAATACACACATTCACATGTATGTGACACGTAATGTGTAAGGCCCAACTTAGCTCTATTTCTCGGTGTTTCTCTCCAAGTTTAGGGTCTTACTTCCCACGAATTTTGCTCTTGAATCGGCGAAACATTCTGCGCGCCACCTGAGCCAAATTACTGCCAGAGACCCTGGCTACCTACCAAATTAACTTTTACTACCATTTTCCCAATTAATTTACACGCCCTCGCCGCCACCTAATTGCGCGCATAAATTATTCGCACCCTCTCGAGATTGTCCGTTCCGAGTTACTCGAGATGTCCGCCGCATCGTTTTTGTTACTATCTCTCGCCTCGTCCTCTCTCTCTCTCTCTCTCTCTCTCTCTCTTTTTTTCATCGTAACTGCCGTTTTCACGACCGTTTCCGACACTCATCGTCCTCTTCGCGACGTCTTCACTTTCTTGTCGTAGACCGGACGATAATAATGTCAGATTATACGAGTGTCGCAAAATTACGAAATTTGCCGTCAGATTTGCATAATTATCGCCTTAATGAGTGAAACTGCAATAGTGTAGAGAGAGAAGATCCCAAAATACATATATTATATTTTTATAAAAAAAATTTAAGTTTGTGTCAAATGATTTTACGTATATTTATATCATATGAAACACATTAAAATAATATATGAGAGTGATATACACGTATATCAAATATTAATATTAATACTGAATAAGTAATCATATACGATATTAATTAACTTGAAAATCAGAAATTCTAAAATAATTCAAATGTAATATACCTTCATTAATTCAACTTGTTGTTTCAACTATTAATTCGCTCTTTGTACATTATGTGTATATAGTCCGCTAATTTTGTTACGTATAATTTTCTACTGATATATTTAGTAATTTAATTAGAAGTGAATAGCTGTCACGTTCTTTTGTAACAGCATCTTGTGATAGTTAATTAGAAAATACTCTTTTGTTTCAGTTCTTATAATTAATATATAATCGCTATTTTTCTCTCATTACGCTTCATCTGCGATTTCTCTTAATAAAAGGATTACTATCTGTTAGCAAACATGTTGAGCTGTTCTGGGTGAAATTATCCGGTATACCCGACGTGCAAATTTCGTTCCCGGTGGGGACGAATGGAATTAACGTCAACCGCTGCGGGCAATCGAGAAAGTTTGACTTTGGATCTCGTCGCGATTCACGAAAATTAACTAACGGCAACAGTTTCAGTGCTTCGTTTCCCAGTTTCCAGGACGTAGATGCGTGCACATACGGGAAATAATGTTGTCGACGTTGCATTGCAATGATCCGAGAGTTAATAGAACCCCAACTAAATTATTCCATAATTATTTACAGTACTAGACGCTCCGCAGACTGTTTGCAATTTTGAATTGAATATAACTATTACAGAAAACTTATATACGGTAATTTGCTTAATAAACAGTCAAATTGTGCACATATTTCTCAGCAGCGAAATAATTCGTTATTATAACAATATCTAGGGAAATAAGAGAGATCACGCTTTTGTTTGTTGTTGTATTTACAACAATATTATTTCAAATATTAATTTTTATACACAGAGAATTCTAAAACGCTTTTCTAACAAAGAAAAAAGAATAGTCAACGAAATCAGCGATGTATAAATAACGAAAGTGATTTGCAATTACGAGTGGAATTTCATTGAAACCGCTCTATTCTTCTGCGCCGTGTCGATCGAAGTCTTTCCACTGAGCGAACAGTGGGAATTTTATCGCACATCCATACTTATTACATATTCATAGACACGGTGGAAAGTGATGCACGCAAGTGCGCGCAAGTGGGCTAGACGAGTGAGTTTCGCGGCGATTCTGTGCCAGTTGCATCGAGCTCGTTGCCGATAATTCATTCGTGGATGCACACTCGCATACTATATAACAATCGACCTCACCCCAACTGGTCGTATACACCAAGCGGATGTGTATTAATGACCAGCTAGGGTTTAAAATACTCTCGAAAACGAAACGATCCGATGCTCGCAGCAGCGTTTCAAGCGGGGGACACGTTTTTCCTTCCAGTGACGTATCGTCGGCCCAATAGACTCATATAAAAATGGAGTGGCTTCTATGTCAAGGGAATGTTGCGTTAGATAAAGCAGTGATTTTTTTTTAAATGTGAAACAAAAAATGATCCTACGCTTTGACGCACACAATTTTTTATCTTCTTTACTTTTTCAAAAATCTTAATTAATTTATAAGGTTCTTTGTAGATAATTTCTCATTTAATTATTATCTCCAATGCAAATCTCCAAAAACTACAAGCAATTATAAAATGCATTTTCCGTTTTCTTACTCCAATATTAGACAACTTTTAATTGCATGACAACTATGACACTTGTCAGTCACGTACACGTACACATTTCCCATACGCGCGCATTTTCCTCTCCACCTCGATAACTCTCCGCCTATCCCTTCCTGGTTCCCTTTTGTTTTTCCCATTTTCGCTAGGCGGGACGATAAATCCGCGGCCTATAAATCAGCGGCCATTTCTGGCCGGAACTTTTTGACAAGGCAATTGGGAATTGTTTGGTAAACGACGGTAGCGGGGAGCGAAAAATCATGAGGTACGCGCTTTCTGCCGTGCCACACTCTCATTCAATCCATATCCCAAAAACGAGCGGTAGCCTCGCCCGGTTTTATTTATCGCGTATTCGCGGAATTTCGCCCCAGCCCGGAATTCGGCTGCTCGATCATCGCGCGAAATTTTCGCCTGAAATTTTCTCGCGCCCTATAAATCGTACGACAGTAAATAGGTCGGCGGCGGATTTAATTACCGGTTGACCTCCGCCTCTACAGATTTACCACATGGCTATACAAGTGTGGAACATATAACATACGACTAAAGTCTGATTACAAATGTTTAGTTTCGCGACGGTAGCATACAAGAGTAGAATTTATTTTTCCGAATTACATTTGAGAAACAATATCGACAACGATCAAAAAGATTATATGAAATAAGTCATCTGAAATAATTTTTATCATTTTTATCGCAAAAAAGATCAATATATAGATTATATGATTATTGTAAGATGTCAGAAAATATTTTATATTCTAAACACGAGAACGTAAGCATCTCGCAATCTCTATTTGCAATAGAAGTTATAAAAATAATTTTACGTTATAAAATTGCTCGATTTCACGTATCAATACACAATACAGCTGCTTGATGTGACATCCTATGAAGTAAAAAATTTTCAAATTAGCTTTCACTATTTACCTTCAATTTTTTTTTTTTCTATCGTACTATTTCAAGCAGAAAGTGCTTGCCTCACTAACGCGGCTGAGCGCAGCAGGTCGAGGTTCGTCTATTTCGTCTCATCAAAAATCAACTTGATCGAACGATCGACGCGGTGGCGCGAAATAAGTTCGACTGGCGGCGACTCGATGTATCTCCAGCGAGCGGTCTATAATTCGTCCGGACGAAGATACACCGGGGAGAAAGAATCGAATAGTAGGATACGGAACGGAAGAAGAACAGAAACGTAGAGAAACAGAGACAGGTAGAAGGAAAGAGAGTTGGAGGTATACGATTTGGGTTAGCGCCAGTAACATCGGCACCGACGTTGAACGACGTCGGGGGTCCGTCACTTGGCGCCGCAATTGCTACAGTATGACCGTGCTATAAAAGTCGATTCACATTGCTGATGGCGAGGGATCGCACAACTATTACTTTTGGACGACTCTAGAACTGATTGCCTGTGTTCGCATGCGAGAAATATGAAATAGACATAGGACGCGTACGTGAGGAAGAAACTACATGAACATTAAACGCGATGTCGCAAAACGTTTGATCTTAATTTTAATGACTGATTGGTTGACAAATATTATTTTTTCCTTGGAGAAAATTTTGTGAAGGAGATTATTTTTTTCAATATTTCTATTTCCGGCATATATTTTCTTTCAGATACTTTCTTAGATATTTTCTCTCAGATTTATAATTAAATTCTGTAAATTTATATATTATTGAAACAAAATCTATTGGAAATTAATCAGAAAATATATATATTTTGTTATTTATCTGCATCTCGCAAAGTTTAATCGCAAAAACCTTTTTATTTTTAATTGCTTACAAAATAATAATTTCTAAAAGTATAAGTTATAAAGAAACAAATTGCCATTGCAAATTTGCTTTATAATTATGTTCGAAGAATTGTTGCTTACAATTAGTAAAATTTGATAAGAAAAAATTATTTTTATCATAGGTAAAAAAAGTATCTTACAATCACAGACGAATAGGATGAATCAACTTTAATACCGAGGAATAGATCTCTCTCTCTTTCTCTCTCTCTCTCTCTCTCTCTCTCTCTCTCTCTCTCTCTCTCGCTTTATTATTTCGCTTTCTTGTCGCATCTGCCGCGGTTTCACCAAAGTCTCTCCACTATAAATAGAACGAACCGTCTGACTATGTGTCTGCTATGTCGTGAAATGTACGACGCATGAGTTCCTCGTCTGCAGAGGCGTCTCGACGCTCGTCACGGACTTAATCGAGATAATCCGGAGAAACGCGTTGCACGATAACCGTTCCTTTATACTTATTGTTAGCGAAGTGCGTTTGAATGAGAGATCAAAGATTGATCATATGACACGCTTAAATTGACTAAATAAAAAAATTCATAAAAATTTATATCCCTAATATTAACAAAAATAGCGAGATTTTATCACGGGTGACGTGAGTCAAGCCAACGATGATAAGTCACATCAATTTTCTATGACTTTTCGCCAACTTTTTGAAGTTAACAATTCCAAAGTTTTGTTTCATCAAATTTTCATCGATAAGATCGCCCCCATTTTCAATTTCGTCTGTCAACACACAGACAATTTCTCGACACTTTGATAATTGCGATCTTGACAATCTGAAAAATTAATAATATACAACAAAAGCCAGCGGAATCTTTGTTGGGGAAACTCTTAAAAAGCGCAAACATATACGCAATCGAGCATCAACTAGTGATATTATCGATTCTCTCATAAGATATCGAACACGGTAAGGGCGGCTCTTGACAGCGTATGTAGATCAATCTTTCACAAGTTCACGCCAGAACATACAAAGTATAACTTGAGCGTATTCAATCTACTTATTTTTCTGTAAAAGTTTCTACTTCTTTCACCGACAAAATATAGGTAGTATTAAATTACGAAATAATAGCTAAAATAAATAGGAGAGTTATTTTAGGTTTTTTAAATTCATATATATATATATATATATATTTATATATATATATATATATAAATATATACTGTTCAGATTTTTTAATTTACCGTCACCGACCTAACCGACCTCAAAGATTACTCAACTTGGAAAAAATAATCACCTGACCTTATCGAGAACTATCCAACGCATCGATGACTCGCGGCTAGCATTTTATCGGATATCCGTTCGATCGTTTGTCTTACTGTCGGCGCGTTAAGAGCCTCGTTGCGGTGTGGGATTCGCACGACGAAATATTTATTCGCGAATCAGACGGATGGACGGGTTAGGTGAATACATTAAGAATGGACGGGACGTAGCACGTGCACACGCGATACCTGCTGAGTTCGCGAGAAGCGCAGCCGAAGACAACTATAGTGGGATATGGGCGGACAGGATCTACTACCTGGTATGTGTGATAAATGTACTCCTTATATGACTCCAGGCTTCCCGTCGTTCCCACGGGAGTCGTGACCAAGAAATATTGTCACGAGCGCCTACCGACTCGATAAGAGACCTGGGACGAGAATATCCGTGCTTACGTTATTCCCCGCGACATATAAAGTAAAGAACATCCCTTCAGTTCAACACAGTCTGACTTTGTTTAGATTTTAAACTTTTCTTTTTTTATTGTGATAATAAGAAACTGTGTTTCTTTGACGACATATATATGTACCAGGAATTTCAATAGAGTAAAAGAACTCGTCTTTACACGTGTCTCCTTTTCTTTATCGATATATCACGACTATCGAAGTTTTCACAATCACCTTTCTGTGATTTCACGTAACGGATGCTGCACGCGAGATTTGATTACACACTCGATAGAAGAACATGGTGTGTCGACGACGAGGACGAATTATGCATACGAGAACGATGCCTCTCAGCGACACAACATCGAGAAAAGTCGGAATAGGCTGGGTATCGGTTGTAAATGCTTTCAGCTGTAGGGGCACTCTGGGAATTCGTGGTGCAGGAATATCATCGCGACTTCGATTCCTTGCCTCTCGGGCGATATAAAGTAGCATAGATCGATGCATGTACAAGGTATTCGTGGCACAATTGGAACGACACAGTAGTATCATGAAGCGCAAGTTAGCGAGACGTATTTCGCAAAATTTGATTTTTTTTTTTCTTACTTTAGCGTAATGCAAATCGTTCTATTTGAAATTGACGTTGGTTAGATTTTAATTATTAAAATTAATTAAAATTAGTTAATATATTGCCTCGTTTTTTTGTACTTTATTTAAATTCATTACACTTTATATAATCTAACATACATTATTTTTAAAATAAATAGACATGCAGACGTTTTAAAAATCTTTTTAAATATGAATTACTCTGCTCGGCGAACACACATAGCTTGCATAAAATTTAAGGTCGTTACATCTCTTATACCGTCATATTCTAATTTAATTGTCAGATAATAGTTGATCTGTATTATATTCGTTAGATTTATCTTTACATTCGATCTTTACATCACTGCCAACTATGACAAGCATAATAGCAGCACAATAATTTACGCTCAAACGTTATCTCTATTTATTTTTCAAAAGACAATGTAATAACTTATAATGTAATATCTTCATCATAGTGGCGGCAGCTATTATTTCTATTCCTGTAATAGCTTCACCGGCTTTAACTGATCACCTCGTGGTACGCGTCAGAAACTTATATAATCTCGAGCTTCATTCAGCGCTGCGAAAGACAGACACGATAATGTAGCGCGTACGACGTATTAGCTCTGTTATCCTCATTGGCGGTATCAGGGCAGCTCTTTGGGGAAGGAGGAAGAGAATCTTCCTCGATGGTAACGGAGGTGGTTGGCAGTGATGGAACGACGACGGGCAAGTAGGACGACGGCGGGAGTACGACTTTGAGCACGGTGTCAAATCGAGGGGGAAGACTCCGATGCGGGGTACTCGGGGGTGTGGGTGAAAAGGTCGGGTGAATGCCTGTTTGCCCGGGGTCGTCCAACCCCCGGCCTGTCGTCGCACGATAAAGGGCGCGCGGGGGCCAACCCCCTTTTCTTGTTCGTGACAGTTCGTCTTATACGCGGAGAACCTTTTCGCTTCCCGATTTTCCACGTCCCGTGCCATGTCGCGAAACGTTGACAACTCGACTCGGCTTGACATCGAACGTTTGGGCGCTCGCTTTCGGGATTATTAGTAGCGTAAGATTAATCGCGACAATATTATTTTATTATGCGGTAACACGCGCACGCTAAGACTTCATTTTCTGCCACAAATTTATTTTCGTGTATTCGTGTATTTCTTGCGGCTCCTAT
Source organism: Anoplolepis gracilipes (assembly GCF_047496725.1). NCBI lineage: Eukaryota > Metazoa > Arthropoda > Insecta > Hymenoptera > Formicidae > Anoplolepis > Anoplolepis gracilipes. Next base: position 5,550,266 of record NC_132974.1, read on the forward strand.
TCTATTTTTGTGGATTCTTCTTTCGCTATTAATGATGATTGTGAATGATAATAAATCAAGCACATTATCAGCAACATATAAAATATCTATTTACAGACTTCGCTGTAGCAAATCACTATTATAAAATTAAAGTAATTATTAATTAAATATCGTATTAATTTCATTTGTGAGAATTCATCTCTCGCGCGTTGCTCCATTTATTCAAAGATTATAATTATCCTATTTAATCCTACGATTGATTTCAAATAAATGGCACATTTGGTATAAATCCATGCTGGTTTCATAAATATAGTGAAACGCACGTTCATGCGTTAGTCGCGCACGCGATATTAGTTTTGTTGATCCTATGATCTCGGTTATACATCGTAAATATTACGAAGCATTAAGCTCTCGGAGCTATTACGCCCCGTGATTTAAGTGCTGCGTATCCATTTACAGTGTCGGATAACCCCTCTCTTTCGCGGTTAGCGAACCGCGCCGGCAAAAACGCATAGTCGCGACCAACTAGCCGAGCGTATTAATTCCGTAATTAGGTTAAATCACCTGCCGCGTCAATGTAATTACTCACAGCGGCGCAATATTGTGGTCGCGCGGCATTTCATTCAATTCCATTAGCGCTAACAAGTACAACCGTTGTACGCTCTTCCAAAGTCTGTCGACTCTCCGGGTGACGTTAATGCATCTCGTCGGTAACCGCCGGCAGCGTTAGAGGAATTAATTAACAGCCAGCTCAAACGAACCTTCGCCAAACACTCGGAAGTAGCGGCGTTACTTCCCGCTCGCTGTAATCGCGCGCATATCTCTCTCTCTCTCTCTCTCTCTCTCTCTCTCTCTCTCTCTCTCTCTCTCTTTCTCTCTTTCTCTTCCTCTTTTACGCGCGTGCAGATGTGCGTACGTATACACTCGTGTTTGCTCACTTATATCTACCTACGAACGTGCGCACTCACGCCTTTCTGCGGCTCAATTACGAGCCTTAATAAAGATTGCGAAATCAGTTAGCGCGATCCGCTCGTGATTAAAAGCAAACGTTGCCGACGTGATGTGCTACCGTTTGGTGGCGATTCGCCGTCCATTTCACTTTTATCGCCCACTTTCTTTTAACATCATCCGGAGACTCTACGGTTCTCTCGGTCACCGCGGACCATTAATCTCGCCCGTGAGATTATCGGCAAATGCAATCCACCTTTTAAAACATGGACGATTAACTTAATGAATATTGCATAATCCGTTGACACAAAGTATTCAATATAATAGATATCACTTTCCCCTTTCGTTTGTTATGTGCAAATATATTTGCGATATTAAATTGGATTAATGAAAGAAAATTTGCGAAAGTATGTTTTAAATAAGTTTAATATTTGACATTTTTCAACTTCAAAATTTTATATTTTTTACAACTAGTTAATTTTTAACTATGGATCTTTCGATACTTAAATTACAGATTAAAATAATTATAGATAATTATACCTTCGTATTAAAATCAAATTAAAACGGTTCAAACTGTATAACAAATAATGTTTGGCATGCGTTTGTTCACAAAACAATGACTAATATGTTTGTATTGCTATCATTGCGTAATAAATTCGCTGAATATTTCATTAGTTAGAATGTTAATATATTTTAAGCACAAATAAAATATAGTTATATAACAAAAACAAGGATATTTTGTGAATTTTAATCCTGTAAATAACAATTAGTTGGACTTAATCTGTCGTATGCCAGCGTTCTTCTCATTAATTAAATAGCTTCTTTTGTGTATTCATGTACATGTATGTTACGTGTGTTATTCCATTGTGTGTTATTTGTCTGAAATCCATTTTCATTAAAATATATATTATCTCATCAACGTAGAGGCAAGTAAAAGCGAGAAATATAATAACCGCGTAGTACAGCATCATCAAATGTCATATCGATGAGATGTTTAATTAATGAAGTCTGGCATTTGACATTTTCCATTTTATCGTGTTGTGACGTAGTGTCAGGACAAAGTTGGTGAAAGTAAATCGATAATGACCGAGCGTACCAAGCCCTAATGGATGGGTCCTTCGTAACGTAAGTCGGAACCTTCGTAGCATAAGATGACGCGATGTCGTGCTTAGATAAGCGAACGTTAATGAGAACGCTTCTTAAGTGGTCCTATAGTCATAGGATTCTTGGTATCCCGAAAGAGCAGGCTCGAGATGGGCAAATCTTCCGGTTCGATGCACGCGATAATTACATCGACGGGGATATTCGACAGGTTGCGATTTTAATTATCATGGCCGATAAGGTTTGGCAAAGAGAAACGTTTTCGCGCAATTGAGTGTAAAAATTAAAATTCTTGGAAAAAGTTTCTCTTCTGAGCAATGTTTAATTTCTTTTCAAGGCGATAAGAATAGATTTTTTTTTTTTTTTTTTTTTTTACGTGATATCGTAGAAAGTTGCGATCAAGTAAATAATCTGTCGGGGAAACACATGTCACGCTCTAAGAGCTACATAACAGGCAAGCAAACAAATCCGCGCTACATATCATTGATCCGATTAAATATTTGCCGACGGCTTTGAAGATTGATAGGATCGTGCGAAAACGGCAATCTCTCAATCCGATTCGAAGGTGGCGAGAATTATCCCCTCGAGAGCCACTCTGAGGCGAGTCATTCTCCGTGAAATTTGAGGCGCGCCCCTACCTTTTGAAGGATCTGACGTCGAGCTTCTCCACCGTAATCTCATCTTTCGATGGATACTCCAACGTGATTTATTTGGATTAAACTATACCCCAACCCCCGGATCTGACGTTTACCCACGTACTTCCGTCGTTATTAAAGATCAGCGTGAAATTTTCCTCCGACCGACTTCACGACCTTTACAGCCGTAGTTCGCCTATCGGAAATTCGCGTTCTTCAGAGACGGCAGAAGGAATTCGTGCGAGAAAAGAGGAAGAAGAAGAGAAGAATTGAGGGAGAGGAAAGGCGGGAGAAATGTTACAGAAATTAAATTACGTTCCTGAGATAAATTCGAGCCAGGAGGGATAAAAAGACGGAGCTTGTTTGTCAAACATGCGGTGGCAATGGCTCTCGCTGTGTCTCGTCCTGCTGCTTCTCAAGGCCGTTTAATGTATTTTTCCGTTTGTAATGCATGCGTTGGCGCTCGCATTTTCGAGAACGCAAAAACTCGTGATTTTACGGAGGCGCGAAGGAGGCAAATATCTGGGTCTCGTCCTCAAGTGGGCGAAAAGGTCGAAACGTGGTAAAAGGGCTAATGAAAATTCATGAAGGCTCGCTGCGGCCGCGCGTTATCGTAAAATATTCCGTGTTACAAATTACGTTGTGTCTACTTTATCTAACTGGCGAAATAGTAGTGAACTCGGTCGGAACGTATTCCAACTGTATGTAGGTGTGTGATATGCTTTGCGAGATTGTTTGCAATGAGTCAAGTTTGCCCTTGTACGGAGTAGAACTTGAGATATTTCAAGCAGCAAGCTCTTGACATCAATTCGATATTTCTTGAAACCTGAAAAAACATTTTGTTTCGCTGTTGTTTCTTATAATTGTTGTTTTTAAATTTATAGATTTCAATAAAAATTGAAGAAACTTTATTTTTTACGATTATTTAAAAAATTAATTAGTTTTTATTTTATATTTTGATTATAATTAATTAAAATAAGAAAAAAGAAAGAGAGAGAAAGAGAGAGAGAGAGAGAGAGAGAGAGAGAGAGAGAGAAGGAAGGAGAATATATATGTAAGTAAAGTTTTCATATAAAAATAAAATAATTATAAATACGTATATATAGTGCGAAGTTATTATCATAACTATAATAAGTATAAAAAGAATTACTTAGAATATATATATTTGAGTATTTATGTAAAATAATATGTACTCTCTTTACCCGCATAATATATATTTTATGATATTACCGTCGAATATTAATGCGTTTCAATTAAATTCCGCAAATATCGTAGTAACGTTTACACTGCCGTTCGCTTAATTATTTATTAGCCAATGAGTTTGATAGCGCACGCATAATGACACCTATAAACATTAAAGAATATACAGCCAAGAGGGGGCTGTATAATTATAGGCTGTATTGAGCCAGGCGATATTCAAGCAAACAATGGCGAGAGACAATTCAAGATATTTGACCGAATTAGGGTCGAAGGAAGATGTCATCGCAGGAACAATAATGACAAGCATTAGTTTTCGCGGTTAAGAGCTCTAGCGAGCAGCCAAATATAGTCCGTATAAATAAATTATTTTTGCCTTAATATGTTTGGACACGCTGATAGGTGAAGTAGTTAAAGAGGGGTCAAAGTAGCACACGCGAAGGGTTCCGTGTTATCGTTCCTTCCATTGTCCAAATTTAATTTATTTTCATACCATGTTTCCTATTTCAATGTTATTTTCCGTTAACAAATAGGTTGCCAAATTATGTGTTTGATATCCCAAATGATATGTTTAATAATTTATAAAATTGCTGCAAAATTTCAAGTTGCTGAAAAAACTTTAACATGTATTATTTTAGTACATTTTAAGTATCAAAAATATTTATTGTATCAAAAGATATTATTTTACCAATTATTGTATTAAAAATGCTTATTTATCTATAATCATCAATGTACGCCTCATTAATATTAAGACAATAATGATAAAATGTTCTTAGTTTGTCCTCAGTACTTTGAAGCGACATTCGGTAATGTTGGGACTGCTCGTGTAGCTATTTCATAATTTCTCGCGAAACAAAGATAGTCGCGTGACGATTTGACGCCTCTATATCCGTTTTGGTATGATGGCTCGTCTGTATTACAGAGATTTCTCTGTAGAGCAACGATCCTCTTCCCCGTAGATGCATTAGCACACAATGGACATTACACGTTGCTAGCTCGCTATTCGCAGCGAGCGGCTACTATCGTCCCTTTTCCATATCTTTTCAGTCGACTAAAACGATGACTCGCCACTTTGTATTCGTGGAATGGGCGCCAATCATCACCACCCCTTCGAACCCTCGGCGCCGAAACGCGTAAGAAACGAGGGCGCCCCGAAGAAAAATGTCCTTACCTTCCGATACAAGTACGTCGACCTCAACGGTGCGTGAGAAGGCAAAGAATACGTGCGTACGAGCAAAGTCGTAAATCAAATTGTCTGTAGAAGTATGCCGACCTATCTTTATTCAGGTCGTATTCGCAAGTAAAGTAAATCAGGATAACATTAAAATATACTCTTCGATGCGAAAAGCAATGATTAGAAAATCGCTAGAAAGATTAGAGAGATTAGAGAGAGATATTTAATATCTCACAAAATTACAATTATATTGAATAAAAAATTATATAGAATTAAAATTCTACAACTATATGTGTCTCTCATCGATTTATATATCGATATATCTACCTATCTTTCCACTAAAATTTAATATTTATTAATAAATAAAAATTAAATTTCTAGATTTTCATGATCTCTCTATATTCTATCTTAATAATAATAATAATAATAATAATATCATGTACTAATGTGTACTCTTTTGTATGCAACAATTTAAAATTTTCCAATATCAATCACAATCGTGTCTACCGAAATGGCACAGATAGGTATTGTCCATTGGTAGGCTATCCATTATGAGATGATTAAACGTAGTATACACTCAAGTGTTTATTTGTACTGTGTACAAGTCCCACGAGTCCTCATCCATATATAAGTGCGCACTCACGCACATTTTGTATGCGAACACATTACAATTCGCTTCTCTGGTCTCTCAACAATGATTGTAACTAAGCACTGGCGCGAATAATTTGTAGATAAGTACTCGCCGATGGCTAGTTATCCTATCGTTATAAATTTCAGTCATAAATTTATAACCAAACTGATTATGGCGTTGACTGCATGATAAACACGAATGCAATATGAATAAAATGTCTCTTGAATTTAATTAACATTAATATTCATCTTTATGCATACATGTAGCTAAAAAAAATTATTTAATTTTACATATATTTTCTGTAAGAAAAAATTTGCCTAAAATATGTTTTTGTTATTGAAAATTTTCAAGATTCTTTAATTCCACAGTAAATAACCTAATATATCTTATACTGATTTTAATTTAAAAGTAATGCATATACAAGAGAACGTAATTTTTGGGACAACATCGCAAAGTCACAGTCAAACGGATTATCACACGCTTTGATGTCGATATGAGTTTTTCCGGCGTTTTAAAAAATGCGAAAGTATAGAGTCATTATTCTCGCCTATCGCGATGCGTTTAAACGTCATATGCTGATGCGTCTCGATGAAAATAAGCCTATTTCTCGATCGCATTTCATGTTCGACGGATTTCTCTTCGATAGATAAAAAGAGAGAGAGAAAGAGAATGGATCAATTTTGCTGGTAAACGGAGCGATGGCCAATTCAACGAGAGGATTTGATGAGTAATCGTCCGAATAGCCTATGGCGGTTTAAACACAATTCGACCATGCCGGTTTTCCTCTCCCGATCTTCTATTTCCTCGATGTTCGAGAGCTGCGATGACGATCGCACGAGAGAAGGAGGTTCCAATTGGTGATGGCAATGATATTTTCACGCGAGAGATAACGAATACCTGATACCAAGCGCGAAAATTTTTGTTTACAAAATTTTAAGAAAGAGGTATATTTACGTAAAAATAAGTATATATATATAACATATATTACTTTTACAAAATTCTTACCTTACAATTTCTTTCACAATATTTATCTTATCAGAGATAATTGTGGTCTATAAATTGGCATACTAATATCAATATTTACGTAATATTAAGTACTCTATCGAATTTTCACAAAATTTGTGATAATGTTCCAGAGCAGACGTTGATATCTTTCAAATTGTATCCATATATTTAATTCGTTTAAACTAATTGCAATTAAGTTTGATAAAGAGCTATACCGCTATTTTTGCGATTGCACTTATGTGCACATTTGTGGAGCGAATCAGGCGACAGAAAATCGAGACGCCTGAAATTGGAGCATCAAAGCGGATACATTAGTTCGAGCGGAAACGAAACAACGACCGAGAGCGGAAAATATATCGAGGAGGAAATCGAAAGGGGAGAATATCCCGGTTAGGTGACGTTTCACTCTGTAATTCACTTCGGTGAAGGTGTCTATATCTCATCGGGAAACCACGCGCGACATCGAAAAACGAAGGTTCGGAAAATGTATACGACCATACACTGTTGCACACTGTGCAACAAATTCGATCAGCGAGATGTGATAATGCGTGACGTGAACTGTGAAACACATAAAAATTAATCAAAAATTATGAAAATTAAATCTTCCTCAGCTGCTTATTGCAAAATGTAGTCATGCGGGTTTTCGCGAAATTTGCAATGTTTTTATTTGCATATAAAAGACACTAATATCTATTTCTGCATTTCTGCAGCGTGTATAATTGAAAACGTGAGATCACAAAGTTTTTTCTGTTGGTATAATAGTTGACAAACTATATAAAAGTTATTTCATAAAGTAAAAAAGACAATGCCAGAGCGGAATAACTAAGATAGTGGAAATTCCAAATATTATTTTTCAACTTTAAATACCACATTTAATATATATATATATGTATATGTATATCGAATAATTAGAAAATAATATATTTGTTAACTAAAAAATAAATTTGAAAAAAATCGAAAAACCATTACTCTGATGTACATATAACTTGTGAGAGGGATAGAGCTATTTTTAATTCGAAACTGGGTTACTCAAACAGTTTCTCAGCCGAGAACATGTTTCTGTATTATGTACATCCTTATAGGTTTCAGCGGAATAGATATTTACGAAAATGCTATACATACATTATTCGTGAAATAGTTTATAAAAATTGAAAGATCTAAATATATGTCATAGTTTAACAATAAAGAAAGTTTTTTTTATTTGATTTTCGTTTTAATTATTATTACGTTCTATATTCTTGATTGCTTCGACAGTAAAACAATTTTATATGATTTAAATGTTTCAATTAATATGTAAGCAAATATCAATTTATATCCACTGACTAAAATTAATATTTCACTTACATATTTTGTATAATAATAAAGTAATTATAACACAAATCTGAATGTAAATTTATTATATTTAATTATATATTAAATAATATATATTAAATAATACATTAAAATAGAATTTAACCAAAGGAAATATTGCATTAAATATAAAATAGCTCTGCTTGTCATGTCTTTTAACAAGTATGACATATATTTATGATTTATAAGGAAAATTGCTTAATTTAAGCTAATAAGGAGTAATAATTTATAATTGTCGTGAATATAATCCTATCTTTTAAAAATACATATCTTTAGAATTAAAAAAGAAATATTAAATTAAATATAAAATAGCTCTGCTTGTCGCAACGTGTCTTTAAAAAAGTATAGTATATATTTATGATTCATGAGGAAAATTGCTTTCAATAATGAACGGAGTAATAATAATCTATAATTATGGATATAAATGGATATGAATATTATTTTTAAAAATAAATCTCTTCAGAATTGTCTTCTGAACATCTTTTATTTCAAAGAAATGTGTTCTCGATGCGAAGAAGAACGTTCGTTTTCTGATATCAGTGTAAACATCAGGAAATCTTGTATTGCCACGCGTATCCGTGAAAGCACGGAAAGCCTCTTTTGATCTGCGGGAAAAGAATCTCTCCGTTAAAAATAAACGCAAGAAGCAAGAGGAAGCTCTTCACCTAAGCTTCACGTCCGCTGTAGAACGACGCCATAGAGCGTCGAAACTTAATGAATAAAGTAAGAAAAGCAGAAGCAGAAATCGTAGTGTACAATCGCGATTGGAAATCGAGGTTGATTTTAAAATAATAATTCATCTTTTATTCGACATTAGCTGCTGTTACAAAATAGAATATACATATATATATATGTAGAAAATATATCTCCATTGTATCGATTGTGAAAGCAAAACGAAACGATATAAAGGATATTAAAAGTTTCATTTCTAATGCAAAAAAAAATTTAGTCAAAAATATTTTTATTATAATTATGTATAATGCTTAATATATTATTTTGATATTTCTATTTATTATTTAAATGTCTATAATGTTGGAAAAATCGCATAATAGCACATCCCATTAACTTCGTGGCTACAAATAAAATACAAAGTCTATAGAAGAGAAAAAATCGTGATTTATAGATTGTGTTTATATATGTATATCAAAATCTGTATAAATGGCCAAGTTTACTTTATAATAAAAAATATTCTTGATGAGATTTTTTTCGAACAAATTATACCAGTTACTTTCGCGCTCTATCGATGGAATTCGCAGAATCCGTCAACATAACTCTCATTGAAGTGGGCGCCATCGATCAAACTTGGTCAAGTAGCTGCCAATCGAGTCGAACCTTCTCGAGTGCGTAACTCTATTGGTGGCTAAACGACATTTATCTTCTTTTACGACAGAAAACATTTCGACATTATCGCCCGTCGTCGCATACATGCCATTATTGTCTAAAGATAGTTTTAGAATAAATTTTGGAATAATAAACTTTACAGTTAGTTATATTAGTTATTTAGAAACTCGATAAAATATTATGTAAAATTAACAAACTGTAATATAATAACTAATCAACAGATTTATATATGTTTATATTATAATAGTAAGAAAATATTTGTCTTTTTCTGTGTCGATTCTATCGATTTTTTTAGTTTTTATAGGAAGATTAGAAATGAAATTCTGAATTATATAGTTTTAAGTTTTTACAATATTCATCTAAATACACAATTGTCAGTTTTAAACACTAAATTTCATTAGATCTGTAAAGAAATAAATAAAAGGGAACAATAGTTTCTTGAAATTTCTATACATGAAAAACTTGAGAGATGTATAGATTAGCATCATTCGTGTGTAAGCACACGAAAAGAAAGAACAACAAAGTTTGTTTAATTTGATCTAAATGGATTTAATTAAACATATAATTCAGACAAATAATTCAGTAAAATGATAAAATTGACGATTTAAATTAATTAACATTTTTACTAATAAAACATTTTCTATATAATATATATATATTCCTTAAAACTTCAAATTAAAAGAAAATGTTTTGTTAGTAAAAATGTTAATTAATTTAAATCGTCAATTTTATCATTTTACTGAATTATTTGTCCAACTAAAAGTATTTATATGCTAAAATTCATCAGAATAAGAAAGAAGTGGGAAAGATTCTACGGAAGTAGTTTGAGAAGCACTGTTTCACAAACTTGGCGATCGCTGCAGCGAAAGAATCTCTAGGTCTGGATCAACGCACAGCGCATAACGAGAGCGCGCGAAGTGAGAGTCCGTGGGGGTCCGCGACTGTCGGGTTCGCCAGGAATAGAAACCCGCGCTTATATAGTCGGCGACTTAGTGGCGGATTCTGAGTCAGGCGCGAGGATTCCGTCTTGGAACTCGCGCTCGCGCCAACCCGTCGGTAGCTCTCCTTAGCGAGTTTCTTTCTTCTTCTGCGTTCGACGCTTTCGTTCACCCCGCTCGCGAAGCTTAAGCTGCGTTCAAAAGATTTGAAAGATTTCACTATTTAATATCTCTTCAAAATCCGGTAATATCAAAATAGCAAATTTAATTTACAATGGGACTGTGTTGTGTACTAAGAAACTATCATGTGTACAATAAGATACTATATATAAAATTATTGTTGTTTCAATATAATTCTGTCATAATATAAACATATATATATATGTTAGGTAAATATATAATTTACATCTTCTTTAAGGAGATTTAAAAAGTACATTGTGAAATATGATAGTCATATATGGTGAATAAGAAAAGTTAGATTTGAAAGATGTAAAAAGCGTGATTTCGCCAGCTCGTAAACGTGGGATCGCTAACTCTACTTGTGTAATGACCAACATTCAACAGCTGCATTTTGCGTTTATTTCGATGTCAGCTAGTGTAGCAAACGCTAAATAGCCAATAATATTAATAATCCAACTTTATTATTATTATTATTATTATTATTATTATTATTATGATACTCGGCGATGTCATTGCGACACAATTTCCCTCGAATAAACATCATGATTACGATCCGTTGCATTTATAACCTGCGACCAAAATTAACAGTTGCCATATGCGCGATTATTATGCCATAAATAGTACGAATAAAATAATTTGTTTTGTTTGTTGCAATTTAACTTAAGGGCCAAAAGAGGGAGAATCATAATTTCAATAAATTCATGATTTCAATTTCGGTTGCGAGATTGTGAACAAATGAAAATGATCTCTGTGTTTATTGGTAGTTTCTCCCAAATTATACAAATTACTAAATATGAAAGTGAGAGAGAGAGAGAGAGAGAGAGAGAGAGAGAGAGAGAGAGAGAGAGAGAGAGAGAGAGAGAGAGAGAGAGAGAGAGAGAGAGAGAGAGAGAGAGAGAGAGAGAGAGTTCCGACAATAATACATTATTAATGTTAATGACAGATATTATTATACCTAAAATTTAATTTTTAAACAATGACAAATATTGAATCAATATTGATTGAATATACAATAAAACTGATAATGACGAAAATAGATGTATGACTTCATTGAATTTATTTTTTATTTTTTATTATAAATCATAAAAAAATTTTTTAATGAAAACATTATAATTGACAATAAGTTACATTTTTTATATATATTTGCGACATTAAACATTCAAAAACAATCAATAAGACTCTGTTTATTACAAATATAATACATAAAAAAAGGGTTAATAAAAACAAAGTCGTACACGCACCTAAATTAAAATAAAGATAATTTTAAATATATATATATATATATGTAAAAATAAATATTTAATAAAAAATTTTTTTCACATATTTAAGATCATCTTTATTTTAATTTATATGTTTGACCTTATGCTTGACTCTTATTAGCTCTTTTTTACATATTAAATTCAATTTAAGTATTCATTTTTTATATAAAATATTCATTTTTTACGTATTGTATTAAGTATTCAATGTCTCGAGATTATAACAAATTCGAGATTGTTGATTTTGCAGTCATAAGTGTCCCGATTGAGGAGCGATTTATATCATAATAACGCAGACGAAAAATTAGTTTTCCCGTGGCGAAGGGAAAGGGGTAAGGTAACGGAAGCGGCCTTGCAAGGAGCGAAGAGGAGCGGCGATTTCCGTAAGCATCTTCACAAACGGGCGCATTTAAACTTTTCCAATTCCCCGGCATTTCATTTCCCAGATGGTCGAAGCTTCGTCCGCGACGACGCGTTTGCTTCGCGCGCTCGTTTCTTTTGCCGGTTTCTCTCGCCTAGCAGAATGGCCGCCGCGTCTGAAAACGTTCGAGAAAAGTTCTCCACATCGTCGCACAATGTTCCATCCTCCGATGTTTTATTCCTCTCTTTTCTTTTGCCATCTCGTTCGTCGGCGCAAACTGTCACAATGTGAACGGGGCTTAAAACTTTCTCCGTACATCCGTTCGCTTGCCGTTCGTCTTTCTCCCCGTCTTTCCTTTCGAGCGGGGTTGTCAACCGTATCGAGGGAATTTGGCATTGGCGGCCCTTGTCGTCTAGCCTTCCTTCGCATTCTGTCTCGTTATCATGAGAAGAATGTCCTCGTAATAACGTGTAGTCTCTCTCAGACTTGTTCTTCGGCGTCCGACTCGTCATAACATCGGAAGATTTTATGTACTTTGTTCCCGACGACCGCAAATTTATTTATTTTTCGCGAGAAACAGATATTTCGAGAGTAGCGGACAGAAAACGAAGCAAATATCTTTGATTTGTAATCCGCTTATGTTTTCAATAAATTTGTACGATAGCGTTACTTTGTCCCAATGATCACGCAATTTTTATGTAAATGTATTTGATGTACCAACAAAAATATTATGATACATAATGTATATCGTAGAAATATCATATATATTATATATAATATATATGTATATACAATATACAGGATTTATTTATAGATCGATATATTGAAGCATTCAAATAATTATTAATATCGTTTAAATCAATTTTATATTTATTGTTAGGATTATAAATCTTTTTCAATTTTTTATTGTTTTTATTATTTTAAAGTAGGGAGATGGCCATTTATTTATAACGCCATCATACATTAGCATCCCCGTATAATCCTGGGTCTTAGTAGCACATGCCTCTATGTAGCTGTAATAAATAAAACTTTTCCTCTTTTCCCTTTGTTTTTTTCTACCACATTTCGGGAGAAAGATTTTTTAAATACATTTATTCCAGAATCTAATAAAAAGAAAAATATTCAATAGTTTTCTATAACAGTGTATATTTATTATAAATCTTTTTGGAGACGTTCTAATAATATACATTTATAATATAAATGCTTATAAATAATTTATTACATTTTGTTCCATTTGTTTACCGATTTGCAACCGATAGAAGTACGTAGCCGTCCTTAAGTTGAACGTAATCTCGCAACGATGACGATAAATAACTTCTCGCGTGTTCTTCCTCTCTTACTTTACCGTTTCTCGAGGTTGTCAACCGTCTCGGAGTACTTGGCATTGGCCCTGGTCGTCTGGTTTAGTCAGTACGTTCCGTCTGGACGCGCATCTGTGGCTTCTTTCCTCGCGCGTTTTCGTCGATTTGCATAGTTAAAATTGAGTGAAATAGAGAGAAAGAGAGGAAGAGAGAAGAAAAGAGAGAGGCTACTTTCGTGTCTCGGCTATTTCCTGTCGCATTTTCCACGGGAATAGAACACGCGTGCGATCGTCGACCGCATTTCTCGCGGGGCCGCCTCCTTCAACCGCATGGAAACCATCTCGAAACAGCTTGCCGACCGCGATGACGATGATCCAGCCGACAGGAAAAGAGAGGGAGAAACGTGACCACTACTTCCCGTTTCCCGTTCCGTCGCGAATTCCATTCTTCTTATTGCAACTTTGTGACGTGTCCCACTTCCGACTAGTACTTATAACGGTTTTATATATAATATCTCAAGTTCATTTAGGTTGATAATGATAAGTTCTTTCGCAAATTTTTTTGATAAATACAAATAGTATACAGATAGTATATACAATGGAAACAATATTTTGCTAAAGATATTTAAATCTTTGAGCGGTGACATTTCATTCACAAATACAACATTAAATGAAAACAATATATTGCAAAAAAATACTTTAGTTTTTATCCAAATTTTACTGCATGCAATCAATAAAAAGTCATTAGATTCCCGCGGGAAAACACAAGCTGTAACATGCGTTTTATTGTTAGTTGAAACTTTCGGATTTTACTATACATTCGCTGATGCGATTTCAAATTTTATAACATCACAGTAACTTCAGTGTCGTACTATAACGATTACACAGCAATATTACTACTTATCGAAGGGAATGGAAAAAGGCGCGGTCGCCATCGTCCGTCGACAGTTTTGCCGAAGTTTAAGCAGATTTTCATTTTCCAAGTTCCGAGTTCCACGATCGACCCGCAAATAGTTTTCATCCACCACGAGTTGCACTCCACCGACGATCTCCGGGGATCATCGGGAACCGGCTTTCAGACTCGATTGGTTTTTACGAGAAAAACGGAGTAAGAGACGCCGATGGTAAAAAGGCGAATAAGAATGTCCGGAGGTGGAAAAAGGTAGAGGGGAGGAAAAGGGAAAGACGTTCGAAGTACAAATTGACTCTCCGCACACCGATTTCCTCCCTTGGGAAAGAATCATAGTGTTCTTCGTCGACCGCGGCGAGAAGTTTAAAGCTTCCGAAAAAACGCGGTCACCAATTGTCCGCTGGATATGAAGAATCTAATAAAATTTAATCTTTTCTGTTTAACAAAATCGAATGACTTTATTTTTTGCGCAATTTTAATAACAATTGTAATTAATAGTATTTTATTTTTAATTATAATTAATAATATTTTATTAATTGTATATATATAATATATGTATTATCTTAAAAGCGAATAGAAAATGTTTAAGTTATAATATCTATTGTATATAAGTCAAAGAGTCATTAATTAATATATTAAGAAATAATAACAGTTTTATCATCGCAATACATAAACATATATCAAATTAAATTTGTCTTTCTAGGTGAAATTAAAGAGAGGATATATTTTAATGATTCAGCATTTATAAATTAATTTACATTAACTATATTTAAGAGCTTGCAACAAGCATCATACTGTGCGCACCATTTATTCGTTTAGTGCCCTTAAACTGGAAAAAAGGCGCTACGCCACCTTTTAATCTTCGCCGTCATAAGAACGATCTACGTGATCGAGAGTGTTATATGTGGCTGTCAGCAATTTTCAGCTCGATCGGCGCGAAGAGAAGAAAACTCTGGCGCTTCGTTATGGTCGGAACGACGGATCAACGTCGACCCCTCGTCCACATCCCCATCAACGGGGGTTCGATTAACGATTTCTAAGGGGGTGTCCCTAATAACCCCGCGAAATTACGCTCGCCGCTTATTGAATCCGTTACGGCGCCGCGCGCCCGATAAGAAGCAGCGCCGAGTGATTAATGACGAGGCGCCTCTCTCTTTTTCTCTTTCTTTCTCCGCGATAAAGAGCGAGATGTAAAGATAGATAGATAGATAGAGAGAGAGAGAGAGAGAGAGAGAGAGAGAGAAAGAGAATAGCGTTACGTTTTCACTCCCGGAAAGATTAACGGACTTTCGATGATCGCTCATTTTTTTTTTTTTATTTTCACGAGTTCTCTCCAGCTCAGCGTGCCGTCACTGCCAGATTACCTCCGCGGATGGAGTTCCACGGCTGTTCCCGGATGTTGCCGCCGAGCGCCTTAGATTTATTTCCAATCTACAAAGTCGCCCGATATCGTTGAACGGAAAATCGAATAAACACGATTTTGTTTCGCTTTTCTTCACGCCAGCCGTGGCATTCGCGTTAATACCAGTAACATAAAAATTTCCTGCAGGACTTTGATGCTTCTTGATTGTTTTCATAAAAATCATGAAATAATGTTCCTCTATACTTTTTAACATTACTTATTGTTAGCTTTAAAAGATTACTTTTTATTATTTTCACAAAATGATAATTCTTATTCACCATTTACTTTCTTTACTTTGGATACAAAAGTTTTAATTATAAGAAGGTCAATTTTTTTTCATATACGTCTTATCAAATTTCATGCACATATATATTCGAATTGGTAAATTTATAAAATAGACGTTTTAGCTAGCATCTCAGTAGAACTCGCAAACGACATATCTAATCAGATGCGACAGCTCCATCCGTTATTGGAAAAATGTGAATTTTATTCACCGTTATTGCAGAAATAATTGATTAAGTTTAACGACAAGATTAAGTTTTTCGCGACATCTGTCGCAACATCGTTTTGATTTCGATTTAGTGTAAATATTGGTATTCCGTTCTATATCATATCTCAACTGATAATAGACGGACCTTTATAAAACTCTCTAATAAATGACTGTAATAAATCACGAAGATTTTTTCGGAGACACTATTCCGTCAGGATAAGTCCATATCTTTGCTGAAATTTCTGCTCTTTTCCATCAGTTTTTGTCAGCCATTAAATCATATCTAGTATTTTTTAAAAATATAAATACAGATTTATCCGGTAATCTATCTATAAATTGTGATTTTTTTAGCAATAATACTTTCGTACTTTTGTGAATAATCTTCACGTAAACTCATCGCAAATTATAGGTTACAAATAGTAAAATATATCGATAAAATAAAATAAAAACTTAAAATAATTATGGAAAAGTTAAAGTGATTCATAAAAATCATTTCTAATTATTTGGTTGATTATCGAGAAAAAATATAAAGAAAAATTATAATCTTATAGAAAATTTATTTAAAATCTTTCCGAAAATAGCCGTATAATTCTTGTAAAAACCATTTATGAAAAACATTCAGATAAAAAATTCGATTTTGAAAAAAGAACTGAACCGACTTTATTCGAGGAATAAACGCGAAGTCCAGTTTCCATTATATTGCACTGAGATGAGTTAATATTTGATCATCCCTAGACTATTAATATCCTCTTGTCTTAATCATCTTGCGTCATTGGTACACTTCGCGCCGTGTCCGGTCATTCGTCTTTGTTATTAGGAGCGAATACGACAACTAAAACGATTATTACACTACGACGACAACGTCGTCGTGACAGTCATCGATAGAGGGCCAACGAATACAAGGAGCCCTCGAGATCCCAGGGATAATGTGGCGTTCAAGCGGTCCTGAGAGCTGAGTGAATCGAAATTGGGATCACTGGGCTTTCATCGATTGATATACTCACGGCCATAGCATATGCAATCCTCCTTCGTGTGATTTGACATCGCTCAAAAGATTGCAATTTCGCCAACAGTCTCTCGAAACCAGAGCCTATTGATCGAATTAGATGACTATAGAATCGCCAAACGGATCGTTGCTATGTATTTCGGCTATTTGCATCCATCCCCGTTATTGTGCCCCCTATTTGTACCCTATTCGATAATAATATTTTAAGCGTAATCCGTACACATATAATTCTCTCAATATAAACTCCGCTGTAAATTGTTCTCTCAAACGAACCCTCGGTGACTTTCTTTATTATCGAATTTGAATTCTTTAGCTGTGCTTTATTCTTTTATGTTATTCGAATAGTAATCGCGTGTTATAATGCATTTTTCAACGCACATGAAAGAATTATTCTTTATCAGTTGACTTTCTACTTGATTTCGAGGAAAATTGATTGTGTGTTAAATTTTTAGTGAAATTTGCTTTCCTTTGAATCTACAATTTTCTTTGAGTTTCTCAAAAAACTGAGATATTTACACGTGTAAAAATAATAAAAATAAAGTTATTTACACAGAGAAAAACTTGCTAGAAAAACAAAATTGAAATCTTAAGAAGTTTACAGGCCTCTGAAATATTTCTTTACGAATATCGACTCGAATGTACGTTAAAGATATTGCCCCTCGTTGTAATTTTCCACGACGTTAATACTGCATCTTTATTATGGTAGAAAAAATTACATGTCATATTAGACGGATGCGCTATTATATGATTGACACTTTCTAATTTCATGTGAGGAAACCAGGCGCATTAACCGATTTGCGATTTGCATTAATCGCGAAAAGGTTAGGAAAAGAATATCCTGCCTTTAATATGTTTTTTTTCTACACTAATGTTGTTGAAAAAATATTGTTAGCACATATCTCTTATTAGACGTTAAGTCGACATCACGATATTGATAGGATAAAGATTAAAATTAAAATTATAAAATGTTTTCCATGGATTTCTCTATATGTCCTATATATTTCTATACATTTAAAATAAAACTATACAAACAGGAAATTAATGAATCGATAAAAGTTTTTATTTTTACTATTTCAAGTCAAACTATATTGAATTAATTTCAATATTTTTTTCTTCTCTCTCTCGCTCTCTCTCTCTCTCTCTCTCTCTCTCTCTTTTCTCGGGAAAGTTTCGAATACACAATATTTGCAATATCGCAAATGCACAGATTGATGGAGTTTTTGAGCGAATAAATTGATTTCGGAGATATTACGCTTCTTTCATTTTTGTGTACTGTTACATATATGTACACGTTCATTCGTACATTACCCTCGATAATCCCCATCGTGGATAATGAAACATTGTGTCTCCGTAATTATCGAAATGTTGCCACTACGATAATCTCTCGAGAATAAACTTTCAAGAATAAACAAGCGACAATGTTCGTCAGGAAGTCTGTTTTACTTTCAACGTGTGCTGTTTTTCCAAGTTCAATTAGTGACTGTTTTGAATGAAAACTGTGCTAATAGCTATCACTCTTCTGAGAGAGAAAGAGAGAGAATTTCATCGACTAACAATACCTTAATTTCATCAAACACGAACCACATGTCCGTACTTTAATTGAGAAAAGAATGTATTTTTCCGCATGCACGCGTATCGTAACAAAATGAAACTGAAAGTGTTGTTTGCAAACATTTTTTTATATCGTATGTTAAAGATCGAATTTATTATAAATTTAAGAAATAATTAAGAATCACAATTTTTATTCGCAATTATATATAAAAAGTATCGCTGAGAAAAGATGAAAGGAAATATATTGCTAAATTATGATAAACTGCACTTGAAATAATTTATACGACAGATATGTATCTTTGAATATATTCTACTTTTCTCGTGAATTCTTTCATAGCTAAGTTTCGCTCGCGATAAAATAAATATGACATGTTGTGCCACTTTCACGACATCCCGTAGACTCGGACGTATTATTTTGCGTCGGCATGGCAGAAAGGGAGCAAAGTCGCTCTGTCAAATGATTTATGATTCGTCAGTTATATCGCGTATGCGCGTCTCCGCGTCTTTTCCTCTTATCGGCACGACTAGAGGTGCACTTTGTGAAATTACTCGCGAGTCGATTTGGCCCAAAGTTTCAACAGTTTTTATTCGTAAGTGGAGTGCCACGACGAGCCGATATCTTTTTCCAAGTCCCCCTTCAGAGGTAGTTCCCGTCTCAATCTAGTTGATGCAATTCCAAGTAATCTAGCGAGCCGCGCCTAATCCTGGCTGCCCGACGATTTATGTCCCTTCATTGAGGTCGAACCTTTCCGTGTATTTCGCCATTGTGCTGTTTTTCCAACATTACTCGATTATTTGATTCTACGTTGATAGCATTCTTCTCTCTCACTCTTTTCCTGTTACAAAGGCTATTTTTTCATTATTAAAGGAGTACCTAAATTAGCTTCTGGTAAAGTTATCTGATAAAATATATTATTTTATTTGCATTATATTTCTACTATTATAACTAATTATCTCTCTTTAGGAATAATTAAAATGTGCATTTTTTTGTTCTGTTAAAACCGTTTCTTAAAAAATGTTGCGAAAAATATTGATAATAATAATTCAAGAAAAGAATTTTCAACAGTATGTTTTTAGTTTAATTTAAGTTTCTTATTCAAAAGTCAGTACTTTTTTAGAGTAATTTATGAGAGTACATGAAAACAATATTTTATTTTAACCGCAACATCGCTATGACATCTTTTTCAAATGATGCAGTTTTTATAAGTAATATGCATTCTAAAGAATTTATTTTGATCTCGGCGAAACAATCTCCTATAAAAAAATGGTGTCAAAAAAGAGGCAAAGATTTCATGTTTGTCGCAATTAGCTGTTGCCACCTAATAAATTCATACATAAAATATGAAGTTAAGTTCGTTCCACTGTCATACTTTTTTTTTTTTTTAAATTTTTTTCTCGTTTATCGAATTTTCCCGTAAGATCTGCAATTATCGGGACGGCAGTAATTAGAGACTTAAGCGTCGTAACATCTTTTCCCTCGTCCATTGCAAGCCCGACGATATCGCGAGAGGATTACGAGCACGATACAATGATAATCACGATGACGACAACGGGGGGACGTAATGTAGGGTTGTAAGGATGGTGATGACGACAATGGCTACGACAGCGGCGACAACAACGATGATAGTAGAGCTGACAGGACGACAAGAAGAGGATAACGACGCTGATAGCCCATCGTCCATGGGTAACGGCGATTTCTGTCGACGCCCATCTCGAACGATCTACACTATATACTAGTTTTCATACGCAATAAGCGGGTTTATCGAACTTGCAATCTTGCAATATACAGTTAAAGTCTGTATTTTTCATAAATTATACAGAATTAATATCCTTTTAGCAATTATAGACAAAAATAAAAAGCATGAAATTTTTTTTCGAAATATAAGAATAATCATCGTTCTCCAAAACTGATAAAAACATATTTTTATCTACTTGTTTTAATTAATAAAGAACCAATTAATAATACAGAAATGTAACATTACTATCTTGCTCTCTTGTTATCTTTTATTATAAATTTTAAAATGTCATAAATATTACAGGAACAGAATTCCGAAAATTAACATAGAAAGATGATACGTATGGCATATTATTTGGAAGAAAGAGAATTTGACAGAACCGGCTAGCATTTTTCACATTCGTCTGCGTGGATCGCAAGTTTTATTGGGCTACCCCAAGTGTAATAGATCGGACGTGGGTAGAAAGAGCGATATCAGCGGCGGTATTTCGACATTGTGAGCCTGGAAAAAGAAAGGAGGTCGTGCGACAAAAGGTCGAAGGGTAATACATCAAGGCGGGGAAAGGGGGACGGTTCGTCGGTCGGTCGGTCGGTCGGTCCGCGACGGGGAAAAACTAATTTCCCGCCGACCCCGTAGCTGTACGACGCCGTATTAAAAGCCCGTAGGGCTTTTGCGCGCGCCCGAACACGAGTCAGCAAAACCTTTTCGGCGATTCGTTCCGAGCCGCGCCGGCTTCCAGTGTCCCTATAATTTATATTCTTTCATATTCGAGCCACCCTTACGAGTTACGGTCGCGTGAATCGACCTGGTGCACATCGCGCCGCCCGGCACGGTTGCGGAAGCGCGGAATGCTTTTATATGAAAGATAACGTGAGTGTCTGACGACACTCGACACTCCCAGTCGAGAATCTGAATAAGTAGCAATTTTTTATACTACGATATCGCGAATTAACATGCTTGAATTTAGCTAAAGAAGAAGCGAAGTAATTCTGTGAAAAAAGCGAGTTACATGAAACATGTTGATTAAAATCTTTCACGCATATGAATCGTATAACTATATATATTTGTATATAAAAAACATAAAAAACACACATGTATATTATTTCTGAAAATAATTGTTATCCTTCCTGTAAAGATCTCCCATGATTAAAAGAAACTGTAGAAATTCATGTTGATAAAATGTCACTAACAATTAATAAATTTTTAATATCACGATAAAAAACGCTGAAAAAAATCTCATTGTCAGTAAATAATTTGCGGTGAGCTATATAACTTTATGAACCATATGATTTTATGATCCATATGATTTTATTTTTTTTTAAGATTTTCACGTGAATATAAAGAAATGCTACGACTCTAAAGCAACAGTCAGGCAAGTAGCGAAATTGCGGTAATTTTGTTAGCCGCGCAAACGATGTAATGAAATAAAAGACCCGACCAGGGAACATAATACTAAATATATATGTATACTATATCTATACACACAATACAATATATACATATATTCTGTAATGGTATGGTTTTAATAGCCGGCGACCGGAAGTAGAAGCGGCTTTTTATCTTGTCCCATAAAAGTTCGTTTTGCATCGTCTTTTTAGCATTCGCGGACATTTTCCATACCAAATCAATTCAAACTCTTTTCTTTTCATCGCTTTATTTTGTTTCTCAATACCTTCTCTGTGTTTCGCTCGAGGCTCGATATCTCGTGACATTTGTGACCGGCTGTTAACATAGTATCATTTTTCTTCTGTATATATATATATGTGGGTTTATTTTAATCGATATACAACATTAAATCGTCTTAAAATGGTAAATGGAGAAATATTTTATGCATGCGTGTCAAGAATTTATTCCTAGTTTAATGTGTATTTAAACGTTTCTTCATCACTAATTTAATATAAGTGGTTTAATTAGCGAGCTGCTATTATATTAAAGTTTAAAAAAAAATTAAAATACTATATATGTATAACTTTAATAATATACATATTAATAAATCAAAATATGTATAGATTTTTGTGCATTTTTAATAATTAAAGTTTCTTGAAAACTTTTATTTTGAGATTTATTATAATTACTGAGATAGTTAATATTGAATTATATAAAAAAATTGTAATAAATGAAAATCACAAACTAAAAATTCTCGCTAAAACAAGAACTGGCTATAAAATTCTTTTGAATCATATTCTGCTTGATAAAAAGACTAACTTGTTAAGATATTAAATATTTAATTCATTTATAATGATTGATTTAATATAAATAAATCTAAACTTATATATTTAATTATTTTTCTAATATTTTTTAGTAGTTTATAAAATAAGGAATGGAATATAAATCTGAAGTATAATAATGTAACGTCAAAATTCATACCTAAGATATTAAATTCCATACTATCGGCCATCAATCAAAAATAATAACCACAAAAATACATAAAAAAAAGTCGAGAAAGCGAAATGAGAAAAAATGCTGGCGTAAAAACGTAGTAGTTTCTTATTGCACAGTCTAATATGTCTATGCCTCGGATTAAATACGAAGGAAATTTCGCGAGAGCTGCCAGAATCGCTTGAATGATGCGAAACCTTAAGTTCCGAAAATGAAAAGCACTCCGTGGTGGTAATGGAGACAGGAGGTGCGGATACACAGAGGGTGAGAACGGAGGAGGGCAGGCAAGTAGGGAGGGGTGTAAGGTGTGCTGAGTGATAAATAAGCCTGCAGATATTGTGTTTCGCTTCTGACCTTAAGGGGTGCGCCTCGTATCTCCCACCTCGGGCCGCGTAATCCTACTCGGAGTTTCAATAACGCCTGCGGCATAAACTAAGTTTAGCATAAAGTATTTTGGCTGTTCGCCGTTAGGAACACCAGCAGCTTCGAGCACGGGTCGTTCCAATAGACACTAGGGGTAAGAGCCCGGTTGATACTGCGCCATATTCTACTGAGAATCGTGAACAAGCTTTAGGCGAATTACATATATGTAACTGCATCGATAATCGCATATTTTCAACAATATTCATTTAAACTAATATTTGTTATCAAATATATATCTCTCTTCTTTTAATTTACATCTTTGATAAATATGATTTATTATAGTTATAACTTGAGATCATTTAATTTTACATATTATTTGATATAATATTTAAATTGTTGACTTTCTCCTATCTTAGATTACAGTTTTTAAATTGTAGTTGTACATGTTATAAAAGAAATTTGTAGTTTTTAAAATAATTATTTTATTCCCACACATAAATATACAGAGAAAAAGGTTTATTTGACATTGTGAGTGTCGAATTGATATACCGGTTGCCATACGCCGCCAAGTATTTGGCTAATTGAGCAACCTGATATAGAGCGCACATGAGTAAATCAAGTTAAGCGAATGACTTAAGGCGGTTCAGCTGTTCAACCAAGTTGCGTCGTCTTCTTTATCTTAGCCTTTCATCTTCGCGCAAATGCATAGAAACGCGTTAGTAAATAGACGCTGTCACTATGCGCCAACTGTGCACCTGCGCACAAGTGCACGTACAAGAGAACGTGTCATCTACAGCCGCATGATTCGTTGCAATATGCATCCGACGCGGCTATTAGTTTAGAAATCGTATTATTTATTTCGTTTAAGGCAGCGTCAAGTTTATCCGTCAAGTTATATTATTTTTCCCTTTCTCTTTTACGCTTGAAAAATTAATTATAAATATACATTATACTAAAAAGAGGTACTATAAGATGACAATAATTTTATCGAAGCTTGCTTCGAGTGAAAGGAAACTTTACGTGTGCATGCAAAATATCTCAAGACTAATGTAATATAATTAAGTAACATAATTGAATAATTTCATAATCATTTTCAAGAAACCATATAAAAAGCTTTATCTCAAAAGGAGAGAAAGAAACGTAAGAACACGTGCGTATCTACACATATAAAGAAAAATATCACATGTGTACAATGAAAAGTTCATTTTTCTCGAAAAATATAATTATTATATTGATTAATTTACACATTAATGTAAACATTAAAATACGTACATATATGTCTTTTGTAACCAGAATAGAGCCATATGCGAGCAAATCCCGTAGATTTGTCAGAAACCAACATGTACAGGTCGTACAAAGATACAACGTAATTAATACTTAATTCAACGTTTATACATATCGCAGGCATTAACTACATAAGCGCGAGAGTTTATGTACTGGCACAGAGAAAGGCTTACGAATACAAACGTAGAGAATTTAATTACTCGATTCAATTGTTGCCTGCTGATAACACCATGGTCAAAGCACCGGTGTACGAAATTATACGGCGACATACATCGGAATGGTCTTAGCGGTGGCGGCGGCGGCGGCGGCGGCGGCGACAACATACATAATGCGCTTATGTTTCCGACAATGTCGAGCCTTAGCACAACGTGCTAAATTTTACGTTTGACTTCAGAAATTACATCGGTTTGCGTCTTGATTCGCTTGTTCCCACGACGACAATGTGCCAGAAATTCGTACAACCGCAATTTAGATTCGGTTATACGGTTCGGCCGCAAGTCGAGCTTTCGATGCTCGTTGTTCCGTATTTCAAGGCAATTTTAGAATATGTGTTTCTCAGATTTATAGAAATACGATTGCCATATTTTTCGTGATTTAGACAACAGATTACCGACAAAAAACTTTAATTAAAATTATTATTCTATTCCATTATTTCGATTAGAAGAATTATTCTCATTAAACTTTAAAAAATTGTTATTAAAATATAAGACTCTTAGCCATAAAATGATTATGCATCCTACTATATGAATTTAGAATTTATTAAAAGACTCTCATCGACTTTATTTAACAAAAGTGACTATATGAAAATTTTTTTTAGAAACAGTTGCATAAATCATTTATTTTCCAAGTATGGCAAATATTTACGAGAAAAGAAAAAGTCACATATCATTATTTCAACGAAGTAGTAAAATCATCGGTCAAAGGGAAGTTAGGAACAAGAAACGAAAATAATTTGCATATAGATCTATACACAACATGTCGAAATATACCATGATTTTCAAACCGCCTCGATTTAACGATACAGCAGTTATAATAACGCAGTTATCATAGTATAGTGTTTCGACGCCAATCGTCGCATCGACATAGATACTCGATAACATACCACTTGTTGAAGTTAAATTAAAAAGAGAGCGAGAGAGAGAGAGAGAGAGAGAGAAAAAAAACTGCGATCCGTAATATGTCGTGAGTTTAGACTTATTTCAGAGGCGTTATTATTTTTTATATTCTCTTGTTATATTTTTCGAACATGTATTATTTTATTGTATACCTTAATTGAGATAATTATTAAAGTCGACTTCATTAAAATTAAACATGTAAAATCAAGAGGAAGAAGTTATAAACGGCGAATTTATATATTCTTCTGAATGAAACATCCGAATGAAACAGGATGGGGAAACAGATGGATACGTAATATGCCCAGGGGATTGCAAGAGATTTCGAATGGGACCTGTGAGAGAAGCTGACTGAAAAATGCGAAACTATCGACACGAGAGAAACGAATGTTCAACCGTGCGGAACGTACAACGAGAGGAAACGCGTCATCGGGTACGAGATACCGTCGTGCGCTTTTCGCGTACAGACGCCACATACGAGCAAAAACACTGCCAATCTTCGCGAATGGGACGCTTACACACTTCCGAAATAATTTTATCTCGTGAAAGAATTTTCATGTCGAGAGAAAATCGAAACGTTTCAAAATTCAGAGTTATAATATCCATTTTAATAGTTTCTAACAAAAGAAAAATATTAAATAAAATTAATGAAAATTCTAAAAAAATCTTTCTAGATTTAAGTAGTTTGTTATAATTCAGTATTTTTTATTTTAACACAATTATTATTATTATTAAAACAGAGACAGGTAATTGTTAATCAGTTTGTATAAAATTGTTTTTTTCTTCTCTTTTCGTGTATGAGTTACGCAAAAAACCTTCGCACTTGAAATGACATATTATAAGACGATAAGATAACGCGCTAAATTTTAAAGCATTTCGGGTTAGGATGTAGGACGAAACGAAGGCACGTTTGCAGAAGGTAGCCGAGTAGGTGAGTAACGAAGCGTGAGTAACTAACGGCCATAAAACCACGAAACAACGTACGATTCTCGCCTCGTAAACCATTGGCACGTGTTGGGTTTCTTGGCGTAGCGTTTTCTTTCGGGACGAATCTAACTGACAGGATGACGAGCCGTGGGCAAAGTAGGGGACATTACAGAAAACGACATGCTAAGATAAGAAAATGTAATTCAAGAGGAATGCAACTCTCCCCACTCCCCGAAGGACCGAAATATTTTAAAGCGCTATTCACATTCGTTAAAAATTTCCATTCCCTCCCTATTAAATTAATTTAGAGCTGGTTTTATCGATATGTTTAACTTCGTTAATGAAATATGGTAGTTAATTAAAACCTAAGAAAACCCAAAATCAGTTAACTATCTTGAAACTCTCGATACAATATGCATCGTTCAATGTTAAAAAAATTAGTAACTAAAATAATAAATAATATAATATAATATGAGCATGTATTTAGATATGTATACATATTTCTTATAATCAAAATTTTATACGCTAAATATATCTCTCTTTTTCACATTATATAATAATAATTAATACAATATTCATTATTCTACACAATAATATAAAAATGACGAGATTGATATTCGTTGATTTATTAATGATTAGCTACTTGCGAGTAAGAGTAATATTTTACGGTATCTCTTTTTTCCCCTCCTATCAACAAAGCATAAAGGAGAGTTTTGCATAAAAATCTTTCCTCTCAATGTATCTTGCGTCAAAAAAGGATATTCGAAAATGTTACACCTGGCAGATTACACGTCGCGATTGTGTGCGACGCGTTGCTTGCCACGCGACAGATACTATCGATCTTCGTAAAGAGTCGAAAAATATCGGGTGTACTGAGCGCGACAACTCGCGCGCTTGTAGGTAATCCACATAGTACGAGTTTAACATCATCTCGGCTCGGCAGTCGTTCTTCTTTCGGTTCTCCCCTGCCCTCTCGCGTCTTTCCTCCTTTTTCCTCTCATCCCATTTTCCGTTTACCTATTTTCCGGGAGCCTCGATCTATTCAATCTCGATGCAAAGGCGATCTCACGTGCAGTAATAGCTTGTCAGCCGCACCGTGCTTGCCTCTGATAAACGGCAGTCTCCCGCGGCAATCCTTTCTTAAAGCTGCATAGTATGAATGTCTCTCCCACCCTCCTACTCTTCCTGCCTCTCCTTGCTTCATCGTTCAGTTCTGCGAGCACATCCCTCTTTCTAGCAGTCGGCACATAATACGCTTACCACTGTATAAAATCTCATTGATACAGCCACTTCCGCGAGAAAGACGAAATGGAATTGCCGATTGTAATTGTAACTTGGTTGTAATTGCTACGATTATAACATCACTGAGGATAATTTTTGAATATATAGATATTATATGTGAAAAGCATTTCTACATTTTAAATATAGAATATTCATTTCTTTTAATTTTCAATCTTAATTATTTTTTTATTACGCAATTATTTAATTTTAAATTAATTATTTAATTAATATTTTTCTTTACGCAAGCTGCGCGATTTATATTTATATTTTTGCTACATATATTTGTTTTGTTTTAATTTGGATATTTTTTTTTTTATTTTAACAAAATAAGTACGATTCATTTATCATTCTATAATATAAGCGTATAACACATGTACATACAATGTATAAAATTTCTCAACAA
This sequence comes from Anoplolepis gracilipes, assembly GCF_047496725.1. Lineage (NCBI taxonomy): Eukaryota > Metazoa > Arthropoda > Insecta > Hymenoptera > Formicidae > Anoplolepis > Anoplolepis gracilipes. The sequence goes on from NC_132974.1 coordinate 5,578,506, forward strand.
AATTGATTTGACACATTTTATCTATCTAACAATTGGAACGTTATATTCGACAAATGGTGTACGACGGAAGAAAAAAGTATTTCAATCAAATTTTCGTGTGTTGTTCCTAACATGATTTCCCCATAGACCGCATTATTTATGTAAAAAACGATGAACAATATCGAAATATTTTTTCTTTCTGTACTATACGTACAATATGTGCGATATCGTTCAATCTTTACACGACAAAGAAATAAATAGATAATGGATTAAACAGTCATGTGTGCAATGCGTCAGAGGAAAACATTCGCACGAACATAGTTTACGTCGCGTCTGTTATCTCTATGCGGTTATTATGCCGTGCTCTCATAGGAACATATTGATATTCGTTGGAAGGTAAAAATAACTGTTACCAGACGGAAAGCAGCTTTCCGATAATAGCCCGGCTCTTAAAAATCGCCCGTAATTAATGCGAATACGATTCAATGCGAGAAAAATATCGCAATGTTTGTATAAAATTTTTTAAACTGCGAGATCTCATGCAACGTTGACATTAATATCACTTCATCGTGTCAGAAAATTACCGGTTATCCCATACTGAAACTGCAACGCAACGTAACATAATAAATAAATAAATACATATATATATATATATATATATATATATATATATATATATAAAGTACTATTAAAATGTAGAACGCGCTTTGTACGTATACTTTACAAAATAATTATCTCGTTAGTATAATGAACGCAATAATAAAAAGATAGACAGAAATTTATGTTGTTTCATTAGTACATAGCATTTACTATACTCGAATGACAACACGTGCACCGGCATAATTTTCAGCGACTTTCGCGGACTTGTACAGGTGCACACATGTGATTATCACCCTTCTATCGAATATTCTCCTTGATGTCGCAAATCGCATCATCGTTCATACGGCTAATGAAGGCAGGTGAGGGTCGCGAAAGGAAACAGAAATTCATCACGACAATACAAAACGATTTCTTTTTTTCAAATTTTTTTTGTTTGCATTATTACATTGATGCTTCATCAATTTTCGAGATAAAAATATCCCTGGAATAATCCAAGGTACATGAGCGTGATTGCTTCACGTGTCGCTGATGTCATTATCACGTATATCTTATAAACGCTAAGGAATGTTAATGTCGATATTATAAAAGTTTATATCTCTCTTTCTTTCTTTCTATTATCTCTTTTTCTCTCGCTGGGGATAAAGACATTTTTAAATAATTATAATACACGCAAAAGGAAAGTTTGAAATATATGTCCCGTGAAATGCATGTAATATTTAATTCTATACTATTTTATGTATATTGTACATGCATTGTATTATTACATATTTATACAGTTTTATATATTTATATTTTTCACACATTTTATCGCATGTTTATCTATTTACATCATAAAGTATTTTCATGAAAATAACGATATATATCAAATTACATAACACAATACAAAATGCTTCAAGAAATATGTTGCAATCTTGATGCTTAAACGTCATGTATCCAATTTTGTGATTAATCTTCATATATCAGTTATAGTTCTCGAGCCAAGATGTAATTTTCTTGTTATCGAATAACAATAATTACACCGATAACAATGCAAGTCAGGTAACTCGACGCTTGGTAATTAATTGCGCAATTATTCAATTATATTTTATTCAAATCTCCAACAAGTCGCACGCATATAATAACAATATACCGAGATAACGTTATAACGCTGCATAATGTGCCAGTTCAAAGGAACGGTTCTGCTCTCCATATCTTTCTGTATAACGTTAACGCTCATTTCCATCATAGTATCACGCGTTGTGGCTTCGTTGTCAATGTATTACGTGAAAATACATTATCGTACATTTCCCGGTTCGTCAAAGAAGACAAGAGGAGTGTCAATCCGTCCATGGGCGGACACGATAATAAAGAGTGTTACGTGGGTAAAACGTTGCTTCCTTTACTTCATTTTTCGTGCGAGATGGTCATGCATGTCGGACGCGCGTAAAAATGGGATTAAAAAATAATTAATGGACACGCCGGGGATATGGAAATGCTTTATAATGTAACGCGGTTAATAAAAGATGCACGTCCCGCGTCACACGGGTATGATATACGGCTATGAAAAAGAGGGGAAAAAAGTGGAAAGGCACAAAGAGGAACGCATGATAACCACGGCTTTATCAGTGTGACGAAAACTCATCTATTTAACAATGTAAGCGTGTCATTAAAAACAGATGAACAACCGAGACTAATATTACTTCACGAGATTTCTGAATATCCGATGCATCATCGCGTTTCTCTAAAAATCTCTTCAATATCCATAAATATTTTGACATGAAAAATCATAAACAAAACAAATGATAAAATTAACATACTTATAATTTCTTTTTCATAATTTCGTTTCGGAAAAATACTTCTTACAAATACATCACATGTTCGCAAATATATATATTAAGACTCAACTCTGACAGTAGAAATGATTTTAATAAAAAAAAAAAAAAATGCTAATGTTTAATTCGCATATATTGACTATGTATGTATTTGCAAGGTTTCCTCATCAATCTTCGTCGTTTTGACGATACATTAATTTTAACCATCGTACGATCAAAAGTGATGACACTCGTAAATGAATCAGGATAACGGCAGACCAACCAGTATATAATCCATCGCCGACGAAGTCCCACAAGATCACGCATAAACTCGACGCATAAGTTCAAGTCGCTGTCAGTCCGTCATCACGTTTCAAGCCCTCCGATTCGTCTTCGTCGCACTGTGCGTTCGTACTGTATGTCTTGAAAACGTAATCCGTTAATTTGTTTTAATGAAAATTGATAAAGTCGGATTTGTGCATATATGTTTGAGCCGTTATAATAATTACGATATATAAATTGAAATAGGGAAATTAATATCGTCGATTTATCAAACAAACAATTAATAACTTACATAGACACATACACGAAGATTAGTATACTAATTAACTAAAATTACAAAATTAATAATTTTAAAGAAAAAAAATAAAATTGATAGAATCAATCGAAATAATAAAAATAAACAAACTAACAAGAATGATAGAACAATTATTGATTTATTTGATAATTTTTATTAATTATGTACAATAATTCTCGCGTTTTTCAATCAATTAGGGAGATTAAAAGCAAACATATACGATAATATGATGATTGTTAAAGCAAAATATTTACAGCATTTATGAAAATCGCTTGAAACATCAGTCAGTGATTCGCGCGTGTATGTACGAGACGTTGCAGTATTAAACAATGCGATAAATGCAGGCGATCACGGCATACTCGTCGGTCAATTAATATGCTTTAACATTTCATCGTCGCGATAATTATCTTGAATTAATTTTCTGCAACTATTAATAGTAACAGTCGTGCACGACTGACCGCGACGTTGGATTGCGATCGATATGTCGGACGGTGCATTTTGTAAATTGCGGACGATATATCTCACGTGGGGAGACGCGCGTGCGACAGATGTCAACGAGCGCGCATCAAGTATAAAAACGATAGTGCACGAGTGTAAACGCGGTACGAGCTTGATTTTTGCTTCGCAAAGTTTCGGCGGACCACAAAGTCGAATCGTATAGACACTGATACCGATGTTACGCATACGAATGAAGATGTATATTTGTATTTTTCCAAACACAAATATTTTTAATTAACTTTGAAATCGTTGCACGCGAAGGGATGAAACACATCTCACTGTATCTATACGTTTCAACGTTTATCGCTCGAATAGCAAATAAACCGCTTAATAAATAAATAAATTGTTGTAAAGATAAATTGCTTTCGTCTTTCGCGATATATATGTGACGAAAATATTAAAATATTAAAATTTATGCTCGATCATGATTTAAAAAATATTTTTCACGTACTTTTATATAACTTTTTTGCAATTTTCTCTAATCTTTATGCTTCCATAATTTACTCATCATTTAGTTTATATATATATATATATATATATATATATATATATATATATATATATATATATATATTGTTATAAATACGTTTAGTTTCGATATCGTTATAATTTGGTCTAAATAATACTTGCAGCAATATATAAACGTGTAATATCTTCGCATAATTATTGACGATAAAATAGTATCTTCTAATTCGATAGTGTTTTTATAGTCATTTTAGTGTAGCGAAATATATGCTTTGTAGGTTGAGATTTGTTTGACTTGTAGGTATTGCAAGACAAGTGTAAACGAACGTACAGAATGACGTACGATATACGCGCGCATCATGCTAACAATAAAATGCAGATATTTACAGAAAGTCTCGTCGTTTCTTTTCCTCTGTATCGCGTGAAACAACTCGCCGCATCGCTATAAAGATACGAAGGAAACGATGAATAGGCCTTGGGATATAAATCAGTGCGCCACGATGCCCGGTGAATGTATACACTTTTCATGTGAGGCAAAAGAAGAGTTGGACATTTATTTATTTATTTATTACGTCTGGATCTGGCACGCGAAGTCGCAGTGCAAAAGTGCACTGTTTCTTGCCTTTCCATCCTTTTGGTTTTCTGATTCTTTGACGTACCTGTTTATATAGCATGGCTCGACTTCTCAATATTGGTTTCAAATTTTCCAGAGAGTACTTGACATAACATACAGCATAAAAAGTATTACTATATTACATTTTCTAATTTAATAATATATTATTCAGATGAAAATCATGTTATGTGATGAAAAACAGATATGATAAAAACAAGAAAAAAAAGAAAAGGAAATATTTTATAAAATATATATCTTGTTTTTCAATCAAATTAAATAACATTATACAATAAAATATCAATATAACAAAAATACTTAAAAAATAAAATAATCATTAAGTATTTGAAAACATAAGATGATAATAAAAATTAAGGAGATTGTATATTTTTGATTTCTCTGTTTCAAAATATCGTGTTTTTTCTAAAGATACCCCTTAATTTCCAGCTTAAACTTTCGCTTCTCGTATCTGCCAGTCCTGCTCATACGTTCGTCGAGTGTGGTATTTAAATATTGAATACTCGCAACATTTTTCGAGCTGCGTGTTTGCGCATGCATAGTTCAGAGAGGCGCGGCTCTTTCTCTCTCTTTCTCCTTCCCCCCCCCCCTCTCTCTCTCTCACTCTCTCTCTCTCTCTCTTTCTCTTTCCCTCGACCTGAGTGCCGGATTAAAAATGGAAAATCCATTGAAAGATGTGTGCATTCTTAACGGAGGCTGCTTTGCTTCCTACAGTTTCATTCTTACTTTAGTACGAATTCGTTTTTATCACATGAATGAGTCATTAAATTTTCACCGTGGTATTTATCAGACAACAGCATTAAAGGAAAAAGAAGGTAAATTCCGCGATACGCTTTTCATCGGGGAATGAGAATTTCGCCGCGAAGCTTTGCACGATTATTTACGACGAAATAGCGGTAATGGACGAACAAGATGCTCCAATTCGACAGCAATGGGTGGTGGCATATCGGCAAAACCATTACTTCTTTATTCCAGCCGCGGGGCGGCTATTATTCCGACATTGAAATAAATGCAGAAGGATCCATTCGATTATTCAAACCCAAGTTCTTTCCGGTAGACTGCCGTATTATGAGTCGATAGTGATAGAAGTCGTTCGTACGAACGAACTTACTCCGTTCCTTCCTTCCTTCCTTCCTTCCTTCCTTCCTTTCTTCCTTTCTTCCTTCCTTCCTTCCTTCCTTCCTTCCTTCCTTCCTTCCTTCCGTCTTTCCATCTTTCCTTCCTGCAAGAAGCGCTTTAAGATGCCCGCGATGAATGCCGATGATCCCACGCGGTGTCCAAATATTTGGATCCCACGGCACGTACGGCCAGAGAGGGAAGAGCATTCTGGCGAAGGGCCCGACGAGCACACGCCGAAGAGGCTTCCATGGTTACTTCCACACTCTACGAAATCAGTCGAGCAAGCGTGTGGAAATGTACGCTCGCCATAGCTAACGGAGAAATATGTCAAAGTTGAAAGAAATAAGCTATAGAGGATGAAAGAGCGCAAGAACCTTAAGATGCCAGTCGAGCGTGAGGAATAAAGAGTACTCGTGCGTTCGTGATGATGCGTGTTCAAAATATACAATGTCACTTTTTTATCTTTTCTTTGAATTAGAAAAATCTATATCTAAGTCTGTTTATATAGAAATTTATGAAATTTTTTTTTATAAACAAACATGCCGAGTAAATATTGTGATAGCATATAAGCATAAGCTTTTATTTATCGACACAAACAAAAATAAAATCCATCAAGTTTAACGCGCTCGCCCAACAAAATGAGCCACTTAATCGCTTTCCAATATATCGAACACAAGGATGTGTTCATATGCCGTGTTTCGCCACAGGAGTGAAAACAATTTTGCGTTTGTATCTTCTTTCAGCTGAATGTGTCTGAAGAAAAGTCGCTTCGGGCGCTCCTAATTGCGCTTTATAAAAGCGGGAGTGGTTCATAAATTTAAAACGACCACCGCGTTACATTAATATCAAAACCGCAGCGATGGTGGCGGTGAAGCTGCGCGCGTTTCGCTAACTCCATTATAAATATCTGCTTTAACTCTGCGCTTGCAAAGCCACCGAATAAAGTTTCATCAATCATTTGCCGTGCCGTCGTTCGCTCGCGCCGTAGAAAACAGCGGCCAGATAAATTACAATGCCCAGAAAACGAGAAAGAGAAGAAGAAAGAGGAAGAAAGAAGAAGAAGAGAGAAAGAGAGATAGAGAGAGAGAGAGAGAAAAAGAGCGGTTTGTGTTAAACCTCATCAGCATTACTATCCATTATCTCGTTCATTAACGCGACTACTCGACTCTTCGTGAAATGTTTCTTCTCGAGAGCGTCCTCCCGTCCGCTCTTTCAAACAAATAATACCGTTTTAAAATGTATTCTCCGCATGACGAAAAATGAAATAGAACGGTGGTTGAACGGGCGCGAACGGTCGGCAAAAGATATCGATATACGATCGGAGTCTACAACACCGATGGAATATTATTTTTTTAGAGGAAAACGCGGAATGCGTCGATGCGTGAAACGCATTGGAGCCGTGAATGAGTGAAACGCGCGCTAGCGGATGAAAACGAAAGAATCGAAAACCGATAACCGATCATATTTCTATCAACGATGCGTAGCGCTACGGCAAAAGTCGGAATGCGATAATTATGAGAAAGTACGACGCGATATGACACGCGGATGCCTAGTGAATTCTCTGTCGCATGCAGAGAGGCGGCCAACCTCTGATGATGAGTTGTGAATGAGAGTCCGGAGATGGTGTATGCATTTTAATCACAGGCAACACGCAGCGAGAGGAAGCATGGGATGCTTCTTGAATTTTTTACAAGCAGTTTATATCCGTAGAAAACACACAAAACAGCAATCATAAAAATAAATATTCTGATACACGTGAAACAATTTGAGTCACTATTATTTAAATTTCATATCCGCTACCTTTCTCTGTTATCTTCATTTATATTAAATTATTGATATATATATATAGATTTTACATGAATAACAAATTCAAGAATTCACTCGAAATGAGACAGATGGAAAGTCTCGTTAATTATGGGACACTTGTTTCCTCTACAATTTCTTGGCAATCTATTTTTCACCACTGAAATCCTCACGTTTCTCGGTGCAGTTCTGCTAGTCGATTGCCATCCGTTTATCTAGCGCGTGAGAAATCGCTAAAACGAAACAGAAAGCGACAGCGAGTAAACAAACCGTTGACGGGAAAGAGGATGAGAAACAAGGGCGGGTATGAGGCAGTGACATTTACCACGCCGACTATGCAGATCTTCAGTATTATGAATGTCAGGCATTTAATGGAGAAAACTACTGCGATGGCGCGTGTATTATATTGCGACCGCTATATAGCGGTAGTTGCGTGGCGGTAGCTGTCTCGCGAATTGGATGGTTAAAATATACAGTTGAATTATAGTTGCCGTTAACCGGAGAGGGAAAGAGAGAGAAGTTAGTAGAGAGAAATAGGTAAGCAGAGATTTACCAAAGATTTGTCTCACCAATGATATTTTGTATCCGCATACTTTTTACGGATGCCAAATAACGGATTAATTAACGTGCTCAAAGTCATAACTGTCAATCGGTATGAGACAAATGTTATTCAAGATCTATATTTCGGCATTATATTTCAGTATATAAATTTGTACTATTTTAGATATATGTATATATTAATAATAAATATTTCAAATATGTATTTTAAAATATGTTTGTCAATTTATTTCAATTATATTTTGCAATCTAGTAAAAAAATGTAAATCTTTTTTTAAAATTTATTATATATAAATCTATTTGAGAATTTTCTATACTGTTAGAAAATAATACTTATTGATTAACGTATCTTTACTGCATTTAAGTCGTTTTAGCAAAGCGCTAATATTGCACCTGTTCGAAACTTGGTTGATGTAGAATGGCTCGATGGCGTGCACGAAGGACCAATGGACATTAACCGTTATGAAGCTGCACATATATTTGTTATAAGCCAATTTAACAGACAGTGTACATTGGATCTCAAGCTTCCCATTGATCGCACGTATAATCGACCCGGTCGATCACAAACTTTCTCTAACTTTGCTCAAAGTTCTAATCGAAGTCGAATTAATACAGTTTGAGGATAGAAACTGATAATTACGACATCGACCACGTGACACTCCTGCGATCGATCCATTAACTGGATATGAAGTAAATATTAGCATAGACGCTTAGTCCAGGCCACAATATTGTTAATCTTCTGATAAAAATACTTTTACAACTTAAGAGAGAGATGTAATCATTTAAAATAATAATTTCAATATTTTATTTTGCGATCTAGTGTTACACTTTTATAATCTCATAAACACTTATTCAGAAATTGGAAAAAATTTGAAAAGAACACTTTTCGTAATTAGAAGGATAATATTTACATTAAAAAAGATTTGAAAAATAGAAAAAAAAATCTCAGGAAAAAAAAATTTTTTTAAACAAATTTTTAAAAAATAAAGGGAATGGAATTGTATAATTTATATATTTTATATTTTTTCTTGCGCATCCATCATATCTAAAGTAAAATCTACAATTTTGGTGAATCTGCAAAAAGAATTCGAGTCGCATAAATCAACGGATACGAAATAGTATCATGTGGGCGTCGTGAGGAACAATCGCGTGTCTCTTCATACTACGCCACGTTGTATGCGGCGGGAGATTATCTCGGGGATAAGTCCCAGCCATTAACGAGACGTCGCTGCTCTTTCATTAGCTAACCTTCTGACAGGTAGCCGCGAGAGGTCCTACCTGATCTGACCGCGAGGCCGAGTCATCCGAGACCTTATTCGAGCCGCATTGCGACGTTGTCTTGTATTTTTCTTCGAACGGCAAGGTCAGCCTAAATTAGTAGAAATAAGAGGGAACGAGAAAGAACACGTATGAATCGAAAACATATGGATCGAAAAAGATAATTATTTTTATAATTGTTCGATTATAATTAGAAAAGTATAGCGTATTTTATTATATACATAAATGAGATTTTAGATAAAGAATAATATATTTAAAAAATACATTTCTAAAATGAAAAAAATTTTTTCATGTATTAATATATTTGTATATTTAAAGAGGAAATTATATATGAGGCGGATTATTCTATCGTTGTCTCAGAAAATATATTTCGTTTACTTCATAAAAGGCTGCCAAATAAATCTTATAATGGATCAAGAAAAAAATTTGTCGACGTTTTCTCTCCAATAACTTTCGAGAAACCAGCTTGCAACACTTTATCTTTACGTGGACCACATTATATACATTGTTAACGAACTTTCCCGCGGTTTACCTTTTCGAACTCTGCGTTTTTCTTTCTCTAAGGCAATTACTAAATTAGTTATAGGAAAAGAATGGAACTTGTTACGTGTATAATTGGATCGTATAAAACGTGTACATGCGATTTTTCAGAATGTTCTAGACAATTTCGAAAAATAAATTTGAAAAAATACATCTTCGAGAAAAGATGTTAACCAGACAATTATTTTTAAATGTGTAACGATGATCGTACAACGTACATTAATATATTATTTGCAAATCGGGTCGTTTTTTTAATTTAAAATATTCTACACTTATATTTAGAAAAAAACTAAATATGATTCTAACAAAAAAATAATGTCAAGTATTATACGCGTCTCACATTCAAAAAATTAAAATTGAGTATGCAAGAATAGCGCATGCTGGATTATTATTCTAAAAAGTATATCTTTCTGGGCGATGCCAGAAACATTTTATTTCTTAGCTCTGCAACGGACAGAGAGATCTCAAGTAAGAAGAAACATAATACGATGGCGTCTCTTATTATTAGACGTTTTTAGAGACTATGTCATTAAGAAAAGCGACCGAAGGAACTCAGGGTCCTTGGACTTTTTGCACACGACTCAATTCAAATCTGCATCGTTAGACTTCCATAAGAAAGTCTCCGTTGACAGAAATATAAAAGAGAGATAGAAAGAGGAATCTGCGGAATTTCTCTTGTTAGCGAAAGTTAGACGAAATTCATTCGCTTGACTTCCAGTTCGCAAATAAACAAACGGCAAATTTGTCGCCACGATGTGCGCAACCAACGACGTATTTGTTCAGCAAGTTCGCTAAGTATGACACTTTAAGTCTTTTGCTATTGAAGACAACAGTTTCGCGACTAATGTTGGCACCTTTCGCCAACTTTACGCGTTTCTCAAATATAATGAACAGCTTATTCTAGAGCATCGCAACTGACGTATATAAATACTTGTTCGATATATCTGTTCGACATTTTCTTCCATAAAACATAAGAAATCTAATGATTTTTACTTAATGCTTTTCATTATTTCGAATATATCGTTTTTTTTTTTTTATATATATATATATATATATATATATATATATATATATAAAGATATAAAGGGACTAACCCACATTCGTGATGAATGAGGAACAAATGTTAACGTCGTCTACCAGAACGTACACGAACGGGAACACTCTGTAGACGTCGACAAGAGGATACCGCTGCGGAACCGAAACCGACAGAGGGAACAAGCTCCTACTCGCGTATAATAGCCGCGATACACACGCCGAAATTGTCACGTGATGCCACACGGCGGACAGTGAGACGCACGCTACACGCGCGCGTAGACATGTGAAACGCGACAGAGCGTGAGCGCGCGACACAAGCCGACACAATGGTAACGGCACTTCGACTTGACAATGAGCATGAGTGGATACGCTCTGCCATTGGAGGCGTCTTGACGCATGCACGCACACACACACACACACACACACACACACACACACATACACACGCATACTCCGACATTGGGTTAATGCTCCATTGTTCTCCGTTGCGCACCTGCGGAGGATTACGCACGCACTCGACCGCCTTATCCCCTTCCCCTTGCTCTCGCGAGCAAGGTAAGCTTACGTAATACGCCGGTATACACGTATTCGTCCGTGAAGCTTACCTGCAGCCTATTAATTAGAGTTCATCTAACAATAAGATTATTAGATCGATAAAGAGAGAATCTGTTGCTATAAAAAATATTATCCGCGCGATTCAGAACTTCCTGCCTCATAATTTATATTTCCTCTCGGATCAGCTTGTGTAACAGTTTTGTAAAAGCTACGCATTCCTCGACATTTATTATATAATTTTAATTCGTTATTCTTAAATCGATGACTTTAACATGGAGGGATGATATTACCTCAGTGTATTTATATTCATGTCCATTTGCAAGAACCAGAAGAAATTCCGCAAAAATGCAACGGGCATTTTCTCGCGCCGGAGTTTTACCGTAATGTCGCCGCGCAATTTACCCCATCATGAAGAAACGCACGCACGACTGACACCCTTGATCGCATTCGCGCACCCCGTTCGTTTCACAACGGGGTCGGACGATTACATCAACGACACGCGAGAACACGTGCAAATCCTTTCGCGGCATTCACGCAGACACTTCGAATTCCGGAGTTTACTTAACCCCCGAGCCCACAGTTCTCGAGAAGATTCTACCTACCCGCCGCTTTTCCCTTGCACCATCCTTATCCTGTGTAAAGACGCGTCGAACTACGAGCTTAGGGTGGTTAACTAACTACGGTCCCGGCCCATTAGCATTTATAGTGCAAAGTTGTCCAGGCGTTAAATCCACTCTGCGTTTTATGCGTTGCTGAGCATGGCACGCGCCTCGCTCTAATCTGCAATTACCGTTTCCGAGGAAATTCTCGATCTCCACGAATAATCGCTCGCCTCGCCGTATATCGATTTAATTGCGATCGTGAGGTGAGTTATCGGAAGACGATAGATAAATCTGTAGATTTATCTTGTAACGAGTACCTCGAGGCGGACATTCAATTTCATAAGAATTTTACGATGTCTAGGTTAGATGATAATTTAAGATATATAGGTTCTAATTGTCTCTGAAACGGATATCTATATTTTCGTCTCAATGAAATTTAATTATAACAAGTTTAGTAGTCTGCTCTAATATATTATATTTTGAAATCTTATACTAAACGTAAAGTGAGTAAATTGCTATTTTTTTGTACCAGTAAATTTAATTAGTTTAGTAGTCCAATATTATATTTTGACATCTTTTTATGGTACCTATAGTAACGTAAAGTGAGTAAAGTGCTATTTTTTGTACCAACACGTATACATGCGTGAGTAAAAAATATAGACAGTGTATTCGCCGCAGAGGCATCTCGGCACTCGGAGGTGATGAATTTAACAACGATGCCTATTTATATGCGTACAGTTTGCGATCGGTCCCAGAACGAATCTCTAAATGGCTCGCACATTTCGTCGCGAGAAAGTTAGGGCCGGTGCACGTTACGCTCGATATTTGTTCGGTGCAACCAACGTCCCACACACAGACGTCGAGAAGCTTTCACCCGAAGTCGTGTGTCTCCCCCACGGACGTACGTACTGTTTCTCGTGTGAGAGCGCGCGAAACAGAAAGTTACCGAGAGTGACGAGTCCCCAGGGAAATTTCCAAGTTTCCTTTTAATGGAATTATAAAGAGAAACGGAGGAGGGGACGAGCAGGGGACTCGCGACCACGTGACATTTGGTAAACTCGCAGAAATCCCTCGGGATGATACACGAAGTATCGCAATGGCAGCGAAAGATGACAGTGGATTTTCGGCACATCGCCACCAATTACTCATGTAGAGAAATATGTAAGACTCAATTTCTTCACAAACATATATTATGATATAATTTATTTCTTGAGGTACACAAAAACTGATTTTTCCGAAAAAAAAAAAAAACGTTATCCAAATTCAGCTATAATATATAGTTGTTAGTTAAATATCCAGAATCGTTCAAATTACATACGTATAATTTTTCTTAATTGTAAATATGGTGTATTTTAAAACAATAAGAGTATAGATATATAAAAACAACGACATTGTAAAAAAGATCAGAAATCCAAACATTCATAATCTAACAATAAGTCTAACATCCATAATCCGGCTTAAAATCGGTTTTACTAAGCGTGACATGCGTTTTGTGGTGAGCGGTGATATTGACTACCAATCGATAAGAAGAAGCTTATTGAATAAGTAGTAAAGTGAATTCGAGAGTAGAGAGAAGCTTAGAACAAAGAGAAAGAGAGAGAGAGAGAGAGAGAGAGGGGGGGGGGGAACCCGTAGTAGATGATTAAGCGTTGCGACATCCTCGGTCCACGCAAAGATCCTCCTTCGACCCTGGCTATCAGCAAGAAACGAGGGAGGTCCGGGTTGAGATTTGCAGAAAGTAATATTAATAGCTGAAGCGTGAAAGGGTTAATCCACGCGTCCCTCGCTTAATGCGAAAGTTGAAATACCCTCTTTCCGTATTCAGCGATAAATTTTATAAATGAACAACAATATTTATTGTGAAAACAATGTTGAATTAGCTCGATTATCAAAAAAGAGAAAAAAGATTTCTCCGAGAATAAAATTTGTATTAAATCTAGAGATAATAAAAATAATAGAAAATATGCAATAAAAAATTTTTTGGTTCGAGAATTTTACTAAGTATTTATACGAATTAATTAAATTGCTAAAACTCTGTTAATTAAATATTAAAAAAATGATAAATTTTCAGACACTTGTTGCTAATAGTACAATATTTTCTCTCCTAGACTCTAACATTTCGTGCATCTTTCGTAATCGATGTTTTATAAGTTATAATGCAATGTAATAAAATATATAAAATCTCCGGAGAGCAGAAGAGGGATAGAGAGTATAATTCGTTGTACACAATCCAACATATTTATCGCTACGCCCTTTGTCCAGAAACAAAAGGGTCCACCTCTTTCGCGAAGGTTCGCAAGATTCATGAAGAGTAATATTAATGGTGTGATATAAAAGGGATAATCCTCTGCGCGCGATCCTTTGCGAGCGCTATTTGTAACGATCAATATACCGGATCATCGTAGAAAGGCTCGTTTTTCAAGCAACGGGCTACGCCATCGACGCATTTTTCGTCCAGCTAATAATCCGGATCGGGGGAACGATCGATGAAAAATCGGCGCAGGAGGAGGCGTGATACGATCCTTTTGATTCACTCATCGGAAACGGACATTCATAGCGCGACGGAAAGGAAACGCTGGTGCCATTTCTCATGTTGCCCCAAACGGATTTTCTGGACACTGCGAAAATGTGTTGGAAGGTCCTCGCTTTTTTACGCGTAGTCTGATGAATATATTTGACAAGTAAGTGTGTATCCACTGCGAGGGCATTTTGCCTGAGAATAAAATATGTCAATTCTTCTCGCAGGGGGCGAGCGAAGGCTTAAAAAATCTCCGAGTGTGCATAGAATTTTCGCGACGTGATAAATAGATGACATATCTCAGAATTACTCCGATATTTTAACGGCGTACCTAACAGAATATGAAAGAATAATTTCGCGCGCGTGCACATTTATATATGAGATTTTCTGAAATGTATTATTCAACTTTTTATAGAATATTTTATAGTTTATAATATTTGGACTTTTTTTAATTTATATAATATTAATATTATATATGTATATGATGCAGTATTATAATATAATATTTTTGTATAAATTGTATAAATTATGCTAAAAATATTACATATTAAGTTTTTAAAGCATAAAAGTCTTAATATTGTCTTTAATATTGGAAATATATTTGAATTCTTTTACCTCATATAGAATACTGTATAAAGATGTTTAATTAGTGTAGTTTATTAACGATTACGTCAGCAAACTAAGAATATAGAGAAATCGATTTACCGATGCAAAATGCAAACAAAAAGAAACCCATATGATATTATTTATAGTTGAAGCGATATTCGGAATTGATACGCCAAAGTTTCTTGTAATATTTGCTCGGTTAGTACCTCGCGACTCGTCGCTTGGTGCTTAATAATATTTTTTACGGTACAAGAAAAAGAAAGAAACGAACCGCGATATCGTTATACTATAACGGGTTGTGTAATAACGGATCGCGCGGAGAAAACCGTAAAACGAAATGCTGCGTAAACGACGCGCAGTCGTCGGGATATTGTCACATGGGTAATTCATTCTGTAATGTCTTAAAAAATATAGTACTTTTTCATGTATTTTTCACGGTTTTCATTTGATTTACACTTTACGAAATGGCATTTTGTATTATTTTCGCACGAACACTGTGTATGTTTCCTTCATTTCGCCTCTAACGCAGTTTTTTATCTCCGCCGTTAGCACCGATTTAAAAGATCGTTTGTAAGATAAAAGAGAAGAATAATATTATTAAGCAATATCAATTTTGCGATTGGTTATTTTTCTATTTGTTTTACGAAACATGCATCAACTCGCTGTGATTATTCTGTGTACTTCACTGACGTTACACAAATAAAGTGTTTCTCATATTACATACATTTTCGATCACTTTGTTAAATATTCTTTACTCCGTTTATATTTATCAAAATGATTGTTTCATATACATAAATTTTTCGTAACTACCGTATACATTCTCGTATTACTACATTTGTTTCACATTAACTGTATTAAACCTGTTTTTGTTTTGAAATAAAAGCTGCAGATGCATTTATATAAACAAATGCATTTAATGAAATAGAGCAATGTTTATTTCGTATAGCAAAACATTAAAAAATATCATACAAATAGATAACTTTTTTTAATAAATAATAATTTTGAATTTCTAATAATTTTTTGGAAAGATTGAACTTACATATTTGATGTAATATTATGATTACATATTGAGACGCTTTCATTTATTTCAAAATATTTATTTTTCAAGGACATTTTCAAAAGAGCAAAGACCGTGATTTCTCAAACAAGTATATCTAAAGGTCGAAAACTTTAGATTTTGAGAATTACTCAAGAAAAGAGAACAGAATCACTCCTGTTTCACGAATGGAACTTTTCAATTGACTTGTCCAAACTCAATATTTCATATTGCGGCTCGCTTCTCGTCAAAAGTCTCAAAAATGCATTATAGACATATTGTTTTCCAGCGAGATGATATTTGCAGATAAAATATCATATCCACAGAAAATATATTCTTGAATATTGCAATCGGCGAACAATTTTTTGCCAAACCAATGCTATCGAATATCTAATATCCGGCTTCGTTTCCAAAGTAAAATCGTCTTATCTTGCGAGACAATACAATAGCTAAATCGCAAGACTTTCTCTATGTCTGAACACTATTAAATATATAAAATAAAACATGTATAGTATAAAATTGACATTATTATTTCCAGAGAGTTTACATTATTTTGCCTGTGATTTTTCTCGATATTTGAAAAACTCTCGATACTTACGCAATTGAGAAAAAGCAAATAAAAATGTGTTAAAATATTTTCCGGAATTATGCTACAAAATTATGTTACAGCAACACGCGATCGATTCTTTTCTCTATATACATATATGTTAGTCATTTTCTCAAAGAGAAGTGGGGAAAGTTTGACGGAAAGTCGAACGAGTTAATCAAACCTTCCGCGATTTATTTTCGGACGGCCGTAACTTTGCTCGAGTAGAGCGCGGTAAAAAGGGATAAAAAAATGCATATTCATATATAGCACTATCGTGCCATTGAGTATCGCGTCTACCACCGCAACTGCGGCGACCGACGGGCATCGCACGCGTACCCTTCTAGTATTTTTACTTCGCGGCACTTCACAAGCGACAAACCGACGTACGATGCTTATTTATAAGCGGCGTCGCGCGAACTTTGGGAAATATGCGAGACCAAATTCACGTTTATATCCGAGATGTATTTATCGTTTTGATCGTGTGACATTTTTATTTTAAATTGTTGATATGATGTCGCGATCAATTATACATGTTATTGTTATTTACAAGATATAAAAATAACATTTAAAGTAAAATAAAATACATACTTTCGTCGACTGGAACGATATAATTATGGATTAAAAACGGTTTTGCTACAAGAGGATTAAGTTGATAATTTGTAAGGTTTATTTTATAAATGATTTTTTTTCTAATGTAAAATGATCTTACAATTTTTATGCTTAATTCAATTTTGTTTTACAGAGAATTTAAAAAAATAATATAAACGGATCATTCGCATCCATTTTTACTTTATCCTTATCTCTCATCATAGTTCTACACACGCCACTCCTATCCTTTATGGATCACAAAGTCACATTTCTCTTCTGGAAATACAAGTGAGGAAAAAGTAATGCAAGTGACAGCTTAATTGATTACGAGGAGCGATGTGAGATATCTAAAAAAATTTTTACGGTGATGGAGAAATGCGTGATGGAGTGAAATTTTTATTATTTTGATTGATTTATTATTGAGCTATATAACTTAATCCTTAAAAATTATTTTGACACATGGATCATTTTGACTCTATCGATATTTTAACAATAAAGTTGTCCGAAGGTCTTAATCAATTAAAAAAATGTAAAATAAATTTATTTTTTAACTTTTGCTGTACATCATTTTCTACAGATCATGGAATGTATTTTTGTAGATTTTTTCAAGCATTTTGAGACAGTTAAAACTGCGATAAGATATTGTGACAAAAAACAAAGCAAAAAAAATGTGTGACCTGCAAGGATTAATTTAAAATGGCTCTCACGTTAGGATATATTAATAATTCGCGATTATACCAGCACTTCCAATTAATTTCGAAGAATGTCTGTCTCAGCATTTCGAATCGTAACCCAAGCTGCTCTATGCGTCCCAGCTATCTCGTTTATGTACCGCATCGCTTCGGGGTGTGCGGTCTTCTCTTGCTATGCTGAAAATGGGGTAAATGTCCGAATGTTTGGAACATGTCAGACAAATACAAGCCAATGGATTTTTATTCGAGATTGTACGCCAAATATAATAATATACGGATAAATACAGCTAACGCTTGTCTGTGTATTTAATTTGCTTTCGTCAACTCAAATCTTTATTATACTTAATAAAGATTGATAATGATTAATATCACATATATAGAATATTAAAATAACTGCGGTTTTTTATAGCAGAGATTTGGAACTTATTTGAAAAATTAATCAAAGATCGTATATTTGATTGTAAATAATCTCTCAAATCAAAATTGCTTATTTTACATTCCGCGTAGATAAATTAAATAAAGTAGGCAACAGAATCTCGCCGGATCCTATATTCGTGCACAGCTTTGCGATCTCCGTGATATTCTCCACGCACAACACATACGGTCGCGATTTTCATCGCGAAAACATCCGAAATTGATCGACGCATAAATATTGCCGCGAGGAAACATTTGTAATTTATTTTTACGCGTCTCTTCGCGCGTTCCGAAAAGGAATTAGATCGCGACGGTGTGTTTCTCCGGCTCGTCTTTGAGCGAGAAAAGAAGTTTCGGCGCGCCAGAAGGGCCGTCTCGACGCAACAGCTGAAAACGACGAGACGGAGACGCGCTAAAGAGAGAGAAGACAGCCCCGGCGCACCTCTCTTTGTTCTCTCTCGCTATTTCTAACCGGCTTCGAGACGGCTCTCCCTCCTCTCGCGCTCCTCCCTTTCGCGGTCGGTCGCCTCGCACGCGTGCATACGAGCTCTCTGTGCAATTGTGCACGTGGCCACGCCATGAATGAGCTTCATGGTGTGGCGCGCCGTGACTCGCCACGGCGTTGTCTGTGCAAACGTCATACATCGATGTTGAAGCTCGTGCATGATGAATGAAACCTGGAGGAGGAAACGAGAAGACATTGAAGGCGAAGGGAGAGGAGAGGAGAGGAGAGGAGAGGAGAGGAGAGGAGAGGAGAGGAGAGGAGAGGAGAGGAGAGTGTACCGAATGCAGACCTGTGGAACGGAATAGCTGGCTGCTATGACGGAAACCGCGCGTACGCATCTAAAACGCATAATGCGTTTCTACACGACAAACATGCTGTAATATTAAACGTAATATAGTGTGTACTCTATTCAGCATGTCATGTTATATAGTGTAACGCTTGCTCATTTAACGATGGCGCGTTCTTCATTAATAGAAACGAGTAGCGATGTGTATACTAAGAGGAACAACGATTTATGTCAATGATAAAACTAATAGTTATTACAAAAACAACTGAAGAATGATGGATTTATTCATTTGATAATCATAATTATGTAAAATGTAAATATTGAATTATTAATTTTATTTACTTCATCATTAGAAATTTACTTATTTTGTGTTATTAAATATATATTATATTATGTTTATTTAAAACAATGTTTTTTTCTAATCTTATAGATATGAATGTCAAAATGTTTGTACAAATAGCAATAGATTTAATGAAAACACATTTGATAAAATCCGTTTGTATCCAACTTGCATAAAGCTCGGGAAATAACCGCCGACAATATTCGTTTTGCGTCATTTCTATTAAAGAGCCCCGCCTAGCTTATCCACCCTTTAATCAAGTCAGGTTTTGTTTCTACCACGTTGTACACATATGAATAATTTACATAGCAAAGAAACGCGCGTCCAGGAGTCACGTTGTTTTAAGAATGTATTATCGAACATTATTAAAGTGTACTACTACCGAGTGTGTAAATAGACATGAACGAACGCGATGGTATCTAAAAAAAGAGAGAAACACACGTAAATAGCGGCGAATGTGAGCATTGCCTTGAAAACCTTCCGCCTGATATTTCCGGACACGGAAATGTGAAACACGTGACTGTAATCAATTTCCTTGCGGGTCCGGTATCGGAAGTAATGACGGCAAGATGTAACGTAAAGGAAAGAGGGATCACGGGACCAAGAGTAAGTTATACCTCCACGGGATTCGTCTTTTAGATAATACGTAAACTTTCGTCGTTTGCAGGATACACGTACCGCGATTCTACGCCATGCACGTATTAATAATGCACGCACGAAGGGAGTTTCGCTCGAAATTTGCCGATTCGCGTCCGAGATATCCTGCGACGAGCTTCCCTATTGTGTATCTCTTCCTCTCGCGCGTGTATGACGTGAGCAAGTTGCAAATTGGGTTGTTAATGTGGATACGGATTAGCGGCCGCGCACGCCTAGGTGTGTTGTAACCAAATGCGAGTTATAAGTTATCCTGTCTCGTGTGTCCGCGCACTCTCTCGTTTTATATTCATGGACGACGATGTGTAATTAAAACAATATTGTTCCGAGCACGAGGATATTATCTCTCGCGAGACATTAAAGCGAGCAATATACTTGTAATTACAATTCTTCTTTACTTAATAACATCTACTTTTTCAAATATTTATAAAATTGCAAAATTGATTTGTATTCACTTTCAGAATATTGCCGTCGCTAGTTTACTTTTTCTTTCTATTTATATTATATATATATAATTCATTTTTATTTACAATACTTTTAGTTACTAAAAGATTATGAATAATCTTCATTCTGTCTAATTCTTTTACATTCAGTTCTCGATTCTCTGTTAGAAGTATCGCACAATACATGAAAGCTAGATAATCTCCCAGCAATATAATTAATAATTAGCTCAAACAAAGACAATTCCTCAAATATTCTTACTTAAATGGGTTGTTCCTCTAAAATTATCCTTAGTCAGCACGTAGTATGATGCCGCCAATCTGAGAAGCGCAATAACTTTGTCGTTCTTAGAAACGCGTCGCACCTACGCACTTCCGACCGCTGTTGACGTTAAAGTCATTATCCGGTGGATGTAATTGAATGACTCGGTCTCAACAACTGGCAAATATATGATGTATCAAATGAATTTGTTGCTTTTATTAACAATTTCCTGGTATTACATCCGTTAATATAATTGCATCAAAGAATACCAATCTCTTCATATTCAAAATATTATAACCCTATAATCGTAATTATATATATATATATAATTCAATAGGATAAACTAGGGTATGATGGCCATACGGAAAAGATGGCCATAGGCTGTAATTTTGCTAATAATCGCTACATAATACGCTTTTTTAGTTATTAATCAATATTTACAATATTGATTATCTTTGATAACGGCTAAAAAAGCTATGTAACGATTATTAGAAAATATTTTCGTATAGTCATCATACCCTAGTTTACTCTATCTAATAACGACTTTTATTTTATGCATCATTCATTTTAGATTATATAAATATATTATTCGGTGATCTATCGTCTTTGCGTGACGCTTTTATTACGTATAAACATATCTATCTATAGGGAAACGACTATAAGTTATAAGATGATTATACAAAATGTAGGACAGTAATACATTTATAGCATTTTTTTCAATTAATAGTCTAATAACAATAGTGCACGGAATAAAGTTAAATAAGACAACCAGTGAAGGATTTTATTTTTATCCATGACACGTGACAAAAGTAGGTATCCTGAAAACCGTACAAGAGATGCGAGAGAGGAGGAAAGCGAGAGAGAGAGAGAGAGAGAGAGAGAGAGAGAGAGAGAGAGAGAGAGAGAGAGAGAGAGAGAGAGAGAGAGAGAGAGAGAGAGATGGAGAGGAAAAGAGATTGACCTCTGCGCCCCGGTAATTGCTTGTTTTATCTTAATAAGCGTACATACCGTGGCGGTTCACAGCGGTTACATCGTCTCCCGTTTAATTAAAGCACGAGCTAAGGCATGTTCCCTCTCATTCTCCGTCTCTCGCTTTCTCGCTCTCTTCGTCCACCATGTTTCTCTTCCGCCTCCAGCCCGCGCCTTCCTGTTTCTCTGTCTTATTATTAAGCCGTAAAGCGGAAGGATAATTTAGAATAATATTCCGGAGTAATGCCTGAGGGTAACAATGACAATGTTGCTCGCCAGGACAAGCTTATTGTCGCATTTAGACAATTTTGGGCAATCAGTGCATCGAGTGTTCGTTTGTACTTTAATTCTTCGACTATCGATTAATTATCAATCCGTCAAATTTTTGTACTCTATATTTGATGATAGATTTCCTTTTATCATATGATTTAATAAAGATTCTTATGTTTTTCTTATATTATATATATATATATATATATATATATATATATATATATATATATATATATATAAATATATATTTATTTTTTTTTAATTTTATTTTATTGAAAATCTACATTGTTAAAAGCACTTTAAAAAACTTAATTAATCAATATGAAAATAAGAAGCCATGGCGTTAATTAATTATCACGGAGTAGCCAATTCACGAGAAGAGATTACACATTTTCTTTTTGATTGGCCGACATTGTTAAACGTGACGGTCCATTCGCGAATGCCATTTGCTTTGTTTTCCGCTCGCAACAAGCGTGGTAATCGTGTTGCTCGGAAGATGGAAGACAAACAACTTGGATCCTTACCGACCCTTTACCAATCTGGTGGCAAACGAAGATACATCGGGTTTCGTTTTCCGTTTGCTGTGGAAAGACCAATTTTGCAGGTCTTCGACCATCTAGCGCCACACTAATCGTTATTTATTACTGCACCGTGCACATACACACACACACACATATATATATATATATATATACCGCTACATCTTGCTCTATTTGCTTATCGATCTTCGCGACCAGGAAGCGAATCGAGAATCACCATTTATGCTTTTCACAATTTTTGCGAAAAGAAAGAGAAAGGTCAAAGTGCAAAATGCGCTGATTTCTGACTTTGTGTATATCGCAGTAAAATTTATTACACGGAGAATTAATGCATATATGATATGTAACACGATAAATTGCTTCACATTTGCTAATTAATTTGTTAAGCTTCACTAATGAGGGTATGTGTAATCTCGATAGACATATATAATATTTAAAAATCATTAGCGAGAAATACTTCATTAGTATATACTTCATTAATAATTTAATACTATTTAAGATCATTAATAAAATATGATAAACTATTTTATAAGATTATACTTTAGAATATTATTTTAAAAATGTCAGACTCTTTCATGTATATTATATTATATACACAACTTTTAATGTTATATTCATACTTCAAATATAAAGAAAAGAAATCTGAAATCTCATATCATAAATTAATTTTAAGTTTTAGGTCATGTTTTTAAATTTTACATTGATATATACATATATCTCGGAAAATAGCCTCGCTAAGCAGTCCATGACCGCTGTGTATGTCGTCAATACGTTGTTACATAGGTACATAAACCCGTGCATATATCCTAGCACCTCGACTCTCCTCGATCTCGAGTTTCATAAATCGTGAGTGCATCCGAGCATGAAGTCATAATTTGTGTTAGTGGTCGGCAAAGGGAAGAACGCGAAGGAAAAGGAGGAGGCGTCGGTGTCGAGACCGATGTACGTTTCTTATTTCGCTTCGTACCCACGCGACTTCCCGCGGAAGGCGAAGTCTCGTTTCTCCGGAAACGAAGCACCGCCGTAACGTGCATACTTATGTGTTCGCCGTCGAATCGGACGTGTTGTCACGCAAATTGCAGCATCGAACACGACGATCCTGACGCGACGCTACGAATCGCTCCGTTGTGTCTCCGTCGAGTTTTATATCGGCTGTATATGTCACTTTATGACATCACTGTCTAGAATGCGGGAGCCTTTAATTTTATGTATCTTGTATCGTTTTCTCGAAGTGTTCGAACGTTTATGTTTTCCCATAATATGCTATAGCTATCACGCGAAAATGTGACTTGTTATAGTACTGGTTATAATATCAATAAACGAGTTTATTATTATATATATATTTTTTTTATGTAAAAGATCTCTTAAATAGATTTATTTATTAAATATATGATTAAATGATATAGATATATAACAAAGCAGTTCTGTTTAATACCACTAAATATAAAACAATCATTGAAACGAAACAGCAAACCAATCTAACTATTCATCGATCATATCAAAGACAAGAGTTGTATTTTGTAATCGAATACGTAGGCTTTACGGATACTCTATTGCATAATAGCATTATCGATCTGTAATCGTATTGAATTTTTGTCGATAGTAATTGTGATAGTCACTTTACAAACACGTGGGTGGACTAACATATTCCTACAAAGCTATGTCAAAGTTCCCGATATATTTGATATTATAATACAAATAATCATAAGAATTTAATAAAAAAGAATATAAATTTTTATAAGTTTATATTTATATAAATCTCTAATTGCATATATATAGTTTACAATTATGTCACTTGAAATGGAGATATAAAAAATTCAAAACATAATGAATAGAATTAAATGTCTGGATTGAAAAGCGAAAATCAAAGATTATAAATGTGTGATGCGTAATAATAACATAAATTTACAGAAATATTTTTTCACTCGCCTTTTTCGCGGACATGCTGTATGTTAATCGGCAGAAGGGCGGCACAGGCCCCGAGCTAGATCATACGATATTATACGCGTTTCTCGGCGATGAGTCACCTCCACCTCCTCCCGACTCCAGCAGGCAGGCAGGTAAGACCCGGCTTCTCCTGTCCATACGTATACACATGCATACGTCGTACATACGTACGCCCGCGCATACCTGCCTATCTATCTACCTCTACCTACCTACCTACCTACCTACCTACCTACCTTCCACGGGAATCACGCGTGTACGGTTGCACCTTTATCCCGCTCGCGACGGGCGCGCGCCGAACGTAGGTTGGCGCGCGCCAAGTCGCACAGTCGGCTCTCTTTCTCTCTCGTTCTTCCTCTCGTTTCGCGCTCGGGAAAGTAATGTCCGGCGCCCATTGAGCGCCCATTGATAAGGGCCGCCGTCCAGCGGCCTTTCTTTCGCCGGTTTCCCCGCCGAGAGCGAGTGCGATTTACATGGCGCAGCCACTCGAGCGCGCAGGTGATGGAATCACGTCTCTATACGTGAGCTTTGTACTTTTCCTATGTACACTGGTTCTTTTTACTGATCCAACTGTTGTTCCAGTATATATGTGCGGAGAGAAAGAGAGAAAGAATGAATTAATATTAATTTTAATGGTGTTTATAATGTATCATCTTCCAGCTTTGCGTATTTTAGAATTAGAAGACAGTCACGAGATATTTTTGTGATTTGTGTTTCTTTTGCTATCTTTTTCGGAAGTTATAAAATCTCTTTGAAAGAAATATTTCATTCTTTTATCGGTGGTTCCTTAATTAAAATTAAAATTAATAATCAAGATTTTAAAATTTAACTTACGATGTCAGTATATATTATTTTTCCTCAGTATTTTGTCCCCTTTTTTATAAAACGGGAAATGTAAATCAGAATTAAAAAAGACGCCTTATATACAATTACGTACGGGGTCCAAAGAAGCAAGAGAAAGAAAGAGAGAACACGCGCGATGCTTTTGAAGCGGATTATAAAGGAAGCGGAGGTAGCGTGGGTCGTAGTCGTGAAAATCTGAATTTTAAGAGGGCGCGACGCCTGTGAAATACGACCGCGTGGTAGAGAAAGAGGTTGCTGCTGGCTACCCGCAAGAAGGCGAATCTGTTTTGTGCGCAGGCAGGAGGCAGGAGGCAGGAGGCAGTAGTGGTAGCAACTACGGTAGTAGTAGTGGTAGTAGTATAGTAGCAATAGATCGTACTCGAGGCGACGGTACACGGTACTCGGATACCCGTTTCTACACTGCCAGAGAGGAGGCACTCGTGAACTAGCTTTGCTACTACCTCGAGTTGCTTTACGCGTTGCCCTTCGTCGGAACCTCAAACGCCGACCGCCGACCATCATCTACCATCTTCTCTTCTCTTTCTCTCTTATATTTGTATAGGGCAAGAGAATGAACAAGCAGACACGTGCTATAAATGTGTTGCATTCGCGACGTCTAAGGAAAAAAAGCGTTTTTTATTTTTTATCTCCCAACTTTTAATTTCTTCTCTAGCGTATTATTTCGTAATAATTTATCTTGGATCATTTATATATATACACTATGTTCCTAGTTGATTATACCCGGCTCTCAAAATTAAAAAAATGTAATATAAAACGTATTATAAAACGTTTATTACAAAAAGAATAATATAGAAGCTTATACGAAGGATAAAACTTAATCGATTAAAGCGAGTTTGAGTATGAGAAATGTGAGATTAAAAAATTAATACTTTAAAAATTATTGTGAAATATATAAAATATGTTTGTGCAGGATAAAAATTTTATTCGAGTCAAATATAGCATTATATCTTTTTAAACAAATATATGCATAAATAAAAAAATATATTATATTAATTAGATACAATTTCATTTATCTATTATTTAAAATTATACTTTTATTTACCTCAATATATAATATAATTTAAAATTATTTATAATGATCTAATATATTATATATAAACTTTCTTAATTTTTTTATTTTAGACAAGGATAAAGAAAGTGCATAAGTTAAATAGAGGATAAACAGTGTAATAACAATATAATTTTAAATATGATGAAAAAAAGAACTCATATTTGCTGAGAAATCGGAATTTGATTATCAAATATCGAACGATATTAGAAAAAAACGAGAAAAATCAAGTGAATTTGCGTAACAACACGAAATGCGGACAGACAACCGCGTACATCTCATGGAAATGTAAATCAGAGAGCCGATCGTTCGGGTAACATTCGCTTCGACAAATCAATTTTCGCGTAGTTCCACTAGGTTGAAAGCGCGTGCATATTAATTAAGAGCATCCAATCCAATGAGGACGTTTCGACGATCCTGCGATTTCGTTGGTCACCCGGGTAACGTGGCCCATTGGACGAGCATCGCTTCCGCTTCGGCAGACTGTTGATTTTGTCGGACAATCGAGTTCAATTAAAACAGAAGAGAGAGAAGGAATTTCAAGACGCGTCGTATAAAAATGCTTGATAATTTCCATTGAAAATTATTGTGCAACTGGCACACGTTATTTATAAAATTCTCGCATGAGAATAATCGCGTGCGATACGTCATACCTTGAAAATCCTATTCTGATTATGCTGGCGCATAACGTAATACTTATTATAGCTGTCTCCAATGTTCGCATCAAAAGTTACGCATTTAAGTGTTTCCAACAATAGATAGTCGGAGCAATTATACGCAATTATATAATTCACTCGCTCATGAAATTATGAAAGAATACAATAATGTATCATATATATAAAGATTAATTATTAAATATTTTTATTATTTTATTACTTATCTTTTAGCCTTTTTAATCTAACAATGAGATTTAACTCAATGTACTTTTCATCAAGTTTGAGCGTATGCAAATTCTATTATTGCTGTAAATTATAACTTGACCCAAGATACTATTGGTCTTGCGAAATTCAATATCTAATCGTGGATCTTTGTAAGGGATTTAAGATAATTAATTGCTATTATATCCCAGCTATAACCGCTTTATTGTACATAAAGTTTACGACAATCACAAGGTTCGGCTATTACTTTGAATTTCAATAAAATCGTATTTAATCCCAATTATACGATTTGAAGCAAATGAGTTAATCGTATTAATGGAAACGATGAGCTCCGGAATACGCGACACTTTTAGTGTATTTCAGCAGTATATAATTTCCAATGACTTCATGGGGTGGCATAACTGATGAATACCACGGTCGCACAATTGTCACTCTCGCATTGCAAAGTCCTATTTGGAGCCAGATATGCAAATGCGATCATCACGCCCGTAAATATTTACGAGTTGCAATTAACGATTGCGCACCGGATTTCGAAAAACGTTTAAATTTAATTCGATATCAATTGAAGCAGTATGCTTGCAGAAATAAAAATCGATGTTCTATTTTTAATTATTCGTATTTTCCTATTGGAAATAATAAACAATAAAATATATGTACGTGAATAATTTCAATAAATAATATTTGTACCGATTATTGAAAAATATTTTATGAAATATTAAATAATAAATTTGAAAATTAATAATATATATCCACACTCAATATAATTTAAATAATTCGAGAATAAATATCTAATAGTATTCAGTTGATCTTTTTTTACGTGTCTGAAGCTAATAATTCTTTACTCTTAATAAGAAAGAACAAAATCAAACAAAATTGTAAAGGGAGAAATATTTTTTTTATAAATAAAAATATTTTTTTAAAAAGGAAAATATTTCTTTTATAAATACATGCTTTCAAAAGCTTGATATAAAAAAAATCTGTTTAAAAAAAAATTTTTTATTTTTTACGCGCACGATTCCTAAACATAAGCATAAAATTAAAGCTTAAGTTTAATCAATTTTTATAAATAAATTTTTGTTCCTTCTTTTAGTAGATCAAAATCACGTAAATCTTCTTCCGCAATTCTTGCAAGCAAACTTATCGCGGTAACGTCACCACGCGGCCTCCGCAAAGGCAATCATATGTATTCGTGCTTACTCACCTACTTACGCTCAGAAGTCGCGGCAAAAGCCGCATGCAAATGCGATCGAACGCCTGACGCGTAAATATTTACGAGAACGAATTGAGGCTCTCGAATGAGGTAGTTGTGGGAAGAGCGAGGGCGGCGTGGGCGGCGAGTGTGCGTGTCAAGGGGTTGGCATTGGCATAGTAATGCATATTAAACGCAGACAACGTCACGGAACGACACGTATACAGGTAGATATTGCTTTCCTAACAACGTGTCGCATTGATTTTTTTCATTCAAATAATATTTGATAAACATACACGCTCGAAAAAAAATAAGGGGGGAAATATTTTCTCATAAAAGAAGTAATAATAGAAGAGAAAGAGAGAGAAGGAAAAAAGAAAGGTTTTAATTCTAGAATCCTAATAAGCAATTCTAATAAACAATTTTTCATATGCGATTCAGCCACTTATACATTCTTCTAATATTGTTTTTTTTTTTTTCTTATGATGCTTATAGAACACGTATCGCGAATTTCAAAATATCCGTGTGTGACGAACAAAATGGAATAAATAAATTGAAAATTCAACGCGCGACACGCGACACCACGCGAAAATTCGATCGATCGACTTCCTGTCGTTGCGTCGACACCGAACAGAATTCGAATCTCTCCCGGCGGCTTTACGCGTCTTTCCCCGGATTTTTCCCGTGATTTTCATTGTCATGAAAATCCCGTTCTCCACATTCGACGTCCCGAATCTTGATTCTATTTTATCCCAAAATCGTGTCGTCTCATTGTTATTACAGTTTTAAGGTTTTCATGAGAAAAATTCGGTAATTTTTAATGTCCAATTTTTTAAATAACATATTTTAGCATTTAATGTATTTTCATTATAGAATACTTACTAGAAATATTGACCGATTAATGTATAAAAGGTCCGTAATGCACTCACCTGAAACAAAAAAAAATTTTAATAAGTCCAATGTTTCGACATATTATATTAAGAAAAGAATTATTTTAATTAAATTTATAAAGGTAATTTAAAAAAATTATGTTGCTGGGAATCTGATTTTCTTAAAAATATTTTATACTTTATATTTACATATTTTACATTTTTAACTGCACCTATGCAAATTCGATATAATTTTGTGAGAAGACAAAAACTTTTCATGTGTATTCAATATTTCTCTAAATTGAAATTATTACAAATTAGAAGATGTTGGCGGAAGACTCTTGCGCGGTATGTTAATTGTTATTTCTGACATCGTCTTCATTAAAAAGGACATGAAGGACATAAAAACAATCAAAGTGGTCGTCTTATTGTTGTGTTTTTTAGTCCAACGCACAAACTCGAGTCTTGCGCGCAATCCTAGTAAAGCTCACAGAGCTTTTTCTTTGCCGTCTCGCGCTTCCTTCTCTCGGACACAAGCGCGTTCGCGAATTCCTTTCACAAGTCCTCTCTTCACAAGACCTTTTCAACATGTCTGCATATCGTATTCGGATCTATCTGCAACGAGTTCTCGTGCCTTCCAGGTGCTTTCCGCATGCCGTCTTTATTCTATCCCCGTGTCCCGTTTTTCCTCGCTAAGAGTTTATTTCCTACGACGAAGTGATGGTCATCGAAAGAGATCGGCGAAGCTTGAAACGAGGACGACGTGCACAACATATACATGGATCATGGTAAAGAAATTGACATAAAAAAACAAAATATTATACAAAACTGTAAGTAGAATTATTATTTTTTTTTTTAATTAAAATTTAATAACTGTTTATTTTAAAAGAAAACATGAGAAATTATTTATATTCATTTTAGTTAATATCAAAATTCTCATAAATTTTGTGAATATAATAATCTCAAATTTTATAATAATTCTGGCTATATGACATTATTTATTTCTACACTCATTATTATTATCATATTTTCGATTGTCAAATAATTCTTAATCCTTATTCCGTATGGTGGATTATTTTTGTCCGTGATTTTTCCAGTAGCGTTAATTTTTCGAAAACGAATAATAATAATACAATATATTTAAGCATATTATTTGTTAAATTTATTATTATTCTAGTCTTTATTTAGAAGAATCCAAGAAAATGTATAAATTTTTTCAGATTTTTTAAAACACTTTTACATATTAATAAAGTTATAGAAAAAAATACGGTTAAAAAGTGTAAAAATAACAGTAAGTGTTAAGTGTATTAAAAAAAAAACAGTAGTCGGACTGTGGATAAAATTAAATAATTATCTAAAAATTATTCGTATAGATGGTCTCTAATTGACCGAAAATATATATGAAATATAGAATAGTTAAACAATCGATATATTCTACATACTCTTTAACATTGATCTATATCAAGTTTCCATCTTTGCGCGAACAGAATCAATCATCTGGCCACGGGGCAAGTTTCACTCCCACGTTTGAATTGATCGCGTAATCAGCTCCATGGCTGGACTCAAGTAAGATCTTCATTGAATCGAGTAATTGTTTGTAATGTTTGGAACAGGTTGCGATGTATGAGTAGTTGATGGTCATAGACTGAGAAACGTTTCCAGAACATTACACAGTTTAAACTTTAGCAAATTCTCTTACGATGGTCTATCATTAGCTTGATTTCGACCGTGGATATCTGCCAGAATCGATAATAAATCCACGAATGAGTTCTGAAAAGACGTTCACGTTTAAAGGGACGTATCACACATGTATATATATCTGTGTGTGTGTGTGTGTGTGTGTGTGTGTGTGTACACGTATGTACATGGCGCGAAAGGCAAAAGACCCGCGACGGAACACGAGGAGCACAGGGCAGACTTGGAGCACGAGAGGGCAACCGAGCACGTCAAACAGTAATCAGCGGAGGCAAACACGATGCGTAAATATGACGTGCCTTCTGCGAGAGACTTGGGAGGTCTCCCTAACACGGCGTACGTAGCGGTAAGGACTGCAAAAGAAGCTTTCACGATGTGGCTCCTCTGACTCGCCTCCTTGTAATACGCGTCTCCCTTTACCTGAGTTTCTCGAAAACAAGATATCCGTTGCCTGCTCCACATGTACGACTAACAAGTAAGTGTAATAATTTTGAACGGTACTTTCAAAGCATGAATGTTCTCGTTTTAATCTGCATTTGTTTTGTAAAGCAAAACTTGGTAAAAACTATCTTGCATTCGTCTCATCTCTTTCGTGCGATTATGTTATTGTATTGATCGCACATTATTTTTTATATTATTAATTACAATGTACCTATACGAAAAGAAGCGAGATATTTATAGATTTCGCATTTTACGATAGATGGGTTAATTTTATTATAATATGATTTGTGTACGCCAGTTCTATGCTTTGCTTGCCGCTTGTGCGATTACGATAGATCTTCCACGAGACATTAAGGCAGCCATGGTTTATCTTCTTCAGCAGAAACTTCGTTATTACCATAGTACGCTGCGACACAGCCGCATATTAATTCTCGTCACGAGAGATCGTAAGATGTGCAAAAGGGACTATAACTGATTCAAGGAACAACGAGGAAAATTAATGATCGCCGGTATACATAAATGGCCAACGTGTTGCTGCAGGCGATATCTCGGCATAAACAACATATACACATTACGCTCTTTCTGTGTTAATAATTGCAAAGAACTTGGAATATCGAGAAACGAGATTTTCCATTTTATATGTGATTTAATGTTTAATATTACGGCGAATGTATTATCACAATTTGATCATAAATTGATGACATATGAAATTTAATACCGTACGAAAAAAAAAGAATATCTTATCGTATGAAAAAGAGAGTATACACGCATAAACATTTCTAAATATATATGCCATAATAGTTTCTAATTATGTTTGTTTCATTTAATTGCGTATTAACAGCAATCTTTCACGAATATATTGAAAGATATTCACGAAATTGTTGTGAATATTCAAAGCGGCATGAGTTTATCTTCTAGCCGATAAACTTCGGTATTATTATTGTAACGCCACGGCGTTACCGTATATTAATTTCCAGCACAGGACACCGTGGGGCGTGTAAAGCGGCTATAACTAGTTCAAGGTGCGACAAGGAGATTTATGATCACCCGTGTATAAATTGTTAACGTGCTACAACCAGCATAAGCTGCTTGTGGATAATATCGTCGGTAGATTCCCACAGGAGAAACCGAGAGATAAAATTCAATGCTTTGTTACAAAAATTTTACTGCTAGAAAATACCATGTTACTTAGCAAAACTTGAAATTCACATATGCGCGCGTCTTCCAGTAATCGCTTTACACGGATGAGCCAGTAAAATGTAGTATCGGAGCTTTCAAAGTAAATATCAGCATCGCGGATATTCACTAAATTTTCCATTCAAATAACAATTTAATTTCACAGTTAAAAGATTAAATTATCTTGTATATAACATCGTAATGTATCGATATGTTATAAAAAAGTTTTTTCAGATCTATATAAAAAATACTATAGATTGCAACAGGACGAATGAAATACGTATGCATGCAGCGTATACAAAAAATAAAAACTTATACAAACACATACTCTCTAAGTTGTGATAAATATAAAGATTTTAACATTTGACAAAAACACCCCCGGAAATGTGCATGTATTATAACATGTAAATTATAATCTTTTACAGACATTTCTGTAATACTCGTTTCAAATTAATTTCAATTATTATTCTTATTATTTCGCAAGTTAAAATATCAGCTAGCATTCGTACAATTAATCAGTCGCAATATACATTATGAAGGTACGCACATATGAGCTGCAGCTTCTTTGTTTCTCCGCACATACTGTGCGTTTACGCATAGCCTTTGTGCATTCACGAACTGTTTGCATGGAAACCAGGTCGTGCATGCGGGTATACGTAATGCTCGTTTATCCATGCATAGCACCTGTACACCTATCGCCTTTAATGATGACATACAGAACGCTATGGGGGTGAATGATTCTGTTGATAATAACAAACTTAAAGCAAGTAAAAGTTAAAACTATTTAAATGGAAATATTGCAATCACGTAAGCATAATAAAAACAGAATTTTAGTCATTCATATATGTTAAACTTGATGCTGATGACTAATAATGTTTTCGATAATAAATAAATATTTATTTTGTACGTACAAAAATTTTAAGAAAATATTTTTGTACAATATTAAATGAGAATTTGAATGCTTTGAAAGAGAAGTTTGGTTGTTGGCTATTTCTTGTTAATTCAATAATATTGTTTATACCTATAAAGTTGAAAAAAAATTGATAAACTGACAGTTTTTTTTGCATCACAAAGCACAAGTGGAATAAATTGCTAACATATATTGATAATAGCTATAGCAATCGTCATAGTAAAAAAAGATGTTATATACGCGGAAAACTATATCGTATAATAACTACATATATGTAAGTACGACACAAATATGTATTTTCCCTCTTCGTAATTTCTGCTTTCTCATATTTTAAAAAGACCGTGAAACTTTATATGTGGTATTACGATTTTTTTAAAGTTACAGGTAAAACTACTCAAAAATAGCATTTACATATGTTTACAGAAACATAACTTTTTTTAAGTACGTTAATTTCTTTCACACCATAAACGAGTTACATTTATTGTAAGAAAAAATCAAATTTACGATCCAAAAGAAATTTATTTATCATATAAAACCATTTGAAAAAATGTTATACATCTAATTTCTTACGTCTTTCTCTCTGTCTCTCTCTCTCTTTCTCTCTCTACAATCTCTATACAATATATAATAATAATAGCTTTCAAAAGGGTGATAAAATAAATTATACTTTAATAGCTTCCTCAGGGAGATAATAAATATTATGATATTTGTGATATCATAGAATGTGCAGCATTTTTAAATATTATCTACTGTATCTAAATGACGTTCACGCAAATAAGGTAGGTACAATAAAGGAGTCTTGTTCAATAGAGTATGGAGAATCGAACCCAGTCGGTTTAGGCGCGGAAATGAGCTTCGAGTATATGTCTCTGAGGAAACATGAAGGAACGGATGAAAGACTCTGCGGTAATTTTCTTCGCATCGGTTTTGCGTATTCCCCGTGTGGATATTCGTACCCGGTTATTCTCCATGCACAAAAAGGATCGTGCAAAAGGCAAATTTCACATGAAGCTTCATCACTCGGGCTTCATCGAATATCCCGCGGGAGACTGCGTGGAAGGGGACGATAAAACCTCCGATATTTCAAAAGTTCGACACGCGCGAATAACCGAGAGCAAAACGTCGGTTAAAAGTCGCGAAAAAGAAAAGATACGCCGCGTGATAGTAGAATATTCTACTATCATATTTTGGATACTCCGATTAAACTTATTTCATTTCATTTCGCTTTCACGCTGATGATAATTTTGCATTTAAATGATATTCAAATCATCGCGCGCGATTCGAAAGAATAAAAATGCCATGAAATGCCATGAATATTTTCGGTGCCTGCATACATTAAATTCCTTCTTTTGATATGTTACATGATATACATTATTTTCTAATTTTAATTATTATAATTATAATTTTTATTCTCACTCATTCAGTCTTTTAAATGTATCAATGTATCAAGTATTATAGAATCAAAAGAAAGAATAATTAATTATTTAATTTGTTGAACTATTAATTATTTTTAAATTGTAAATAATTGAGTGCAAATATATAACAATCTTAACTTTTAATAAACTTCAAGTAGACTTTTTAAAATTCAAAATAATAATATATCAATTTTAAAAAAT
Source organism: Anoplolepis gracilipes (assembly GCF_047496725.1). Taxonomy (NCBI): domain Eukaryota; kingdom Metazoa; phylum Arthropoda; class Insecta; order Hymenoptera; family Formicidae; genus Anoplolepis; species Anoplolepis gracilipes. Next base: position 5,613,874 of record NC_132974.1, read on the forward strand.
TATGAAAGGGTGCGCAATCAACTTTTATGTTAAAAAATAGTCCATGTTAAACCAAGAAATAATTATAGTAAAAAGAGAAGTATGTAGCTATATTCTGATATCACGTTATGCAGATTTATTATTATGAGCTTTGGTGTCATTTTAAGCATTCGCAAGTTTCCGTTACATAAACGGCAAACCAAGCGTGTTCGCTTTACTGATGAGATAAAAACACCTATTTGCGTCATGATGATATCGAGCTACAAGTCGTAAAGAATGATATTTAAGAGCAGAGCGAAATATTTAAGATATTCGCAAGAACGACAGCAGCTCTTTAGTCGCAACGCCTGTATAATAGAGTTCACGATTAGTGAGGTACTCAACTATAGGTTCTATTCGTCTTCGTCGTGAGAGTTCTTTAATGGTAAAGATGAACCATTGAAATTATAATTCGACATTATTTGGAAAAATGGAAAAGTGTTTCTCAACTAAATATGTACTTATTTATTGAATATGCATCAAACTGCAATCACAAGTTGCAAATTCTTTGCATCAGAATCAAAAGACACGATAGTGTCTCGTGTCAAGTCACGTGCAGGAATAACAAGGCTATGTACTTATGTGCGAGCCGTCCATATCTTACAATTAGATTATCAGATTTTAGTAACAATAATCGAATTTTTAATAGACTAATCGATAAATTGCATTTTTTAATTATATCGGGAAAGTGTCTTTATTTTTGCTTTATGTGTCCTACAAATGGAGATTGCTAAAATGTAAATACCTACATTAAAAAAATAACTGATATCAATAACAACATCAATATCAGTTAATATCAATTAATTTGTTAATAGTTATTTCAAATAAAAATTGAAGCAAGAGATAAAAGTTATAAATTATAAATTCTATTTATATAAATTATATAGTTTGCAAAATAAAATTATAAAATTATTTTGTTACGACTCTTGTGATCCTTAACAATAAATATTTTTCTAATAATGCTTAAATCAATATATCATATAGATATTTCATGTTTTAAATTTTTTGTCCATCTAAATATAATTTGTCATTCGAAATGAGATTGTATAAGAAAAATTTCAGGATCAATTAAAATAATTAATTTAAACTCATTAAAATAATGAAAGCAATATATATATATATATATATATATATATATATATCAAGGGTTTAATTAATAATTAATTCAAGAAACAGAATATTGCGCATGAATTTATTCTATATTTCGTTATAATATTTTACAGAATAAATTAATTTCTACCTTTAGCGTTTATTTCCTTACGGTGTACAATGTATTGTTATTTATGAGGATTTATTAAATTAAAATCTGTCGTGTAAGCAATTAATAAATCTAATTTTATTCTTGAATAATCCGTATATATTTATTTTTTATTTTAACTGATATATTTATTGATTCATATTAAACTGTCAGATATATATACATATATAATAATGATTATAAAATAAATTACTAATTACATATTATACTATACAAAATTATATAATATTATATAACCCTCTCAACGGGTACACCTTGACGTTGCTGGGAGGGCTTAGTACCTGGAAGCTAAGTACCCAAAATACAGCATTGTCATGAGTTGCAAGTGGTTCAGACAATGATGATGAGCCATTTGTGAATCGTGTTAAACGCATATTAACGCGTCGATTTTCATTGTATCATCTTTGCGTCTTGGTCTTGTATATTATTATTTAAAGTTGTACTTTCGATACTAATAAAATAAAATTAAATCTCATTGAATCTTATTAGATAATATTTAAAAGTTTTACTCTTACAAGAGGTTCAGTCTGAATCGATTAGAGATCGGTCGATTAAGAGATGAGATTGTCGTCATTTGATTACGTTCCGTCTCTTGTGACTTACATTAAACCCTGATATCGCCTTATCATATCTTCATATATGTAACCAAATGCTATAGTCTCCTCTTTTCCTACATCTTGAAAACATATATGTTTTGCCTTGATGAGCTAACTAGAATACCATAGCAGGATTTTTACGAGATCATATAATGTAATAACCGTTTTGATATCATAATGATCATATCTAAGCGAGATCGAGTCATTTGATAATCGAATATACTCTGAAACAAGAGTCAAAGCAAATCCCAATCCCATCGATCGATTCTGTCTTCCGCTTAACCCTTGACGATTGCTTGAAATCATCTCGTCGACTCGATAACTCAAACGACAACTCGATTCGATAACTCGAATGACATATTGCTTCGCGATCACAAAATGTCGTGCAAAATGTCAAGCATTCAAGTACGAGGGTGCTATGCAAAGTATTGCACGTACTAAATTTTGCATGAGTGAAATGTTCGAACTGTAAAAATTTCGCAAATATAACGTGGAGATCAATGACGTGTAGACCTTGACGATTCTGACGTTTCTGACAACCTGAGAGAAGGACAAAGCCTAGAAAAACCATCAAACGCCGGCGGAGCAATTATAGGATAAGTATTTATTATTTATGGATTAATTAATATATAATTCGCATTTGTGCAATAATTCGGTTTATTTATTTAAACGATTTAAACAAAAAAGTATTGGAAAGAAATACTTTTATAAAAATTCTGTAAGATTTTTATCTAAAAAAAAATCTTTTCAGAATTCATAAAATTATTTTATAAAACATCTGCTTATTATTGTATGTATCAATTTGACGCGTATAATAATAATTTTGGAAAATATTAATTATTCAAGTTGTGTAACAATTTGAATTTTTTATTTGTATGTTACAGATTAACGTAGCTTTTCAACTATGCTATTACATCAGTCAGTGAGTGACAAATTTTTATTTTATTTTGAAAGAAATAATTTGTAGAGATGGTAGATGTAGTAGATAGAGATTGTAGATGTAGATGTAGATGTAGATTGTAGATTATAGATAAATCCGGTAAAGTGGACTAGCACAAATTAGATTGAATAAACTTTAATAGATTTAACATATTAAATCGAATAACTTTAATAAATATCCCTTTCTCTTATATATCTTTTCAATATACATGTAATTGTAAGAGTAAATTCTAAAGTACAAATTCTAAAAAAGGATAAAAATTACTTTTTTTGGTCGATAAATTTTATCTAATTTATTCGATCAAAAACACTAGTTTTATTGTTTGTACATAATGGTAATAATTACTTTTCTAACATGCATTAATTTTATTCTAATTTTGTATAGCTCATTTGTCTATATTCTGAAACTTATAATAGAAATTATGCTTAAACTTTACTTTAATTAATATGAGCTAAATTATTAATTAATGAAATTACATGTAACGTAGTAATGAACAATATAAATACAGTTAATTAATTTTATTTTATTAAAAATTTTACTTTTATTATAAATTATACATATTAATATTATAAATTCTATTATAAAAATTTTAACGAGTCAATTTTGACTGATAATTTGACTTTATATTAGTTATATTGAAGTTATATAAAATAAATAGACAAGCATAAGCACAATCATAAATAAGCATAAAATGTTTATACACATCTACCGGCGATGATTTAACCAACAACAATAATTAACTAGTAAAGACAGAAAAAGGTTCTTTCGTTTCTCGATTTTCAATAGAGATTAAAGTGACATATATCAATATAGTCGGAATTAAAGATAGATCTAATACTGGTCCGAAGAATCCCATAAGTTATATAAAATGTAATTATTAGGTGAATACTGATCGGCGTAGCAAAAGATATTTAAGGTAAATATTTAAATAAAAATTTTTTACTTTGTCAACGTGCACGTGATACATAATCAGAAATATGGCCAATACATTCGATAAAAGTAACGATGCAGTTGATAAAAAAAAAAAAAAAAGAAAAAAAAATTCTAGACGGGATTGCAACTATTTCAGATAGCGACGTATTTTTAGTCGTTTATACGACGCATATGTACGATGTTGTAAATATATATTTTAAAAACGCGCTCGTGCGTGCAAACGATAACTGGAATAGTGTATAAGCAGAAACTAAATTTATCTAAGAGTAGTAGACTTTTTTATTAACAGTAAGTAATTTTATATTTTTCAGTCGTAAATATTCGGTAAAAATATAATGTATTTATAAAATGCTTATGAAATTAACTTATTTCTGTTTTGTCTTCATAACTTTTTAATAGATTTAAGATTAACTTTATAAAGTCAAATCTTTAATTAATATATATCGTTAAAATTGAATAATGAATAAAATGTTTCGACATTTAATCGCCAGGAATTCAAACTGTGAAAAATTTCGTTTTTAAATGTTATAAAACTATATCTGTGACTTTTGTATTATTAAGAAAAAAATCGTTTACAATATAATCAAATCCTAAATATATGATAATTAAGAGCGCAATAATAATAGCTCATTCTGTATGTTCTTCCGTTGTATTCTCGATAAAAGATTTCACAGAATCGTGTTAATTTCGCTAGTATGTCAAAGCGGTTGAAAACCACTGGGACGATCTCTCTGCACCGGAATAAATTGCAGCAGTCGTATAAATAGAGACATTCACAACTCACTTCGCTAATTATATTCTTGTCGGATTCATGCTCGTTCACTGCATCTCGCGGAAATTTCAACCACGTGATAACGCATAAATTGCTTTAGTGGAGCGCATGTTGCAGCAAATCGCGCGCACACCTGTCATCGAATCTTCTTTTCTTTTACTGAGAGTCTGATAGTTGCCAACAAGCTATCTCCCCGTAATCTCTATTTATGCTACACTCTACTTATTCCATACATACACTCGTAAAGATGATTTCACTCATTATCTCGACATGCAATTCAAACATATTTTTATATTCTGTTATAAATAGCATTTTACGTGTCCTTGGTAAAAAAATGAACGATAAATGACACTCTTATAGCCACAGCAGGAAAACGTTACTGAATCGATTCTAAATTTGTTTTATTTCAATCGTTTATAATTTTGAGAATTTTTATAATTTCGTTATTCGAGAAAAAAGAATTGTTTGATAAAAATTTATAGAATTTCTATTTCACACACACATACAATTTTTTTTCTAAATTAATTTAAATATATATCAATTTTTAAAGTTATATATTTTATGACTTTTAATTAACGCTTGCATGACAATTTCAGAGGACTTTGAAACATTACAGCAAACAAACTTTCCAACATCCACAGCGTTACGCGACAAAGCAAATTATTTCGCGAAAGCAAAACTAATAAATGATCGAGTGCCGCCGACACTCCTTTGACTTTATTTTATGCCTTTGTCTCAAAGCTCAGGGAAATGGTCTCTTCTTGAGGAGGTCGTAGCAAAGAACTATGTTTAGAAGGCCCGCGCCCGTCTTTCGATCGAGAAATGGCTGGAGCAAAAGCGTCAAAGACTTCGACCTTTTCCCCTTTCGTCACGACAAGCTTTCGTAAAGAATAAAAATAAGTGTGCTTCCGGTCGCTCGACCGAACTTTCTCTTTTGCTTTGTAGCTTTTTCTTCTTTTAACTGTACAACTTTTATGAATCTGACAGAACTATAATTTGATTTAAAAGCTCATTAACATTATGGTTTTAATATATATGCAAAAATAACCTAAATTACTTTAAATTCGTATTAAACTTCAATCAAAATCCTCCTATATTTCATACCTTACATACAAGTGTTACAGACATCAATTTTTATAATAAAATCTAGATAGAATTAAATTACAAAATTGCGTACATATATGTGAGCAGATATATATATATATTTTATGTTATGTATATATATTAAAATTTATTGTACTAAAAATAAAATAACAAACTGAATAATAAAACAAAATATTTTACAATTCAATAAAATTATTTAGTTTAGTTTTAACTATTTTCAACAACTGTATGTATTATATATAAACTGTTATCACTTCATCGTTTATCATCGTGTTTGTTATTACGTCTCGTGAATGTTATCAGCATCGAGCAGCGACGTGAATGCAATTTGCTGAAACGTTAATAATCGTTAATTACAATCTGCTGGCCGCAGGCTTTTTTTAACAATTTCCTCCGGGAAATAAACGGGGAGCCAAAAACACATTTGCTCCGGCGTTTATCTAGGACGTATATTTTCACGACGTAGCAAAAGAGGCACGAGGTTGGGTGGCGGCAATGGGGATTTGCGAGGAAAGCGGTATTAGGAGTTCCAGAACGATTATAGTCGGATCCGGTTCCGGGGGAACGCGGGGGAAGCTTATGAAAACGAGCGGGCACAGCAGCCGAGCCCGTTAAGACGTAACCGTAGGTTTTCTCATCATTGATAAAGAGTTTAAATAACATCCAACATCAAATACATTTTCATCAGCCTGGCTGACTACATTCTTGGAAATTACGGCTAACGAGAATACGAGTGGTTCATAAATAAGTGCTGTGACAACAGTAATTAATAACGCATAGTTAAAATCATTAATCCAATAAAGGAGAAATCAGTTATGACATTATTATTCATTTTTGCACGTTTTCCTCTTTTATTAATAACGCAAACTTTATGGATTATCAAAATAATTAAAAATTATCATAAATTATATTGTTAATAGGAAAAATTATTATTATTCGCGATTTATCGAATTGGCGTATAAATTATTTAAGTAATGTTTTACTTTTTTAATTCTCAATCAAATACAACGACGAAAACGATGAGAAAAGATATGCGTTGCATCATCTCTGGGATCTCTCGGCCGATGCAACGCGTGCATTGCACTCTTCGGCCTGGTCGAGACGACCGGCTCTATACCTGAGCGATAGCGAGAAGTAAATATACGCTTCCTCATTAGCGAAGTAGCCGGCAGTGGCTCTTCCGCTTGTCGAAATAAGGATAGTGAGCAGATATCTTACTCTCTTTCTCTTATGCGCTCTCTCTCTCTCTCTCTCTCTCTCTCTCTCTCTCTCTCTCTGTCTTTTTTCTGTTGATGCTTTAACGATCCATATACTAATTAATTATTTTGCAGTACATTTGATATCTGCTATATCCGCGTTGTTAGAGAAATTCGGTCAGAAATATATATACATATATATATATATCTTCTCTTTGACTTGCGCGATATCTCGTCATGCGGTTCCGCGATCGCGATAGTTTCTACATAATTTAATTAGCCCATAATCTTGATCTCACCGCCGCATGCCAAAATTAAATCGTTCGTGTGGAATTACGCGGTGCAACGCTCGGTTGCTTCTTCACTTCTTCGCTAATTGATTCACGTCAAACTCAAGTTAGTATGACTTGATCGTCCAGCAGAGCTGCTTTCTATGAACCGAAGTAAGTTTCGAGACATTGAATGGAGAATATTGCAAATGAGCGTGATGTGAATCAAAATTGCTAATTAGACAAGCGGTACATAGATAAATTCCCATTTCGAATTTTTTATTATATGTCTTTAAATTGGAGAGACAAAAAATAATGCTGAGAGATATACAAATCTTAATAAAGAATATTTCCACCTAATTAAATATTTTGATAGATTTACGATAAAAACTTAATACAGAATACAATTAAGATTAACGAAATAAAGTAAATTTTTTTTACTCGTTGTTTTCTTGAGAGGATTAGTTGGCGTTGTAAAAATTGTATAACTTTGCAGTATATAACTCACTGCTATCAATAAAGATCGATCCCCGACACACGTATTCGATCTATGTAACTTGGCGAGCGGAAGAGCCGCGCCGGTTCTGGTCGGCTTCATCTTTTGAAATCCGGCGTACACGTATAGGTGCTCGCCGTAAATATTCGCCGCTAGGTTCTTGCATATTCATTTCTGGCGGACGTACACAGGGGGTACCAGGCCGAAATAATGGCCGAGGATTTCGCCAGGACACGTAGCCCAACCCAATCTCTCTCGCGTCGCCCATCTTTTTCGCTCTCTTGTAAAACTCTCTCTTATCCCATCCTCTACATCTTTTTTTCTTCTCCGTCCGGTGCTCTATGGGTAGATATTCCCCTATAATTCGTGTTGCTCCTTTTTCATGTCGCCTGCTATCCCTTAACAGTTCTCTGCGTTCAGCTACTATACATTTTTGTCAAGTCCTCGCAGAATTATGTATGACTATTACAACGCCGAGCTGCACTCTGTGTGGTTTTCGTTACTTAATCAAAACACAGAGAAATACACACCCACAATCTGATATATATTGTATTTAATTCTTGTTTTCTTTTTTTTTTTTTTTTATAATATCCTATTCTGAATAGTCGCCAATTCTCGGTCTTGTTAGTGTCAAGAGAAATTCGTGGAGGTTTCGGTGAAAAAAAGAACGTTAACTTATGTGTGTTAATAAATATGCGCACAGTTTAACAAAGCTCGCGAGCGGACCAACTGCGCTATTTTATGTAGGCTCACGTAGGTTTAGTAGATTCAGATACAGTCGTCGCAGAGAATCCCGAGTTTCATAAAGATCTACCTTTCTTCGCGGGCACGTATGCATGCATCTGCACGCAGAACAACGAAGCATAGCGGCATAACACGAGCGCAGGCACGTGATGTAAAAAGTTGCGACACGCTTAGCCGGCGTGGGCGAGAGCGCTATAATACGGTCGCTGATAGAACTTTTTTTTTCTCACCTTAATGTTCAGAAGGTTATTTATATTAAAATATAAATGAATTAAAAGGGATTTATAAAGAATATTAAAAAAAAAAAAAGAATTAAATATGTATAGGATGAAAAGTAGAAAATTCTTTCTCAGCATTTAGTATACTTTAAAATGTGCGACCGCCGCAAGTTAAGTTGAAACGTCCTGTATAATCCTCATCGGAGACTTAAGGACCATAAATTTGCCTAACGGAGGGGCGTGAGAAAATTAGATTCCCCGAACACGATGGCGTTCACGGCGTCAGCCGACGTTGATGACGGGGCATATCGAAAGATTTTGCAAATTTCAATTTGCACGTTGTTAATTAACGGCGGATTTTCGTAGGGGAGATGGCAGAGGGAAGGACAGTATCCATAGAAGGAGGAGCTTGGACTTCGAGACACGCGCGCGAGTTAATGTTAATTAAATCGAGACGGGGACTCGTGATTTAATTAAGAGAGCCTGCAGCTGCGAAAGGTCTGATGTGATCACTCATCGAAATGAATATAGTTCGTATAGGTATATATATATATATATATAATTATCCAATATTTAATAATCGCATCGAGAACGAGAGCTTAAAAACTTTCAAGTATATTTCTCAGGGAATTCGGGAATAAGAAAAACACTGACTTTAATCGTAATTGTGACTTTATAATACATTTTATCTTTGTCAATGCTTTAGTTATAAAGTTATTCGCAGGATAATAAAGATAAGACTCTTCATAAAGTTATACCAAGTCACATAAATTCAATTGCCGCATATTGCTGTACGATTTTATCTCGATTAAAAAAGCAGCCCTCAATATATACATATATATAATTTTCCTTGTTTAAATTTTTATTTCTCTAAGTAGTATCTTGTCATATCACGCTTTGTTTTATTCAATTTGACTTTGTCACATGATAAAGCACGGAATATATATGACGCAGAGGAAGTCTTAAGAGCGACCTAACGCGACGTCGTACGGTAGAGTGGTCACAGTTTCTATAGGGGCGCGCACGCGAGAACTAGAACGCGTAACATTTTAATAAACGCAATTACCCGACCCACCGTCATTTAGATGCGCGCGTACGTACGGCGGAGTCTGCCGCGCGCGTTCTACAAGAGGAAGAGAAGCGATGGTAAGAGTCGGCGGAAACGGCTGGAGGTGGCCGATAGGACGTGTACCTCTCGGCGGCGGTGTCTTAAGAATAATCCACGAGCCCTCCATTAAGTGGCATATTCAACGCGCACTACACGGCGGCGGCCGCCTTTTGCCGCTATCTGCCTACTTAAGTTTGATTATAGCTACTAAACAATTGCGCTACTACTTTGAGCGGTTCTGCGCCGACTATGCTGCTCAGCGATGAGCATAAAAAAATTTAGATATTAATGATTATATATAAGCGCGAATCTCCCTTCTCCTCTCTCTTCATTATGTCTTCTCTTGATACTTTCTACTAAAATGATTTTGGTTTAAGTGGGGTAATTACGTTTAATTACGCAGATAATGTTATAATATTCTAATGTAATCTGTGGAATTCAATCAACTTGTTTTAGTTAAACACTTGTAATGTAAAACATTGTTGAAATTAGACGGAATATTTTCATTTCGCCGAGTCGATGAAAGATTTATACATTAATTCGATAACGCATAAAAGATATTATAAATATAATGATATGCATATATCATAGTGATATACAATTAATACGCTATTAAATTATAATACTATATCTTTAAATTCTCTCTAACTCTATCGATTTTTTCTCAAGTAACGAGCAAACAAAGTTAGAAGTACGAAATAATTAAGTCGGAAGACATTACGTATCTGTGACTTGCGACTCAAGTTTATCTTTGCCAAGAAATCCGTATTATTGTTTGGGATTTTTTTATTTCACCTGACAAACAGATTTCTCGCATGCTAATGCCAACTAGTTTTATACATGAAACGATGCATGTACCAGTGTCGGCAGTTCCGAACGTAGTCACGCATAGTTGCGCCTACGCTGCTTATAAATAACGTAATTAGTCTTTCCTGTCTTCCGCCGCTCCATTCCGTCTGCCAGTCTCATGCTAAGCTGTATCCTTCGTAGCGTTCTACTCTCTCTCTCTCTCTCTCTCTCTCCTTTCTCTGCTTCTCGTTTTATTTTTTTTCAATTAATCTCGAAAGCAGACCGAAACGGATCGTGCCCGCAGTTCGCCGATCGCGCTTCCGGGTCAGGCGAGCTTCCGCGAGAATACCATGAAAGTACATCTTTTTTTAATCAACTATTAACATATCTTTGCGAGATCTCTCGAGTAGTCGGATTTAACCAATTACATTTATTTCGAAAACGGCATGAATGGAATATTTCTTGTCTTGTAAAACTAAGAAGACAAATATGTACTCTGATCTAATTTAATTAAGTGGGTCTGAAAATCTTACGCTATTTTCAAAGAAGATAACTCAATTATCAGTTATATGAGAATAGAATGAATTATCTGGCCAAAGTTATAATTTAGTAATAACTTGCTTGCAAAATAGAATTGATATTTTTATATATTCATATTTTACATATGTTTATACATATTTGACGAACGGAATCTAATATAATAATAAAAAATATATACATATATTTATATGTATAAAATGAAAGTTTTCTATATTATTTATTTCTTACATTATATTCACATTCAAGTAAATCAACATCTTGTGCCTCTCGTGATCCTAATTTACTGCTAAAGTCAGCTCTCACGGACCAGGAATCGATGAACTCTTCGCGAGTGCCGTTAAACTCCCGCGCATAAACGGACAAGCGGATGCGTCGGAGATGATGTTAGCGATCCGTTACCGTGATTAGAAACTCAGTCTCGGTGTAAACGAACGGTCACCACATGCGTGTTAACGTTCGCGTCGCCGCCGCATCGATTTCGCGCGCGTCGCCAGAGCGAGTTCAGCAAGAAGAACGGCGAGAATAAGAGCGTGTAGTGTCATTGCACGGCGTTATGCATTGGTTCGCTCTTTCTTTTTTTTTCCATTCTCGCTCTTTCTTCGACCATCGACAGGACGACATGAAGCCATTCGTGCGGGCTTTTACGCGGTCGTAACTGTAAGACCGTTACACGTATCACGCGGGTACGAGTAGATTGTACGATATGTATATACTACTACGAAAGAAAGAGAGAGACTATCAAATGTCATCCTATCAGCTCTTCCCCTCGTTGAATGACCAGGGGATCCTGCCAGATGCATTCTACTGGCGCCATTCGTGCCTTCTGACAATTTTACCTCGTATTTCGCAGTCGTAACAGGCACCAATAGAGCGATACACGTAAGCATCAAAACTCATATCTGAGTTACTCATGAACGACCAAGACGCGTAAATAGCGCGACATCAAATCCAGTCCGACCGCTATCAACTCGTAGTTGTCGCCTAATGAAACTGAGAGAATAACTTTATGACTATGGAATTATCGAGTGCGAGAACACATTGGCATATAAGGTCGATTATTAATTAAATGCGAAAGTCGTGCGTTTTATACGCCATTCCGGCGTAACTGAGTGAACGCGCGTCCCATGCACTCAGCCTTTAAGTGCATCGCCCATCTCGCCATACTTGCACGCTTTCTCAGCCTCATAACGCAAGCAGTATAAGTTTATTAGTAATAGAAAAAAAGAGGAAAAGATTATAGCTAATAATTCTTGCAAATATCGAATGTGAATAAATGGAAGTGACGTTATATTCCCAAAAAATTATTTTCTCGTTAGAAAAGATTCTTTCGGAGCAAGACTGATAATAAATCAAAATAAATAATTAAATCTTATATTTAGAAAAGTTTCTGTAAAATTTTTATATCTTTTTACAATACTTTTGACTATTTAATATTTTCCTTCAGTGTCTGTTACTTTGATTGAATATAACGTCAATTAAACAACGATAAATGTCTTCTTTACATTTTCCGTGATTAAATCGTAACTTTATTTTATCACGCTATATTACACTTGTTTTATGTTGTTATTTGTCGTATTAGACATCTCGCGATATACCTGTACCAAACATTACATAACTAAGGCGTGACCGCCACGGTCGGGCCTTTTAATCCGAACCCTCATCCGAGGGTGAGTTAATTTTCTTCGTCGAAAGGGAGAGAATGTCACAGTGGGTGGATAGAGAAAGGAATATAGGGAGAGAAAGAGACGAAGGGCGAACGGGCAAAGAGTAAACACCAACGACGAGGGTCACCGAATAAAATTGTGGTAAAACCTGCCTCTTCGTCGACCCGGGCTGGTTTGCGGCTGCGACCGCAAATTAACGACCGCGACGCTCGAGATAAAATAACAAGCCGCATAAAAGAGCGCCGATACGTACCGATTACCTCGACCTACCTCCGCGATAGGTCGGTCTCTCCTCGTAGGCTTTCGCATCGGCATCTCTTTTCCCGTTCTCTTCATGACACAACGAGGAGTGCCGGACCGGATCCTCCCACGAGCAAACAGGAAGGATATGCTTCGATCTTGCTTTTCTATAACGGGCTCTGTACTATTTCGAACTTCTAATCTCACGATAGAAGTTTTATGCTTTCAAATTTTATATGAACTTAAAATTTTACTTCACGCAAATAAACTCAAATCAACAACATTTAAAAATTTTAATTCTAACTTGTAATAATCTTAAGCTTTATCTTTAATAAAATGTACGAAAAAAATGTAACAAAAACATTACATTATTGGTATGGATTATTATTCCGACATCACATATAATAAATAAAACACCGACTTTTTTGTTTTGTATGCATTGAAATAAATAGCCAATTGCAGTTTCATCGTAATGAAAAAAAAACTACTTTATGAATGAAGCAACAAACTGTTTCAGGAATAATAACCAATGTAATAGGAACAATAACCAACGTAAAACAAACGATAAAACCATTTCTCGTTTCCGTGAAAATTGTTTTGTTAAATTTGCCAAATGAGATTGCTCGTCATTCATTCATTCATTCATTCATTCGACCACGATGCAAGTATGCTGGTATCGCGATATGTATTTATTATCATTTCGCTGCCGAAATCCAAGAAAGACAATCCACGAATTTGAGTGACAAGGACGAGGAGGATAGGGACCTCCCACCAGGAAAAGAACCTTCGCCAGGATTCCCGTCCCGGGATCGTTCTCTCAGGGCCCCCTGACTTAATAGTTCCCCTTTTTTTTCTTTCACGATCGACGCGCGGGTGGCACTCTTCTCCTTCGTCGGGCTTGCCGACTTTATCACGGGTTTCTCTCGGTTAGGTCGTCGTCGGTGTGTTCACCAAAGGCAAAATCGGGTTCTCCACGAGTAGCCAGAAGTCTCGCTCACTCCTTGTCCTTTCGATCAGGACGTCATTCGCTTGTTTTTCATTTCATCGCGGAGCATTTCCTCTCTCATCCATTGTACCGAAATGAAAAAACACATCGTCAGTCGCGTCGGATAATATTATATAAGCCAAGAAACGTGAAAGGAAATTTCGTATTCGCCAAAATCTTCGTAAAAACTTTAAGAATTCGCACAGTCTCTATTAAAAATATCACAAGAGTAAGACTTGACAGCCGGTAAAATATTCTAATAATAATCAATTATTAATTAATATTTACGTGAGAAATAAAAAAAAATATTGATTTATTAATAGGAGAACGTTCCAATTCCCCATTCTTCTTTTTTCTCAGCTCAATGCGAGATTTTATAGTTGATGTTTTATGATGCTACAAAAATAACGTATAAGCATTACACAATTCATACATGCATCGGAATGTATCTTCCCGGAGAATATTTCCGAGCATGGCTCTTCCTCTTCGTTGCGTTTGATATGTCAATCTTTTAGAAGAGCATACAAGTGCACTCATCTTTTTATTTCCCGCTAAAAATATAGCAATTTTACATGTATAGTTGAAAACACAAAATATCAATAAAATTTATTTCAATATTGATTGCAATAAAAACGATGAATGGTAAAAGTGGAAATTTGGTTAAATTGTATAATACTTTTAAGATTAATTCCATTTTTTTATGACAAGATAAAAATATTGAATACATATACTAAATATGCAAACTAGTAATACGTCTACAAGATATACTTGTATACGCAAGATTTATGTGCACTTTTATGCTACGATGTAATAAAATGAATTATCTGCCAATAAAAAATGGTTAGCGATTGTTAAACTTTTTTTCACAAAGAGAAACTTCTTTTTTAACATAGATTTTGCAAATGCAATATTGCAATTTCTTAAACGTAAATCACGTATCATAAATATTCCTATCGAAGAGAAGTTCGAACGATCGATATATTATATCCGACATAATATTTGAATGAAAGAGTTAATTGAGCATGATCGTACAATATCAACTGTAATAGTCGATGGCAGATTAACGAAGGTTTAATCGTATCGACAGCTACCAACAGCCGACGGTTTGCTCCACGATAGAAGGAAGAAGATAGTGAGTTAAAGGTCCTCTTGAAGGAGCGAATAGGGGGAAAGCAGAAGGGCGTTGAAGCGTGGAGAACAAGGAGCAGTTGCAGGAGGAGAGGGAGGGAACAATGAAGGGCAGATAGAGAAGATCGTAAGCCGTGAGGTTTACTTTGGGTGATCCCATGACTCCTCTGCGAAGACGACACGGTTTAATGGTTCGCCTGAGAACGCCGCGGCAGAAGCTGCTGGCATCTCCATTTCTCTCTCTCTCTCTCTCTCTCTCTGTCTCTCTTTCTTCACCTTCGTCTTTCTCCTCATTCTCCTTCAAACTCTTACTACGTAAGATACTCGTGGACCGTGCGATATGTTCCACACCGCAAACGAGTTTACTCTCGAATGTCGCGCTGACTTGGTCTCTCACTATAAGATCGCGCATGATCGCACATTGAGACGTGTAAAATAAAGTAATTACATTTGATTTCGCTATATACCTTTCATTAATTTCGTCAAATTTTGAGTTTCAAACATTCGCGTGAAATCATTTATCTTTATTATGTCGCAAAATTTTATGAACGGTTTTATTAAGAAAGAGAGACGGGTAAAAAAAATATTTTTTCCCACAAAGCTGTCTCTTTACTTCGGAAAACGATATTTAGTGACGCACAACTCTGGGCGCGATAATGCCAGCAGATACTTCATTCTGCAAATTCCAAGAATGCAAACGACAAACTTTTTAATTAAGGTCGTTATCTCGAGAAGGACTATTCAGTTTTTAATAGATCCACGTCGAAGGCAAGGGAAGAGTAAAAGATTCCCCTTTATTTGTATTTATAGCAAGTTGAAGATATTCGACCGCATTATCAATAATGAAAATAGATGGAGTTAAAGTTGGAATTGATCCCTTTTTGTTTGAGATCATATCTCGTTAATTATGTAAATATGTTTAATACAGACGGTGTACATATATAATATATATAGATAGAATATATTATCTTATATATGTATTATATGTGCATTATAAAATATATTTATACATACATACACACACACGTACGCATATATAAATTGCGTGTCGGAAAATATAATAATATATAATGATAATACAAGCAATAAGCAATCTTTGCTTACAAAAAAGTATTTTTCATAATTCTACAATTTACATTTTATACATATGTATATGCTTCCATTTCTTTTCTATATATAATATTTTAAAACTTACTTTAATTAAATTTACTAGATTACTGTTCGTTAACGGAAAATTGATATTCGAGGGAAAACTGCTCGTTCTCTTGAAAAAAAAAAAAAAAAATGTTGCCTGGAGAAAAGGTAATCACTCATCTGAGATAATCGTGATGCCCGACATCGTTGTAATAGAACCAACGCTTACGTTATCAAGAGTTCCAATCCGCCACGTATCTCGATTGCAAGAAAATGGATCTACGATCGATCTAGTTGTGTGCTATGGCACAAAAGAGAGAGAGAGAGAGAGAGAGAGAGAGAGAGAGAGAGAGAGAGAGAGAGAGAGAGAGAGAGAGCAGGATGAACGATTCAACGTTTTACGGGACGCGTCAAGGGGCTTTAAAGCCCTTTTGCCACGAAGAGCAGGTGTTGAAATGGGGTAGGTAGGTAGGTAGGTAGATAGGTAGGGATAAGAGTAGGTGTGCCAAACTAATATTTTCGCCAACTTCTCGACAAGCCGCCTTCATATTTTCCCCGCTACGCGGATATAAACGGAGAAGGAGAGAAGGAGACTGCCGCCGCTGGAGCAGTCCGATGAAGGAGCTCCGTCGCCACCAAAGTGGATGGGTAATAACCTTCTTGGCCGCGGTGAGAAATGATTGGCAATCAAAGTTGGTATTGCCGCGCGAGGGTGGCCGAGAATCGCGCACCATCGAGAAATGCACTCACTCGGTCCTCTTTCCACGAGACTGCCTCGTTAACCGTTTCCCGCGTATACTCTTTCGCTCTCTCGCCTTTTCTGCACTTTACTTCTTTACGCTTTCTGCCCGCTCTTTTCCCTAGTACCTTTTCTCGCAGGCAATTCTATTTCCTTGGTCTACCTCTCTCTCTCTCTCTCTCGCGGCACGTCCATCTCCTTCCCCTTTTCGCAGAACGAAGCTCGTCGAGCAGAAAATCGCGCCTCGCTTTATACTTAGACTCGCAGTAGCTGCTGCACCGCACGTGCGTATAACACGGGATTACAACACGTGTAATCGAAATTATCGATCTTTTCCCCGTGTATACGGGACAGCCATAAATACGCGCACGTGCTTCGCATGATGAAACCAATTTAAACCTGACTTTTCTTTAACGAAAAATTAATTCGCAACTCTTGTCCGGGTACATTTTTTACATTTTATTTTAAATATATGTTAACATAATTAGACTTTAAAATAAATTGTGTTTTTCAATAAAATATATTTAAAATTAATCGTTTCTTTAAATAAGTCAGATATGAAAGTAAACTTGAGGAGTACTAATACAGTTGAAAATGCATGTATTAAAACTTGTAGCGAAACATTACATATGGCAAATCATATAATAATTTATTGAAAAGACACGTTGTTGAATCATAATTGCCATTAAGAAATCAATAAATATCTATTAGTAAACAGTGACATCATATTGATGATCTTACGACGAGTAGAAATGCCAAAAAGACGCGGCGCGTGGTCACTGGCACTCTTTATACACCGTTTTCTCTTAGAGCGGTCGCGACTGGACGGGAGACGGGACAGGATGATTAAAGAAGACAAAAAGGCATTTAACGAGAGGTTAAGTCGGTAACATTTCTACTTCTCCTGCGTGCCAACGATTTGCCCCTAATGGCCGAACCGTACTGTCTGAGTATAAAAGAAACGTGAAGAAAAAAGTGCTCTCTTCTCTCTCCACTTCCCCTTCTTGCTCACTCCTATCCGAAAGGGTAATAGCATTGGTTTTCAGCTAAAGAGAACTAAGAGCCAACGAATATCGAAGATGAAAAAGGGCGGTCGCCGACGATCGCGAGTAAGATTTGGAGGAGGAATAATATGAAGTCGGTAGCATAAAAAGAAAGTGAAAAAGAAAAAAGAAAGAGAGAGACAAGATCAAGTGCCGCTGAAGACGAGGAGTGATTACTGCCTGATGTGACAAGGCCAATGCATTTGAAAGAAAAAAAGAAAGAGAACGGAGAAGACGCTTGCTTAATGAGGGGTATGATGCGACATAATAATGAGCATAAATGTAATTAACCGTAATAATGAGAGTACTAAGAATAAGAATGACTAAGTACGAGTCGTGAATGATAACGTGATCGTCAGAAAAGGAAATGTTGGCCAATCGATAAACATGCTGTTAAGAACAAATCTTGTAAATTTTTATTTTTATTATATATATATTACATATTTTTGTAAAAAATATATATAAATATATATAATAAACTTTAAAAAAATATATAATATTTTTGCGTATATAAAATAATTCTGAGACACATTAATTATCTAATAAGTAGTTTCTATCAATTTAAAATTGACTTTTTCCTTATTAAAGATTTGAAATTGACTTTTTCCTTATCAAAAGTGTTGTTGTATATTATCTTTTCTTACAACTTTGTAATATTAAATTTAAAAATCTTAATTTTTTAAATTATAATTATATTAATATAATTCAAAATAAAAATTATATAAAGATGAAATGTATATAAAATGAAATTTCAATCAGCAATTCTATAAAAATTAATGCAACAGAGCATTTATTCTGTATTAATAATCCTTTTGTCAATATTCAAGTAATTCACTGCGATTTTCATGATTACTTTTTAACTAATCTATGACATTCGCACAATGCGTCATCGGAATTTATCATTTGTCATTTCACAATGTTGCATTGAGCCGGCTAATATCTAATAATTAAGAGAATATTTACAAAGAAAAAATAAAATTTATGAAATATTTGCTAAATACGGAGCTTGTGATAGGATTTTTTAATATTAAATAACTCACAAATCAGTGATGATTCTATTTTATTTTAATTTAATAAAGACTTAAATCTCTTCAATTTTAAATTAATTTTGATGCTGTAATTTTGTTGGCCGATACCACTTTTCGGAAGAAATAGCTTCAAAATTAGCGGAGAAATCATACAATCTTCGATGCGATACTCGCAACGTGTTACGAAGGAAGGGCAAAGGAATGCGAGCAAAAGAAACGGAAGATGCAGAAAGAAAGAGCGAGAAAAAAAGAAAAAGAGAGAGAGAGAGAGAGAGAGAGAGAGAGAGAGAGAGAGAGAGAGAGAAGTAGAGAAGGCGAGAAAGACGAAGAGGAGCAAAAGAATTTGCGACCTTGCCGCTGCGCGGACTAGGCCGCCGCGACTTCTCTCCCATCGCCGGCTTCTTCGTGGTGGTTCGCTGCTGCCGGTGAGATCGCTCCCGCCGCGAGGAGAGCATCGTAGGTGATTATGGGAAGCCCCCGGTCCCCGGACCGGAGGCAGATCAGAGACGCCGCCTTCTGCGATGACGGAGCGATCCTCGCGAAATAATCACCCGTCCGTCCGTCCGTTCCGTCCGGACGGTCCTGTTTCCTTCGCTGTATACAAACCTTTCTCGGCCTCGCCAGGCCCGAGGTGGTGGTATAGGTAGTCCACTTGCACGCGGGACCGATTAATCACCTGGAAGCTGCGGAAACGCCTCGAGACACCGCATCGGCGCGGCGACGCCGCGCCGGTTATTTGCATCGGAGCGCGCGAGTCGTGCCGGCCGGCCTCGAGCGAGCCACGAAAAACGCTCACGGGATCATTAGGTCGGATTAAATTAACCCCTTCGGTGATGCGAGAGGTTTGATGAAGAATGTGCGTTACGCGCTACTACAGCGGTAGCTGTACTCTCGATAGGTATGTGTGTTTGGAATTTTATGTTAAACACATACAATTACCTGTCGGATTTTTTTTTACATCACTTTCATTAAATTAAATTAAATTAATTAAATTCGAATGTTTTTTAAAATATTTTTATAACAAACTTGAAAATATTAAACGGAAAGAATTAAAGAGCAGTAAGTTGAGAAGTAATGCAACGATAATAATAAAGTGAAATAAAAAATGGCATAATATTTTATTTCATTTATTTAACTTTGTAGTTATATAAATTTTAAAAGTATTAGACTGATAAATAATAAATTTCTTAGTGACATAAAAAACATTGACGAGTAAAACAGGAAATGTAACGCAATTTTCTTTATGCAAAATTAAATATTAGCTCTCATACATTCTTATTAGTCGGTCGGACTTGCATCAGACTTAATTACGCGGAAACTACTTTCCTCAAGTTAATTTATTATTAAAGTCAAATACGCGGTGCCTTTCGGCAATCAATTTATGGAAAAATATCTCTTCGCTTCAAAGTTCTTGCATATTTTTCGACGTTCGCGCTTTTCATATTTCTCTTACGCCAACAATAAAGTACATCGCACTCCTTAAGTAGCTACGATGTTCTATATTTTGCACGCGCATCCGCAGAAAATATAGTCGCGACAACTTTGTTTGACATCATTTTTAAAAGTGTCTTGTTGTTGGTCTATGCTACGATAAATATTGCATGCGCTATATTTTATATAAATATTTTAAATAAAGTTATATAGAAATATCTCTCGCTCTTTTAACATTTTATTCCACTTTCCACTCTATAATTTATGAAGACATTCGATATATGTTATATTATACTAACTTAACTAAAAGATCGATTATGTACATAAAATAAAAGAATGTGACATTTATATTGTTTTATATAAAGTTATATCAATTTTTAAATATGTAGGTAAATTTCTTAAAAGATAAATCACAATGTAAAGTTTGTTCGGTCAAAACTTTTACCGAGGAAAATAACATCGACCTTTTTCAGATATTTGACACTAGAAGCCATGTCACCGGCTCTTCTTAGTATCATAGGTCCAGCCTTCGCCATTCTTAGTATTCGCTAACCGATCGATGCATCGATCAGAGTATCGTGTTCGTGTTATGCGAGCTGCTCACATGGCAATTTCCTTCCGGTATTGTATTACAGCGAAAAGTGAAAACAACAATGCAAGAAGCCGTGTTCAACAGAATAGTTATCTAATATTGTAATTAATTATAGTTACTGCAATAAAAAAAATGTTCACTTCATTATAATAACGGATAATGTCCGCTTGTGCGTGTAAATTAAAATGTATTTTTAAATTTAAAAATTTTTGCTATTAAATATTTTGCGCGTAGTAGTTTATTGTATGTATTTGGAATAATAGTATTTTGTAAAAATAAAATCCAAATATTAATCTTTTTACTGTAAAAAATCAATTTAAAATTAGTCAAACAATTTCATAGATTATGTATAAACATGCATGGAACTATTGTCGTGTTAAACGATTTAAAAAAATGCAATATAAATGCGATTACAGTATTTAAATTCTAGTTAATAAAAATTTTAAAATACGCAGTACTTCGATCGTTATCTGGTCGACCAGCGCTTCACCGAATCGCATAAATATCAGAAGCTCAAATATTATCCCGAAAAATTGGCGGCGCCGTTAAAACGTCCAAAGTTTGCAAAGTCCTCGAAGCCGAATGAATTTTCGCTCTTTCTCGCGCGATTAAATCCACGCAGTAGGTGTCGTCGTCGTCGTCGTCGTCGTCGTCGTCGTCGTCGTCGTCGCCGTCGCCGTCGCCGTCGTCTCTCGCTTCATATGTCACGATTCTCTCGAATCTCGTTCATCTTTCCCTGCCCCCGGCACCTGTTTCTTTCAACTCGTTCCTTGGGAACTCGACGAAATTAGCCGGATTACCGCGGACGTGGGACGGCCTCGAACTCTCCTCGGAGGTAGACGGAGACGACGGCGATGGCTCACGAAAAAAAGAGCGCGGAAAAGAGAGAACAGTCGAGCGGGAGCAAGAACGAGAGGGGGACGAACATGCTGTGCGGTGGAAGAAGGGGAGAGTGATGCAGAAGAGGAGTGAGGAGTGCAAGGAGCGTGACCCGCGTATCCTTTCCCCAGCGGGAAGGAAGAAGCACCTTCCAAACAGGTGTAGACTCTGTTCGGCAGGGGGAGTTCTCGCGAGCATGCACACCGACGTTAATGATTCACCTTTATGATCACAAAAGACGCCGATTGTGTACCCAGTTCGTTCCCTCGATTATGCACACTGATGCAGCGCCGGGAGGTCGCTCGATTTTATAACGAGCAATGAGAATGTAATAGCATCTGAAAGCTTTAAATTAAGATATATCTATAATAATAACATTTCTTACAATGCTATCTACAAAAGTAACGATCAATTTACTCATTATGAATGATTTGAACATTCCATAATTTATTTGGATTTTAAAAAATATTGTCAAAATTACATCTTTACTGTTTGAAATGTGTAAATTTAAAAATATAGTTTCTGCAATATTTTTTTGAAAAAGAATCAAGAGATTTTTTTTTTTTTTTTTTTTTATTAAAAGTTAAATTTTTTATCTACTTTAATATCTTAAAAATGCATGCTTTAAAAAAATACAACTTTAGCGAAGCAAAGTCATAATCAAATCTCTCTTCAATCTAAAAAAAAAAAAAAAAAAAAAAAAAATATACTTATAATTTAGTACTACTTAGTATCATACAGTATTACTTAATACTATCAATCAAATAATAAAAGGATTTGAAAGTTTAATGAAATTTTAAGAAAGAATCGGATCTAAATACGATGTAGCGCTAAGAATATAATCCCAGTAGTGAAAAGGATAAGTCTGGGCGGACAAGAGAGTATCGACAGACACGTAGGCGACAAGAGGAGGGCCGACGAAGGTAAACGAGTGTGGAGTGTTCAATCCCGAGTTTGGGCATCGATCGTGGACGCCACTCCGCACCGCGACAGCCGTTCCGCTGGATGAAGTCGTTCGGCAAGACCGGCCGGGCGTTAAAATTACCTATCGCGGTAACCTGAGCGAGACGGGGTCGATCTCGCGGTGTGGCGGCCGAGAGGAGAACGAGAAGCGACCTGGGATAAAAACGCGAGGAGAGTAGGAAGAGAGACGTTCGGTGCGATGAAAGGGAGAAGGTGTGAGAGAGAGAGAGAGAGAGAGAGAGAGGAGGGGGGGAAGAGAGGGACAGAGAAGGAAGACTGATCGCCGGGAGGGAGGATGGGATAATGCGTTGCCGATTTCGCGATGACGCCGAAGGAAAAAGGAGAGCGGGAGACGGGACAGGTAGGACGATCTTCTCTCGAGAGACGAGGACGACGATGGGTAACGACGTCGATGGAGGAAAAGAAAATAGAAAGAATCGAGCGCGCGGACGCGCGGTGCGGATCCTTCAAAGAGGCAATTTCGTAATTACGAGAGAGGAACGGGCTCCGTGGGGCGACCCGCCGGCCGGAACGAGATCGTATCGCGTTTTTCTTCTTTGACTGCGCGCGGGGGCATAACCCTTCCATGATAAGGATCTCGAGGTGAGGCCGCGTTGTATATATTTCGTACATGCGCTCTTCCCCCTTTCAAGCTACCTTAAATACTGGTCGTTTAAGCGCTAAAAGCACCGTCGGCGAGGTGCAGCTCTCTTCTTCCTCGACCGAATGCGGTCACACGTCAGACGAGAAGAAGTAAAACCGCGTAATCAAAATGCACGTTGCAGCAACTGTGAATTTTTTCGTTCTCACGTTCGCTTTAGTCAATTTTTACTTAAAAATTAAGATTTTATTATTTTACTGTTTTATTAAAATATATGAAATATTTTATTTTTAAGCCAATTTTTATCTGCTCGAACATTTACAGTTAAGAAAAAAGCTATATCAATTTTGTTAAAAAAATTTGTCCATCAAATATTTTTAAGAATTATTTTTATGAATCTGCTATAATCTGTTAGAATGCATTAGAAAAACAATAGAAAAATGTTAGAGAAATAGAAATAAATATAATATTAAATACTTATAAGAATATAATGTAAATATAATTTATATATATTTTTAAATATAACATAAAATGTTTCTCACATATACATCATGTCTGTCTCAACTTAATATTTTTAAGAATGAATGTCTATGGAAAACATAAGTGACAACAATTCGATTGACAATGAGTAATTAGATCACTATACGTTGCGGCAAGATTACTCCTGATAAAAGAAACGCGGCCTTGGGAACTCACGATCGCAGGAAGTATAAAGCATGAGATTGAAATATATAAAAAAAAATATACCGGCTCATATACCGGAACAACCATAAAAATGGGCTACCGTGTGTTTAACGACTTACTGCGATAGAACGGTCACGATACCACATAAAGTAAACTTCGAAAAATAGCAGCAGTTGTACATCCGCAGTATATTATTCATTCCGCATTTATAATAAAAAGAACCGGGCTAACTTGTTGCTGTCATGTTTTACATAATATTAGGTTCAGTTTCACGTAATATCCGGCTGAAATTTTATTAACACACGAAAATTAACACACGAAGAAAATCAATGCATTAATCGAAATGTTGTATTATTTTTACATTTCATCTTTTCTTAAAATTAAAGACATCTTAAGAAAGGTTCTTTAGAAAAGCGATCTTCTATTATATAACTCTCTAATTATTTAAAATAAAGATGGAAGCGACTTGAGAAACCGGGCTACTGGAACCTAGTGACAAGAACTTTTCTTCGCGCGCGGCGGAACTCCCGAACAATCAAACTTACATATGATAATCGCCTAAAATTTCCTTACGGGCCACTCAAGTATTTTCCAGTAAATGCATATGAGCTTGTCGAGCGAATTCGAAGTTGGCCACGGAAAATGGAGAGAACGCCCGTGGGAACTAATCACTATGTACTATGCAGACGCACGTAACGTCTCTTGAACCATCTACGATGCTGAATAGTCGAAGATACTCACGTGCGGTCGTTACCAAAGTTTCCTCGTCGAACAGTAAACGTAACGATCGAATACATGTAACGAAAGGACGAGCAAAGAGAGAGCGAGTGAGAAAAAGATATATATATATATATACAGAGATAGAGAGATAGAGAGAGAGAAAGAGAGAGGAAGTCTACTGCGGATAGATCGGAGATATCTCTAGCCAAGCCACAAAGTCGTTTGCCAGCCAAGTTTCGGCTGCACATACACCGCAACGTGCGCGCAGCTACCTCCCAGACCACGTGGCGACCACGTAGCAACCGCGCCGCTATGTTGCACCACCAAGTTACATTGAGCCACGTTGAAGAGAACGAGATAGAAACCCGCATTTAGCTTATTAGCGGCCCAGAGGAGGTGATCATTCCAAAAAGAGGGAAAAGTTTTAATCGAGCTTGGATACCTATATTATTAACACGATGATTATCACAAACGTGTAAATTATTTCATTAATACTTGTGCATGTGTGATATAATAATAATTATTTAATTTGATCTACAATAATTTAATGAAAATGTCAATTAATACACATTGAATATAAATTCTCGCTAACATATTAATTTGAAAATTACCTTTAATTCTTTTCAATATATATTTTTATCAATAAATACGTTAACATTCCTAAACGTTGATAATAACATATTGCAGTTAATTACTTTTTTAAATTTGACATATATACGTAATAATTAAACAACAAAAGATTTAGTTTAGTTAAATAAATTTTGCAGGAAAGCCTTTGGTAAAGACTAACCACGCAATATCGAAAAATTGATTTTCCTCGGAAAATGTTGAATCATCGCGAATTACACGGTTGAGGATGAGCAACCGTGGATGAAGTTATTACAGTTCTCGCAACGTATGGTTGATCAAGCAGTTTAAAACACGACGAAAATCGACGTAAGAAACATGAGGCAACGACTCGCTCTCGAATCGCTCGTAAACTTCCCGAGCCGAGAAATTTCATCGTTCACGCGGCGGTATAAAACAACGAAATAATACAAATTCTTATAATAAAAGCAATCGTGCGGAGAGCGGCAAACTGAAACAGGAATGGGTAAGAAAGGGAGAGGAGAAATAGAAGAAATTAGGAACAAAGGGAAGAGAAAAGCAGGATCTGACCACCCAGTCGTACCTCGTTCCCTAAACGAACTGTAGACACGAAACCACCAACCGTGCATTATAGAACCGTAAACCATCGTTGATTATTACGCCTAATAAGGTAGATGTGACAAGGAAACGAAAAACTCCCACGTCGACAATCGCTGTACCTATTCGGAAATGTTAGGTTCCAAGGAACTAAGCGGCAATCTTTGTCCGATAAGTAATTAAATGTCAAAATTAAAACGACGTATGAGTAATGTACACAATATAAAAATAATAATCGAAAATTTTTGGATACCTGTATAGATTTAAAAAAAAAAATTAAATATAATTGTTAGATTTATTTGCCAAATTCTGTCATTTATGTAAAAAATCTGAAATTTAAAAAATCGATATAAATATAATATAATATAAATAAATAAAAAAATTTTAGACATGTACATTTAGATACGTATATATAAAAAAAATTTATTCATATAACCAATAATTAGTTTTCCAGCATTAAACTTGTACATTAATTGAAAATTATTACTTGGAATATATTCATTTATATATATATATATATATATATATATATATATATATATATATATATATATATATTTAAAGTTACATGCGACGAAAAATTGCAACATGAAAGCTGAGGTAAATAGAAAAAATTTTTCACATCTGGACGCAAAAGAGAATTCAATTATTAGCCATTCAGCGCGACGTGTATACGTGCAGATTTTATTGTCTCGGTTCTGTGGTGTGTATGACATCGTTAAATGTGAATACCGCGAAGCACTGTGGTGAGCCCGCAAGATGAGAAAATTACATTTTTACCGAATATGAATGTGGCCTTTTGCGCTCGAATCCCGTGGAAAGAGTATAAACGCAAATAAAATTTGATTTCAGCCGGAATAGCGGCATTTAAATATTGGATTCGGTTCAACGATAAAATATGCAGGATTGAACGTGGATTCATTGCGACAAATATAATATTTTACTTTTTTTTCCTTTTTTTTTCGCACGCCAGAGAAAATTATCAGGATAATATTTACATCCGTTGGCAAATTATTTGTTATTTACATTTTTACATAATAAAATCTACTAAACCTGCCAATTTTGTTGTTTCAACTACATGTATTTTAAATTGCACTGACATCGTTGTAAACATCGTTGTAAACATTAATCTTGGAGAAGAAAGAAGTAGAGAATCACATTTAATGGTACGACGTATAAAAATCTTTTGCACCTGCACAAAACCGAAATAAAAGGATTTAAATAAAATAAAATTTAAAAATTTCATTCATGTTTTATTATATTTTCCAAGTACGGGAAAGAGGTAGCAAAGGCTTTCACAGGCTTTTACAAGCGTTTGGAAAAGCGTCTGTCATGTTCCTCGCTTATACCGTCCGTCATTTAACGTCGGCGATGAAAAGAATTTTCGAACACACACACAAACCCACACGACACAACCTCCGTCAAAAAATACAAGCTCTCGCAATTCTCGCTTGCGACGACAAGCCCGGAAACCGCGAAGAGAGATCAAGGACCGCGTGAGTGAGCAGGAGCTGCGATTCTTGCGTCCTGAATCACTCTTGTATCCTCGCAATCACCGTCGAGGAAGAAAGTCGAGGCGTTTGAGAACCATCGTCCTAAACAATGGTGAGAACTACGCTGATTGCGGGACTCTGAGGAACACAGAAAGAGGAACGAGGAAGCGGGAGGTGAGCAGAGAGGGCTTTCGAGAGTAGAAACGTCTCGAAGCAAGACCATCGGGAATCATCCTGGCACCACCTGTGCGAACTACTTTACCAAACAATCTCTCTCGCGGTAGTCACCGCCGTTGCTACGAGAGTCGTTCGACCGTTACGATACTGGTTCGATCGGGTCGTTACAACGTCGCGGGACAATGCCTCCCATTCAAACCCAGTGTCGGATGTCGCGACACATTAGGCGGACGTCCGTGGCCACACTAGGGATTGCTCATCCAGCTGTTCGTCTCGGATGGGATAGGAGCAGATTGACCGAAACTTCTTTCCCGATGGACGTGCGAACGACAACTTCATTGGAATATATTGGGTGGTACCGACATATTAATTCTGTTGCGCAATATGCGACACATATCCAGTATGTAAATGTCAAAATGTGAACACCAGACTTGAAAACGATAAGAAGAATAGACGTTTTTTACTCGGCAAGTATTCAGTCAGCTGCCACAAGTCCGTCATTGAGTTCAACAAGTTTCAAAATTAATTCAATCAAATATTACAATGAACACAATTCGTGTTATAATTGGTATCATAAATCAAAACCTGCAAAAATTAAATATCAGATTTCTCCTTTCTGAGAAATATCACTTCTCATTTATCTACTCGCAATTAATTCATCAATCTTCGAGTGAAATCTTGGTAAGAATTGTATATCAAAATTAAAAAATCAGTAAAATTTTTAGAGAAAAGAAAACAGAATTTTTTTTTAGTAAATATCACAATCTGTTCATTTTTTATAATCATTGTTCTCTAAAATTTATTGAAGAATTTGCTGTCGAAAATAACATGATAAAGGAAGGATTTATTAGTGGTGCAGTGTAGAATGACATGCGAAGTTGCGCGGCAAAAATTGCGATTGTTACTAGACATCCGCGGCTGTCGGCGGGCTAAATTAACGACGAAGAAGGAAATAAAGTGGGAAAGGCAAACGACGTGGAAAGTAATTAGTCGTGAGCACCCAAGTTATTATCACGCAACGTGCATTTTGCACAGAAAAGGACAAATTATTTTGGCGTCATTGCGCGTACTGCAGTCTCATACAGGAATAAATCATTCCATGAGTAATTATTGCGATCATTCTCGATGCCTTCTCAGCAACTTGAAGAGATATTTGCATTTATATAGCGATGAAATCGTGCAATAAAAAAAATTCGTTGCATGAGTTTGTAAAAAATATAACTGTCTAAAGGAAAGCAAATTAACCAATCACTGTCCTTGTCACTAATTATTATTATTATATAGTATATAAAATCAAACCACCACATTTTTTTTGTTTATCAACACTTTTCTAAAAAAATTCAAAATCCGCTCAATATATATTCTTAATTAATCTATAAGAAAACTTATATTTATGATAAAATCAAGGACACGTCAATTACATCGGTCGTAATTAACAGGGCGAAAATAAAGAAGGAAGAAAGGTATCCTTTAGGAACGACAAACGAGACGCAATTAACCGAGGCAGCGCCGCGGGACGAGCCACTCGTTGGCCGATCGCGGATGCGCGATTAGGGAATAAGACGCGACGTGCCTTGACCGTTGTAATTACGCCTGTCACGAGCTGACGTTATGTCGCTGCCAAGAGAAGGATTTGCAGTGTCGCGGCTGTTTCATTAAAGGGGTTCTTGCAACATCTGCCAGGAATCGTCCCCAACAATTGAGTGTCGTACGCGCGTGATATCCCGGTACAAGTTGGTTCCATTAGAATACGATTATATATGTATATATATATATATATATATATATATATATATATATATATATATATACACGTGTGTGTATGTGTGCGGAATATATGCCTATCAGAGGAAGCTGTCTGAAAGATGATTAATTCTCTGTCAGTGAGGATAAATTTTCATGGCCAATAGCGTCGAGATTAATATTCTAGCATACTTTAATTGGTCAATTTTTCTGATAATGAGATTGTTAAAGATAAATTCTGCGTGTGCAAAAGACGAAAAATATATATTGAAATTATTTTTCAAAACAGCAAGCATATATATTATTGACATTGCTATATTTCATCTCGGTCGAAATAATAGTTATTTATACAGTCTATATTTATAATCTCATTATGAATATCATTATGCAGCAAAAATATATTTATAAATTAAAGTAGCCGTCTCATAATCTTTAATCAACGACGAATGCTCTTCGTTGTGTCAGTTCGAGTGAGGATAAAAGATAAAGCGTCGAGGAAAAGAAGAAGGAGGTGGGAAGGACAAGCTAGGACAATAGGAGACGAAAGCACAAAGAGAAAGAGAAAAAGGAAACGATAAAGGAGGAGAAGGAGACGCACGCGAGTTTCGTAGGCTGTAATTACCGATATCGGCAGCGCGATCGTTGGCGCAACGAAGGCACATCGTCCCGAAGCAAGCCAGGATGAACGACGGAAGGGAACATCGCGAGAACAGAGGAAAGGTGGAGAATGAGAGAAAGAGAGAAAGACACCGGGCAGGGTCAAAGGTGATTGCGAATATGGCGCGATATACACAGACAGAGCCACGCGAGATCTCTGCCCACCTCGACGCACCTTTCTTTTTTTTTTTCTTTTTTTCCCTCTCCTCTCCCCTTCTCTTTCTTTCTCTCTGTTGTCGAGTTATACGAACATAGACCGCTATGGTCGTACCCACTACCATATGCGAAGGCAGATATGACCGTAAACCATAAGGATCTACGAAGAGCCCCGCGAATCATCCATTGACCACCCACGCGGTATAAAGCTCCTCACGATACTGCGAATCCCCTGCCTTCGTTTCTATCTAGGCTTGAGCTAGAGATTCATCAGAGTCGTCAGAATACAAACATCATCGATTTGCATCCGATATCGAATGAATTTAAGGAATCTACTATATTATTACGAAACGGGATACTTGTTATTATCGTCGAGTCTTATTGTTAGCCTCAAATAATTTATGATGAACTGAAAGACCACTTAATTAAATCTTACACACACACACACACACACACAAACACACGAAGAATGCAGGTATACATGTCGATGTTTTCAAAGAGAAATTAAATCTCATTTCAAGATATTTTCAAGTAATCTATCGCGTGTCTGCTGTAAATTCAAGATATTGCACTGTAAAATTTAATTTGCACGAAAAACCATCGCGTTATTAAATCAATTGATGGATTGCTAGAGATATTGATGAGAAAAAATCTGACACAATAAAAGTGGAGAAGGTTAACACATGGACAGTGAATTACTCGTATTTCAGGCTACCGAACAATTTTAGATCGTTGGTACGGCAGAGCCAACCATTTCGGATTTCATTTGCAGAGTCGTAACTTCTTCGGAATTCCATAAGGATCCCACTTCCTTCCGCCACAGACACGTTATTGGACGACCTGGCATGCCATAGCTTTCCTAGTAGGAATCAATTAAATACACATGAAATCGCGTATGTCCCGTTTACTTTTTGTCATTGAAACTCATAAAATCTTGAATTTTCATTGTAAGCTCGATGATACGAAATTTTATTAAAAAGAACTCTTCGATTGACATTTTGTTCAGATTGCTCAAGTTTTATCTATTGATAGTCTAAGCGGAAACTGTCAATCGTGTTCAAATAACACTAGCGACAGGCAAAGAGAGTCAAATGAAATGAAGGTAGAAAGGCTCAGAGAAAAGAAGCTCACCAAGTCCCGAAATGACGTCGTTTAATCCCTTTGCGGGATTTCTTTCTCTCTCTCTCTCTCTCTCTCTCTCTCTCTCTCTCTCTCTCTCTCTCTCTCTCTCTCTTTTCTCTTTCTTCCATTTCTCCTCTTTCATTTCATAGTGACGGATAAATGGATCGTCAAAGTTCTCATTCTTTTTGACAGTGCAATAACCGAATTCGAATTCGATGGTGCATAGTAGAAATTCGTGGATTTTAATGATTGTGATCAAATAAACATTTTAAAAAATTAGTACAAATAGTAGTTTTCATATCATATCTATTTTATAAAATTGCAGATGTTCTAATTTATAACTTTATAAATTATATAACTATAATTACATAATTTTGTAAATTTGTATAAAGTTTCTCAGGAAATTTTTTTTAATATTTAGAATTTAATTACGTTTGTTTCTTTTACGTATACATTTTATTTTGCAAGCATTCTACACATATTAAGAATATTATTAATATTAAGATGATAAATAGCTAAATTTTGATATTGTACATACTTCATTAACATTGCCATAATGTTGATATATGCTGGATAAATAGATCAATTCGATATCTCTCGCTTGTTTTTTTGATCGCACATATTCTTCTTCAAGATGAAACGAGAAACGTTCGATAACGCTAGGCAATACTCAATAAGGTAGCTCACGAATCCAAGAACGAATCAGTTAAACGGCCTTTTGAAGGAGGTCCATTCAATTCGATTCGATATCGCTGATCATTAACCTCTCGTATAGAGAGCAGCCTGCACGTCGGGATAAAGTAATTAGCCTTCGACCTCAGCAGCCGGCCTTGTTCGGCCTGCCGCTGGCGTAATTCTTTCAGTGCTTTCTCTACCAATTTGGCAATTAGCTTCGCCGTAGTATCGACCCCCTCGAAACCTCTCGATCGCACTTTGCGTGCGGGAATCGTAACAGTAAATCGTTTAGTATACGCCACTCGTAAGATCTCGTATCACCGAACATACTTTAACATATTTTAACATATTTTAACATAGCGACACGAACATTGTATATGTATATGTGTGTGTTATATTGAATAAGAATATATATTATATACCTCGAAATATACTAGAAATTACGCAGAGCTATGAAAAATGTTCTCTCTTTAGTAGCAAAAATCTCTCTTTTTCTCCTCAAAATTAGCTTTTCATAGTCAATCCGGCAAATGACCGATACGAATTTTATTACAAAGAGTTCCTTTGAGATCGCAGACAAATAGGAATTGTTCGTTTCGCAGGAGAGAGGTCGGGATTCGAGCGTACTTGCCTCTTTCTCTCCTCGGGTTCTCGGTCTCTCCCTCTCGGATCCCCGAGAGGCTCAAGGCGACCCGTGGGAGCCACGCGCCTGCCGTGCGCCATCTCTCCCTCCACCTTTTCCTTCGCCCTCCTCCGTCTCGCCCTCTTCCCGGTCTTCTCTCTTTTCCTCTCACGATCTCCGTGCGCCTTTCGTTACACTCGCAGCTCTCGGACCCCGGCCATCAGGTTAACCGTAGAAGAGATGCGTACTCGAGGCGAAGCGCGGATCGATCCTCGGAATGATTTTTCTGATCTCGCGATGATTTATCACGCGCGTAGTCAGCACAATGGAAATGCATATATTGAGGAACACATGTATCGAGCGAACCTGAATTAAAATTTATTTTATAAATTATATAAACATTTTTTGATATGCAAGGCAGGATTATAAACTTTTCTTAAACCAGTTGTTTATAAAATCGGATAAGCTAAAAAATTGATTTCAGTAAAAAGAATGTTTTTTTTTTTTTATATAATTTGTGCAAGATGCAATCTATTAAGCTGTAATTTATTTCTTATTTTTTTTCTTTTCTATTATAAAGTTTTAAAGAATATTCAGATAATGATATTACATATTTTATTGCCTATAAAATAAGCATATTTTACGAATTTTTATCGAAGTTTGAAAAATTCACCGAAACAAAAAAGGCTATCAAGATACAAGAAAATCCAAATCCAATATTCAGCAAATCAAAAGTTTACGAGGCCCAAATTCATGTAGTTTCGCGTATCTACATATTTTTTCTTCTTTTTCTATAAAAAGTATCACTGTATCGCTTTGAAAAATATTTTCCGTACATCAGAAAACTTTTCCGCTACATTTTTATAAACTGAAGAAGAGACATTCTCGGACACACACGTGTGTGTAACTGACCTCGGTCTTCCGCGAGAAACGGATGCCGTGACATTTTCGATATCGCCAAAATTCATTTCGCGGATTCCACGTGACAAAGGAAAAACGAAAGGCTATTGTAGTGAAAGTATTTCACTTTTGTGGCGAGTGGGAACTTTCGGTGACCCTTCGCTCGTCAGCTATCCGTACTTACAACGGACACATATGTCCATGTTCCATTGAGCGGATAGAAATTGTAATGGCAGTGAATCGCGGGAAAAAAAAACAGGGAAAAGGGATTCTGAAATTGGACAGAAAGAAAGAGAGAGAGAGAGAGAGAGAGAGAGAGAGAGAGAGAGAGAGAGAGAGAGAAAGAACGGGTGCGACGCGGCTTTTCCTCAAAAATGATGGGATCCAATATCGCGCTCGAGTTGGAAGGCGAGGTACCGCAGTTAGCCGGACGTATAAGGAGACTACCTTCACCCTCTATTTTCTTTATTATCGTTCGTCGCGACTGTGTGCAACTTGGTGTGAGTGGAAACGTAAGTCTAGAAAAAGGAAACGTATCTGGCCGCGGAAGGTCCGTCCCCGCGGACCGTTCCATCGAACGCGATTTCAAGGCTGACTGCCCGTATAAAGTGAAAAACTTTTCTTGAAGTCCGAAGAGTGTCTATGCGCACACTTGCGCACATACACACACGCATATATATATATATATATATATATATATATATATATATATATATATATACAATAGTGAGCGTGTATAATATACGTACATGTCCAGTCTATACTTATTTCCATTATGAAGAGAGTCGTCAAAGTATTTCTTTTTTTTATTTTTCAAACTGAAACATTCCCGGCCCCGTTTTTATATCTTTCACCACAATTCGCATGTTATGTACTTAAATATCCGATAATTATGACCTGAGTAATTGCTACATGTATCTGTTTAATATTATAACAGCTATAATTAATTAAATAAACAATTAATTTTTCATTTTTATATTTCATATTCTAAAATATCTATAATGCATTACTCAATATTTAATCGATTATAATCGATTAAACTCTGAGAGGAAGAAAAAGTCGATTCTTTTCATCCAAAAGCTTATCTTGACTAAGTTATCTGCTTTCTCAAATAATTGATTCAATTATGGTTTCTGAATTTCGATATACAATAAATCACGTTTTATGACCATTATGAAATTTTTGCAACATAATCTTTAAGTTAAAAGAAACCGTTTAACGAGTATCTGCTTTTTCGCATAATACACATCTCGCGATTCTTATTATTTATTATCCCGTCGTTAAATTAACTGGCAATGTTCGCGGAGAACCGAGTGCTCGGGTAAAAATAAATTAGGTTG
Organism: Anoplolepis gracilipes; assembly: GCF_047496725.1. Classification (NCBI taxonomy): domain Eukaryota; kingdom Metazoa; phylum Arthropoda; class Insecta; order Hymenoptera; family Formicidae; genus Anoplolepis; species Anoplolepis gracilipes. Next base: position 5,648,756 of record NC_132974.1, read on the forward strand.
GATTTCGTTCAAATTAATGAAAACAAAAAGTATCAATTTATAATCGTCATTAAACCACAGCGATCTATATACATATATAAAACGTCCAACGTTTCGTAGAATAAAGTGGACGGTAAACGCGATTTCAATTATGAACGGAATTATGTCGCGACACAATTTCCAATTTGAATCGAGGTTCCCTGGTTGTCGCTTTTCCGTTGCTGACCGACGCGTCACGTCGCATCGTGACGTTAATGAAACAAGAACGCGGAGATACGAGGCAGGCAGGTGTCGCAAAGCGAAGCGGTTGAACAGACAGCGGATACGCGACGCGCAAAGTAATAGAAGTGTCATGGACAAGTGCATTTGTTCTGTCGTCCGAAACGAGAAATCGATCCCAGCGAGCGCCTCGCGTCTGATGGACCGCGCGAGACTCACGAAGAAGACAGTTATTCTGAGAAAAGCCGAAAACTTTTGCCACCCTAGAGAGCTAGAATATATAGACTAAAAGTGCGACCACTTTAGAGATGACAACATTCGTTGTCGTATCCATTTTTAGCAGTAAATATATTTTAAATAAAAATTCTGACGAGATAAAATGTAATTATCTTCAAAGAAGAATTAAATTAGAAGTGAGATAAACAGTAAGAGCGTTAAATAGATAAATATTCGTTCGAGAGATAGAGAGAGAGAGAGAGAGAGAGAGAGAGCTCTTCAATTTTTTTAAATATTTAATATTGTATCTGAAATTGTTTCAATTACTATATTATAGTAAAAAGAAACATTCAGTGATTTTTAAACACTCTGCATAAAAATCATCTATATATTCCAACGTTGATTCAGTGATAAAGTATGTCGAAAAGACTAGAGGGAGAGGAACAGGTAGGAAGGCCGTCGTCCGGAATGGCGACGAAGGTTACCGTCCGTGTGATGCAAATGAACTCCTAAATTAAATTTAGTCGTTCCGACAGGCAGGAAAAGAAGCATAGAGAGAGGAGGCTTCCGTTCCCTTCCCATGGGACTTTGCCGGTGAGATTACGACGACACGAGGAAAGTTCCCTGTAGGAACATCAGCGAAGTTTCGTTCGCCGATTGCTTTTGACTTCGAGGATTGTACAAACGATCTCCCGCCAACGTTCGTATATGTGTCAAATTCGCGGTAGATAGTATTCCGACGCGACGACACGTAAAATCTTCAGCTTTGCATCAAAATATCCGATATCGCTCTGACAATAGTAGTTATCTCGCTCGCCTCTGTTGCGTATGTCACGCACGTAAATTCCGTCGCGCGATGCGTGTTTTCCGTCAGATTGATAATTCGCGAATTTCACGAACGTTTTAGTTTGTAATTAATAATTACAATTCTGTAATACTCGACCATAATTAATGATATAATATAATAATTCTGTAATATCCAGATATTAAGTAGTATTTATTATATAATAATGCAGAATAATGTTATGTTTAATTAATGTGGTAATATTTATACTTCAAATATTTTCGTTTTCGAGTGATTTTTCATTTTTTTAATAAAAATTTAACCCCGACAAATAAATCACGCACACATACGCGCACGTATTAGCATGAAAATTGATTTGTTTCTAGTTTAAATTACAATAAATCAAATCATTTTTAGGAAAATTAATTATCAGTATTTTTTATTTGAGAAGATTTGAGTCTTTTTAAAGTGTGTTAATTTTTATAAGTCTAGACGATAAAATTTCCTTGCATGTTCTTATCATTTTCCAGTGGCATTCTGCGAGAAGAGTTTCGAGCAAAGTTTCAACGTGAAACTCTAATCAGGTCTCTTTATTAAAAGTTCAGAACGTTATGGAATTTTTTTTTGCAGCTCATTCGTGCTTAATAAAGCATAAATCCTTCGGGAACGAGAACATATCGCTCTATCGATCGTCATAGAAACTTTCAATATCCAGATGGGTAAAGTCACAAAACGGAGAAAGTAAATTTCTACGAAACTTTTCGCATTGATGAAAGGCGTCGCGAACAGATTTGCATCTCATTCCATGACTTGATTATTATGACTGACGACAGTACGTGTCATAAAACGCGATAAAGCATTACTTTAAATTATGTGAAATGTATTGAGTTTCTAACATAAGTCTTTCTTTATCTATGTAAAATATTATTATATACATGTTTTCTAACATAACATACTTATTTTAATCAAAATTTTCAGAATCTCTCATTTTTCCTCTAATATTTATTAAAAGATTACTTATTATTTCTTTAATTAAATAATTTTTATATACATCTATACAATTTAATCTAATACAATTCAGTTTTAATCTCCAGTTTATTTTTTAATTTAATTAATAAACTAAATAATCTTTTGTTAGTTTTTGAGTAACACAAACATTATAAACAAATACGAGTCATATGAAAATTGTGTAGTTATGTGCCTATAAAATTGACGTCACATTCTCAAACCGATAATCGTATGTAGGACCCAGAGTTCTGGGTGGGCGTTTTTCCCAGGCTCGCGCGCGATCGTTCCCCCCTACTGATCTGGCGCCTCGATCCCGCATTGCCAGGTAAAATATTCGGACTGGTCGTCGGAGACTCAGTCTGGACAGATGAAGGTGTTACGTGTCCAGCGCGCACGAAACACGTCTCCTCCCGACGATGCTTTCCGATGCCGTGTTTCTCCCTTGGTTAAAGATAAAACGAGCAGCAGAGAGATGAGAAACACAGACAGAAAAAAACAAGAAGGGACGAATTAAAGAGGCGAAAACAAAGGAAAAGCGAATAAATATAATACTCGCCATCATTATAGTTTTAATCGTAAACATCTCGATGTAACGCTATACGGCAGAAAAATATATATTTATTAATTTTCTTTACTGCTGACACACAATATCTTAAATCAAAAGTATCTTTATTTTCTAGTCAGCTTTTAACGGTTTTAGATAAGCGGTACAAAATTTAATAATGATTATCGCTGAATAATTCTATTCACTGACAATAATTTTGATAATAAAGACACACAACTCCAATTACATTTCCAATTACAGACCTATGTGTAGGTAACACTGCTCAAAGTACGAAAAATATCAATTTTTTAAAGATGTCAGTGATATTAAGAATAACACATCGATTGTAATTATACGAAAAAAATAATATATGATAGATATTCATGCGTCGCACTAGAAATATTCAGACCAGTACATTGAACGGTGAACGTATCGTAACAAAACCAAGAAATAATGGAAGAGAGACGCGAGGGTGATGAGTGGGAGAGAAAGGGGAAGGACCGGCGGGGTGAAATGGAAGAGAAGCGGAATGTGGGAAGAAAGAAGAAGAAGGACGCGAGAGGAAAAGAGATGGGGAGAGTTAAAGGGCTCTCGGTATGCGAGAGCGTGGGCGTGGGTCCAGACTGGGCGCGTGTCTCTACGCGTTCCTCCGACGCAGAAATTGCAGGAACAAGAGAACAGAAACAGGAGAGAAAGAGAGAGAGAGAGAGAGAGAGAGAGAGAGAGAGAGAGAGAGAGAGAGAGAGAGAGACAGAGTGCGAGGCAAACGAAGAAGAGGATAAGAGAGATATTGGAGAGAAAGAAGAGAGTCTAGTCCAGAGAGAGGCGCGATCGCGTCCCGGGTGGGCAGGATCGCTTCGAACTCTCAAAAATTTATGGCCGGCGCTTCGACCTACGAGCAAGAGGTGTTACTCCCGGGTCCTTGGGGCAGGGACCATAAGATTTACGCAACGCCGACAAGAGAGGAAGAAAGAAAGAGTGAGGCAGGGAATGAGAAAAGCGGGAGAGAGCGGGGAAGAGACGACTAAAAGAAGATCCACGAATGCGAGCGTGTACGCTAACGAAAGAGCGATCGAGCTCGTTAACGTCCGTTCGGATAATCGATAGTACGGACGCGCCGTCTGATTATCGAGTGCGCGAGAGAAGGGAAAATAGCTCTCTGCACACCAGGAATAAATATTTGGACGTGTTACGGAAGCCGGATTGCGACGCGACGTCGGGACGCCGGATAAAGTAACGTGAATGATAAAAATGTCGCTGAAATAATTCACTTAAAGCGTCTGCGGAACAATTACGCTGTTTCCGTAGTATCTACCTAACATTGTATTAAAATTACATGTCACCTATACTAATTGTGATATGTGTAACATGATATATATTATGATTAGTCATACAGTATAATTATACGATGTAACTGCGACAAAATTATTCAGTTATGAATAAAACATGTTGTCGCGAAAATTTAATGCAATTTGATTAAATCTAAAATTATAGAAAAAAATAGATGTATAATAATTTGACTAAAAAATATTTTAATTTCTAGAATACCTGCATTTTTTAGTTTATAAAAACATTAAACACATACAATCTCTCACACAACTACATATCTTAAATATTTCTCTATAACATGCCACGCTGCAGAACACGCGAGTTGTTGAAGAAAAATTCTAAAAATTGGCGCTTTTATGTGAGACAGAGAAAAAGAGAGAGAAAGAAACTTGTTCCGGAGGGAAACTCTTTTTGAAATTCACACGACGGATTTTCCGATCATTTGCGAGTGAAATAGTCGAACGGTAGAGCGATGTCGGCCGCACCTGTGAGAAGATATTTCAGATCGCAACGACTGTCTAGTGTACTCGAGTGCGGAAAAATCGTATTTTCTTTGCATCTGCCAATCAGTCCAGCGTTTTCAAAGCCTCAGTTTAAGCTAAGTCACATAAAACTGGTTCTGACCAAATAAAAATATCTCTTTTTTCGATTTCCGTCGCATGTCTATCTACATAGTATGAGTTCAAATTTGACATGCGATATTTTTGTTGAAATTCACTTTGTATATAAATTTTATATCCTGCCAATATCAAGAATTATATATTATCAATACGTCGCTCGTTACATGAATATATTCATCATATTATTATTATTTTCATGTAGAAACATATTTTTTTACTAAATTCAATTGATACTTCTAATTTTAACTTTTAAAATTCAAATAAATTTCAAATATATTATATTTATGCTTTATGATATATTTGACAAATCAATATTTGCTTTTATTTTATATACTAAATTAATATTTTTTTATTAATACTTATTATTAACATAAAGAACATTATAAAATAATTGATATAAAATGATTGAAAGTTGAAATATTAAATATTCGTTTATTTAGTACAATTATGATATTAAAAAATATATACACTCCGTCTTAGTTTTTCTAATTAAAATTGTGTAGAAAAAAGATTATTAATTATATAATTCGGATGCTATATAAAGTATAGAACAATGGATTTTCTCGTTTATTGAACTCATTAAAGGATATATTTACCACCTATCAGAAAATGCTTCATATCCTCGCGCGATCGTTGTCCAACCGTTTATTTATTTGCATCAGAATTGTGTTCTATACAAATATGTACAAACGTTTCTCGATTAAACACACAGTGAGTGGCAAAAAAACTAGAAAATGTTTGCAAATTGCAAGATTATGCAATCAGTAAAAGCAATAGTTAAATGAGAAGTTAAGGAAATGTTCAATTCAATCAATTTGGATCAATTTAAATCGAGTCAAAATTAAAAATTTATAGTTAACAGAAAATATATAAAATAAAAGAATTTAAAATTAATAAATAAATAGAATGGCCCTTTAATAAAATAGTAAAGGAAATATAAAGCATATAAGAACAATCTTAAAAAATTTATTTGAGTATGAAACAAAATATATTCATATAATTAAGAATCTAAAGCATTGATAATAATATACAAAAAGAATAAAATTAAATTAATTTAGATTCCCCTCATTATATAAATATATTTTATTTTGTACTCAAAAAAGTTTTCTAAGATTGCTCTTGTATATCTTTTATTTCCTTTATGAATTTAAAATTATTCGTTTTCTAGAAATAAATGAGAAAATTCCAAGACAGGATAAAAAGATTTTTAAAAAAAGATTACGACTGACGAGCAAATTTTTTATTCATAATTTGATTCTACCTTTCAATTCTATTCATTCACCTATAGACACAGATTGAGACTAATATATATCTATAAGAGAAAATATAATGAGCGCACTTTTAATTGCTTTATCAGAGAATTACTAGGAAAATTCGAAAAAAAAGGATGCAGGAACAGACGAGAGAATTTTTAATATGCAATTCTCCAATCCCATTGTGACTCACTGTTACTCTAGACATGGATTCCAGCTAGCATACATGGCATTCATTTAAAAGCTCGCATCGTGGTAATATTCCAACGCATAAATATCACGCGGCTCGCGTTTTGTCGTGTTTTCCATGGGCCATAAAAGCGCACCCGTTTTTCCTGCCATTATCTCGCCGGTACGTACCGTCGATGAGAACGGGCATTAGATAAATACCGGCGTGAACATCCGCGCGACGCGACGAGGGGGTGAGAGAGAAAGAGAGAGGGCAAGCGTTAGCCGGCTTTAAAAGAGAATAAAAATATTTATCGAGCAAACTCGGAACGGGCCTCCGCCGTCGCATCGCCAGCGGGAGAAGAAAAAGGATGACGAAAAATGGTCTCGAAGTTTGGGGGAGGTGGCGGAGGCGGAACGGACAACCAAATGAATTTTGAGTGGAGTATTACTCCGCGTGTTAGGACCCGCGCGCGCGCGCCAGACTTGGAGGGGGATGAAAGAGACGTGGAGTATTATCGGAAAACGGTAAATATTTCTCGGCGTATACGAACCAATAGATATAAAAGGGGGTGAGAGAGGATGGGGAAAAGAGAAAGAAAAAAAAAAAAAAAAAAAAAAAAGAGAGAGAAGGAATAAAGTCGAGTGGAATCTTGTTCTACGCTACGATTATCGCGCGCGCATCTCCAAGGAAATCGTCGACGCGTACGGGTAAAGGGAGTAGAGGTAAGAAACGAGGAAGTAAAGCTTGAAGAAGGACGGATGAGAAGAAGAATCCGCCTGGGAAACGGTTCTCCGCGTTGGAATTAAAATCGAACGATCGTTCTCCACGCGCGCGAGAATGGCGCGTCCCTTCTGTTGTTTCCCCTACATTTCCTTTATCCTGTCGCACTCTTCGTATACGATATGCGTTCTTTTCTTCCTTTTACGCATCTTTTGTCTCTCGTGTCGCATATACAGTAATATCGCGAGCGCAATAAATACCGACGATTTTCATATGTTACTCGTCGAATGGCTCGATAAACAGCTTCGATCGGCGTTTTCCGAACCCCCGGTGGGGAGTAAAAGAGGCCACGTCATAGGAGAAAAAGAACGTATGACAGGCCGATTTGCCATTTCCGTGAAATACAAATGACACATACAGCTAATGATTGAACTATACTAAGCTTCCTAAGTCCCGATATGTACGCTCGATTGCTCCCATCGCTGTTGTGATTGTGTATCGAACACCTCTAAGGAACAAAGAAGATTGTTACACCTCGCAAGAGTAATGATCGTGTCATACAACTCTTCATTTCCTGTTCGCTTTTTTTAAGAAGGGCCAACCAATCGACTTACCGAAGAAGGAAATGGTATCTTAATAGATCTTTGGCAAACTTATCGCGATTATTATTTGTATATTATGTTGCAGACGTCAAGTGTTACCTAATTATTAGAAAAAAATCTTAGTATTTATCTTATCGCGGATAATAATAATTTCTCGTGATGTCGACGCAACGTATGTCTGGCAAAATCTTATCGATATGTAAGATATACTATAGATATCTGATATTTTAAATATTAAATATTTTTTCTCTTTTAAATATTAAATATTTCTCACTTGCTAAAAGTACGCATATACAAAGACGATTTGATTTGATGCTTAAATTTGTCATTTGAAATTGTCTAAAAATTTAAAATTTCATAAATATCTCAATAAATAAATAATCTCTATACTAAATTCGATTCAACATGAAAACCGTTTTCTGATACATATTGCAATTTTATTTCCGTTGAATATTTAACAATATTAAGAATAAAATATAAATGTAGAAAAAATTTTTTAAATACTGAAAAATTTAATAGCTGCGGTAAATTTGATTTGATATCCGATAAACAATCACTACATGATACGTAAATATAAACTTTCACTATATCGTATAGATACATCTATTTTGCTTAACTCTCCTCTTTCTTTCTGTCTGTGTGCTTTGCCGTCTCGTCGTCACATTATCGACAACATGTTACACCAAGCTGCTGACGTGGCATGGCAAAGCCAAATCCACACATCCAGAAGAGAAGTTTATCGTGCGAGAGCAGTCAAACTAGCCTGCGGGAACATTCGCGCAGATTCGAGAGGCAAACCCGTCGTACGGGAGAGACGCGAAAGAGACGCGGAATTACGCGAGCGAGAGCAATCGACGGGCGCGCTCACAGAAAGGCTACGTGAAATGGCAACGCCTGCACAGCAACAAACGACAGTGAGAAACGGATAAACACGACGGTAAACTCGGAAGCGCTTTGTCCGGTGCGCCGACGAGCGTCGCGACGCCGGGTGTCGTTTTCACGGTGGCTTGAATCGCGCTTGCTGTGTAAACCGCTTACGTGCCACGCGGATGAAAACTAGATCCCTCGGTCGTACACCATGGAGCCCACAGAAGGAAGTCGAGCCGCCAAATAGTTTCGCGCGCGACGTATCTCGTGTATACCTGTATCCGTGTTCGAGCAATTCACGGTAGACACACTCGTCATTGAGGATGACGGGGAGAGAAGAGAGGCACAATACGGATGGACAAATATTTGAGCGTCCGTGAGAAACGCGAACACCATGTATCGAACGTCACTGACGAAACGTTTGATGTGAATAAGCGGGAGAGAGAGAGAGAGAATAGAGATAATCGAGATGGAGTCAGAAAGTCATCTATATTATTACAATAATCGGAAAATCAGATTATCAGAAAAAGAATCTATCGTTCAAATTTTGTGCAATCTTTTTTTTTAGATGTTAAATATATAAAATTTCATATACGTTTTAAAAAAAAAAAAATATTCTCTACATTCAGTCTTTATCTTTCAACTCTTTAACTACGAGTGTTTTCTAAGTATCTTCTATCGTTAATAGACATATTATGTTTTCTTTAATAAAGATTTGTATGTAATATGCTATGCATTGAGTTAAGTTAATCACAAGGTAGTTATCGCGCCACCAAATAGAACGAGATGGACTAATTGATTATAGTTGGAGATTAAAGAAATACATGCGCACGAAATTAACGATTTGAGTTTAGCGTTGCAAAAGTAATGGCGCTTTTGTAAAACGAATTCGATAGAACGATGGCAAATGTTTAATTTTTCACGCGCAAACATACTGCATTTCTCATTATCGATGTTTTGATAAGCGTGGTAAACGATCATCATTTATGGCTGATTATTCTTTCGCAGCCGATCGCACATATAATTGGCAAGCAGAAAGAAAATGAAGAAAGAGCAAAAGCTAAGTAAAGCCTGAAACTGATTACTCTTGAAAGTTTTTGCCAGAGAGAAAAATCAAATTAAAAAAAGTATTAAGAGAAAATGTTTGTTATATATTAATTTATAAAGATCGATGAGATCCTATCGTGAAAACAAATTTTTCAAAAATAAAATCAATATAATTATCTGTATTCAATTTTATATTTATTATTTAAAAAATATTTTCTTGATTTTGTAAAAATTATCAACGTCAACACTGTAAATTATATATATATATATTTATCGTATTATCTCAACTAATCTTGATATCAAAAAATTGACAGAGATACTTCTGAGCAGTAATACTCTGTGAGCCTTGACAGTTGAGGACCATCCTTATGGAAACTCTTGACTCGGGAGAAAGTATCATCGACAGAAGATATCCAAAGATAAGGCGAATGAAGGAAGAAAGGAAGGATATTCTTGATAAAAATACGATTGTCCGCATGGGAATCGTACGGCTGCCGCGCTTTCAAATCCACCTTGATAACGATAGAGCGCTACTCTGCTGGTGAAAACATCCACTGGAATGACACCGTCTTTAACCACTTGTCGAAATGCAGCGTGAAACAAGAGTTCTCATCGGATTTGTGATTGGACAGCTGAACATTTTTCTCCACAATAAACAATCCAGATAGACACATATCTTGCAGGTTATTAGTGCAATATATGTGTATTTTATAGTAAAATTATTTTAATTAGTATATGGAAAATATTTAAAACTTAGAACTTGAATTTTTGAAAAGATAGTATAAAAAGATCTATATATATTTATTATTTCTAGTTAAAATATGCTCGAAATGTCCTTGACAAGTTGTTCACAATGTCAAAAATCGACGTATGAAAAGTATCTGAAAAATTTTATCGCCATTTTTACAAATAACCGACATTTATCAATTTTGGTACTTATAGATACTATTTCCATAAAACACTTATAGATACATTCCGAGATCATCGTTTAAAATTTATAAATGTATATATATTCATTAAATCACATAACACTTCTTTGTAGATTTACATTCTTGCGAACCATTTCATTCACAATTCATCGACGTTGTCCTCGATTCCATCCGAACTACGAGCACTCGGCTCGGACGTAAAGTACTTACATATCGACTACCCTCGAGACTAAACTCGGTTCGTTCCACCTGAAAGTGCGTCAGCTTCTCGGTATACCCTTAGGGTGTACTTTCCTCGATACGCGTCAATTTCCCGGAGGAGCCGCGCCATTGGACGTATTTCCAGATACTTTTGCGGTCGTGCACTTTTCGTGCACACTCGGCCACGTATTCAATTTGCATACGGAATCAGTTTACCGTCTTTGCGGTAATAGTTCCAATTCTAATATAATTTGTGTTTAAGCTGAAAGGTTGCTCGACAATACCACGTTCCGTCTCGTAATCTGAACGATACGCACATTCATCATAATAATTATTACTTTATTACTTCATTTTCAAACACTGTTTCAAACAAAAAAAGTTGAATTTGCAGTTAAAAAAGTTCATGATTTTATACACCATGAAAAGTTTTTCCCGCGCGTATATACAAATAAATATTTACTTCTATATTACTATTTGCTGGATGTAAACTGCAAAAATAAGAGCGGTAATTGAGTGACAGGAAAGTAATTTATAGAGAAAAACGACAAAGATATATAACTAGAGTTCTCAACTAATTATTATACATTATGCGCTTTCTGTGCACGAGAAAATTTCTGACTCTCACCAATGTTGAACGTTAAAAATCGTCTACACTCAATGGACACCTGTTGAATACGCGTAGTCTAAATTTTTAATTGTATAAAATGCATATAGTTATATAAAGATAAAGAGAAAGAAAAAAAATTGCTATAGACAGAAATCATATATATTACTCCCCAATGGAATAATGAACATTTAATTACGATTATATTATCAGAGGTAGAAAACTAAACAGAAAAGGTTCGCTTTTAAATATGATGAAAAACAGTTCTAATCACGATGGAAAGTTATGATTTTACGGGTACGATTTCACACGTGTGCAAACCCATCGGAGAACACGTCGTTGGCCGCAATCTCAGAGTTTGCCTCTGCTATCTTGTCCATCGAGGCGCCGCCTTTGCTTACCGAAGCAGATTCTCTTTGCTTTTTTTATCTTCCCGTTGGTTTCGTAAAAGGAAGAAAAATGGGAGAGGCGAGGCCGAACCAAGAGGAACGTGGTAGGCGCTGATCGACGTGCAGCGCGTAGTTTATCTTTGAAATTCCTGCATCAAAAATATTTCTAACGAAAATAGTGCTATGAGAATGCGTCGCGTTGCAAACGCAATCGTATTAAATAAAAAAAAGATGATATAAATTATCTACATAACTTCAAATACATAATGCATAACAAAATAAAAATAAGACACAGTAATTATATTTCTTTCTCCAGAATTATAAAACGTATCTGGAAAATTGTATCAAAACTGTCGTATCAATTATTCATTTCATTTCAAATCACTATTTTCAGAAATTTAAGATAAGCCATTTTTGAAACAAATATATATTATATATATCTCAGGAGGAAATTCTTAAATTTGTAAATGGAAATGTGTGCAATATTGATATTCGAATTTTTTTTAAAGATACGCGCGAACGATGGAAGACACGTTCACTGTTTCTCGATCTATTCCAATACAAATGACAAAATCAAGAGATCTATCTTCGGTATCTATCTTTCGATTCCCGAAACGTTTGTATCTCACACGGGATCTCGCACGAGAGTTTCCGAAGGTTCCCACATCGTTCCAAAAGGTGGAAACGACCATCCGCCTTTTAACGAACCCGCGTCACGTAGTGATTTGGAGCTGAGATTTCCTGGATATCAAATCGCATTATAAAGTTGACGATCCCTTTATTTCCCCATTTCTCGCTTTCACATTGTCCGCGGTACAATCTCCGTAACGGAATTGTCGAAAGATCAAGCGGTGTTTCTCGCAAAAGCTCTTGAGCGGACCGACACGTAGGTAGGACCGAGCACGCGACGAATCAATCGACGAGATTTTTGCGTGAACGCAATTATCGGCTGTTCTTCGTTCGATTTTACGTGCGATGATTTCGCGGCGAATGCGCGCGAGGAAAAAGCAATACAAATCGATGGAGATACGTGCAACGTCATACTGTGATGAATTCCCACGGATCGCCGTAAGCCGACGTGAAGGAGGCTGCATCTGACACGTAATTACCGGTAATGAGACGATACAAGGGTTGTGGATCACGCGGAGATATTGAGGAAAATTGAAACGTAAATAGTAGCGCGAGAATATCGCAAAAATTGAAACGTCACTACTAAGAGTCACGAAACGCAACGTAATTAAAAAAAGAAAAGTACTCTTGCTTATTGGTCTCGGATCAAGTGCCTGTGTTCATTGGCGTCAATGTTCGATACGATCGAACGAAGCTGTAGCTTCGTGAAATATCAATTTTCATGCTTTCTCGTCGATCGCTTCTCCGAGATCTCTCAATTTCCTGTAAACTTGGAATCCATGATAATCAATTAGGCAGAAAGCCGCAATAAAATTGACTGCAATCAAATTAAAATTGTGGAAGCAATCATGTTTTAAGAAATGGAAGAAAACTGTTCCACCGTAATTGCGGAACTTTGCGAATACAGTGGAAACTCGCAGAATCTCCAATATTTATCAAAATTGATTAATATTTTTTTTAAAAAGCACAACTCATATTTCAAGATTTCATATCGCATTCAAATTTTCTTTTAAATTATCTATTATATTCACTCGAAACGTGAACTAAATTCGTTATTCTATAAAAGTCTCATTGTGTCTGTCAATGTTTCATTTTAACGTATTTAATATTTTAAAATATTCTGTCGAGACATGTGTATAAATATTTTCGTAACTATTCTTGCGTTGTAGCATTGCAAACGCCATGCAATTTTGACTGCGGAAAGCCACCATGTGGCAGTGTGGCACGAAAGCGAAATTCGGAATGACTTGAAAAAAGTCACAAAGAGAGCCGAGCTATCAGTATTCAAGCCACTGCGCATTTTAATAAAGATTCCGAGTTCGCAATTCACACTGGCTCGAGAAATCAAAGAGTGATAAAAAGAGAAAGGAACAAAGGCAACGCTCGACTGAATAATGCGTTAGGTAAGAGTCTAGTAATATAGAGCCTTGAATAGAGGAACATGCGATTATCACATACGACACGAAAATTATGGGATGCGTCGAAATTAATTGTAATTTATCGAAAAAGTTTTTAAGATTGAAGATATTGCTTTTCCACATTAAATATCAAATATATATATATATATATATATATATATATAAATCTTTTTCTCTTTATAAAAGTACCTATATACATAAAAAGTATTGTTTTTATACACAACAATTTTTTTAATTAATTAGATTTTGTATCAAGATATAATTTTATACAAACTTACTTATCAAAATGTGAAAAATGTCACGTGTATTTCTGCTCAACTTTCATTTAGCTATATTTCGTCGTGGTTTGAAAAAATACGCTTTATTAGCGAATAGACACGCGTGAGAGAGAAAATAGCAAAGGAGATCACGATTCGACGAGAGAGGCTACGAAATGTGGCTGGAATGCCACCACTCATCGATCCTTCGGTAATGGCTACACGTGTACACCATAACAACATACACACATCGCCGCAACCCCCGACCGCTACCTTCGTTCGTACCACTCACCCCGAATTATGCGCTTCGTGTCTAAACATTTTGTGATTTCAACATCGATAGATCCATCCGATTTCGATACGGTTTCCAACCAGAAATACAGATTCAAGCGAAGTGCCACTCTGGCAGTTGAAACGCCATTAAAGTGGGCGGGTAGTTAAATGGTTTTAGCTACTGGATAAAGCAGTGCTGGATCGATAAACGACATCAGGATACTTGGAACTCTTTTATTCCGCTGATAAAAATTAATCAAATCGTAAAGATTTTTTTCTCGTACAACTCTTTTATAAACTGATAGTAACGCGCTTTTACGTAGCTTTTAATACAGTTTTAAAAGGTTATTTTTTAGAAACACGCGAGATGAGTAAACAAAAAAAAAAAAAAAAAAATAAAACAAATTTAAATTCATCAAACACGCTTTATATACCAGTAATGCAGTAAAATGCTTTTGAGTTGAAAAACTTATTTTAATTATATATTATAAAACCGCTAAACGCATTTTCGCATCTAGAAAGTTTCATATGCGACCAATGGCCACACGTCCCTGGATCCTGGATGGAGAGTAATCTCGGATAGGGTAGTCTCGCTCTTCAAGCTTGCGAGAGGTCGACCAGTGTGTGTGTGTGTGTGTGTGTGTGTGTGTGTGTGTGTGTGTGTGTGTGTGTGTGTGTGTGTGTGTGTGTGTGTGTGTGCGTGTGTGTGTGGGTGCTTCCGAGAGCGTTTGCAAATTTATAGTACCGCGCGAGAAGCGCATCCGACGATATGTGCTGAATGAGAAATTATTTCGCACGGTCGCGAATTATGCACTTCTCCGTCAACACGATGCATCGTATTGTATGCTGATTGCTCGCAGAGGTCGATCCTTGTTTCTCCGGTTTCACGTGTATTACAGCTGTAATAATTAGACAGTGCATACGAGAAACGCATCTCCTATTATCAGACTATTAGGATGATAGAATATTAGGATATCAAATATATTCGCAAGACAAGTGTAATTTGATCAAATGGGATAGTTAAAATATTATTACATATTAATATTATTTTTCTCTTGTACATGTAAACATTTATTTTTTTCCTACTGAAAATATCGCGTATCTTTAAATGAAGCATAGATTGAAACTTTTATGAGACAACAACCTTAATTCACGTTTCAGTTAAATGTATTTAATTTATTAAGCTGAATGTATTTGTTATTTATTATATAATTATATATATATATATATATATATATGTTAATTATTATGTAATCCAACAGGAAAGTGTTTTAATAAAATAATGAATTAAAAAGTGGATTAAATATCCAATCTACTTTCACGAACGCGAATGCTGGATTTTAAATGTTTGATTCGAACAATATGGTCGAAGAGGGCCACGTGAATTATTCGCAAGGCGATTAGATCGACCGCAAAAGCGCGCTCCATGGTAATACCGGTAGAGAATACGAAATACGCTCATAACCGACATAAGAGATACAACGGATAGTCCTTTAGTCGATGCGGAACAGATAACGATAGATTAATCTATATGGTAAAGTGAGACAGATAATACACGGTTGTGAATGGTTGCAATATTTCATAATAATTGTAAAAGTGCAGTAAAGAGAAAAACGTTTTAAAGGGAATATGTTGAATTCAAGTTTATATTTCAAAAACATATGATTATGTAAAATATGTATATAATTGCAACAAGTCAGAACCGTATTGACGTGCACGTTAAATAAAATCGTTGAACAAAAGCTTGATTATAGAGTTTAACCTGGCGTTTTTAAAATTCATATAAAGATTTCTAAACTCTCCTTCCATAAAAATCGATACCCGATTACCGGGGTGGGGTGGGATGGGGGAGGGGGGGTGAGGGGGGGGGGGGACCGTTATATATCGTCATTCCGGCGCGGTGTTTCTCAAGCCGAGTGACGTAAAATATTCGCACGACACGATTAGATCGCGAGAGAACCACGCGCGCTTTTGTCTCGCATTAACGGCCGCATTATGCCGCCGGGACTTATCGGTCCCGCAATGTATAGGAAGGCGGGCATAGGACGCCCATAGACACGGGCACACGTAAAACTGGGCGAACACGCGCGATGTATCTCTTCCACCTCGCGCGAGTAAGGCCGAGCGGAAGTAATCGTTTTAACGCGCAATGGCAACGATCGTTAAGTACTGCGGGCCCGGCGTTACGTCAGTCGGCGATCAAGCTCGCTCGAGCGAGCGAGCGAGAGAAAGAGAGAGAAAGAGAGAGAGAGAGAAAGAACGACTACCTACGTACTCCACACGGACACACGGCTACGCCTCGACACATTGCGGCCCGACCCACGCGTCCATTGTCTTCCCTTTCGGAGACAGACGGCGCGTGACGTAAGGACGAGGGACGGAAAAAGAGAGAGAGAGAGAGAGAGAGAGAGAGAGGGTCGGGTCGGCGTTAGATGAAGAAAAGGAGACGAGAGAGAAAACCGGCCGTACGTACGTATCGGCGGATACATTTCATCGGGAGAAAGAATCCGCCTGGAAATTATAGGCAGATATACGCGGATACACGTAGGACGACGATCGCGAAGGGTATATCAAGATCTAACGTCGGGAGACTCCCACCGGCGCGGGAAAAGAGGAGAAGGACGTGAGAAAATAAAGCGCGCGTCGATGATAAATCGGCTGAAGAGAGAGAGAGAGCCCGCTTGATCGGGTACTGTAAACGAATGTTCGCAGATGCAGCAAAACACTCGTAGTAGCGAGACTGACCTCTTGTATAGTAACCTTGATCGTGGATCATAAATCCCTTAGGTACAAAGAACAACGGGGATTCTTGTATAAGAGATAACACGAGTTTTTCTGCGCAACATTGCCCTGATCTAAATTTTCAATTGATCTGCAAGTAACATATATTTCGCGACAAACGCTCTAATTTTTAATCTACCCCTGTTAAGATATAATAATTATCACCTCATCTTTCGAGATTTTTCGACATGTGTCTTTTTATTCTTAATCGAAAAGTTTTCTCTCCCCAATAGTAGACGAGCAATATGTTGCGTATGAAATAATCAATTATATGTATGTGTAAAGAGAGAATGTAATATTGATAGTTTCGCTTTAATCATAAGAAAGCCACTAATTTTGAGCGACATGTGTAAGTTTATTGTCAAACGTAGCCGCGTTGACGTGCATCTCAAATAATCACCTAAATTAGACTCGTCTAATAAGTGAATCATACATACATATATGATTATACATTTTTCTCTATTTAAATAATACAATATAATAAATTGCACATCTCATTCCTCCGTAAATACTTGTTGACATCTCCAACTTTCACAGCAAACGAAAATATACAGTTCTATTTACAGGCTGACTGTGAGAAAAGACCCGCGATGACGACGCGACGGTTCTCGCTGCTTCTTGATGAGATCACGCGGGAATCGTTGAAGGAGGGTTTCGGAACGCGAAGAGTGTCAATGCTAGAATACGTCGCACCTACGGCCCCAATATACTTATGTGTATACGGATTGTGAACGGCGGGATCGCGAGAGACGAGACGAGACGAGAGGAGACGAGAGGAGAGGAGACGAGACGAGAGGAGAGGCGAGGCGGCGAGTCGTATTCCGCGGGTCTCACGGCTCAGCCTCGACGTGAATCATGCCAGTTCCGGTCCGACCCACGCGTACATGTCCCTGAAACAGCCGGTCTCGCGCTCGTCTCGACGCATCCCTCCAGTCTGAGTCTCGATTACAGCCGCGGTTTGCTTGGACGAATTCTCACGGTTATTTTTTCTTTCCACGAACTCGCGACACGTACGAGCGTTTTATCAGTCTACCAAAGCGCCGTGTGTTGCGTCGTTACTGATCCGTTTACGGTGTTGACACGCGTTTCTAATTTTAGATACCCACGTCGAACGTGTTTAATATTATGCAGACTCTGATGATGGCGTTTCAGTCGGTTTCAGTAAAGAAACTTCAATAAATGTACTACTTTCTTTGAAAATTGAGCAAATATTTGTCTCGTCAATCCGGTGGCAATTCTCTAGTACGTTGGACGTTATCATAAAAATGGTACATCGATCAAAATGTTTGTTAAGCATGAATGCTTCTTTCTCACTATACGAATCTTTTTATGATAAAGTCGGCCTATGGAAAAATTGCTGGGTCATTTGTCCATAAGTCGAAACAGCAAACGGGTTAATTTTCACGCTGACGGTCTTTCGTGTAGAACGGAGACGGTACGTACCATCCAATTACGCCTCGGTCTCGTGCGCGTAAGCGTCATTTAATCGCAACCTACGTGACTGGTGGGAATCAAGACGTTAACTCCGATATAGACACTCCGCCAGGAAACAAAACGAGTAGTACACGCACATTTCTCGTTCCCCTACATCATTCCACGTGACAGATTACGGCTCCAATATTTTGTCACTGTGAATATTAATCTTATTGTTAAATTATATATTGTATCGACGTCTCATTGGATTCTATTTGAACTCGTATTCTTTATAGTAGGGAAGTGTTCGGAAACTTCACTCGAGTGCACACAAGTGTCGTTTTATCTTTGTTTACTATCTAAAGTTAAACAAAAATAGAACGACACTCGTGTGCATCCGAGTAAAGTTTCCGAACGCGGTCTAGAACATTCTTAATTCTCTAAACCTTCCATAAAACGAAACCTTCCATAATCTCAAGGTCGACTTTTGATAATACGAGCATATTTTTTTTTTCTCCACAATCATGAAATTGAGGCTCGGCAGAAGATATGTTTCATGCACGATGTAACATTTATATTCGTTCCCATGCAGATTTTTCGAGGATCTCTCATCGTGATATTCAAAAACCTTCTTCTTCCTCGACCAGAGGATGAAATAAATTTCAATATACGCGAGGTTTTATGAAACACGAACCCGTAGTACTTCTCTCGAGTCCGCAATAAACTTTCGGCCGGTGTTTGCGATACATTTCATCTCGCGTGCGGCTGCCGAAATCCTCTATCCTTATTTTATGACGCGATCAAGGATGCAGATTGATTCTATGTAACAAATATGAATAAAACAAAATGTTACATTGACAGTCATGGATATTATTTCTTGGCATATTCCAAACCAGGCGTGAATAGAAACACTCTGTTTTTAGCAAGGATATTTCGTATTTAAATAAAAACGACGAGTATTTTTTAGGATTTATAATTATATGAAATATTCTTCTATTCTTGTTTCTGATATCTAATTTTAACAAAACTTATTATATTTATTAATAGAGATAACAAATATATGTACAATAACTGTTAAATTCCCTCAGATAAAGTATAATAATATAATATTTCACTGATATAAAGTAATTTTGTAAACAAAGTAAAGTTCATTTTCTATCTAAATTTTTTTTCACGTTCATATCAGATTTTGATTAATAACATAATATTATTTCAACGAATCGATACACGTCTGTCATTCTTAATCTTTAAAATCATATCACGCATGAAAAATTAACTAAACAAAATTTTACTTAACATAACTGTCAGTTCTTTATTAATACGTCCGTCACTTGAAATATTCCTTCTAATTAACAGTAACTGTCAACTTTACCAAAAGTGTCTCTCAGTTCACTCTTGAACTATTCTAGCGATAACGAAATAGAAGCGTCGTATAATTTATTCCATAAATACTGCTATTCACTTACAACTTCTGTGTGTGCATTCTGTTTCCAATTTTACATTATTATCTCAAACTTCCTACATTGATCTTACTATTTATATATGTACAGTTCACGTTTATTTTACACAGTAAATTAAGTAAAGTTCTAGTTAGTATTTTAAAAATGCAGCGAAAAAATGTTTCCCAAGCTATTATTCAGAATACTGACTTATTGTAATTCGGTGCGACCATATGTCTAGAGACCGTTGTCAACTCTATGCTCACGAGATCTTGAGAAATCGTCCTGCTTTCGTCATGAGGCTAAGGTAGTTACAAGGGGGACACACAATGCAACGGACTCTCTGACGGGACACACGTACCCTGTTATAAGGGCCCCCTATACGCCCCCTCGAGCTCTGTACAGCTCGTAACACGAGAACAGGACTTTGGGCCATGTAATGTTGGCGCAGCACGGAAGTCGCAGGCGTTCCCCTTGGAACGTGAACTTTCTATCTCACCCTTAGGAACGCGTGCGTGCAGGATCTGGATCTCGATCGACCGGAAGAGAATTCGAGATGGCAAAGGGCGCGAGGGACGTTTTATTGAATAATTTGACAACGATTGTCCGAGGAACGTGTGACAATTCCTTTTATAAGCTTACACTCGTTATTATAAATTATAATTATAAGCCGAGAAATCACATGGGAAATGAAAGCGGTAAAACGAAGAAGTCGTGGGATCGCGGCGAGAAAATTACTTAGACAATTAGTCTGGTTAAAGTGATCTCTGTTGCAACGTCATACGCGAAAGGTCGATGAAAATCAAACGGGATCGCCTCGTTATTACAGGGTATCCAGTATCGAAGGCAGGAGGGAGAGATCCGGAAATTTTGCGCGCTGAAGCTCGCCGCCGGCTTGGCTTCTATTAATTACGCGGCTGTCGTTTGCCGGTGAAACGCGATGCCGAAGCGTGTGCGGGCGTCGTTAATTTCCCGGGGCTGATTTTCCCGCGATTCAACTCGAACGCCGGAATCGCCACGCCACGGTTCGGTTCGCCGAGCGCGCCGTTTTTCACTCCGCCGCTCCACGGCATGCTTCGCGTGTGTGCGCGTGACACGGCCCACGATGGGGTGGTATCTCGACCGCGGCCCTTTCTCGCGAAAAACCGCTGACGAAGACGAAGAACCGCGAACAATCCGATAGAGCGTGAAGGCGCGATAACGCGCCGCTGCCTCACCGTCCTATACGCATGCGTACATGCGTGAAATACGCGATTAAGCGAGCAAGCATGTGCGCGCACATATGCAGGAGAGGTCGTGTCACGTTAGATGCGGTAGAAGAATAGCAAGAATATTTTTGCAATATTCTGAACTTTCAGAATTTTGCAAAAACCCACCGCGACATCGGAAAAATCATCATTGACTTTTTACAGAAAACTTTACCTCAATTTTTTTTATATTTTGCGTTTTATATTTTACTAGCAAGTATAATAAATCTTTTCGTTAAGATGTATAACATTTAATCGCAAACTTTCGCTTCAAAATCGTTAGTGGTTGTCGGACATATCGCAAGATAATTTATTTTATTGGTTTGATCACCATCCATGACAAACTTTAGTCACTTCTTCTTCGTCGAAAGTGGACAATTCTCACATAGCCAGAAAGATGAAGGGGGGGGGGGGAAGGAGGCCAGAGAATGTAGGATGGTGTCGGGATAACGCGGTAAATTTATGTCCAATTTCGCGGCGGATTCGGAAGCGGCGACCGAGCGGAATTTTCGCACGGAGATTTTAGCCCGCATGGGCAATAAACCTTCGACCAACCGAGCGGGTACACGCTGCCAGAAAGCCATGCGTGTACGAACATATATGTGCGAGAGAAAGAGAAAGAGAGAGAGAGAGAGATACAAGAAAAAAGATGAAAGAGGCAGAGATGGAAATAGAGTGAACATTGAGTGACGGGAGTTCATGGGGCCAGGTCGAAAAGCCGACAAACACAATCGGGATTGACTATCGAGGAGCGAGAGTTTTCGCGAGCGCGTGTGCAGACATATTTAGGGTGGATCCGATTCCGATCGAATCGGAAAACGTGTTTTCACAGTTTGTACACGTCGTCCGTTGAATAGTACTAAATGCATTTGACTCTCAATATAGGGCTCGATTAAACAGTATAATAGAACGTTTTTTTTTTTCAAACGTTTAATTTTAACACAAATATTCACAAGTACACATTCACGAAAATCTGAACGTCATTATCCAATATAAAAATATATATAAGTATTTTTATATGTATATATAGTACCGGCCAAAAATATATCACCTTTAGGATTATTGAGCATAAATTTAATTTAATTTACTTACTTATAAAATTAATTTTTTATATTATTTTATGAAAAATATTTTATTCGCTAAGTTGTATTTACTATCAAAACATATATTATGATATTATAAATATCCATGCACTTTGAATAAAATTATACTCAAAAATACTAAAAGGTGATATATTTTTGGCCGGTATTGTATAATATTGAAATAATGCATGGTTAATATATATACGGATTTAAATTTATTATATTTACACATCATCTGTGCTTGATTTTCAAACATTATTTTGTCATTGCCACATGTAGTAACAGAGTATAATAAATCTTTCCGCGCTATTTGACGGTTTGCTATCTTGAGACAGACGCACGATTGAAATGCCGAAAAAGAAAAGGAAGAAAAGGAAGAGGGAAGAAAAGCACTAGCGTAGCTTTCTTGTTTACAGTTCTTCTGAGGAAGAAAGATGTACAGTTTATCCTCTCTTATCTTTCACAGCACATTCGTGCATTCTGTCGCGAGAGTTGTAACCAGAAAGTGCCAGACTGCCTCGTCAGATTCCGTCGCCGCTGTTTTGTCCTCGTTAGGTGACTGTTTCTTCACTAATGAATCCTTTTCGTAATTAAACGGCAGCAAAGCGCAATCTCCGACGAAGACTTCTTTAATTAACGACAATTAACGGTGACAACGATTACGAGACGTGGAAGATGACGAGGATGGTGGTGGTGGCTGCGATGCGATATGTGTATCTTTTATCGCTTTCTCTCTCTCTCTCTCTCTCTCTCTCTCTCTCTCTCTCTCTCTTCCGTCAGTGATCTCCGCTCATTTAAATTGTCGACGACGACTTTATGCGTGCTTCGACTGCAAGAAAGGCTACCTATTTTCCTTCGCAAAAGTCGACCGTCACCACGCAGATATTTAATGATGCAACTGCACCACGTTGCAATTACGCTGTACGACTGTTCTAATCCGATATCTCTAATTTTTTTACTCCAACATGCGACGTGACATGTACGATGCGGAAAGAATGATGAAATCTAGAGTTCAGAGGATTAATATCCTTCTACCTCATAGCATTATAAACAATATTATATATGAGTGAATTCTTGAGTATTTTCAGTTACAATCATTCTCTAACAGTATTTAATTAATAGTATATCTAAAAGGAGTATAGCCACTCTAATTCATATAATTTTGTACTTGTATTTATTTAATTTTCTCATTATAAAAAGAAATGTTCGGAAAGAAAAAGTTACAAATAATTATTCTAAAATGTTTTGCACACACAATTTTGCAATTGTATGGATGTCGTCAATGTAAACAATTTTTAATTTGCAACTTTGCAGAGTGCCTATGAAATATCTATCTTTTTAATGATAAATATTGAAAGAAATAAGAAAAATTGTGATTAATTTTATTAGTAAAATAAAACTGATATATATGTGTATATAGAAAGGTTATTTATAATCAACAAATTACAGTTTGATGTATTATCGATTTTTATCGCTTTCTCGGCGATTGAAAAAAAAAAAAAATGTTACTAGAACGTAACGAGCAAAGGTATCCTGAACAGTGCATAAACGGCAACTGTCGTTGAATATTTCCCAGCTCGTATACCAGGAGAATATATACGCTGCTCGCGTATATCCGGCGGACGACATGGAAAAGCGATCGATCGCCTCGTGATCGCCTCTCTCGAGCGGCGATATTCGGAAGCGTAAAGAGATCTCCGCAGGTGCCCTCACATCGGAGGAGGATGGCACTTTAACCGTCCTCCGGATCGGTGCACGTTCGCACGAACGATCCTGCGG
Source organism: Anoplolepis gracilipes (assembly GCF_047496725.1). Lineage (NCBI taxonomy): Eukaryota > Metazoa > Arthropoda > Insecta > Hymenoptera > Formicidae > Anoplolepis > Anoplolepis gracilipes. Next base: position 5,672,558 of record NC_132974.1, read on the forward strand.
GAATAGCGATGAGAATATCCAAAACGGACTGTGTTGGCGGCCGCGCATCGGATTTATGGTGTAATGCAAATTTATCGGAATTTTATTCACCTCCCTCTCCTTCTTTCGTTCTCTTCATCCTCTCTTCTCCTTTTCTCATTTTTCCCGCGCTTTCGCGAAGGAGACAGCGCGGCGAGCAAGACAAGAAGAAAGGACAAAGTAAAGACGACGACGCGAAACTGCGCGGATACTGCCAGGTTCTTCAAAAAAAAAAATCGCGATTCCTCGTAAATTATGAGTGTCATCAATTTCTATCTTGGTCTCATTGCGGTCGCTATAACGGTACGTTACCGTCGTTGTCTCCCTCTATCTTTCCTCTCGGGGTCGAAAGGAGCGCTATACAGGCACACGGGAAAGAAAGCAAGAAAGGGCGGGAGACACGAGAAAGGGAGGGCCACCGGGGCGGCGGCCCCGCCGCTTTATTATACCCTTGCTTTATCCCTCTCCCCTGTCCCCTCTCGTAACCTCCATTCCTTTTGGTGTCCCGCAAGAACCGTAAAAGCGCTGCACCGAAGAAATATTACGAGCGCGATTTCATGGCGGCCGGCTGCACATTCTGACTTATATATACACGGTAGTAAGGATGATCTCTCTCGAAAGACGGGTATTGGACATATATCACCGGAATGCGGATACTGATCATGGGGCTTACAGATACACACATGGACCCGATACGACCGGGGTAATGCACCAGCTGGGATGTATCGGCCTGTAAAATATCTTTTATGTACATCCCTCTGGAGCAAGGACGAAAATGTCGTGCGACAAATTACTAGGATTGAAACGTGGCAATAAGGACGAGAATTTTCTCTTCTTTAATTGGTTTCTATTATTATTTTAACTTTACATTACAGTCACTTATTTTATTTCTATTAAAATAATCAGTATACCAATAATTAGATACTTTTCTGAACTGTCAATTGTCAAATAAATACTTATAATTGTCTTTAAATAAATGAAATTAAATAAATTACTATTATTATTTAAATATAAAAAAAGCAAAATTGTATAAAAAGTATTATTACATGTAAGTAAAGTTAATCGAAAATAAAAATATTACAAACAACTGAAATAGATTAATTCCTGTATAATTGTAGATAATTATTTACAACTCTTTGAATTGCTAGAATTTCTGTACATGTTAAATGTCATCGCGTTAGAATAGAACAGAATTAGAGAATTAACAGAGAGAACAGATTTAACTTTCTGTAAAAGTACAAACAGCAAGATATAATCACACGCTTTAACTTGTCTTTAGTCTACTAGTCTAAAGCCATTAACAAACGCGACAAGAATTCGTCAATACGTAATTAAGGTAGGTTCAAAGAACATCGAACAATGAGCGATTAAAGTACTTATCAACTATCATCATCTTCCTCGAATGGTCATTAGAGCGTCTAGAGCTTAAACTACTTAACATCCAAATTCCTGTCATCATGAATATCTATTTGACGGAGAATTTAGAGCTCTTTCGTTCACTCTCATTCAGCTAAAACGATCAGTCTCTCCAAGAAGTTAAGACGATCAATTTCACAGCAAAGTTCTTATCTAAAAACCTGAACGTTGAAAACAACTCAGCTTACCATCTTCACAATACTTTATCATCTTTGTATGCATTAAAGGCACCTCGCGATACTAGAAAATATCATGGTAGCCTGGAGAAAAATCAAATATCTTTTTGACAGGCTTCTCGTTTTGAGAAGCACTTCATCCGGCGTTATCATCCCGATGTATGCATCATCCAGTTTGCGGAAAGAAGTTCTTTCTGAAGCGCGCTTTCTTGCGTCGGGAAGCCTGAGATATAGCGAGAATAATTCTCGTGAAACCCATAAAGCTCTATCGCGTGAGCCGCCAAAACGAATACATAAGAACACTCGTTGAATTCTAGATGAGATAAAATTTTCTTAGACACATATTGCTGTTCAACATTAATTTTATCTCAAAAATTGAATTATAAAATAAAAATTTATTCAAATAAAATACACTTGAAGCGAATAATAAGATCATATATATTCTTCAGAAATATTACATAAAAGATATCAAATTTTTTTTTCAGAAAAAAATTTGAAATCGAAAATGAACACTTTAAATATTACTTTTGTTTTGGAGCTACGTTTAACAGTTTCTTTTTTGGATGTCAGTCAAATTAATCAGAAAGTAACGATAAAATTAATACGTTTCATTGTATAACAGAAGAAAGAAATGTTTCTCAGAGATTGAATAATAAAGGTATACTCTTTTCAAACAAACGGGATTTTAAAGTGTAAAATTGCGAAGCAGAGAGGATAAAAGACAGTTCGACAGGTGTTTTCGAAAATCTGGACTGTCTGAACGAGTGCTAGTAGCTTTTTCGCGTTTTCGAGTTTAATGGCCTTTCACAGCGGGCTTACGTCAGGTTTCAATTTACAATGTGCAAAATTGCCACGAAACTTTTTCTCCGGAAAAGAATCCTCTAGCCCTCTGGCAATCAATGCGACAAAGTGGTTTTTATGTCGGATTCCTGGATCCAATCGTGAATCGATTTTTGTATTTTCCTGAATATCCTAGATTAATTATTAGTTGACAGTTTATAATTCTAACATTAAACAAAATTTTATATTATATGCAGAAAAAATTATATTTTACAAATGTATGAATAGCATTGTACTTAATTTTTAATCAACTTTTAATTTATTCTAACATTTTTGCATTTGAAATCTGTTTTCTTAAGAAAAATTAGAAAATATCTTATTATTATAAAACATTTTGAAAATCATAAAATATTTTTAAAAATTTATAAAACATTTTTAAACATTATTCTAATCATAAGAAAAAATTGACGCTTGGAGATTTGATTTATTTGATACATTACTATTTTTGTTAATCAAAAAGTCATTCACAATTCCGATATTAACTTTCCACTACAATAGTTTTATTAATATTAAATTCTCATGGCTTTATTGTAATTTGAAAATAAATAATTTTCGCAAAAAAATTTATTATGCCAAAGTATCTAATATAGTTTTATTGATATTGCCAGTCCGTGCAAACTTCTCGAATCTATAACTTTGAGTTTTTAAACTCGGAATATACTGCAAAGCAGTCACTACGAAGTCACGAAACGGCCGCTCCAGCTAAAACGAGCAAATCCTCGAAGGGACTACAGTGATTTTCCAGATGGACGAAGTTTTAAAGCACGTCACGGGATGGTACGCGTCTCGGTACAAGTGTTTTCCGAAAGCCAGCCGGGAAAAGTCTGCGTAATCCCTACGGCTTTCCAAAGTTAACTAAAATTTCCTGTTTCTCCGAGTGTACCGCAGTATCAAACATAACATAAATGTTCAAAATATGTGGATGAAAAATTAAAGATTATACGCCTTCAAATCTCGAGATATGCATATTAAATTATGCTTCTTTGAAAATTTCAAAACCGCTGCAATATTCTATCATTTCATTGTTCTATATGTAATGTTTTAAAAAAAAAAAAAAAAAAAATAACTGCACAATCAGAAAATCATTCATACGCGAAATTGCTATGCGCGGAATAACAATAATTTGAAAAAAAAAACATTATGGAAGAAAATTGTCCTATCAATTCAATTGTCATCAGTTTGTCAATCAAACTAGTAGTTCAATTTAAAAAAAATAAAGATCGACATTTATATTTATATGCAGACATCTTTATAGCGCTTTTTTTTGCGAATCAATATATAAAATAGAATTTCTGCAGCCACATTCGGCTACACGCACATTCCCCGCCCTTATACCGCTATTTTTCATACTTTAAAAGCTTAATCTCACGAATTTATGAATTTTCCGCTCACGCGGGCCGTTGCCCTTCCCTCTTTTCGTCTTTTTATTCCATCTCTTTTCTTCCTGCATTGTCTGATACACGCGCTATTCTTCTGAAGAGAATAAGATACTTGAAAAATGCGGAAAGAAGATTAAGATTTTTCGAGTAATTTTTGTCGGAAGGAGTTTTTTGATATTAGTCGTATGTGAAAGCAAATATACAAAACATTTTATTAATTATATAGTTTATATTCTATATATTCTACATTTTATCTCTTCTTCTTGACTATATTATTATTTAGTTCTGCTTATTATTTAATTCTACGTTCCATAGCTTTATACAAACTAATGTTATTAAATAAAATTCTGCCAGGTTATTTAGTGCTTAGTAAGGCTAAAGCTTAAGTTTCATTAGTTTCATTAGAGTTTCTACGTATAATATATTCATCCGCGATGCAAATACCAGCACGCGGAGCAAAACCCAGATATAGGAGGCTCGCGACAACCAGCATTCGTCGTGATTCTCCTAGGCGCGATTTAAATTACGTGTCACGCAGATAATGCTGACGGGGCATGCGTTTGCGATATCGCGAGAACAAGTTACGTCTCGAGCCCGACGTAAAATATAAAGGACAGCATCGATCGGCTTGCACGGCTGTTATACGGGGGCTGCGGCGAATGTCACTTTTTCATTCGGGATTATCGCGATTGCCGTAACGCGAGCTTTTGAAAAATTAGCCGACGGCCTCCTCCCCCTTCTCTTTCTCTCTTTCTGTCTCTCCGTCCTAGGATCAGCGCCAGCTTTTTTTTCCGCGCGATGTAACGGCCACAAAAGGGCGGATAGAGACAATAAATGGGATCGAGAACTCGCGGAATACTCCATTTACCTTCGTTCCCTTATCGTGCCCCTTTTATCCCACCCTCCGCTCCTGTACTTTTCGGAAATGTGAGAAAATTCGGGCGAGCGCGCGAGGAAGAAAAATAAAAGCAGAAAAAATTAATGAGATATTTAAGATTATACAGATTATCTAAAGAAATATGTAGATTATTTAAAAACCCAGTAAAAATCGATAGTGATTGAATTTAGCAATAAAAGAAATTTGTTAAAAATGATAAAAATATTGCACTTTTTCTTTTTCTTAATTGTATGTTATATTTTCACATAATAATCCATAACTGATAGCGAGAAAAAATTCAAGGTACATCGAACTTACAGATTTCAATTTCATTGAATTATTTCAATTGGTATAATATTTATGGTTCTTAAAATGTACAATATCTGCCAAAAGGGATTGTTATATCGATTGAATTTTATACTTACAAAAAAAGAAAGTCTGTATTTTACTCTAATTTTGTCTCTAATTTTTCAAAATGCAATAAATTGATAATACAATCTTGTCGCCCTACTTCTACTAAATTTGCGATCCTACTATCTCGACTACCATTACAAAGAGTTGATACTTTATCGATTTATTTTACTTTACGATTTGGCAAGCGCTCAGTTCGCTTTATGCGGGCGATTCGCTAATTACAACATGCCAGAGTCGCAATGCAGAATGAAAAGAGCCTGCGAGACTTGAACTTTACGAGAGCGAGAGCGAACGGCGCGAAAAAGGAACGTAGAATAAAGTTGCATCGTCGAGAGATCAGACTGGCTGGCAGCCAAATTAACAGTTGATTTCGATGCAAGTCGCACTGGAATACTAGAGAGCATGGCCGACGAGGAATTGGTCAATGTCCGGAACTACTGGATATTATGCTTGACGGTTGTAATCGAAAGATACTCGATTAATAAAAATAATCTGATAATACGAATGTAGTGTGTTTATATATGTATTATATCAAATATTTCAACCATATTAAATTGGATAATTTTGAAGCTTCCTTCTTATGTAGATAAAAACTATACACATAAAGGGAAATGTCCAATGGAGATTGATAAAATGAACAAATGTAACAACACACATTATATAATTTTGTTGTAGATAAATTTTATCGCATACTCTTGCTTAAATAAAAAAAAACAGACAGCAGTAAGAATAAGTAGGAATTGAAATCCCGCTATATGTTCGATGGATCACCCTAAAGTATAAATTGCAAACTTTTATCGCATTAGCGACAGAAAAAACGCCTCGCAAATGGACGGATCGTTCGAAAGTAGATTGCATTGTAGAGATTCGAGAGTTTCATTTCAAATCCAATTCCCGACAACCCAACAAAACTGCGCGCAACAACAGAGACCGCACCTATCGACGTTCCCCACGTGCACACAGAGAAACATCCCGTGAGCATTCGACGTATCCAGATCCCAGAATTCTAATTACCGCGACTGAGCATGTTAATTAGCAACCGGCCTTTCCCTCTGTGCCGATTACAATTCGCAGATTCTTTCCCCAGCGCAATTTCGTTCGTTCATTCATTCATTCGTAACAAGATCACGATATATCGATGTATAAGCACTTTTGATTGCTGAACGATAAGATAATAAAAACGATGATATAACACAGCGTAGGGCAATAAGATGACTTGGAATTTATCGTAATTTCGGTATAGAGTTAATATTTTCATGGTAAAATTCAGCGAATTGAAATATTTACATAGCTGTAATATATAGTACGCTACTAAAAAAGCGAAAAATTTAAATATAGCTGCATTCGCAATCCTCGACGGATATCTATCGGGAAATGAATATAGCACATTTACTTTACGACACGACTTCGAAATAGGGCACTTATAATATCTCGATAAAAAGTTGCCTCCTGTCCGCGGTAATCGCATCGACCCTCGTTCTTCATAACGTCTTTTCGCGTAAAATATAATCGCCCGTCCTGCGTAATGCAAAACTGTCTAATATATTAATAGTTGAATAAAGCACTCAATTTTTCAACTTCAGGCTTCGGCAACGCAATTTTTCGCGGATAATCGGCATAATATTCGACGACAAACAGATCAATAATTAAGATGTTGTTTAAAAGAAATGTTCGGAAATGAAAATGGTAAAACAATTCAATTTGCGTAACTAACAATTATTATCGGCAATAACTACTATAAAATATATTTTTAATACCGAAGATATATAATTTTTTTTTTTTTTTAAGATTTTGATGTCGTTTTCTTCTTTATTTGTATTACGTTTATATTTTAATCACGTATAATTTTTATTACATTAGTAGTTTATTATTGCTCTTGGTTATATGTTGCATGTTACGGATTTTAGCTTTCAATAACAAAGTTTCAGCTATATATTGTACATTGGCAGCATTCGTATCGAATTCTATGAAGCATTATCTAACCACAATATCGGTTCGTTAAAATTAGCAGAAAATCTATTTGCTTGTTGTAGAACTCCTAGTTTAGGTCAGAACTCTCGGTTCAAAACAGGTTGCTGACTGAGCGATAATAATGTTTACCTAGTGAAATTGCTCCTGTATTCACTATCAAACTGATTTATATCGCTCTATATATAAACTATTTATAACCAATCTAGTTACACATTACTCTTGAGAACGGAATGTTGCTTTCAATCATAAATTCAATTAATATTTAACTGACCGTATCTCCCCCTTCACCCTTTATCTATCTATTTATTTATCTATCTCTATCTCTCAATTGATAATAGTCATCCTATTAATATTATGTTATTATTAAACCAGATATATGCAGCATGTCAACGAATTTTCATTCAATATACATAAAGCAGTTCCCACTAAAACTAGAATTGTAGACAAATCATACATAATTGCTATAAAATAAATTATTATTGCATTATTTGGAAGGGAGGGGCGAATAATGCCCTTATTACAGGATGCATTATTAATTTTAACAGAATTAACACCGTATAGCGGTATTAAAGAGATCAAACGAAATATCAAAAATTACCTTGTAATTAAAACAAATAAAATAAGAATATCAAATATATGTACATATAGAAAATTGTAAATGTCGAAGATTAAAGAGATCGAACATATTTTCTATCCCGCTCGTCTCTTAATCTCGCTACGCTTAAATCCCGACAATTATTCCGATTGGCGATTCATTATTCGCGTTCCAGCTGTCGCAATTACTTTGCCGACGGCAAGCCACCACTAAAGCGACAATCGGAATCTCATAAATACGCAATGCGGTCCGTACTCACTCCTCGAGAGTTTCTTTACTTAAAGCTATCCATCCTTACGAGAGAATCGTCGCATCTTTTCTCGCCATTTCTCTTCGACAGTCTCGCTCGCTTGGTCCGCACCAGTTTTGAAGTTATCGGCGCAAGTTTGCCGTACGAGACGCCAAAGGGGCTCTGATCACTCTTGGGAAATCTCGCGAAGCTTCCCGAAAGAAGACAATAATTAGAACGTTCGCCGTGGTACTTTACGTCAGCGGCGTTTAACCGTCCCCGGAGGCGACTGAAGATATATCTTGATTACTGTAAGAGATCGTTTCTTAAAATTTTAGCACTAGAGAAATTACCGATCGCTTTCACCAACTTTTTTACGAGCTTCACGTGCAGTAACAAAACATTTACGATTAACAATAAACGATTTATTGTACAACTTAACACAAATAATTAATAGATAATAATAAATAGTAATTAATAATTAATAGAAATTTTTGTAATAATGACAAAATCAAGCAAATTGATTTTTATTTTGTTCCCAATTTTATATTCTTGGTAATTACTATATATATGAAGAGAGCTATATAAATCAAAATTTACAAATATATTTTTAAATAAACTTATTGTTAGATTAACATGTGTTATTTGCATATCAATATTATTATTATTGACTACAATAAATGTTTAAGTTCGTATAAAAATGCAAGTGAGGTTTTTATCAAAAAATATGTAAAACAAATTTACGAGGCAACGTGACTCGCACTCTTATATGTTTAATGATAATTAGTTTTGCAGAAAACTCTGCACGCACTTCTTGAACGCGGAAATTGATTAAGCTTTGTGATTACGGAGCCGGCTGTCGTAGCAATGCTTAAACCAGGTGAACAATATAAAAAGCGGCTATAAAAAAAATGAATAGTAAATTAAGTGCGCCCAGTCCGTCAGTAAAAAATAATCACGCGCTACATAAATTATAGGGTGTGTCGTATGCGTGAAATGCAAAGTAACGCGAAAATATGTCGAGTATCCTAAGTTCAAGAAATAATTGTTAGACTGTGATAAATTACGAAAAATCGGCAAATCTTAATTGCTACTATTATTTAGTAGCAATTAAAATAAGAATACCGAAAATCAAAGTGCGATTAATTACCCGTCGCCTGCATTTCATGCTATGGGTTTTGAACATTTGGCAATGATTGCCCCGGCCATACGGAATATTTAGTTAATCGATTAACCGATTGCTTTTGATTAAAAAAAAAATATGATTTCTAAAAGTCTTCTCTCGTCGAATATTCAATATCGATGATACAATTAGAAAATTCGCTTTTCAGCTTATTCGCCTGTAAAAAGAATACTAAAGTATACTAAAAAATTAAATTTTTAGAATAATTAATTTCAAAATACCAGACCAATTGTCAGATTAAATGCTGCAAAGAAATACAATTCTCGTAATCGCTAGGTAAATATATTCATATTAAAATTGTTATTCATTTTCTTTTGCCAATATAGAATTTCTGTCAAACATTGCGCAGTGAAACACTCGCGGGTGTTTTATTTTCTGACTTTCATCGTTCCTCTTTCACCGGCTCAATTATCGACATTCCACCGCGCCGCCGGAAACGAATAGGTCACCGGTAACCCTTTTTCCCTCCGTCCAACGGAACACACGATATCAAACAATGATATTTTGCACAATGTCGCCGGCTGAGCGGATCGCCTGCATTCGTTCGTTCCGTCGCATTGGTGCGGAAACGCGACAGCGGATCATCCGGTCCGCTATAAACGATGCCCGGAAGTTTCATCCGTTATTAAACAATTTCGTCGTATCTATCGGAATGCGTGACTCACTATTTCGTCAAAAGCCCTTGGTAAAACAAATTGCCACGAGTAACTTCCGATTTTCCAACTTTCTCAAAGTCCTATCTACGTCCTATCACTTCTCGATCAATTAAACCTTTAATTAGTTGAGAGTAATTTTCGAAAACGTATAAGGGTCTACTATATAACACGCAAGTAAGGATTAAATACTGGATTGTTTAAAAGTAGATCGTTCCTTCTAGAATAGTCTATTTAACGAGATGGAGAGAATTTACATATTTTCGTTAATATAATATTTTTAATAAATGTTCTATTACAAAAATGTTATAGATTAGTTTTAATAACATTGATTATCAAAAGAATATTGTTATTTAAAATACATGTAAATAATGTTAACTTTATTTTTCTGTGCGACTATGTCAGTCATCGTCTTTATAGTTCTGTTATGTTAGACACGATCATATTAATTCATATAAATGGAACCTCCGAATACGTAGGAATAGCTATCCATGCCCGTCCGTATTGCGTATTACTATTCCGTCGCCGCACCGGACGTCCGGTGTCGGCACAGGAAAACGCGTCTCGCCGATCGGGAAAGGTTAGCCCAGCGTGATCATGCACGCAGGTATGGGCGCAAGTATATACAGGGTGTTTGATTGTAAAAAAATGAAAGAATGTCAATCACAAACGTCAATCAAAAGAGCAACTCTCATATATTCAAGCAATAAATTTGCACCAATATATTTTATTCTAAAAAAAAATCTCCATTCTGTAAATAAAATAACTTACGTATATATTTACATCGTTTTATTTCTCTAACTTGTTCATTTTGACAAAGTAAATACATTTCTGGCTACACATGTAAGCAGCTAGGCAAACTGCAATTTAAAATGTGCAACTAGTTACGAGAAAAGGGAGATGACTCTGGAGAAACTCTGAGAAATTCGTTGAGTTATACTAATTACACTTTGTGCACAGAATGGTATCTTTCTACATTTTGTATAAACATACAATTGAGTAAAAAATATTAATAATAAAATGTCGCGAGCAATTAACGAAAATACTTTTTTGAAAAAGCGTGAACACAAGAAAGAAATAAGAGAGAAAAAAATCATCCGTATTTCTACATTTTATATTCAAAAATGAATAAGAATGCAAATGAATAAGAATCTTGAACCACCCTGTATACGAGGCATGCCGTCGCGCGACAAATGCGCGTCCGCACGTTTCCGCTTTGCGTTCATTCATTCTTTCGCCTTCACCTACGCGTCTCTCACTTTCGTCGAGCATTTCCTCCGTTCGTGGAATGAATCATCCAACCTTACGCCTGCTCAGCGCCAGCACTGGCGCACGTTCTTCGACAATCTCGCGAAATTCCCGACATAACAGAAATTAATGGCCAGTTGATGAAACGTGCCATACCTACTCTGGCTACCCGCAAAATTCAGTGAGATTGTTCATAACTGGTTATTGTCAGATTTTTGTTAATTTAAAATTAATCGTATCATTCTTAAACTACTATCGTATCTCATATATTATCTTATGCAATCGACAAGATTTATTGCGATATTAAAAATGTATAATTGCTGTAATTAAATATACTTATTGTGCTTTTTACAATTGTACTTTGGTATTAGCTGTACATGCGTAAGAATAAACTGGTATTACTTTGTAAAAACTTATAAATAGTTGAAAATTGACTTTATTTTCACACATACAATTTTAATTTTTAAGTTTTGATAATTTAAATAAATAGTTCTGACTATAAATAAATCAAACATAATGTTTCAGAATAAAATTTGGGCATTCATGCAACATCTCATTATTTATATTATTTTTTCATCAAATTTTAAGAAATTTATAATTCTTCATGATGAGTTATATAAAATTCTGTTAAAAAAAAACAAATATCGATTAAAATAAAATAATTGCTATATTTTAATAAATGTTTTAATAAATTTTTCGCTTTTAAAACTCTTTTTATATATAGAACTCGTAGAACTAACAAATCTCTTAAAATCTGATAAAAATATTGAAGAAAATCTTACAGGACAAAACGGTGCATAAACTTGGCATCTTAGGCTTTTCTTCTCAGACATTTTCTTTGGTTGAATAGCTAGAACTATTTGTTGAAATTATTAATAATTATAAGCCTATTGGAAATAAAGTCAAAATTCTTAATAATTATTCAGAAATTTCTATGAAAGAATATTTTACGCCAGCTTTACACAAGCATTACAGCTCTCTCTTTCTAATGCCTTAAATAATTTTTATTTTAACAATATTTATAGTCAATATTTTTAAGATGATAATTGAAAAACGTGACTTTTGTGTGCATTTAATCCAGGCTCTCTATCAGTATCGTATAAAGCATGACATCTACGTTGCTTTGTTCCAACAGGTCCGGAATTAGCGGCTGTTCGGCTGATTTCCGGTTGCAAATCTTCGAATCCGCGATGAAATCGCCATGTCGATCAGTGGTCTACGCGTCAATTGCGAAGGGGCCATCGTCCCTCTTACATATCGCGTTAACAAGCCGCCGTACAATGGCTATTATTGTCCGACTGGTAGGTAGATAGATAGATAGGTATACTAGGTAGGTGGAGGTAATGGAACGTGAGTATACACGTGAGTATACACGTGCATATGTATGCGAAGGATCGCGACTGGCTCGTGTCTACGTGGTCTGCCTGTAGCACCCTACACCTCCAGAACGCGAAAGACACACGTATCCGACATTGGCGGTAATCGCGAACTTTCTCACGGGGACCTGCCGACCGATAATGGCCGGTGTTACGCATGATAATGCCGACGTGATTGCCCCTCGTAACTGATCTCATCGAATGCCACACGTGAGCCAGCATCTAGCAGCATTTGATAGCTCTATACGTACATCTGACGTTCGCGAGTAACTATATGCAAATATGACGCTCTTATAAAATTACAAATCCCTTTTTGGATTTCTTAATCCTGTAAATATAAAATATCTTATTAAAACAATAAAATTTGCAGCAAAATTAGAATCTTACTGTAAGAATAGAGAGAAAGTTGCACGCAAATGATATTTTTAAAATCAGAATATATTTTTTCTTACAAAATAAAATTATCTAGCGTCTATTAAAAAAATTTTCTTATATATGATATAAAACATTTGAGCAGCATTTTATTTGAAAAATCGAAAAATCTTTCGCGAGTAACTATATGCAAATATGACGCTCTTATAAAATTACAAATCCCTTTTTGGATTTCTTAATCCTGTAAATATAAAATATCTTATTAAAAAAATAAAATTTGTAGCAAAATTAGAATCTTACTGTAAAAATAGAGAGAAAGTTGCACGCAAATGATATTTTTAAAATCAGAATATATTTTTTCTTACAAAATAAAATTATCTAGCGTCTATTAAAAAATTTTCTTATATAAAACATTTGAGCAGCATTTTATTTGAAAAATCGAAAAATCTTCTCTGAAATTTTGCCATATCATAAATATGAATGAAAAAGAGAGAGAGAGAGAGAAAGAATACTATTTAAACTATTAATATATGCTATTTAAATTATTAAAATATTAAAATATAAAGTATAAAAATTAGTTATAAGATTCATATTTTTATTGAAGGGATGAAAACTAAAAGGAGAAATTTTTTCGGCGTTCGCCGCCTATGCGTTCACATATAGCGAAACATTCGAAACAGGCAGCCCTTAGGTCACCTTGTCGTCATCAACTCTTCGTCAGTATCTACCGAGTACAGAAAAATTCCGGTCACGAATCCTCTCCTGGTTGGGAGGAGCTACTCTCACCGCGAAAGATCGCGCCTCTGCTCGACCATTCCTGCCATTCTCGAAATGAAATTGCGCGATTACCTTTCGTTTCACGCTTTCTACATCCCTATGCGACGTATACCTCTCACCATTATTCGATAGAATATTCTACCAACTTGAAGAATACAAACATAATGTTGCTTTCTTGCATTGTACGTGATGCATCAACATTACTTATACTTACTTATTCTATTTATAAATAATGCAACTGTAAATTTCATTAAAAGTGTGAGAAGATATTTAAATCCAATAATTCTTCCCGATGTAATTTAATATTTAAATCTAGTAACTCTCTAAAAAAATCAAGACTTTTATATAAATCATTATTAATCCAGATCCTTCTCACATTGTAGAGTACAATAAAAGATTAAAATTTTTTACAAGCGCAATTGTTCGATCTCACTGTTAAGAATTTAATAAAATCAGATGTAGTAAGAAGAGAGAATGTATTCAGAGATATACTTTTGTACATAAAATACGAATAATATTTATACATTTATTGGATGTCTGTTACGTTATTTACACATTGATTTCGAATCTTTTTTTTTCCTCGTTTGCTCGCGTCGAGACTTTATTATACGGTCACTGCACAGGCGCAGGTGGTGACAACAAAGTTGAGTCGGGCGTGTTGCGGTTGCGCCTACAAATTGGCAATTAACGCTGGCCAAACGCGGACAACTAGAGGCTGTCTATGTTCTATTGGGATTTCGGGGCGTGTGGCAACCACCCGGTTCTTTACAAGACCCTCCACGAAAAAGATGATTTTACGAGCCGCTACCGTAGCTTTCGAGGGTGCTGAGAAAACACATCACCGGTTTCGACAGGAAAATGGCTTGAGAATGACGCCGCAAAATTCTCCTAAAGTAGAACATGTTTGTCAGCCCATTTGTGAGCAGAGCGTAGAAATTAACGAAACCTTTTGGTGAAATGTACTTTTGTTATCCATCTTTTTGACAATTCTATTTAATATCAATATTATCTGTGATTACATCAAATCACCTTTAAATTTCTATGATAAATATGAGTATTAATATTGGTATCTCAGCACTTTTAAATGATATTAACTAAAAAAAAAATGCATAAAATATTTCGTATGATAAAAGAAATGAATTACGTGGATCTTTCAGAATTGCAAAAAAAAAAAAATCGGTAATGATTAAAAACTTGATCCATTTATATAAAGTGATAAAGTACATTTTGTGTGACGTTTCGGCGAACAAATTTTATTTTGGCGCGAGAACGTTCTCACTATAACACGGGCGCAATCGACGACCTAAAATTAATTCCAGGCTATTCACGGTAGCGACCGGTATTGAAAATCGAGGGCGTGAGATTGCCGGAAGAGGAAAGAGACAAAAATCAGTGGCGTTTTTGGAGCGACGCGACGACGTCACGTACGCACGTTCACTACAGCCATATAACCGCGAACGTGCTGTCTGCCAACCGCGCTCCCATAAACCCGAAACTGTCTGCCGATTTTTCGAGAGGGGACTCTAATTTTTGTGGCAGAACGATTCTCGGACAATTTACTGCTACGCGGTGCGCAAAAACGCGGTACCTGCTGACGGAAGAATGAGCAAGTACATAGAAGTGACAAAGCGCCTGAGGTTTTATAGAATTAAGAAATTACAACTGTCAGTCTGATAAAAATTAAAAAGAAAATTTGTTATAAATAAGTGGTGATGTATAATGATTCTGTCTCTAGTTTTTTTTTCATCAACGTGTCATATAAAATATAAATATTGTAATATTCTAATTTACACTCTTAATTGCATTATAAGTGAAAACTATATATTATGATTTTTTAAACGATTTTTTATTCATTGTGTGAATGCGCTATTATGAGATCAAACAAAAATTGTCTGACTAGTGTTACAAAAGTAGAAGTATGACGTAATGTCATTATCGTGGGATACCCGAAATAATTTTCTACGTGAACACGCAGCGAAGAATTAAACTTCCCCACGGCGAAAAAACAAAAGGCCATTTTCACGGTCAAAAGTGAGCGAATCGATGATTATGTCATTTGAGCGTTTTAGCAGATCATTTACCACGCAATAGTAAAAATCGATCAAGCACAATGCTCGACGACGCAAATAGAGAGGATAAAGAAAGATACGTAGACCTGTCAGGACGAGTAAGAATCGACAGGATTCCTTTTACGCTGATGATCGCCGTCTATATGAAGAATATATCTCTCTCTGGATGAGCCATATGAATTATTTCTACACCTCAGTGTCAAACCGACAGATTCCGTTCGAGACACTTTTTTGCTTTCCAATCCGTCTGATAGATGACAATATAAGAAACGAGAAAGAAAGAGAGAGAGAGAGAGAGAGAGAAAGAAAAAAGTGGTAAATACTTCGCCGTAAAATTCGATCTACCTCATCGTCGTTGAACGACATTGGGAAAACGCCGAGGTCGTTTGCCGGGAGTTACTCCCACGAGGTTCATTGTATGAGTCGTTCTCTTTTAAAGAGATGATGAGTTAACTTTTACTAAAAATACAGTGCGCTATATTAGATTATTCTTTTATAATTATTTTATTATCACGTGTCCTGGCGTTTTTTTTTTTTTTTTTTTTTTAAATCGATACAATTTAAAATTCTTTTTAATGCCTTTTCATACCACTGTTTCAAAATAAGAAGCGACTAGCCCAAGCAAAGTTAGACGAGCAGATTCTCCGAATGCCTAATCTTACAATTAGTTTAGCGATAATCGCCGATGTCAACTACATTTTCGCGGCGTCAAGACGGAATATCATCGTAGATAAAGATGATAAGACGAACCGTTAGAGAAGCAAATTAAGGCTCGTCGACTTCCATCGTTCTCGATCTCGAAACACGATATCGTGCAGGTCAGTGGCGTGAGACTCTACCTCCGATAAGATTTGACGTCCAAACAGCAAATATGTAGTGTAACCGAGAACCGCGGATTTATTTTTGCCACGAGATAGCCACGGGGTCAAAGGTGTTCATTAACCAGCGCGTTGGATTACACGCCATTGCCTTTTTCGTGTGAGACTTCCCACTGGCAACGAGAAAGCGCGATATATCCGGAAGTTTCGCTTTCCACCGTTTGATTTCCTTGAATTTCCTTCACAAGATACAATCGGAAAAGTAAACTTCTTTCACGCATAAAAATCAGTAGAGATATATTCTATTCTATATCTTTTATCTCATTAGAAATAAATCGAAATTCTACGCCAATAAATCCTAGTAAAATGCATGTAAGAAATTGACAACAAGTATTAAGTTTATCGAATTAGAATACACAAAGATAGAAAGTTAACATATACAATTGATGGAATATTTATATTATTACGCTTTTCAATTTGTAAAAAAAAATGCTAAACGCTTTAAATGGTAAAAGAGAAAACGTAATTGCGTCTTATAAAAAATTAGCGAGGAAAAACAGAAAACTTTTACTGAGCGAACAGAGAAACTCGCCAACGAGATTATAAAGTAGCATGAATCATATGTAATCATATGCTAGATGTTAATCGATTGTGGGAGCTAAGATTGGTCATCGACAAACAAGAATGACGCAAACAAAGTATTATCTGGCCTCGATGTAACGTGGTGATATTAACGAGCAGGTTGGAAATAACAAGAGACTCGTCCGATCGACGCATCTGAAAAACACGTGTTATCAGACTAACAAATCGACATAATCTCGTGGACTTTATTTGCCCATTAATCAATAACGCGAAACACTCATTAACTGAATCTTATGTACGTGTATAAAAAAAAATATATACAGAACGCGTTCCAGAATCATCATTAGATCGTTCCAGATTAATCTTATGTTAAATTTTAAACTTCCACGTGTGATTCTTTCTCTCTGATGGTAATATTCTACAAAACGTAAAGATATTTTTCAATAGAAAAAAAAACCCCATTACATTGCAAAATAAAATTGTAATAAAAAGCTACGAACGAGATTGAAGAATCAAGGTGCTTTCGATACCCCTTGTGATGCGAATCGGAAAAATTGTCGAGTAACGTCGGGATAAGATAAAGGTATATCACGGATACGAAAGAATAGGGTTTTTTTAGACGCGTAAAATACTAGAGATTGTGTACCTGCAACAGGGTAAAAGACCGATGTAAGACGGCGCCGGCAGCATCGCGTCACATTAATTCTTGCATCCCTCCAAGGGAAGAGGGATTCCGCGACCCATGAAAGGAGAATAACAATGTCAAATTCCTGCGATTCACTCGAGCGCAAGAAGCTTGCATTACCTCACGAGCTCGTGTCTACCGCGAAGAGTGTCTCCCGGGCGATGATATATACCTCCGACGACCTCCGATATGAAATCGCCCGAACCCCCGCATTTCTCGTATGCATAATCGCGCGCTATTCATTATCCGCGACAGCAATCGGGTCGAAATGTTAATCGGATCGTTTCTTCTGCGGATTCGAATATGGGCGGAGAGAGCAATTTCGATTTATGTAAAAAGCATTCATGTTTTTCGCACAGGATTCGTATTATGCAAGAAATTTGTCGGATATTCTGATTGGCCATCCGAAGGAGAACATTTGGCAATTGTATCAATTTTATAAAGGAACACTTATCGTATCGAAACAGCTTTCTACTATTATCCGTTATTTGGTTTTTAATAACTCTTGTATTCATTTTGTACACTCATAAAAATAATAAACTTAAAACACAACTCAAAGAGCGAATAATTGAATTTGCAAAAGTAAAATTTTCCAAAACAGCCGCATATAACGCGCTCGCGCGAGAGAATGAAAATATATAACAGCTATAAAATATAATTAAATTTGGAATGGCTCAACAATTACAAGCAATATCGAACGTTTTATTAGTCAAAAATATTTCAACGGGAAAACGTCCGCTCATTGAGAGACAAAGCAATCCTATTTGGGGCGCAATTTGAGAGATCACGCTCTCATGCTGTCTCCATCTCTCTCGCATTTGGTCCACAGTAGCAGCAGATGTTTTTGACGAGAGTTCCACGCTCTATATTCTCCTTTATCCACTGGCCCTTGAACTTCTACAAGCGGCTGCTGTTTAACCACACTGGTGGCGCAACTTTTATACCACCTGCCGAGAGACATTGCCTTGGATTTTCGATCTCATTGAACCGCTTGAGAAACTTAGCCGGAACAAAGGAGTTGTGGACGGAATAAAACAGGCAATAAATACAGAAGAATAAGTTTCAACAATGCGTGTAATATTAAATTACTGGCATTGTTAAGATATTAATTCCGACTGTTTTAACAGGTAATTGTCAACAATTTAATGCTCGCGCATAATAGTAAGTAAAACGGCCTTCGCGTGATTATTTGCAAGTTACATATATAAATTCCTTTATAAGATAAATTCTATAAAATTATATAATACTTACGTTAATTTAAATTAACGTAAGTATTATAAATTAAATTGTATAGACATTACGCATTTATGCGTAAATATCTAACGTGTAATTTTATTTCACATTATCATTTAATGTAAATTCTTATAAGTAGAACGTATACGTTGCATTTTTAAAATTGAAACAATTATCACGCTACATCGTTTGAATAAATCGCGATCAAATAACCGCGAAAATATGGTAATGAGATAAATTCAAAGTCACTTTTCTTTCGATAATCGATCGGAAATCGTCAACGCTTTTTGTATTCCGTTCCGCAAGCATAACTCAACTTTTTGCGTTTCTTGTAGAGAAATCGTTATCCTTCACATTCGCGTGGATGAAAGCTGATGTGTTATATCGCGAGAAAGGAAGTTACGCGGCATGCAATACCGTGAATTGCGGGAGAGCAGATCGAAAATAATGAGTATCATAATACGCCGTACCCGACTGTTGGCCTTTCGCGTGCCTATTCGTTTACATGCAAAGAAGGATAATATCGAGCAGAACAAAAACCAATTCCCGCTCTAAGGTATTAAATTGGATATGCTGATAGATACGAAACACCGCTCGTACAAATAATAATATACCCGATAATTAAATAGATTATTTTTGACGTGATATGATTAATATTAAGAATATACTTAAATTCACCGGAATATAATGACAAATCGTTTTCTCGTTGCTGTCACGCTGACGCAGCAATTAATCCCTTCAATCTCCCGAAACCAGAAATCGTGCTGATTTACTGTTATTCCTTCTACAAAGATACGCTCGGATCGAAGGATCCGAGAATAAATTAGATCTGCCTCTACAACTCGAGAGAGTGGCCCGTCCTTCTGCGAGACGACGAGGAATTTGGACCGTTCGCCACCTGTCGATGCCGAAGCACGTGCCACCACCTGGACGGCCCGCCTCGTAGCTGCAGAAGTGCAGTTGATGCACCGGCTGCGTTCACTTAGCCGCCTTTAACAGGAACATACGTGGCGAAGCGCTGCACGTGGCCAACGAGCGTGCGTTTACACCTTATTGTTTCACATGATCGAGCATGATGGAACTTAGTATTACGTGAATGAATTTTTTACTTTTATTGATTATTAATATTTATACTACATAAATGAATATGCAGAAATATAAAAAGACTATAATATTAATCAGTCTAGTATCGGTCAACGAACAATTCGTATCAATTTTTATAGAATGATGTGGTTTTCTAATGTCTTTTTTTACACAAATGATATTAATATAATATCGATATGAAAATATTATTATATGTGAAAATCTATATTCTCTTCTTCTCTTCTTCACAAATTTGACACGTATAGTAAAATAATGTTAAATTTATATGTATATATGCGTATATAAACATTAAAAATTGACTAATATTATAAAAGGAAAGAAATATAAATTTTAGTTGCTCCTATTATGACTACTTATTGTTTTACATCGCGGGACGAGACTATATTTGTTCCAAGTCGGTCAGCCATAACGATATCGTTGAGAAGTCTGATTATCATAATTCTATTTTCTCTGAAGCGGATGAGTCAGCTAAGAAGTAGGATGAGAAATGATGGACGAAGGAGGTTATCGCCGTAATCGAAGCGATCCGCAGAAGATTGGCTAAGATCATCATGCTTGCATCCAACGACCCTGACGAGAAGACGAAGTTTAACGCGTGGATAGTCAGGCGGTTTCGTCAAGCGTGAAGTTGCGACTTCGGCTCGTACACTTCGTACTTTGTAGCTGCCGAACTTTAGAAACTTTGCATAATCACGAGAGGGGCGTGGTTACTGTGCTTTTAACCGAACATCATGTAATATTGAATGAAAAACATGATTCTACGTGATGTTATGCAATCGGATAAACACATTTATGAATTGTACCGTGCAAATGAAGAGTTAAGTAAAGTGTTGTAAAAAGTCTCAGAAAAGTCTCTTCTAAATCAAACTCGTTCTGAATAATATTTTCGATAAAAAATATTGTAGATATGACAAATATACAACATTCACGAGATAATTTCTCCCTAATTTACAATAACTGTAAAGAACATTATTTACAATTATTATAAATAATATTCTGTACAGTTATTGTATATTTATATTATTCACAAATTATATATTTATATTATATATTATTATGTGTAATTATATTTTCTTATTTTGAAAATTATATAAATATTAAAATTGTTCAACAAGTTCATGTAACGACTGTAAGTAAAATTTTGATTGAGTGTAATATTTACGATTCATACATGAAACTGAGCCGCTTTATGCTCGTGAGAACGAAAAAAAAAAAGAAAGAAATCGTGCTCGTTGTGAACCGAAACGTGACGCGTATATATATATTCATGTCGATAAATACAAAGTTTCATCCTAGTTACATAACAACACGAGTCTTTAATAAGTCGACGTGTGTAAAGTTGTAGATACACATTAACGTAGAAGCGACGAGGCGTATAAGCAGGTCAGAGACTGGCGCCACGACGGTATTATCCAATGAAGCGGACAAATTATTCTATATAAGATAATCGCTTCTGCTGCACCGACTCTTCCTCCTTTTCTCATCCGGTCCACACGGTTCGTCAATGAGCCGTGATCTCTTCTAGGAAAACGTTTCTCGCCGTTTGCGTTACTTGTTGCATATCGACACTTCAATCGACTATAAAACTACCGCTCATCGATAACGTACCAAACATGTTACGCAATCAAATATATACCAAAATTCATAAAGTATATATATATATATATACCTATATATGAGCAACTACGCTACAGCAGCATAGAGGCAGTGACATTTTGATCGATGTACGGCGAAAACATTAACGTTATGGAATAAATAAAATAGAATATCATATGAGAGTATCGCACATATATAGTAGGATATTATAATATTTTTGATGATGATATTAAAGTTGCAAATTATAGTGGTAATTTTCATTTTTATTTCTTATAAAAAATGAATATCTCAATGTCTTTAATATTTTTAATTTATTTTCTTCTTTAATAATTCTTTTTTTTCTCATTATATACCGAGTTTCTGTTGTTTGTTATATAATTTTATTTTAATATAAAAAATTATTTAAAAGTTAATTGTAGATTTTATCTTGCATATATATATATAGGAGTTTAAATAGTTTTATATATGAAATCACAAAGTGCTCCTGGGAACACACGAGACCTTAAAATATCGACCGATAACGAAGCACACATGAAAGAGAAGCATAGGGGCTCTATCGTCTTTATAAACTAGACGAACTATAGAACGAGAACTTCCTATGGTCGATGTCATAGACCTGTTTGCATGGACGAACCGCCTGTGATCTTTGATGGCGCTCTTGAAACGCTCTTGTTATCTCTGTTCTCGTTATCTCTTACTACTTTTCAACGCGAACGTATTCCGTACGTATTATCTGGGAAACTACCTCAAGAAAAGAAAAAAAAAAAAAAAAAAAAAAACGTTAACGCTCTTTGAATGCACCGTCGATGGTTCTTGAAAGCATAACAGGTACCATAACTAGTTCTCGCACGGACTATCTTAATTAAGTGCATTTATCACTCTAATCTCTAGTTGCACGGTCGAGAAGTGTTTAGATTATCTCCTTGGAGAATTATGAATTTGGACCTCTAATTAAGAGAGAAACTACCAATCTGTTGCGCTGCATAACATTTGTCTGTCGGCGCGTGGAAACATCTTAATCGTGTAAATATATTCACATGCACTTCATAACATTATCACACTTGATAATATTATAAAAAAAAAAAAAAAAGGGGGAAAAATAAACTTTTTCTGTCAAAAGATTTTGGCTAAATATATATTGAATAACGTAATAAGTTTTCTCTCATTAAAGAACGTAAAATTTGCTAAATGTATATTACAATATGTTCGCGATGACAAATGAAATAAATAAATTTGCCTCGCATTCCTCGCGATCTTGTGCAAATTTGTATATGTATATATCAAAGCCAATCAAAACACAGTTAGCCTGTATCGCGCATCGGAAAACTACGCAGTTAAGCGCGATTTATCTGTCCGCTCCGTATAATCGCGCACTCGTGGATCCATTCGTGATATATTCGACCAACGGAATTCAGTAATATCACCGGCGGCGATAATTAATGCGCGTACCACGCTCTACGCACATATTTTCCGCAAGGCTGGAAATCGTAGCGTTAATGCGCGAGCGCGTCGGATTGAGCGGCGCGTGTTTCCGGGAAAGTCCGCTCTCCCGCATATATATACAAGGTGTAACAGAATGACTTAAACAGAATGACATGCAATTGATTAATGAATTATTTGATAGAATTGTGATTAATTCTTGATAAACATGTAATATTAATAATTAATAATTATTAAAATTATTATACAGAGAATTATATATAATATTATAATATATATTATAATATGTATATATATATATATATATATATTAAATGTATATGTAATGTTATATATAATGTTGCATGATACTATATAAATATTATTAAATATCAATCATTAGAAATGTGAAAAACTTGTCGAACTAAGCTTTAAAGGTGAGAAAACAGTGATTTAAAAAACTATGAGAGATCTTTTTTTGAAATATCACACACGCATTCCGGAACACCCTGTGTATACAGGCAAACGCTTAAGCGCACGACTAATGCATCGCGATTTTATCGGTGTAATCGACCGTAATGCGTACGGATCTCCGCGACGCGTAACATTCCCTCCTCCCCTCTCCGTCTCTCACACTCCTCTGCGGTGGTGGTGATAATGAAACGACGATTAATAACCGCGGCGGAGACAGTCTATGATTATGTGGAAAACAGGTCGCACGGTACGCGTTTACTTTGATCGCGATGAAACATTTTACGGGTGTTACTCATGCACCGGATGAATTTGCAACACAGTCGGCATTAGCAAATTTTGAAACGCATATGCATTGCAATAATCCAGAATAAATGGCTTAACGCATTGACCGACATGGTATAATCCGTATATGTATCCGTTTCATTATTATTCTGTTACAGTTACAATCAGGGTGTCAATAAGTCTATCCTGAACTGCACGCATCGCTCTTTCATAAAGCAAAAAGTTTTGCATAAAAATGAATTTAATTAACGATAAACATATCGATTATATATTCTCAATTCAAACATAATTTAATTCTAAGCAAAATTTTTAACATTGTGAAGAGAAATTAAAGTGTGAGTAGATAAAAATAAAAAGTTCAATAAAACTGTAAAAGCGTTGCTGTCTTGACGTAGAAAGTGTAGGAAATTATCATTTTTCACGAAATAAGTTTCTATCAAAATTGAAAATTTTTCTGTTCTTTAGAGCGTAACATATTCACCATCTGTGGTTCCATCATCCTATTCCGTAATTTTAAAGTTGATCGAATATTCTTGATAGTTATATATATCTTACAAAAATTAAGTATATATGAAGGTATGGTAAAGAGATGAAGGGACGTCGTCATTCGTACTGTCTTCACAAACGGTTTCCAAATTCGGATACGATCTCTCGAGGATCTTGGCAATTCAAAGCCGGACAGGGGCACCCGCTCTATCCGAGAAAGATCGAAGATCGAGGAAGGTTCGAGGGAACCGATTTACGTAATTTCTATGGAGGATAGCGAAGGACCCTCCGGAGAAGTTATGGCGTCTCTTTGCATACGAGAACGAGGGATCCATCTTAATCGAAATCCGGTGGTATAGGTCGTTCATGTGCGTTGCGCAGGCTGCATTCAGAGACGGCACTTTTCGTGTCGCGAATTGCATTTTTCACGCCCTTTTCCTGTCTGCGTAATAGCCAACGGAGCTAATTACAGCATCACATAATTAACTTTAACAGTATATGATAATTCAACGTGTACATTAAATGTGACACAAAAAGATTCTCACATCCGTTCGTCGTTAAATGATTCACTATGAAAAATGTCGAGATGGAATAGCTTCATAACAAAGGTAAAAAATATAAACTTACCTAATGAAAAATTTACTACATTTTTATATTAAAGATAATTTGTTTGAATCAGTAACATTGTCATTCTTGATAGAATTAATCTAACTAATTTTTTTCTCTATAGTAATTATGTACATAAAAGTTATAATTCACCTTTGGGAAGAGAGGAGGTTACATCCTACTCTCTAGATTAAACAATATATCTTTATACGATGATATATCAATGTCTTCTTGTTCACATAACTTTTTTAAAAAATTGATATATGCGCCGCGTATATCCTTATTATATTTTTCAAATTGAAATATGAATCACATTTATTACATGCATGATAAAGTAGAAAATATCACTTTTCAAGGAACAATAACATGTGTACATATTTGCATCTTTTGTAATGTAATAAAATTAGCATCTCTTTTTTATAGTACAATAAAAGATAAGAATAAATTTGTCCTGTATAAATCAAAAAACTGTTTCTGAAAAGATAAAAATTTAACTTAATAACGTCGCGTTTGTTTCAAGAATAATTTTGTCTAATATATATATATATTAGACAAAATTATTCTTATATATATATATACATTTTTTAAATTTCATACAAGCCACATAGAAGATGGACGACAAAATAAATCTTAATCCACCTCCTCTTTCTTAATTTACCACCTCGACTAGGAGCGGCAGTCCAGTTTCAAAGACGAAAAAAAGGAGCCGTTGCAACATTTCACCTTTGATTATGCCTCGAGTCAACGAACGCGATTATGACAAAGATGATTATAACGAGACATTTTTAAAATACGCAGGTTTTTTGATGTAATACATCATTTAATAACACAATTTTTTGCTCCAGTATAAAAGTTTATCTTCATTCATTATAAAAGATTTATTATGACATTTATTAGAAAAGTGATAATTTCAATATTATAGAATTATGTATATTGAAGATATTTTCAAACCTTATAAACTTAAAAGAATTGTATTCATTATTTAAAATCCAATTAAAAAGATTAATGATGTCATAATATAACCATATTATTAAAGTTACGCAATTTTTTTAAATTTTTGTTGGAAATATTCGTAACTAAAATCATGGCAGTCAAAAATCAAGCACAATGCTTCGATAAGAGAGTATAGGAAGTTAATCATTCTCTCTTTACGATACATTTAATTGTAAATAAAACCTTTATATTCACGAACATAACATATTATTAATCAAGAGAGAATCGCATAATATAAATTTTCCATTATTACTTTAGTGGCTGCGCGAAAACGAGACGACGCGGTAAAAAAAAAAAAAAAAAAAAAAAACGACAAAGAGCGAATAGAAGGTGCAAGAGCATATCGCGAGATATCGCCGGTGTGAAAAAAAGGGGGGGGAGGGCACGGGGGACGAAAAAAGGGGAAAGAAAAAAGGATAAGGAAGGGGGAAGGATGGCGGCGACGAAATAACGTGTAAAAAGGACAGCGCGGCGCAACTCGAGGAGAGAAAACATTAAAGCGCGAGAATGAAAGAAGTCTTTTGTGTTTCCCAGGTGAGCGTTATAAATGAGCTCTCGAGGGGAGGCGGCTGCCAGAGGGGGTTGCCCAGAAGGACGAAGAGGACAGAAGGGCGAGCAGGACATCACAGCCACACCTATGCCACCAAAAGTCGAAGATGAGACCACCATCGCGATGAAGATCGGAATCTACTTCGCGAACGAAATGCCTCTCAGCGAGGAGCAAGATACGAATAAATAAAATGCTGCGCTAAGAAAATCCTGATTAAAAAGCTTTAGAAAACTTATTATTAGCAAATAACGGCTGTCATTTAATTTATTTACCATATTATATTAATTAGATTTATCGAATCCACTGCGACAGTTTTAATGGATAAGAATTTTAAAGAAATAAAAAGCATCGACAAAATTTCTCTTTAAAGTGCAATACTTTCTTTTGAGATTCCAGATTGATATTATCGTAATCGATACTTTGAACGCGAATCTAAATACATACATTGATTTGAATGGTACTTTAATCGTTCAGGCGTGGAATAAAAGATCGCGGAATAAAAATGGCAATTGGTCACACGTCTCGTTCCAAAGCGACTACAAATAAAGTTCTAATGGTAGCCGCCTATAATATATATACCTCACGCTTCTGTCAGTGGATACAGGTGGCTCTTTTATAGAGATAATCGTCAACCTGGTGGTCCATCTACTGAAGCTATGCCTCTTCGCCAACCTCCAAATTGCTACCGCGGCTCATTATATTCGCGTCAGCGCGGTAGTCCGACTCGCATCTCGTGCAGCCGTGCGTGAACGACGCAGCTAGAGGTGGCTAGTCCCTCTCGATCTCTCTTGGCTTTTTATTTCGCCGGTTCCTCAGTTTCGTGTCTACTTCGCTCATTGTGACGGGTCGACCGGTTCTCGCTCGTCGCATAGCTCGCAGAATAATTCAATAGCATCCGCTAATACCGCGACTCGGATAATCGACTTGCTACCTGCCTTTCAATTTAGATATCGTGTGATAGGCGTTGCATCTTTATGGACTATCATCTGGCTTAGAATTCCGACAATAAATATGATTATTGAGTTATTGTATTTCTCCTCAATGCTATTATACATAGTATTAAAAATTGTATAAAAAAAAAATTATAAACTCGTAGGAGAAAATATTATAATAACATCGTATAGTAAAATGAATATGTAAATTATTTAAGCGCAAAATTATTGCATATAAACTAAAATTGCATCGTTTGTAGATTAAAAATAATAGCAAGGAGTATATACATATTACGGGTAACTACAATTGATTGATTAATTCATCTTATGGTAATGATGCTTACAACACGTAAACAACATCGTCAGATATATACAATTCCCCGACACCTGCAGCTTTTAATCAAGAGATTAGCATGGTAATAGCTAAATTCCAACGTACGGATTTCATCAATCTCCATTTTGATCGTATGCAATCATGATATCGCCGAAGGTGTCTCGGATCTCCTTTTCACACAAGGATAACGAAAACGAGGGACCAGATTCGTGCCTGGTGGTCACGAGCGTGTTCTAATCCAGGGACACGCCGAAAATAAAGCATATGTATACATGGGAGAGGAAGCCACACGGGTCTGACAATGAGCCAAATAAAGATGCGCGTTCACGCCCACGCGGAATTCCGCCTAATGCCGACCATAACGATTTTCGAAACGAGGCGCACGGAGGCGATGTCCTGGACGCGCGTTCGACAATCGGTTGATCCTGGTGCGCCGCGGGGCGCGCCACCGCCAGTTGATCCAGAACGAGCAGACCCACACAGAGAGATAACTATCGTCTCTCACGTGGACACCCAGAAATATCGCGCCTCGAGAGATCGACGCATTTCGAGCACCTGACCGTCGCGTGACTCACGTCTAAATCAGCCGATCTTCGCTCCGAGCGTCTTGCTACTCTCTCAATCACCGATCTCGTTTTTCGTATCCGATATTTCTGTAGTGATAATACTCGTACATGCTTAATTATTATCTTAATTATTGTCCTGTTTGCTAACGATTAGAAGATTTAAGCTTCACACAAGTTTAATGCGATCCAAATTTTTTCAGAATTTTTATGTTAATAAGATAAAATAATTAACTTGTTATAAATAAGACGTATTGTAATGTATTTAAATATTTCTTTAGATGTTATTGTCTCTTTTCTCTTAATATAAACTTTTATATTTAAAAATAATTAATAACTTATTTAATGAAGCACATTAATCACATATAGAATTAAAAAATTTAAAAGATATAATAACATGCAATACATACATATATATGTAGAATATATTAAGATATCAAATATGATATGTTTGAAAGTGTTTTTAATATTTTACATAAAAATATACAATATCAAAATAATTCGTTGTGTGTTTTAGTGATTGATATTAGTATTCAACAGATCTGCGCGCGAAATTTTTGACAATATTAAATTCCATGGCAATTATATGATAGTCTACTCGGAACGCACAAAAGTGTTCAAGACATATGTTTGGTACCGTATAATGTTTCAGGAACCTGACATTAGGGAGGATCACGCGACGTTCTTCAAGCGACGCAAAAGCAGCTGATAATATATATCCTGCGCACGAAAATTACTGTCAGTAAAAAATTGCAAAGGCTGTTTTTCGGACTGTTCTATACCCAGCTGTTTAGCCTCAGAATGTGCGCATTTATATTCCTCCTACAAAGTAAGGAAAACTGAAAACATGATGTCGAAAGCTACAAAAATAATGATCGGTTTCAATGTTACGTCAAGTCTTAAGCTAAATGTCATTATTTTAACCCTTACTCCGTACTGATGGGTCATTTTTTGTCTGTGATTTTTCTAACAACGTCAATTTCTCGAAAACAAATAATCATAAAATATAATATTTAAGTAAATTATTTTTCAAATTTATTATTTTAGTCTTGATTTAAAATGTTCAAAGAAGATATATACATTTTTTCAGATTTTTAAAGAGTGTTGCTAATTTTCCACAAACGCAAACGATTATGCTATACTGACAATAAGAATAAGTATGTGCCGGTAAGGAATATACAGCTCATATCGCGTCATGTCGCACGCGGCCTTCAAATCAAACGATTCGAGCGAGTCGTTGCGAGAAGCCTGCTCGCGAATCCTGCCCAGGGGGCGAAGCGGCATTAATGTCAGTAATTCGAGAATCGAGGTGCTCGCGTGCGCTCGTGTTGCACGTGTGTTGCAACGAGCTGCTGATTCCGGACTACCAACCGGTCGATTCTTCGCTCTCTTTCTCTCCCTAATTCTCTCTCGTCCCCCTCATTCCCGCTTATTCTTCTCTTTCGCAAGAAGGCGCGGTCGCGCTATCGTATACCTCCTGGAAACCCACCTAAACTAGAGAAGAAGGCCCGGGCCCGGGCCCAGACATCAGCTGGGCGCACATGCAAATTACAGTTCCAACCATGCGTCCATATGGTAGGTCCACCATTATCCGCACGATACTTCTCTCCGCCGTCTCGTAAACAGACGCATTGCGCATGCTTTCGCGTTCAATCAACCCGCCTATCGCATGCTGCTGTTTTTCCAAAAAAAACGGTCAATCGTTCAACGGCCGTCGGAATGTGTTATAACAGGGTTATCTTGCAACTCAAACATTCGTCATTATCTCAAAAATATGGCTCGAAAATCACCTCTAATAATGTTAAACTTTAATAACCGATTCTTTAGCGAGTCCGGAATTTCACAACAAAAGTACCGAAAACAATTATCAACTCTGTCAATTAGGGAGAAATTTTAAATTCTAATTTTATTAAATCACAATTTACTTGAAATATTTATTATTTAAAAAAACGTAATTTTATATAGTTTCAAAACTGTCAAAGCTTTGACAGTTTTGCTGATGAAAGATTTTCTGCACGAACGTAAAGTTCATATTATATTTCAAACTTAAAAGTAACAGATAAAACTTTGATCGCGTGCATTCAATAATGGCAATTGATAGCTCATCAAAACTTCAGCGAAATACATGTACAGCGAGAACAGAACAACGAAGCGAAATCGAAATGTCTATATTCCGCACGTAGCTTGTCCATCCCGGGCTAAGGATAGTTAGAGAACTGGCATGCCGAAACACGCGCTCACACACACACACACACACACACACACACACACACATACATAAAATGTGACGAGACTTGGAGACGTTTAAATGGCCCTGAATTCACCAGAGATTTCAAGTCTTGTGCCGCTGCGAGTTTCCACAGGCGAATGTCTTGTCTCGTAACAACGTCATCCATGTCGGAATCGTCGTTTCTCCGAGCACGGCTAAGAACGCTCCCCGAGACGTCTTTCGAAGCAGAGGGTAAGCGAAACAACGAAGCTACCCTTTCAGCGCACGCCGGAATGTCATCGCGCTCGACTCGCGGGAGGTCGCCGAGAAACAGGTGGATATCGTCGAGCTATTTCTTCCGGAATTTCCAGCGGTTTCGCGGATCTTACGTACCACCCCGACCCCTCACCCTCCCTCTTCGTCACTCGACATTTTCTTTGTCTTTGAACTCTCATCACGAACGATGTCTGCTATTGTGCGATATCACTGTCTTGTATTTTGTGCCACGGTTTTAATTAAATCAGCATGCCGTGAGGAATAAAATTGCACGGTATTAGAGCTGTAATAGAATATTATTTGAAATCTTTTTCTGCGATTAGATAATATAAAAAATTATTCTTTTCATAGGAAATAATTTTTTTAGCCATGGCACAAGTTTAAAAAATTTAATTTAAAAAATTCTTCTGTAAAAAAATATTTTATTTCTCATAATAAGAGAAAACTGGAAATATTCTTTGTAAATGCATTTTGATAGCCCCAGCTCTCCTTGCTTATTCTTGCTGCATAATAACTATGCCTCGAGTAACGCAATTTAAAGTCGGTATCACGGCGAGACGAGATCTTTGTGTTCCACAAACGTTTATGAAACACAAATCGCCGTTTGTTGCGCACATGGACCTATCTCGGCTTCTTGAGATAAATAGCAGATAGAAGATACGCCAGTGCCATCGTCCAAATTGTACGTATTCGGGATAATCTCGTAGCGGGGGAAAATGGGATCGGGTCCGGGACGGGCCGAATAAATGGATCTCGAAGGACGGCGCACCGCGTGGTGGGTTGCACGGGAGAGCAGTCTAGGAGGAAGATCGAATTAAACGATTCGTAAGGTCCTCCGGGACATCCGAGGGAGAAACGAAAGAGACAGTGACGCAGTAGAAGAGAACGAGACACGATCACCAGATGGGGGGGAAAAAAGGGAGAAGAGTCGGAAAGGAAAAGAGCCCGGCTTCTCTCTTATCGCTGGGAGAGGATCTCTCCTCTTTCACGAGGATATACCATGAATACACGTAAAAGCGGGAAAGCGTTTCGCGATCCGGATAGAGGGATTCGTCGAAGCGGGTGGAAGGGGGGAAAAAGGCGAATCCACGCGATGGTTGGTAGTCCATGGCGGCATGTAAATGCGCGGGAGATATTATTCATGAAAGAAATGCCAGACTCTCTCTTGGTGCAACGAGACGAAACGGGATTCCAGGGATGGGGGATTCGAAGCCGACGACGATGTCCCCGTCGTCGTCTACTTTGTCAGCCACCGTCGTCGAGATACGGATCGGTGTTAATATGCCTCGCTTTATGGGTCACATCAACCAAGCCGAGATGGCTGCCTCGAACTGCGGTCACGCAGCCTCGCGTCAAGGTTTGCGTGGAATTTCAAATAAAACAAAAGACCCGTCACGTCGTCACGTGCTGCTTCGCACATTATATCCACGCACACACCCGGCCGAGAAGCCGTCAACAGTATCCTCCTCAGGCGAGTAATATTCATAAGCGCTCCTCTTCCAGGAAGACAGCACATTCGGTAGACGTCTCTGTTTCTGTCCCCTCGGATCTACCGAGCCTATCTCGGGCCTCGAATCGATAGTTATACAACGGTATCGCCGTGTTATCAGCTGTTAGATGAATTACGATCGCATTCTGAAAACGACTTTTTTTACCCCACATACGTTTTGCATCCGAAATTGTTATGCTGCTCCGCCAACATCTTGGAACGTTCGGACGCGTTTAGATGGAAAAACAAGATATTTTTTGATTGAAATTAATATGCTTAATTATTCATAATAAAATTATTTTTGTATTTGTAATAAATATACATATAAATAAATAGTATTCCATATATTAATAGAGAAAGTAATCATTTATAAAAAAAGAAAACGTAATATAAAAATTATATCTGTAAAACGGTATAAATATTAATATATGTATTATTTAATAATACTATTAAAGAGGAAATATACTATATTAAGAAAAACTATTAGTTATGGAATTTGATGAATGATGATATAATTTGTAATATTTGGTATATTAATGTACATTCATGATATCATATATCGATACGATAATTAATCATGACTAGATAAAATACTTTGTCAATTAATTTATGAATATGATTAATCATGAAAAATATGCATTGAAACAATGATACAAAAGTTAACAGATAAGAATAGTAATTTGCATTTTTAAAATAATTCATTCGAACACTAACCATCGAAAAAATGAAACAGAACGAATAAAAATATAAAATAAGAACGATAGGACAAAAAAGGAGACGAAGAAGGGCAAAGAGGTGAAGCAAGGACGAGCTCGCACCGGAGAAGAGGGTAAGACGGTTTACATTTTTGTACGCGACACACCTTCTCCGCATCAATTCTCTTTCGGGTCGGCTTCTCCTGTGCATATTTTTTTTTTTTTCTTTCTTTTCTTTAAGAACCGTCCACACAACACGCATACAACGCGAACACGAATGTGCACGCGTGATGCCGAACGCGGGCGGGCGAATGCTCGCCTCCTCTGAATTACCGGCCATACGTATTCAAATGATCGGCCGTTTGCATTTTTATAAAGACGAGAGAGTGGAGGCAAGAGAGATCCGCGCCACCTTCCTCGCCCCCTTCGTACCCTCCTCTCACGAATCGCCTCTGATATCTTCCCGCTCGTTCCACTTTCTGTGGCCTTCTATGCCGCGTATCTATGCGTGTTTACGTAAATTCCCGCTTGTTTCTGTAACACGGTTATAAAGATAGAGTAAGAGAGAGAGAGAGAGAGAGAGAGAGAAATACGGAGAAAGATACTTGGAGCATGTCGAACTGAAAACCGCTGAGTTCGCGCGGGAGGCACGTAACCGGGCGCCGGATCCGACTTTGCGGTATTGTAGTACCGGATAGACTACAAATGAGCGGGCGGGGACGACGAGTATCTTGATCCCGAAGGATCAGCGGTTTTAAACGGGCCCGAAGTCGTACCCGCGGCCCTCATTTGCCTCGCAGCGAAGCCTGCTCGAGAAAATTGCGGCGTTAACAGTTTCAGATCCCGCAGCACTCCGTTCGCGTAAGCATTCGCACGTGGTTTAACGCCTCTCCGCGCAACCGCCGAGTTAGAAGAGAGATCGCGTCGCGTTTCGCGCGAACCATCATTTTTTTCATCGCACTAAATCGCACCGTCTCGAAAATATATACTTAAACTTTTAAATTCGCGATTATTAGCGAGATTCCTCGATCGTTTTAAGTTGAATTTCTCCTTATAAAAAAAATGTGCTATATTTTGTAAAACATTTATGTATCGTATACATGAGAATTTACATCTCTCCGGAATGAAAAAGATTTCTGCGAACTTCGTTTAAAAGGAAACAAGCCGCGCAATGTTGGGATAGAAATTTATTTTTAATAGACGTCGGAGTGTTTACTATTATGATTTGATTGCAATCCGATAGCCGTAAGCGATGTGAAACTAATTCAAAAAATAAAAACCACGCTTAGTATCGTTCACAGACATCAGGAAATGACTTTCATCCGCGACGCGATCCAGAGCAAGGTTTTAGTGGCGCCATGAAGATTTCAAATTTATATCCGTGAATCCGATCTGGGAACGCGATACGCGGCACCGAACGACCTTACCTTCTTTGATATCGCCGTATTAGAAATCTCCTTTCTCCATCGCCGTTGCACCCCTAGCTGCCCATATTCTTTTATGTATCTCGGCGCGTCGCGCCGAGATATATACATACATGTACGTCCGGACTGACTCGTCTCTTCTCCGGAAGCACCGAAAATCGGCTTTCCACAAGCAAACTAAGCTCGCATATTACAGCTAGCGAGGGAGTAGATCGTATCTCCCGGACGAATACTCGTCGATCTCCACGGCCCTTCCACCGGAACCTCTCCTGGTTGCTCTCCACCTCGTCTTCTTCTTCCTCTCCTCGCGTTCTTCCTTTCCTCTCATCTCTCTCTCTCTCTCTCTCTCTCTCTCTCTCTCTCTCTCTCTCTCTCTCTCTCTCTCTCTCTCTCTCTGCCGTTTCGAATTTATATCGGCGCTGTAGAACGCCTCCGGCCACAGGTCAGATTATACATTACCGAGCACGTGCCTGCACGCGACATGTTGCACGCGGTGAAGCCCGACCTCGAGAGACGGACGAGAGATGCGGAGGGAGAACCGGCGGCTCGTAGACGTTCTTCAACTTCAGAGAGATAGAGGGAACGAGAAAGAGTACGTATGTGTATGTGTGTGTATCGACCTTCCCTAAAAGACGCACATCTCACGAGACTTTCCGAGAAAGAGTAGCAATCGTATTCGGAAAACGAGACACACGCGACTCAAATGCTTCTCGAATTTTTTCACGATGACGCTTTCTGAGTTGTGTCAATATTGTTATTTAAAATGGGGCGATATGTGAAATTTCTTTAAAAACAACTTCCTTAAATTGTATATTGTAATAAAAATACGAATTAATTATTTTCTTTCTATATATTAAATTTACTATAAATCAGATTTAATCTAACATCTACTAGTGTTGATATATGAAACATATTCGTAAAGAGGACGTTAAATTGCTTTCTTTTTTTGTAAATGTACATTCTTCTTAACATATGTATCTTTATCTCTGAATAAAGTTTTCATAAAACTTTTTTACAAAACAGATTTGATTACCAAGAGTATCAAATCTATACCAATAAAATATATTGGAAAATAACTAAACGCACAGTCGAGAGAGACGCAGTTAACAAAATGTGTCACGTATGTAAATCAAATTGGTACACATATTATACTAACGCGACATTCTCGCATGAGTAAAACAGCTGCGCGAGGAAACGATTTATAATCAAATCGAAAAAGCCGCAAATCTGCGGCGTCATAAACAGTCTCAGTTCAATCGGTTGTCATCGATCGAAGCGCGATATTTCGCGGAATACAAATTTATTTGAGAATACAGAGCTCGTGAAGCAATTGTACGACGTGCGGCCATACGTTCAGAGAAAAATGATTCCGAAAATAGGAAATTTAGGACGAAAGGGTGGAGTCGAGCATTTCTTGATCGAGTTGCGGTCGAAGGCAATTTCAATTCTGATCGATCGGCTCCCAGCGGTGCAGGCAGACGTTGAATGTGAAGCGAAACGCCCTTGCAAAAAAAAAAAAAAAAAAAAAAAAAAGAGAGAAGAGGAGAAGACCAAAAGAGACGACGCTTTCCGAGCTGCCGAAAAATTCAATGCGAGAACGAACGAACGAGTGAGCGAACGATCGAACGAGCCTCCTGGCCGCAATTTCACGCGATCGAATCGGCCCGGATCAAATTAAAAACTAATCGTTTTCCCGCGCCCTGCTGGCACGCGCTTCACTTTCCGCGGCTTGAACCACGTGGGTGAGTGGAAAAAAGAAGAAAAAAAAAAAGCCGGCCGCGAACCATACAACAGACATATGAAAACACACGCGCGCATGTGTGATTGGTTTACACGAGTCAAAGCACAGGAGTCAAACGACCATCGACTAATCCTAAGAGGGTGATTTTCTACCACGTGGCGAACAAATTGTTTTCTCTCCTGCCCTAACCGGGTCTGCGCTTCTCGCCTGATCGAAATCCGATAAGGACATAAAGAACGATGAAAGCCGGAGACGCACGAGATGCCGATAATACCAAAAAATTCTACGCCAAATTATCTGCGCGAAAATTAATTTCGTGGTAGACCACCGGTGTTTCGTGTCTACCGATATATCTGCTTTGTAATGCACAGCGAGCTATCGCGAAAATTTCACAGTGAAAAGAGAATTTTCGAGGCTATTTAAGGGGAGAATTCGGTCTAGAGGCTTGATTTTTATGCTATTTTTGCAAATTTTTTATAAGGAACGAATAAGATCAATTAAAATAAAAGTTTTTCCTATTTGTTGAGGAATTTTTTGAAATTCTACAGCCCTTTAAAGACGAAAAAAATAGCCGAAAAATTAAGACTTATTTTCAAAGTGACGCCGTTTTGTTATTTTTGCATATTTTTTAAAAATCCTACTTTTGATTTTTTTAAAATCCTAAACGGCCCCAATGGTGTGCACCATGCAATTACTTTTTTTTTTAGAAGAACTGCTATATGCAGCTTAATTCTTGGAACTTTTCAATAAAAAAATTTTAAAAGATACTTAAAAAGTTGCTTAACAAATAGAAAAAACTTTTATTTTAATTGATCTTATCCGTCCTTTATAAAAAATTTGCAAAAAAAAAGCCTAAAAATCAGGCCTCTAGACCAAATTCCTCCCTTAATAATCTAACTAAATATCTCTAAGTAAAAGCAACAAGAATGTTTAAAGATATTGTATATCAATCTTTTTTCATCATATATTTTTTTCACATACAATAAAATTATATTATACCGATAATACATAAAAAGTTCGATAATACATTTCTCTCTCTTAATAGGTTCATGTGCAATAATACTGAAATGGTCCCGCATGCGTCGGGGTACGTGAGACGCGATTTCATCGCATCAAGCCGCATCGATGAATGCATGCAATGAGCGAGCGAGTATGCACGCGTGCACGCATTCGCACAACGTCATGCCATGTGCCTGTTGCGGTCGGTTAATTACGACAATCGGTATCGTATGTACGCGGGCTTGTATGCGCGAGGTTCAGGTGAGAGGAAGACAGACGGTGGACAGAAGGACAGAAGAACGCGAGTGGAATGCATTTCCAACGTGCGATTCTACGCCGTCGGAAAATCCGATCGAATCGCAAACGAAGTCAATTTAACCGCATTCATTTAATTAATCTCATTCGAACGGGCAAACACGGATGCTGTTTAAACGACTATCGTCGCTCACGTTTAATTAGCGCGATACAAATGAAATAATTACTTGAGTTTCTTGTCCAACACATTCCCTGGCGATAACTCAAGCCGTTTTAAATCACCGATTCAAATCTCAAATTTCACGAAAGAATACAAGACAGATTTGTGAGTTTCATAAATATATTGAAATTATATTGTTTTATTTATAAATAACAAATATTTTATAATTTATATTTTTACATTCTTCTAAGAAGATTTTAATCCTACTTCATTTAAAGATAAAATTATATCGCATGTTCCTAAAATAAAAAAAAATAAGCAAATTTATAAAAATTTTATTGTTGAATTTCAAGATATTTTCTTCGTTCCTAAAATATCTCGAATAATCGCAGAATCAGATTCAACAAACACATATCAAAGATATCTGTGTTTCCACCTGTCGGCGAATAAATGCGCCCATTGTTACGGACTTAGTTCCTAACACATCAACAATAATCTGAGCTAAAAAAAAATTATATATTATTGTTGATTCGCATAACACTAGTTCCAATGGAAAAATATGTTCTCACAATTCTATTTTATAGCAATGTTTATCTTCGCCATTTTTACTTACATATTAAATAATTCTATTTTGAAATATTTTAACATGCTTCATTAACAGTAAGTAACATAAGACATATAATATTACCGATAAAAATTAATCAATATTGGTTAATGTTCACTTTATAAAAATAACGACTTAATTTTTATAAAAATAATTCTCATATATTTAATTTCCTTTCGCGGATTTACCCTTCTATCGATCATGCAAATTCGAGATATCATGACGGAACGATGAAAGGCGATCTCCCTCGAACATAATGATTCGCTAGAAACGCGGAGCTACGGACGAACGGGATCACGGGGGACAGTCAGTCGGCGAAGTACGATAATGCGTGGGTCGGCGGAACGGAAAGATGGTAGGAAGAGAGAGAAGTAGCAGACAGGAAGCAGCTGGACTTCGAAGTCGCGTGCCACGCAGGAAACACAAGCCGCTTCTGCAAGCCAAGAGAGAAAGAGAGGGAGACAAATGGAGGGAGAAAAAGAATCTCTCTACTCGCGGCTCGCAGGCTGCGCCGTTGCTTTGCCGACAATCGTATGAGGAGAGGAAAGGATCGAGTGGCTCGAGAGAAGAGAGAGAGAGAGAAACTCAAGTCTAAGAGGGCTTTTATTACCGGGAGGACATCCTGACACGTGCTCCGAGCATATCGTCGTTAAACGTTTGCCAACGGGACCCTTAATGGCACGCGACGACATCCTTCCAGGTGGGGCCGTCGCAGACGCCACGTCGTGGATATACGACGTATGTACACGCAGGATGTGCGCACAAACGTATGTGTAAATACAGCTTTATACAGTCGATACAGTGAGAAAGTTTGATTTATATAACAGTATGCATTGTACGTGTTGGATATTTTATTAATATTCGTGTATTCACGATCGTATAAAACATAATAATATGCAATTATTATCCAAAATTGCATTATATATAACATATGGATAATTATGATAAACTAAATTTTGACCGTTCTAAATTATCTGCAACTTGCATATATTCTTTTTATATTTATAAATATAATACGAAACAATTTTTTCGTCACCTAAGGTTGGTTATGTGCTCGGATAAAATTGTTTTTGCAATTTTATATAAACAAAATATTTTACCCGCTATTTGAGATAAAATCGTTCGGTATTACACTCATGTTGCATCTCTCAAAGTGAGGGAAAAATAATACGGATATCAATCAACGAAATAAGGCGCGTTGCAAAAACTCACGATATTGAATTTAACGGGTGTCTAATCAGCCAAATGGAAAAATCTTCCGGCAGAAACACCACGTATCGACCCTCGCTTACAGTTGATTTGCGATCAAATTATTGAATGCAATGAAGTAGTAAGAGCGAGAAGAGTGGTGAGCTCTCACCACCACTGATCCTCAAGCCCCCTTCTCCCTCTTCCATCTCTCGCTCTTGCGGAAGAAGAAAAGGAAAGAGGAGGAAAGAGGAAGCGGGAGCACGTGTTCGGATGGCTATCCGATGAAATAAGAGACCGGAAGCATCTGAGAGAGGGGGGGGGGGAGCAGGGGGGAACGGGAAGCCGCATTATTTGTTCGGGCGCTTTATTCGATGGAGCTGGACTCCCCAAGTTTCACTCGTCTATGGGGTGACTCGGGCGAAACGAGCGCGCAATCTGCTAACTTGACAAGACGCGATACTACCGACCTCGTTTCTCACCTCAGCGAGAAACGAAGGCACATGTACTTTTTCGCACACTCTTTCCCTTCCATTCTCGCATTTGCTCGATTACCTCGTCACGAATCGAGAAAGGTTATTCGATAAGTCTTTAGATTATTACACTTTTAGAACGATAAAAGACGCAAGCAATGTTTTATATATACGCAACATGCATTCCCCTTCTGTGTACTGACATTTAATAATATTATCGTTATATGAAAAAAACAGAATAAATATTATATTATATTTGTAGATGTACATTATATTTCCACGATTTGTATTTTTCAGATTGATCTAGTTCAAAATTAACGAAACCAAATTTGCTTACAATATTGAGATATTCTCGCAAATATACGCTAAACATATGTTAAATATTATATTATGG
Source organism: Anoplolepis gracilipes (assembly GCF_047496725.1). Classification (NCBI taxonomy): domain Eukaryota; kingdom Metazoa; phylum Arthropoda; class Insecta; order Hymenoptera; family Formicidae; genus Anoplolepis; species Anoplolepis gracilipes. The sequence continues at coordinate 5,712,715 of NC_132974.1, forward strand.
AAAATATATTCCGATCTCAAAAGTGTCAATTAAATATATAATATACCGTAAATTTCCATTTTATTTTTGATCCTTTTAATATTTTTAATATTTGATACTTTTATTATATTTTTTTTATTCGATACTTTTTATATAATATTTTTATTCGCTTTTTCTAGCGTTGGATTCGCACAATTTGCACGGCAAAATTCGCAGCAACACGCGTCTTTGCGCATTATGCCGGACCATGAAGAGAAGGGCGTATTCTCCTTCTGCTCGCGATCTACCAGGACAGACGTCCTTGCACAGAAGGTTTTTCTAGTTTCCGCTCGTAAATGCTAAGTGCAGACTTCGCTATCCTTTGCTCAGAACTAAAACGAGAAGAACAGCTGGCGTCAGTGCCAAACAGAAAGCAGGTTGCGTATAGCTGAACCACAGTACTTCTACTCTTTCCCTCTAACCACCGCGTTTTTCTCCCGCCTGTCTAACCTCCTCCCCGTGCTCCCCTATCGCCATTTTCCTCCGCGTACTTCCAACCACCCCCGTATCTTGTTACCGACAAGCACAAGCCCACCTGGACTCGTAAGGGTTACGAGCAGCAGCCACTCGTTTCATATACCCATAGGCAAAAACTTGTATAAAAACCAGTGTTGCTCGTAACAGTCACAATGTCTGATCGAAGGAGATTTAAGCGAGCTAAAAAAAAACAACAATGGCTTTCAAACACAAATCATTTTGATATGTAAAAAGTTTGTTCTCATTAGAATAACATCGAAAAAATATAATAGATATATTAAGAGATTAAAAGAGATTAAGAGAGATATATTTTAAAGATATATTAAAAGCGCTTCAACTGGTTTAAATATATAATAATTATATTTGTTGGCGTGAAATAATGGAATTCTGGTATAAATATTTTATTAATATTTTACACTATCTTTTCAGTTACTTTTTTAAATTTAGGCTGATATGCAATTACATGAAACTCTAGTGATGTACGATAAAATAAAAATTTTTAAATAAATAATAAATTGAAAATAAATTTTCAATTTATTATTTTATTATATGTGATGGAAGAAGGAGAAGACTCACTTCCACATAAACAGTTTTATCGAATGTGTCCATTTTGCTGTCTATCCACTACCAAATTCACAAGCAAAGATAACAAGCAAATAAATCGGATATTCGATCGGTACACATATTGGCAAAAATATAAAAATATGAAAGACATTCTTGTCTGAGTTTCTATTTTATTTCAGTCGACAGGATACACAATATAGTCTCATTTTGTCGTCTTCGAGCTGTAATAATTTACTTGTATTGATTTTTTCCGTCTCTCTCTTAAAAAGTTATGTTCTGGTATTGCCATTATTTTGATATTTCAAATACCATTGAAGAGTTTAAAATAGATCAAAACGTTTACTACTTTCTTTTATTATTAATTATAATCTTATATTAAATTAAATTTTTAGCCATATAATATATATTTATTTACGCATCTCCACAAAAATCTCTAAACTCTTTATTTTTATTCCTGATTTTATAACACATCTAGCTTCCCTCTTATTCGCACTAACAACATTAAAATCCATTAATTTCTCTTTTTTTATTTTTAGTTATATCCACTACTGTTGAATGTACAAAATTAACGGTTAACTTTATTAGCAAAAAAGCTTGTCGTTAAATTTCGCATTTTCCGTAAACGAAGGCATAAAAAGGCGACAAAAAGCGATATGCAGTATGATTCTCGACGACATCCAGCCAACGAAACGTACGCGGCGGGACTATGAGAAAAAGGAGTAAATTCGCATCGATATTCCGATACACTCCGGCTATCGTCCGTCAGTTGGAAATTTACGACGACAGTGTCGTGACTGACCGTCGCGTGGAAACGAGCGAAATTCGCGGCGTGCAGAGAGGAGACGTTGCCAACCGCCGACGGTGTACGCCCAATACACTATGGAGTTGTACCTCGCGTCCTCGCGTGGCGTGCAGCAAAGATAAAAAAAAAAAAAAAAAAAAAAGAAAAAAAAAGGGCCGAAAAAGAACACGTCGGCGGATCCGCGGCAATATGCCAATACGGCAATAAAGCGGGCTCTCTTTCTGCTTCTTTCTCTTTCCCTCGTTCTCATGCAACCCTCTATCACCACCTCTTTCCATCTACGGCGCCGATATAAACAGGCGCACAATGTCGACGCAAAAATGCCGACAGATGGGATTCCCGCCCCCTCGCTACGTCGCCCGCATGCTCTCACCCGTCCCAAACCCCTCATGAAACCACCCACAATGCTCGCTTTCATAGCCTTTCATCGTTTTTCGTCGGTTTTTCCCGATCCGCGTGATACGAGCGCGCGGCATCGCGTTTAGGCGGATGAAAGCGGCCGATATAAAAGCCGCTCGCAACAAACGACAGCCGCACAAAAAAGATCCGCACTAGCGCGGCCAGTAGGTTCGTTAAATTCAGGAAAGTGCTCGCATTAATGCCTTGCACTTGACGTTTTGTCTTTTTAATTCGTAATACATACGTAAGTCAGCATGAATGTATGTACCGTGCCAATTAGAATCATATTAATTATGAATTACATCAAATTTAAAATTTTAATTGAACATGCCAAAGAAATTTTAAAAGCCATTGCTTCTTAAATACAGGATGTAAAAAGATTGCAGATTATTAGCTACAATATATATGTATTATTTAATTTTTTCTTTAATCTAATAAATTTAATAATACAATTCTCGCGAAATTAAATAGATAGAAATGTTTATAGCAAATGGAGTGGCGTGAAAAGAGTGCAAAGAGCCGTCGCAGAATTTACCCAGGCTGCGTTTTCGGGGACCGATCGTCTGATCAAAAGACCAAGCACTCGAATGCAGGCTAGGACCAAAATCCTATCTAGATGCTTAGCTGTTATTGAAATGGCATTCGCAGCTGTTTACTTCGTGCATGCAGCGCGACATCGACAAAAGGGTTTCGAGCTAGCTGCCAATTTCCTCAGAAACGAACGGGGGCGGAAAGAAAGGTGAGAGGCAGGGGAGTGAGCGAGAGAGGAGAGGGGCTTGTAACCCGCTTGCACTATTTTCCGGCCACTTGGTGTGCACGCGCGACTTTATCCGCGAGGACACAAATGGCTTTGTGGCTGCCAAAGGTTCGCCAAACAGGAAGAGACCGCATTTGCCTGGTGAATACACAGATATCCAACACTTCTTAGCACCTCGTGCGAGGGATACGTAAATACATTGTATTGGTGACTCTAGTATATTTTTGTCGAATACAAAAGGATTTTTTTAAGAAAAAGAAGAATGCTCGTTGAAACTATGTTTGAATCACTTTAAGATTGATTTGAAATAAACTAATAAACGATTGATTCAATTATGATGAAAATGTGATCACTCTAAAATAATTTATATTTATTATATTATTATATTTATTACATTATTATTTATTAATTTATATTTATTAAATATCAACATCAACTGTTAAAGTTTTCATTACAATAAATTATAATAAGTTTTTATTTCAAATAAATAATAATAGAATAGTTAATAGAATAAAATTAATATTTATATCTATAACGTATATAAAATTGTAATAAAATATAATCAAGTTGACAAAATTTAACAATTATGTAAATTATTCAATTAATTAAAATAGTTGTTACTGGATTAAAAAATTTTTAGAACGAAATGAAAGAAGGAATAATAAAATAATTAATTGTAAAATAAGATGAGAAAGAACGATCAAATTGGCGGAAGTCAAAGAAGAAGAGACGATTTTAATGGGAATGAAAACTTTTACCGCCTTGCCGATGATTACAGGTTAACGAGGCGGCAGTAAGTGCCCACTCGTCCAAACGATAATTGGTCGCTGATCGATTCGTGCCGCGGAACAACTCGCGGTGAGTCCGCTACAAATGCGAAAATCTGCCTCGGTCGTTCCGACTGTAACGCTCGCGCGAGTAAAAATGACGTGTGTGTAAAACCGAGAAGCTATATGCGTCGGCACGAAACTGCAGTTGCGGATAATTGGAGCGCGGCTGGAGGGACGGCAGATTGGCCGGAATCGACTTCCTTCTATTTCTTTCGTGCTTTTAGCAAGCAAAAAGCGTTCAACTCAAAAGAAATAGATTGTGAGCAGCAAATCAAATATCAAAGAATATACAATTTTTATCGCGAATTAAAAAAACTATGATTATATTAAAATCATTATGACAATTATTATAACTATATATGTATATATAAATATATATAAATTTAATTTAATATATATACGTATACATTGTTGTATCATTTGTTGAATGTTAAATTTATAACTTCAAGTCATAAAAAATGTTAAACAAAATAGAAAAAAACATAATATTTGGGAAAATTCTCTTATCGCATGCATCTTGCATGCAATTGCAATCAATAATTGATAAACTGTTGCCTGTCGGGGTATAAATTAACCGTGACGCGAGAGAAAGCGATTGCGATGCAGGCCGTAAAGAATCCGGTCGAAACCGGTGCAGCGTCTCGGAATGGAATATAAACGAGCGAGGGGCACGCAACACTCCTGATGAGCATCAGCAGGTACATCGTCGCGCTTCTGGATATACCATCGATACAGAGCGCGGTTATATGGGTTGCGGATTCCCCGCGGCGCTTGTATCCCGAGTAATCCTCAGGAGTGTGCGGCGAGCACGCACGGCATTCTGGCAATTCTCACGATTTCCTCGTCGACCTCGTCGTCGGATCGACCCGGAGAATCATCCACCCGCTTATATACAAACCGTCCTGGTCACCCAACGGATTTCTCCCCATCTATCGCTCAGGTGTATCACCGATTTCCCTTGCTTGTACACGCTTGTCGCATTATCCGCAGACTCGTAGGGACCTGCAAACGATGTCGAGACGAATCAGCGAAAGGACTCTCGACATCTTACCCGAACACGTATACGCCTTATAAATACCTACAATTCCACCGTTGGTGATGGCCATTCAGCCATGTGTTGTTAAAAATATAAATTTGACAAACTAACCCCCGCAAAACGAGGATTGTACCGTCGTTAGTTGGATTTTCCTGTAGACTGTAACAATAGAGATTCGTGATTCGGCATAAGTTAAACTGATTTGTGTTTACGAGCGCATTATATGGCTATTTTAACAACACGACAATGACAGTTGGTATACAAAGAACGGATGGTTATTATTCCTGTTTCATAAGCTCTAAATCTTGCTTGTTTCAGGTATAATCGTTCTACAAACAAGGAACGCATTTACCGAAAACTCGCACTTCTCGCAGATGCGGATAAGATTAGGCATGCTCTGTCACGTCAAATGTTTAAGTTTTTCTAGAACTGCGAAACAAAGTTTTCCCAAGCAGTGAAAATAAGGCGCAGATGTTATTATTTGAAAAACGTTATATTAGTATAAGAAAAAAATTATGTTAAATATATTATTTATAATAAAATTGGAGAATTGAAAGAGACCAAAAAAACAATTATTTATAACAGTACAGTTGTAACATTTATCCTTGCTACCACGATTATTTGTAGCAAGATATAAATCAGTTTAACATGTTAACGTGACCGACTTGAGAAAAAAAGATTTTCACGAAAAGAAAAAGAATTTTGGAAACGTGACGACAAGAATGCAACTTGGGTCGTATACAAACTACGTGAGCAAGCATGACGATGACGAGATTTATAGAAAAACGTGAAAAAGAAGAGTCGCTTTATATATATATATATATATATTTATGGTTTATGGCGATATTTTGTCTTTTTTTGTTTCACGCACACGTATATACATATAATGCGCATATTTCACGTACTCATGGGTATCTGTTTATTTACCATAATTAAGAGTGAATGAATGTTGAAATGATGATGTTAATGTTTGAAAACTAATGTTGATATATCAAAACTGAAAACAATTATCGAAAGAAAATTACAGAAATTTCAACAATTTAACAATAATAAGTTTATTTCGCTGTAATTATTAATAAATTATCCGCTATCATCAATAACACGTCAATTATGTGTCAAAACGAGCCAACAGCAATGATAGCAACAATATATGCATTTTACAGTACATTATTTTCTCTCTACATAAAATGTCCAATTTTTAGATTTGAATTAAAAAATACGAGAGCGGATTCTCTCGCAGTCTCCGTATATTAAGATAACTAGAGCTTGACTGTGAAAGAAGACATCACGCCTGGTTCCCGCCAACAAAACTATACTGGGGCATTGTTTCGGTTCTCGTATAAACGAGCGACGGGAGAAGCTACGGTCTGTATGCAACTTAAATAGAGACACCAAGCGAGAGAAGGGTGCACCGAAGGTGCGACGACGGTAGGCAGTGGTGGTGCTAGTCGGTCGTAGCTACTCGTCGTGGGGCTTAACGATGATGGGCGTGGTGGAAGCGGGCCGCCTTTGTCCTCCGCGGCGGTCCAAATTATGTCGAGCGGCACCGAAATCAGCCCGGTCCGATAATTGGCAAGCTGTTTGTTTTGTCGCAGACCGTGCCGACAACAGATGGCTACGTTCAGTCCTGCCGATGGACCATATTACGACCTGCTATTATCGGCCGACCGACCAAAATAATTGATCGCCCAAAACCGAAGTTTTCGAAGAGGACGCCGAAGCGTGAACGCGAGGGACGATGAAATATCCCAGCATACGCATTGTTAAGTCATCTACCGAAAATCTACCGCGGACCTAGGGTTCGACATCCATTAATCGCGGAATATCGTGACGTCGGCGGAGATTGTCTTGAAAAGAGGATAATAATTAATGAATAATACGGCGAAATACAATATAATCTCATATTGAAATATAAAATTCGTATTCAAACTTCAATTTAATTTACGAATAATTGCTTTTAAACGAATGACTTTTATGTTGCCTTGTTTCATCGTAACGAACGGTTAAATTGAGAGTCAATGTTCGATAAAACGCAACAGGTATAACACAAATAAATATTGTACAACTGATTACAATTTTAAAAATGAAATCATACTTGCATTTCAATTTCTTTTCCTCTTCCTCCTAAGGACGGAAATCCATAAGAAGGAAAAGGAAAACAAATTACCCGAATTAGTAAAAACGACCCTTATGTAAATTGTTATTCGTTTAAGCATAATTACATGATTACTATGATAATAGCTTATGAGATACACTTCTCTTTAAATATGAAGCAAATGCGAACAAATAATTAACTTTATTTATTTTTTTCAGTTATATAAGCATTAAAAAGCGAAATGTACTTGTACCGTGAGTAATCATGCGGTGAAAGTGTACAGGGAAGAACGAAAAAGTTTACTGATTTAGCAGTTAAGCACCTGTGGCATTCTATACGAGGTGAGATGAGGTCATAAGATCGCGGAAAAGCTGTGAAAAAAAGGAAGCCAACATCTCGAATGATCTTCCCTGTCTTTCGTTAGTTGGCGACACCGTGCAGCCCTCGACAATCTACCACCCTCGGCAATCTAACCACCCAACAGGTGGCAGCACTATACTACACATACATTTTTCGAGATGAAAAAAAATTTCTGATACCCCTAAATATAAATTCAATTATCATCATATGCATCTTACTACAACCAACTTTATACTTTAATATTAACGTCATTTATTAACAACCAGAAAAAATGGTGTTATTATTTACAGAGGAAACTAATATAAGTATAAATATAAAAGAAAATAGAAACTGATTTACAAACCAAAAATTAATTGATTATATTTTAGAATCTCCATTATTTATCTTAATCAAATTTTTACAATTATGTAGATTTTACAACCAATGGAAAAATATTTAGCGATAAAAATACTAGCTTCAATTATTTTATTAACATTTTTTTAAGAATACATCTCAAATTCTAAATACCACGTTTTTCATTGTTTCAATACTTTGTGTACTACTCTAAAAGAGATGAGATACAAACAAGTTCCTTTATCTACATTCTTGCTATCGTATAAACGACATGTCTCCTAAAGAGAGTAAAAAGATCTCAAAGCAACAAGCACCCTCGATCTATCTTGGTTGGCAGCGCACAAGGCAAGTGGCCGATACATGCGATAATAATTAAGCAAACGGCTTGTCCGCCTTGCAAATTATTTTTCGAAGTATCGTGTTACGGGATCAAGAGACAGATAAAAAAAGTGTCAGCGGCATACGTTTAACTTGTCAGTCGTAAAATACTCCTCCATGAAAGCGAGAAGTATTAATTAAATATACTTGCGCACAATGCACAAAAAATCGACAAAATCGGATACACGAAGAAGAATAATTTTCGACGAGTAAACTTTGTTTCGATCCATCAAACGCATAATTAAAGCGAAAATATTCCTATTCTCTGAACGCAATAAACAAACTCGGCGATGTATAAATTATGAGACGAAAGGACGTGCAGGAAGAGATACAAGACAAAGCAATATCTTCACTCAAATAAAAAAGGCGATATGGGATATCAAACAACAATGTGGCGTCGACAAAATCGATATCGGCCGGACCGCAAAAGAAGAAGCGGGATATATCTGGCTCTCGAGCTCGTTTCATCGTACCCGAGGTGGTATGCGACTCGTCGGACCCGTGTAACTTATCTCAAGTGTTGCCGAGATTGGGCATGTTTTGTTTCGACTCTGTCCCCCTAATTAGAAGCCGTTTAGACTTTTAGGTCGACCGGAATGAAGTGTGGTCGCGCGAGATCAGACGATCCGATAGCGCGCCAACGAGGAGACGTAACGACGGCGGAGGATATGTCTCTCCTCTTAATTCCACGATCCTTGACGATGTTACGCCGCGGCTATGTACAAAACGAATGTTCTCGAGAAACCGTCGAGAGAGGTCATCGCCTGGAAGTCTGTAACGACACCACGTCGACCGTTCCCGTACGCCAGAGGAGGAAAGTATGTGAGCCGAGTTGTCGACCATGCGCCTTCGATCCGCATAGATAAGCTCGCATATTTAAGAATGCTTTTAACGGGTCGATGCGAGCCAATTGCCTCTAATAGGGGAACCTTGTCGTTACTGCTTTGGATACACGGCGAGCGAATAACTATAGGGATCTACCGGACAATTAGCCTCGAATGACAAATCTACTTCTACAGTCGTAAAACTCATAAGGCATCGTTCCAGACACAATGACGCATAGCTTCGGGAAGTTACTAACGACAAAGTTAATAAGCGTATGTTGTCTAATTATATATTATCAAATTCACATGAGACGTGAGAATATAATAAAAGTTATATAAAGGTATAAATTCGAAAAAAAAAACATATTTTTTTAAAAAACTTGTATCAAAGATACGATGATTATATAATAGATAATAGTTATTTTTCATATTTCCAAAGTAAAAGAAAGGATGAGTGAAAAATATGAAAAACATATATTGTGCGACGTAAAACTTCTGTAATCTGTAAGTTGTACGCACAGACGAATAAAAATAAAGTTCCAAGCGCGCGATTAAATATTTAATAAAAGATGTACATTTCAAAGATTTAATAATACGGCGTCTTCGTATACGTTTACAGTGCATACAGATACAAGAGCAGCGGAAGATAGTCGTCGCTTAAATTACCTCTGGATAGAGCGTATTTACATGCGTGCACAGGACGAAGGATCCTGGGATCGTTGTCAGAGAGCATAGAGGAGGCTCAAAGGGATCGAGAGGCGCGCCTGAGAATGGAGATTTAAGGGGCCGACGTGGGTGTGGGTGGCTACAGGGTTCCCGATGGCGTCGTCATCGTCGTCGTTGGTATCGTCGTTGTTGGCGTCGTCTACAACGTCGTTGTAACAATTCGCCGCCAACGTGACGCCCCGTGCTTATTCCAACAGGACACTCATGTATATAAGGCCCTTCTACGTGGCATTTACATTATTCGGTCCCGACTCAAATCTAATATTATGAATCACGCGTCCTGTCTGGGGTCCGTGTATAATGGGGTCATAGGTCGGTCCGCCTCGCGCGGAATTCCTCGTCGTTCTTCTGCACGATAACGAAGAAACGAAAGAACAAAGACATGAGTCTGAAAAGACATCTCACGCCAGTATCGAAAAATATCGAAATATTTTCATTTCGGATTAAAATATATCCAAAACAACGAATAAATATTAATATATAAATCCGGCAAATATCATACATAATTTGGTAAGCAAAGAACGTAAATGTAACCTCGCATTCTGCTTAATGATGATACGCGAATGATTCAATCACGTTAGTTTAAGTGAGACAAAAAAATAAAAGCCAGTCAAGCGGCATTAAAGGATACCGACTGTTACGCGATTTATTGATAGAACGAAAAAATGAAAGGGAAAAACGAGATGAGAGGGTGTAACAAGGCCAAGCGAGGATGGGTAGAGACGAAAGAGGAGAGGATTTTCTTAAATTGCACTTTGTAGCTCCTGAGAGACCTTACACAGGGATTTCAACGCCCACGGCGAGGGATAACGAGGCGAGCACCGGGGTCCCCCTTCGTGGAGGTGAGAGACACACACCTGTGGGTCCATCGTCGCAACGTGCGGCCCACGGGGACATAATTGATATCCGGGAAGAGCAAAAGGACGGCGGACCGGTGGCGGTGCCGTGCGGCGAGCGAGGAAGAAATTACCTCAGAGAGTAGGGGATGGTGGAGAAGATACGGAAAAAAAAAAAAAAAAAAAAAAAAGAAAGGACCACCGCGATCGTACGGGAATCACCGACTTGCCGAAACTCTGGCAAAGGCCATCTATAAGCATCAACAGAGCATTCTCTGTCTCCATCGCTCCTAGTTCTGTAGTTTGTTTCTTCGCTAACCTTTCCTTTCTCTCTGTCTCTCTCGCTAATTGACGGTTTTGCACTGTGCAAACACGGAGTGACCACCTCCATCAGGATTAATTGCTAATCGCAGTTTCAGCACGAATCCTTCCTCCTATCGGCCGTGTTTCTCTTTCGCTCCTCGGGAATTTCGCCCTTATGTATGCATCCCCGAAGTACAAACTCAAGTTCAAATGTTCGAATATTTAAGTGGATGAAATGGGAAAGTGGATGTACCATGAGATAATTTATTCGAATAATCTTATCACATATTGAAGGAGATGTACACCGAAATCGATCGTACGAAGCGTTAAAAATTGAGAGAGTATCAAACCATCCGGAGAGAGAAAGAGAGATATGCTGTAAAAATAATTCTAGAAAGGGATTTCATCGAAAAATGAAATGCAACATCTTACAGGATAGAAAATATGAATATTATATTCTTCATTACTAGTGAATTATTCATTCTCGAATTTGTCTCCTCTAGAATTTATTTTTTACAGATATAATGTGCCAAGTTTGCTCTTCTATAAAATGACTTTGGATCCTTATATATATCAATATTTAATTTTATTACATTTAAAGATTCAAATTTCAATTTCAATGAATTTGCATTTGTACATATTGCATATTGACATTGCTTGTCATTAGCATATGCATGACTACCTTTAGATATTTTAAAATAAAGTTTCACTGTGTCAAAAGACAGATGAGATTATCACGTGATCGTTTAAAATAAGTATACGTGAGTTATATAATGCAATATGCGGTGCATGCGAGGAAATCCCAGTTACCGCCATTCAACAACGTCAACCGTAAATTATAGTACACATAGTGTACCGAGAATATTTGCGATTCCTCGCTTGTGAATAATTACTACCTTCACTTATTTGCATAAGTATAATTTTATTATAGTATATTACATCCCACAAAAACAAAGTAAACAATGTCTGGCCACACGTGTCTGAAATGTAGACTTAAATTTCGAAAACTAAAAACATTAAAAGTTGAGAGAATTTAGAAAATAAGTTGAGATATTTAAACGAAATATAAAGTAACTTTTGAAAATAAAGTATAATCAGAATTTAACTATCACAAAATTAGGCAAATAATAATATTGCAATAATATTGTTATTGCATCTTTAATTTAATGTGATACAAGATCTTTTTATTGTTGATTAATTGCGTACAGTTATTGGATACACAATTACAAACACATTTAAAAATATGTTTATTTGAATCAAAATAGAGCGCGCATATTATATAATATAATGTTAGCTATGAATATTTTCGCGGGTTAAATCGCAGTGAAAAAAGTTTTAGTAGTCTCTTTTTTGGATCAAAGTATCTACAAAGCGAGGATCAGTCGATAATCCTAGAATGAATTTTGTCAATATAAAGCAGGTAAACCATGAAAAGCCCAGATAAACGGATTAGCCTTTGACGAAGAGGACCTGGTTTCTGTAGTACATATAATAGAAACAGCGAGCGCGAGAATGCGTAATAAAAGAACTTCACACTGCAATTTGCCGATCTCGTAAATATTTTCCCCTTGTGAGAGAAAACTTTCAATCGTTTTGATATTAATCCATAAAATCTTTATACACATATAAGAATGATTAACTTTTATTTCGTTTTAATTAAACAAACAGTCCTTAATTTGTTACATTTATATGCAACAAAATAAATGAAAAAAAGCGATAAAAATAAAAAACAATACTAGAGATCGCCTGTTCAGATCTCATAAATCAAACACCTCTTAGTCACAAATGACAGTTATACTTCTGTCCCGAAATGATGGAGTACGAAAATGGCCGATAACGATATCGAATAGATATTGTACTGTTAAATTATTTATTTTTTTTTTAATATTTTTACTCTCGACTAGACTCATATTTATTATAACAATAAATGAGATGTCAGCCTTCACTATTGATCGCTTGCTCAAATTCGTGGAGAGTAAAACTATATTTTTTCTAATCTTCTTCTAAAAAAAATAGCAATTTCAAACGAAACGTTTCGTCCGTCCTATTGAAAATTCTATAGAAAATACTGCTTTCAAATTCTCACAAAAGACCAGCTTCAAGCCAATTTCCGAGAAATGGCTTACGCCACATTTATTCGTTAAAACGACGAGATGGACCGAGAGCCGTGTCTCTTTGGACGTTTAGCAATCTTATCAAAATTATACAGAGATCACAACTCAGATATGATTCTTACCCTCGCAAGGGGACAGTGACATTATTACAATCCTCGATGCGTAGTCAACGGCAAAATCTCACGGTTGATTTTCTCGAGTCTCGTCAAGACTCTCCTTACGCGTCGTTTAGCCCGTGCTTTGGATCGCTTCGATTTGTGCACGAACAATTTTCCGCCTCTCAACGTCAGACCCGTTTACCTCTTCGGGATCACGAGCGAAAGGGAGCATGGAGAAAACCACCAAAAACTTGTCAGCGAGTTTAAGCGCGAACAAAGGCCCACCCGTCGGGCGCGTCCTGCCTCTAAACGTTGAGATTATCATTGTGCCGATATTTATCTGTCAGTTTCTAGCCGCGGTTCCTTGCCCGATCATTGTCATTGTCGTGTGGTAGGATCAGTAAATTCCGAACCGTATCCCACATTTTTCAGGTTGACAAATAGACGGACAATGAGACATTCCGACGCGGGTAGAATAACACTATTTAACTACCGTAAACCTTTTTCGTCGACCGTCGCGATCCGGCTTTTGCGAAAACCGATGAAAATCGATCGTACTCCAATGTAAATTCCGACGCTGCCTTTTAAGCAGATTATATTGCGAATTTCTCATCGAGATTCTCGAATGGAACATGTGAGGAATAAATAGCACGTTCAAAGCGCAGCAGAAAATTGTATAAAGGAATATATATATATATCTCACGCGCGCATCACACGATGATTATCTACTTTCTATCTACAAAAATTTCTATTTAGATATCTATAAATTTTATAAAAATATAGATATAGAAAGTAATGACTCTCTATTCACTTCAAATATTTTTAAAGATAATAATCAAAATTATTTAAAAAAATGTTATAAATTAAAATTATTTTTAATATTTCATACGCATATGTAGCTTTGTTTGACATAAACTCATTTACCAGATTTGAAAAAAATTACTTTCCCTTTTTGAAGAAAAAACCATGAATAGAACACAATTTGCTACATTTTCGAAGCAATTTTCATATCATTCTGCATATGAAATGTATTAAAATTTATATACGCACAAAAACTTCAAAAGAATTAATTTACATAAAAATTATAATTACATATATGTACATCTCATTTATTAAAAATATAATTAAGAAATTATGTTTTTATTCATCTAGACAATGCAAAATAGATCTCTGTTAAGGTAACAGAAGATAAAAAAGAACAAAATCATTATTATATTATTATTATATTAGATACGATTGCATTGCAACGTTCAATAATAATGTTAACTTAATTTATATTTTCTGCTTTCAGTAAAAATGTATGCTAAAATAAAACGGAAAAACAAATCTTTAAAAAACTATTTAACGAATGATTTTATATCTTCTCTATCGAGCGAGCGTTTCACTGTCGAACAGACAGCACGCTGCAAAACCATCTGCTTTTACAGAACATATTTGCCCATCGAATGTTGGTGCTGAGAAATTTGCCATCCGTGCGCAAATCAGACATCCAACGATATCAAAATAACAGATGTTATGATAAAACAAAATAGAAATTGATACTGAGATATAATTTAATATATTACGGGTCTAATATTTTTTACATTAAAAATATAGTTTAAAAATATATTTTATATTATTATATCATCATAAAATATGTATACTATTTAAAAAACACCGTTCTAAGAATATTTTAATATATAAATTAATCTTTATTAAAAAATATATAAATCTGATCTTTATACTTTAAGTTACTGTTTTAATTAATAGCATAATTTTCAAATTTTTCAAATTACGCAATCTTTTAAGACTGCATTATTTTTGTGCATTATCACGTGTATATAGGACGTGAAATAGTATATAGCATGAAATTATCTAATTTTTTCTATAACATAAAAGACATGCAATGATAAACTCACCACATTGACGAAATCCTGGAAAGTCACTGCCTGAACACGCGACTCTTTTGCTCTAGTCAGAAGAATATCACGTTTGTTAGTCGGTATCTCCGCCTTCCATTCAGGGCTGCTCAAGGCTGTCAAAAAGTCCTCCAGCGGTATCTCTCCAAAACCCTCCGGATCAAACTGTAGATGAATGAAATTTATTGTTAGATCTAGTCCACAGAAAATAGATAAATAAATGTCGTAAATGATACGCACCTTGTCAAAGAGCATTCGCCATTTCTGTAACATAAAAATATTAAATTTATTTTAGTCATATACACTTAACATAAAAAAGATATCTTATAAACGAAACTATCTTCCTACATCTTAATTAAAAATCTGGCTATTATATCATACATTTTATAACTCGCAAAATGTTCTACAGTTTATATCTTGAAAAAAAGAGAACAATATAATAGTATCATATAAACCCTCTATTACTAATCAAGTTTTGATTAATATAATTAATACATTATTTAGATAATTAATGTATAAATATAATTACTATATTATTAATATAATTAATGATAAATTGTGATATTCCAACGATGAAGAAAAGCAGTTTGTTTTAATAATTAATTAGGCAGCACGAGTTGGTGGTCCATCACATGATTCCGAAACGATGACTCACATCATTAAGTAATTCCCGCCTATATTCCGATTCGTCAATATCGATCTCCGAGGCCAGATCGGTGTGATCGGTAACGTATCCATCGTATCCATGCGCGCTGTTCGCCTCGCTACGTGCATACTCTTCCTCCTCCTCGACAGCACCGGCGATGGTCGGTATAGAGGCACCGTTTGCCAGTAGCATTACCGCGCGCGGCACGAGGTCACCGGGTGAATCTCCTCATTCCTCCCTCTTTCGCGTATTTCCTGAAATACAAAAGGGCTACATGCTAAGGGCTACATGCAAGGGCTACGTGCCATTTTTGAAGCGATCGATTTTGTCGCTTTCTAAATGTGAACGATATCGACTTCTTCGAATTATCCGACAAACGATATTTACGGCACGATGGCTTTCCGGTCATGATTTTTGCATAAACCTCGATGACTCTTTATCAAGTATCTGAAGCATATTTGATAAACGCAATGCATTATTTTAACATTTCTGTCTTGAGCCTTTATTAAATTAATTTACTGCTGTTTCGTATAAATTAAATAATTGCTTGATATTTAAAAGCAACGAAAACAATTTTATGTAACTCGCTATAAAAATACAAATGGATATGCTAGATTTTTTTTGTAACAACTGAAGAACCATTACAGACTACTTCTGTACGATGATTTGCAAATAGTACAGTAATTGATTACGTGATTGTTGATGCAAGAAAATATTCGCCAGGCTTATAAAAACGATGAAAATAAGGGTACAAGGGATATTGATCGTCCTTGCACTCCTTAAGGCGCATTAGAATAGTGCCCTTGAAACTAGCCTACCATCCTAAAGCGGCGCAATGTGGCACAGCATGTTCGCGTGGCGGTGCCGTTTCCATGGCAATGCATCGATGATGGGATCGTGCCAACCATCCACCATGGCGCACACACTGTGCACACGGGGTGCATCTCGTGATATTAACACGTATATAATAATTGTACGAAAAATAAACAACGATATTCCTGAAAAAATCAAAGTATGCTCCTGCTCTTTGTAAAGTTATGATATCTCTACTTTGGAATTTTAATATAATTAATGGAGTTTTCTTCTGCGAATAATTCTAAAGTTCCTGATATGTTTCAGAAAGCTTTCTGCCGATGAAATATAAAAAAAATAAGGATCCGAAGATACGCTAAGTTTTTTCATTATATGAAAATTGATAACAACTTTTTATTTCAAGCGCAATCGATTTGAGTTATAATAAAACTTTCCGATAGAACACTTAAAAAGTTAGTTCCTTCAAAGCTTTTTAAAAAATTCCAGACATTAAAAAAAATTTTTATTTTTTCTGTTAATATAATTATCTTGTATTATATTATAAAAGTGTATATCATTTTTTGATGATTAACTTTGATACAGAATATAAATTCATAATATGTTTTATAAATCGTAGTACATTGCATTTTTTCAGATAATAAACATATAAAATAAAAATCACATAGAAAAATATACAATATTATAAATATTATAAATTATATTATCGGTAAAAAAAATATACAATGAAAAAAATACCATAAAAGTTCTTTGTTTGAATTATTAAAATTATCCACATTTTCTTTTCCTACTCTTTGCAATTCAATTATATATTATTCTTTAAATATATTTTTATTCCTATTCTCTTATTTAAAAATAACTTTTTGATACATTCTGTATAATCTACTAATCTACAAACCATCGCATAGTTCGATCAACATGAAACCATAACTATAGTGCATCCCAAATAATCCCGACCAAATATAAATCGGATCCCCCTCTCTTTCTATCTCTCCATCTTTCCCTGTCGCATCCTTCTTTCGATACTCGCGCGAACTACCCTTCGTTTTCGGTAGCGTCAACACCCGGGCAACCCCTCGGCTTCCGCAAAACCACTCGCATCCCCAACTCGCGTTCTTTCCTACCCTTATCTAGCTTTCCTCGTGTACCGCGACGATGTCTCGTAGACGTATCGTGCAAAACTCAGGGGCTGTTAAACTGAGACGACTGTAAGGTCATCGACCTTAGGTCTACACAGTATATAAGGGGTTACGTGAAAAAGAAAAAGGAATTCAGAATCTCATTATTTCCCCGATACTCTGCAATTTCAATAGATATAGAATGAAATAACTTGGAAGAGAAATCTCTTGAACATCGATTTAAAAATTTTTATGTTCAGATTTTTTAAAATATTTCTTCTATTAATAAATTTGATATAATTATTTAATGTAATTAATTCTCGCAATATTAAGTAATTACATAATAAAAATTATGCTTTTGCGATAAAGTTTAAAGATCTAATAAAATATTTTTAATATATTTCATTTACCTTTTAAAAGCCTTAATTATTGTAATTGCGCTATTAATCATATCATTAATAGGATTTCAATTTTTTATAAATATAAAATTTTACATCAACAATAAATCATAATTTTTAATGTGATAAAAAAAACCGTCAAAATTATTCTATACGGGGGGCAGAGACATCCCGATTCGTTCCTGATGCAGACATATCCCTTTACACTCCACCCTACCACGGAGTTGGATTACTTTCGACACTGATCCGTGACGCGCTTGTAAGATTTGTATAGCGCGTCATAAGTCAGCCTCATAAATAAGATGCGACGCGCAAGTAATCATTGCATGTTATTGAACATACTATGCATTTTGTAATCCATACATACGGGTCAATATAATGGAATCCATATAAGTGTACACCTGTATTCCATGGTAGAAACTGCTTATCATATATTTTACAATTACCAGCAAAAGTATGGGTGCAGATAAAAAACTGGAATACAATGTATGTTCCTTTATCAATTAAAATTATCAAAAAAAGTACACAAGTTGATATATTTTTTGTACTTATTCATGATTATTTTTATACTAATATAATTATAATAATTTAATTTTTTAATTTAATTATTTATTCACCTAGTTTTATCGAATATGCAACATGAAAATATTTCTATCAGTTTTTTCTTTCATCATTAAGATTTTGTTGTATTATTATTTCTTTATTTTTAATATTATTTTGTTTTACTTTAGTTAAAGGACAGAAGAGAAATGCCGAATTTTAATACTATAAATATTTAATCTTAAAATGTGCAGTCAGAATATTTACATTCTTTTGTAAACTGCAGTTTGATTACTTCGGCTGAGATTATGACAAATAACAGTATCCGTGTGCGAGCATACTCGTAGATATAGTATAAATAAACCGAGCATTGATGACGTAGTTTAAAAAGTAGGTGAAAAAAGATGGAAGATATTTAACCAGATGCTTGTTAAACGCGAACGTACAACACATGCAAAATGCACACATATGCATAAATACAAGCATAAATACAAGAAGGAAAATATTATTAGATATTACTAAATACATTTTCTCTCCTTTTTACCTCATCTTTATCCTAAAGAAATATTCCATTTATCCATATACTGTCCATATGTCTATAAACATATCAATATATCAAGACTAGGTTAAATTAAGGTACAGCTTTTCAACGTTGCATATAATATATGTAATATTCATAGCATTATCGAAATTAATATATGTAGTATTCATAGTATTACCGAAAAAGTAATCAAGTTTTACCTTTTGCAGAGAACGCAGTCCGCCGTTGAGGAGGTGATCCAGGAGCGAACAGGCGCAAAGGAGTACATTCTCGATCGCGATGTCAGAATCATGTAATTCGTTGATGGCACATTTCAAAATTGTACGCAGCCGTGATCAAGTATAAAGTATCAACAAAACCTAGCGTTCACACGCGACACGAAACTCGATCTCCGACTCTCCGAGCACTCGCGAAACCGGATTACGTCATACAACACACGCGTGAAATTACACCGAATCACAAAGAAACGGACGTAACCGCGAGATCACCGGCCGGCCGGCGTGTACCGCTCTCGTCCACGTGAGAATCGATGCAGCAATCAAAAATATCTCGTCGCGAAAAAGCATATTATTGGCGCTTCGCCGATTAATTGACATCCATAATGGGCCATTGAACTGAAATGATCCTCAGTCAAAAAGATGATTGTAGTTCAAATATCGTCCCGCAAAAACTGTGTTCAAGTGAATACGTGCGGCCACGTAAATACGTTGATATATAGATGTACATGATTTATATTAAAAAAAACATCAAACCTATTTATAGCGGCGTTCCCAAATCATACTTCGATACTCGTTGATCGTGTTCGTGACCGAAATCGGCAGCCGTGTTTACACTGTATCATTACACTCGCGATTGGCCGAACGCGCCATGCGGAACTGCGGCACGCGCGCGATCGATAATACAGGTTGTCGCGTGGCGATGGTGGTGTTGATGGGGCTGGAGGGGCGAGGGAGGGGAAAAGAGGTAGCGACGGCGGCGGCGGCGGCGGTGGCGGTGGCGGTGGCGGTGGCGGTGGCGGTGGTGGCGGCGGCAGCGGCGATGGTCGCGCGGCGCGATCGCACGTGACAGGTCACCTGATCACGTTCGAACGCGTGCGATAGATCGCACGTGACGAGTTACTTGATTACACGTCGAAGCGTACGCGACGAGCCAGCTGATTTAGTCCGAGATGAAAGCGGAAGCGGCTCGAGCTTGTGTCAAAAAACGACGAGATCGCTGACGTTTCACTCGCGAATACGATGTCGACGACGCTGGCGGCGGAAAACGCGTCATGCGACTGACGGCAGGTCTTGCCGCCCTCGCTGATTCATCCCCGACGTCTCCCCCGCTATCTACCAACGACCCCTTCGATTCATTTCGCCAACGCGCGCGGAGTCCAACGATCCTTCGACCCCAACCGATTCGAATGTGTACGCGTGCTCGACGTTGCTTTGTAGTCGTCGACGAGGCGCTAATTAATGGACCCCTGCAATGCGCTTTCTCCGTAATTACGGAGATCCAGCACATTGAGTAAAAATTGATCCGTAGAACGATTCATTTTCGAAATATCGCCATGTTTTACAAGCCTTCTAAATTATATAACATATATATGTGATACAAGGGAGATAATAAGAGATTTATTAACTATACAGTGTAATCTAATTTCAATCTTTTAAAATTCAATCATAGTTAATCTAAAATTAAGCTGTATAATTATGAAAACATTCTTTTTTATGTATGCGATAATTAAAATGACTCAACTTGGCAAATATATAAATATATTGTATAAAGTAGTTGTTAAACTATTTTAAAATATCGGAGAAAATCAAATATTATTCAATTTACCTTATACAGAAATTAAAAAATAATCTCTTGCTTGCACAAAAATAGTTTCGTTTATTCTCATCATACGGTATATTCATACTGTGTTTCAAAAGTATTATAAATTTCAGGTTATCGACCAGTTAACGTTACTCTGAGCATTTCCATAACCATAAATACATTGTAGTCGGTTGTAGCGAGAGATCAAAGATTACAAAAAGTCGGTCGCGCGATAGAGTATATGTAGACGGATTTACATAAAGCATGCGAATTAAATTTGCAATAAGTTGTGTATATATTGAAAAATGAATCTTCCAGACCTCAATGATCGGCAATATCATGAGATTTGTTTTTTTATTAAATTCATCATTCTCTCGATATTTTTTAAATACACGTCTTTCAAATTAAGAAATATGTAAGAAAATCTTGATTGTTTTAGAGGGTACTTACTTCAATATTATTTGAAGTGTCTACTAATCGTGACATAAGCGATGATGATGTAACTTCTTGTAAAAAACGAATAAAAATATAGAATACAATTTCTTAATTTGCGATAATTTTTATGTAATAAATCCACAATAATGAAATATATAATCACCGACAAGGTAATAGTAGATAGTAAGTAGTACAGTAGATATACTCGTATATCAAAGGGTGATTTTTATGTATGATAGTTCCTAAAATGGCCGTAGGTGACAGTACTGAACAGGACTGCTAACGTTCCACGATTACCGATCTCATTGTCAGTTTCCCCCCCTATTCATGACAACCAGTCATATGATTGTGTACGGTTGATTGCGTATCGCGAGGCGCTGTCGCCTCGCGAGAATATTAGGTTAGGACGGAACTGTCAAGTAACTGCCATGCCTCGAATTTAACGTGGAATTCTCGCGGGAATCTGATCGCTTCCAACATACGGAGACGGATGAGGAACGGTAACAAGGAGACCATGTCTTATCTACGCGATTGGCGACAGGCGTTACGCGCACCACATGTCTATCGAGTGGCGAATAGCACCTTCCGCATTCAAAGTCAATTCCTGGCGCTAATTCTCCTCATCCTGAGCGTACCAGTCTTCTTTTTGGCATATCCGCTGCTGCGTAACGTCGTATGTTCGCCGCCAAACCAGACTCTGACTCAGTGTCGCTATTACAAGTATAACAAAACGTATCCTACTTCGACACCCATCAGAACTTCCAAGGGTATGACTTATAGGATAGCGATAGTTAGCGACCTAGATCACGATTCCAAGCTCGTAGATAAGAAAGACACGTGGCATAGTCTTATGAAGACTGGCAGTTTTTACTGGAATCCTACTACTAATTTTCTATCTGTCATCTGGGATGATAGAACTGTCATATTATCCTCGTCCCTATCTATGAAAGGACGCGGAATGGAATTATCGGAATTGGTGACATTTGATGGTCGGCTATTATCCTTTGATGATCGTACAGGAATGATATACTTTATTGAAGGTGATCAAGTTTACCCTTGGGTTATCTTAATGGATGGCAATGGAAAAAATCACAAAGGTATATAAGTTGTATAGTAAATAATAATAATTATATATATATATAATTAATAATAATTATATATATAATTATATTGTTTATGTAGCATGCAAGACATTTTTTTAAATCTATTTTTAGGGTTTAAGTCTGAATGGGCAACTATCAAAGATGAGCAATTATATGTTGGCAGTATGGGAAAAGAATGGACTACGCCATCCGGTGAATTTGAGCATAACAATCCATTATGGATAAAAGTAGTATCACCACGTGGTGAGACACATTCCCTGAATTGGATTTCCTACTACAAACGATTAAGGCAAGCGATTAACATCGAATATCCAGGTATGAAAATACTTATAGTTTGTGACTGCGTGAATTAATTCATTATATGTATACTTTGCATAGGTTATATGATACATGAATCAGGCGCTTGGAGCGATATACATAAGAGTTGGTTCTTTTTGCCCAGAAGATGTTCCCATGAACGTTATAACGAGTCAAGAGATGAGACCATGAGTTGTAACATCATGCTGACTGCAGATGAAAACTTTATTGATATTAAAGTGTGTTTTTAATATTTGCTTTCATCAAATATATTTTAATATCTTATTAGATTGTGTAGTAACAGTTTTGAAATTTATTGCAGGTTACTCGTGTTGGAGATCTAATTCCAATCAGAGGTTTTTCTAGTTTCAAGTTCCTTCCTGGTTCACAGGACTCTATCATAGTAGCATTGAAGACTGAGGAGTATCAAGGGCGCACTGCTACATACATCATGGCCTTCACACTAGAAGGAACAGTAATAATGCCAGAGAGCAAAGTGATGGATAAAAAATTTGAAGGACTAGAATTTATATGACATTCTATTTAGGAATAGTCTTTAATCGTTTAATAAAATTGTAAATAGATGTACAGAGAATGTGTAATTTTAAATTTCTACAACTAGAATTGCAGCAATATAAATAAGCTAAGATCGTTTTTTTAAATGATCAACACTGCTACATTCAAAACACCAGGGTACAAATTTTATTGTCCTTAATATAGACCAAAAATAACAATCTCATAAGAATATATACACTGAGTTATAATTGTAAATATACATGTATATACTAATTAATGTACTTTTGAATCAGTACTTCTATTGTGTTTCATACGTCAGTTGCGATTATGTTAAAAAATACGAGAATATACGATATATATATTTCATTGTGTGTATATCATATTATCATATTATCCTAAATTATTGCGTAAACCAATATTTATTATAAAATTGAATAATTCAAGCAAACGTGTTTGCAAATGTTTGAAACTATAGAAGGATTTTGTTAAAATATGCTTTTTCTAGACATTTTTCATATATTTGTTTTCATGTTTTTTGAATTTTTATATAAAATTGTATGCCAAATATCCTGGCTTTTTTGTGTTTTCTCGTTCTGTGCGTGTTCAGGGTCACAATCTCACATTTCTCGGCGAAAATCAATAATACATGTATATATCTGGAGAGAAGGTGGTGGCAGCAGCACTGCGTTTCTTCGACAGAGTTTAGTCAACCCGATGCACTGCGGGGATACAGTTCGTGGTTTCAGCGTGTTGTGTGCACTACGGTTTGCGCACAGTTGTACAACACTTGCAATCTTTTTCGAAAAATACATATTACACAATACCCGATAACTATCGAACTGTCATGAGAAACGGCGTTAAAATTTTACATCCCATTTAAAGAGGGTGGTTCTTTCTGCAATCTATATTTATACTCTTGCATTTAGATGAGAGTGAAAATGTATTTTGGTTCCGGAAATTTCAAGAAATAGGAGTCCTCAATGAAGAATTCTGGCGATTTATTACATCTCGTATTTAAGTGTTATGAAAAGAAAAGATTAAAATAGAAGAAATAAAAATGTATTAATAGAAATTGCAAAGGATTACGATGACAGAAGTTACATAACAAATGCACAAGTGGCTTGAATTCTTTAATCGCATCAAGAGCATTTATTTGTGTGATAATTTTGTTATATAAAAAGAATATAAGTTCGTCTTATTCGCTCAATATAATGCTTCGAACCAAGCAAAAAAAGAAAACCATTATTATTTTATACAACATTAATACTTAATGTTACTAAGAGGAATGTCGCAATCCTTAAATATGAAGGACACGTTAAAAGCAGTTTTTTCTTCTCTACAATCTCTACAAGGAAAAAATGCAGGGTCTATGAAGATGTTTTGTATCACTTCTAATACTGATGATAGCACGATCGCAAAGCAATTATTACTCTCGTGACGTAAATGATTATATTTCGTGAACTATATTTTTCCGTAATTGTCGAATTTATTTCTCGGAACATATAAGTCAACAATTATTTAGCATGCTCGCAAAAATAAGTGACCTTGATACGAATCTCGACTGACGAGTCTCGCGTGCTGGAAAAATGCTGTCCACTTGACGAACATGTGGCCAATAGATTCGCAAAAGATTTTTATCATCTAAATATCATCCTAAAATCATTTTCGAACATAATGGCGACAGGGGAAGGCTCGACGAAGGAGTGGAACGTCGCTAGAACCGGTATCTCCCTGTTGTTGAACAACAAAATCGAGGAGGCTGAGACTCTGTTTACCGAGCATCCTCATAGCTTTCATGTCAAAGCCGGCCGCTGCTTTGTCCTCTTCATGGTATGTAATCGCGTGATGAGGCGCATATCGATTCCACAATACGCTCCGACGAAGTATACTTTAACATCTCAAGGCCGCGAAAGAATGTTGTTACCTAATCGGTTTTATTAATAAATAAAACATAATCATCGGAAAATAAAAAATCAATACTAATCTTTAGTATAGGCAGATTAGATGAAGAACTATTTTAAATCCATACCGTATTTCATGAAACAACGTGAAGAAATAAATATGATTCGATTTATAAGATATACAAAATAAGCTATGGATAATAAGATATGTATATGAATGTTTTAATGTTTGGTAATTTCTAATGTAATTTAATGAATATTACAGAATGCCCTGATGACTTTCGAAGATGATAAGCTTCAGCAAGCCATGTTATTGCTTAAAGATATGGAGCGGGAATGTGCGAGTGATATTGGGTGGCTAAAATCCATGAAAAGTAAAGTGTTTCGAGTAGAAGAGACCGACGTAAGTGTTTTCTTCGTGGGTTATTAATATAATTCATTTGCAATTAGTTTGAATTTTCATGATGTACATAGAGGCACAGAGGAAAGAATCGTTATAACTAATTATGACGATAAAAATTAAAATCAATATAAAAACAAAATTTTGCGAACATTTTTGTACGTATATCAAGACTATTGAAGAGCAAGATTACTGGATTTAAGTCGATTAAATAGAGAAATAATTAGAAAACTAATTTTAGAAGGACTATGTGAATAAGTTGGAGCGTCAGATCGTTCTAGCAGATTCGCAAGTTTGCTCGGCCATATTAACGCTTCTCCAACAAGAGCTAACTGGATATGTACGTGGTGGTTGGATGCTTCGGAAAGCTTGGCGAGTTTATCAGCATGCGTATAGTCAGATCTCACAGCTATATCGTCGAACCTTTGGTACAAATCCGACGGGTGTGTCATTACATTTATATAATTCGTTACTCGTGGAAAGATTTCGAAAATTAGAATTTTAATCGTAGTAGCTTATTTTTATCGTAGCAGAGGTATTTTTTTGCAATTAAGCCTATATAATAAAATTTTAATTTATTATTAATTGCTAAGCGCAGTAGCATAACGAATTGATAAATTAATCATAATTTAAAGTTTAATAATTATTTAATATTATAATTATATTATATAAGAAAACACAAATTTGTCAGGCACTTTTAATAATTTCGCTACTTTTCCTAGGACTCGTCAGCCCGTACTGCGGTACTCCCACGAGCAACGGATCCTCTCTGCAGAGTCCGCAAAGTCCAGAGTCTTCGGAATGGTCGATACCCTCCTGCAACGGTTACGTGAACAACATGACACCCGTGTCGTCGCCATCAGGTCTGCGAAGCTCTCTATCAATGTTCTTCTCGCTCACTGGCATCACGTCCGAACAACAGACACCGTAATTGTTGTTTCTTCTTACAAAACTTCTCGTTTCTTTTCGCCCTTTGTCCACTGTCCTTTCCGAGAGAAAGAGTCCGCTGTCGATTGCCTATCGGCAACTTATATTCCGCGTGTAATCTGTTTACTCGATATCAACGATCCGTAAACTCGCGCTGATAAACTCACACACTTGCTTCGCGCACTTGCTTCGCGCACTTGCTTCGCGAAAAATTGTGCAGCTAGCTTGGGTCACCTTGCTTCGTTCCTTAGTTCACACGTTTAAATTTGTGCAGATCTTAGCATTGAAAATGTAATTGAAACGAAATACATTTCGCAGCTTCGTGGAGCCTACGGAGGTGACACGTTTAATGTCGGCCGCAAGTTTCGGTTACGGGATATACCAGTTATGTGTGAGCCTTTTGCCACCGTCCCTGCTAAAGGTGATCCACTTTTTGGGCTTCGAGGGTGATAGACAGGCTGGTCTTACCGCCCTCATGTATGCACGACTCAGCGAAGATATGCGCGCACCACTTGCCACGTAAGTTTATCATAAATATAAAAAATATATTCCTCTAAATATAATTTTTTTACAAAACATTGTGCAGACTTATTAGATATTTGTATAAGATATTTTTTTAAGAACATGATATTTATCGCTGCTGTTTTCTTCAAATCTTAATTTTTTTTATTTATTATAATTGATTAATTGATTGTATAATACATTACACGTTAATAAATGTATCTATTTTTGTATTTATGTATTATATATTTTAAAATATATTTTATGTACACACATACAATATGCGACTAGTCGATCGGTCGAAAATATATTGCAATTTTATTTTAGACTGTCTCTCCTTTGGTATCACACAATCGTGCGTCCGTTTTTCGCACTCGACGGTTCCAATGTAAAAGCGGGCGTCGCAGTAGCAAAACAGCTGATAGCTGAATGTCATACCGAATTTCATAACTCTGCACTCTTTCTTTTCTTCACCGGTAGAGTGGAACGTCTAGAGGTACTAATAAATTAACCAATTAATTATTAAACAGACAGATGCATTATCTTATTTATTTTATACCAAATAAATAAGATTTCTTATTTATTTGATATAAAATGTTCCTTTTTATACATCCTTTTTTATTTTATTATAGTATTATATTTTGATTTTATGACTATATTATTAACATTTTATACATATATATTTTATTTTTTTATTGTTATATGATTCAACAATGTTGTCTTGTAGTCAAATGTCAATGGAGCTCTCGAAGCGTACGGCAAAGCTGTGGAGATTTCAACTCAACGTGAAATCAAATTACTATGTTTGCACGAAGTGGCTTGGTGTCATCTCATACGTTTGAGCTACGAGGAAGCGTATCGATCCTTACTGCAATTGCAACATCAGTCTAGGTGGTCCAAGAGCTTCTACGCGTATCTAGCCATGGGTAATTTCCCCATTTTGATGCCTGAATAAAAGCAAACTCAGATTTCTTTATTATAGTATTATCATTACAGTCTGTTGCGGAGCAAATGGTAAATTTGACGATCTCCTAACGACTTACGATAAAATACTTCACTGGTTCCATGAGATGAACAAGGAGACGCAACTCGGCGCTTTCATTCTGCGTAGAGTGCCGAAACTCATCGACAAGGACACCGGGCGTCCTTATACAATTCTGTATTATAGACTGCTCGTATACGAATTATTGTATTTATGGAATGCCATGCCGTCCTGTACCACCGAATCGCTGCGTGGAATATTATGGGGTAATAATCAATTGATTTTTGATCATTGCTTCTCGATAATCAATAAAATCTCAAGTAATATAAAAATTAAAGAAACGACTAAATAATCGAGACTTTATTTTTAATTCGATTCCTTTTAATTATTTGTATCACAAAATTTTTTTTATATCTAACTCTCTATTATCAGAGTGTAAGAAAAATCATTCAGAAGAACCGATGGTGGGTCTGGCTGCTCTCTTGGAAGGTGCAGCGTCTTTCTATTTGGGAGATACTGAAGCAGCTATTAAAAGTTAT
Organism: Anoplolepis gracilipes; assembly: GCF_047496725.1. Classification (NCBI taxonomy): domain Eukaryota; kingdom Metazoa; phylum Arthropoda; class Insecta; order Hymenoptera; family Formicidae; genus Anoplolepis; species Anoplolepis gracilipes. Next base: position 5,741,017 of record NC_132974.1, read on the forward strand.
CGAAATTGTTTGAAACACAGGTATCCGTCCAACGACGAGTACGATCAACACGTTAGTGCATTTGCTCTTTACGAACTGGGAAATAATCTTTGCAACAATAACGTAAGTATGCCGAATGTATACATTCACTATCTGCGTCGAATTTTTTTACATAATTATAAATTTGTCTACTTTGATTATTTCTATGATTTTTCATTTCAGGATCCCAACGAAGGCAAAAGTTTCTTATTAAAAGCACAAACTCAATATAGAGATTACGACTTTGAAAGTCGACTCAATGTGCGTATACATTCCGCCCTGAAAAATATACAGTGACCTCAATTTATAATCGTCCAATATTACATTATAATGTAAAATAGCCTTAACAACAAGAAACACATTTACGTTCCATGATTTCGTTAGTAACATTTTATGTGCATTTTATTTAAAAATATATCTTTCAATTAGCAATAAAGATCGATACAAAGAGAAGATTAATAATGCAGACAGTCTATATCCGTAGCTAAGAATATAATTTTATGGTTGTTTATTTTTATTTTTATTTTATTAATATTATGCTATATACATGTATATATACATGTATTACGTACGTATATGTACGCGTATAAAAGAATATTAATATAAGAATTCTACATTAAAATGTCAAAGATAAAAGAAAGCACACACACACACAAATGAACATGATTACGTCTTGAAATTTGTTATTTATAAGACGGATTTTATTTATAAAAATATATATGCTAACAATAAACTTTCCAATAGACAGTTATTAATTCATATAAAATGAATATTTCCTTCCTCTAGAAAAATATGTCAAAGGAAAAAAATAGGCAAACGAACTGGATCGCATCTCTTGTTGCACGATTGTTTATATAAATTATTTACTCGCATAATCATGTATATATTACATGTATTATATACATTTAATAATATCTGTATACTCACCTTGTATATATATCCTGTATATCCATAGGTAACAAAAAATAGTGTATGACAATATATTTGAACGTTTCATCAAAATGGAATGGAATTTTTCTTTCCATCTAAAATTATTATTATGTCACTTGCACTTTATTTTGCATTTTATACTGCTTTTTTCGCTCTTTATATGTGTATTTTCTTTTCTTTATTTTTTTTTCTACATTGTATAAGTATATACAGCAATTATTTTGAAAATTGCTTTTCATTTTTTTATAATATCGATTACGTATAGTTTGTAGTAGTTGACGTGTTGATTCAAACTTTGACATATACCTTTAGCGAAACACGTGCGATTACACCATAAGAAGCATTACCAAAATCTGAATGAATTAATTTTTATCAACTCTCCTTGACATTTGCTCTTCTTCATATTTTGAAAACGCTTCAAATACTAGTGCATAATGAAAAGGCGCTAATGAGTGCGCGAAATACCTTTTGTTGCTTTAACGCAGGAAATTATCCTTCAATCAGCTGCAATCAACGATCCGCATGGTACACGAAATTAGTCAAACCTTTCGTTTTCTGCGTCATCACATCAATGCTCGGTATGTTAGAATTTGATTACTCAAATCTCCTCTCTTGCTAAAAGTTTTAGTAACTTTTATTTATTTACATAGTCTTCCATACATAATGAATGTTATTAAATTTCAATTCAAAAAGTTAATTTTGTAAGAGCTTCCATTTATAGCAATGTCCATATCCCATATTTGCGATAAATATTCCGTTAGTGGGTCATTCAAGATGATCAAGGCAGACTTGGGAAATCTGAGAGCTCATTTAGGAACTCTCTCGGTAATTATTCGCTAATAAAAATGATTTTATGTGTCAACAATAATTTGTTATAATTTTCTTTTACTTTAATTATTATATATACAAAGTAATTAAACTCTCTGTTGATTTTGTAAAAATTTCATTAGCTGGAAGTGAAAAACGTAATGGAGATGCGCGATGAATTGAAAAGCAAATTGAAGGAAGTGGGCAATGTGATTCCGAAAATGTCAGAAGCTATTCTCAATCTGAGGAACGAAGTATCCGAGGGTAAGAAAGGTGCGATGTGTAAATGTTGACCGGATATTGCGCCCGGTGCAGTGGCATTTCTTTGACGTCAAAGATATTGATTAAATAAATAGAGCGACATGTTGCACAGCTTATTTCCATATCGACAGATTCTCGTTTGTGACAAAATAAAAGCCTTTCTCTCTCTCTTTCTCTCTCTCTCTCTCTCTCTCTCTCTCTCTCTCTCCCCCCCTCTCTTTCTCTTTCTATTATTTACGTGCATATGACTATTTGGGTTATATTTTTATTTTTATCTTCAACAAAATCATATTACCAGCTATCTTTTGCCAGTTATTAATATTTATCGCTAATATATTGCAATAGAAATGAATCTGCATACAAAGAACTTGCTGAAGGCTCTATCATTGGAAACCGTCAAGGATATGATGAAAAATGAATTACAGACGTATGACGCCGATAAAACTGGAAGAACGGATTATGCTCTTGAAAGTTCAGGTTTTATTAAACAGTCTATTTTTATTTAACTTTTTCTATACCTAATGCATTAATTAAAAAGGCGGTCTTATGACCTGTTAATAATCTCATGCGTAAAAAGTGGCCTTTAAACTTCCTTTTTTTCAGCTCTTCACGATAGAAAAATATAACACACTTTTATAATAACAATTCATTCTCTTTTTAAATATATAATTTTTCCTAAAATTATATATCATTTTAATCTCAAATATTGTATGTATATTACGAAAAATGATATGTAATAAACTTCTCTGCAGCATATATAATTATAAAATTGCTACTTTTTTTTTAACTAATATTTTATTAATAAAAAACTGACACATATAATCACGCATCTTTTCGAAACATTATCATTCATATTTTTATACGTAGGTGGTATGATCCTTTCGACACGAGACACCGAACCCTATTCGATCGGCGCACCTGTACTCAATCTGTTTGGCATACCGCTTTGTCAGCAGCAAAATACACCCCGAGCCGTGATACAGGTTACTTAAATATATCTAATTTCATTATTGTTCTGACCCGAAAGTATTCACCAGACCGGCGTTTTGCCGGGCGAATGCTGGGCCTTCAAGGGTAGCCGCGGCAGCGTAGTGATCCGACTACTTGGTCAAGTGCACGTATCCGGGATCAGTCTGGAACATATTTCCCCGATGATATCCCCCACTGGGGAAACCGCCACAGCTCCTAGAGATTTTTCCATTTGGGTAAGCCGACTTTATAACATATATGAATAGCAAATAGTTTGTGACATGTCATATATTGCAATGTATATCCTGTTTTTAATGTGTATATTTATTCCTGTAAACAGCTGTATGCGTACATGTGCTTTTAGGGTTTGACAGATCTTGAAGATGAGAAGCCTTTCTCATTTGGCACATTCACGTACGATAATACTGGTCCTCCGTTGCAGTACTTTGAAATCCAGGTAAAACATTGGTTACTTTTAATTAATATTTGTTAAAAAATTTAATATATTGTCAATTTTTTACTTTCAATTATATGAAATAAAAAATTAAAACTGTAGGCTCGAGCGGAAGAAGCGTACGAGATAATCGAGTTGAAAATCCACTCTAACAGTGGTAATCCAGAGTACACGTGTACTTACAGAATACGAGTGCATGGTACGCTTAATCGAATATGAGTATGAATTCGAAACACAACACAGATATTTGAAAATTATAATTTTTTTTAAGTTATGTAAACGCATAAAATATAATTTAAAAAGAAACTGTGTGTAGACGAATTAACTACGTCAAAAGTTAATAAATATAATATATCGAAATTCATGAATTTAATTTGTGCAAAGGTTTTAAAATATCAAATTAATATTTAATCAACTGTTCCATCCTTAAACCTTCTTCTTAAACGAAATATAACTTAGAATGGATTTTTTTTCATACTAGTTTATAGAAGATTTTTGTGAAATGAATATAGATATTAACTAAACGTTGCCGCTTGATATCAAAGAATCCGTTATCGCGATAATGTAATATTAATCAAGCTGGATGTAAAATAAGGATTGTGGACTTTTAATTGTTTAATAAAAAGAACGGATCATTTCAACGTAATCGTCGCTCGATTTATTACATTTGTACATATTTAGTTCTCCTCTGACTCTGTTATTTCGAACCTTTCCTCACGCGTTCTCCGTCACACACACGTACCCTACATTCTGTCATACCTCCCCGGCTTCGTGTGATGAAGTAAAACGTGAAAATTTCACATTTCACCAACCATATCGGGCGCATACACGCAGAACATCAGGCAAACACGAAGGACGCTCCCCCGGCGGTGTTATGTGGACACCGACCGTTATTACGTTTATCATTATCGTAATTAAAATAGTATGTTATACATCTGGAGCCGGCAACCCGGCCCGGTTTTTGCTTCTTTGTTTTGTTTAATTACAGCTTAGTTTCTCTTCCCTTCTAATTCGACGATTACGCGCACTGCCTTCTCTACAGGCGAAGAACAGACTCGAGAGGCACACACGCTGCGAGTTTCGATATACGATATTTCTCTCAATTAACGCGTGCACACGTATTTAGGATCGTATGACTAATGATTTTTTACTTTCCTCTGGCCTCTTTTTTTTTTTTTTTTTTTTTTTTTTTAACCGATGTGTTTCTATGTTATTCTCTTTTGTTTTGTAGCACATAGGTAATTGTCGGACTATCGATACGTGTGCAGCTGTAATCGGCGAATTCGCGCACAATCGCGATCGGCGCGTGTCTAGAATAACTATAATTCGGAGGTCAGTCGTCTAACGCTATCGAGCTATCGAGAGCCGGTCGTGGTGCCGAAGAGACGCGCATACATGTACGTAAACACATGGATACGTAATTATCTCTCTATGTACTTCCCTTAAAACGTCTAACATGATCCGTTGATAACGATTTCGAGCGGCTCCTGGCTTTTCTGTAAACTTGCTATTACTTTTTGCATCGTCTCCAGTCGAGGTTTATCACTAAAATGACCAAGTCAATCATTTAAATCTTAATCTTTAAATAATTTTTTAAATAAAAGAATATAAAGTTTTTATAATTTTATTTTCTCAATTCTTGTAAAATTTTCAATTTTTATCTTCTTTCATATAATAATATAATAATATTTTTCATAAGTTTCATATGTCAAAGTTCTATAAATTACGAATTACATATTTTAATTAAGTAAAAATATTTAAATATATTGATATATTTTAAAAAGCCATCTTTAGAACTAATTGACTGTAGAAGTATAATTATTCGCAATAGAAAATAAAAAATCGAGATATTAAAATTAATTTGTTACATAGTGTAATTTTTCTCCATATTATGCACATGCAAGAAATCATTCTTCTTGTAATTATAAAAATTCTCAGTCGTTCTCGTGTTAAGCTCAACTTCATGAATCATCACGCGTTTGTGTAACATTTTTTTCAACGTTTGAAGGAATTGCTGTCAAACGTGACACGTCGCAGGAACTTTGCTCGACTCGAAATTTTGTTAGACTTTTTAAACGAAACACAATATGTCGATCGAGCGAGCGATCGATCGGTCAACGATTACTACTAGATTTTTTTTCTTCAAAGCAACGCGACGCGCCGGGCGGGCGTTAACGTATGATTTTAACGACTATACCTTCGACCCGACGAAGGGTGTAGGACTCGTCGGTCATCATTTCGCAATTAAGAAAACGCGGGCACCACCACCGCACGAAGGTTCGTCAACGTTCGTAAAAGGCATAGAGTTGTTTACTTTTACTTTTTTTTTCTTGTTAGATTTTTACTTCGATAATCGTTAAATATATTACCGCACGCGGTAGTATCAAAATAAACCACACCAAGTGTAGAGTATAGAATATTCGTAGGTGTATATGTATGTACAGTATAGAGTTTCTATTTATCTCTGCTTTGTCTCTCTATATTTTAATTCCCCGCGAAAGCCACCTCAGCATTGGTTTTCGTTTTTATTAAAAAGTCAGCTACGTTTCCTAAATTGTTGCTGTCACTGTTGTTGTTGTTGTTGTTACTGCTGCTGTTACTGCTGCTGATGTTACGGTTTTATATTGATATTTGCCGTTACCGTTAGGAAATACACTACGATTAAAGTATATCACAGATGTCAACGAGAAGAACGCTCTAGTTGAAAAGAGTAAATTCAACGAAACGAAGATAAATCACGAGTTTCGGACGCCGATTATCAATAATTCCCACAATTGATCGATCAAATTTCTAAAATTCTAGCCAAAAGAAATTACACTATAAAGATCTAACGCTCTATAGATATATTATTTCAACATTCAAGCGTATAGGATTAAGAATAATTATTATATCTTTCTTGGATTATATATGAAGAGAATTTTAAATTTAGATTTACATATAAATTGAAGTAAATTTAGATTTACATACAAATTCAATTATCCTAGTTAAAATATCTAATTATGATGCTCACGTAAAGTTTACATCATAATTTAATTAATTAATCAGTCAAATGACAAAAATATAATTTATATCGATCGATTGTAGACATGTTTGATTTTCAGTCGGTCTATCCGCGTGAGAACTCGAGAAGAGTTAGAGAATAAGGAAAGGCGAGATAGTGTGGTCCAATTAATTGCAGTTTTGTCGCGTAGACCCGACAAAAAGATCTCTTCTAGCTATAAACTACTGAAATTCTCTCTCTAATTTTTATCGACGCGATCTACGTCGTTCTTCTTCCTACCAATTCCTACGGATCGACTTCCACGACACTTTGAAAACGGAACACGAGATCAGTTCCGTTGGCAATAAGAGATTGTCATAGGTTTTCAAGGTTGCGCGTTACATGCGCGTTACATGCGTACGTTTTAGCGTAGCCGTTTCTTTTTTTTTTTTTTTTTTTTCGCTACTCATCGATAAATTCCCCTGATTACGTCATTTCTCGTTTGCGCAATCGTATCTCGTTTACACGATTCGCGGGGTATGTTTCTTTCATACTCTCTCTAGCTGTTCTCGGACAACAATCTTTCTAAATATTCGACTGGTTCATTTATTTTTTTTGGCAAGTTCGCGGCGGCGAAGTGACTAGAATATAACGACTATATTGTCATGCACTACAGTCTTTCTTAGAGCCCTTTTACAAATCCCTCCCATGCGACCTTTCGATACCATGGTATTTTCCGCCCTATGGTGTATTGCCTGCAAAATCTCCTGCCGCCACAGTACATACATCTAGTAGAGACTACTTGGACTCGTTCGCTCTGCATTAAGAGGGATCCAACGGTCCATCGGCGGAGGACGGTCTCTCGGATGTCTCCTTGTTTTCGTCCGTGCCATTGTCAGCACCACCGTTGCCTCCACCACCACCGTCTCTCATTGTCGTAGCGGAAGAGACGGTGGTCGAGGCGTCCTGGGTCTCATCGTCGCGGGTCAATCTGCCGCCGCGCCGCCGTCCGTTGCTACTGCTTGCCGAGTCTGTGTCGTCCACGTAAATTCTCACGTCGGATCCAATAGCGCCGCCCTCACCGATATGCACTCCGCCGCTTCCGCCACCGCCGTTCTTGCTACCATTGCCACTACCACCGTTTCGGCTACCGTTGCCGCTACCACTGCTGATACTACCGGCAACGCTGATGCTGGCGACTGCACTGAGACTGCCGGTGCCGGTGCTCTCGCTCACGTTGCCACAGGGCGACGGGACTTCGTCGGATCTTTCCTCGGTGGTGACGTAAATGTGGCTGTAACCCTCGCCGCGGATCATCGCGCTGTATTGATCACTGGCGATGCTGGCGGTGGCGGACGCGGCAGTGACATCGTGTGTCGTCTTCAACTTGGACGGCCTCCTCTCGTTGATGACGGACTGCACGTCGAGGTCGTCCTGGGTAGCCGCCGTCGCCTTCGATTTCGGCTCTTCCGGTCGAATCTTGCCGCCAGCATAACCGTTCGCGATGCTGAGGGTCCGTGTGCTACTACTGCCAGCTCCTGCACTTGTACTGTCTGGCGACGGCGACGCTGATTGTGTGTCGCTGGATGTCCGCCGGCTCATCGTCGCCTTGGACGGGTAGATGTCAGCGGTTGGCATGAGATAACGATCACTGGTCAATTTCGGCGGAACGCTCAGGGTGCTACTCGAGCCGGTTGAAGTGACCAGCGAGGAGCTCGTCGGCGGTTTACTTACACTCAACAGAGACTTGTTCTCACGCGTTTCGCTGGTAGTCACCTGTAAAATCGATGTGCAGGTAGAATCAATGTGTTACCTTTGATTTTAAATGTTAGTTTTTCAACACAACATTTTTCTATTAAGAATTTTAATTAATACTATACCAAATCTTTTACCGAGAGAATTTCAATATATATATATATGTATACTATATTGTATAATTTTTTTAATGATAACTTTGATTTATAATTTCGAGAAATTCAATCAATTAGGATGAGAAATATAATTTCTTTGAGATAGCACATCTAGTCTTTTGTTTACAAAACATATTGTTACGTCCGCAGGGGTGAGTTTCGATATTTATCGAAGTACGCGCGACGTAACCGATCCTCGCGGACTCCACGGAATAAAAGGAACACTTTTATAATGATACGAGAACTTTAATAACGAACACAACAATAACAGAACGCACAAATACATATATTATATACGATTAATAATTAAATATCGCGAAGCTGTCAAAACGCGTTCACACAGCATGACAGTTCACTAAGATCTCGAATGTCCGCTATTGACAAATTGATATTCGCGCTGTCAAGCAACAAATGTCTGTTTTGCCGCCACGAGAGATATGACATCGAGGCACGGGAACGCCAAGCAGGACGTAACAATATGTATAAATTTACATGATCGAAATATATGACTTTTCACCTGCAACTTTTGACGTTGTACGTGACTGGTATCTTGACTAGCGACGCCATAGCTGTGATGTGGAATAATTCGAGGCACACTCAGGTTGCTCACTGGTTTCTCGAAGACTTCGGCGACCTCGAAATGCATTGGCAATAGTGACCTTCGTTGGTGATGGCTCGAATGGAAGGTTTGCCTGCGTTTCGATTTAAACTTGGACGGTCTTGAACTCGAATGATAATACGAACTTCGACGTTTCTCGTCCAAGGACACAGAAATCGAGGCGTCTGGAAAACAATGGATTAATTTTATGACGAAAGACATGATGATAGAAGAAAGAAATATTGCAATAATCGATACGCCAATAATCAACATATCAGTTAGAATAATCGGTAATATTCTTACCATCGATGTGTCTCTCCCTCGGTGGATTGTAAATAAAATTTGCAGGCAAGGACCGAACTTTGGCCAATCCTGGCCTCGCGGGTAATTTTAGGTTCCCCACCATAGATACGCGCTCTTTGTCTTCATCGTCTTCATCGTCATCTATTCTACCGTTCATCGCTATGTCATCTTCATCTTCTTCCTCTACTTCAAGAAGCTCTTCCTGCTCGGCGGCTAATTCTCTCTCCAATTGTACTTCCATATCAAGCTCGTCTTCCATCTGGAATTATAATAACATTTATTGCATTTCAAACTTTTATGGTCAAGATAAAAAACAAATCTATTATAAAATATTATCCGAAAACGTTACCTGTTTGTGACTTTCTTCCAGATGTTTCATTAGCACAGCAACGACGACATTCACCAGTACAAATTGTGCCATTAAAACAAAAATTACGAAAAATATTGGCGCGATAATAGTGCTCACGCAACAATTCTTGACGCAGTCTGCCGCATCGTCGCAATCATCCCTCAGCGTGTCCTTCATGATACCATTCCAGTTATCACCGGTGGCGACCCGGAAAAGCGTTAAGAAGGCCATGCCAAAATTACTAAAATGCGCATGTTCACCAAGACCTTGGCAAGGTATATCATCGTTGCATTCTGTGATGGAAAATTAGTGTCATTCGATTTAAATCAATCTGTCACTTTATAAAGCTTTTGATAGAAGATTGTATCCGTGTTTAATTTCTTGTGACAAACAAACAAAAAATATATTTAATTTATCACGAAAGCCAGTAATAAATAATTCATAAAACTTGCATAAATTTTTGTTGGCTATATAAATTATGTATAAGACAGATTCATTATTAATCAAAATATTAAACTTTAAAAGTTATTTTATCATGAAAGAAAGCAAAAAATTTTTCTAAATTTATTTAAATGGTCATTTTCACGTAATAGCTAATTAAGTTCATCAATCATATTGAATGGATAAATACCTAATCGACCGAAAAGTTCCACTCCTAGCGCGGCAAATATAAAGAAAAGCAAGAAAAACAACAGTCCTAGATTTCCAACTTGTGGTAACGCTTGCATCACCGTATCCAAAAGGGCACGTATACCCTTCGCCATTTTCAAGAGCTTCAACACACGAGCTATCCGTAACACTCGCATTACGCGAATTATTGTGGGATTAATAGGAATAATCTTAGATTCAACCTCTTCTAGCACGATGCCAACGACTGATAATATCACTATTCCCACATCTAGTTGGTTCCATCTATAATAAAGAAGCGTCGTTAGAACTGTAGAATCATCTTCTCCATGCTGTTGATAAAAGTTCAAAATATGTAAAAGAAAGACATGTGCTTACTTATCCTTTAGATACAGTTGCACACCGAGAGCGACAAGCTTCATGAAGGATTCTAGAATGAAGACGGCGGTGAAGAAATAATTAAAGATCTTTAACGCGTAGGTGAGCGCTTTCGGCATCATGTAAAATTCCATCGCCATCGTGACGACATTAAGCCCGATGACTGCGGCGATCGCCAGATCAAAATACTTGGACGTCACGACATTATGAACGAACAGCCGTGACTTGGAGTAGGTGGTGTAATACGGTGGCTCGTGCATCTCTGAAAACAATTACAATCAACATTGCACACACACACACACACACACACACCGGCATCTCTCGACAAGTAATCAGCTGCTGTGATATAAAAGTGGCATTGACCTAGCTGGGCCTGCGGCCACTCACTTCGTCTCTTTTTCTCCATCTGCAATGCACGTTTGGCCGCCCTACGTACGCGCTCTTCTTTCTCCTGCTCTTCGCGGCACCTGTGGAAATTCTCCACCACCACCCCGACGAACATATTCAGCACGAAGAAACCCACCAGTAATATGAACGCGATGAAATACAACAATCGCCATTCGGAATAATTTTCGATAGGCTATAATCAAAAGTTACGTAAGCAACATTTCTATTATTTTTATAGACGTGAATAATAAATCATAATATGATACTGCTTTTTAAAGATACTTTAAAATATATTTAAAAAGTTTTTAAAATATTTGTAATATAAGTTGTTAAAATATGTACTTATCCAAATTCTCACAAAGTCGAAGGAAAAGTATTTATTTCTACTGCGTGAATTTCTCTCACCTGTTGGTCGACGCCAACAGCGTCTAGACCGGTGTACATGATGTTTACCCATCCGTCTCGCGACGATAAGACGAACAACGACATGAGAGCTTTGCCGAGATCGTCGAAATTGTATTTTCTATTTAGCCACATGTTTCGCTTATCGGCCAGACAGTCTGTTTTATTGCGCACGTTTTTGATATCGGGACCTTCGCAATAGTAGAACGCGCCTTTGAACAGTTGTACTCCAAGGATACCAAAGATCACGAAAAACGTGCAGCAGATCAAAACGATGTTTCCGATGGGCCGCAATGAAGACAGCAATGTCTGAACCACCAGTTTTAAACCAGGTGCGCGATTAATGACTCGCAGGGGTCTTAATGATCTCAGTAATCTAAATACCTACGGTATTAAAAAAAATAATTGTAATTAGAGAAGAATGCATAAAATCAACAAAAGTTTAATCGTTAATGAATGTTTTGATACATTTATTCTCAGTAACGCGTCGGATAAATAAAAATAAAAATAGTATAAATGATACCTAGTAATAAATTAATATAATAATATACCTCCACATAATAAATTTTTAAAATGTGAGAATAGCTTACTCTTAGAATCCCAAATATTCTGGGACTACTCGATGAAAGCAACGACATCGATAAATCGATTATGGAAATGATAACGAGAGATCCGTCCATAATATTCCAGCCTGAAGTAAAATATGCATCTGGACCATAAAGCATACTCGTCGCGACAACCTATGACAAAATAATAACATAAATGTAAACGCGAATTATAATAATTCACAATTTTAATAATTTCTACTCTTTCTCATAATTATAATTGTAGAACAAAATTTTATTCAGAACATCAATTTTATTATATACATTCAGGGCATCAGCTTTATCATAAATTATTAGAAAAATATCTAATACATATCTGCAAAATAAAATCCCTACGTTTACCTTAACAAACATCTCGATGGCAAAAACGGCGGTAAAAAGGTAATTTGCAGATGCTAGAAAAACTCTTTCACGGCTGTCAGGTGGTATATTCGGTCGCTCCATCGCCAGAGTAATGCAGTTCAATCCAATAAATAGCAATACCACATTGTCAAACCACTTTTGATTAACGAACCATTGACAGAAGATACGAAACCTGCAATATTGAGAAATTTATAAGTCTCTTATATTTTCTAAATCGGCAAAAGATTTACTAATTTTTCGTTCAACTTCAATTTAAATCTATATTATTTTATCTCGCTCTTAATTAATTATCATATAAATATATAATACATTGATCATATAAACATTTCACTATTCTTTATTACTTTTTCATTAATATTATCTTTCGTCTATCCTTAGCCAAAAAACCTCTATTAATTAGATAGAAATGTATAGCTAAATTTTTTTATAATATTACCTATTATTGGGTGGGAATAAATACAGGGAATAATTGTCACGTTCCTGTAGGCAGCCCTTAGGTTCGAAGAACATGAATATCTTTTTGATTTTCTCGACGCTGCTCGCGCTTCCGTGGCCATTCGACGGCGGCGTCTGTTCGCCGCCCGTTCTCGGACACTCTTCTTCTTGTTCAGGAAGTCGTTTGATTCTCGGCAGTGGACCAGTCTCCATTGAAAGATTGTTGATCGTGCGTGGGGTCGAGGACGGCGCGAGCATCTCATCCAACGGCAACGTTTTCCTCGTGGACGTCTGAACGTTTTCATATCCGCGCAACGAATTCCTGCGCGAAAGCTCGCCGATCCATCGCATCTGGAAATTTAAGATATTAATGCAACAACAATGCAGAGCGTGTATAAATGTAAAAAAATTGATATTATATAATACGATGAGATGATAAAGTCGCAATTAATAGTTATCAAAGACGTTATGTCATCGCTTACCTGATTAGGCGTGATTGTGTAACGACGAATCGACCATGGGCCGTAACTTTCAAGCGAATTATTAGGACTCAAACTACGATTATTGCTTGTTAGGACGGTGGTTCGATTATTGGGCGCGTCGCGTTGCGTATCGTTTCTTATCGAACCATGCAAATAACCGCCATTAAAACTGTGAAAAATGGATTATGTATTACATATTTTTATTATTAATATTATTATATATATCTCGACATTTTTTAAATTACAATATATATTTATATTATTATTATTATTTCTAATATAAAACATGTGAATAAAAAAGGTGCCTTGTTACGTTTGTAAACTTTAAGGTAGTAGCTTTCTAAACTCGCCTGCTAAATTAGAACTAAAGGGTGTTAATGAATTATTCTTTTCTTTTAAATAATTCGCGATAAATAATGTTTCAATTGACTTACGTTGGATTGGATCCTACAATAGTACTGCGCCCATTATTGAGCACAGTGGTATGACCGGTGTGCTCGTCGTCACTTTGCGACCATCGTTTCCTCCGCAAGGATGGCCGTGACAAGCGCCACGAATAGCCCCTTTGTATCCTCGGCGGACTAAAGCGGAAAAAAAGCGGAAAAAAAGCGTGGTATCAGAAAAATAAATGCGCGACATTTAGAGAACTTAATTGAGAAACAATTACATAAATACCTAGAACTCGAGTCCCTCGTCGAAGGATTAACAACGGCTGTAACAAGGCTTATGCGTCTCGGGAATTGGCCAGCTATTAAGTTATTTGTCGGTATTTTGTTAGATACATCGGGCAGCTTTAACAATCCCGAGGGTATACTACACTGACTCTGCAAATACACAAAGCATTGTCGTCACATTATTACATTTTCTCTCATTACATTATTCTTTAATCTAATATTCTAATGAGGAATATGCGACAGAAACTTTGTAAATTCAAAATTGTACGAGACCTTCATTGAATTATTAATTATCTGATTGATATCTAAAATGGATATATTGTTAGATATTTAATCGCAACAAAAACTTGCCCTACGCAACCAGTCTATTATTGAAATGAAAACATACACCAGACCGATCGATGGATTCGATCGAAAGGGCAGCAGCGGGATAAACTGCTCGGCAATTGAGGTCTCTGTAGCCAACATCCAACGTGGTATTAGGGGAATCTTGAGGAGTTGCCGCTGTATGAGTGATTATCGGTGGTTGACCTGCCACACCCATCATTTTACTCTCTTTCTGAATGTTACACTTAGGCTCATCGATCCGTTGTTTCCACACGCTATTCTGCTTTTCCCTATTGTCCTTGTACTTTCTCAATTCCTCCGCGCTTTGCCACGAATTCTTTTGATCCTGCAAATCGCGCGAATGAAAACTGATGAAGCGTAAAGCCGAGAGAAATTTTGCGATCGGCGAAAATCTATTTATTATATAAATCATGTCGAGATAAAATAATATATATATATCTACGCATTTTTTCAAACAGTCGATATGTGAATAAATTTACAATGTAAATAGAAAATTATAAATTAAATATTTATATATTTTAACTCATGTGTACATTTACGACTCTTCAGAAAGGGTTATGACATTAAACTTTCCCTGTAAAGTGCTCCGAAGGCGTGAAGAGGAAATAATCCAAAATGGAAACAACTTTTGTCTCATCCTTCTTTCGATTTTCTTTGCTTGACAAAGAATGGAAAGTAAACAAGGGTAAAAAATCGAAAAAAAAGGAAGGATTTATTTATTAGAAGAGAGATTGCGCGAGCAATTATACCTGGGTATAAGTATCGCTATCAGAGATTGAATGTGATCCAGATATTCTCGACGACCCATCTTCGCTGCCTAATCCAGCAGCGATCCTTTTCGCCATTTCTCTTTGCTCTCGTTCTCTCCTCTCGTTTCTCTGCGAAATACAATCAATTATCAATCTTTCATTTTTGACACACACGTGTTCGTATACAATTATAAATCATCCTTCGTAAAAGTAAATGTATATAAATATATTGATGACTCGCAACGTAAAACGCAATCAATATGTCAAGACCTGATACAAGTCGAGAAAATAAATGTTATAAATTTATATGCAAGCATTCTCATATATCTTCTACAATGTGTATACTCACGTAAGAAATTTAATATTGAATAAGCAGAATGACATATTATTTTTTAATTCCTACCTCCGATGAGAAACCTTCGACAAGAATGGCGACGAGAAGATTGAACAGAACGTAATTGCCAAAGGTCATCAAGGCTACGAAATAAAGCGCAGCCCAGTGAGATGTCTTTTGCATACCGTTAAAAAGGACGACGTTCCAATCCTCCTGCGTAAGGATCTATATAAAAAGAAAAAAAGGGAAGAGATCTCCATTATATATATGATAGTATAAATATCTATATTTATTTAGAATAAGGCACATGATCGGCAAGACGTTTTTTTTTTCAATTTGTTAAAGAATATACTGTGAAAAACATGCGCTCGCATATAAATATCTTTTTTATATTTAATGAAGTTTACGAAAGTGAATTTTCATTAATTTACACAACACTTATAATATAACTAATAATTAAATAATTTTTACAACAAGCTTTTATGATATTTATTATTTTATAATCGTAAAATATCATTAATTTAAACATTGATATATCATTACGTGGTTATCAAAAGTTTCAATTATTTTATTTTACATATTGAATTATGCATTTTGTTACATAGATGCATTATATTTTAATGAGATATTGAAAAATACGAAAGAGAAAAACAATTCGATAGAGTTTGTGTGTACATAAACCACAATTAAACAGAGAATTCATTTTTTATTACATATAGATGTTTTGTAAAATATTTTTATTTTTTTCAATTATATTTGGACATACATGCAATTATGAAGAATCGACATACAAAGCAAGTCGGCGTTGTATTTGCACTGCATCCAAATTTGCATACTCGATAGAGACGCACAAAAAAACGTTTTGCCAACCAGTGTTGTAATACTTCGTAAATATGCATGCGTCGAGTTTTCTATCACGAATTTCTCTTTTTTTTTTTGCGAACCTTTCATATCTACACATGTAATTTGCCTGTCTATTATTATAAACTTTGTAATCTATTGTTAATCTACTTCTCCTTCTAGCCTGATAACGTTCCACGCTGCATAAAAATTAAGAATTACTGATACTTAAAAAAAATTAATTCAATATACTCCAAACAGTTAGTATTTAATATTGATAGGATCGTTAAATACATGCGCAATATATTGTAGTAATTATTAATAATAATGTCCCATCAATTCGATTTTTGCGCTTGTTATACAATGATATACAAAACGAGATAAGAACAATACAAACAATTAAAATACAACTGTTGACACTTTTGTTATTGACTATCAATATACTCGTTTTTACATTATAATACATAACAATTATTAACTGTACAACGATAAATTTAGGAGTAATCGACGACGTCATCAGACTGCATCGAGTACAGATGTAAACGGAACGGAAACACGTGATAGAAAGGCAGAAACTCGTTCGAGCGACTTTCCGCAACATAGTATACATTAGTTGCTTTATATGGATGATGTGTGAGCTGAATCGAGATTATACAACACACTCGTGGGTGGAATCGTCGTCGCGCAGTTTGATCTGCGCGAACAAACAAAATAGTAAACGTGAACGTCGACATGTATACGTATAAAACCGTTTGCACGCATGTAAATACAAAGCAACCATTAAAGGCTCCGCACACTCGGCACGGATAACAAAGAGACAAGAATTGACGAAGCGTAAGTGGGCTTCGGGAACGGGATCACACGTCGAAGAGGAAGAGGATTCGTTTTTGCTCAACACAAAGAAATATATATATATATATATATATATATATATATATATATATAAATATGACGGGGATCTGTACAGAGAAAGAGAGAGAGAGAGAGAGAGAAAGAAAGAGAACGTGTGGGCACGAATATATTTATGTAGGAGAAAAAGACCGTGCACGCAAAACACGTGGCACGTGGTAAAAATGTGACTACGTATGTATGTATATGTATGTCGCATTTAACACGTAAAAAAAAAACATTATATGTATATAGCGTATAAGAGAGGGGGGAACAGTGGTACCTGAAAGACAGTGACTAGTGCCCAGACGATGTCGTTGAAATGTTTGCGATCACAGCGACACAATGGGTGCCGCGAGACCACCTCGGCACAGGTGCAGGGCCGACTCCGGTCCGCCCACATGCAAAACTTACCCCCGAACAGGTACATCCCTAGGATGCTGCAACCGAGACAATCCGCTGGCCTAAAGTAGCCCCGAGATCAAGGACGGGGAGAGGTAGGATCGAACTGGAGTTTGTGACAGGACAGGATTTTCATACAATTCGTCGAGCAGCGTCTCCATTCTCGTCATACAGTATATTTTCTCTCATTCGAATGAATAATTATATGTATAATTGATTAACTTTTCGCTCGATCGTAATGGCAATGTAAAAAGCTATTGTCGCAAATGTTACGTCAGTGATAATCATATAAACGAAAATTATCCGAATGACATTATTAACATCAATCGTCAATTGGCATCTAATAGCTTGAAGTTGGTATGCAAAATATTATTTAAATAAAAAAATAATTTATATTTAAGTAATTATAGAGACCATTTCGAAATTTTAAATATATGTAATTCTATAATAACTTGATTTTTAGTTAAATTTTGCATGGCGCATTAAATTATATGATAAAAATATTACGTGAATCACTTTTATTCATTAATTTGTAATTCGTTATTTTCGTGCTTAAATGCTCTAAATTAACATTAAATCTGATCTAGATATAAAACTCACTTTTAAAAATACTTCTACAAAGAAAAATGTATATCTTTAGCTTTTACTAAATACGTACGTGTATGTATAACTCAAGATTTTTTGTTTTTTTTTTCTATATCTAACTTTAGTATTTTTATCTTATATTAAATCACATTGCCATTAAAACATTCAGATGCATGTAAACAAATTTAGTTACATATCAAATTAATATCTGAAGGATTAAATCTATTAATACAAAATCGAAAAGTTCCTCTTTTTAATCATAAAACATATTTTAACTTTTATACAATTTGCGTGTTTCGAAATATTTTAAAATTTCGAATTAAAGTTCTCAAACCATCTCTTTTACTTTTATGAAAATGCTCAAAATTTATTTTAATACGTTTATCTTCGAAAACGGAGACCCTGCGTATCGATAAGAGATTAAGCAATTGTGTTGGACAAAACAACGACTGTCACTCGAAGCTCGTACAGTCACATTCTGCAAGTTCGGCGTGTCTGTATATATATATATATATATATAAATATATGTATCTTGTACTTGCACAATATAGGTGAATGCGTGTAAAGTATATATAATAGGTATACATTTATATGGATTGTGAACGAATCATATTAGCTGTGTGCGGTTGTAACGGACTTTATACGACGGGACGGAATAAGGAATAAAAATCAAAGTTTAAAAAATTTACATTCCTTTTTCGGTAAAGAATAATTTAAAAATTCTTTACTTCAGTTATATTTACCCCTTCGTAAAATTGGCCGAAGAAACGTCAATTAAAAGTATAAATTACACATTTAATATGTTTTCATAATATTAATTTTCGATATATTATGTCATAAGTGCATTATTAATTATTTAATGTTTTACGTAAATAATCAATAATGTTAATTTTAGAACACACGTTGGAACAATAATTGACTTAAACTCGGCGTAACATCTAGTCCGCGTATGTCATAATAAACAGTTATTCGTACACGCATCTGCAAAAGAATCATCTGTCAAGCCCGTCAATTATCTATTCCGTCGCGTCGACTGATTTTTCTTGCGAATTTCATTTTGTTGACGTTGAAAGCGAAATCGATGCCGAACGCGCTCTACAAATATGACAAGCTTTAAATCATCTCTCGCCCGGGTCGACAGATATCCGCACACACACTTTAGAGGTGCCGTATAAAAATAAACGGCGCGAAAAAGGCTCCGAAAAACGCGACCGTAGTGAGAAAAGAAGACTGGACAGAGACAAGACACCTGCCGTTGCAGAATGTCACGGCGAACGTTTGCGAGAGGTGGAAAAAAAAGGACATAATTGTCAAGCATATATAATTATATGTATAATCGTCTAATACGCTGAGATACGGTATGCGTATAATATGTATTACGGCGAACTCTCTCTTGCAGAGCGAGTATTTGCAATAGATACGCACAAATCTACCGAGACTGCAATGTCAGTACGATATTACGTGCCTTGCGCGATCTACCTGGTTTTGTATCTCTAGAATAAAGTAAAAAAGGTGTTTCTCTACTATACTAAAAAATACTAATTAATCCTCTCGAGCTACCATAATGATATCTTGATAACTTAGGCTACCAAAAAAATTGGATCAAATTTTATTCAACTTCTAAATAAAAGCATTCTCTTTTTCATGGAATAAGTATATATATATCTTTAATATGATAAAATATTGTATGGCGATTATATATTTTAAAGAAATATTTATTTCAAAAAGATGCAAATATACGTGCGATAACATAATGATAAAACGAAAATAAAAACTATTTAGTTATTCGATCTTTTCTTTTGAGATCTACGTGTTGCGCCATTTTTGGCATGTATTTGGTATATTATATAATTTTTTTTATAACACGTTCGTGTCATTCGTGTGCGATGGACACGTGGTCTCGTCTCGGGTCCTCGAGTGTAGAATTTTTAAAGACTTGTGACGCGGCGATGCTCCTGTCGGGTCGAGTCGATATTTCGCGCACGTATTGTATAATTCGGAACGAAGTTTTTTTTTTTTTACGCTCGAGTCGTCGTGGGCGTTTAAGAGAGAAAGTGACAGAAAAGTTATTGATAGAACGGAAAAAAGAAAGAAAGATAGAAAGAGAGAGAGAGAGAGAGAGAGAGAGAGAGAGAGAGAGAAAGAGAGGGAAAGGAAAGTACAAAGAGAAGTGTAAATGTCGTAAGTGGTGAAGTATAATGAAGTCAAAGGAGACAGAGAAGAGAGTAAGCGTGTAACAGATAACAGAGTTTAGTGTGCTAACACTGTTAAAAATGTGTGACGTGATATCGAGGCGTCTTTCACGAATGTGCGTAGTAATTCTAATAAGTAAAGTGTGTGAAAAGAACACACGGGCGTCGACATAAGCTGCTTATACGGCACATCATCACTTCTAATTCTCTTCGCGAAGCAGAGAACAACCGGTTCCATTTATTATTCGTGTCGCCACGATGTCACGAAAAGATCGGTCGCCGTCGATCGTGGCGTTTCTTTTTGCAGTATGGCAACTGACACAAGTCTGATCGGTAGTGAGGTATATGAATGTCGAATCCTCGCGTGACGAGGAAACGTGATATGCAGCAAAGTGTCGTATATAACGCGATATAGGATGACGGCAACAACGACAATAAGTGGCGACCAACTGTATATAAGAACACACATTGCATGCAGAAAGTGCGAGTTGCACGATATTAACCAGGCAAGAGTTATTTCCTTCGATATATTACGCCAAGTCAGGATAGGGAATCGATCCCACGGATCGCCCGGTAATCTTAGAAGGGCCATTTACCAGGAAGTGTCATTTAGGCAGGATGCGACGCTTCCGGGCGATCCTAGGATAGCTGCCAAACAAACAACACAAATGTCTCAAGAAGGTTGTCAAAGCAACATTGACGTGTCTTTTAAACGACTTTATCATGTCTTTTGAACATTTTTATGATCCTGAGAGGCTCACGGATAGACCTTTTTAGACACTTTGTATTGTTTGCGCTGTTACTTCTCGTTTGGGTATAAAACTGAATACTTATCGTCCATTGACATGCGACGAACGTATGAAAACAATCGGCTGAAATGTCTGTATTAGATTAAACTTGATTTTGACGTTTGAAATCGAGATTATTGCGAAATTCCTATAATTCAATTTCAATGTTTCCTACGGTCGTCAAAGATCGCAATGGAAAATGGAACACAACAAGCAATAAAACTAAACCATCTACTTTGATAACATCAATATAATAATATCAATATAATAATAAAGCAATGTCAATATCGCTGACAACAGGAATAAGCGAATGAATATGCGAAGCGTCTACACAGCAAAATTTTCTCGATACTTGAGCGAAAATGCCTGCTTCTTTCAAAAATGGTATTTGATATATCTGAATCAAAATTGAATTTGATATTAAAAATTGTGTGTATAATGTGTATATAAAATTGATCCGTTAATAAATTTGACATATCAGATAATTGAAAAATATTTTTAATGATAATTATTATCAATCTTTTTTTCTCTGATATCATTTTTTTAAATCTACATTTACTAAATATATTATTTAGTAGAGTATTATATGATTAAAAATTAAATTATTCCTCTTTTCATCTATGCATTCGAAAATTGTGCTAATATCGATAATTATTAGAGTTGATGATCTCGATCAAGTATTGACATACACAAGTACCTTTAGCCCAGCTATTCGAAATGTACAAGTAATATTCAGGTATCCTGAATTATATACAATATATAGTTTTATGTAACGTTTTACATAATCAACGAGTATAATGAAAAGTTGTACATAATTTAGCTTTACATATATAGCGTATGTTTAATTTATTTCTCATTGAAAATCAACATAATTATGCAATGATTGTGCATTCAATTATTATATAGTAATTATTAATTTTGCTGTATTAAACAAATATAGATGTCAATATATTAGTTGGGTTAGAACATGTATACTGAATATAATGTGCTACCGGATATCATTCATTCATTTCGAATTCGACTATACGAGTGTCATTAGCTCTAATAATAATTGTATTGCTTTTATTCTACAAAATAAAAAAAAAAAAAAAAAAAAAAAAAACATTCTCGCAAGATGCAGGGGATTTCGCTCACCGTTGCCGACACACAGAGACAACAGCTGCTTGCGAAAACATGCCAGAAGGGAGCCAGCTCGACACGCTCGCACACAATACGGCAGGAGACAGCGCATTAATATCGCGCGTTGCACTTGTAAAGCGACGAATGGATTGCAAACGGACAGAAATGGAGAAGCACCGGCATTATCGCCGGCAATCGTAAGCAATTTCAATAAAAATCCGCACTAAATAATTCGCGTGTCCCCCCTCCCTTCCATCTATATAGACTGCCAGCACCAGCTATAATTAGATTTCTCTTCTTTTTTTACCCCTTATTTCTTAAAATAATGTATCTCGCACACAATAGAAGATATATTTAAACAATGGCTTCCAATATTTATTATTAAATAATAAAAAATTAGATAAATTTTATATTAAGTATATTATAATATATATTAATTAAGTCTCTCGTAAAGCCGGTACCAGTAGCTTCCTTCTGCCCTTGCCCTTCATCGGAGAAACGACGACATGCTGGAAAGCATTTATATCTCCCAGTATACATTACCTGAGATCTCAGAAATCATATAAAGTGTTGAGATCGCACGGTTTTAGCTCGTCGAAAAACCAAACGTGACAGTACGTAATGTATACTTAGCGTACTTAGCGTATATATATATATATGTAGATGTGCCGTGTGGTAAACGTTAATATATAAATATATATTAACGTATATATCCGCACGAGAATATATATATGTAGGTAATATACAGTATATAGAGAAATCAAAATGTCCTCGAGAAGATACGTGGAAAAGTATCTTTTTTTTAGTAGGTACCTGAAACACCGTCACAATAGCCCAGAGTAACGAGTCAAAGTTTTTCCTATCACACTCGACGTCAGAGCTGCCTTTCATCGTTTCACAGAATTTGCAACCAAACAGGTTCATCCCGAGAATACTACAACACAACGAAACGTGCAATGTACTTTCTTATCCATATATATATATGTATATATATACGTAAACCGGAACAAAATGAGAAAGAATGAGAAAAAGAGGAAGAGAAAGAGAAAGAGAAAGAAAGAGAAAGAAAGAAAGAAAGAGAAAGAAAGAGAAAGAGAGGATAAAGCTCGATGAAAATTGAATCGCAACTAATAAAGCGTGATTCGGCCAAGTATAACCGATCAATTCAACATGTATATACAGATGTTTTAGAACCATTAAATTTCAAATTACCATAGATTCAAATAATAGAAATAAAGTTTTTTTAACGAAAACTTTTCAAAAAAATTTGTTACGCTGTTAAGCTTTTAATTTATAAACATAAAATATCTTAAAAAGAAAGATATCTATTTAAGCATAAAAATCTAGTTAGGATTAATTAACTATATATTTTGCTCTTTTAAAAAGAACTTATAATTAATTAACTTCGTAATTATCGATACTTTAGCATCTATGATCAAATAAACATCCGGTTCTGACATTTTGTATGTCTAATCAAAAAGCACACGATGAAAAAGCAGAATCGACCGATTGACATTTCTTTTACGATTGTTACGTTGTAATGATATATAATGCACATCCGTGCACACGTCGTATCTCGTAAAAAAGAATATGTGGTGTTGATACTGATGTCTAGAAGCGTTCGAGAAGAAAACCAGATGTTTTCGGATCGATGCTGACGTGAACTTTCGTCGTCTCTCGTAATCTGAAAACTTGGCCGAGTAAACGAGCTCCTGCTTGCAATCCCGATGCAAGTATATATCCATTATTTAATGCAAACCGGCCGATCAGGAAAGGTCCCTAAAGCGGATCGTTTGAAACTCCATTCGCGCACACACGCACGTTTTGTGACCAAAATGCACACACCATGGCCGAGGATCTCGAGAAAAATGTCTATTTGATCCTAAGGACCGGTACGCAGAGAAGCACCCGCGAGCATTTGCATAGTTTCAAAAACTTTGTATTCTATTTCGAAAGTTTACACGAAGAAAATTCCAGGCAGAAAAGGATCGCCCGGATTTACATCAACGGTGTTACCAATTTATTCTTCTTCGTCTTTTCTTCGCGATTCCTCGACAACTACACGTGAAAACTATGTACTTCACACGTAACAAAGTTATTAGTTTTGGCGATATTTTGGTAAAAAAAGAATATATTAAATATATAATAAATAGAAAATACGTGTAATGTAATTGTTAAGAAAGCAATCGCTCGGACTAGTTATTAGGCAGTTGGGTCTCAGTGGGGTCATTTTTGACAAATCACTCTCTCGATAATTATAAAATCCAATCTTTTATAATAATTAATAAATTCTTAAACATATCCAAATAATGCGTCTATATTTTCAACATTTTCGCGGCTGCGTTTCTGCGGCAGATACCAGCAATCAGTTGCAATATCGAGAGCGGCGGCTGCGGCAAATTGGCCATCGAACGATTGTAAAACGCGTCGTAAAACGCGCGAATGTATATTGCGGAAAGTCCTACGCAGTATGACGAAATCTATATATGTATATGTAATCCTGCAGAGAAATATATGTCGACATTCGCAAGCTGTGTTCTAATATCGAGGGCCACACCGAGGCGCACGCACTTAAATATAGGCGCTCAGAGTAGCAAGTAAAGAAAGAAAGAGGGAGATAGAGAGCGACAGCGGGAGAGATTCACGTGTATACACGAATATAAACCAAAAGAAATGTAATAATAGTAGATATATATATATACATATAGCCCTTCACACTCGTCACTAAGACGTCCAGCATAAAAGCATCATGCACACACATGTAAATATATATTCATATACGTATATATATATTTATATATAGATATATCTTCTAAGTATATAAACGTCGAAAGAATACGTTCGATGCCTCAAGCCATAAAAGGAGGGCAGCAGGCGCTCCCTCTTCTCCCCCCCCCCCTGTAATAGATCGTGCCAACAAATACCATCGTCATTACCATTAACAACGTCAGAAAGTATATGCCGCTCAAAGAAATGCTAGGAGACGCGAGAACACGGGATAACTGCTGTGATAAAAACTTGAGAATCTCTATATATAATATATATGTGATATGCATTAACTGGATGGCGGCTCATACGCCGCGCGGAAATAATGTAAAAGCGAATAAAGTAGAAGAGAAAGGTATGAACGCGAAAGACAGTCACCTAAAATGTAGGCCTCGGCTCGAAGAGCAGCCGCGCGCGATTTGTTCCTGAAGCTCGAAAGCTCGTGAAAGCGAGCACGAAGCTGCTTTCGAAATATTGAGCGTCAGCGAGAATTTTATCAGCGTCACCTTCGTACGTAAGATTATAAAATTTAGCACGATGATCAATAAATTATTAATAGGAAGAAAGAAAAAACAGTAAATAAGAATACATTGTTTAACTAAAAGAAATTATAATATTATTATTATTATTATTATTATTATTATTATTATTATTACACTTCATATACACACATATATGTGATATTTTTTCAGCAAAATTAATTTAATTATAAAACAGTTTATAGATTATTTTTGTTCGTTCAAGATTTAAAGAAAAGACTTTTTCAAACTGAGAAAAATTGTTGATACGATATTACAAGAAAGGCTATGTCATATTTTTCCTTTATAGGTTTTATGAAGCTCACAAAAAGTATGGATTAAATTTGATTATCAAACATAGCTTTCATTACTATTTATGCCGAAAGATAAATTCGCTATTATTATGAAGTATCCAAAAAAGACCATCGAGCCCTTCCGTAAGCAAAATATTCGAAGTATTGTTACAAGCTGTCATCGCCTCTCATCGACGCTTCATATTTCAAAGCGCTTGCCTCAACATGTTTGACAATACCTATCGGCAATATCGTAACTTCGATCCGCCTTGCCAGACATGCAAACGTTACTAGGCTGATGAGATGATAATTAGAACAGGAAGACGCGACAGCGCCCCGTAATCCGTGTAAGACGCGACGCGCAGAGAGAGAGAGAGAGAGAGAGAAAGAAAGATTTGGTCGAGATTCCTCGCGGGGTCGTCGTACAAACTTATTCACGATAATAAATCACGACGATGATACCGGTTCGCGAAGTAGGCGAGGACCACATATACAATAAAAAAATAGAAAAGAAAATAGGAAACGGAGAGAAGACCCAGCGACGCGCGGAATTCCGAGCAGCGTCACTGACGCGGACGAAGAGGATAGGACGGCGAACTTACCTGAATATAAAGATGAAAAGTACTAAAAGAGAAAAGAATACGGCAACGTTATCCATGGTGCGCAGCATCACGAAGAGTTGTCGTCGTAGATTGGGCAAGAATCGCACCAGCTTTAAGATCCTGAGCAGCCGAAAGGTACGGAGGACGCTCAGGCCGGAACTGCCGCCGCGCTCCTCCACGAATGCCTGGCAGAGCTCGACGACGCTGCAAACGACGCGGTGCACAAGTGCAACCGTATTATCAGTCCGTTATATCGGTCTGTTCACGAAGGATTATACGTGACAGCTATAATTAAAGCTATTACGGCTTTTTTCTAAAACTGAGAGACTGATCGTGAAACTGAACGATCGGGCTGACACAGTGTGCAGCATATATCACAAGTGCTTCGATATTTTCTACGTATATAACATTTATTTAACACTGTTGTTCACTCAAATGTCATTATATTTAATATATGTCAGTTTAATATTATAGGTTTTGCTTATTTAAAAAATAAGTGAGATTGACAAAAAGATAAAACAATCTTCAAAGGAAATTGCCTTACCTTAAGACAACGACTATGCCGTCGAAGACGTTGAAGCCGTTGCTGATGTAACCGAATGGGCCTTCCGCTATTACCTTAAGCAGCATCTCCACCGCGAAGATCGCCGAGAAAACGATGTTACTTATTTCAACAGCTACCGTTAATTGTTCCGGCTGTACACAACAAAATAATCATAATTACATTCTTTACGAAACAATCTTCAGAGAAAGAGAATTTAACTTCGCGAAAGATAATTATAGAAATTACATATTGCGCAATAGTTTTAGTTATACTTTACAATCAAAGTAAATAGTATTATAGAATTTATAATTTAATTTAAAAAATGTATGTACATATATATAATGAAAATTATACGTATTTATTTGGAAAGATTTGAGATACGCGATACTTAAGATCGAATAAAAAAAATCACCTGATTGTGATACTCGATTCCCATGCTCAAAGTATTAATGAGTATCGCCAGAAGAATACCCTGTT
The DNA here is from genome assembly GCF_047496725.1 of Anoplolepis gracilipes. Taxonomy (NCBI): domain Eukaryota; kingdom Metazoa; phylum Arthropoda; class Insecta; order Hymenoptera; family Formicidae; genus Anoplolepis; species Anoplolepis gracilipes. The sequence goes on from NC_132974.1 coordinate 5,768,394, forward strand.
GAAAATATTTGTGCTCGACAAGTTTTTTGATGCATCGTTGTACGGAGCTTAAGCTGCCATAACAGCAGCTCCCGGCGCGTCTCAAGAATCGTCTGACCCGCGAGGACTTTTGCCACTTTTCAGCGTCATCCGGCCACTGATCCTGCAACTCGCAGCAGCAGGAACAATTGTCAACGTCGGACGTCAACCACTGCGTGCGATCCTCCAACGTGATGTGACGATCTGTTATACCTATCAAATACACATAATTAGTTCCCATCTTTTTTGTCTTTAATTAGACCGCTCGTACGTAAAAAAAAAATTTTAAGTAATAATTATAAATATTTTCAAGAGAAATTTTGTTTAAGTATCAAAGCGATAAATGTTTGAAAGCTTTAACACTTGGAATCGGTAATATTTTATATATTTTAAAAATTTCATATAAATTACTTTATTACACATTATACATTATTACACACTTTCAAAATTATATTTTTAAAAAATATATACATATAATATCTTGACTGTTTAAAACAGCATAAAATTTGTATAAACTTGCCTTTCGTGAGAGAATTTAGAAAAGAATCGAGCGCCAGTTGACCAGTGGGCAGGGCAGCGCTGAGAGCACCGCTGAGAGCCAACAATTCCTGACACGTCATAGCCTCGTTGCCACCCAGCTCGGCCTGCATCTACGATGCAATGCAGCTTGAGTGAGGAAGAGAGGCTATCCGAGATCTCTAGCCTGCATATAACGCGAGCAGTAGAAATTACCTGCGTGTGGTCCGGCAGTGGACTGGACCAAACGTTACCATCGCCCGTCTGAGTCATCTTCTCGCTCGAGCAGACGTTACGTTCGCCCGGCATCACCGTCGTCCCCGGCTGCAACGCATTCCCGACATTATTGCTGCCATGGAGCAGTACCACGTCGCTAAACATTACGCTGCTTCTTCTCCGATAATGCGTACATGGCGGACTCAACAACGTGCTGTTCGTCTAGAAGGCGAATCAATCAAGCATACATTATGCGTGTCATACACTACGACCGGCGCTGTCTCTCTTTCTCGTAACCGTTCTCGGCCCAAACTTGTAGCATTAAGGGGAGAAACTTTACGTCATACCTAAAGAGATCATCGTTCTCTTTGCAACGCAAACTACGTGTTCTTTATTGCCGACCACTAAGAATCGATGACCCGGTAATCTAATATGATGAAGCGTGAACGCTATTATTTTATTGTACATACGAAGCATGTATAATCATTATGAGATACGGCTACTGTCGTTATATAAAGCAAAAAATTCATATCAGCGAAAAGAAAAGCTTAATGCAAAAAGCGCTAAACGAATTGATTATTGCATGTCTACAGAGTTGTCTACGAGAGTTAAAGTCGAATGTAACATTTCTAGAAAAACTCACGACGTAACGTAAAAATGACGTAATTGAGACCAGAAAAACGTACGTTATAAATTTTCGATATAATAAAATCAATATTTCTCATTTTTCGTCATAGTGATATAATTACCGAATAAATCAAATAATTATATATTGTTGGAAAATTGTTTCATTGTTTAATTACCCCTTAATTTCAATTACGCCACTCGTTTTGGATGCATAAACAAGCGTCTCGTGACGCGTTTTCGCATGCATTTCTGACATGCGGTATATACTATACTTGCCTCGACCTGCACATTTCCCACGGCGGCGTTATCGCTTCCGTTGCAAGAAACGGAAGAGGTGCGATGCACATTCAACCTATGACACATGTTCGTGGAGACTTCGGCCTCGGAAATCTCTGGGCTCGCTCGGGGCGCGACGCCCAAGTTTCCACTACCATTGTTACCACTATTATTGCCAGCGGTCGTGGCGGTGGCTACCGTCGATTGCAGAGGGGATGTAACGGCGGTGAAATCAGCGACGGATCCGGCGTTACCACCGACAGCCACCTGTAATAATTGCTGTTGTTGCTGCTGCTGCTGCTCGGCATAGTCCAACGCGGCGAGGAGTCGCGGACACCTTCCATGATGCTGTCTTCTATCTGCGCATTGCAACAATTTCGAAAGGGTTCAAATTTCGATATCTTAGCGTAAGAATTTTAAGAACTTTTATTCAAGTTTAATACATTTTATCATATTATTTTTCCTGTCAAATCTCAGCTCTATATCGTAAGATGGAAGACACTTACCACCCGGTATTCGATTTAGTCCGCTAGCAGCGTTCGAGCGAATCGGTTGGGTCTGCTGTTCTTTGAGCAAATTCTGCTCGCGTTTCTGCTGTCTCTTGTACAGCCACAGGCGATATCGCTTCATCAGTCTTCGTTTACCTCGTCGCCAGAGGTGGGCGATGTATCTGCGAAAAGAGACGTCGAGTTGTCACATTGGTGTAAAAAAAAAAAAAAAAAAATACGAGCGTTGAGAGGTGAGAAAAAAACATTTCGCGGACGAGCAAACATCGACGAGAGGCTCGCGCGAATAACGTCCTCAGAATGCAACGTCGACGAGTACCCACTTGACGATTTCGGCGTAACAAGTAGTAGGCTCCGAGGTATTCGTAGACGACGCGAGCGTCGAGGTCGAATGGTAGCGCGCGCGTTCCAGCTTCATCCTCTCCATCTCTCGTTTCTTCGTTTCCGAGAATTGTGTCGCAATCACGACCAAGCAGAGATTGATCATGAAAAACGAGCCGATCTGCAAATTAAGGATCTCCCTTGATTCATTGGCCTTTACATTGGCCTTCCGCGCATTTTTTTTTTTTTATATTATAATAATATTATCGCTGCTCTCAAAATTATATTGCAATCTTGTTTCACACTAGCATGTATAATTACAATGATTATAATTATTGTTTGCATTGTGGGTTTTATTTTAGATCCATAAAATAAGTAGCGCGTACATATCAAGTTTTATTCATTATATTTTACATATTGCAAGCGCCAGAATAGGAAATGAAGCACTTACGACTATCAAGAGAACGAAGTATATCCAGTCCCAGAAGGAGTGGGCGTCCTGCACGTAATACATTATGTCCGTCCATCCTTCCAGACTAATTACCTGCAAATCGACACGATTGCACTACTCGAGATTACGACGAAATATTAATGACTTGATCAATAAATTAAGAATATTCATGCCAAAAATGTATATATAAAAACGCAGCATTTACGAAGTTTTGTGAAAAATTAAAAAGCTCGTATGGAGAATTATACTACAAACGCGTTAAAAGAATACATCAATAAGGTTTCGTTCATTAATATCATCTAGAGATTAATGAAATTTACTATTTAGCACATTATTCAATCGTGATAACATCATATCGAATGAAAAGCGATTTGTCATTAATATCGCCGATGGAATAATTTTTCTTTATCATGGACGATTTGCATCTATCGACTTTCAAGCGCCATAAAAGTACATTACTTAAATGGAAGAAAAATTCCATTCTACACACGTACACAGGTACATACGTACAACGAGTATGTACATGTACACATGCATGTGTGTGAATTATTTGTATCCAAACGAATGTAGGACGAGTAACGAGAGCGCTCACAAGAAATATGGCGACCCACGCAAGACCGATGTTATCGAATGAAATTGTTCCTTGGAATGGATTGTTGCCCTGGCCCTTGCATTCGGTGTAGTAGTAGTTCCAATTAACGCAGGTGTCATTGTTGATGAACGTTACATTACTATTTGGCACGGCCGTATTGTTGCACACCAAGTTTCCTGAATGCCAGAAACGCCGATCCGTTCGATTAAGAAATAGTTGACAACTTTTATCCGAAAATATGCAGTGATATTTTTAGAATTCAAAACGAAAGAAACTTGATATTAAATTTTGTAAACCGTCTGTCACATAAAAATGCATTTTTAAGATGCACCGAATAAAATATATCTTTTTATTTTAAAAGTAATTTGCATAAAATATTTATAATTTTTTATAATTTTAAACAATTATTAAATGTTAGAAAATTAAAATTGAAACGTATCATATAAATGATTGCACACATTCTTACATTTAAAGCTCTGTGTAAGACAAAGGATGTACTCACCGAATTTAAGCGGCGGTAGATTACTGCAGGAGTGCATCCCGCTGTCGTCGGGACGCGAGCAAATGTAATCCTGACCCTGATACTCGAAATACTTCTCCAGATCACTGGAAAATCAACGAAGCGACGATTAAATCAATCTACGTACACCAACCTTTGTATAGATCCTTAAGTTTAAAGACTTGCTTACATATGCCTTATTATGCACGGATGCACTTTTCGCATGCTTCGCTTATGCGTACATTGTATATGTAGATATGCAGCGTGTTTAATATATGTAATATATAGTATATATAGTATATATATATATATATATATACAGGATAAATCTTTACAAACTGCTATCTAAAATCACTTTTTATTTATCAATTTAAAGAAAAATGAAAACTAAAGTATACACGAAATAATGCGTCGAACAGACAAGTTTATATACTTTACATTTTTGAAAAATATAAAAGATCTTTTGTTAATGATAAAAAATAAATTCAATAATTAATTATTTTAAATGACTTAACATACACACATACACACATAAGACGGATTACGTCTTTAAAGAAAAAAAAAAATGAAATCGAGTCGATGAATAAGCAGTTATTTTAGATAGCAGTTTTCTCGGGAATCATCCTATATACATATAATATTCATATATTCATGGTATATATAATATACAGAGGGTCGCGGAATTACCGGAGGAGCTCCCAGTGAGGCTTCTTGCGTAAATGGATACTGAAACCGAAAATATGTAAATGCAATCGATCGAAGTAGCTTCCGAGTAGCTATAGATTCCGAAGGTTGTATATGCATTCGAATGAAATCGAATAAACGACCTACGCCACACAAATTATTGTCGGCGTGATGCTGCCGTGGCAGCATTGATTTGTCAAATCGATACAACATACTTAACAAGATATTCGCTTTGAAATCGCTACGAGAATAAAGCACGCATTGTTCGGAAAATCGGGCGCGTTCCCTTGTCAGCTTTCTGTGTCACGCTTACATTTTCGACCCTGTTTATATCACTGGTCGACAGCTCGTTCGATGATTCTCGGACTCCTCATATAGTATATATACGTATAGATGCTGATGTACAACGTGCGCAACGATTGAGAGAAATATAGGCATAAATGCAGATGTAAACCGACACGAGTTTGCGTGCACGCGTGTATTGTATCACGCCAAAATATATCGGCAGGTGTGAAAATATAAACACTCAATTAACGTTCCTCGCACAGATTGCGATATCGAATCATATATCATAAATATTAAGAATGAAAAAAACACTGTAAATATGAAAATTATAAGTTGCAATAATGTTGAATCCACATGAGTGAGATCCTAGAGAAATTGGAAAGATATTGAGCCTTGGATGATATCGAATCGAATATAGTAAAAGATAAGTAAAGGATATAATTATTTGATATCGTTAGTTTTAGATATTAAGAGAGAGGGAATTATTTGAGAGATATTAGATATTAAAATTATAAATATATATATATAAGGAGAAATAGAAATTAAAATACTGATGGTGATAAAAGACTGTATATGTGAATAATCTTGAATAAATACATATGTTGTGCACGAAATAAGGATAAATATGTGATGTCTTTAACTATAATTAATAATTCTCACTTTTATGTTACGCCCCTTGAGAGATTGAAAAGCGCTGTGCTATCTTTCTCCAAACTTCATTATATTCCTCTATCATAATATCTTGACACCATTTTTTCTGAATTCTTAAATATCCGTGTGATTGATAATCTCACGTCTTTGTATAGCAAAAATAAAATGACTGACGTCGCTCTATTTCGCGCTTGACATTTTTAATTTTTATAACAGCAATTCTGTTTGTAAAAAAATATCATTTTTTAAATACGATCTGAAAACGAATATCATAATGCAATTCATTGACTGAACAGAAAAAATTGGGCGATAGAGGAATATCGATACAAGGAATAGCTATACTTTCTAACAAGATTATGCGACACACTCCTATGCTATCCAAACACACACGCTATATATGCTTAATCAGCAGTGTGCACGTGATCGCCTCTATGCTCCCTTTAATTTGCGTGCCCGCGTCTTGCATAAGGTGTGTGCTTCACTCGTTCGTGCTCGCTATGCTGATCGTGCTAGTCGTTCTAGATCCTCTTGTATATAAGATGACCAGAGATGTCCTACTTTTAAACAATATGTCCCGTTTGACCATTCAATCCCCATAATGTCTCGCTTTGTTCCAACTTTTGATAAACTTTTGTACTTGTGCTCATACTTGCTCTTTCTTGATGCCAAATTAATCTGATTTAAGACTATCGGCGAATTATGATTATAAAGAAATTTTTAAGATTTATTCAGAAAATTGGCAGATATAAAATGATTGTAAAAATAATTTAAAAATGTTTATTTTTATATATATATATATCTATAGAAATATAGAACGCTGCGATTCGTATAGATTGTCTTTTTCACAATAACAAAATATCTAAAGCGTTTCTTAAGACAAAGATCTCAATCCGATCGCCCGGTTGTCATGTGTATGTACCTTGCAATGAATTCTTCGCGATTAGCAATAACATCTCAATGTTCTCACACAAGAGATGAAATGTGACGAATATATGTAATATATATGTAATAATTATTTTAAAAATCCTCGGTTGTTAAGTAAATAAGTATATTCATGTTTTTGGTTTGTTAAAAAAATCTGAGTACATGTCAAATATATTATTGTTACAAGGATACTGATATTGTTGCTATGATACTCGATACGGCGAAAATCATTAGCGTCTCCAATAATTTCAAGATGGACGTTAACACCTTTTCAAAAGAATAGGTGTATATTTGGTTGGTTACAGAAAAATTACGAATTGATATCGCTTCCAGAGCCATCGATATCCGCGAGGCTCCAGTGCTGCGCTACCAGGGCACAGAAACGGTAGTCGGTGCAGAAGTCGATAAACGTTTGAAAATAGCTGCTACGTATACCGGAATAGACCACGCGAGCACCGCGTGTTTAATTAGCTCTCTCTCTCTGGGCTTGGGCTTAGAACTTTATGGAGCCTACTCTTCTCTCGCTACTCTATCTTCATCGCTACGTGAGTTTGGAATTAAAATGATTCGATAGTAAAGTCGATTTTTCTTTAACAAGAATGTCAAGTGTCGATTATTTTTAAACTGTAAAAGTGAGTAAAACTGTTAAAAATAACTTTCTATTCGCGTAGAAAAATCCCTAAAAGCTATTCAGTATATACAAGATATTAAATCCCGGACATCCTGTGTAACAAAACGATATATTATCGTGAAAGCGGTGCGATGTAGTGAAATCACAGAACCACCAATATCATACACACACACAGGCACGCATTCACGCACGCACGCACGCATTCACGCACGCACACAGAATTTAAACGATAGTTCACATATGCAAAAAGCATCGTTACTGACTAGACACGCTGAGGGTGGATAAAATAGAGAGGTGGAGAGAGAAAAAGAAGAAGAGAGAGTGTGAGTGAGATACGAGCCACGAAAGATCATATCAGGAGTATGTCTAGAGCAAAGAAGGGAGAGAACATCGACTCGTGCATCGAAGTAACCGAAGAGATCTCGAGATACCGTAATCTCGTGAAAGTTTCGGATCGCCAACACAAATTATATGGATTCTCCATTCCTTCATCGTCGTGTATCTTCGATCTTTTCGAAGCATGATTTATAGTATTTATTATACAGCGGAAATATGTCGAAGAAAACTTTAGTGCCAGACACTAAGTGTAGAGACCGTGAAGTAATTCGGACACTAAAATACTATTTCGAAGTTTAGGAGGATTGATTTCACTTCTCGCTCTCAGAATCCTTGAAACCATCATCTCCTCAATTTACAGCCACAATATTCAAAACAGTATTTTATTCGTCAACGGTCGAGTCGACATGCTCTATGTGAGTACACACTACGGTACAGTCCGCACACTGGTACAGTGATTAAGAGAGAAGAGAGACAGACAGAGAGCGAGAAAGAGAGAAAAGGGCAAGTTGGAAGAGAGAAGTGAGAGAAAGAGAGATAATATATACATATGCACATCACGTATGGTTGCATGTATATACATATATGTACATATGGATGCCACGTGTATGTATATTCTGTGATTCATAGAGGTATGTATTATTGAGATAGAAAGAGAGAGAGAGATATATATATATATATATATATATGTATGTACAGCACATTGTTCTCTACTAGAGCTTACTAAATGCGTGATCGAACCGAGTACTCGTCCGAGAGTAACCTGCAACAGCGAAACAATAGCCTGTCACTGCCTCCCTGGGGTCATGTACTTACATGTCTAATTTTCTTTTTTATAGTCACAGAGGAGAAGAAGGAGAGAAAGAAAAAGAGAGGGAGAGAAAAAGAAAGAAAAAGAGGGAAGAGAGAGTGAGATAGAACATTTTTAAAACGCCTAACATGATGTTCCTGTAAAGCAAAAGTTCAGGAAGTAGAATGTACAGATCCATTCACAGGGCTTTTCACGAACTTTTCCTGGTTCCTCTCGCCATATCGATAATATCTTCTTTATCTAGAACGCGTCAATACAGTTCCCCAATCGATACTTGAAGATTTGACAGAAAGTTTGCTGTAAGACAGTATTAATGTTAAAGTTGTTAAAGTTATTTTAATATTTGCGCCTTTTTTTCAAAACAGAAGAATTTTATTCAGAAAAATAACTTGTCCTTTAAAATTTAATTTTTAACAACTTGCAACCTTTTTTATGTAAAATCTTCAGTTTATACACGTGAATTTATAAATGAGATGTTAATAATGACAAAATACCATTAACCCTCTGTTCCTGAGATCACATATGGTTTACAATGTCTTGTTGCAGTTTTAGCTGTCTCAGAATGTTTAAAAAATTTACAAAAATTTATGTATAATCTTTGACATTTAAGAGAAAAATAGTAGAAAATAATCATCAAAAGTTAAAAAATAAATTTTAAACATTCTTTTTTATTGATTAAGGCCTTCGGGATATTCTATTGTTAAAATATCAATAAGGTTAAAATGACCCACATATATGACCTTTAAAAATTTTTTTAAATAATTGTCTTTTTTTTCATGTTTAGAGATGTCGTATACATCAGAACATACTAAAAGTTATAAATATTTTCACAAAAATAGGAAAAGAATTTACAAAACGTAAGAAAAAAGATATGTTTATAAATACCATGTTTTACATATTACGTTCAGTGATAATTTGCGATAATCTGTAATAATCTGTATCCTTGATAAATTTTCCGCTATTCGCGATAACGTAATATTATAGACATAAACTGTTTAATTATCCATTTTCATGATCAACTACTTGGTATTTGCGGATAGTTTCGTGATAAGCCGAGCAGAGTGAACACGAATTATGAAAGTTTGCTGTATTCTGAATAGATATTGATGTCTGATAAAAGCAAGATCGAGCGCAAAATAGTACTTGCGAAAGACAAAGAACGAAGAGCGAAAAAAAGCGGAGCGTTAAATTTACAGCGAGAGAAACTCGGCAAGCGATGCTTTGCGACAACTCGAGCTACTCGTCATGCAATCTGGTATTTATTAGATTGGTTGGGTTTTATGTGAGCAAATCGCCCGATATATCAAATCGATACCGAATCACGAATATCTGTGATCGGTTTTCGCGCACGCGAATTTTCAACTATATCGTATACTCCCACAAATTTCATTTAATTAAAATCCCGAAAAAGTACGCATGATATATAACAATTATTTTAAGCGATAAAAATAAATTGCAAGCATGTAAAGAAAATCAAAATACTATTTAAGCAAAAATCTACGTGAAATTTAAAAATATAAAAAATTGTAGAACAATAGAAATGTTATGCAATAGTGTGCTTTTTGAATACGATAAACGCTAATATCCATAATGTGATAACATAAATGAGAATTTCCAAGAATTATTATTCTATATCGCCGAAAGGGACCTTAGCGTTTATTACGTATTCGAAGTATATTATTGCAAAATATTCCGAAAGAGAAACATCGCAAACATTGCAAAAACGTGTTTCGGATATAGGCAAACATCTCGATTCGTAATTTTTATGATAATGCAAACTTGAAATATAAAAATTGTCATGGTCGAGTATTGTTTCGCGCTGGACACAAAATTTTACCGTCCATTGTATTCGAAGTACGGTATTGCGAAAAGCACTTTTAATAACGACAATTGTCGAATGTGAATGTCGTTGACTTTTCGCATATTTTGCCGAAAAAATGCGTGCTCGGCATTTGAACGAAGGCACGTGTTATACTGCTCTTGAAAACTGCACAGCGATCAAAAGATAGGCAGCGAAAAAAAAAAAATAAACGAGATGCGATGCATTGTGAGACGTAAATAACGTGAAAAATCGAAGTCAAACATTCATAAAAAAAAAAAAATTAATAATCGATTGGATCGAATAATCGAACGAATTGGTTTAAGACTCTCGCCGACTTACTCGGGATACTTGACGTTGGGTAGAGCCTTGAGGAAGCAACGTTGGCGTAGTATGCCCTCCCACAGTTGCACACCGACGATGCCGAATATGAAGAAGACGAAGAAACATAGTAACAAGACGTTGCCCAGCATGGGAAGAGTGTCGAGTAGTAGCATCACTAATATCCGCATACCTGTCGAGGATTTTGTAGAAATAATGTTTCATAAATGATTGATAAATAAGTATATATAATTGCTAATCGTTAAATTTATTAAATATTCATTAAAATATAACTTATAAATTTATACAAATAATTTATAAAATTTATCGAATCGAAATAATACCAATTTTGTTTGCAGGGTTTTTTTCGAAAATTCACTAAAATAGCTGTGATGATTCTTTTATTACTCTATAAATATTCGTGCCAATATGAAAATCATATGGTAATTTAAATTATTCGATTATAGTATACATTAATCATCAATAAAAATGCATTGACAAATTCTCAATCTAATTATTCTAAAAAGAAATTTTAATAAAACCATTATTTGTAACAATTTTTTAATGTTTAAACGTTAAATATTACAATCGCTAATTCAAATTTTGTAAATCACAATAAGATTTATTTATTCAACTTCTTTTTAAAAACATGATTCACACAAGAACCCTTTTATTGATTTGCAATTTGAAAGTCACTACGATGACACTACGAGATAGCTACAGAATATTGATTCAAAAATCTATTATTAAAATTAAAGTTGCGAGTTCTTAAAGAATGCATATTGTATATTTCACGTTTTTGCGATTCAACTTTGAATTTTATCTTTTAACTTAATAATATATCTTGCTGCAACTTTACTTGATCGACATTCACTTCCTTGCCTTTACTTGGTTTCAATTTCAAGATGAAATCAGCCGTGAATGCGCTAGGATCTATAATACGGCAGTTATGCGCCTAGCAATGCATGAAATCGACGACGAGAGCAAATCGGAGTTAACTGTCAACCGTCGAGATTTTTGACGTATTGAAAAGGTCTCATACTTACTTGGTATACGATTGATCGCTCTTAACGGTCTTAAAACCCTTATCGTTCGTATGGCTGACAGATTCATATTTTCCACATTTAAGCAATATTCCAAAGCGCTACAAACAAGTCCAAACAGATCTCTTCTTTAGTATTTGCTATCCACTCTTTTTAAACTCTTTTGACATTTTTTATTCACAGAAATCTTGTTCTTAATAATTTTAAATATTTCATGTGATGTGTGTGGTGCAAAATATATTTAATATGCTTTTGAATTTAAAGTGAGAAATTGAATTATAGTAATATATTTTATGATTATCTAAACAAAAAATATATATCTATAAAGCATTATAAATAAAATCCAATCTTAGTTAATTATTATGAAAGATGAAGTTATTATCTTTAAAAAAATGTCAATCTTTATTTGAAATTATTATACATTGCACATATACTTCTTATAGATTTTACAAACAGATTTCAAAAGAATGACAATCAAAATTAAAAAATATAATAAAGTATATAAACAAAGGAAAACAAGTACTCACCCAGCTCCCACTATAAAGAAATCTAATCTATTCCAGGAATCCGCGAGATAAGTTCCTCTACCGTAAACTCCCATCGCCACCATCTTTATAGTCATCTCCAGGGAGAAGAAGGCAAAAATGATATCATCGAACATCTGGAAGAAGTAGGTAGGAGAACGCGGCTTAATTAGGAGAATACGATCGACGTAATTCGCCGTGATTGATTACAGGCACTCAACTAGAGGATTCGATTAACGACCATGCCGTATCAGTAATTTTCTCATCTCTTTCCCATCCCATCCTTCTCTTCCTCCTCCTCCTTCTCCTCTTCCTCTTCCTTTGCTAGACTAATTGCGAGTCGACCGGAAACCGTGTCAAGATGCGCGATCGATTAATTCGCTTATTGGTGCGCTGTGTGTAATCATTGCTGTTACGCTGTTTTCCTCCTCTCCACCCCACCACCCCTCCTTCCCCCGTAAGTTGGATTAATTGAATTGTAAATATCCCGATTCCGATATCGGCACTTTTCGTTCAAGCATGCAAACGCGAGACAGGATCGCGAGCCGTTCTTATGGAAATGACTGCCGTTCAAATAAGCTCGATACGCTACACTCTACTTTTTCAATCTTTTTCAATCACGACGCGATAACACGGATTAATCGTTTCTTCCGCTAGCCTGCTGTCATAATTTTTTCCGCGAAATAAATACATACCTGTAGTATCTTACATCGATTTGTTACGCACTGGTCGTCCACGCACGGCTGGTACATCCCGAGTGTGATGCAGTTCAGAAGGATCACCATCATGCTCACCCTTTCGAACCACGTGAATTTTTATTAAGGAAAAGATAGCGCTTTTTAAATATTTCTCATATCCTCTTTAAATCAAGAATATTATAACGCAAGCAAGAGATTTCATGTAAATAACGTTTTTTGTTAAACAAATATAACAGAAAATATTATATTTAAATATATAAGAAATATTACATATGAAAAATAAATAAAAATATAAATATTCATTACTCGTGAAAATTATCTACTAGATATTAAAATGCGAGAAAAATCACTGTAATCTTCGTATCTACGAAACAGACGTACATACATCTTAATTGTTAAAAACATAAAATCGTTAACAGGATACATAATCTCATTGCAATTGTTTATTTTGTTGTTTCTTTTGATCGATAAAAGGCAACTCGTGTAATAAACATACTTATTATCGTTGCCAAGTGACCGTCACCTAAACAGTCTTCTTAACATGTATATTTAACAAATGGACAAGAGTTGATTACATCTAATCGCGTGTCTCGAATCTCTATGTGAATAAAAACCATCATAGATAAGAGTAACACATAAATAAAATATTATGATTTGATCATTATTATATCTGCAATTTTTTTCTAATACAATTTTTCTTCAATGTGTTTTGTGATATGTAAACGCTAAACACGTATTATAATTTAGTACAGGGTCAAGCCAAAATCGATAATTGAAATATGTGCAAATGACACAATGTAATGAGTTTCCAATCACAAAATTACCAATTATTAATTTTCAACAGTTACAGCTTTTAATGGAATTGTGATATATAATTATTAATTATATATTTAAATATTATTTTACTCTAAGTACTAAATAAAAAATATACATATATACGTACATATTCTTTTCAAAAAAATTTATGTCATATATTGCAATATAAATATATACAATATAATTTTTATATACACATACATACATATATATTTTTATCAATTTTTAATCCTCACATTTTTAATAATATTTTAATTTTTATAAATATTTGTATTTTTTATTATTAAAAAAAAATAGTTATCCGATTTATCGAATAATTTTATGAGGCGAGATTTCGAGAAGTAATATTATATATGTATATATAAATATATTATACTCTTATAATAAGTATAATACTATTTCGAAACAAGAATAAATCAAATGCGTGACATATGAGAATAAGAAGCAGCGATATCCATTGATCTTCCTGCTTAGAGAATCGCGATTCATGCTCCACCTTTAATTTATAGGCCGGCGCTATGATGATGTCGCGATATCCATCAACATCGCGTGCCAACGACTATTTATGCGTTAACACGGCAGGCTACTGACATCGAGTTTATGCACGCGAGGCTGACGCCCTTTTCAAAAGGTTAAAAGTAAGGCGCGCGTCACATTAGAATAGAAATTGCAACAATCGCCGTGTCTGCCTGTGCAATTTTTTGCGGCGCTACTTGTTGCATCCATTTAATTATATAGGCCCCGAAGATGAACCATGTCTGAATTACAGAGAGGTGTATTTAACAGTTCAGAAAAATAAAATCGCGAAAATCTCATCCGAAAATAGGTGGAGAATAGTATGACATCTGAACTTGAACCAGTCTATCTTCATACACGGCCTTCGTTGCTTTTTAAAGTATCCAGGCGATAAATGGTTCGACCGTGCGCCGGGAAATTGGTAGACTAAAAATAAATCGATCGTGGTTTATCACGCAAATGTACGTACGTTTCGTACATCTTGATATTGGATGAACGGTTTTTCAGGATATATTCTGGGAAGAAATCGGGAAGTAATCAGCCTAATGAAAGCGACAAAATCGACACACCCCACTTCATCTACCTGCGAATCAATCTGCCATTAAACTCTTAAAACATTTTCATTTAATCTTAGGAGAAATGTCATGATGAATGTATAATAGTTCATAATTTCAAAGTACTTTGGTATCACACAAAATCGGAAGATTCTCGACGAATTAAACTTTGACAGCGCAAATCCTCATCTAACTGATTTAAAATGAGTTCTTGAGAACAAAACTTTCATTTAAACTTCAATCATAATAATCCCGTTCCCGTACTTTTATGTACATCCAATAAGAAGATAACACTGCGATATTATCGAGTTACCAAAGAAGGTATAAAATTTTAGTGTTAAATAAAATGCTCGTTCAGATAACTTATCAAATATCTAAAAGCTTATTAAAACATTTAAAAATTGTTTACAACATAAAAGATAAGTCTTTATTTTTCGAACGTCAATTAGACATTTTTATAACTTTTACTGTTGCTGCGGAAAATCAAAGTATTTTAAAAGCGATCGCTTTTCGAATTAAACAGAATAGAATTGTACGATCTACGCAATTCACACACGTTGGACGCATGATAGATCGTTGTACGATCTGTAAACCGCAATAGTGTATCATAATAACGATCTATCACGCCGACACAATTTTGCGTGCCAGCGCCGATATCGAGGAGCAAAGTCTGCGAGCAGCCTCTTATCC
Source organism: Anoplolepis gracilipes (assembly GCF_047496725.1). NCBI lineage: Eukaryota > Metazoa > Arthropoda > Insecta > Hymenoptera > Formicidae > Anoplolepis > Anoplolepis gracilipes. The sequence goes on from NC_132974.1 coordinate 5,783,719, forward strand.
TCTCCATGTGCTTATACAAACGGCAGCGAGCACCTGTAACGTCTCATCTCTTTAGAGCTGGAAGAACGGGCGAAGGAAAGGAATGTTCGCATTAAAAACCAGCACATCGACGGTTTTGACAGGCGGATCGCGAGAAACCGTCTGCGTTATCTGCTACCCACAAACGTGCTCGGAGTGTGTTCGATCAATAAACGACTACTACTGAGCTCTTTTCAGCATGCAACCCCTCGCATCTTGGCAAACGTCACTCGCTCGCTAATGCAAAGGAAGTGATTGATAATAAACATTCGTGCATTCTTCGAGATGACGATCATTCCCTTTATCAGAACCAAATCTAAACCGTTGAAATAAAATGATTAAAAGCGGGTCCGTCTTTAGATATTTGGAATAAAAAAAAAAGCATTTATCTGAGAATGAGATCAAGTTTATACTATTTTTTTTCTCGTTTATCTTTAGCCTCAAATTTAATACAGCAGAGAAATTAAAATAAATATTGTGCGAACATTTTTATTATCCATTATTTGAATCGTCTTTTTAAATTTTAGCAGCTTTAAATAATTATATAAAATATAACATATAATTATTAATTGTCAGAATTCGATCAATCTTCTTTTAATCAGCGCGCTATATTGAATGCCGTAAAGTTATAGTTTCGTAAATACTTGATTGTTTGCAATTGCACTTTATGTATATTAATGTGACATATCAGTATTATGTAATGAACACTGATAATAACACGACCTCGTGACACTCAACATGTTAAAGTCGTATAATTAATGTAGACATAATATATCTGGGTAATTATTAAAGTGGTATAATTGATAAAGACAATAGATAACATCTATGCACGTCGAAATAATTGTTTTTTTTTTTTTTTTTTTTTACTCTTGTAATAAATGCTCCAGTTCACGCACAATGCATTTCGCATCGGTGTGCATACATCAGACAGGTGTATCCGTTCAAGTAGAAAACGGCTGAATGTACGTGAGACTTTGCGCGTTGAACCTAATGGATCGTGTTGTTGTTGTTAACTTTTATCCCCTTACAGTGCACGCACCGCCAATCACGCCATTCCTGGAAGGTTAATCATTTACAACTGCTGCACGAAGGAAGCACTAACAACCGGATATCCATCCAGATATTAAATGGCACTGAGCATTTTTAATAGAGTTAAATGTAGCAGCATATTATACAATAATCGTTAATTTTACCATTGAAAATTACGTTGTCTTAATCATTAAACATTTTTATTCCTTTTTTCTTCACTTCAATTAAACCGGATTTTTTAGATATTTACCTTTTTCTTCATAAATATATTATTAATCTTTAACGTAGGTGAGTAAATCAGAGGATAAGAGTTAATCTTCGTTATGCGTTTTATTCATCTCGTACGTAAGAGAATATGTGTGGGATGTTTCACACCTTTGTAAACCTATATCCTATAAACCTTTCAGTAACATTCAGCTTTTAATTCTAATATATGATACTCTCAACTCATAATACTAATTGCCTATGAAATATTAAATATCGGAACATTATATTGGAAAAATAAGGTAATACAAGAAAGTCATTATTATTCTTAACATCAATATACATATACGTATATCAAATGTTCTTTTATTATTGACCCATTAGCTCGATTGCTTTTCACTTGCAGAAAATAATGCAATAAAAAAATAATGCTTATCCGCGTTGAAAAATGAAAAGGTATCTTATAAAATGTAAATGCAAATTATAAAAAATTACTGCAAATGACAAGAAATGGAAATAATGATGGAAAAAAACAGAATTACATTAACTTTATCCTCCATTATATTATATATATATATTAATAGCATGTTCTAGAAACGATGCTTTTGAAATACCTGTCTTTCCACAACATTTTTTGCGGAGGATTAAAAAAAAATAATCTATAAGAAATTTAGAGTTTTTTTTTTATAACGAAAGAAATTTTCTAAATTAATGTGTCGCAGAATTTTAATTTTTTATTTAAATATTTTAATGAGATGTTTAAATTTTCAATCAAATTTTTCCCGAATAAAATTTAATTAAAATTAAATAAGAAACAAAATCTCTATACTGTGCTATTTATATCGCCGACGTTATTTAATTCTGCGAAACTGAAATTCTGGTGCTGTAATACTATAACCGTCAATATCTCGCCATTAAAGCAACCATCCTTTTTCACAAAACATTCTTTAACACATACGGTTGAAAAGGCATCCGGTGGTACTCGGGACACGCAATCGGTACTGAGTCAACAGGATGTTTGATATGAAGGAAGCATGGAAAAGCTATGAGAGTGTCAGAAATGTCGACCGAATTCCTTTTCAAATTCCGTCGTTCACAGCACGATCGATCCAACGAAGTCGACGCTGCTTGAAGAGACCTAAATCATCTTGAAAATCCTCCATCTCTTCGTCAAGGAACGTGTCTTTTACTATTTCGTCATGTTCTCGTCCCGACTCTCGAGCCAACTCGACGACTATTACTAAAGAAGGTTCGTTGCAATTTGTCACGATCGATTTATGAACGACTAGAAAAAAAACTAGAATATGGAATATGCATGTAATTTGTCGGATTTTCCTCTTTTACCCCGCGTATTATTGCAGCCGGACAGAAATCATAACGAGACTTTCAGACAAAGCGCGCGTCGCGGTCTCGTCCGCGGAAAGTCGAACAAAAAAAGCGTCCGCTCGAATTGCTATATCAAACGAGATATGTATCGATCGTGTTATAGTGACTCGGCTCATTTTCGCTCACTAATCTCACAAAGAACATGCACGCAAAAGGTTAATAACTACATAAAAACAATGTATCTGTTAAAACTAACTTTAATTAATTTTAAAATCATTAATTTAAAGAAAGAGAAAGAAGATGAAGAAAATAATATTTTTTAACGATTAAATTTCCTAAATAATTGAATTTTTTTCCAAGAAGGGGAAGAAATTCTTTTATACTTCGTACAAGAGAGAGTCTATACTTAAAGTAAACAAAGTAGCTTGTTTTATAAATGGCTTTTAAATTAGTCAAAAAACAAGAGAATATTTTCTCTCGAATAGAAAATCATATTTTATACTGCGTTAAGTTCGACCGTGACGGAACTATTTTCACGCTTGGATTTTCCAAGAACAGAAACGAAACAGGCATCCCTCATTTCCGGAATGAGTAATTAAATCGTTACGAGAATAACGTGACCGTTATTCTCGCGAAGGGACAAATGCCTTTTATCTCGCGGGTCCACGTGCGCGCGCTGCTAAAAATAAATCCCAAGCCCGTTTTAACGCGCGCATCGCGCGGAGATAAGTGACGACGGCGGCGGAAAATAATCAATTCGATTACTCCACTCGAGAGCCGCAGGCAACGTAGGTATGTGTTACAAGACCCCGGAGCCCTAGATAACCGTTTATCGCACGGTGCAATCTGCTCGTGTTACCCTCCAGCAAGCGTGTGCCTGCGACCGCGTTAAGTACCGTTCACATAAGAATTAATGCCGTTGCAGTATATGCCGTTGCCGCAGAATATCTTGGCTCGGTGCAGCAATGTGCAACCGTTTACATAAATCTAGCACGTATTAATGATGTTGTATTGCGGTACGAAAGCACGCGAGGTCTACAAATTCTAAAAATGTAACTGCATTGTGGAAACAAACTGATCAAATAGTTTGTCAATTTTCCGAATAAAAAAAGAAAATCTTCATATAAAATAATGGTTCTTCTTGGCTATTTGCATATATAAAGTATATATTTTGAAAAGAAAATCCTCTTGTAAAAAGAACAAAATAATATCACTAAAAAGATCTATCTTTATATATATTGATTAATATAATGCATTTATTAAGGTACTGTCTAGTATCATATTATATTTTATATTCAATATAAAAAATGTAAATTAAAAAATAAAACAATTTATTAATTTATTCTTTTTATCCGCGTTAAAAATTTGAACGTTTAAAAAACGGTACTTTCAATTAATTAAAAATTCTACGAAATCAATCTCTTCATTTATCAAATCAATTTTCGAACATGTCAACCTGATAAACGTTCATCAACGAGACACCATTAGTAAAAAACTTTTAATTAATTAATTTTTTGCATTAATTAATTTTAATTTAATTATGAAATACTGATTTCTTAATAAACTCGAGATCAATTACACTAGCTTCGTGTGAACGATACTTTAAGCGATCGATTTTTACGTGCACACATTACGTGTCGATCGGTCGGTGATGGCCCGTCAACCTGTTTCTCATCGGCGCTCATTTACACGGTGCTTAATAGACAATCAAGCAGCCGAGGCAGCCGAGCAAATTGTTTCGATCGACTGCTGCTTCCGGCGTCGTTCGAGGTCGCGAATGATTGCCTCGTTTGCTTCGCTTTAGTGTCACTTAATTATTTTTCCCCGGTTCTGTACAATCGCCCTGACCCCGTGCCCGTATTCGTAATCGATCAATGAGTCATCAAATCATCGAGATAATTCAATGTACGATAACGGAAGTATACGCGAAGATACGAGAGAGAACCATTCTCTCGAGATCAGACCGTTCGTTTCTGGATTGCAGCTACAAAATTGCGATTTCGTGTCACGTCAAACTAACATCTATAACGTCACGAGCGAGAAGTTCGAGCTATATTTACGTTATCTTTTACGTTTCAGTTTCTTCTACTTTTTGAGAGGAGAGAAACTCTTCCACATTTGAAAAAAATCCTCTTTTTCAATTTTAATATTTATTCATGGATCTTATTTTAAGATCTTAAGTCGCATTTAACCGATAAAGATTTGCAAGCCGAGACGAATGAATAAAGTAGTAACATGCGTATATATGATAATGTTCTAATTATATGTATATGGCAATGCAGTAAAATTCACATAAATGTGATATTCGTCGAATATTTGGCAAATGATTGCATCGTCTGGTCGTTTCATGAAAATGAAATGAAAACAAAAGTAATATACGAATGCAGTAGAAACAAACAGTCAATCGTTTGCAAGAATCAGTAGTTCGAGTGTAATTGGTCAACCGGTGCAGTAGTATAATGCAATCATGCGCCAGACTAAAAAGTGACAAGTAGTTAAAAATCGTTTAGTGAAATATGTCAGCCTGCGAACGGAAACGAGCGTTAAAATAATAAGAATTTTAAGAAGAAAATAATTTGATCTTACATCTTTTCTCGAAACCAAAATATCACTCAATTCCTTCTGTTTTCGCTCTGTATTATTCTCTATATTGTACATGTACCATTCTTTTCTCTAACTTACTTATACATTGAACTAATTAACTTTGAAACCTGAAGCGAAACAACATGTAGGCATAAGTAAATAAACATTAGCATTATATGAGTTAATTAAACATAGAAGAATGATAATCAGATTAAACGACTGCTTGGTCATTTAGTAGCACTTAAGATAATGAAATAAACTATCAAAATGAAATAGAGAGGTGGTCATTTATCCTAGTAATGAAAATCATTTCACGCAACCTGTGTCATGTAATCTCGTACTTAACGGAATACGTATTTCTACGGCTTATTGATTCTGTCGAATTAAAAAAAATATGACTATGTGAACTATTTAGAAATATGAACTATTTATTGATCCACTACTTAAGTTGCCTTAGGTAGTAGTTTAACTCTAAACTTATAAACTAAACAGGGTAAAGTTCTAAACTACAACAAAATGGGTCATAAGAAAGTAAATCAATTATTATTCACCTGCATTAAAAATATAGTTTCATACATACAGCGCAGAACAATATTGCTGCGATGTTATTATGATGTTCTATGCTATATGGCAGCTATGCTGAAATTTTTCATACGCAATTAATTGTTAAACCAAGAAGCATGTATTAAGAATTTATTTATTAGGTCTAGAAAAAGAAAAAGAAGCTGAATTTTATAAATATTTTAAACTACAATTTTAGAACAAGTAATTGAAAAAAAAAGTGTAGTTTGATGTTCCTGGTCCGCCCTTGGATCCGCTAGGATTAAATATCGATGGGTCAAGGGCAAACACGTACGTGCTTCGATACCTGTTTTTGTGAAATATATCTCAAAACTTGATAAATTAAAAACATCCAGCATCTCCACTCTTGCGAGCGGTATCAATCGACTAATAACAGTTTACTATTCGATTTGTTTATTGTCATTGATTATTTATATGCGTTTTCGTTATTAAACACGTATCGTTGCTTTAAAATAATGAATTCTTGTGATTTCGTACGTAATAAAAAAGATTTCAGCAACATAAAGCAATATATATATATATAAATTAGATTTTTTATACGCAGTACAATCCTCTCGATCGGAGGACGTTTCGGCACCAAAGGGTTCGCCATCTTTCGAAACACAATTTCAGCAACTATTCAGCAGCGGAGCGTAATCGGGTAAAAGGAAAAGCGGCGAAACAGGCTTCGAGCCCCGGTAACATTCGCAATGCTAAAATCCGCCCATTGTCCGGGCCGCACAATAGAAATCTTTCTACCACACAACGCGCGGCGCGCTTGTTGCTCCGACGGTGCGGCTGGCTAAACTTTGCCCGATCGTCACCGCACCACGTGCGGTGCGCGTCCCGCCGCACACCCCCAGTAATTTCTTGCACAAACGGGTGTAGGCGCGCCGGGAACCGTAGGGGAAGGGCGAGAGAGGGTGAGGAAAATGAGTAGGGGAATGGGAAGAGCCACCACACCGTGGTGCGGAGGAGAAAAAGGAGGACCGTCGCCGCAGCCGCGTTGAGAGAGGAGAGAAAGAGAGAGAAGAGAGAGAGAGAGAGAGAGAGAGAGAGAACTGTGCCACTGTGAAAAGCGGCTATGCGCGCCGTGTAGGATTCGCCTGGGGATAGGTCAATCAATGACCTATTTAAGGAGTCTTCAGACCGGTCTCTCCCTCCACCGGGCTCGCTATCGAGGTTATTCGCGGTGATAAATACGCTGCGAGATAGAGTGATGTTGCGTTGAACAAATGGGGCGGAAGCGCAACGCGTTCGCAGAGCGCCAATTGCTCCCGTAAATTCTTTTAAACGAGACGTCGCAAGGAAGGAAAACAGAGCGATTAAATATACTCTCCAAGAGCTTACATATGTCGGAGGGTGGTAAAAAAAAGGGCGATTATTCGCGCTTCGAAAAATATCGATCGCTAGTCGAATCTTTCGAGTCGATTATTAGATAGTTTGAAGTGTAAATCGTGATTCTGTCGTCAAAATTTCTTTCAAAAAAAAGAACTTTTCTACTTTGATTTTTACGTAAATGTATTTTCTTACTTGCACGTTACTTTCTCACATTTTCAGAATGAAACCCTTTCTATTTAAATTTTAGGATCAATCGATCATTATAATACATCAAATCTAGTAGATGTTTTTATCAAACTTCAAAAAAGAAACACGTCTACTCTATTTTTCATATTTTCATAATTTTATATATGATTTTTTTATCTATATATATGTAAAGATAGGTCCCCCCCTTGTCTTCAATATAAAAATCGATAACGTAAAATATTAGTATATACGGTATTGATGATAACTGTCAACCCATTAGCACGCGTTATAACATGATTGATTCATTGGTATCGAATTAAATTCGTTGTAACTATATTCTGTGCGAATATATCCTAGAGCAAGCTCCAATGCTATTGACAATCTGGTTAAACGCATGTATCGATATCGTACTTTATCTAATCTTATCTGATAATCTACTGCACATTACATAGCAACTTAGGAAAATCAACAAAACTCGATAGCTACTACGGCGAATGCTGACGCACGCGCAACCTTGTGTAGCCAGAGAGATGAAATAAATTCCTAATGAAGATCGACTGGAACAGTTCGCACCAGCTTACCACGACCATGAAAAGTGCGAACCTGTGCTTGTAAAATATACACAAAGATATAATCGATATTTTCCACAAAAGCTAGGAACTCGATATCTAATGTAATCGATTCTAATTCTGTTTTAGAGGAAAATATTTCTTCAGTCTATGAAATACTATAGAACAAAATGTATATAAATGTATTTAAAAAACTGTTAACTAAAAAATTTTTTAATTGTTAAAAAACGTGAAGATGTTTAATCATATTCCCTCGCCTATTCTCACAGGCATTATTTTTAATCTCGTGAAAACACATTCTAATTTTTCAAATATCCTATAGAAATTCGAGACATGGTCTAATTTGAACTTTTTTTAAATGTTTTTAAAATCTAGTAAAAAACGTCAAAAATCTTGCAAGTTTCCTGAAATATTTGTTAGATGTATTTTTATATGTTGATTGAAACAATACATACATATATATATATATGTATTGTTTCTATCTTTACATATATATATATATATGTATGTGTGTATGTACAAAATCATGCATGCAGGTCAAATCCTATAAAAACATCTACCATATCTAATCGAAGAGTATCAAAGGATATGGATTAGTGATAAGCGCGAGACACCAGTTGCGCGGTCGTGTGGTCTGGTCGAGATATCTGAGAACAATTGGAACGAAACCTGGATAGGGTAGATCCTCGCCCTCCTCCTCCTCTTCGTCCTCGTTATCCTCGTCGTCGTCGTCGTCGTCATCGTCGTTCTCGTCATCATCGTTTTCGTCATCCTCATCTTGCTCGACTACTCGTCTTTCAGCGGATTCGCGAGCCTCAGCCTCATCCTCGTCCTCGTCGTCCTCGAGGTCGCTGAGCTCCGCCACGTCGCTATCGGAGCCCTGTTCCCCTCCGGTCCCGATCCCGCCGCCTGTCTTTGACGCGGATCGGTACCGGTATCCCTGAGGATAGTGCAGCGACATCCTCGGAATCCCTGTGTCTCTCGAGCGCGACGTTTCTCCAGCGACTCCGGAAGTCTTCAACGACGTTGCGGCCTCCTCGGCGCCTGGAGCTGCGTGAGGCGACGATTCGGAGACTCTTCGCAGGGAGAGATTCTCATCGCCCGATCTTGTTTCGTGTCCGATAATTTCTGCACGTTCTCGACTAGTGGCGCGAATAATCAGTCGATTTTGACAGCGTCATTCCTTCTCGCTGCTCCTCTGCACGCGATTCTCTCCTCCGAGTTGCTGTCTTCTTAACTCTGACAATCTCCACACGTTGGACCACACTGTCGCGATCGAGACAGCGAGCGATTGCCCGCCGAATGCATCTTACATCGGGAAGACCTAAGTGCGGGTGTGCGGATGTGCAATCTCTCGACGCGCCTGTCCGCTATTTCTCTCACCTGCGCTTCTCACCTGGGGACGTAGCGAGCGCGCAGTAACCTTGCCCCCGTATCACGATGTGTCCCTGGAGGATGGACGCGCGCAAATTTCACCACGAGGTCATACGCGACGCTGTTTACGAGAGGTTCTTCTTTTCGAGAGAGGGACAGGTCGGTAGCGCGATCAAATCCAGGAGAGGACACGCGTGAAGCGCGTGGCCGAGAACTGACCCACTGCACCACCACCACCACCACCGCCACCACCACCTCTTTTGTTTCCAGCTGAGTCCGTAATTTTTTTCTCCCCAGGTGCGGATTCTATCAACCGCGACGTCGGTCGCGTGGACACGCGGACACTGAACGCGGACTGTCGTCCGCGAGTGAGCGATGATCGCGGACGTTGCACGGCACGGTGGTGGTAGCAGCTGAACGCCGCGCGATCGCGGTCGTATTCAACGACGACGACGGTGCCCGACGCAGCGTCGACCGGTGACTGAAAAAAACGTCGAACATCCTCGACGCCGACGGTGGCGGACGCATGCGCGACCCCGGTGTGTGCGTGTCCCTCGCCTCATCCGCGCGTCTCGCGACCTCCAACATGCTCTCCCCCGGAGAAAATCCGGAGATCTACTCTTTCCCACCTCTCCCTCGCTTCCCGGCCACGCGCACCATCTTCTTCTCCTTCGCTTCCTCTTGCTCCTCCCTGTCGGTCGAGCTCCTTCACGACTAGTACTCGGGACGAACAAGACGGAGAGAGAAAAAAAAGAGAAAGAGAGATAGATAGATAGAGAAAGAGAGAGAGAGAGAGAGAGAGGGGGATGGAACGGTGAGACTGAAGAGGATCTGGCAAAGTCCTTGAGATCCTCGCTTTCACTTTCGGTGTCGACTAAGTGACACTTGTGCTTTTTTTCCGCGTCCCTTCGCCGAGGGGGTGTTATCTCACTTATCGAAACTTCTCGAGCTAATTGATGAGAGTTACACAACACACATCGTGTGATCGGACCACGGCAATTTCTCCAGGGACACAGGGGTGCGAAAAGCGATCGAGCGGAAAGCAAGTTCAGCGAAAGAGAAGTTTGTTCCTTCGGGTTGCGCCAAATAATGGAAAAGAGGGAAAGGAAGGGGAAACATCGATAATACTTGAGGGTGTAGTTGATAGATGATTGTTCGACGACGTATAGTCGAAGGAAAGTTTTGTTCGATAAAGACGATAAAAAATCGTAACGATTTCATTTTTACAGCGTCAAAAATTTAATATTTCGAGATAAAGATAATCTTCAGAAAACATCTCTCGATTCGTGCTTGATGCGCTGAAAGAAACTTTGTTAAAAATAATGCATCATACAAAAAGAACTGCTTCTTAAAAATAGAAATAATGACGATTAATTATACCAAATTAAGTATGTTTATGTTACGATAATATTGTTATATATTCGAAAATTATTCTTAATAATTGATATTATAATCATCAATTAATGTGGCAGTAATTTTTTCCTTAAAAAACTTATTGAGAGAAGACATACTTTTCACACGTAATCTTTTTATATGAATTTTTACAGTTACTATTTCAAGATTTTTCAAGAAGACGTATATATATATATATATATATATATATATTTCTTCTACGAGTTTTGAAAGAAAATAAGACTTTTATATCAATTTTATAATTGTGTTCTAGTTATTGAAATGATATATCGCGCAACAAAAAAAATAGTAATCTTTGATCTTCTGCTATTTTTTAACGAAACTTTTGATGATATGACGGAATCAAAACTGAAATATCATAACGTTCACCGAGATTGACTTACTATACGCTTCGTCTATTTTTGTTTGGAAATCGGAGGAAACGGAGAAGGCGCAAACCGCGTGTATATCGCGATATTGCGTGAATATTCGAACGTGAAAACGACAAGTTAGCCCCGGGACAATAATCAATCGATATTGAATACGCGATTAAAGTCAGTGTTATGCCCGGAAACGATCAAGTTTGGAGATTACAAACGCACCGTCGTCAACCTTAATCGATTCCACGCGCGCAGACGAAAATAGAAATCAACCGCGCGTGTTCTGTCGTTTCAAGTGGCTGACATAATCTGCGGAATTTGATGTTTTGCGAAACACGCTCCTCGGAGATTTTGATAACTGATAGAAAGAGAGAGAGAGAGGAAAAGAGACGCTTGGCATTCTTTTTGCAAGTTTATTCAGAATAAAGATAAACGGTTACGATGCGACGTACAATACGAACGCCGGATTATCGCGCAGAGTCGTTGTTGTATATCACATCGTATATATCCCTACTGGATACATCTCTTTATTTGGCTGCGACATTATCGATCCGCTCGCGCTTACGAATGCTACTATGGCAACTCTCGCTACACCAAACTCTCTGCGGGCTAATGTTGCATTATTATTTAACACAGTAAATCTTTTTTACGAGAGACGAGCGCGCCATTTGCGCATCAGAATATATATATCGGCGAATATTTTGGCGAAATCTTTCCCTCTTCCACCCTCGTTGACATACCGCACCATTTAAACCATAACGAACGATTTCACTGCTCACAAGTTGGAAAATTCAGTATCGTCCAGGTGAGACGCGAGCTCGCTAGGATTCGTAATGGGTACAGAACACGTATGACGTCGACAGACTAAAACTGTTGCCCGACCCTTCTGTGGTTTCAACTTACTAACGACCGCGTTTTTACGTAAGAGTACGTTGTCCTGTTGTTCGGGATCGGCAAACAGGAGCACCCTACCTGGTATCAGACGCTCGCGGATAATGATCAGCATCTCGATTGTATCTTCGGCATTCGGTTTCCCCGCAATATAAATCTGGAAAAAAATCCATACTCTGTAAAAAAGCGTGGCGAGAAGATTTTTTTCTTGCAAATGTTAATTCGAGCCACATCGTCAACAACAGAATAAGAAGTGAAAGACACGTACCTGCGTTCCGTTGTGATAATCGAGCAACGCCAACGTCAGTTGCGGAAACATAATCGGCATCTCTGTGAGTCCTTTACCAAATGCGCATAGAAGCTCCCTAGCTTTATCTCTGAGTTCGCTACGATCCAGGTAAGCCGCCAACCGCAATAAATTAGAGCATGCAATAGAATTACTAGATGGTTCTGCGCCATCGTGATCTGTAATCAAATTCATTAAACGTTAAATATTTTCAATAGCTTTTTAGTATTTTGACAGCCCATTCTTGACTAAAAAGAATTAGCTTTTTGCAATAACGTCGTATTCATTTTTCACTAATTTGGAAATGTATAAAATCTCGATCTATATTATTTCTCACTTTGAGATTATGAATCTAATTTTTATATCTTTCGTATTTTGACTTTAATTTTCCTCATCAAATATATAAAATTAAGAACATGTTGAAGACGCGATATAAAGTGAAGACAATGTTGAAGACAAAATTGTACTGAGATTCAGCAAACGTTATAAATATTTGAATAGGATGAGCTTTATAGCGGAATGCGGCTTTACGCTCGATTTCGTTTACTCGACATAACTGCGCATTAAAGAATACCTTCCTGTTTAATGGCCAAACTAAAATTACCACAAAAACATACCGTCTTTCATCCGTAGAATCATCTGAGAATTTTCTACTGTGGAAAAGTAACCACCGTCCCGCGAATCCCAAAACAATCGGTCCTGAATATCTTGCAGTTCTTCCGCAAACTCGAGCCAATGCGCGTCGAAATTGGCCTCATACAAATCGAGTAATCCCTTCACGACAAATGCATAATCGTCGTGGAAACCGTGTATCGGAACGCTCCTATAAATCATATACATCATAGATCTCGCAATGTGTGACATTGACACTGAAATAAGACGTCTGCACTCACGTTTGCATAATTCTGTCATCCTCCCCGCGATAACAACTGCGAAGTAGCACGCCTTTATTTTTATCAAACAAATATTGCTCCACGAATTTGGCAGCGTCCGTCGCTAATTCCACGTATTTGTCATTTCTAACAGCTGTTCCAGCACGCGCAAAGCCACTTATCATAAGACCTGCAAATAGACTGTTAGACTTTGTTCGAAAATATACGTCGCGAAATACACAGATGTGACGAATGTCATTTAGCATCGACAATGATGGATCACGATTCATTACCATTCCATGCCGTGACAATCTTGTCGTCCAAATGAGGTCGCGGTCTCTTCGATCTTTCTTCAAACAAGATCTGACAAGCCTCTTTAATATAGTTTTTAGTATTCTCTACACCAATGCCAAAATGTTCCGCGGTTTGTTCTATGCCATCATACATAATAAATACATTTTTGCCGGTGAGTTCACCATGAGGATCCTACACCGTCAAACAAATATTTGCAAACTTTATTTTATAAATATCTCTTATTTTACGTCTTCGAGTCTAACGTACTTGAGCCTTTCGCACATTCCCGTCCTCCTTTACATTGAAATGATAACAGACAAGATCGGAAAATCGAATGTTATCGTTACCAGGTACTTTTTTATTTAAGAGATCCTTAATTTCCTTGTAGGTCCAAACATAAAATGCGCCTTCCCGTTTGGCTGAGGCCTGTGGCTTTGGAAATGAATCAGCGTCCTCTGCACTGTAGAAACCACCTTCCTGAAAAGAATATACGATATAAATGATATATAATACGATATATTTATATTCTCGTAAATCTTTGTTGCTATCACATCTCTGAAAATTAGACGAAAAAGCAATATGAGTAATACCTTGTGTCGCAGATCACGTGAGACATATGTCGCAATATCGTCTACAATGTCGGAATAGAATGGATCTTTCGTGACGACGTAAGCGTCAGCGTAGGCTTGTATTATTTGGGCTTGATCGTAGAGCATTTTCTCGAAGTGAGGAACGTGCCATTCACCGTCCACAGAATATCTAGAGAATCCCTGAATACGACAAATAATTGAAATAACTTCATTTGCGCGTAATAATAGAGAAGAGAAAAACCGTCTTACTTGTCCTACGTGATCGTGAATTCCACCGTAAGCCATCTTTGTCAGAGTATGCAGAGACATTTCTAAACACTGCTTACGCAACTCGGACGAGGTACTTAGCGCATATGTACTGAAAAGAAAATTAAAATTGACAGGTTCGGGAAATTTCGGCGCGTTTAGCCTGGATCTATTGCCAAACCCGCCGAATTTCGGCTCGTATCCATCCGCCAAAAGATGAACGCACAGCAAAGCGCAATCGGCCGAGGGAAATCCATCGTCCTTCTGCAAAATCACAAAAATTGAATAAATCAGAATCGAATAAAAGTAGAACGTAGAAATTCTTAAATCTCGCTCACCTTTAAGCCTTGCCTGCACTCGACAATATCCTTTAGGCGTTCTACTATGTTAGCAGCGGATTTGATCATGTTGCTCTTTTGCTGCGTCCACTATAATAAAGGAATCATTTACAAGCCTAATTTCGAGACAAGAATAAGATTTAATTTATACATGGCAAATTATAAATGTGAATTCTTTCGGCATATGCTAACATAATATTTGATATATAAGTATACTTTGCGTACCTCCTTTGCAACTCCTAGTAAGAGCGATTTAAATCCTATAAGGCCATATTTATCATCTGGCGGGAAATACGTTCCGCCCGTTACCGGCGTTAAATTCGGCGAAAGAAAAACACTCATTGGCCAACCACCATGGCCTGACTTCGCCTATCATGTACAGATACACATTTCTATCAGTATATTTAGTACATTTCACACATAATTATATGTAATATACTTAATAAATTCAATATTTTTATGCTCAATAAATGTCAAATTTTTTTATCAACACTATATACCAGTTATATAAATAAGATAAATAAATGTTGCTATTT
Source organism: Anoplolepis gracilipes (assembly GCF_047496725.1). Taxonomy (NCBI): domain Eukaryota; kingdom Metazoa; phylum Arthropoda; class Insecta; order Hymenoptera; family Formicidae; genus Anoplolepis; species Anoplolepis gracilipes. Next base: position 5,798,735 of record NC_132974.1, read on the forward strand.
TCTGATTTTGCAAACAAAAGGCAAAAATCAACAATTATTCCGATAATACGTGCCTGAATAAACGTCATATATATTCTGTCGATATCAGGCCTTTCTTCTCTATCCACTTTAATATTAATAAAATTCTGGTTCATGATTCGCGCGATATCTTCATTTTCAAATGATTCCTTTTCCATCACATGGCACCAGTGACACGTAGAATAACCGACTGATAGGAAAATCATCTTATCCTCCCTTTTTGCTTTTTCTAGAGCTTCATCGCCCCAAGGATACCATTCCACGGGATTAGTCGCGTGTTGTAGTAGATACGGCGATTTTTCCAAGCTCAAACGATTCAGCTTCTTTGCGCTAGAATGGCTGGTGCTTTTAGCGCTGCTCTTGGATGTTGATGCCATTCTGACGGATGATAACAGGAAAAGCGATGAATTGCGATTTGATCTGTTTCAAACGTATTTGTTAACATAAACTTTAGACTTTAGAATAATAAAAAAAATAAATAAATAATACATCTCAACTCGATCTTTTCATTAAAGACAATATTAAAATTACAAGCTCTAAACAAATTGAGTCTTAAAAAATAGCTTTATTTTTTATCTAACTCGAAATAATTCATTTAATAAAATTATTTAATAAATCTTAATCTAATTAAAGTATTAAAAGCTTTAAAGTATTAAACAATATTTAACAGTTGCGGAAAATTAAATTAAATCGCGTATATTTAAATCCATATTGAGGAAGATTCTTTACTCAAACAATAAAATTAAAAATGAAAGAGTCTGAGATAAAAAATATAAACATTAAAGAAATAGGTAACCTAACCGGACAGAACACACGATGTTTGCATTCTACATTCTACAATTTATAACTATTAAAGATGAGCCAAACAATAAAACTTTTAATATAATTTCATTTAATTTAAAATTAGTTTATTATTTGGTTATTTACGCATTTTCATTCGCCTCTTAATTGTTTCTTAATATTTATTAAATGTTATTCTTTGTTTCTTAATGTTTATTAAATGTTACTAATTGTTATTCTTTGCTCAAATTTATCAAGCGTATATTTTTTTTTAAATTAAATTAAATTTAATGTAAATCTCGTGAGATATCCTTTTAAATTATTAATATTAAAATTCATTTATATTTAATCTTTGAGAGAGATTTCTTTCTATATTAAATATACATGTATAATAATTATAATATACAATTATATATACAATAATTATAATAATCGAATATATGATCGTGTGATTTCGACCTGTTAATATGTTGTCCGACGATAGGAAGAAGGGTACTTTCAATCAGATGAAAACCCGTACGGCAACCGTATTGTACTGTACTGCACCGTTTCTTAGATATCTCGGACACGTACCGGACTGTTGATAAGAGACTGCATCTTCCAGAAGTCATAACACGATTGGCATGAAGAGTATGCACTGCAAAGATCAATTGTATACGTTTATATCGCTAAATAATTATTAATTAATATAATTAAACTAGTTAAATCAAACGAACTGTTAAAAGAGCCTAGCATTATTTTGTATGTGTAACAACAAATAATGCTTCTTTTGATAAAAAATTTATAAAAACAGATGTCAATTCTAGATTAACTCATGTCAATAAACGTCCAAATATAAAAAAGTTTAAATTTGTTTTATTTATAGAATTAATTGCGTGGATGTTTATCAGCTGATATGATAAAATATAGAAGCAATTTTTTAACCAAATAAAAAGGATATAAAGAAAATCTTAATTCTAGAAGAGCTTCTTTCGAAAAACATATTTACAATAACAATCGTGATTCCATGTTACAAATATAAATACTCAAACTTTTTTTATAAATTAATCAATACTTTTTAACTCAAATAAAATAGTTATTTATAAATGAAGGAAATATGCACAAATACTTTACTTAAGCTTAAATTGATCAAGCTTTAAATAAATTTAACATCCTTTTTCTTTTCAAATCACAAAATCATTCTTTTAATATTTCATAAAAATACTGCAAATTAAATAAATTATATTATAAGCAGAGAGAAGCATACATTCATTTATTTCATAAATTAATTATATTCAATTATATAAATAAAAATATTAAAATAAACAAAAATTATATTCGATTATGTATAAGAGAATTAAAATAAAAAAAAGGAGAGTCCATCGCCTGCGAAAAACAAGTATCTTAGAAATATTAAAATAGATTATACATTACAAACATTGAAAATCAAAGCGCGTTTTAATACTTGAAATCTGGCATCAAAATTCAGATTGAGAATTATAAAACACCCGGTACATCCAAGTAAAAAAAAAAAAAAAAAAAAAAAACATGGCAGATCTACATTCTACGCAACGATTATTGCGCCATGAATCGGCGACATTCTCAGGCATGATCGACTATCGCGAGAATCGTCGAATCAAATCTAAAAAGCGTTCAACTACTCAGTCGTGCGAGATTAGATAAAATTTAATATCTGCCAATAAAAAATGACATATTGTGCGTACATACAGAGATCGCAGCATCCGATCTGGTAGAGATCCTCCTTCCTCGAATTTTTTACTGAATTACACTGCCAGATGGCGCGTAAATTAATTCTGGCGCGCTTTTATGATAAATACATTAAAGAGCTTTTACAATGCACGTGAATTCATGTAGAAAATTGAAGAACACACTGCGAATTGTCATTAATGATAGATATACTTATCATATACATATATTTAAATTAATATAAGTGTGAGACATCTCTTTTTCCTATATTATTAGATAATAATAATAAATCTAACATAGTGAAAATGAAAAAGTCATATGTTGATCGAAAAATTTGTTATATTATGTCAGTTGGTGTTGTTATATGTATATACAAAAAAACATCAGTCAACTTATCTATAGCTATTTACTATATATGTATATATAAAACGTAAAATAAATCACAAATATTGTATTTAAATCTATTTCATACTAGATAGCCTATAAGCCAAATTTTTTCGATATTCAAATATATCTAAACATTGAATAAAGATTCCTAACATGAGATCGATGTTGAAGCGAAGTAAATGTGCTGCTAAGGCCATGATATATTCGGATCCTTGGATCTCAATAATCGGTGTTTACAAGAACAACTTATTCTTCGCTCGAAAATTATGTTACCGTACATACCGAATGCTAAATTTAAAATATTATTTCTGCATTTATATCATTTTCAAACGTCGAAAGAAGAAATCAAAGCGAAAACGAATGAAAGTTAAAGAGAGCGGGAAAAGAGATCATCTAACCTGGTAGAATAGCGTCTTATAGTCGGAATATCCACATCTTAGAATGAAAGCTACGTCTCGCGGTCAACGGATCAATAAGCACCAAGAATCTAAAGGACTAGCCACGTGCGTCCGCATAGTTGTCATGCACTATTTACATTTCCAAAGAATCCAAAATACCGAGCGCTTGCATATGTGCGTCGCAATGTCAAGTGACTGTGAATCAATACATAATAGATATACATATAAACAAATACTACGGGAAGACTCACGCGTTCCGAAAGACACTCTTTCGCGCCTCTCTCATAGATGGATATGCAAATTGGTGTAAAAATGAGAAAACCACTTCTTCTCGAAAGATATGAGAAATTTGTGTACAATACGATTTCTTTTTTATGTATGAATAAAAATATACGTGTGTGCATAATATTTCTCCCCTTTCATTACTGCCAATATACTGACAGTTTTTATCAAGTTACATAGGAAATTATTTTTCGATAGTGGTAATCCTGAATTCGGGACTTTCGCTTTTGCCGAACAAGATCACTAAAGTCAATTCAGTGTTCGAGATTAATACACATGTATGCATATGTCATCTGTCAATCAATAGGTTTTGACACATTCTAAACAATGCGATAAAATTGTGAAAATATATTCTTCTCTTTACGTGGTTAGAGCAACAATTTATTAAAAGAAAAAGCGCGTATCATAGTAACGATACGCGGTGAGAATGGCAGCCATACACCGGGAGGCGATACAAAAACAAATTCAACAGGACTGGGCTAATCGCGAATATATAGAGGTTATCACTGGCAGCATAAAAAAAATTACGGATTTTCTCAATTCTTTCGGTAATTTATTATATTTTATTTCTATTCTCATTAGCAACATACACACACACACACACACACACACATATATATATATATATATGTACATATATATATGTGTGTGTGTGTGTGTGTGTGTGTAATATTTAGAGGTATATTATTTTTAATACTCTTATATTACATATTTAATCTTTCTTTCTTTTTCTTTTTTTTTTAAGATATGTCTTGTAGATCCAGAATAGCAGTCCTCAACGAAAAGCTGACGACTCTTGAACGAAGAATTGAATATCTAGAGGCATGCGTATGTGATTTTTTCGTATTTAACTTGAACATAAAGAATAATCTGTTTTACTTTTAAATGCAAAGTATTTTTTATGTTACTATGTTAATAGTTGTATATTTATTTAACAGGTCACAAAAGGTGAAACATTGACATGATTTCTCTATGTATAATGTTCGGATATATCTTTTTACAATCCTTTTTATTTACTGTACTAGAACCCGAATAAATACAGGATGAAAATGAAAGATACATCTTTTGTACCTCCTTATATCATCATTTATATAGTTTAACATATCTTCATTTAATTTTATGCATAAGAAGCACTAATTCTTTTGTATATAAAAGATTATTACTCCCAAGGCCTGCGACCTCTTGGATCCTTGACAATAGTAAAATCAATGGGGAAAGTAGTATGTTGAGTATAAATTTTAGCATCTAACGGTAAAGGTTTCTGGCCAATCAAATCACCGTGCTTCTTAACAATAGCACACGCAATTAATGCGACGAGGAAACTATAAGTCATCAAACCTTTTTTCTGCCAATGATAGAAAACTCCACCTGTCGCTAATGCTGTAACAAATAATAAAATTTAATAACTGCTCTTTAAAAACATTTGCATCTAATTATACATACAAGCTAAAACATAATTGGCATAGCCGTCTTCTCCCCCTCTAAACTTTGTCACTGTATATGCCACAGAAGCAAAAGTGGCACACATGGCAGTGATAGGTACCACCCAATAAGACATGGTATTTAATGTTTGCCAAAAGGTTTGTGTCTGAGATACCAATATACAATCATATGCACCAATGAAAAAACTACTACCAAATCCATATTTACTCAGACCGATCACTTTTTCAAATGGTTCTTTGCCTTCAGGCGTTCTGGTGTATTTCCAGTTGTTTATTAGGTACGGTAGTAACATGGTTGAGACTAAAAACAGTAATATTATAAATGAATATCGTACAACAATAATAAAAGGTTTCTGCACATATTCATGTCCCCTCTATGTATTATTGTATTTATTTGTATATATTTTGGCATTCACCAAATTATTAAATAATAATTATGGTTCCTTAGCTTGTGTGAGCTATATACATATATATATATGTATCTCTGACAATCTATTAACTGACAAATTCTAATTCTATGCAAAGTTAAAAAAACGATACACAACATTTGAAGGCAAAAATATGACATTATTTTGGTATCAATGACTACGTATCCATACGCACCGCGAATCGTACGTCAGATTTCGCCAATCCAATATTCAATTCGCCATAAGCAGGTAGCAATAGGATAGGTTAGTCTGAGGTTATGTCAACCCGAAAGTGAAAAACACAACCAATGCAATCCAGTGGGCAATATATGAACGCTTCTCTTACAAGATTTACGTACGAAAGATTATTATAAATTGTTCACACTATTACGTAATGTCGACTATCCATTCAAGATTTCTCCTCAAAGAAATCGACCAATTTAATGTCCTCCTGGATCCCGGATAGCATTCGAAAATTTACTCGTCGAAATGCAACAGCATTTGATTGACCAATAGGAAGCAAAGATTTCTCTGTTCTAATTGGTCCATCAAATGCTATTTTATTCGACAAATAGATTTTCGAACACAGCCACATTTGCTGGCCCTTCTATCTCTTTTTCTTTTTAAATAACTTTTATATTATATATTTGTAAAATAAATATAGAAAAGAAAATAAAAAAAAAAGTTAGAATTTTGTAATATTTGAAGTTTTATGTTGCTCTCTATCTCTATTATATAATTATATCTTCTTGATCTAAACTGCCTTTATCTTTTGCATGTTGCCAACTGTGAAACTTTAGACCTTTCATATTCATGAGTGATCGGGAGAGGGAGAGGAAGGAGGAGAGTAGGTCAGTGTTAAAAGGTCTTCGTCAGGCTTTGTATGTTACAATTGCTAAATCGTTGCAATTTACAATTATCGCAAAATGTACGCAATAGCGAGGCGAGTACCTTTACAGGTGTGTATTAGAAACAATTATATTAAAAACAAGAGTTGCATTTCATTAAAGCTGTTTGTTTATTCAGAAGACTGTAACCTCTTGCTTCAATAAGCAATTATTACTTTCAGAGAATAACAATTGTTCCTTTACGATTGTTCAGTGCAGAGGTTTCAAGTATTAATCAACCTGTGAATATTAATGTCCCAGGTCTCAGTGAAAATGTCGTCAAAGTACCAAACACACGTAAGATCAAATATTGTTTTCTCCTACAAAGTGTTTGCTACAATATGAAAAATTTCTACTCCTCAAACTTAAATTTATATAGCTGTAGGACCTGGTGCTTCCAAAAATAAGGAATACAAAAATCCTGAATATTTCTGTTACCATGTGGAGTCATTCGGAGAAGCTGAAGTAGAATTAGTAAAATATAGATTACCAGTACCATCTAATAAAAGACCGTTTCATAGGTAGATAAATCAAGAACAAAGTCTTACATGTAGCGAAATAAAAACAATTATATAAAATAACGAAATTAAAAAAATAAAATATTAAATGAGATGGTAATGACAAGAGCTGTTTATTCAAAATTACTATGTACTGTCAAAAGAAAAAAATAATAGAGATTTAATATATTATTCATTTATATGATTTTCTTATTCCTGTTACATTTCTGTTTCTTAGGAAAAGAATTATATATTTTGTTTAAACATATATTACTAAAAGCATGTATAGGTTAATTCATACTAATTACATTAATAAGATATGCAGAAGGAAAAGCGAAAACGGGATACTGTGCAGAATTTTTAATACGAATTTGTGAATTTTTAATTTACTAACATTTTCGTGAATCACAGTCTGATGAGAATCGCTAGTTTATTTACGTAAGATTACGAACTCGTCCGAAGCGCAATCGGACTCGACCGAAGTGTTTGTAGGTCCACCCTATCGTTAATCTCACTCAGCTGACTGTTTCACGTAGGTACGTGCCATCCATATGTGATTCTTTGGTCCATGGTATAATCAGCAATGCACATACCGATACCGGCGTCACGTAGCGACGTAGTCGCCAGATCTTCGCGGTTGTCGTCGCGCGAGAGCGACGTGACGTTATTGACGCGACGCCATCCGGGGGTCGAAGGTCGACTGTAATCTTTCGATCACTGGCGCTGATTGTTGATCTACCTCTTCCGTCTCAATTTTTTTTTTTTTCATTTTCTCTCCGACATAACGCCATTAACAAACACAGCGTAGTAAGTGGTCGGTGCAGCTCGTACGTGCTCGTTTGTGTCCGCGTATTCCTCTGCCTTTCGCGGATCGGCATCTCGGGCGTGTTCGATTCGACTCTTAGATCTCGCTCGAGGATTACAGTGCGAGTGTGCTTCATCATATCCGAACATGTCGTCCGTCGCGCGAAACCACTTCTTCTCGGCGCTAGGAATCGCGCAACGTCTCGTTACCGCCGAACACGCGCCTGTCGCGCGGCGCGCGTGTTCCTTTATTCATAGGAATGCGATGTATCGCAGGTAAGATTCTATATATATGTAATTCACGCGCGTAACATCTGTGCAATCAAGCGCTGTTGTGTGAGAAAAGAAGATTGAAAATTTCTTTTTTAATAAAAAAATTATACTAATTTATATGATACTATGATTTATAATAAAAAGTAAAAATTTTTATAGTAATAATACAATTTGTACAAAAATTCTAGAGATTAATAAATAATGACTCGTAAACAGTGTCTCTTATAGCCAACATTTTCTAAATATACAATTTTATCAAGCTTGTGATATCATTAAGGTATAAAAAACGTCTTGTAAACATCTTTTTTTTCTTTTTTTTCTTGCTATTAATGTACATCTCAAAAATACACTTTTGGGGGGAAAAGCAATATAATTTAATGAACTTTTGAAAATCGCTGAGAGTGTTTAATGAACAGCTGTGTTGTTGATTGTTGATTTTTTGTTGATTTTTCATGACATGTATATCTTGAACGGTAATATATATTATGCATACCTAGTCGTCAATAGATGAACGAAGATTAACGGGAAACTTTTGTAAGCGAATCGTGAAGGCCAATCGAGAAAGTGATTTATTCCATAAGAAATTCTATTAGAATTCGAAAATATATGTTTAAAAACAATATTTTATTTTAAAAATTTAATATAATTTAATATAACATAAATAATTTAATATTAATTAATTTAACATAAACATATTGCTAAGTGGTCTAAATAAATTTTAAGAACTTGATAAGGAAACCTAGATACATAGATGTTTATTCTATACATACCTAGATACAATATTGAAAATCCAATTTAATTACATTCATAATTTTAATAAACAGCTTTTTTATATCATTAGAATTATATTTTTAACAGTATCTTAGTAATCTAAAATAATTATAAATTAAAATAGATATTTTTAGTTAAGTGCATTATATTCAAATATTTGTACATTATTGACTGTTGATTAAATAATTCGGAAGAGATGCCAGTCTGTCAGAGCTCTGAATAATGTTGCACAATTTATTTAAACACAATATGCTTGATCAAAAATATATTATTCACAAAAATTAAGATATAAAAAAAGGCAATTTTTAAAACATCGTAATTCCGCGAAAAATAATCGCATTTTAATTAAAAAAAAAACACATTTTAAAGCTTCTTTTAAATGCTTTTTGTGAATTTTAATCATCTTTTTTTTTGCAAAACAGCACAATGATAAAACTAGATCCGTCAAAATTTTCAATGCGACTTTGCTGTATTACGCTTGGTGTGGAAAAATCATAGAGAATATCTGTTACTTTTGTATCTTACAGTAAGGTTTTTTCTTTTTAATTTGAGTGATTGCTATATAATTTTTTTTTACTAAGTTATCAAGATTAGGTTGAAGAAAAAATAATAATTTTAACTTTGATTTTGCTTATTATTCGCGAAAAATTAACATATACAACGTTATACAAAAAAAAGTATTGAAAAGCTAAAAGTTAGCTCTACTTTATTAAATGCTGTTATTCTTTTTTAGTCCTACTTTTCCTAACAACTCAATTAAAAACATGAATTAAAGATTTTAAAAATACATAAGAAATCGCATATTTCCCTTTTTTCTCTGATTCGGTATATTGTCACGAAGGAAGGTTTAATAAAAATCGCTAAAATGAAGTTTTACAGTCCGATATCTCAACAATAAATAATAATAATTCCTCTATTTTAATTGAGCTAAAACTTTTCTTTCATATGTTCGTCGTATTTGAAGTTACTGAAAACTAAGGGAATCGATCTGTTCTAAAATTGTTTTTTAGAGATTTTTCTCTCGTTTACTGTGTTAGAACAGATCGATTTCTTTAGTTTTCAGCAATTTTGGCATTTTTAAGTACGATGAACATATGGAAGAAAAGTTTACTGATAAATGATATTGTTTATTATTGAGATATAATTGAACTGTAAAGTTTTGTTTTAGTGATTTTTATTCGACTTTCTGTCACGACAATATATCAAATTAAAGAAACAAGGAAAATATATTTCTTGTTAGAAAAAGTAAGGCAACGAAATAAACAATAACAGCATTTAAAAAAGTAGACCTAATTTTTAACTTTACAATTTTTGCGGAGAGCTGTACGTTGATTTTTTTCACAAGTAATCAAAATGAAAACTAATCATTTTTTCTTGAAATCTTGATAACTCGTTTAAAGAAAATTGCACAGCAATTTACGATTATTCGAATTAAAGAGAAAAGAGAGAGATTTTGCTACAAGATGCAAAAGTAACAGAAATTCTCCATGATTTTTTCTACGCCAGTCGTAACGCAATAAAGTCGCATTAAAAATTTTTATTTTGACGGATCTAGCTTTAACATTGTGCCATTAAAAAAAAAGAAAAAAAAAGAAAATTAAAATCTACAGAAGAAGTTTCAAGCTTCTGTATTTTTGGAAATTAAAATGCGGTGACTTTTCCCGGAGTTACAATTTTTGAACCCTTGTATCGACTAATTTAATTTTTTTTACAATTTTGCTTGATTACTTTAAGTCTTGTGAGTAGTGTGTATCCAGTAATATGCTAAATAAGGAAAGTGCGGAGTTGTTAATAAATCTTAGTCTATATCAAAGATAATAAACCTTTATTCGTGTTTGCGTTGTTTTATATATATGTATATTCAAACTTATATAGATATATTCATTTTTTCATGGACGCCCGTAAAAATTTACGATAAAGCTGTAAAACGTCATTACTCGTGACAACGATAATGATAATAGGTACATCTTTTTTAAAATACCTGACATATTTTTATGATTATCTCTTGCAAAACGTACGAGACTCGCCAAACTCGCAAGCAATAGTCGGCATTGAAATATGCTTTGTTAGATTGGTTGATAAGGCTGTGTACTTTCCGACGTATTCTCCGCTCGTTTTATTTAAACGTGACATGAATAATTTTTTATACTATGCAATTATGATATTAGACGGAATATTTTAACTATCGATAAGAAACTTTCAGTATATCATTCCGTGTAATATTTCATTAGCATTCTTTTGTTATACAGCAAGCAAACAAAAATTCTTACACTACTAGAGTTTAAAGTCAAAAGTATCGGAATATTTAAAATAGTTAAATAATGAATAAATTCTTTCCTTATTGATAAAGATATTATTAGAAATATATTTTGATTAAGTGCTTGATATAATGCATTTTATGGTGAATTCAACTTAATTATATATAGTTAATATAATTTTAATATAAACTTTTTTATATCATTAAAATTACTTTCTAATTAAAATATAGATACATAATATATATATAATTTAAGACTATTATTAAGATATTTAAAACTTTTACTTTCTTTATTATAGTCATATTAATATAATATATTAGAAACGATAAATCATTAACAAAATTTTATTTGCTTTAATATTGAAATAAATGAATTTTTTACACATACCATTAATCGCGTTCAATAAAATAGATTAGAAAAATATATATTGAAGATTTTCCGGAGAATTATTAAATAACTAACTATAAATCTTGAATTCTCATTTTCGCTGGAAATGTGAAACCACAAGCAGATTGAATGATGGAGACTATTATTAACCCAGAATAATAAACAACAAAACATCCTGTTATAAATTTACATTTTATCAGTATATATTATCACACATATGTGATTTATGACATTTGAAAAACGAATTGATTATGTAAGGAGCGAAAAAAACTCGCAATATCTTGCATCTAACGTTGTAAAATCAAATATAGCTGTAATAAAGAAACAACAAACTTCAAATTGCACATATATAGATCTTTAGAAATAGATTTGCTGCATTGAACAAAAAATAAGACTAATATTAGTATAAATACATATTGATGTGGATATGAATTCAAATATGTAATTCAAGTATTTGAGAGAAGAGACATTTCAGAAATTTATATTATCTCGCGAAGAAAGATTCCATAGTGTCTTCAACAAGATTTCAATCAATTTCTCGTATACTCGATGTTAAACTTTCATCTACTTTTATTGCTTCGATCATGATATTAATAAACTCCTATTTATTTAAATCAAGAATGCAATGCATTCGCGTTTGTGTGCCATGACTGATCGCATTCTTTATGGTTTCTTGGGCACTTATTTCCTGTTCCAGTTGTTCATCTTCTTGCTTGAAGAACTGGCTCAAGTTACTGCATCACATGTTCAAAGCTAAACAAATCGCTATCTAATGTAAATAATAAATATACGTAGAATACAAATAAACCGTAAAATTAATATTTGTATGTCAAACTTTTGTGATAAATAAATACGATAAATCTAATTGTATTTATTTATATGTACTATTTCGTTCAAAACACACAATTTGAATTAATCGTACGAAGGCTGTGTTCCCAAATTCACTGCAAATACAAAAAAACTATAGCTTGTGTTACGCATATTATAGATTTTCAGTACTGCACGGAGAAAATTTTATATTAAAAATTACTATCACATGTAGTAACTGTGGACCATTAGGATTATTCCAAGTTAAAATGCTATGTAAAACTGTAAGAATTACGTCAATTTTTACGTGCAGTACTGAAAATAATATGCGTAACAATGTGTGGTAATGAATTTCGTAACGCAGTTTGCATTTCTAAAACAAATTTTTCTCTTTTTTATATATTTATTATCATACCGAAATTAATCAACATTAATTTGAATAATCGCAGAAATATAAATTAAAAACGCATTTTAAATAATAAATATAACAATCCTTTATCGTAATCTATTATAATACTAATATATTGAATCTTGAAGACATTACGCAATGCCAATTTTCATATATTCAAATTATACGATGTAAGATATGTACCTCTTTAACATTTGCGTAAATGTTTGTACTATTCTCTATGATGTTTCATACGTTTAAAATATATAAAATAATTGTAATGCAGGATTAAAAAAACATGACATTTACATAATAATCGCACGAATGCACAGGCTGACAATTTCTTGATGACACAAAAAAATACGTGTATATTTTGTTATTTTAATGTACAGTATATATATATATATATATCGAAGCACAAGTAAGAGGAATGTTATCTGTTAGTTTCGAGTCTTTCTGAGTTTCGATAAAACCTGAGTTGAATAAAGTACAAAACGCAAAAGTTAATAAAAGGTAACAGATGTAAATTCTTTAAGAAATTTTCTATTATGATTTTTGTATTAAATTCTTTTTTTCTCTCTCACATAAACTTAACATAACCACAGACTTCTATATATACATAAACTTCTATTATATAATATATAAAAGTGTGATCATAATATCTTATTTACTCGCATGTAAATGCGATAAAATAATTATTGTCTATTTATTATAATTACGAAGATTTATTAACTTTTTTAGAACAATGGATTCCAAAGTACGAATGGCTCATTACGCGACAAAATCGATATTATCAAATAAGGACGAAACTCGCGAAATGATGGCCGTATGGCCAGACATTGTTCGTGATATTACGGATTCCAAGATCTCAGAAATTCCTGATATATCTAAATGGATGGCAAAAGTAAGTGTGCATAATATATAATGTACAACATAATAAAATTACAAAAATAAAAATTTTAAATAAGTCTTTATTCTAATAACGATAGAAAAATTTTAACGAATTATTAGGGAAATTTAAAGGAGAAACATAAGTCGAAGGCAGTAGAAAAAAATTAAAAAACTATTTTTTTACTAATAATTGAGAAACTATTGTTAAGACCAGATACAAAATAACAAGTAACATAAATTTATATAAATATGCAGATTAATACATTTCTGTTATTGTTTAGGTATTACAGTATAATGTTCCAGGAGGAAAAAAAAATCGCGGTTTAGCATTAGTTTATGCCTATAAATTAATAGCACCTAGCGATCAACTTACAGAAGAAAACATCCGCCTAGCACGAATTCTAGCATGGTGTGTGGAACTGGTGCGTAATTTTATTCTGATTTATGGACATCATATATCTTGCGTAAAATAATTTAAATTAATTTGAAAATTAAGATAAGATATCAAAATGCTTTTAAACATGAAAAATAGGAAAAAAATATCCATTAAACTATATATAGTGTCCATATTTGTTTTATAAGTTAAGCTTCATGAGTGACGACTATGATAGAATGCGGTCTTTAGCAGTGCAATTATATTTTTAGAAATATAAATATTTACAAACCTTTTTTTCATAAAGTCTATAATTGACAAATAATAAATTATTGAATTATCTTTTGTCTATAATACATACTTAAACTGTAATCTATTTTAATTGTTAATCTAAAAAAGTATTAGATAATTTAAAATTAAAAACGTAAATTCCACAATTGTATTGCCATATTATAATATTAAATATTTATGGCAGCTACAAGCCTTTCTTCTCTTACTTGATGATATCGAGGATGGATCGTTATTTCGCCGAAATCAACCATGTTGGTATCGACATAATGATATAGGTTTAACAGCAATAAACGATGGCATAATGTTAGAGAGTGCTATGTATTTCCTAATTCGCAAACACTTCAAAGGAAAAGAATGCTATCTTGATTTAATAGAAACATTTCAACATGTAAGTGAAAAGATATCTTTTTTATCATATACAAACATAAAAATGCTAATTTTTTTCTCTTGTTAATCGTACAATTATATTTATGAAAATGTGTTACTTGACAGATTATATTGGCGACTGCAATGGGTCAGTCTTTAGATTTGCTCTCCACTAATTTCGGAAGAAAGCCAAATCTGGATCTATTTACAATGGATCGATATAGCTCCATTGTCAAGTACAAAACTTCGTATTATACGTTCATCCTGCCAATAACTGCAGCAATGCTTTTTGTAAGTGTACTTGAGTTTCTTTATACTCTAAAATAAAAAAAATTCTTTGTTCTGTTTAATGATAGTAATGTACTATGTGACACATTATGTAGGCTGGAATAAAGGATCCGGAAATGTTGAGACAAACGAAAACGATTTTGTTCGAAATGGGTCACTGCTTTCAAGTTCAAGATGATTATCTGGGTTGCTACGGAAAATCCGAAGTCTGTGGTAAAGATAGTACTGACATACAAGAAGGGAAATGTACATGGCTGATTGTTATGGCACTTCAACGTGCTACATCAGAGCAACGTAAAATTTTAGAAGTGAATATTATTTTCTAAACGAATTGTTTTATCAAATGTTGTTACATTAATTACTTCGTTTTTCTCTTTTTTATTATAAAGGAATGTTATGGAGTATCAGATCCAGAGAAAGTAGAATGTGTGAAACAACTTTACAATGATCTGGGTTTGCCAAATATTTATTCCAAATACGAAGAAGAGATGTACAATCTATTAAACACTCATATACAGCAAATATCACGTGGTTTGCCACACGAGCTTTTCCTAAAATTATTAGATAAAATTTATCGTAGGATGTCATGAAAACGGCAATTATACATTGAAGAAATAAACTAATGTATATTTAGATTATAAGAATTAAGTACAGAATTAAAATCAACGAACAAAAAATGTGTTTTACCAATGTTTAAGAATATCCATTTTATTACCTCTATTTTATTAAATATCTAGTTAAATATTCTTAAATGAAAAACATTAAAGATTTTTTAATAAAAACTTTATATACAAGAAAATATTTCACTTTTTATTAAGAGGACAATAAAAAAATTTTAAGGTATTTACCATTATCGTATTTCTTAATGATTTCCTTCTGATATGCATAAAAACTTTCACGTTTAATAACATTTTTAAAATAAATCTTTCTAAAATTAATATTATTTAAGACTTACAATATATATATATATATATATATACACATGCATACATATATATTATTTTTTTAATATAATAGAAAATAAGATTAGAAAATAAGATACTTGCTATTTATAAAATAATCAATATATAACATATCTTAAAATTTTCAATCTATCCAGAATTTATTACTACATATTTTTATATAAGTATCAATAGAGTCGGAAGAAAATCTTAATCTTTTTTTAAATCTTTTAATTTTTTTTTTATTCCATGATTTTCTTTCGTTTGTACGAATTTTCTACAATTATTTTCAACTCGCATCTCAAATTCCTAAATTCATTAGTTAAATAACTTCTGTATTGAAGAATTTTATAGCGTCAGAAAAAATGCATTATAATCTATAAAATAAATAATATTTTAATTCAAGAAGTAGCGTACATTCAAAACTATTTATACAAGTATTTTCTTCAACTTCGTTAGCCATTTATTTGTCTGTATCTAGTACATATTGCATATACTTATTATTAGACAGCTTTATCATCGTCAGATGAATCAGATTTAAATGCATTAAAATTAAAATTTAATTTTCAAGCTTTATTTTCTGCAATAAATGCACTATAATCCTTAACATCTCCCGAAAAAAAAAATATATATATATATATATTGACTCAAGAAACTATGGAGAGAGAGAGAGAGAGAGAGAGAGAGAGAGAGAAAGATAGTATGAAATAATACATTAGGCATAAGTGTATTTGTTGAGTACATCGTCATATTTTTAATATACATGTGCTTTTAAAAACTGACTTCTTTCTGTTTTAAACTTTATCAAAATGTCAGATATAATATAATATATGTCTTTTGATATTTTTCTGGTTCTTGTGAAGTGCAGATTCCATTTCTAATATAGTCACATTTCCTCTTTGATATTTTTCTCTTTAATTTTTGGCGTAAATCTGGCTGTGTAAACGTAGTCAATTTATACGTATCATAAAGATATATAATACTAATGCTAGAGATCCTCAAGTTTGATATTTAAGTATATAGTGCACTTTATTGACAATTAAAGTTAATACAGTATAATTTTAATATAAATCACTTTTTTATACTATTGAAATTGAAATTAACTTTTTTATATCATTACATTACATATATAATATTTAAGACTTAAGTATATTATATTATAACATATTAATCATCAACAAAATTTTATTTAATATACTATAATATTGAACTAAATTAATTTTTTCATATATTATTAACTGTGTTCAATCAAATAGATTGGAAAAATACATATACCGAAAATTTCGGTGGATTTAATAAATAGTCATAAATCTTGTATCCGTATTTTCATTAAAAATGCGGAATACAAACAGATTGAATTACAGCCAATTACTAATGCACAGAATAACAAAAAGAAACATTCTATAAATTTATATTTCATCAGTATATATTATCGCACATGTGATGACATTCGAAAAAAATGAATGATTTTGATGTATAACGCGAAAAAAAAATTCACAATATCTTGCATCTGACATTGTAAAATTCGTTATACCTGTAATAAAGAAACAACAATCTTCAAATTGCACCTGTAGATCTTCAGAAATAAATTTGATGCTTGCAATTTGCATTGCTCAAAAAATAAAACTAATATTAGCATAAATAGATATTGATGTGGATATGAATTCAAGTATATGATTTGGGGATTAATTTTTTAGAATTAAAAAAAATTATTATTCCTATAAATTCAATTAAGATTTTACTTACCTATAAAATCTTGATATAATTACGTGGTATAATTATCAAAATATTTTAGATTATGAAAAATGTTAAGCCACATTTAAAAAAAAATTACATTTTTGGATGCATTCGATAATATATACGATGCTTATTCTATTTTGCATCAAAATCGTAAATAAAACGTATATCAGACAAATTGTTAATGCAAATAAATTCAATAATTACTTGCGCGTTCGCATGCGCATGCGAACGCGCAAGTAATTATTGTGCTTATCAGGTGGATCGCAACATAGTCTTACGTTTAAAACAAGGTTACTGAATTTTATTTCCTACAAAATTTTAAGTATTATTGTTAGAAAATTATAATATAAATAACAGCTTTTTTTAAATAAATGTAACATATCGTGATTTATCGAATTTTTCCGTGAAAATAATCAAACTTACTGAATCAGATTTTTAGAAATAAAAATGAGAAGAGATATTTCAGAAATTTATATTATTTCGAAGATTGCCATAGTGTGTCTCCAACAAGATTTCAATCAATCTCTTGCATATCCGATGTTGAATTTTTATTTATATTTATCGCTCTGATCATAATATTAATAAACTCCTGCTTACTTAAATCAGGAGCGCAACGTATCCGCGTTTGTGTGCCGCGGCTGATCGTAATATCGTTTATAGTTTCTTGGGCACTTATTTCCTGCTCCAGTTGTTCATCTTCGCCTTGCTTGAGGGACTCGCTCAAGTTACTACATTACATGTTCAAAACTAAACAAATTGCTATTTTCTAATGTAAATAACAAATATACATAGAATACAAATAAACTGTAAAATTAATATTTGTAAGTCAAACTTTTGTGAGAAATTAATACGATAAATTTAATTGTATTCATTTATATGTATTATTTCGTTCAAAACACATAACTTGAATTAATCTTACACTAGACTGTGTTCCGAAATTCATTGCAAGCACTGAAAAACTATAGTTTACATTACGCATATCATACATTTCCAGTACTGGCCATGAATTTCGTAACGCATAGCTTGCATTTCTAAAACAAATTCTTTTTTCTATATATCATACCGAGGTTAATCAACGTTAATTTGAATAATCGCAGAAATATTAAAATTTAAAAAAAACGCATTTTATAAGTAATAATAATAAATATAATTATTTTTAGCGTAATTTTTTATCGTATCCATTGTGACACACTAATATATTAAACCTTGAAGACATATTACGTAATGTCTATTTTGATATATTCAAATTATACGATATAGTATATGTATATATACCTCTTTAACATTTGCGTAAATGTACTTGCACTATTTTCTACAATATTTTATATATTCAGAATATATAAAATAAGTTGTAATGAGAGGTTAAATTAAAAATCATGACATTAACATGACAATCGCTCGAATTCAATGAGCAGGCTCGCAATTTGCAATTCGTCCATCATACAAAGTACATACATACATACATACATGCATTGTATATTTTGTTATTCTAATGTACGAGTATATAGACATATATATATATATATATATATATATATATATATAAGGTGTCCGGTAAAAAATTTCTTTAGGCGCGGACTTAATAACCGCGAAGCAGTTATTGTCACGCACGCATAGTGACCGGATCTAATAGTGAATAGAATTAGTCGATATTTTTAAATTAATTTCCTAACTATTATTCCGAAAATCGCAAAAAGGTTCAGAACTTTTTTGCTCAGTTTGATCCGCTCTATTTGTGCACGAGAGATTTTTTACGAATTACCGGATACTCTGTGCATATATATATATATATATATATAACGAATCACAACTAAGAGAAGCGTTATCTTCAGTTCCGAGTCTTTTTAAGTTTCGATAAAGTCTAAATTTAATAAAGTACAAAACGCAAAAGTTAACAAAAGATAACAAATATAAATTCTTTAAGAAGTTTTCTTTTTATGATTTTTTTTTATTAAATTCTTTTTCTTGCATATAATTTATCATAACTACAGACTTCTATAATATAAACTTCTAAATAATATATAAAAAATAATATATAAAAGTCTATGATCATAACATCTTATTCACTCGCATGTAGATGTGAGGATAACATCACCGTTGCTTGTTATTTACAAAGATTTATTAACTTTTTTAGAACAATAGATTCCAAAGTACAAATGGCTCATAACGCGACAAAACCAATATTAACAAACGAGGACGAAATTCACGAAATGATGACCATATGGCCAGACATTGTTCGTGATATTACGGATTCCAAGATCTTGGAAATCCCAGATGTTTCTAGTTGGGTTGCAAAAGTAAGTGTGTGTAATAATGTGTATGACGTAATAAAATTACAAAAATAAAAATTTTTAATAAGATATTTCATTCTAATAACATATATTAACATATAAGTTGATCAGATAATATAAGTTTATTAAAATTGTTATTATGGAATTTAAGAATATATAAAGAAGAAATGTAATAAGCAAAATTAGTAAAATTCGGCAAAAAAATTCAAAACTTAACTATTTTTTTATTAACATCTTAGAAACTGTAATGTTAAAATCAGCTATAAAATAACAAGTCATAAATCTGAATGAATATGCAGATTAATACATTTCTGTTATTGTTCAGGTATTGCAATATAATGTTCCAGGAGGAAAAAAAAATCGTGGTTTAACATTAGTTTATGCTTATAAATTAATAGCGCCTAGCGATCAACTTACAGAAGACAACATCCGCTTAGCACGAATTCTAGCATGGTGTGTGGAACTGGTGCGTAACTTTATTATGATTTATGAACATACATGATATACATACATGATATACATCTCACGTAAAATACTTTAAATTAATTTAAAAATTAAGATGAGATATGAAAACACTTGCAAACGTGGAAAATAGGAATTGTAATAATAACTTATTTACTTAAAAAATGCCACATTAAAAATATATAATTTCAACATTTTATCAGTTTCATCAGTTCAGCTTTATAAGTGATGATTATGAAAGAATGCGGTCTTTAGCAGTGCAAAAATGTTATATTTTTAAGAAGTTAAACGTTTACAAATCTTTTTTTTTTATAAAACCTATAATTGATAACGTTTAAATTATTCATCTATTATTTATAACGTATATTTAAATTGTAATCTATTTTAATCGTTAATCTGGAATAGTACTATATAATAGTAATGATCTAAAATTAGAAAAATTAAGATATATGTATCGTGATATATTGTAATATTAAATATTCACGACAGTTTCAAGCCTTTATGCTCTTAATTGATGATATCGAGGATCGATCATTATATCGTCGAAATCAACCATGTTGGTATCGTCATAATAATATAGGTTTGGCAGCAATAAATGATGGTATTATGTTAGAGTGTGTTATGTATTTTCTAATTCGCAAACACTTCAAAGGAAAAGAATGCTATCTTGATTTAATAGAAACATTTCAACATGTAAGTGAAAAGATATCTTTTTTATCATATACAAACATAAAAATGCTAATTTTTTTCTCTTGTTAATCGTACAATTATATTTATGAAAATGTGTTATTCAACAGAATGTATTCATGACTACAATAGGCCAGTCTCTAGATTTGCTCTCTACTAATTTCGGAAAAAAGCCAAATCTGGATCTATTTACAATGGATCGATATAATTCCATTGTCAAATACAAAACTTCGTATTATACGTTCATCCTGCCAATAACTGCAGCAATGAATTTTGTAAGTGTACTTGAATTTCTCTATACACGAAAAAACCCTACTTTGTTCTGCTTAATGATAATAATGTGTCATTAACATAATTAATAATGTATTATGTGAAACATTATGTAGGCTGAAATAAAAGATCCAGAAATGTTTAGACAAACGGAAACGATTTTGTTCGAAATGGGTCCCTTGTTCCAAATCCAAGACGATTATCTGGGTTGCTACGGAAAATCTGAAGTCATTGGAAAAGTTGATACTGATATACAAGAAGGAAAATGTACATGGCTGATTGTTAATGCACTTGAACGTGCTACATCAGAGCAACGTAAAATTTTAGAAGTGAATATTATTTTCTAAACGAATTGTTTTATCAAATGTTATTACATTAATCATTGCCTTTTTCTCGTTTTTATTACAAAGAAATGTTACGGAGTATCGGATCCAGAGAAAATAGAATGTGTGAGACAACTTTACAATGATCTGGGTTTGCCAAATATTTATTCCAAATATGAAGAAGAGACATACAATCTATTAAAAACTCATATACAACAATTACATAGTCTGCCACACGACCTTTTCCTGAAGTTATTGGATAACATTTATCATAGAAAGTCATGAAAACGTCACTTGTACATACATTGAAGAAAGAGACTAATGTATATTCAGATTATAAGAATTATAGAATTAAAATCAGTGAATAAAATGTATTCTACCAATTTTTGAGAGTATCTGTTTTACCTCTATTTTATTAAATATTTAATTAAATATTATCCTTAATTGAGAAACATTAGAGATTTTTTAATAAAAACTCTACATGGAAATATTTCACTTTTCATTTAAAAAAGGATAAAAAATTTTAACGCATTTAGCATTATCGTATTTCTTAATAATTTCCTTTTAATTTGCATAAAAACAATGTTATCCGGTTATCGCACATATTCTTTATTGTATGTATGAATTGTGTAGTAGTTATCATATATATATATATATATATATATATATATATATATATATATATATATATATATATCTTACTGTATCCTTATATTATATAATACTGATTGTATCCCTTCCAAAGTAATTTAAAAATCTTTATGGCAGTCATTAATAACGTTGATAATGTCACCGTTGATAACGTCGTAGAATGTAAAGTATAGCGTTAAGAAGCTCAACGCAATAACAGTGATGTTGTATTCTGTGTTTTGTCGCATATTCAGACAAGCGCGACGCGTACATACATGTGCTGCGCAGTACGCTTTGAATATGATATTACAGAACCTAAGTGTAATAAAGTACAAAACACAAAAGTTACCAAACATAAATTCTTTAAGAGGTTTCCTTTTCGTGATTTTTTAAATTAAATTCATTTTTTCGCATATAATTTCTCATAATATTTAATTTACTTGCATGATAAATGCGATAATATCATCTTCGTTGCCTACTATTTGTTGTAATTACAAATTTAATGACTTTTTTAGAATAATGGATTCCAAAGTATACTTGGCTCATTACGTGACAAAATCTATGTTAACAGACAATGAGGAAACTCGCGAAATGATGGCCATATGGCCAGACATTGTTCGTGATATTATGGATTCCAAGATCTTAGAAATCCTTAGAGAAACTTCTAAATGGATGGAAAAAGTAAGTGTGTGTAATATATAATGTATAATAATATGGCAAAAATAAATATTTTTAATAAAAGATTTTATTCTAATAACGGATAGTATATAAGCAAAACAAATTATTATAGAAATTTAAAAATTATATAAAGAGAAACGTATGTAATAGACAAAATCAGTAAAATTGAGTAAAAAAATTTTTTAAAATAACTCTGTTTTTATTAATATCTAAGAAACTATAATGTTAAGACCAGATACAAACCAACAGTCATAAATTTGAACGAAGATGCAGATTAATACATTTCTGTTATTGTTCAGGTATTGCAATATAATGTTCCAGGAGGAAAAAAAAATCGCGGTTTAACATTAGTTTATACTTATAAATTAATGGCGCCTAGCGATCAATTTACAGAAGATAACATTCGCTTAGCACGAATTCTAGCATGGTGTGTGGAAATAGTACGTGATTTCATTCTTGTTTATATGGACACTTGATATACATCTCGTGTAAAATAATTTAAATTAATTTAAAAATTAAAGTGAAATATGAAAACGCTTATAAATGTGGATAGCGGAGAAAATGTCATAACAATTTATTTATTTTAAATAATGTCCGTTAAAGATTATTATATATAATCTGGTGTTCACATATTTGTTTTAAGCTTCGCAAGTGGTGATTATGATATAATGCAAACTTTAGCAATGCAAAAATATTTTTAAGAATGTAACGTTTACAAATTTGTTATTCATTTAGCCTATAATTAACAACATTTAAATTATTCAGTTATTTTTTATTTATAGTAAATATTTAAATCGTAATCTATTTTAATCGTTAATCTGAGAAGTATTACTAAAGAATCTAAAATTAAAAACGTAAATTATGTATCACATTAAATTGTAATTAAATATAATTATTTAATGTATAATATAAACCCTATCAGCACACATGTTCAAAAGACGTCCATTAGAGATTCACAGGATATTAAAATATGTTTTTAACATTCTATGGATCTCCTATAAACATCTTTTGAACATGTGTGCTGATGTAGGAAATATATAATTTACGACAGATGCATGCTCATTTTATTGTGCTCGATGATATCCAAGATCAATCATTACTTCGCCGAAACCAACCATCTTGGTATTGTTATAATGATAAACGTTTAACGACTATTACTGATAGCCTATTGCTAAAGGGTGCTATGTATGTTTTAATTCAAAAATACTTTAAAGGGAAAGAATGCTATGTTGATATATTAGAAACGTTCCAAAATGTAAGTGAAAAGGAAAAAAATGTCTTTTTTCATCATATATTAACATAAAAATGCTAATTTATCTGTTTTCTTTTTAATCGCACAATTATATATTTATAAAACTATATATTTGCATCATTCGACACTTTATTGTTTCTACTAACTTCGGAAATAAACTGAATCTTGATTTATTTACAATCGATCGATATAATTCCATTTGCAAGTACAAATGTTCGTATTATATGTTTATCTTGCCCATAACTGCAGCAATGAATTTTGTGAGTGTACTTGAGTTTTTCTATAAATGAAAAACCTCTCTTTGTGTTTTATTAATGATAATAATGTACTATGAGACACATTGTGTAGACTAACAATAAGATAAAGGATCCTAAAATGTTGAAAGAAATGGAAACGATTTTGCTCGAAATTGGAAACTTTTTTCAAGTTGAAGATGATTATCTGGGTTGCTATGAGAAGTCTGAAGTCTTTGGTAAAGATAATACTGATATACAAGAAGGAAAATGTACATGGCTGATTGTTAATGCACTTAAACGTGCTATACTAGAGCAACCTAAAATTTTAGAAGTCAGTATTATTTCCTAAACGAATTGTTTTATCAAATGTTGTTACATTAATTACTTCGTTTTTCTCTTTTTTATTATAAAGGAATGTTATGGAGTATCAGATCCAGAGAAAGTAGAATGTGTGAAACAACTTTACAATGAGCTGGGTTTGCCAAACACTTATTCCATATATGAAGAAGAGACATATAATCTATTAAAAACCTACATACAACAAATATCACATAGTTTACCACACGACCTATTCCTGAAGTTATTGAATAAGATTTATCATAGAAAGTCATGAAAACGTCACTTGTACATTAAAGAAAGAGACTAATATATATTCAGATTATAAGAATTATAGAATTAAAATTAGTGAACAAAATTATTTTGCCCATCTTTGAGAATATCTATTTTATCTCTATTTTATTAAATATTTCGTTAAATATTATTCTTATGTGAGAAACATTAGATTTTTTAATAAAAAATTTATATATAATGCAGAAAATGTTTCACTTCGATTAATGAATAAAAAATTTTTTAAAACATTTATTATATTTCTTAATAGTTTTCTTTTAATGTGCATAAAAACCTTCATGTTAAATAAACTTTTTAAAAGAAATTTTTCTAGAAAAAAATATTAATTTTACAAATACATTTTTACAATATATATATCACTTTTTTATAAAGTATTTTAAAATCTTATAATCTGTCCAGAATTTATTACATGTTTTTATATCAGTATCAATAGAGTCAGAAGAAAAATCTTTATTTTTTAAATCTTTTAATCTTTTTTTTCTTATTCCATGGCTGATGTTTCCTTTCGTTTGTACGAATTTTTGTACGTACAATTATTTTTAGTTCGCGTCTCAAATTTTTAAATTCATCATTTGAAGTAGCTTCTGTATTGAAGAATTTTACAGCCTCTGAAAAAATGCATCTTTATATCTGTAGAAAATTTCTTTAATTAGATGATTTTTCATATACATACCATTAAATCGTACATCTTCATTATCTAGAAATAAAGTATCTTTGTATTCAAATAAGTTATTTTTATGAGTATTTTCTTCAACTTCCTCAGCCATTTGTTTATTTGTATTTAGTTCTTTATGTACATCTTCATCATCAGATGAATCATATTTAAATGGATTAGCTGCATTGAACTTAAATTTTAGAGCTTTATCATTTTCTGCAATAGAAGCACTATAATCTGCATTTTCTGAAAATGTATGCATTGAATTAAGAAACCATTAAAAATATTGTTGAATAGTAGATGTAAGACTATTTTTGGATATGTACTCGCATCATCTTCTTTCTTCCTATGTGTTTTTAATAAACTAAATTCTTCTTTCTGTTTCAAATTTTCTGTCAAAGTGTCAGACACAGTATAATATATATCCTTTGATACTTCCGGTTCTGGAGATGTAGCTTTTATTTCTAATATAGATTTGTCACGTTTCTTCTTTTTGGGGTCTTTAACTTTTGGCTCAGATTTCACTTCATATTCATAATGTCCATTTTCAGTTGGATCATATCGTATCATCAATTTCTTTCTATAAACATGTTATTGTTAAATATTCATTTAGATAATTGTGTAAACAATTAGATTACGGTCATTTAAACATTCTTACTTAGCTGTTTTTGTTTCCTGATTTTTTTCTATAACAGGTGCTCCTAAAATACTCTGTAAAATATCTAATTGTTGCTCCTTCTCTTTCTGCAAATCACATTCATTGATGCTTTCAACAAGTTTAGTTTTTCCAGTCTGATCATCATTTTTTACAAAACGATCATCTAAAGTAAATCGTGTATCATTGCCAAGAATGATCTGTAATAAATTCAAATTGTATTAGTGTTTTTAATTTAAAAGCAAAAAATATATGTGCAAAGATATCAAATTCAAACCTTTTTATGTTTATTTTCCTTGATAATAAATTCATCTTCATTCCACAGAGAATCTTCTTCATTATTACTATCATTATCAAACAAATCTTTCTTTTTTCTTTTCGACTTAGGACATTGCTGTTCATCAATATCATCAAATATAATTTTCTTACATTTTGTAGTATTATCCTGAAAAAATAAAAATTATAAGTATAATTAAGAATAAAAGATTTCTGAAAATGATATAATAGAATTACAATAGACATACTTACTACGTTTCTTAATGCTTGTTGAATAAATTGGCCTTTTGCTTTGAATGTCTGTTTCTTTTCCTTCAACGATTGCAAACGTTTTTTCTCAGATTCAGAAATCATATTGATTTTTAAGGCTTAAAAAAATATTAATGTGAATCTAAGAAATAACCACAAAAATTTCCAATAACCTTAATTATGTATCATCAAAAATTGATGGCTATGCAGAATATAGATTTACTAGTTCATTTAGATAAAGTATATTACTAGTACGTATTTTTGTATAATTATGTGAAAATAATAATTAAGCGTTTGTAAAGAATATATTTCAACAGAGAGAAGCCTGAGAAACGCCACGGGCCGGTTTTACATGATCCCTGGAAGCAAAGAGTAAAAAGAAACTTTTACTCTTTGCCTGAAAGGGGTACGCCCTCTGTGAACATAAAAACGTGGACATTGAACTACATAGCCAATGTCCACGAATGTTCTCAATGGATAACACATAATGCGCACAGTTTTGGTTGCAATTCGTACTATGTTCACAAAATTTATTAACACATTTTGCTTATTCACTTTCACCTAAAAATAATTTGTTATTTCTCCACACTAGCAAAAATTTACTTTTAATATCAAATAACCATGTAAATATTGTCAATATTCTAATTTTGCTAATAATATCTTGATTTTTGGTAATTCTTTTTCTTTTATTAAACGCTATTTTTACATTCTACATTTTACAAATTAAAACTTATTTTATATGAAAAAAAATTTTCTTTCAATAATTTAATAATTTAGAGTATTATATTGTTCTACAAATACAATAATAAATTATTAGATATCGATAGATTCAATTAAATGAAATAAAAATCAAATATATTATATGTATACGTTATATATACAAAATTTTTTTAATTAGAGAAAAAAGTTAATTTTTTACTTATTTAAGTAAAAATTGTTCAAATTATATCGTGTTTGCTGTCATAATCGTAAAAATTTCATTAATTTTCATTACATATTATTTTAAAAAAGATAAAATAAAAAATAAAAGTTTTAACTTTTACTTAACAAGCATTTTAATTTATATAACTAAAGCATTAGAGCTAAAAGAAGGTCCCTGCTAAATATTTAATTGTATAAATTCTTGAATTATTAATAAAAAAGTTGATGCGAGATACTTTCTGTAACAACTAATCGTGATTTGAAAAAAAAAAAATTTACTTATCAAAATTAATTAACCCAGATCATTGTTGCAAGAGACTTATGTAACTATATATATATATATGATATATAAATACATGTTTATAATATAATTTTATTTTATTTAATTACTGTAATTCTATTCATCAGTTGACTCATTTAATTCATCTACTTGTCGCTTTGAATTTACAATTTTAAGAGCAGGATATATTAATTTCGGGAAAAGAAACTTTATTAATTACTGTTAATTAATGCCGATTATCCAATTGGCATACTTGTACGCGATTAGTAATATTTAATTCTAAACTTTGTAATATTTTACTTTAAAATATACTCATATTTTTGTGCGATCGATATCAATATCAATCGGCGAATGTCGCGGGGTTGTGCGCACTTCGGTGGGCAGAAGGCCCCGACCGATCGATCTATGCCGGCGCGTATCGATGCGGGTATAGATCCGCGGTTGGATCGTGATTGGAGGTTTCTCGCGGGGCGCGGTTTCGTCGGCTCGTTCGGATGGCCGACAAGATGGCCGGAAACGGAAAGGACCGCTTTGCTCGAGGCTCGTAGAGCGCTTGAATATGATTAAAAAATGGGCGCTCTGCGCCTCTGCCCATTGTTCGGCGGGTGTTGGCCGGGTAACGAGGCTAGTATTTGACCACGTACTTTTCTAGCCAGTTGGACCTACCTTTGTTGCTCCTGGAAATATTCATTCTGACTCGATTTTTAGCCAGAGAAAGAAGAAAAATAATTCCTTCCTATATTGCCGGTTAATTATTATCGCCGGCAAACAAGACGACCTATATTTGTTTAGGATCGTACGATATTATAATCGTTTTCTAGACGCGTTGTACGTCATTCAGTCTTTTAAAGTAGCAAAAGATAATATAATCATGTATATACCGAAAAAATTATATTCTCAAAATATATACTTTTATAAACTCTCCTATAGATATATTCTTAATAAACGAAAATATTTTCTTCTTTACATAATACTTTTTTGACATATCTTATATATATATATATATATAAATTAAGTAAAACTATGTGTGTATATATATATATATATATATATATATATATATATATTTAACTTGTCAAAGTTTTAATAAATAGCCAATGTCAACAATTTATAAAATTGTTTTTTGTAATTATTGAAATTAATGATCTTAAATATTAAATAATATAATGGTAAAGAAATATCCATTTTAGTATACATTCTTACATGTTAAGAATATCTAAAATTACTCTACTCTGTAGAAGATTTCTCCCTTAAATTTAATATCAAGAAGATTCTTTTGATATCTATTTTAAAAGAAGATATTAGGTAAAGTACTCTTAAGATGAGAATATAATTTTTTCGATGCATATAAAATATATTAGCATGTATGTTAGATACTCCTCTGTCGGCAGGTCATTAACATCTGTATCTTTAAAATTGTTTTATAAAACTCATATTACAAATATATAATTGAAATAAATATTTTATGTATATTTCATTCATTATATTCATCATTACATTTTTATAATACGTGTCTTGCATAAAATTGGAATAAATATTACATATTCTTATTCCTAAAATATTTTTCCTTTTCTTTCAATTTATATGTATAACTTTTCTATTTTAACAAAATTTTTTATTAAAAAAAAAATGAACAAAAAATATAAAATTTTATCTTACATATAATAAAGATACAAAAGAAATTTTTTTATGATTTAAAATTGACTCAGAACTCATTAGAATCCGTTATCCTGCCGTCCGAGGGTTAAAGCAACGAATTTATCTACAATCTACATCTCTATCTACCAGAATCTCTACATAAATTCGTTGCTTTAAAACATAATAAAAGCTTTTTGTCACTCACCGACACTGATGCGCAACAGCGGAGTTGTCGCTATTGAAGCTATGTTATCTGTAACATACAAAATAAAATCCAAATTATAGCAGCGACTTTAAATAATAAATATTAAAGAATTTATTATTATACTTAATAAATTTATATTCGACGCGTACAATAATAAGCAGATATACATAAATATGAAATAACTTTGTAAATTAAAAAAACTTTTCTTTTTAAATAAAAACTTTTATAAGATTTATACAAAAATCTATATCTCTGAATTTCTTTTGATTAAATAATTCAACTAAAAGAATCGAATTATTTCGTATAAGGCATTTATTAATTAATATATAAATAATATTTACCCTGGGGTTGCTCCGCCGATGCAGGATGCCTCTCCTAGGCCTCCTCCTCCTCTCAGATTGTAAGGGACGTCAGGAACTATTGTTTTATACGCGCGATATACTTTTTTTAATTCGTTGAAACCGCACAAAAATAAAATATTTTAAACCGTACAAAAGTAAAAACGCGCGATAGTTTGACGGCACTCCCGCACTTTTACGCGCGATACTTTGACGGCACTCCCGAATTTCGCAACGATCGAAAATCCCATTTTATCACGCGCGAGAATCATACTTGAAGTCGACAAGTCGGGCGCGATCAAACTGCGAGTAAGAGTTAAGTCCGAATCGGAAGAGGACGGAAGATCGAGGGAATCGATCGCGAATGGGGTACGCTCGATTCTCGTTCGTGCAGTTCCGCATCTCAGACCGACTCAAACTCATTAGGCACAATTTCGGATGAGCATATGTGTCTATCATACAGACAGTCCACATGATACGTCATAGGGCTGGTAGATGGATCAAGAGGAACCCATTTCATGAATGTTCAACAATCTGAACATTTATCAACTGGATCGGACCTCTTTACTGAGCGTAAATCATGACCTAAATCCTCCAGTCGACGTCCTCAATGCGATATGTCGTATTGCCGGTACAAGAAAAAAGGCCCATCAACGATTTATTTCAACAATCGACCGACCTCTGATCGACTAAGACCGAAACCCGTTGCCGAAGCACAGACCGTGCTCTCAACAACCGATTATCGAGCGTTAGCTGAATATTAACCGCGCGTTCATGTATCTTTCTATACTGAATCTACGTTTACCTACGCGGCCGGCATTCACCTCAGCCGCGATACTGAGGCGTGTAAACGTTGTTGCCCAGTAAGAAATGACGATTGAAAAAATGCAAATTAAACGCCAATAATCGACATCCATTTGGCAACATCTTCCTCAATCAATCATTTTTCACTGGAAAGCAACGCTGAGAGAATCCCAGTTAGTCGGCATCAAATACGAACCCCGACAACATAATTTCGTAATCGAAATTAGGAAATATGAACGAAAACACGACCGCGATCGCGATGAAGCCGAGAACCGAGAGCCGAGACGAATGTCAAAAAAAATAGCGCGCTATATGTCACCAAGGTCGAATGTTATTATTTTATTTCGGAGTCATTTTAGACGTACTTTAACACGTTAAGATTTATCGTAATATTATCACGTATATTATCGTCGCGAGAAACGTGTACGGCGCGCTCGACCTCGAGGTGACCGAACGCGAGGCGCACGTGCCGGCACCGGCGCCGACATCGGAGTAAAAACACGTGCGCACACTACGCCCGCCGGAGTAAGAATGAATGACTCATGGCTGTCACTAGTCACGTACGCCGTACGCGCCGGGCTCCCCTCTCTTACTATGGAATGCGTGACGTCAAAGACAAGGTCGAGTATGCTCATTCTCTCTCTCTCTTTCTTTTCGCGCCAGACAATAACAAATTCGCACTATACTACGTGATATAATGTAACGCGTTGAAATATGTACAATCAAATGATTCTAAAATACACATAAAATTTCTTAACTAAAATAATATTATTATTCGATTTAATGCGATATATTTAAAATACATGAAACGCGATTACGAAATTTGTAAAATACTTCAACGAAAGCAGCCTTATGACTTACTATATGACTATTATAATTGCACGATTTATTTATTACATTCGTAAAAAATTATATCAATGATGTATGTGTGTGTGTGTGTGTGTGAACAATTATTTGTAAAAGCGATAGAAATTTATATTATAGATACACACATATATTTATAGACGTATAATAATTAAATATAAATTAATAATAAAAAATACGCACAAATTTACTGCCTGTACTTATTACATTTACTAAATATGTATAACTCTCTGTATTTATAATTCAATAGTACATGAAAGATGATATAATATGTTGGATTATATGGTTCATATTTAAACAAATGTAGAGATATATTTCCCATATATTTTACATTAACAATTACGTCCTGCTATTAAAATTGTAAATTCAAAGTGACAAATAGATGAATTAAGCGAGTCAATAGATGTATAAAATTACAGTAATTAAATAAAATAAAATTACATTATAAGTATACTTATATATGAGTCTCTTGCAAAAATGATCTCGGTTAATTAATTTTGATAAGTAATTTATATGAATGATTAATTAAATGTAATAAATACAGGCAGTAAATTTGCATACTTTTTATTATTAATTTATAATTAATTATTATACGTCTATAAATATGTATGTATGTATCTATGATATAAATTTCTATCGCTTTTACAAATAATTGTTCACACACACACACACACACATACATCATTGATATACTTTTTTACGAATGTAATAAATAAATCGTGCAATTATAATAGTCATATAGTAAGTCATAAGGCTGCTTTCGTTGAAGTATTTTACAAATTTCGTAATCGCGTTTCATGTATTTTAAATATATCGCATTAAATCGAATAATAATATTATTTTAGTTAAGAAATTTTATGTGTATTTTAGAATCATTTGATTGTACATATTTCAACGCGTTACATTATATCACGTAGTATAGTGCGAATTTGTTATTGTCTGGCGCGAAAAGAAAGAGAGAGAGAGAATGAGCATACTCGACCTTGTCTTTGACGTCACGCATTCCATAGTAAGAGAGGGGAGCCCGGCGCGTACGGCGTACGTGACTAGTGACAGCCATGAGTCATTCATTCTTACTCCGGCGGGCGTAGTGTGCGCACGTGTTTTTACTCCGATGTCGGCGCCGGTGCCGGCACGTGCGCCTCGCGTTCGGTCACCTCGAGGTCGAGCGCGCCGTACACGTTTCTTGCGACGATAATATACGTGATAATATTACGATAAATCTTAACGTGTTAAAGTACGTCTAAAATGACTCCGAAATAAAATAATAACATTCGACCTTGGTGACATATAGCGCGCTATTTTTTTTGACATTCGTCTCGGCTCTCGGTTCTCGGCTTCATCGCGATCGCGGTCGTGTTTTCGTTCATATTTCCTAATTTCGATTACGAAATTATGTTGTCGGGGTTCGTATTTGATGCCGACTAACTGGGATTCTCTCAGCGTTGCTTTCCAGTGAAAAATGATTGATTGAGGAAGATGTTGCCAAATGGATGTCGATTATTGGCGTTTAATTTGCATTTTTTCAATCGTCATTTCTTACTGGGCAACAACGTTTACACGCCTCAGTATCGCGGCTGAGGTGAATGCCGGCCGCGTAGGTAAACGTAGATTCAGTATAGAAAGATACATGAACGCGCGGTTAATATTCAGCTAACGCTCGATAATCGGTTGTTGAGAGCACGGTCTGTGCTTCGGCAACGGGTTTCGGTCTTAGTCGATCAGAGGTCGGTCGATTGTTGAAATAAATCGTTGATGGGCCTTTTTTCTTGTACCGGCAATACGACATATCGCATTGAGGACGTCGACTGGAGGATTTAGGTCATGATTTACGCTCAGTAAAGAGGTCCGATCCAGTTGATAAATGTTCAGATTGTTGAACATTCATGAAATGGGTTCCTCTTGATCCATCTACCAGCCCTATGACGTATCATGTGGACTGTCTGTATGATAGACACATATGCTCATCCGAAATTGTGCCTAATGAGTTTGAGTCGGTCTGAGATGCGGAACTGCACGAACGAGAATCGAGCGTACCCCATTCGCGATCGATTCCCTCGATCTTCCGTCCTCTTCCGATTCGGACTTAACTCTTACTCGCAGTTTGATCGCGCCCGACTTGTCGACTTCAAGTATGATTCTCGCGCGTGATAAAATGGGATTTTCGATCGTTGCGAAATTCGGGAGTGCCGTCAAAGTATCGCGCGTAAAAGTGCGGGAGTACCGTCAAACTATCGCGCGTTTTTACTTTTGTACGGTTTAAAATATTTTATTTTTGTGCGGTTTCAACGAATTAAAAAAAGTATATCGCGCGTATAAAACAATAGTTCCTGACGTCCCTTACAATCTGAGAGGAGGAGGAGGCCTAGGAGAGGCATCCTGCATCGGCGGAGCAACCCCAGGGTAAATATTATTTATATATTAATTAATAAATGCCTTATACGAAATAATTCGATTCTTTTAGTTGAATTATTTAATCAAAAGAAATTCAGAGATATAGATTTTTGTATAAATCTTATAAAAGTTTTTATTTAAAAAGAAAAGTTTTTTTAATTTACAAAGTTATTTCATATTTATGTATATCTGCTTATTATTGTACGCGTCGAATATAAATTTATTAAGTATAATAATAAATTCTTTAATATTTATTATTTAAAGTCGCTGCTATAATTTGGATTTTATTTTGTATGTTACAGATAACATAGCTTCAATAGCGACAACTCCGCTGTTGCGCATCAGTGTCGGTGAGTGACAAAAAGCTTTTATTATATTTTAAAGCAACGAATTTATGTAGAGATTCTGGTAGATAGAGATGTAGATTGTAGATAAATTGGTTGCTTTAACCCTCGGACGGCAGGATAACGTATTCTAATGAGTTCTGAGTCAATTTTAAATCATAGAAAAATTTCTTTTGTATCTTTATTATATGTAAGATAAAATTTTATATTTTTTATTCATTTTTTTTTTAATAAAAAATTTTGTTAAAATAGAAAAGTTATACATATAAATTGAAAGAAAAGGAAAAATATTTTAGGAATAAGAATATGTAATATTTATTCCAATTTTATGCAAGACACGTATTATAAAAATGTAATGATGAATATAATGAATGAAATATACATAAAATATTTATTTCAATTATATATTTGTAATATGAGTTTTATAAAACAATTTTAAAGATACAGATGTTAATGACCTGCCGACAGAGGAGTATCTAACATACATGCTATATATTTTATATGCATCGAAAAAATTATATTCTCATCTTAAGAGTACTTTACCTAATATCTTCTTTTAAAATAGATATCAAAAGAATCTTCTTGATATTAAGTTTAAGGGAGAAATCTTCTACAGAGTAGAGTAATTTTAGATATTTTTAACATGTAAGAATGTATACTAAAATGGATATTTCTTTACCATTATATTATTTAATATTTGAGATCATTAATTTCAATAATTACAAAAAACAATTTTATAAATTGTTGACATTGACTATTTATTAAAACTTTGACAAGTTAAATATATATATATATATATATATATATATAAGATATGTCAAAAAAGTATTATGTAAAGAAGAAAATATTTTCGTTTATTAAGAATATATCTATAGGAGAGTTTATAAAAGTATATATTTTGAGAATATAATTTTTTCGGTATATACATGATTATATTATCTTTTGCTACTTTAAAAGACTGAATGACGTACAACGCGTCTAGAAAACGATTATAATATCGTACGATCCTAAACAAATATAGGTCGTCTTGTTTGCCGGCGATAATAATTAACCGGCAATATAGGAAGGAATTATTTTTCTTCTTTCTCTGGCTAAAAATCGAGTCAGAATGAATATTGCCAGGAGCAACAAAGGTAGGTCCAACTGGCTAGAAAAGTACGTGGTCAAATACTAGCCTCGTTACCCGGCCAACACCCGCCGAACAATGGGCAGAGGCGCAGAGCGCCCATTTTTTAATCATATTCAAGCGCTCTACGAGCCTCGAGCAAAGCGGTCCTTTCCGTTTCCGGCCATCTTGTCGGCCATCCGAACGAGCCGACGAAACCGCGAGAAACCTCCAATCACGATCCAACCGCGGATCTATACCCGCATCGATATGCGCCGGCATAGATCGATCGGTCGGGGCCTTCTGCCCACCGAAGTGCGCACAACCCCGCGACATTCGCCGATTGATATTGATATCGATCGCACAAAAATATGAGTATATTTTAAAGTAAAATATTACAAAGTTTAGAATTAAATATTACTAATCGCGTATAAGTATGCCAATTGGATAATCGGCATTAATTAACAGTAATTAATAAAGTTTCTTTTCCCGAAATTAATATATCCTGCTCTTAAAATTGTAAATTCAAAGCGACAAGTAGATGAATTAAATGAGTCAACTGATGAATAGAATTACAGTAATTAAATAAAATAAAATTATATTATAAACATGTATATATATCATATATATATATAGTTACATAAGTCTCTTGCAACAATGATCTGGGTAATTAATTTTGATAAGTAAATTTCCTTTTTTTTCAAATCACGATTAGTTGTTACAGAAAGTGTCTCGCATCAACTTTTTTATTAATAATTCAAGAATTTATACAATTAAATATTTAGCAGGGACCTTCTTTTAGCTCTAATGCTTTAGTTATATAAATTAAAATGCTTGTTAAGTAAAAATTAAAACTTTTATTTTTTATTTTATCTTTTTTAAAATAATATGTAATGAAAATTAATGAAATTTTTACGATTATGACAGCAAACACGATATAATTTGAACAATTTTTACTTAAATAAGTAAAAAATTAACTTTTTTCTCTAATTAAAAAAATTTTGTATATATACGTATACATATAATATATCTGATTTTTATCTCATTTAATTGAATCTATCGATATTTAATAGTTTATTATTGTATTTGTAGAACAATATAATACTCTAAATTATTAAATTGTTGAAAGAAAATTTTTTTTCATATAAAATAAGTTTTAATTTGTAAAATGTAGAATGTAAAAATAGCGTTTAATAAAAGGAAAAGAATTCAAGATAATATTGGCAAAATTAGAATATTGACAATATTTACATGGTTATTTGATATTAAAAGTAAATTATTGCTAGTGTGGAGAAATAACAAATTATTTTTAGGTGAAAGTGAATAAGCAGAATGTGTTAATAAATTTTGTGAACATAGTACGAATCGCAAAACTGTGCGCATTATGTGTTATCCATTGAGAACATTCGTGGACATTGGCTATGTAGTTCAATGTCCATGTTTTTATGTCCACAGGCGTATCGCTTTTAGGGATCACGTAAAACCGAGCCGTGGCTTCTTTCTGATTGTAGATCATGTGACGAATGAGTTGGATAGAGAGAAACCTGAGAGAGAGAACGCCACTGTCCCGGAGGAAAAAGCGTCTCAAGAAAAACGGGCTCATGACATCTCTCAGGTTTCTCTCTGGAGGAAATGCACCAAGTTTAAACTTATGTAAATATTGATACTCTCTTGGCATATAATCTATTCTCAATAGATTTTGTCAAATATTAGCTATTAGATTTTTAGATAGGAAATTTAGTTAGATTCTGGCAATCATTTTGCGAATTTAATTTTTATATTGTTTTGATTGTCTAGATGTAATCATATACATAATATTTACACAAGTATATTAGAATTAAAAATTAAGATAAAGTAGCAGTTATTGTTGTATTTATGATTCAGGTGAAGACATTAAACCCAATTCCTCAGCATTGGTTTCGGAATCCTTGTGTCGCAAAGTTGATGAATATAAAGAATCTTCACAATCCAATTTTTTCATTTCTGTTGCTTTTTTTATAACAATATTATTTGGATCTTCAGATTCTTGATAAAATAATGTGTCGTCTAAAAAAATGAATGTAACAGATTTGAGATTGCGGTTTATTTATTTTTACTTATATAGACTATTATTATTACACTTTAAATGTTAATATCTTATTTGCATACATATAATATGAATAATTATAATATAATATAAATAATAAAATAAATGTATAATATAAATATTATTATCACATCGGATAATATTCTCGATACGGTACTATGTAAACTACTCATACATACCATGAAGAATATCTGCGATGTTTTCTTCATTTTTTATTAGACGGATGTATTTATTATCGGCGAAAATGTCAAAACTCTCCACGACATCGGAATTAAGAAGCAACAACCAAAATCGATTTCTCTCTTGATTTAATTTTTTCGATAGTGTTTCAATACCCTGTCATGAATATTATATGTATTTTGGGCGAGAGACGATTTCATTCCTGATTTAATCAAGAAATTATTTATCGATTTTCCGTATAAATGATATCCGGTACCTTAATTGAAGTGTAATCAAGATTTGTAAATTTTTCACAATTTATAATCAATGGGACATCATCTTGTTCATTTCTGGCTACACTCATTACTTTATCGCAGAAAAAAGTTACTGCGGGATAATAAAGACATATATCGGGCTTTAACATTATGTAACTATTTCCTAAATGACTCTATGAAAAGAGATAAATATTAATTCAGTTATTTTATAGAATATATTGTTGTATATATGTATATTGTATTTTACATTGACATATCATACACATTGCATGCACGGGACATTATAAATTAATTTTGTAATGTTTTACCTTACACTTGGCAATTTGAAATGTCGGTCTTACGTTCGGTCGTATGAAAAAGATTAGACTGAAAAAGACCCCCAGAAGCAGCCCAATCTCGACACTGATAAGAACCGAGATCAAGAAGGTGCCTACCGCTGCGACGGCATCCGTTTCTGAAAAAAAATATATGTATATATCTCCTCTTCATTAGTCAATTTGTTTATTGTTGTAATACTGACTGTGTCCCTTCCAAAGTAATTTAAAAATCTTTATGTCAATCATGAACATTACAGCAGTGATTAATACCGCTGATAACGTCGCACGTGGAATGTAACTAAAGTATGGCGTTAAGAAGCTCAACGCCAGCAATGCCATGCTTCCTGCAAAGAACAGAAATATCAATATGTTATTATATATTCTTACATTTTTATTATCTTCTGTTTTTCAACATATTAGATTAATTGTATTGTGTTACCGGAATATAAACCAGCCATAGGAGTTTGTATGCCACTGGCGCTACCGACTGCACTTCGTGTGAATGCACCAGTGGTAGGCATCGACGATACGAAGCTACCGAATATATTACAGAGCCCAAGTGTTAGCATCTCCTGTGTCGCATTAACGGCGGCGCCGATCGCTGTATTTATATTTTCAATATTTATAAAATCAATCACATATCAATCAAATCAAATCTAATATATTCAATTATTGTTAAGAATTTATTTCTATAAAAAATTTTATAACGAAAAGATTTTTTAGATGTATCTAATATTGGGTCCAACAATTTTTCTCTTTTTCCCTCTCATTATATTTTCATTTTGCACAAGGTAAATTTCCGAAAGTATTTTACAACAGGTATCGCAAATTTTTCGTAAATCTTGATTTTATGCAATTAAAACGCAAATATAAGTAATCTGCTTAATTTGAAATTGAGAAATAATCGATACCAAATGCTTTGGCTATCGCCACATTCGCTAGGACTGAGATGAGAGGAAGTATCACTATTCCTGATCCATAATGAGCGCACATATCCAAAAATGTGTAAGTTTCATTTCCTACTTGTACTGAGAAAGGCGGTAACGATACTGTGGGAAGGCCAGATTTTATTTGTCCTATAAGATAAAAGTATTAAGATACGGCAAAACTTTAATTAAGAGATGAATAAAAAGAATGAAAAGAGCCGGCAAGTAGTATAATTAATACATCGAATAAATTGGAGACTAATGATGTCAATTAATGAATTTTAATTATTTTGAAATAATTATTAAATACGCTAATAAATAGAAAATTCCAACTTTACGGTAGATATCAATTTTATCGTTAAAAAAAGTTAAAATATATATAATGTTACATTTATTCAATAAATAAATTATCTGTAATAAAATGAGATTATAAATAAAATCGAAACCTGAAAGTCTAAATGGAGCGGATCCTGTTGCTTCGAATCGATAAGCTATTACGGATGTTATAAACACGATGAGAGCATTTCGACCGATAGAAAAATACCAAAGTGTCTTTTTTATCGCTGCATTTTTGACAGGGTTTTTCTTGTCTCTCGCACAAGGACAATCGATGTCTTTCAGTTTCTAAAAATAAATTTTATGAATCTAATTTTTCTACAATTGTTATAATTTATTTATTTCGAAGCTCACTCTGAAAATCAGCAGAAATATAATGCTGCAAATTCCAAGTGTGACATCAGCCAACTGAACCTTATTAATATTTTTTAACATTTTATACAAATTGTCTACAATATTCGCTGATTTATATTTTAATCCAAGAAGCCCCTGCAGCTGAGCAATAATTATAATGACCGATGTTGCCGAAATAAAACCAGATGTAACCGGAACTGATATGAAATCTACCATACATCCTATCATACAATAAAAATTACATCAACTATTATTACATAATTATTATATATATATATATAGATCGTAGTAGATTAGTTTAATTAGATAATATTTCATGATACCAGCCTAAATTTAACACGCCCATCAAAAATTCCATGCATCCG
The DNA here is from genome assembly GCF_047496725.1 of Anoplolepis gracilipes. Taxonomy (NCBI): domain Eukaryota; kingdom Metazoa; phylum Arthropoda; class Insecta; order Hymenoptera; family Formicidae; genus Anoplolepis; species Anoplolepis gracilipes. The sequence continues at coordinate 5,839,099 of NC_132974.1, forward strand.
GTCAAAAAACAGAGGAGTATTACAAAATCCGTCGGCATATCCCGCGTATATTGCAATGTTACAAGAGCCATCAAGGATGATGGCCCAATTGAGACCTCTTTGATGGTCCCGAAGAAGATGTATAAAAAACCACCCACAAAACAAGAATATAAGCCATACTGAAAATATTCCTTGTAAATATGCAATGTCATATTTGTATATCACAGATACCATGATAGTATCGCATCATAACAAAAATGTCTTAAAATATTAAATAAATTTAAAACATTAAATAAAAACATTTTAAATAAATCTATAGAAAATATAAATATATATCTTATTTGTTTATCTATATATATATACAATTCATAAATCATGTAAACGTTAATAAAAAGAGCTAGTAGGAAAAACAAAGAAAATGAAAATACCTGTGCTGTCAGACCGGCTAGTGTCGCGTAGGCCATACTTTGAGGGATCATGGTCAGACCTAGAGTGACACCCGCTATAAGATCCGACACAGCATCCGTTCGGGTGTATCGCGGTAGCCAGCCGACCATCGGCACGTACTTAGTTATCGTACTAAAAGGCGATTTTCGTTTCGGCATCGCCAGGGAACATTCCTCATCGGAAATCTTCGTAGACATCGCGTTCGACGAAATGAGATATACTAATAATGAATCAGTCAACTATTTCGTTATTTTACGATCGAAAGCGAACTTCAACCTTGAATTTGATAAATCACACGGATGTTCGCGCCTTGCTTATCGTGTTAATACTGGTGGCGCTTTCACGTCAGCCGCTTGGAGTCTTATAGTCGCGACGCACCTACCCCAAATCTCAATATAAACGGCATATAGAAATTCTATTATGTGCGTAATTAATTCTCACCGGTTTCATATTATGCAGTGTTGACAGTTTGATAAAGACCGCGCGCTACGAACAACAAAGACCTTGATGCGAAATTAACAACAGCTGACGAGTAGTTAGTTAATTCTACGTCCTATCTTTTTAATTCTCTTGCGATATCAGGCAACAGCTTAGTTTCGCTGCATGACCTGAAACTTTTTCTACACGTGTTTCTTAGAATCTAAACAGGAAAAGTCATTTTAATTGACAAAGTTTTATTGTGTCTTTTCGACGAAAAATCGTTCCGCAAAAATTGAAGATATAATTGATGGAATATGACGCCTATAACGTTTTAATGATACACGCGCACTATTATTCCACATATTACTTGATACAGCTGGTTTAAAGATTTTGTTGCGTTTCGCGCTATCATTTGGAAAAAAAATATATCTCTCGATATCTTGTACATACAGCGTCATATACGACAATTTTATTTTATGTATTTTGTATCCAGAACAGCAAAGTGCTGCTAATCTTAAATTTTCTATAAAAAAAACATGCATAGTTGAATAAAAAAGTGAAAAGGAGATTGAAAAAGCGCCACAGTGTGTCGCATAATGTAATGATAGTAACATATATATATAATAATAAAATGACAACAATAATTAATAATAATAATACAATAATATATCTGCCTCATCTAGAATTTTTAAGTAAAAATCCATTTTGAACGTAGTACAAGCGCGTCCTATTTTTATCTCGTGCCTGGAATACAATAACGAACAGCCAACAGATCAACAAAACATTTAGCGCAGTTTTTGGTTGACTTGATCGATCTGCTCGTCAATCCTCTGGGAAGTTCCTCTGAATTTGTTTGGTTCGGGTCCAATCATCTGTATGAGCTGCGGCACCTCCTGACCACTGATCTGCGTGAAACGCGCGAGCGATTTCATGCACGCATACAACTGTTCCTCTGCGGGACTGCCGTTGAAGTATTGTAGCAACGCCATCGTCAGTTCCACGGCAACATCGTCAAATACCTAAAACAGTTTACACATTACGTGAAAATATATAATAATAATGTCACACAAATTGTCATATTTATGTGAAAAAAATGCAAAAATATGTAAAAATATTTGTTACGACGCGACGTTGACACAAGCTAATGATCATCGAATTGCAATTTAAATTAATGTTTGCGAAAAGCTTTACGTTTCAAAGTTAATTTAAAAATTAATCTTTATTTTTCTTAGTGATCAAACAATTATACGCTCATTCATTATTTCCTCAATTCATTTTTCTGTTTTCACGGGACCGCATAATGTTATATCAAATTTAAAATTCCGATTTAACGCAATCCTTAATAGTTTTTTAGTTTGCTGTCACTTTAAGCCCTCTCTGTAGGTTTAGTAATCGTTAGCATATATTTAATATTCAGATTATTATCACGAACATTCGCGTGTTAAGAAATCGATTGCGCGATCACAGCGCAAGACACCGATAATAATTGACGACTTACCGCAGCGCACGATTTGATCTAACATGGATTTGGATAGGTACCTTAGAAATGCTGCCTTTTGGTAAAAGTCGCCGCAGATTTTTGCTTTTGTTCATTTTCTGAAAAAACAGTATCCGATTTCTGGAAAGATATCCGTTACACGCAGCGGTACTCGCTGCCTCGATTAGAGAGCTTCAAGTGCGCATGCAAACGAGCATTGAGTGAGAGACATGATATTCTTCGAACTATTCTTTTTTTATTAATGATAAGTATAGAATTCTCATTCTTTTTTATTTTCGTTGTTCGTCCGTGAAAGATTATCAGCAGGCGAAACATCCATATTGACGGCCGCATCGGCAGAAACTTATCGAGATAATTCTTTTTTTTTTTTTAATAAAGGCAGCACTTCTATCTTAGGGCATAGTACGAGCGTCGCTTGTTCTTCTTCTGATACTGGCAACCGGCAAGCACGCATTCCGCGAAAGCGGCATGATAATAAATGAAATAACGCATCAAAGGAAATAAATCAATTTAAATAGTTCTAGTTCATATTCCTTCTTCAATATGATAGTTTTGTCGGACTCGTAAATTTAATTTGAAATTAAAAATTTATAAAATTAAAATTTTCGTCATATACCTTTGATGCGCGAGACACTTTTGGCGAACGGGTTATAAAAATGAAAGCAAATCGACGAGAGATGAGTAAGAATGTTAATCGGATGGCAAGGATACAGACCACAGTTTTTACCTCCTTGCAGGCAAGATTGTGAATGATGGCGGCGCCGCGAATCTGCAGGTCTTCTGAGTTCGATAGTAACGAGTGCACCGCAACTTTGGTCGTCACCCTTATGTTACTAATACTTTGATTGTGGTGCTGCCATTCAGATATATAGAGTAACCATTCCGAGCTGCTGAGGTTCTCAAACATGTTCGCTAACTGAAATAGTTAAAATCAAGCTTATAACGTGACTCATCTCGACAGTGCTATATTTGCAATTATTACAAATAAGATTTTTTTATTCTATAAAGTACGCAAACTATTGTTTATAGCGAAAAAAAAGATTTATTAAAACATTTTTTATTTTTAACATAACAAATTTGTTTTTACTTACGAACTGCGCGAGTGGAAGTTGCTCCTCCTGCGGATGCCGATCGATGTCGAAAGCATAATTCATAATGATGTGTTCTCGCCTATCTTGATGCAATAACAGAATCACATCATCCTTCAGGGCGGCGACTGACAGCACGTTCAACAGTTTTACTCGTGCGTTACTGTCCAATGACTTATCATACAGAATTCGACCTGATTAATTAATTAAGTTAATTAATATATTTTTACATTGTTTTCAAAAATAGAAATGAAAATCTAAAATCTTTTTTGGAATTCATTCTAATAATACGCATAAATTTAAATTTATAAACTTCTTTCAAATTTATTTAAATTTTAAAATTCAAATAATCAAGTTTTATAAGATTTTGAGAAACTTGCCATGTGTATTTGTATTACTTTAGTGACTCACCTACGAAGTTCAGGAAGTTATCACCTAGAGCCCAGGAACCCTCATTCTCCAAAACGTACTGTCGCAACTCGTCCATGCACGTTTGCTCTTCATCGTTTAACTTTCCCTCCATGGCGCTTATCAAACCTTCATATTCCGCCTGTATGTTCACCAAGTCTTTGAATACTATCGGTGGATCTCGATGACGTTTCTTCTCTTCTTGTTCACGCTTCTCATCTTCCTCCATCTGCATTACTCGCTCTGACGGTAACATCTCCGCACTTTCTCCATTAGCTGTCTGCTGCGTTCCACCGATCGCGTCTGATAAACAACGATATAAATATAAAAATTATTTTCGAGACTTAAAATTGCTTACGAGTTTATGTAATAAATTTATAATGATTTTATACAGTTTTTATATTTTTTTTCACTAAATATTGGCATATCGCGAAAATTTAGATAAAGCTCAATTCTCGAACACTTTACATACTTTCGTGTTCCGCCATATCTGCACAGCAATTGCTTGGTCCGGTACTGTTGCTGTCGCTGCCAGTGCTCTCCTTGCTACCCTTTTCCTTCTTTTCCTTCTTCTTCTTTTTCTTTTTTCGATCTTTCTTTGCTAATTTCTCGTTAATGACGTTCCTCCGTTCTTCTAACGCGATCGAATTCAACCTGTGTTTAAATTATGAAATTATTGTATTCGTAAAATTTAAATAATAATCCACTGATATACAAATCAATCAGACCTTGCTTCTTCAATAGCTGTGTTCAGGAGTTGATATTCCGGCGAAACTTCTCTCTGAATTCTCGCCTCAACAAACCTTTGACCAACTGTGACTCCAGCACTCGTGCTACTACTTAATGTTTCTATTAATGGACCTAAAGCCTGCCCGATAGGTCTAAAAATAGATATAAAATATATCATATCAAAATAATCATGTTGAAATATTTCTTACTTAAAAATAAGTTAAAATAAAAATATAAATATTAATATTAGATATCAAGTAATAATAACTAGAAATAATGAGACATACGTTTGCAATATTGCTTCCGGTAAATCGAGGATATATTTGGGAATGCCCTTGCCCACCAAGAAATTGCTAAGCTCTTCCGTGAAGGTATTACAGTTGTACTTGAATAGATTGTACGTACCCGGTCTAAAAGCGAGAAATCGTTAGTCATACTAATATAAAATCAAATAATTCTCTAGAATAACAAAATTAAATAAATGTCAAAAATAAAGTCAATTTATAAAATAATAATTAATCAAACTATTCTCACGCGATAAAATCGAAAGATTCTTCAAACAAGAAGATTATTTATATAATAAAGACATCTTTAATAATGATAATATAAAGGGAGAGAAAAAAGGATTTGAATTATTTAAAAAATAATAAACTTTAAAAAGACATATGTTTAAAAGACGACTATAAACATTTATTAACATTTGCTAATTGACAAATATTTCCAACTTTCGAGGAATGACACAAAATATGCGCGATATACGCCGAACAAAACAACTTTCGACTGATTACTCACGCGAACGTGGAAGTTCCCAGACCGTTTATATACTCCAGGAAAACCGTATAAGGCAGATAAGTCTCGCCGAGCTTTTCGATTCTCTCCGGCTCCCTTAATTCTGTGCCGCCCTGAAACACGAAATGCCGGTGTTCGATAGCGTTAAAATTACGTCCAGGAAAATCACGTCGACAATGTCAATTTCGCGACAGCTGCACCGATCCGGCGGCGAGTTTCGTTCGCCAGAAGAGCAGAAGGAAGAGGAAGAGAAAGAGAGAGGGAAAGAGAGATAGAATGAGAAAGGTAGAGAATAAACCACCCCCTCCTGACATTAGTGGCCACGTAAATTTAGAACTACGACAAATCCGCACTTCCCTACGAGAAACCGCCGAAAATAGACGCCCGCCGCACGCGTTAGAGGTGCGATCTCGATCTCTTCTAAACGCAAAAGAAAGATGCGTGACGGAAGTAAAGAGTGAAAAGAAGAAGCGGGAACAAAGTGTTTATTATACGTTCTGAGACTTGAATCGCATGTAAAGACAGAGATGTGTCAATAATATATGCTATATAAATTTTTTATATCAAAAGATATAGTAAACTGTTATGGGTTAAGAAATGTAAGAAATTCAATAAGAACCAAAATACAATTATTTAATAATCGTGAAAATAGGACAAATAAAAAAATTGAGTTAATTTAATAATGCTGATACATCAATCTTCAATAAATGAAGATAAATCGCGGAAAACTTTGCTCAAAAGTCAAGATATGTAATAGGAATTGACAAGTATTAATTGATGGATGAATATTATTTAATGAACGCATTAACACACTAAGTTAGTCGATCGCTAAACTTTGTGGCAAACCTCTCTTGAATTTAAGAAAAGAAAAATCGGAAAACTATAACTGTATTATTTCACAAATTATAATTGCCGAGAATTATTATAATCTTGGACATAACGATGAAAGTAACTTAGAAAGTAATTAGTCTTTAATCTACTCCTCGATTAATCTTCGTCAATCTTTTTAAAATTGCACTCCATTCCCTTCTAAGCGTCCGTCGCTCTAAATCACTCGATAATTTAGTCACTCGCGACAAAACGATGTTGATGCACACACTTACGTATCGGAAGAACTCGCAGGATCACCGATTGGAGATGAGATGTGAAAAAAAAAAAAAACTTTCGCGAGACTGTTTCCTTCAAGAGCGCTTCCGAGAACGGGAAACAGCTCGCACGCGGACTGCCGGCCACGGGTGCCCGGAGATGCTGCGGCGGAGCCGGCGAACGAGACGCGCCGACGACGAAGGATGATCGGAGCTCGCATGCGGCGGCGCGCGCAGTTTCGACTTCGCGATTCATATTCGTGGCATTCCGAAAATGCCGTCGGAAAAAAGAACATTAGACTAGATGATTAGATGAGTAATAAAAGTGATAACGATAATTTCGGAAAGAAATGTCGCATCTTTTGGAAAGAATTGATTTATGAAATCCGCAGTTTCTAGACGTGCTGTAAAAATGCTTTTTGTAATAAAAAAGAAAATATTAATTAAGTATATGGTATTTTGTTTTTGAATAAGGTTTTTCATAACGAGATGCTAGATGATAAACATGACATTAGGGTGTCTACTCAAATCTTCCGTAAAAAAATTTCCTGATTTTCCAAGTATTTTTGTTCAAAATTTCAAATAAAAAGAATATTTTCAAAATTTTTTAATACAACTTTCTCTAAAATAAATTTTTTTATTACATACATTTTCTAATGTTTTCCATTTATACAAAGGAAAAAAATTATTAGAATTCTATGCGTAAAAATTATTACAATATATTTATTAAACAATTTAGATTAAGAGACACTAAATATACAAGTACTGATTGTGAGATGAGACGCTGATCATATTTCTAATGTTCTATCGACTTTAAGTGAGATTTCGTGTTATTTTTTGTGTCGTTCTGCAATCACTTATTACCTTCTGACAAAGTTTTAGATATGCGTAAAAATTATTAGAATATTTATTAAACAAATTAAACACCGGTGTAACATGAATTCCATTTACGTCTAGTGTCTCGAGTGATCTAATTTATATAATTATCTAATATATTTTAGTAATTTTTGCGCATAAAACTTTTTGTAGAACTATTGCGGCATTTTCCAGTGCTTAAAATCTGACAAAATGCTTAAAAAAATTGTCAAAGGACAAAGTGAGACGCAGCGTGAACCTGGCGTCTCAGTTTGTCCTGATTTTTTCGGCCCATTCTTTTAATGACCAGCACTATTTATTTAATCTATCAAGAATTATAGAATTATTAAAAATAAAGTCAAAACTCTCAACTCAATTAATTGGATGGTTAATTTATTATAGACGAGCGAAGATACGAACGTCTCAATAATACTTATATGTCCGGTATCTCGAGCAATTTAATTATTTAATTAATATTCTAATAATTTTTAAACATAGAACTTTGTAAAACTATCATAGAAATTTCAAGCACTTAAAATCTGATAAGAAATGCTAAAAAAATCGTCAACAAACAAAATAAGATGCAGTGAACTTGACATCTCTCAGCTTGTCTCGAGCCTTGTTTTTAATAGTCAGAATTATTTGTTTAATCTTATCAAGCACTCTAGAATTCTCAAAAATGAAACTAAAACTCAACAATTAATGAGTTTCTATAAAATGAGACGCCAGTTTCACACTGTTTACAAGATGAAAAGCAAAATTATCAAAAAAAGAATTTTCGAAAAAATTCTCTGAATCCCATTAAAATTCCATGACACTTCCCTGATTTTCCCAAATTAAAAGAAATCCTTGAATATTTCCGGTTTTTCATGGAATATGTTTTTCCAAAGAATAGATATTTTGGATATCAATTATAGAGAGGGATGAATCCTGAAAAAGTGAGCCTATACTACGCACAGTTGATTGCAAATGTTTTGTGTCGTATAAATTATAAATATGACGCTTTTTTGTCAAAAAAAAAAAGTGGTAACGATTACATAAATTGTAACGCGTTTCGTACACATCTCTTGCCAGAAAAAAATATATAAAAAACCAAACGAAGATTGCAATATGTTCCAAGCAAAAATAATCGCGTCTGTAACTAGACAATTTAGCATACATATTCGTAATTAATTCGCGAACAATTAATCACCACTTATTTTATTAATCGACAATAAATTATCAATTATAAAAAAATATATGACATAATATAAACGTTTTTATCTTGGAAAAATATATCTTAGTGCTAGAACGTTTGAAATATGCAGTCGGTCATCCAGTTCCACAGCGAATTTCGTAGGCGAAAATGAATATGACAGTTACATCAGGTTCACGATGTCGTAAAGTAATGCGTGTTACAATTATGCACGCATTAGTCACGCGTACTCGCGCGTATTTAAAGCACGTTAGGCGACGCGAATAAAGTAATACAACCGTAATGATTTCATTGCGTTGCTTTTAGATGCGCGTCGGTGTCGCGATGATTAAGCGACTGCTCAAAATATATTTAATGTAGCTTTATATTATAACTTCAAGCAGACACGCGCGCAAAACACCAAGTTTTTTTAAGCACCACTTGAAAAACTTACATCAACGTTAAATTATTAAATTTTATTTTATTTTTTTTTGTACAAAAATTATAATTATTTAATATCACACTGACAATTTAGAATTTTACTTTTAGTATTCCCACGAATACATTCATGTTATAACAAAATATCAATGTATCGTATCTCAAAATTTCCAGAACCCTTTTAACTCGTCAAGAAGAGATAATCAAGTTCCTCGAAAGCACTATTTTTTTCTCTCGCTGTATTTTAATCTCGAGTAATTTTCGTCGCTGCTTTATATCTCATTGCCAGTCTGACCTCCGAAGACTACAAAACTGATTTGTCCGAGCTCAAGTAAAACACGGAGAAATTGTTTTCGGAAGAACTGTTTTAATTTCACTATCTAGCTCAGCGAAAGTTAACGCAGTTAATGCTATACAGCTGGAGCAATTAGCCACATTGGCGACTGGAGAACATTTTGTCACATGCGGGATATAAGCACGGGAATGGACTTACCTGACCGGCAGCCTTCGCCTTACGTCGAATCTGGATGCGTAAAGACGGGAAGAGAATCGTGAGAAAGAGAGACGGAGAGAGAAAGAGCAATTGTATACGTCCGTGTCTGTATACGTGTGCACGCGTATGTCATGTGTATATGCGTATACGTGCAGCGGGGATTATTTTTGGATCGAACCGCACCAAATTTAGTTCCCGCTTGTGTCTAGCGTATCGTATGGCCCGCCGAGGGACTCTACCGCTTTACGACTAGGCCTTCCAATCGGTCACGACTCCGGGTCGCGAGAATGCATCGGCGTTCCCCGATGGGTCTGCGCACCAAGCAGCGACGGGAAGCAGCGGGACCATTAATTCTCTCGTTCGTTGATAGCGCGCACCGGTTATTTATATTGCACTCCATTCCCCTCTCCCTGCCTCTGTGCGATGTCGCACGCGATGACGACGAAGCGCGTGAGTTTACCCCTCGACACCCGGGTCACCGTTCGTCGAGAAAAATGATTCGGGACTTTTCATTGGAAGTCATCCGATCCAAATGACGAGAGAAAAATATCTCCAATATAGAAAAGTCTTGCTTTTCGAAGAATATTAAAATATGTTTATACAGCGATCTTTTTTTAGTCCTTATCGTTATTTCGAATGCCAAGGAATGCAACATAGCATGCAATATTTCTTCGTATTTCTTTCCGTCTACCTGTCTGTCTGGAGCCTCATCGTGTTGTTAATATTACACTCAATTGTGCAGCAATGTGTAAATAAAACGTTGCTGTTTACTGCAAGTAAAGTACTGTGACTGTGAGAGTGTGGAGATAGAGAGAGAAAACTAGTATTTATTTATCAAACAGAAATCACTTCTCGCAGTAAACTCAATGGCAGGATATGATGCTTAACTAATTGTTGTTGATACTGGCGGTATTTGATGTTTCTCTACTCTATGTTTCTACCGCGCGAAAAAATACTCACGAAGAGAAAAGAAAACACTCGGGTGGAGTATCGAATACGACGCGACGAGGACCATCTGCGTGACTAAACGAAAAATTTTATATTTCTTCAGCGTCATCGTAACGCAAATAATGCTACCGAACGATCGGTCGTATCCCGATCGAAATAATCGGACCATGCGACTGTCAGTGGAGGAGGATACTTACAGGTCGGACACTATTGATGCCGGTAGGTCCGAAGAAATATTCCCTTCCGTATGCGACTATTGCCGTGTGCCATATTCCATCCAACTGACGACCTGTGAACAAACAAAGAAACAGAGGATTAATGTTTGTTCTGTGACGAACAGAATCGGAAGAAAATGTATTTGCATAGAATTTTTTATATCGTTATATATTTATATTGTTTTCTTAATGCATACACTTTTGTATTTATTAATAATAAATAAGATCCGTTGTTAGACTAAATAATAAAATAATTAGTTGACGAATAATTAACAGTTGTAGCAATAATAATGATAATCATACAACAAGTAAGTTATATCGACGCAAAAAAGGAAGGAAAAGAAAAATAAACAACTGAAAATTCGGAGCGCATCACCGGATTTGAATTTTCAAATTCAGGAAATTATTCAAGATTATGAAAATTTATTCTATTTTTATTCCGGGTGTGATCCAACAAAGCAACCTCGAGACAGGATTAAGCTCAAGCACGACGATACTCTTACTCAAGGACCGACAGAGAGACGGTAATAATCATCGCGAGTTGTCCGTGTAAATGCAGCCGTTAGATCTAGACATAAAACGCGAAACTCGCGGGCCTGGATGAAGCTCAATCTTGCTCGTATATGTGCCTTCTTCGACCCAGTTCTGCACCGCGGAAATAGCTAAGTACATCCGCGTACACACGTCATTTCGTGGCTTTCTTATTGCGCTCGGGCCTCCGAGTGGTGTCGACCTCGCAAGAAATAACTTGGCCGTTATAATTACTTCCAGAGCGATGTGAGAGCAACGCTGTCGACATTTGTGACGAATCCGTGACTGTAAAGATCTCATGACTTTCATGTGTTGCAAATACACAACAGAATATTTATAAAAGAATTTAATGCAATGTAATTTCTCCGGTTCAACGATAAAAGGATGTTTTTTTAGAAATCTTATAATTTCGCGTTTATATTTTCTCCGAATGAATTATTCGTAATTTATTTGTTCAGACAGATAATCATATTGATATTCACGAGTTTCACTTGACATTCGTTCGTGATCCAGAAGAACTGCCAATTTATTTAGATCAAATGAGGCTTTTCTCTCTCTGTTGGAACAAACTGCGGGATACCAATCACGCATACATGCAAACTGTGCACTGGATGCACTCGAAAATAGACGCGCGGGATGCTCGAGAGTGCGCGAGAGAACGTGGACACGTGGCGCGAATTGGTCCGCGTATGTGCTTCACGCCATTCGCATGGAATTTCCTATGTATTACGGAGCACCCCATTCTGGCATCCCTTCCGGTATCTTCCGCGTCTTGTATACGCAATTTATCAAATTATCCCGAGCATATCGTATTTACTGCTTCCGTTATGAAGAAACAAATATTCATTGGTTGTCATTTTTTCGTCATTTTCAAGTTTCTAAGAATTAAAAGGATTAAATATTCGCTTCTAATATCTAGATTAATATATATTATTTATTTGTTGCATATAACATAATATCAATAAATATATGTAATAAATAAATAATATACGTCAATGTATAATATACGTAATATATTAAATATTATATATGTTATTGTATACTGACGTATATATATTTATAATATATTATTTATTATATTATATATTTAGTCTGCGTTAATTTCTTATATATATTTCACGCGCTTTTTATATTTTATATTATTTTTACATTCCATAATGATGTAACTATTTTAATTTTTCGACACATTTCTCATTACATCCGACGCACATTCAGTACAGTGCATCAACAATTAGATCCGTCACGAGGATGAACGATACGACGACAACGTTGCCTCTGATTATGAATCATCGTTGCCTGAAGTGTCACCGATTCTTCGGAGCGGTTGTTTATATTTAAATCGTCTTTGATCCAAAATTGTCGTATAATTTGGCAAGAATTTACGCAGATCACCATGTTTAAGCGACATTCGATTTCTCTCGTCGAGAACAGAGATGAGAAAGCGTCACGTTGCGACAACGCAATTGCGGATACACGCAACGATAATGACATACAAGAGTTATGGCTACGCATGACTGGCAAAATTGAATGAGACAAGAATTGATCGATCATGTAGTTTCCTTTTTTTACGAAATTATATATCGCGATATAATTCTTTAAAATTATACATATTTAAAGTAAAAATGACCAAGTTAGCTTCCTATCTATCATGTTATTGTTATGTTATAAATTGTAACTAAAGACAACAAACAGCCAAAATAAAAATACTTGTAAAAATTACTTTACTTATATGTCAAATAAGGTTCATACTAGTTTATTAGTTTCTTTCTTTTGTGTTTCTTTGTTCGCCGTTTAATTCGAAAGTACAAAATTCTGATCCTCTGCCATTTTTGCGGCGCATACAAAGAAAGATGTTTTCCGTCACGTTATATCTTTAAATAACATTCCACCAGCTCAAGGTAAAACAGCTTAAAATTGCGTCCGGTGAAAACAGCGATGCATAACATATTCTTCTTCTAAACATTGTTAGCCACGTGGAACATGTGTTAATTGATTTAAAATTCGATTTCTTAGATCAATATGATCGGAGAAACTTAATCCAAAAAGAGTTTATTATTTTTTTATTATGCCTAAATTTAGCCCAATCTTAAAAAGTACAACAAAAACTATTGTAATAATCTCCAATAAAAATATATAAAGTGTATTTCGGTTAATTATTAATTTAATATGTAAATATTATGAAACACAAACAAAATTCTTCTGATCAAATATTTCCAAAAATCAAATTGAAGAGAAGATAAATATAAATCAACATTTTGTATGAATACTGTTAATACTCTAATGATATTTTATTTATCATATCATTATTTCCTCATATTTACCTATGAGCATCGACGACATTACTCTCGCCATTCCTTTGGTAAGATCGTAAATGTACAGCTCCACTGTCGTCCTTACATCTTCTGTGTCCTCCATCTTGTTCTGAAAAAGATAATATTACTTATGAAAAAATATATATCGTCGTATATAGATATCTATATATAAATAATATAATTGCTCTAAAAATTTATCGGTCAGATTTAGCGGTCTAAATTTAACACATTATTCTCGCCAGATATCCCATCAAATTCTTTTGCTCTTTTATTCTTAACTTTTATGTCTAATGACATCAAAACCTCCACATATTTTCTTTCCACCCACTTATCCGTCAACCTCTTCAAATTCCATCTCATATAACTTTTTTTATATCAAATTTATATACCAAGACTTGTTTCTCAAAATATTCAGTTAATAAAAACAATAAAATACGTTCTAAAAAAAATCAAAATTAGAATAAACTGAAAAATCTCTATCAAGAATAAATGTATAACTAACGTATAATCTGTGAAAATAGAGTTAAAATAATTGAGACATTTTCCGTTTTCCAGATATTTTTTACGAATAACATTGCATCAATATAAAGTTTATTTAACGTATAATAAAATGGCGTTGGATAAAATAATTGAAAAAATCGGTCGTATCAAAATTGCTATTCCCTAAACGGTCGAGACACTCACTACTGAAAATCGAAAGGTAAACATAAAGATTGAAAGATCATTTTAGACTACATTGCTTCAAAATACCTTAAATGTTCGACTCTGTTCATACGTAACTCAAGGACATAAATATTTTCTCAAAAATGTTTTTTTCTCTGTGTTTTCGACGCTGACACTAAAGCGAAACGTTCTGCATTTTGAAGCTTCAAGTATATCTTGTGTGTCTAATCGACCATAGCATATAAAGAAGGTTATAAGTGCCAAAAATAAAGATCTTACACAGGTCAAACTCCTCTAAGATAATTTCTGTCCCGAATAATTTTAGAAAGAGAATCTCCGCCCTCTCACGTAGTAATATTCTTTTCGGTCACCATAAATAATCTGACAAATGATATCCAAAGAGCTACATTGTTTATGGAATAGTTCCGAAATCTTTTTCAAGAGGAAATAATTTGGAAAATATAGTATTTACAACTTTTTCTATCTCATCTTTTATTACAACAAAAATGTCTTCGATATTTTCACCGCGTATTTATGAAACTAAATGCGATGGTTTAAAATTCGTTACAGGAAATCATCCATAATAAAATATAACGAGAGCCACATTATAAGTTTCACGTGTGATAAAGCCGCGATGAATCAGCGATTCAGACGCATCTATGTACGAAGTGTCACGTAACTATCATTCCTTTGATTCCTTTAATATATAAATTGCTTGATTTGGTCTACTTATGTAATTCAAAAAACATCGACAAATCTAGAAAAATTCAAATAGTTTTGGAGCTATAAACGTTTAATAATTATTAAATAGGTTTTATTAAAATTATCCTTCTGTTTATATATATATATATATATATATGTATAAAAATTTTACAATTAATAGAAACATATATGTATTTCTGTATATATTTAAAAAACTAGAACGTTAAAAAATATTTTAATAATAAAAAAAAGTTACTAAAATCTTAAAAATTAAGGCACCGTTATAAAAACGCAATATTGAAGAGAATTATAATCGAAAAACATATAATAATTGATAAACATTGATCCATGACATATAAAATAATGAGGATATCTTTACATCTACATCTTTTACATGATTGTAAATATGTACTTATTGTTAGTAACAAGCATTAAAAATTGAATCGACGCTATGCATAATGGTGTGCATAATTTGAATGATATTGCGATGTAAATGATGCGAATGATAATCTCGCGGGAAATATATTCAGTTGGCAACAAATATTAGATCAATAATTCATTAGATTATTAGACTTTTTAAATATCTCCGTAAAATTCCACGAAGCATTGGAAAAAAATCTAATATATATAGCATTGTTATATTAATAGAATCAAAATTTTATAATATTAAAGAATTTAAACTCATAAAGTATTAACAGAAATTTTAATACCTTTAAAATGTCACAAATTATAAGTAGAACAATACAAATCAATACATTCAATATGTCGATTAACCAATTTCAAAATATCATAATCATCAACAAAACTAACTATATTAATAATTAATATCACAATTTATATGATCGGTGAATATCAAGATTTTTCAATTCTACTTGTTATGTACGATTGATTTTTTTATTAAAATTAATTTTATAAAAAAATATTATATTCTATTTATGAAAAAAATATTGTTGATCAAGCATGTGTCAAATTTTTATAATTTATAAGAAATATCATCCGGATATCATTCGGGTTTAAATTAATATTAAAAATCAATTAAACGAATCAAGAGAAAAATGAGAAGAAGAATGTAATTTATAAATATAATAAAAAGCAGTTGAAAAGAAACGAAAACAACCATGGACAAGGCGCGCGGAAAAGCCTACCTTCCTGCTTTCATTGACCGCTAACAGGTGGATTGATTATCGGACGTCCTCGGTGGGAATGGGGAAGGGCAGAGGCGGCGGGTCTCCTGGCGAACGGCGATCACGTCGACGATGACGACGAGAATCCGATGCGGTCGATGCTGGATCACGACGAGGAGAGAACTTGTGACGCGCGTGTGTAAATCGAGCTATCTCTCGACTAGGGGTGCGCTAGATGGCTACCGGCTAGCAAATGCAACTGATCGCGCCGAAATCCTCACCGGAGTACGCGGCCTCCGCGGCCCGTGGGGTCTCCCTCACGGCGCGGTAGTCGTTCTTGGCAGGAAGAAATGGTAAAGAGGTAAGAGGGTCATAACGCGCGTGCGGAGGCAGCGCCTGCTCGGCATTCGTTCTACGAGTATACTAATGCATTCCATTACTATTTACATGACGATCTGGCATCATTAATGCAACGATTTATCGCAATTTTCCTGTAGATGCGCGCCGCGCCATCGACACCGGCAAAACAAAGTCCACGCGTCAGCAGGATTAAAAGATGAGCGGTGTATGTATGTACATACATACGTGTTACTGCTGAATCATTTCTGCTAAATGACGCAGACATTTCGTCAACTTTCATACGCAATACGCTACTTCTCGTAGGTGTGTTTCTTTTTTTCGATGCGCTTTATCCTTATGATTTCATAGTTATTCCGAAACATAATGGATGTTGGCTAGAGATGTTGGCAGGTACATTTTGGAGTGTGCATTCGCGCGCATCGTATACAAAAATACATTACGTACAATATGATTCTTCGTTTCGGAAAGACAGAATCGAGAGAATTTTCCAAACAGAAAAAGAGAATATGTTGTTAAAAATTTAGTTATTTATATTACGGTTAACAAATATAATTGAAAAATAAATATTAATATCCTTCCTAGAAATCATTTATCCCACAAAATCTATTTTTGCAAAATTAAAGTTAAATTCCTAAAAGAGTTATATATTTATTAATTCATAGTACTTTGCGAAAACTGTAAAATTAAAATTACTTAGCGAAAGTATTAATAATTTTTTTAATAATTTTACGAATATAAAAGTAAATAAAAAAAAAACACGTTTCTACTGATAAAATATTCATGCAAGTAAGCATTGATGAAAACGTGCTTCGCGTAATTACAGTATAAAATTCATCGCCCACTGACAAAAGATATGCCAACGTCTGATTTATTTATATTCGAGTACGATCACCTGGTACAGTGCCGGCAGTCGCCAGCATCGTGGCCATGACCAGATAACAATTCGCGATTAATTCGAAGCGTCAGTTCCGCAATGAGATAATCCTATTGAACTTTTTGAATTGAGCAAAATTAATAAAGCAAATAAACATAATTATATAGATAGAGATGTTTATATATAATCATAAATGAGACCTTTTGTATCCAGGAATAAAATTCCTTTTGAAAATTATGAGAAATACTTAATTAAAAAAAAATCCAGAAATAAAAAAATTCCTCTGAAAACCACGCGAAAAATACTTAATAAAAAAAAAAAAAAAAAAAAAAAAAAAAAAAAAAAAAAAACAGGAATGACGAGCAAATGATATAGGTATAAAAAAAGTCACTTTTCAAATTTACAATGTCATTATATCGTTATGGTTCTCGAGTGATAAAACTTCTTATCGCGCGTACATACAAGTGTTGCGCGAGAGCGAGAGTCATTGCAAAATGTAAACTGTAAACCGTAAACGCACGCGAGCAAAGCCGAATGTGGCGCGCAGCGTCGCAACGTGCGACGCGCATACCGATTCATCGTATACATAGATATATCGACGGCGTACTTTCGAAAGAGCGCCAGGGGTCGGCGTCCGCTTTCATCCCGCCGTAGCGCAGGTTGCATAGTGCGCGGAGCAACGCGTCGGGAATCGCTGGCGAGAGAAAGCGCTCGTCGCTCTCGGTGCAAGGGGAGCTCGCATTGTCTTCGTCGTCCTTACGTCGCGTGCGCGCGCGCGCGATCACGCAATTCGATCGACGGACAGTGACGAGTGACGGAGAGGGGAAAAAAAAAAAAAAAAAAAGAGAGAGAGCCAAGTGGTGCGGTGGAAGAGCGCGCCAAGCAAAACTTACCCAGCGTCGACAAAAGCCTCCCAGATCCCAGAGGGACGTGTACACACAGCGACTCGGCTCGGTATACGCTCGATGCTCGACCACCAGTGGGGCGGGATCGGAATGGTTGTTGCTTAGTCGTTGTTAGTGGTCGAGATCCCTCGTGCGTGTTCGTGCGTACCGCGTCGAGCGTGACGGCGACGATTCGTGCTTCGCTCGCGCTCAGCTGACTCTTATCTTCTCGTATAGAGTGACGGGAGACGGAAACGCAACGCGAACGGACACCAGTGCGAGACTAACAGGGTAGTGCGTGTGCGCGTGGCCAACGTCGCGAGAGCAGCCGCGCGGCGACATCGGTATTCGGTAGCCGTAGCATCGCCCGCGAGAAATCGCTCGCTACCCGTGGTGCGAAGAGGTTAGGTCAACCCCACCGACTTCCCGACGTTGACTCGACAGTTTTTCTCACGGAGCGCGAAGCGTCGCCGCGACTTGAGCTAGGGACTTTGGCGCCACCGCGCACTCGTGCGGCCGTGCGATACAGCGAGCTTAAACAGCTGATTCCACCACACCGACACCGGCGAAATGTCAAAACCCGGGCAATTTGTAAGTCATCGTGACAACGCGAAATGGATTACGAGCGCAATTCCGTTGAATCGTTTTCCTTCTATTTAACTATACTTTTCACGCGATTGCATCATAATTTATTTGCAATAAACTCTCGGACGTAACCGACACAATCGAGCTTGGCTCTCTCGTGATGTTGCTTGACCTCTGCATGCTTTTTTGATAATTATTTTTTAGTCAAATATACGTCGTTCTTTATAATATCCATTTTTGTGACACGATACTTTCTTGAGTAGATAATAATCTTTATATCTTTTGTAGAGAAATTAAAAAATTTGCTCTTTGCTTAATATATAAATCTATTTGATTCATTTGAAAAAATTTTTATGTAAAAATGATTAGAATATATTCCATTGTTATTTTCTATCTTTATATAGATTTATACAAAAGAAAAATGAATAATATAAATAATATAAAGTTATTGCTTATTTTTGTTATGGATAATTCTATTCTGTAATATAATGTATTTACAAAAATTAATTTATTTTTTTTAAATAAATCTAATTGTTATATATTTATATTCTTATTCACTTCCAGATTCTACGTGTCCAGTCATCAGAGGGAACAAGGCGTATAGAAGTGCTAGCTTCTGATACACTTTCTCGACTTTATGAAAAGGTATAAATTATGGAAGATATTCTAACCTTTCTATATATCATGTTTAGGATATACAATGTTTAAAATTTACTCTAATATTCTTTTGTACAGGTGTATGAAGCCTTTGATTTAAATAGTTTTGGATTTAAACTCTGTAAGCAACGAAATCAGAAAGAGCCACTTACATCTACTCGGAGTAGAACAATCTTAGGGACAGGCCTTTCTCATGGAGATATGCTTTATCTTGTGCCAGCTAATGGCACCCAATTATGGAGTGCTCCGTCAACCAGCAGTGCCTCCAATAATCCTATAGGTGTGAATAATTGTTTATACAATTGATTAATCTGCAATACATAAAAATTACTTGAAATGATAGAAAAAAAGCAAAGTTGTTACGTACTAAAACATAATATATAATATATTTAAGATGATAGCATTATTAATAATATTAAAGGCTAAAACATACAGATATAACAACTAAGAAAAATAAATTATAATATTTATAATATAATATTCATAATTAGGTGGAACTAAAAAATTCTTTTATATATACAATTTTTTTTTATATATTTATATTGTATGTATATATGTATGTGTGTATATATGTGCGTGTATACATATGTATATATACATATTTATTCAAAAAATTCTTTTATATACATATATATGTTTTACATACATATTGTTGTGTTTGTGACAAATTCATACATATATATGTGTATATATATGTATGAATTTGTATAAAATTTCTTTTATTTATCAAAGATCAATATTTTTATTAACATTTTGTATATTAATATTTACGTTTTGTATATTTAAACATAGAACCAGGGCCAATTGATTCCACAAATGGAATTACAAATCGCACATCTAATCTTTCACGATCTCTCACAAATGTAGTTGAGGATGATGTTGACGAGCAGTTATGGAAGCTGGATGGAAAAATCCAGCGTAAACGCGACGAAAAACTGTAAGAAATAAAAAAACATTTAAAGCTAATATTGAAATAGAACAAAGAAATATATGTATATTTTTACAGTTGTCGACATGGAGCGAAAGGATGCTGCGTGCACTGCTCGCCTCTGGAACCTTTCGACGAGATTTATCTGAAAGAACAAAATATCAAGCATCTGTCCTTTCACTCATATCTCAGGAAGCTCACTGCCGGAGTTGATAGGTACATAAATATGCAATACGAAATGATTGTAAACATTATTACAGAGTATTCGACTGTATCTTGTATATATTTGTTGCAGGGGCAAGTTTATACAATTAGACGACATAAGCTGCCGTATAAAGACTGGCTGCAAGGATCATCCGCCATGGCCGCGAGGGATCTGCAGCAAGTGCCAACCGAACTCGATCACTTTGAACCGCCAGACTTATCGACACGTGGATAACGTCATGTTCGAAAATGCTAGTTTAGTAGAACGTTTTCTTAATTACTGGCGTAGCACTGGGCAT
Source organism: Anoplolepis gracilipes (assembly GCF_047496725.1). Taxonomy (NCBI): domain Eukaryota; kingdom Metazoa; phylum Arthropoda; class Insecta; order Hymenoptera; family Formicidae; genus Anoplolepis; species Anoplolepis gracilipes. The sequence goes on from NC_132974.1 coordinate 5,859,788, forward strand.
CAGCGTATCGGTTATCTATACGGAAGATACGAAATACACTCGGATGTCCCGCTAGGAATTAGAGCAGTCGTTGCGGCTATATACGAGCCACCGCAGGTACGTAGAGCTCGTGCACAATTTTCGACAAATCTATAAACATACACATTTTTGATGAATGAATATAATATATTCGCATTGTGATTGGTCAGGAAAGTACAAAAGATACGATAAGACTTCTGCCGGACGAGAGGGAAGCGTTAGTCGAGGAATTAGGCCGAACACTTAATCTGAGGAGAATCGGATGGATTTTCACCGACCTCATAGCCGACGATGTCAAGAAGGGAACGGTAATTTGATATATTTTTCTTTCGTTATGTAATGTTCGTATACCGAATCCGCATATGTACGGCGATTAACACTGTCAGTTTTATTCGATTAGGTCAAACACGTTCGCAATATAGAAAGCCATTTCCTATCTGCTCAAGAATGCATTATGGCTGGATACTTTCAAAACCAGTATCCAAACCCCTGCCGCTTTTCGCCTAATGGTTATTTCGGCTCAAAATTTGTAACTGTTTGCGTCACAGGTGAGTCAATCTTAATTCATAACTATTTATCTTTTTATTTTTTTTTTTTCGTCAAAAATATTAAGTAAAAGTTTGTCTTTTTCTGAGGTAAGAGCCACATAGGAAAAGGCGAACAAGTTTTTTTGATCAACTTAATAATATATAATTACACTTCTTTTTCCTATTTGTTACGAAATATCCATTACAAACGCCATGTAAAATTACGGTTGTTAGAAACGTTTTCTCTATAACAGGTGACGATAAAAATCAAGTACACATGGAGGGTTACGAAGTATCCAATCAATGCATGGCGTTGGTACGAGATGGCTGTTTGGTTCCTACAAAAGATGCACCGGAATTGGGCTACGTAATCGAGTCGACTGATAAGCAATATGTTCCGGATGTCTTCTATAAGGTAAGTTCGAATATATCAATTTTATTCTCTCTTCGATTACGTTTCTTTGAATCACTTCGATTTATATCTTTGTATATGTATATCGAACGAGTGCCTTTAAATTTTTTATGTCTATCGTAACCTAATATTTATTGAAAGTTATGCAATTTTGTCGCACAACTTAAGATATATATCTATAGGTATAAGGGTAATACGTACAGTACGTACAAATCATAATACTCTCGTGAAATGAGAACAGTTTATAACTCAAAATCGATTGATTAAAAGTACATTTAAGTTGGGGCGATTAACGTTCATTTCGTACATGTATAATGAAATAATAAAATTCGTTTAAACGACGGCTCTCTACGATATAATTATCGCGAACCTGAAAAAAAAATAGTCACGATCTTTGCATTATCAATGATATATGTCTCGAGAGGAGGGTAAGAGAGAGGGTCAGAAGTAAGAAAAAGGAGAGATAAGGGAGAAAACAAAATAGCGAGGTAGAAAGACAACAGGAAAGAACTTGTCCAAGTGTTTACAGCCGCTCAATCGTTTAAATCGCACGCGAGGGACAAGATAAATCGGTCGGTCGTTAGAATCGATATTACAAGCTATGCGTTGTTACCTCATCACGTTCATAAAAATATATGTAGTTTATATATTTGTATATATATACGCGCGCGCATAGAGGTATCTGTGTACGTGTGTGTGTATGTGTGTGTGTGTGTGTGTTTGTTGTGTTGTGTGTGTGTCTATGTATGTATGTATACAGCTGGGCCTGTATCGTCACTTGCTTCGGTACAATATGTCCTTTTTTTTCTTCTCACGATTGCGTCTCTACGTTTACGTACTAAGAGTTACAATTTGTCGGAGTCTTCTTCGCTCGGAAGCGAATTCGTTCATTCATCCATCCGTTCAAACACACACAGCCACCCCCGCTTACGGTCGTCGTGTATATAATAATATTGTACATGTACAGGAGCGAGTTATATTTATTCCTAAAGACGATACACAACGCGACGCGTTTCGCGTTGCGTCAATCATCGCAATGTCGATCGCGAAAGACGCGTTTCTTTTTATTAGCTAATCAACAAGTGTTAAAACTTTCAAGTTCAACATCGAATGAGGCTTTTCTTCGAGAAGGCATATCCGCGACGACGCGAGGGCGTGCAATTTTTGCTATTACGGTAACGCGTGAGTGTGCCTTGCCTTGTACGCGCGTGGAGATACGCGCGCACGTGTCCGCGCGAGAGAGAGGGAAAGACGCATTCGCTCTCGCACGCGCGCGCGTGTGACAGTGTATATATAACGATACATAATGGGACTTCATTACGAGAATTCAGACGAGTAGTTATAACGCAATTACATTATCGTAGTACGATATATAGGAATGATTTGTTTCGTGTATACATATACATATATACATATACATATATACATATATACATATACATATATACATATATACATATACATATATATATATATATATATATATATATATATATATATATTCGCACATTATTTTTCCTTCGTTCGTTTCCCGATTAGACGACACGAGGCTTACGATCTACATAGTAGTAGTTAGGCCTTGCATACATTTGCGACGTATTGAGATCTAATCTTAAATACAGATATAATTCACGACGGTTCGCTAGTTTACAAAGAACGAAAAGGGAACAAGTTCGCCACCAGTATTCGTGCAGCGGAATCACAAGATTTCTTCGCAAAAACGCGCGCGCGCGATGAATATCTCTCTTTTTTTTTTTCTCTTCCCTTTTAGCTCTTTTCCTCACGCCCCTGGAACGGAACGATACGCGACATCATGTTTGACGAACCACAAATTGCCCTCCTACGAGATTAACTATACCGATATTTTTTCTTCTTCATTTCGGAATCTAAGATTCTAAACGACAAACCTTGCATTTTACATAGAATCGCACGAGTTGCGACTTTTAGCATAAAGTCGCGAAGATGCCAGCTTACGATTGCTCGCCCACAAAAAAAAAAAACAAAAAAAGACTCAAATATCCGTTCGCGCGCAGGCTCATCATCGTCTCTCTTTCACAAATATATATCGCATAAACGCGATCCGTGGTTCGGTTAGTTCCCGATATAGTTTGCTATACTTAAATTCCCCGGTCTACACGTTTGTTTTCCTTTTTTTTCATCTATCTACGACCTAAAACATTAGCTGCGCATGCGAATTCGGGCGGAGAAATGTCTACCGTGAATCGCACGGTCTCTTCTCCACTAAATCACGCCCGACACGCGATACGCGCTCTAAGAACTATAACGTAGTTTAGCAGAGTTAACGCCGATAATAGCCAAAATAAACGTTTTTGGACCTCTCTCTTCCTAAAAACAAATACGTCGTATCAGCTAGAGAAGTCGTATCGATATCACGGTCGATCTCTGAGGTACGTATGTGTATGTGTGTATCTCGATCATCATCATTATTGTTAGCAGAATCTCATATCGATTCTCGGTCAATAGCAAAATATGGATTTTTTTATTTCTTTTTCTTCTCGCACGCGCCCACGATTTAAAAATAGACTCGACATCTTTAGATGCTATTGTTAATAGTTAATTAAGTTGCGTGACTCGTACGGAGCGTTCGAGGATTCGCGGATAAACGTGTCGCGACGGTGTCCCCGAGTGAATATACGCGGTGAATATAATTATAATAATAATCGTCTCCCATCGTTGGGCAATTACGTGTAACGCGTTTCTTTTTGTATTTCTTCTTACGTATAGGTTTCTCTCTCGGCCGAACGCGCGTGTCGGGAAAACCGTCGCGACCTTCCTTCAGTTATCTATAGCGGGAAAACGTGTATACGGCGTTATATAATATATATATGTATATACGGGATATACTCCTGTCTCGGAGAGTCTACCCCACGCTACAACAAACCGCGCGACAGCGACAGCGTAAATGTTACAATTTACCGCACTTCGTGATTAGAATATTCTTGGTAGGCTTGCCGGTCTGGTCGCCGAACGTAGATATCTTCTCCACCAGGTCCAATCCTTCGATTACGTGGCCGAAAATGCCGGTGAAGCCACGCATCTCCTGTAGTATTATGCGAAACTGTGATCCGACCATGCCGAGGTTGTCGTGTCGCTTCTGCGTCCGTCTCATTCCCACTGCACCCCTGACCGCTGGAAACTTGGTGTCGTCCGGCATGAAATATCCATCTTCGTATATGCTGCGTCCGCCGCGGCCGTTGTTAAGCTCAAAATCACCCGTGATCACGGACTCGCCCTCCCAACACTGGAATATCGTGCAGCCTTTGTAACCGACTCCGGCTTCCCCCGTCGACAGCACACTGAAGTTTTTCGCCATTTTCGGTGCCGCGTCCGGTCGCACCTCAATTACGATGCGTCCATGCGGCGAGCCGTTTACCTCGATGTTGAAGTAATACAAGGGATACGGATTCGCTGGGCCTCGCGTCAATGTCGCCGTTATTGCATTGGACGGCGGTTGGCCGGACGAGTGGACGGTCACTAAACTACCAGCACCTGCGCCGCCAGTACCGACCGTATCGGGCATGAACGTTGACTGCTGCTGCGGGTGCAGCATGGCGTTGGGTGGTGCGGGCGGTACGGGTTTGATGGACGGTGAGCCGGGTGGAATGAGAAGCTGCTGCGGAGTCTGATTCGGTCCCGGTGGCGGCGGTGGTGGACCCTGATGAACATGAACGGATCCTGGCGGTGCCTGCTGCGGCGGTGGCATCATATTCGAATGATGGTATTCCATCGAACCGTTCTGCATATGTTGTTGCTTACTAACGACATGGCGCGTGTACAACTGCGACATGCAGTAATTTGCAAGGAATAGTATCGGATTCTGAGAGGCCGCCAAGTGATTCGGCAAGCGACCACCGTTGCCCACTCCTTGGGGAACGATCGGATCCCCCGTATGAATGCCCGCTAATGCTTGCTTCAGCAAGGTAAAGTCGAAAATCACGCCGGAATTACCGATGAGATCGTCAAGCTGGCACTGTAGCATCATTTCCTGATACTTGGATTGCAACCGCTGTTTCTCTAGAACGAGCTGTGAATGCAAACTATACACATCACCCGGAGTTTCACTCATCTGCAAGCCGGCCTTCGTCTTGCCTAAGGTTTCGCGCGCGTCTGTTATCTCGGGAAAATGACTCCAACCGTTCTGTAAATCTGTCTCCACGTGCGTCTTCAGCGTCACACATGCTTCCAGTACCTTTATCAGAAACTCGCGTTGCTGCATAGCCAGTCTTTGAATCTCGGTCGAGAGTTTGCCTACGGCGACTAACTCCAATTGAACCTGTGGACAAATGCATGCGTTTTTCACAGCTTCAGTTCTTCAATATACGGTTTCTCGAGCCTGCTTCTCAAAATTTCAATGGAAGATGGTACAAACAAGTAGGAACAACTTACGTCGGAAATGAGCTGTTCTTTGGCATCGGTTTGCGATTTAATCTGATGACCCGGGTGTTCTTGCGGAGTCGCACACGCTCTACAAAGCGCCGTGCAACATGTTGCACACCATAATGCTAGCGGCATTCCATGTGTGTGACAGTTCTCGCTCTACGAAAATATTAAACGTTATCGATCTACTCAGAATTCAGCATCATGTGTTTACAAAGTTCTATGACCTTTCAAGACTAAATTAATAACGAATCTTTCGTTTTTATCACAGGGAAATATTCGGGCGCTATTTTGTTCAGATAAATATTTTTCAAGAAAAGAAACGTGCCCGAAGCAATCACGAAATTATACAAATTTGAAAATAATCGTCGAGAGACGCTTATATCATCATTTTATTATCACCGGAATCGTTTTCTCTCTTTTGATATAGTTTCGCACTTCCCGTGGTATTTCCTTCGTCACGCACATGTTATATATAGGTATATTTTGCATTTGAACGGAGATATATTCCATCTCTTTCAGTGCCGACAAAGGTTCATCGTTTACCGTATGCGATGTTACAGCAATCGCGTTACGTTCTTGAATAATTTTTCATCATTTAAATTTTATACAACTTAATTTTACCCAGCAGAGATATTTTACGGTAAATTTAGATGAATCAATAATCGTGTAATTTAACGTTCATGATGCAATTTCTTTACTTTATTTTCTCAAAATTATTAAACTCATTAAATATTAAAACTGTTAATTATAATTGTAATATAAAATATTAATATATTTTCAATATAATTCAATATAATTTTTCAATATACGTTATTTTTAAACATAAATAGAAGATGAAAGATTGTAAAAAAATTGAACTACAAGAATCATGGTTACATAAATTGTTATATTTGAAAAAAAAAAAAAAAAAAAAAAGGGGGGGCATTTCACGGTGTTTTTATTGTTGAACGAGTAAGAAAGTATCAAAATGAAATTTCAAATGCCACAAAAATATCTCGCTCATTTAAAATGTCGAATTGGTGTTACCTTTCTTTCCTTGTCACCGGGTTTGCCGGACGTGTTGTTCGTCGTGATCTTGAGACGCGACAGATTATTGGCCAGGGCAAGCAGAGGAGAATGAGTTGGTAGAGCGTCCGGACCTTGATCGCCCAAATCTGTCTTCTTCCAACAGTGGGCGCAGAACAGATCTCGCCCCTTTAGTAGATTGCTTTCGATGCAACGCAGACAAAAGTAGTGCTTACAGCTGAGATACTTGGGACATTGCTCCGCGTCATTGTACTTCTGCTTGCAGCAACCGCAAAGCGTCAGCTCCTCCAGGTCCGTTAGCACACTCGGATCCAACATCTGGAAGCGTAATATACATGTACACATGCGTGCGTGTATATCTCGCGACTTCGTCGTATGCGTACACGCATGCAATACACACACAAACAAACATAAGTTCCTGCATATATCGTGTAATATAAAGTGAGAAGTGTTGAAATAATGAGTAGTTTAACGGAATAAAATTTCTGCTATAATGGAATTAGATCGCTATTCTGATCACATCGATCGATATATTAAATTTAGATACATCGCGAGATAACAAAGTTTATGCCACGACTCGAATCGATTTTGCCACATCAAAGTCTATCAGAGTACGACACAAATTTGATGTTATCGTACGAATCGCAATAATAAATTTTATTCAACTGTTATTTATTTCAGTAGACAATTCATTACTCCATTCGTCTCATTCATTTTACGCGGGAATTACCTGTTTAAGTAACATCACGCCACGGTAAAAATTACGAACGTAGCGTCAATCTCTCGTGCTCCTGAAATTGCAATTGGCATTTAATTCGCGCTGCTGATGCGAGGCTTAACTTCCAAACATTCACGCGGAATGTTTGGCAAAAAATACGCAAAACTATTTATTTCTTGAATGATTCTCAACAGAACCGTGAAGAATTGCGTGCGAAATGAATTAAGCGAGATCTATACTTAAATAAATATAATAAAATAAAGAGGATATCTCTCTCTCTCTCTCTCTCACACACACACACACGCGCACAAACACAAACACACACACAATGAAACTGTTTTTGACGAACAGAATCAAAGTTTGTCGTGTGTGCACAAGAATGTCCGTTTTAGAACGTATGTCATTTACGACGGAAAACCCCAAAAGGTCAAGTCGTCGTCCGCGTATGTATGTAAACAAACTCGGTACACGATCATCTATCTCTCTTTTTCGCTTCATCCGTCTCTTTCTCTTTCTCTCTCTCCCTTTATTCCACATTTCGCCACTTTCTCTCTCTTTCTCTCTCTCTCTCTCTTCGCATGGGAGATTATTTAATACCACTACGATTATTAGTATGCGTCGTAGACTCGTCTGCCATCCCGTCGCCATGGACTTTCCCGATTTCAAGTACGTGCGGCGCGAAACCGTCGTCGCCGCCGCCGCCACGTCGGCCCATATTCCTTGACCCATATTGCATTCGTGCGTCATCGAATCATCGATGAGGTTCCCCTAGTTAATAAACGTTTCTCGCGCACAAACCGATTGTCTCACGTCGCAACATTGTTTATGTGACCACGTTAACGTAATGACTGACTGACAGGTACGTTCGTCCGCTTCTGCCAGAAGCCTAAATACCACGATTCGGGAAGCGGGAAGCGGGTGAATCGATACGACGCGGCGTACACGTGACGACGTGGTAAACACACTCGTTTGATTCACGGTACGAGAAACCACGGTGACCGCTAAAAGGCGGGAAAGCGCGACCGACTTGAACTCGCCCGCGACACCTTTTGTCCTTAATTCTCTGGGCCTCGACTTTACAAATTTTATAAGAATTTTCATAAATTATCATATTGTCAATTATGATAAATACATCGTGATATGTAATGTAATAATATTCGTGTGATGACTATACGAAATATTATTAGAGGACTGAATTAAAATATCATTATATTCTAGAAAATAATTGACGTTCTACAAACTTTTCTCGATATCTAATCTTGATTTTCAGTAAACATTTATATATACATATAAATGAGATATTTTATTTTCATAATCATTTAAGCTTATTGTTTTAGTACTTTTTGTGCAAGACAAAATTTAAAAGGATATTATACAATTATTTTGAAAACAGTGCATATAGCAATATTATACTATAATGATAAAATATCGTGACTCGCTTTATTTAATTGTGTCATGAAACAAAATCTAAAGAAATATCACACAATTATTCTGAGAACAATGCACATAGCAATATGATAGTATAATGATAATATATCGTGACTTGGTTGTTTGTATTTAAAACTAAAGTTAAAAGATTATTCGCGGTTTTTTTTATATTTGATTCGAAAAGAATTGCGTGATAAAAATAAAATGTATTTTCAACAATCTTTAAAGCTTAATAACATGTTTTAGTTAACTTAAATACACTGAAAATAACAACACGATTCTTGTCGGAAACTTTGCATTCTCTAATCATAATTATTAGTTTACTACTTACTGTACTAGTTTATAACTTTTCTTTTTTTTTTATCTTTCTAATTAAACACGTTAAGCAAATATTAACATTTTAGACACAGTCACTCGAGGCACATTTGGTATCGATATTTTTTTAATCAATTGTTTGTCAAATATATAATTATAACTAATCAGTTTTTTCTCTCTCTGTTTCGGCTAAATATATTTAGAAAAATACGAAATCATTTATTAAAAAAAATTTCACTCAACTAAGGGATAATTGTACTGTAGTCTTTCTTTTAAATTTTGAAGCAACATAATTCGTTCAAGGGAGCGATAAGAGCGACAGTTGTTGTTTCCTAAGAATATGCAAGTATATACGCAAGGATATAAATAAGAAATTCTTATATTCCTTTCAAGCAGCAATTACGATAAATTCTGCATATAAAATCTCCACGTTTTCCGAAGTATAAGGATTCCTTATTTACATACACGCGTATAAATAAAAAAAAAACCCTCATTTATCGACTACGAATACTATTGAAAATGAAATACTCTCGGAGTTGTGTTACACGTGTATTTTTCTCAAGCCTCGATTCACGCGCTCGCCATATTCCGCGGATCATCCGATAACGCGAGCACGCGGACGAGCAAACGAAACTTCGTAAAAAGGAGGTTATGTAGGCTCAATATTCAGCGCGATATCGGCCCGATAGATAAGTCATTATGCAACGAGAGGAGCCTCGAGAAGTGCCGTTTGCGAACTCGCGGACGAACGAAAGAGAAAGAGAGAAAAGCGGGGGGGGGGGAGAGGGAAGAGAGACACACTTTACGTTGTTCGCGCGCATGCGCCGGAAATCCCGCCAAAACTGTCGGCGAGTAGATCGGGAGGATGGGTGCTTGGAGGATTCGCCATTCTTCAAGCGCAACGTTGCTTCTCTCGCGCGCGCGGCAGACGCAAGGGAGGAGGGAGGAGGGGACGAATCCCTCGGACCGAGGCGCCAAAGAGGGGAGGGGTGGAGGAAGGACGTATATCGAGTGTCCGCGGCACTTCTTCGCGACGTCGTGTGCCGCGCACAGTATGCATACAATACATACGCACGCACACGCACACACATACACTAGCAGCGTACTGAAAAAGCTCTCGTTCGCGACGCTTTGGACTCGACTTTGGCTTATCGCTCGGGGTTACCTGCCTGCGCCGATAGCTACGCCGATCGTGATTCGCGACGAACCGACATTCGGGTCGAAAACCGCTCGCGGACTACTGCGTGTCAGATTCCGCGGGAATGTTGTGCGCGCTCCGTCTCGCTCTTCTCCCCCTCCCCCGTTCTGAGCGGGCGCGCGCGCGCGCATTGCGACGTCTCTTTTTCACGTATACCACGACATGCGTTCTCTCTCTTTCACGCGTCGTTCTCCTTTTTACACACACGCATACGCATACGGGCGCTCTCCGATCAAGCATCCAACACATCGTACACATGTATACGTTTGTTCCGATTTAATTCTCCCTCTTTTTGTCTCATTCATTCTCTCTCTCTCTCTCTCTCTCTCTCTCTCTCTTTCTCGGATAAAATTCTGTAAATGCTTTCGTACCGTGTATACGTTTCGCGATCGTCTCCTCGCCACGCTATGGAGGCTGACCGTTGGCACTCGGCACTTGCGACGCGTGCCGCGACGATGTTCACTGCGCGACGTACGTTCGACCGTGCGATTCGGCGGCGGCTTTGATTTACATCGGGCCTGACGTCGTGCCGCGCGCGATTTCGTTCGCACCGAACAACAACCACCACCACCACCACCACGAGCACTACCACCACTAACACCGTTGTCGTTGTCGTCACTGTCGTTATCGTTGCGTCGTGTCGTTGCCGTCCTCGTCGCCGCCGCTTCCGTCGTTGTATTCGTCGCGATGCTTTTCGCTGAATCGTACGTTTTTTCTTTCTCTCTCTCTCTCTCTCTTTCTTCGTTTTATTTTTTTTTCTTTACTACAATACGTACCCTCTCTTTCCCTCTCTATATATATTGTGTGTCTTATGTGTGTATATATTTTTTGTACTTTTCGCGTAATCGTGTTTATCGAACGTCGTGAGTGTTACTGTGGATAACATAACGACGGTGGTGCCGGTTAACGCGGCGTGGCTACTACGGGCCTTAGCTCGTGCGAACGTTTTGCCACATCATGATGTTTGGTTCACTAAACTAACCACTAGCATGGCGGCGACGACCGACCGACCGACAGACACACACCGCGGCGCGCGCTAGTCGCTTACGCGCTTCGTAGCTCCCCTCCCTGGCTTTTCTCTCCTCTCCTTTCAGCTCAGCTCCGTCTCTGTTTATCCCCTCTTATCCCTTCTATACATATATATATATATATATATATATCTCATATCTCTTCGTCGAATAGATCCATCAGTATATATCTTTCCCGCTAACGTCGCCATTGTCGTTTCAATCCTTTCGACTCGCCGCCAATCGCATGTACGCGCACTTTACCTCGCGTCATGGCAGCTTGTAAATCTGCCTTTATGGCGGGAATAAGAACTGTTTTAGGCCTGGAGAAACGAGTCGTTTAAAAAGTTATTTATATATTTTTTTTTTTTTTTAGCAACAAGTGGTAAAGTTATGATACATGATGATCCTTCTTTTTATTCTTCAATAAAAAACTTTTTTTAAAAATGTGCTTATAATTTGTCTATTATATTTTATTATCTAAATAAAAAAGAATAATAAAAATGAGAAAAAAATCATAAAATCCATATTTATTTAAAAAGATAGTAAAAATAATTATAAAATTATTTTGAAATTAGGCAAATGAAGTATGTAATTCTTATGTATGTGTGCCTGCGAGTGTGTGTGTGTGTGTGTGTGTGTGTGTGAGTATATAAATATATATATATATATATATTTTTTTTTTGTTTAGGAAAAAGATACATATGGAAATGAAGTAACAAGATTAGGGAGACCTTTGCCAGTAGAATATTTATTAGTGGATATACCTGCATCTACACCGCTTACTCCCCAATTCACTTTCTTCACGGATGACAACATTACTCCATTTCCAGTTGAAAACAGGTATTATCTATATAGTTAAATAAATGTGTAAAAACAAATACCAAATACCAAATTAACATAATCGCATTAATATCCTTAATTCAGACAAGTTGATGGACAAGTTCAAGAGTTTAATGCATTATGCACTTATATGCAACAATTCAATGCGGATAAATTTTTGGAGGCAACTTCCGATTTCCATTTACTTCTCTTCATTGCCACTATGGACATGTATCCAATGAAGGTATCATCAATCAATTGACTAATATTTTTCTTTGTTTAATGAATGTGTAATTATTAATATTAATAAATATTTAATTTTACAGGATCACATGTTACCATTGCTCGAAGCTATTCGCAATAAAGATAAGGAGAAGGCATTAGAATGGGCTCAATCGGAGCATTGGGCGACAGTGGAGCAACTCATATCTGCTACATCATCCTCTACATCGTCGCGTCCATCGCAAGCTACGTCCTTTGGTAGTAGCTCAAGGACATTGCCTTCCGTGACTGTGGAAGGCAGTGGAGGAATAGGCGTCGGTACAGAGCCAATCGCGAATCCACCTCCGGATCAAGCTCTCTGGACATGTTCTCATTGCACTTTTCTCAATGCTGCGGACTTAGCAGTTTGCGAGATGTGCAATCTGCCAAGGTACTCGTAATAAACTGTCAAAGCATTAACGATGAATTCCACATGTGTTTATGGGGGGGGATATTGTCTTTGAATCTACTACTTCGCTTCCGCAGAATTTGACGCGCACCGTGTCCTTGCGGATATAACGATTGTTTTCTACGCATCTTTGGCCTTATTTATGAGTGAATAAAAAAAGACAAAAGCAAAAGCATTTTTCCACTGACATATTTCCTTTGCCCCATCTGGTTTTTTCTTCCCCCCATTCTGTCTCTCTAACATCTCTTTTTTTTACAGCTAGTTTCTAACAGTATGATGAGATATGTTCTAAATATTAATCCTAACAAGATTTTTTTGTATAAAGTTTTAATATATGAATTGAATCTAATAAGTCGGAAATATTTATTATGAATTTTTATATGTTTGCAGAGAATATGTCGAAGAATATGATGAAGAAATGATGAGAGAATTATTTTAATAATAAAACTCTAAAACTATGATAACTTAAATACACATGATAAGTTAAATCAATGCTGTTATAATTATGAAATTTATGTCAATTATTTACCATTAGATAATTTATAATTGCATAGATTTTATGTATACATTATATATAGATATTTTTTTCACAAATATTATTATTCTTGAGTTGAATATAGAATATAGAATATATGTGTATTATAATATGTAGAATAGTTTGCAAAGAAACAATTATCATAGATGCAATTATATATTAATTGAAAAAAGAAATTAAGTATATATAGACTATTTGAAACATACATTCTATATATTTATTTATTCAAATTACATTTCAAATATAATTTCTCTTATCATTAATAATAATTGACATATACAGACCTCTACTTTCTTCAAATTTTATTATAACATAAAGTCTTTACAGCTAATTCTTGATACAATAGCATTAACAAGACTAGAAACACGTAATTCGTCTTCATCAATTTTGTAAATCTTCTTTATAAGATTCATATCTGTATATTCCTGTATTCTTGAAATGGGTACTCTCTCTCCCTTGATACTTCCTAAGACTTCTTCCAACAAGGACTGTTCCTCGCCAAGCTCATGTATCAGTATTATCAAAATATTTTTGTCATTGTCATTGATACCAAATTCAGTCAAGGCACGTGATATTTTTTTAGTTGTCGACAGATAAAATAAAACCTCTGTGTATATATTCTTGGTGATTAATCGATTCTGCTTAGCATTGAGGGCAACTTTATTGGCAGCCACTATTGCTTGAAAAGCATCGATTATAAGTGAAGCTTTCACCACACAACAACGAAGCTCTCCACCGATGACTTTCTCACGAATTTCAGAGATATTTGTGACGTTAGTAAATAAATGCAGTGTGCAGTAGAGTCCAGTTTCTTGATCCAACTCAACTCTGTAATTATCCATCTTAACCCTTACAGTGTTGACAGTTATAATTACTTCAATTTCGTCTTCTATTAGAAAATGCTTAGGCAATACTTGTTCGTGCGCGTCACACTTAATAATACTATATTAATAATTACGTGAAAGAAGATACGTGTAATTTTGAATATAATGTAAACACACGTGAACACATGTCAAATGTCAATGTCTATGATTTTTTTTTTTTTATGCATACGTGAAAAATCGTGTGTTAACGCCCTCACAGCACAGCGGCTAAAACGAGAAATATGAAGTTAAAGTCTCCTGATAAATACGAATCATATGATAATAGAAGAAATATAATAAAAGTGCAAATATTATAGTACATACATAAATTGATATAATATATTATTTACATTCTGAGATTTCGAATTTATATCACGTCAATTAAATGTGACATCTCTTTTGCGGCTCGAATGGGTTCATTCAGCGGACTCAACAATTGGGCAACATTACTAGACTTTCCGCTAATACTCGACATTGATGTGTTGGTTCTAAAAGTAGGAACCAATCACATTCGATTGCTGTCAAGCGGTCGAGTTCGCTGAATGCGCCCAATAATTCATATGTCACAGTTGGCACGAATGAGTGACAGCCATATTTCATTTGCGTAGTACACGAAATTCCATACTCCGCATTATCGTATCTAATTGTGAGTTACAATTTTAAATTAATTGTGAATAATAATAGTCTACAAGAAGTGTATAGTAGGGAAAAAAATAACGGACGATCGTTTTATTTTACGTATATATAATATATTGTATCGGTAGTGTAAACTTGTGATAATTTTAGCAAGTAAACTTTGTGCAATTAATGCCGACAAAAGTGTCGCGATTTGCTGCAATTACCCTGTGACTGCTGCAATTACAATAAGGTATGATATTATTAATCACTTACATATTCGAGTTACGATTTTACAAAAGTTTTATTAAATGAACTCTGTGCAATCGTAGCTCAGGTAGAATTGTGCAATGTATTAAATAAAGTGGTACATTATTCAATATTTAAAAATGGACCTCTCTTTGTTTTTAAAGTCATATTTCAGTATATATATATATTGCATACAAAATATTCAAATCTGATGAAAAACAAAATATGTAAATTAACAAAAATCAGAAATTTTACATTCTTGGAAAGTGACGCCAACTATCGGTAATTTTCACTAACTTGTTAAATTTGTTGATAAGTAGGTAATGTCATACGTTATCTTTTCACGTGCTCCTACGTGTGTGTATGTGTGTATGTTGGTATGTTGGTATGTTGGTAAAAGATAATAATACGATGGAACCAGATGGATTCTAAATAATAAAAGATGATTATTTATCATATTACGTAATAAATTTTTGAAAAATGTTTAAATAAAAATAAATATTTTTTTGGTAAACTGATTTTATCAGGGATCTCTTTTTGAGGTTAGGGTGTCAAAATTTTGTGAAATTTATATTTATGCTTTATGCAGTGTATCGGTATTAGTAGTAATTAATAATAATTGAGTAATTTATTATAACTGATATAAAACATCATATAAATATTTATTGTCTGAAATATACAAAGATTTATAAGATATACTTCTTAGATATGTCGTTACGATGAATATTTAGAAACATTGTTTTTTTTATAACATGTGGTGTTTTAATGTATTTGTAACTTATATTAGTCTCTTGAAATTTGCTATTTTTTTGTCTATAATATGTATGTTTCATTTGTCAAACGAGATTGATAATTGTTACATACTAAATTTTCGTTGCATATCAAAGAAAATTAAAAATAATTATTACCATATTTTCGTCATATTTTCGATTTCATATAATAATGAAATTCAAATAAAAGATCCGATTTTTACCAGTTTATTATGATGGATGATACACCGCGCGGAAGTATTCTGGATCAGTTATTTGATTGTGGTAAATTTGTGTCTTTTAATAAACAGCTGGTGCACAAAATGATCTCGTAGAATTTTGTCAATATATATCATATTTTATATTTTCTAACGTGTATATATAGATATAATAAAAATAATTTTAATATTTTTATTGTGTAAAAATTAAATATTTTATATTTTTGTTGTGTAAAGATTACTTCAAACATTTTGGAAATTATGTGTAATTATTTCTATAGTACACTCAGCAATTAAACAAGGTACAGAACAATTTAAATCAGCGTGTCCTTTCAAAAAAGAAAAATCGAGAAAAAAATGTACTGACTCTAAATTGAAGAAAGATGAAGAAGAGATCGATATAGGTCCGCCTTGTATCGAAAGACGGTCATACGTACTTCCTAGTCAAATTTGCCCGAAAACAGTCTCTTGTTGTTATATAAAAATGCAGGTATAAAACGAAATAAAAATACAAATATTGTTGTGTCCATACTTAATTCATTGTCAGGAAAATCTGTTACTACAATCAATCAGCATTCTATAAATTAGACAGAATAAATCCAAATTTATATAAAAAATATTTTTTATATTTATGATAAATATATTTTTTATTAAAATTATAAATAAAAAATTAAATATAAATAATTAATTAAGGAATATTCAGGCAAATTAGAAGAATCGTTTAGTTCAAGTGTATAGAAAATAAAATAAGAAAGAGATAAAAATTCATCAGATAAAAATTATTATATTCTAATTATTAAGTAATCAAATTTATCATTAAAATATATATTATACATTATTTTTTACTTGATTCAAAGTTATGAATAAGATTTTTCATAACAATTTTTTTATTTTCTCTATTTTTGTGAATAAAATTTCTGTATACATTTCTTCACATTTTTGTATTGAATTCTTCATTTTATTTACAATTTATAGGATCCCTATGCTCCCTGCTGTTGCGAGACAAAGCCACAACTACCTCCGTGTCCTCCCAAATGCTATCGTCGGCCACAAAAACCGATCTGTGGCTGCGATCTTTGCGAAAGGAATATTGAGAGCAAATGCTGCAGTTCGACTGTAACTTCTCATGGATAGCTAGTAATTCTAAAGAAAGCATAATTAAAAATTTCATAGAAGATTTAGCATGTTTAAACAGATTGTATAAAGGAAATATAAATGTTATAAATTTAAAATATTAAAACAAAAGAATATACGCACACATATACGCACAAAGAAAAGAATAGCTATCAATCACAAATTACGTTATAGATTACATATTACATTATAGACCATTTTTCATAATCAGTACAAGGTAGCTCTACATCAATTTTTTCCTAAGTTTTCTTCCTTTTATCTTCACAATCAGCAAATCTCTTTTTCGATTTTTCTTTTTTCAAAAGTGACACTGATTTGAGTTATTTTTTATCTTGTACGATTTCTGAATTTACTAGATGAATAATTTTTTAAGATCAACAAATTTTCAAAATGTTCAAAATAATCTTTTAATTAATTTTTATATAAGAAAGATATCAATCATATTTAATTAGGTCTATATGTTATATTTGAATTGTATATGTATATTCTGTTGATAATCTTCGTATTTTTTACTATTATTTTTATTTCCTAATGAATCAGTATTTTGTTCAAATAATTTATTTTTCAAACCAAGCGATTAGATAATTTTTATATAAAGGCTTTATAGCCTCAAGGGCATACAAAGTTCTATTGATAATGTAATCAGTGTGCACGCTTTTCTGTGAACCCTTTTAAGATATTTTAATGTTGTTTTGAACATATTTTATTTTCTATCTAAACTAATACTATCCTCATATTTCAGGAATGTACAAATAATTTTATCAAATTTCGTTTTATCTACAATTGCAAACGTCACGGTAATATCAAGATGAAAATTATTTTAATAATTATTGAATAATTAATAGTCATAATCATAATTATTTTATAAAGTATAAAGTATTTATGATTTAAATTTTGATGTGACTATAAATAAATAAAATTTTATATTAATTGATTTAAAGAAATTATTATAATAAAATAATTATAATAAAAGATAGATCTAATGGATAATTTAAAAACAAATATATCTTATACGTATTTTTATTCGCGATAACGTAATTTTCGAAATTATAACAAAAAATGACGCTTTATTCGCGGTATTAAAAGATTCTTTCGTTCGCTTTATAATTCGGAATAATTATACTCGATATACTCATCAGCTAACAAGTAATCTTATCAATGAGTAAAGCTATGTTCTGGAGTCGAACTTATTCATAATACGATCAAGTCAGTTATCTGCAGGACACGCCCGTTTAAACCGTAGTGGACTACCAAAAATCCTATTGCCTTTAACGTAAGTCTACAAAATGTTTAAAAAATGGTTTCTTTATTATGTATATATGCATTTTTATGCTTTTCATTTTACGTTTTTTCTGCAATTGAATGATATATGATAAATATGACACATTCAATGGATTTACTGTAAAATAGTTCAGCAATACTTTAATATATTGTGTGATAAATCA
The DNA here is from genome assembly GCF_047496725.1 of Anoplolepis gracilipes. Classification (NCBI taxonomy): domain Eukaryota; kingdom Metazoa; phylum Arthropoda; class Insecta; order Hymenoptera; family Formicidae; genus Anoplolepis; species Anoplolepis gracilipes. Next base: position 5,878,138 of record NC_132974.1, read on the forward strand.
ATATAAAATATAATAGATTGTATATTTTTAGCTGTAATTAAATATTATTATTATATTTATTGTTTAAATATTAATTTTATATATAATATATAATTATTTTCGGATATCATTAGAGTATCAAAACGTATATATTTCTTTCGATAGTAACAGCAATATAATTCGATTATGTATTATGATAGTGAAATTCATTTAACCTTTGACTTGGGTATGAAAAGAACGATTGTTTTTATCATTTTTTATCATCAAACCGCTTTTCGACATATGTCGACAAGATTGTGCTTTTCAGTTTGATAATTATATCATTAATTAATCAATATCAAAATTAGAGCAATGTACATTTTCAAAACTTATAATAATTCATCGATACTTAGCATTTTTTATATCATTCATCCTGAGGTAAAGTCAAAGTTAAATTCATTTATTGATTACATAACATAACATATAGATAGATAAACGTCTTACACAACTCTCGTAATCTTAATTTAAATAATGACTAAAACGTTCTTTAGGAAGTTTGAAGTTATATTTTTTTAATAAAGTATAATTTCTTCTGAATTATTAAAATAGAAAAGCTTACGAACTAAAACTTTAGATAATAAATGAATATTAATTTATAATGATTTTTTATATCAATATTGTTTTCATTGGATTGATAAAGGGAACCGTCTATTATTTTATTTTTTGTAATTGTTCTATTTTTTAAAATATTTTGTCATTTATAAACGGACTATTTTTTTCAAATTAATCATCTTTTTCGATTTTTTTGATTAATTCTGATTACTTCCGATATAGGTTGCTCATAATTAATCAATTTTATCGCAGAATATCGTAGATATGATTCTGATGCAAAGGATGAACTCATGACTGATAAACGTCAAGTTGTTTGCCAACTCAACACCTTGATACATTCAAGCATGCGCATTTTTGTTCATTTAGTTTCACTATCGATTCTTGACTATAACGATATTTCGACTTATAACGAACGATTAATCGAATCACGAATGAATCGAGCAAGACTCGGTGGGAGTGGTCTTAATGAGTGTGGTGTGGAGTGTGGAGAGCGTGAGAATTTAAGTATTTTGGAAGAACACCTATTTATTCACGTGTATCCTTCTCGATTAGTCAGACGTAGATAAGCCGCGTACGTTAACGTAGATAACTGTCAACTACTAAAAGTTCAGATTTCGTCAATCAGGTAAATTGATACAAATTTATATAATTTGACAAAAATTATTGTATAGTATGAAAATGTGTACTGGCTCATCTCGCGGTGAGTCATATCCATTACGAGAAGACCTGTTTGACGTCAATATTTGTCAGACATATAGCTGTGCGTAGCTGTGTAACTGGAAATTCCAATGCTTAGGGACCACTAAAACCACTAGAAGAAAATAATCTTGTTTTAAACTGTTTAAGTATAATTATTTAATTATTATTAAATGTTTTAGTCATTTAATAAATAATTCATATATCTATAATATATAATTGCTAAAATAGTTTTTATTGAAAGAGAGAATTTAATTCTTCTTTACATCAATTTATGACACTAAAGCGGAGAATAAAAAATTTTTTGTTATATAATTTGAGAATATATATATTACATATTACTACATATAATTGAATAATCTAATATAATATAATAATAAATTGCATGTTTTCTATCCTTTTTTATTTAATAGAGACTTATGAAAACTTTAAAGGTAAAACTCCTGTTTAGGGGAGGATATTCCAATGACCTTGACATGTGTCAAATGTACACGGTGTCGAAAAACTAAAATCTTTTGAAATAAAACTTTTTTTGTTTAAAACTTCTTAACAAATAACGAGCGACAGCTAAAACCTTTTAAAAATTACTCAGGGTATACAACATGCTTCAATGATCATGTCAAGGTCATGGTCATGGTCATTGAAGCATCCTTTCCTAAACGGGAGTTTTACCCAAATATAATATTCAACAATTTGTTTATTTATTTAATATTATTTTCAAAAATAGTGAGTGAATTGGTAGAAACTTTTTTATAATTTGCAATAATCTATGTTTTCGTCTAACAAAAGATATTTACATGAACAATTTGCCTTCAACAACCTTGTGTAACATATAAGATCTACTAAGGTCGACTTTACAGACATAAAAGTTTATGAAAGGCCTATTATGTTTGTACAGACGGAATTAATGCTGGATATAAGTAAATAATATTGATATGTATATAAAGAATATATTATATATGAAAAATACACGTGATACGTGAATGCGATACACGTGTGAGATAAATCTTTAAATAAATTTTGCAGAATATTTCCATTTACTTTAAGGAAGTAACACTCATATAATAAAAACTGAATTTTTCATTTTTGAAAACAAATGCCCTGTTTTTCGAAATAATCAGTATGTTTAATATCGTGTGTTACTTTATTGAATGAATTAAAAACCCTTTAATCGTCTTAAGAAAATTGAAAACTGCTTATTATTATTTTTGATCGTACGTATTCTTTCAAAACGCTCAATTTTATTTCATTCGCTCTTATGTAGTATACCCCTATCGCAGGACTACGATATTAACAGGTTATTATGTTCTCAATTATTTAAAAAAAAATTAAAAACTGCTAATATTATTTTTAATCACACGAATTCTTTTGAAATGTTCAATTTCGCTTTATCCGTTTATATATAGTATATCTTTATCGCGGGACTACGATATTAACAGGTTGTTATGTTCTCGACTATTCAGAATCCCGTAGAATAACCGGTTTTGCCACGTAATATATCTTCGTGACTTTTTCCTGTTGGCTGAGTAAAAAATATATACATTTTTGTATGGCTATGTATAAACTTGACGTATTACAAAGTATTAAATATTACAATTATAACTTGCATGCTATAATGTGTATCAAAATAACAACATAAAAAATATTTGATAGTTACTTCTACAATTATTTATCGAAATTATACTAAAAACGAAAAATATTTATTACTACATTTATGAATTTAATCTTCCACTAGGTAACTAGGTTTTTTAATTCGCTAAGAGAGTAAGTTCTTTACATATTGCAATCTTTCTATTAATAAGTGATGACTCTGTATAAGCTTCTGTTAAAAATATATAAGTTTTAAAATTGGATTTTTATCGTAACAAATACTTTTAGGCAATATTTGACAAAGAAAAAAAAAACGAAAAAAAGAATAGTTTAAAATGATAAGAAAAACAACAATAATATGACTTTACAAAGTAGATAAAAAGACAAAATTATTATTATTATAAATTTAGTAAGTTCAATTTTCGATGTTGTAACTAAAAGAATCCCTGCATCGAGTTTTATTTTCTTGTTTCGAATTTCATAGAATTGTATCGGTTTTAATCTCTCATTACACGTGTTCTTACATTTTCCATTCGTGACGCGATCCAAATCGATCAGTGCGATAGATCGACAGTCAGTTTCTTTTGAAGACAAGAGAGAAAGGGAAACAGAGCAAAATTGTCGAATGCAATGACGTTTTCGGATTTCTGTAATATTCGCGCGTTTATTTCGGGTCAGCGTGTGACGCGTGTAAGTTCCTCCAGGGTCACGATCGAAGATCAATTGAGTATCACGGCAATTTGAACCGCTCGAATACGTACTTCCTTACGATTGGTCGCACCATCACGATCATCTGCGTCGGCTCACGAACTCCCTCCTCTCGGCGAGGGCTGGGATTTTCCTGACGGGGATACCAACGATCGCTATTTCATGTTCGTTCGTCGGCTTGTCCTTCACAGTACATGTTTGACGCTTGAAGGAAACGAATTCTCGATGGACAAGATGTGTGCACGTAAGTAGATGTAACAAAAACGTGGGCTAATCCAACGATTGGCTCTCATCTCATGGGTTATTTCTTTCTCGATTTATTTTCTCGATCAATATCGGACGCAAACCAATTTGATTGTTCTTTTATAAATCTGCGAAAAATGTGTAAGAAAACATAGAGATCGGAAACCGGTATAATTTCGACTTTGTCTTCATTTTAAGGTTACAGATACAACTTTTTCATGTTTATTCAAGATAATTTGTTAATTCTCGATTACTTCATCGAAAATTGAACTGAATAATATTATATCAAAATTGTGCATATTTAAATTATTTAAAAAAATTATTTTAGATGGATAAAGATTTTTCGTAAACGTGTCGTATAGATTATAAATTTTTGTTTATATCATATATAATAATATCGCATTTTAGATCTTAGGCGTGTATCTTTAAACTTGAAAATTATTAGTTTTATTATTTTATAAATAAAGTACAATAACGATTCTTACAATTAGAGTCTAGTATATTGTATAAAATCACTGAATTTATTAAATTCAGCGTAACATATCCCAGTAAAGGCTAGATATTTCTGAAATATTCCATTTGTATTCCTCAAGTTCTGTATATCCTGGAATAGTTGAGAAATGTTCATAGATCGTCCAAATAATTGTGAAATATTCAAAATATGCTATAAACATTACCTGTATCTATAATAAGAAACATTCAGTGTAAATTTAGATATATATATGGACACATAGAAAACATAAAAAATAAAATAAAAAATAGAATACAAAATGATAAAAAAATCAGAACATTTTGTGCTCATTTGAATAATCTCTGTACATTTTTTAAATATTCCGAAATGTTTTGGAATATTTTTGGGCTGTTAATTTTGGATATTTTAGGGACATTTTATAAATATTTTAGAAATATCTAGCGTTTATTGGGATATAACATAATAATTATTTTCAAGCAAATCATCCAATCATTTTGATTAACTACCTAACTCTGCAAACTACCTAACAAAGCAACAGTAACATAATATCAATGTTATAATTTCTTACTCAACAATAGGTAATATAACAATACACCAATATAACAGGCCTTGTACATAACAGTTATATTATTGAGTGAGAAATTATGTTATTATTACTATTGCTTTGTGTTTGCTGAGTTAGGTAGTTAATCAAAATGATTGGATGATTTGCTTGAAAATAATTATTATGTTATATCCCAATAAACGCTAGATATTTCCAATATCTAAAACGCTAGATAGTAACCAATGACTTTAAAAACATATACCACTTTTTTCGTGTTTAAATTCTTATATTCGTATTCTTAAAGCATTATATTTTTTAAGTTAAAATATGAAAATCAATTTCTTGATATTATACATACTTCGACAACATACAAATTTATATATATTTGTTTTATTTTAACTTATTTTCCTAAAATTCATATAGTTTATTTTGTTTAAATTTTTGTTTAAGTTTAAGAAATAATTTTTGCAACATAAAGAATTAATAAAGAAACAAATTTACTAAAGATGTCTGATTTAAATAATTTCAAATAATTTTACAAATACTTTCTCACATTTTTTCATGTATTTGATTTATTTACTATATCTATATTTAATTAAAAAAAATTATTTATTCTTTTTCTTGAATTTAAAAAGAATATAGAAAAATACTAAAAGTAAAAAATTGAAAACATAACAGAGGAAGAAAGGTCATGGGAGACAAGCCATGAATAATATTCGAGACAACAAGCGAACATGAATAATGAAAGTAAAACTTGAAATTCAATTGTAGAACTCGATTAGTTTAATTAGCTTTTTATTTATTTCTTTTTTTTTTACACTAACAGGATCAAGTAACCTATCAGATATGATAACTCCAAACATGATCTTTGCGTAAAAATGTGTTGTTATCGATGTTTCACCAAATTTTCTCTTTAACGACGACGTCTTATCGATACATACTAAATTGCCGAATCGGTGATAATGCGACTCGGCGAGTCGTGATATTATTCCCTCGTGATATTAGCTCCAAGGTGATCTGCACTGACGAACTCTAGATACCGCTCTTGTTCGTTATGATTCACTCCGAGTTGCGTAGTATGAACTTTTTTTCATTATCAGTTGATTAGTATCGCCAAGTCTAAATCGATATATTGCAATTACAATATACACACAATCTAGTTGTATCATCAGTTATGTATTAATTTATGCTGCATCTCGATACGATTATACAGTTTGCATGCGGCGTGTTATCTTGTATTGCATGTATAAATTTTAGCAAAAAACGAAAAAGGAAAAAAATAAAAGTCTTATAAATTTTAGATAGAAAATGTTGGTCTTTGTTATTTAAAAATTTATCGTTGCGATATAAATATATAATTTATATATATGTAGTGAAAAAGAGAATATAGATGTTTGGGTTCTCTTTACGTATATATGTAAATAATTGTAGACTAGTTTTTCTGCTTCTTTCTCTCTCTCTCTCTCTCTTACTCTCTGTTAATTTCCATTAATTAAATCGATAATCTAATTTATTTTTTGTCTATTTTTTTTAACATTATATAAATAAGTAAGATAAAAAATATTTAAAAAGTTAGATAATTATTGATTTCTTTTAATACTTGATCTCATTCACGTGAATTATTTTCTAATATCACAAGGTTAATGTTCACGATTTATACTCAACATTTTTGTATGCACAAGAGGTAATGAATCTAGGTAACGAAAAAAGAAATAAGGAATCTATTAAATCTATTTTATTGCTACATTAAAAATCTTTTATTTTACGAAATATTTTTAAATAATCATGCGTGATTGTCGATTTATATCTTCAAATTTATAATATATGAATGATTTATAATGTTTAGTTTTACTTTACGTTAAAAGCACGAAATAATCTCTTGTAAAATTCCTTATACGTAACTATCATTATAAAAAACTAACCATTATTAACGTACCATTAACATCAAGAAAATAAAAAAGATTTTAATGAAAAAAACTTATAATCTTGAGAATTTGTGTTAAGTAAAATATAGTTACATATAATTACATATTCTATATATATACTATCTATCTTCTATATATACTATCATTGTGGGTTTTTATAACGTATTGATTGACCAATTATAATCTTGATTATTCCGTCGATGTTTTCACACAAATATTTTTATTGTTAGTCTTAGTAAAAGCAATTTTCTTATTTTTTCTTTGTAATACGCGGAAATTATCAGCTGTTACCAAGAAAGCTATCGCACACAAAAATTATTGTCATAAGTTTACCCCAATAAACTTACGATATAAGTTGTGTATTTATGAGATGTATTAATGAGATATATTTGTGATATGTCTTTATAAGATTTTTCTTAATATTTGAAGATATGGATAAATATGATATGATAAATAAATAAATATTATTAAGCTTCACGTAATACCGATATATCATTTCTTTACGCGTACGTTAACATAGCGGCAAGATATATATGTACTTTTTTTTATTCTTTTTATGAAATTATTACGTAACGATATAATTGAAACGGAATCTTCCCAAGTTTATTCATTCTTTTAATAGAAAATACTGGAGGCCAAATTGTAAATAATAAAGTAGTCTTTCGATTCAGTCAGATTATCAAATTATCTGATTCATTTATTCATCTCTTATACGTATATATGAGACTCGTATTATTACATTAGTCATATACATAACAAGATTGTTACATTAGTGCGTTGATGGGTTTTCCCCGATAAGAAAATGTCAGTTTAATAGCATAGTTATCTTTATAAAAAAGAAAGAGAGATATTTGTTATTTACATCTCATCTTTAAATATAAAGGAATCTCGTCTGTGTATTTATCAGTCGATTCTTACTTTAAACAATTTGAGAATTAGGCAATTGTTTTGTGTTATCAGCATATATGATAAACGTTTTCGATTTTGCAATTGTAGTAAATAAAAAATGTTATTTTCAAATAATGAAATACTTTTAGGACAACGGCTGTCTCGAAACTTTTATTTTTTATGCTAATATAGTCTTCTTACGTCATATTTATGATAAACAGTGATAACTTTTTGCAACTTCATATTTAACTTGCTGCTCGTTATCACACAAGCGAGGTTTTTTTTCTTAATAATTGAAGATATGGATAAATGTTATTAAGCATCACGTAATATCGATATATCATTTCTTTGCGCGTGCGTTAACATAGCGACAAGATATATATGTACTTTTTTTTTATCCTTTTTGTGAAATTATTACGCAATGATATAATTGAAACGGAATGTTCCCAAGTTTACTCTTCCTTTCAATAGAAAATACTGAAGGCCAAATTGTAAATAATAAGTAGTCTTTTGATTAGCAGATTATCTCATTATTGAATTGAATACGACTGAGAAGATTAATGACTTGCGGTGAAATAGAAATGAATAAATTACGAAATACTGTATTATTAATTTAGTTAACTTGAAATATAGTTTAAAATTCTAAAACACATAAAAATGATAATATATTTAGTCGTGATAATCTAATAATGCACTATGTTTGGCATAAAAATATGTATATCCATATATACTTATCATAAAAAAAATTGAACTAATTATTTATGAAAATTATATCGCTTTTTATCTGTATTTTAAAATAGATTTTTAATTTATTGAAAACTTAATTCAAGCTTTCGAAAAAATAATTCTTTAAATTAAAAAGATTAGGATAAATAATTAGAAAAAAAAATATCCAGTAACTTTCCAATAACTCCAGTATTATCTATTCTGTGGGTTACTAATTTGCATGTTGACATCACGTTTTGATACTGTCTTTATCGTGACTAATAATTGCATTACATAGTTGCCAAACTTTTGGTTTTTATCATTAATTTTTATTTTATTAATTTGATAAAATGGTTGCGTATATTACTGAAATTGATATCTCATTATCACTTCAGTATCATTGCCCTTATTTTTGTTTATCGCACTTTTTTTGACACACTTTGACCTGACTTTCTGACTAACTTCGTTAATTAATTTTAGATTTTAATGATTTGTCAGCGGTGATTATATTGTATGAAAATCGGAATAAAACGTTGACAGAAGTAATAATGTTATACAATTATGTATATCACATTAAAATCAAGATAAAACATAGACAATTGAAATAACAATGTCTTAAATTATTATTATATTTTTAACGTATTTAACAGTTATATTATTAAACGTAAACATAACATGTGATCTGTCGAAAACAAATTTATATCGTTTAATTAAATAACAATAAATAACGATGTTTGGTTTGAATCATTCGCTTTGAATTTACATACGCTTGCAGACTTAGTAATCGTTATTTATATGTATAATTAGTCATTATATTAACTTGCAATTAGTAACATTATATTTAGTGGAAATTTATCATAATATTACAAATTTAAAACATATCTTTGTTAAATATATTTTAATTTTGATTTAAATTATTTAAAAGACTTTAAAGTGGAAATGGAAAAGTAATTAATATTTATTATAAATTAAATTGACAATAACACAAATCGCATAATTGTTTGATAATATTTTTTTGACGTGCGCTAACATTAAGTCAACTATTTAATTGATTCTGAATTTATAAATTATTCTGCATTTGTTGCAAATGCATGATGATTGATGATTTTCTGGAAACACGACAACTCAAAGCTCTTACATTTATCTCAGAATTTTTAATAATTCCGTGAAAGAATAATGACGTGAGAAAAGAATTATTCTGATTATATTGTTACACTGTTATTCTTGAATATCCACATTATATAATAATCATAAATATGAATCATTATTTCCGATTTGAATGAATACATGATTTATTGGAATTATTTAATTAGAATCAAAAAATAGCAAAATTATCAATGCAAAGAAACTATGAGAAAATTATCAAGAGAAATAACCAAGAGAAAATTCATTTATAATATATATTTATAAATGAAAATTATATATAAAAAGGTATACTGTTTAATACTTTAAGACTTGGACTAGCGTTAAGTAACGAATTTCCTACAAAAAAATCTATACTTTAATAATTAGCTTTATTGAATATATTTTAATTAAGTTGAGCAGAAATTAAATGTTTATTATTTTAGAACATATTTAAAAACGTTGCCTTATTAGAAATTTACAACTAATAATACTATTATTATCTTTTGAATTGTTCTCATCTCCACGCAGTAATTTTTAAAAGATTCATGTATTGATACATAATATTAATATAAATGTATACACGAAAGATTTATGATAGCAGTTTCGTGTTTATCTTGAACGACTTTTACAAAACTTTATTTCGATTTGTACACGACTTTCACATGCAAGTATCGAATTTTCGGCAGCGATTTTCTGTAATACTAAAAGCTACCATCTCGTTAAATTTGAATAACAGATATATTAAAAAGTATTGAATTGACGTGAGAAAGATAATGCGTTATTTTTTCAGAGAATAATTTTATATAAACGAGATATTTAAATATATATATTATATATTTTTTTTATATTGTTAATATAAAATTGATGTATTTTGGCATTTGAATTAATATTGTAGTTAAATAATACAATACTTTAATTTCAGGATATACATTTTTATAATTGAATCTTTTTCTTTTTGTAGTACAAAAAACTCTTTTGGCATTTTGCCTGTTTGCATCGGCCATGGCATCGCCAATTGAAACAGACGTGGCTCTTCAGGCTGTCGCTCAGGGTGCTCAGTTGTTCTCCGTCAATTTCATTAAGGTACAGAATTTATATAAAGAATTGAATTTAATTTTTTTTCTTTTTTTTTTTAGAAAAAAAGTAAGTTTTATTAGATTCTATTATAGTATAATACAATTTTTTGTTGAATGCTATTTATCAATATAATACAATAAAATATAAATAAAATAACTGTAAAATATATTTCACATCATATCTACAATATACAAAAATGTTAATTTTAATACAGCACAATTGATGCTAAATAATTCGGTAATGAAATAATCGATACAAACGTATTGTCAAATGGTTTTATATATTTTATATTTTAGATTGTTAATATGAAATCGTAATGAGATAATGTTTAAATTTTATAACTTGTTTTTGCTGTTAGACTGTTGGAGCCGAGCAAAAAGAGCAAGAAAACAATCTGATATCTTCTCCCTTGAGTGCCCATATCGCCTTAAGCATGGCTAGTGAAGGCGCTGCCGGAACTACCGAGGCACAATTTAGGGAAGTTCTTAATCTTCCATCGAAGTCACAGTCCCTGATCGGCTTTCAGAATCTCATCGGTATCCTGAACGTAATTATCAAACATTTTAGTATTATGTATATAAGAAAATTTTTATAAAACTTGATACTTAAAAAAAAATCTTCTAAGAATTAAATGATCAAAACATTACAGAAAATATAATAATTGTAAAACATAAACGTAATTAAATTACATTATAGAACGTATTATCCACTGAACTAGTTTTAAAATCATTTTTCAATATATACTTTAAGATTTAATTTTCGAATAATCGAAACGATGCACAATTATTCTCTTTGCAGAATGTTGAGAATGTTACTTTGAAACTCGCAAACAAGCTGTTTATCGGCGAAGGCTTCCCAGTGAAATCGCAATACAAACAAGATCTCCAGACGTACTACTATTCTGACATTGCATCAGTAGATTTTAGTCAAAACGTGAATGCTGCGAATATCATCAATACGTGGTGTAAAGAAAAGACCAACAACCGTATCGAGAGCATTGTTGAACCTGGTAAAGAACAATTTGTTTTATATTTATTTGTTATATAGGGATTTAAAAAAATGCGTTTTTTTCTATTTTCTATTTTTGTCATGATTAATTCAAAATATAAAAATAACATAAAAAATTAGGAACAATTTAGTAATTCTAAAAGTGTACTAGTAGTATGCTTTAACTATTTATATACATATACACACACATATATATATATATGTATGTATGTATGTATGTATGTATGTATGTATGTATGTATGTATGTATGTATGTATATATGTATGTATGTATGTATGTATGTACGTATGTACGTATGTATGTATAGCAGAGAGAGAGAGAGAGAGAGAGAGAGAGAGAGATCACATTTATATATTGTATATATTGTTATATTCTAAATCTAAATAAATATAGAAAATAGAAATGATATAAAAAATAAATTGAAATGGACATGGAATATAAAAAATCAAGTTTTTTAAAATTATCTGATTTAGTGAACATAACACTGCGTTCATAATTTTGATTATAGGTGATTTGTCTCCCTCTCTTGCATTGGTACTCGCAAATGCTGTGTACTTCAAAGGCAATTGGGCTAACCAGTTCGATCCTAAGGCTACCACCGATCGTCCGTTCCACGTTAATGCCAATACCGTAAAACAGGTTCCTACTATGTACAGGAAGGGCAACTATAAATACGTCGAGCTGCCGGAACATAAAGCTAAATGCATCGAGCTGCCATACGCGGTAATGTTGTTTCCCTAAATTTCGAAATTTTCAAAATCTCGAAAAATAAGATATTTTTTTTCAAATGTTTGATATATTTTAAATTTTGTTGCATTTCTCCAAAAATCATTTCACGGCTTTATGAAGTTTTACGAGTGTATTCTTATTGTTACAGAATTCAGAGATCAGCATGGTGATTGTCCTGCCCGACGAAGTCGATGGTCTGGGTGCTCTGATCAATAATCTCGAGCAAGTTTCCACTGAATGTAACGTCCGCCTTGCCCGATCGTACGAGCGCGAAGTCAAGTTGTATCTGCCCAAATTCAAGACTGAATCTACACTGAATCTTGGAGATACATTATCTAAAAAGGTACATCGCAACGTTTCACGGATAATCCATTAATCTGTTTCACGGATAATCCATTAATCTGTTTCCTATAAAATATCTAATACGCAATTATCATTTACTTGTTACAGTTGGGTCTTCCTGAGCCGTTCAGCAATAGCGCCAATTTCAATGGCATTTCGGACGTACCTGTGAAGATCGACAAAGTCATACAAAAAGCTTTCATTGAAGTTAACGAGGAGGGCAGTGAGGCAGCCGCCGTTACTGGTAAGTACACCTTATTTCATTTTTTTTTACATTCTTGTTGGTAATTAAAATTGAGCGAAATATCATCTCTTGAACTAGGTAAATATTAATTATGGAAACAATTTAATGCACAATTGAAATAAGTTTCTTTAAACAATTATTTCCACAATTTCTTATCGAATTTTATTTCTTCTTTTTTATTTTTATTTCTTTTATCAATTTATTATTTTATAATTTCATAAAATATTATTACTGTCACAAAATATTATTACTTATAATATTAACAAAACTATAAAACATATACATCAATAATGAGATTTATAATGAAAACATAATAAAGAGAAAAATAATAGTAAATACAATAAAAAATAATAATCTTATATATATATGAAAAGCAAGATAATATTTCGCCAATTTCTATTTTTGGGATACATCGAGATTCTTTTTCGCTTCCGAGAACCTCTGAGAAATTGTTTTAAAGACGATTTGTTATATGTCCGTGCATGTGTTAACATTGTATTAATATTACAAAATTCGAAATTTTTTGTTCTTGGAGTTTCTACAGCACGGATGTATGTGACTTTGTACTGCCGTGATTTTAAACTGATAGTTAAATATTGCTCTTATATCAATATATTTATTTTTTATACTTTGTGCTTATAGTTGTGCTTTTATCGACATATTTGTCAATCTGCACTATTTGTCGCTGACTTTTTTTTTTTTTTTTTTTTTTTTTTTGTGCTTTCTTAATTGCCTTTGACGATTATACTATTGCACTGTTAATAAGCACCTTACCATCACGCATTGCATTTTGCTTGATCTTGCATCTTTTACTCACATGCACATCTATTAATCATGTTATTACTTATATCAAATAATGACAATTATATAGCACTATAAACGTATTGATAGTATGATTGTGTTATTTGTTGTTTTTGAATTTATAATGAAAAATTTTGTAATTGAAAGTTTACGATAATTGCATAACGTTTCAGAGTCGCGAATAGCGACTTGATAAACTTTCGCATTTAATTTAAATTTTTCATGCTATTAACATGAAAACATAACGGTGAGTATATGTTTGCGTTTGTATTGCGAATAGTTTTCTTTTACAAGAATTATACGAACGATTGAAAATCGAATTTTAAAATTTGAGGTTTAAAAATCGAAATTTAAAATTTAAAGATTTTTAAACACGATATACCGCATTTAAATCGGACTGTACAAACTTTTCCGATTTCTGAAGAAAATTCCGCGAGGGGTTGGACGCTGAAACAACTCAGAATTTTTAGACGTGAAATCACGTGGATCTTGCAGATTTGGTATTCTCAAAATGTGAATCATCTTTGTCAAAATTAAACCATTCATATCAACATATTATCACGAAATTATGCGGCTCACAATCATGACGATAACGATATCGTATGATAACAGCTGTACTCATAATATTGCGTGAATACAAAATCTCGTTGCAGTGAATAGTGTTCAATCATTTAATTACGCTAATAAAGTCTAACTGCAGTAGTAATTCGGATTAATGAACTCTACTGAGGAAAAAGAGAGAGGAAGGAGTAACAAAATTCCGAAGGAAAATTTTTCGAGCCAGTCATAATTACTTTATTGCGAGAAGTAACTGTGTCTAAGAATTCGTGTCAATGATGCTATCGTATCAATGATACTCTTTACTACGAAATTTTACTGAGGCAAAGAGAATCACGCTTTCGCTTTATTTTATCACAGATTCGGATGTAGATGATTTTTGTACAAAATATTATTGTATTTTTAATTCGATTGTACACAAAGAAAAAATTGGCATGAAGAGACACAGAACTGAGGAATTTATACGATAAATAATATCAATCTCATTGGAAAAATAAGTAGTATTCCGAAAATATAGAAAGTATAAATATAAACTATAAAGAAAGTGAGTGATCTTACTACTGGACTCAAGATTTATTGACTCAACGGTATCTGTGATACTATCAGGATATGTCAAGCTCTTCTTTCTTTTTCCTGCACTCTCGGATTTAATTAATTTCTGCGCTCCAGCATTAAACCTCCTCGCATGAGTAGTGTATTTCATTTGAGCGTTTCACATCTACACATCTATACTCTGGCCACGTAGAGATGCATACATCGAGTCCGTTGATTAAAAACGAATAATTGATACAAGGAATAATCTTCTGACAGGTGCCTCTGTCAGACCACTTTCCAGTATGTGGAAACCGTTGGAGCCCATTACACTTGAAGTCAAACATCCTTTCCTGGCGATCGTTAAATACAACGGCCTTACGTTATTTATAACGAAGATTGTGTGGTGATTCAGTAGATGATGCACATTTGTATCTTTACATACATTGATAAAAATAGTAATCCTTTTGATACGTATAATATCATTGCTATTTAAACGTGACGAAGACGAATGTTGGAAGATTTTTTTTCAATATATGCATATATTTTGTTAACTATATCAAGTATCTCTATAAAATTCTACCATTAAACTCTCTCTATTCGGAGAAATATTTTGATTAGAATATAAATGATAGAGATATAATTTACGATCAATAAAATATACATATATTTCGTATAATATAATATATGCGATATGTAAACAAACTATAAAGATTGATTTTATTTATATATAAATTAAAATTTTTTTTTAAGTTCTTTAAATCACTTATTCACTTTTAATCAAACTCTCTCCAAGATTAACTATACGTTAATTCGAAAATATGCAATTTTAACAATCTGTAAGTACAATTAATATTAAAATATTGTCAAAAAATTTTATTCGGTAATATAAAACAATATGAAATATTAACATCTTTTTGATAATATTACAAAAAAGAAGAACATAATATGCATATTTTTTATCGTTTATTTAGACATTTACTTTCGCTTTGCAGATATTTTTTTAGCTTTAATAAATTAAAAAATTTTTTTTGTAATCAATTTTCTTTACATTTGTTGATTAGTTTTTTAGTTCTATTTGCCAAATTTTATATACAATGTTTCCAAGATTTAAAGTGCATTTAAATTGGTTCAAAAGACACAATTCTTTAACAATTTTTCATAATTTTAGATTCTTTTCCATGACATTTTCCATTTTAGAAATATAATAGAAGATAATAAATAGTATAATCAAATTACTTATATCTTTGTAGTTATTGTTCTAAATTATTAATATCAAGCACATCATTTTAATATTAATATCATAATAGTTTTAATAACGTAATTCTGTTATGTTATAACAGTCGTAATTATTCATATACAATACGTAGAATATATTAAATATTATGGTACATAAAGATATAACTATATTAAGATTATAAGATTTTTTTGAGAATATAATAAATGAAAAATTCAAGCACACTTTTTTTTTGTTTTGAACCTATTTAAAAGTACTTGGATACGCTTCCTGGTTGCTTCTTCGAATTTTATCCTAAAAGATTACATGGTGAGATTTGACGTTTCTCTGATAGGCATCAACGGTCGAAGATTTCTACCTGATTTCGTAACCTTCGAAGCGAACAGGCCTTTCTCGTTTGTAGTACGAGCGTCAAACAATCTCGAGCTACTCCGAGGCAACGTGCATGATTCGAGAAATTAACGAAATATACAAACATCATTAAAATATGGTGTAAGCTAAAAGACTTGCCTATTAATCTGCTTATTTTTTTTTCTTTCTTTCACTTTTCGTTCCATTATTTTTTCATTAGCGACTGCTCTATTCATTGTCAGTGTAACTCTCCTACATTTACAAGTAATCGATTATCTCACAAACTCTTGGTGACATGGTTATCAGTTTGTTTTTGGCAGACTTATTTACCAAATGACAGAATTTTCGTATAAAAATTTATAAAAATTCGACATAAACGCTATTAATAGCAACAATTGGTAATAAACAGGAAGAAAAATACTTTCGCAAATAATCAAATTCGCAGTAGAACAAAATGCAAAGCAAATACATTCGTGCACCTGTTATTGATGAGAAAGAATTGATGTCGTTAAATATTATTAAGTCGTTGATGCGACATCTGATTATTGATATTTTGTTTGCAGCTATTTTAATTGTGCCACTTAGTATAAGCTGGACAGCTCCAGAGCTACAGTTCAATGTAGATCGACCGTTTTATTATTATATTCGTTATAACAAGGAGCCATCTTTTATATCTTTGTTCGAGGGTCATGTGAATGTGCCAGAAGTGTAATAAATATTACGTTAAAAGAGAAGAATTTTTAATCTAACGTTTTGATGTTTTTATCATAATATTTATTAGTAGATGCATAGAAAACAACCAGTAAATGCAGATTATTTGAACGATGTCATTTTGATGGCAACTGACATATATTTGCTACTTGAACATGTGTTCTCGATATTGGCAAATTAATAATTATTGTCTTCTAGCTAAACATTTGAGCTCGTTATAAAACAATGCAATCTTGAAATCTTAAATTTTTTATCCGTGTACGTAATTTTCTTATTTTTTTATTTTTGAATAACGTGATTCGTTTATTGTATAACATGCCTATGTTTTAAATTGAGACAAGGTGTTTGGTAAAAGTAAGCGATAAGAAAAAAACCGAAATGTATATTAAACTCAAAGCGACATACTTTCATGAAACGAAGAAACTCTTAAAAATGATCAGATGAATATATAAATTAGCACCTACGCTTTGTTTACAATTATCGAAATTGCTTGTGAAAGCTCTTGGATAGAAATCATACAACCATTGGTATTTTACATAAATCGAGCATTTTATTATTATATTCGTTATAACGAGGGGACATTTTGTATTTTATCTTTATTCAAGAGTTGTAGAAACGTGGTACGAAAATAAGAGATTAAAAATCGAGCTCAAGTTCGAGATGGCGATAAAACATTTCTGATGTTGGTGAAAGAAACCTTGACTGATCAAGCGAATATATAATAAGCGATATTTTATATTTCAATTTTGTAAGTTACAATTAATGTCGAAAGTCTTTGCATAAAATCAGAGAACCATTGACATTTAAGGTAGATTGGCTGTTCTTTTATTATTATACATTCATCATATATATATATATATATAACGAGAGAATCTACATCTTTATTCATCTATAACTTTAGTCATCTAAACGTGCCATAAGTATAATAAATATCGTGTAACAAAGTAAATATAAAGTGTAATAAATATTATTTAAAATAATCTTATTTAAAAAATTTAGGTTGTGTTATATATTTTATATAATATTTAACCTTTGTTACGATTCTTATGTTAGCTAAACATTCTTATTGTTAGTGATTTAGTTCATTGAATTATGGTAATATGATTTTAAAGTTTCAAATTTTCTAAATTCACATAAACTTCAGAAAATTACAGACATTTTAATATTTTTGTAATTATGATATATATGTAGGATTTTTTATTTGTTTGTTAAATGATATTTGTCGATGAATGTTTATATACATGCATACTTATATATTTTTATGTCAAACTATCTTTTGTGTAATTATTCAGTTTGACGAACATTTGTGATAGAATAATCAATAAGAAGTTAAAACATTTAGTTCGAGTTTATGGTAACAAAATATGTATTTATAACGTCGATAATAAAAGTCTTAATGAATCAAACGATTATATAAGAAGTAATCTTTTATATTTTGTTTACAATTCACAGATTTTATAAATGTTGTGGCTTTAAAGAAATCAATGAATTCTTAGTGTTTGATACAGACGGTTCTATTATATTTGTTGCAAGGATATTGTTCGGTTCTTTTTATTCAAAGATCGCATGTATAGTAGCTATTATTTCTAAAGAAGTATTTTTTATCTAAAAATTCAGCATTTAATATGCATGGTAATGTTTATTAGCAAACTTATGAATTTTTTATATTAGCTGATAAGTACATTTTATTCATTTTTATTATAATATAATACTATATCTCTTAAATGTGTTCTGATGACATTTTTTTCGCAGTTTACTACCAATTGTTTATATATAAATGTATAGATGTCAATAACAAAAATGTAAAATTGTGTTATCATAATTAAATTGAACCAGAACACATTTATATATTTAGAAAACATATTTATTAAAATCGAGCTCCAATTATAAAGATTGCTGCGAACGAAATATAAGAAATCACTTGTTATAGATATATTTCATAATTATTCAACAATTTAGAATTTTAAAATTACATTTTTATTAGAATTATTACAATATATTTTTTATTATTATATATTTATAATAGAAAACACACGCACACACACATATATAAGACATATTCAACTGAAATATAAATTAAGGTCATCGTCTATAAAGTCTCATTGCTAGTCTATATTTCATTTAACGTATCATATATTATATGGAACGTGCGTAAGAAGTGAGAAGTCTTAAATAATTAAATGAATATACTTATAACGATTGATTGATGTAACGAGTTGATTTCACAGTTACGGAAGCTGTGACTACTCTTTTAACAAACCAGTCATTGGTATTTAAATTGTTCTAATATTTTATTCGTCATGACGACGAAGTCGTTTGTATCTTTGTTCGACGGTCATGTAAACATGTCAGAAATATAACAGCATATTATTCTAAAAAAAAATGTTTTATCTGAAAATTGAAATTTTATGTGCATTATAATATATATTAACAAACTCAGAAAATCTTTTTTTAATATTGGCTAGCAAATGCAGCATACTTGCTTTTATTATATATCTTAATTTAAGTAAACGTCTTTGATTTAATTATAATTAATATAATTTTAAATTTCTAAATAAATGATTAGACAAATATACGTATAACAAGTGATTTCTTATATTTTGTTCTCAGCAATCTTTGTAATTGGAAGCTCTATATATTTTAATAAACAAATCTTTAATATTTAATATAAATCTATCATTCTATTAGTACATTCGATATAAAAAGGGGATATCGCTTAAATCTCTGTTCAATGATCGGGTAAAAAAATATAGTAGCTATTATTTAAAAAAATTTATCTAAAAATTTAACAATAAATATAAATTATAGTGTATTTATTAGCAAACTCTCAAATAATCTCACTTCGATATTGATGGAAGTAGATTCTATTCACTTCTATTGTGTGTTTTGATTTAAATATACGTGTTTTAGTTCGATCTATTAATTATAAATAATGTAATTTAAAAATTTTAAATTTTCGCGAAATTACGTGAATTGGAAAAAGTCATAAACATCATGATATCTATAATTATAATTAACATTTATATATTCATCAAATAATATGTAATAATAATAATATTTGTAAATTATGTATGCATATTTATATATTATTTTCTATACTAACTTTCACGGCATTACAGATTACAGTCTTTTAAATTGAAAGTTTCATAAAACATATATAGAACTCATAACAATGTGAAAATTTATAATATATAGTATGTAAGTGTAAAGAAATGATTAAGTGAATCATAACGAACAAATTTTTTTAAACATTCTGTTTACAGTGGTTGATTTACAGTTAGTCGTTGGGTTTATACAATCAACATTCGACATAAATCGACCATTCTATTATTACATTCGTCATAATACGAGAACATCGTTATTTCTGTTGGAGGGTTATGTACCAGAAGTGAAGTAGATTTTACTTTACAAGAAATTATTAATCTGAAACTTCAGGCAATATTATGCTATTTATAAGCAAATATGTAAAATTTTCAATATTGACAAACTGTTTCTCCTTGCTATGATTTTTCTTTTAGCTGGATATTCTGATTATTGTTCAATCTTATTATTACGACAATGTGATTTGCTAATCTAAATTAATATCTATACATAATCATGATATTTGTCTGTAACATTTTTTATTAATTTGTCGAATATATTGTATTGATTAATGTCGAATAATATGCATGTATTTATGTCCTTTATGTTTTAAATAATTACAATAGTCATTAAATACAATAGCAATTAAAAATTAAATAATCACATAGCAGAATATGTGATAATGAAAATAATTATGATATTAAACTGTGCCAAGTTCGATCAATATTCGTTTTTTATGAACGCGTATACATATGATGAGCGATTCTTTTCTTTATCTTTTTACAGCTGTAGGAGGTGTGTTTGCCAGCGTTTTAATCCAATCATTAGTATTCGACGTGAATCGACCGTTCTTTTATCAAATCCGACATCAGCCATCGAATGTATCGTTGTTCGAAGGCCACGTGAATACGCCCGAAATATATTAAGTGTTATTGATATAAAAGTGGGACAAGATTACTACGTTGATTTTTAAATAGCGTTTAAATTGCGTTTTATATAGGCTCTGCCGTGAAAATGAATTGTGGTTATTTATTAATACGATTATTTAATCAATAAAATTAAACATTTAATTTTTTTATTAACAATAAGCAATTTACTTTTATAATATCTATTATAAATGATTATATTATTGCTATTTTAATTTTAAAAGTTTTTTTATTCGGATAGGTCTTAGAGAAGTACAATAAATTTGAGGCTGCCGCTTCACCTTTTGATGTACATTTATTTTCTATAATTCTATTGCATATAATTAATGCAATTGCATCATTAATTAATTCTAATTTTATATATACTATGCACTCTATTGAACTCAACAAAGTTATTGTTAGTAACAAGAGATTATTATGAAGAATGGAAAGGGTATTAACAAAGCATAATACATTTACATTTCGCACAAATGAAAAACACTGGATGAGAAAATTTCTCAAACGAGAATATCAAAGCTAACGATAGTATTATATTATATTTGCAGTACCAGGGGTTCTGATACTCCATCTTAGTACTATACTAAGAGACCAAGATTTTGACGCAAATCGGTCATTCTATTATTATATTAAATACAATTCGCAAAATATGCCTTTATTTGACGGTCACGTAATCGAGCCGAAAGTTTAGATGTTGAACAAAAAGTATATTATAATTTATGTCTTATTTAAAATGCTAGAACTAATTGCTAAACTTGATTTTGCTTTAACATTTACATATATGTATATACACATACATAGAAATAACATATAAGATTATACATCAACATAATATGCCTTCAACGAGAAGGAAAAAATCATTTAATCATACTAATGGCAAAATGGTTCGCACAATAATAAATGATTTATTTTCTATAATTTCGACTTGACATACATCTTTCAAAATTACATATGATAACATTAAGTGTGATCTCTTTCATAGAATGTATATTAATTTTATTAATTCAAACATATAATTAATATCCAACTACTTTTTTCTAGAAATCGAAGTTATAAAGAAGTCGTCCAGGCCATTACGATTTATTTTCGATGTCAACAGACCTTTCTACTATGCCATTAAACACAGTAGTGTTCCACTCTTCAATGGACATATTGCGAATTTAATCACCGATTAAAAAAAGTAGTTTTCTCTTTGTGCACCATCTTAGCAATAATAGCGAGTTTAGCATTATCATTTATAATAGCGAATTATCATTAATACGTATACATATATGATATTTTTTATATACTTGAATCAAGAACTATTTTATTAATTAAGTATTGAGTATGTACGTATACTAAACAAATATTATTTAATTATCTTTTTTTCATTAAATACAATTAAATAAGTATGATATTTTATTGTTTTATTAAAAATACACTTTTCTCAGCAGATAGAAATTTGGAAAAATAATCTCGTACAGGAGATGTCCTTATTAAAAGACTTACAGAAAAATCATTGTTTTCGCCAGATTTCTATTTTCTACGCTTTCAATAAGGTTTCTATTTCGGCAAGCTAATAGAACCGATAAAATTTCTATTTCTGCATTGACATCCAAATTCTAAATTGATATCTTTAGCTTAATATGATAAATAGGCAGTATATATAGTCTTCCTAGCTCAATCTTCTAATTTCTTATTGTTTGCAAAATTCGCAAAAATCCTACGATGAACTTTTGGCATCATTTATGTTCTTGTGTTCAACAAAATCGCTTTCATCGCAATGATGACACATAACAACCGTCTGTAAACCGACGCAGTAGTTCGTAATATTTTTGGTCTTCATTTTTTTTTTCTAGGTGTAATGATCTTACCGGCATTACCAGCTCCTCCACGTATGCCGCTCGTTTTTAACGCGGACAGACCTTTCTACTATGCCATTAAACACAACGTAGTGTCGCTTTTTCTTGGATTCGTCGTTCAACCTTCAGCGCGTCCTTGATATTCTTCCAGTTTGTTAATTGATACAAAGTTACAGGAGAATTCAATACAATATTATTCGATGTAGCTTCGTATTGAATCAATTTAATTCAAACAAATGAACAGTATTTCTGAAAAGAATAAAATAAAATATTTACGATGTCGAAATTAACGATGTCAGTTTTGTGTAATAAATAAGTAATTACGTTGAAATAATGGAAATAGATAATAATTTTTTTCCATCAAATTTTACTTAATATATGCTTTACTCTTTAATTTATTTTGACCTTTTCTCAATGTGTATATGTCTTCATTACACAAATATCATTGGATCATCCATTTACTGATATCTTTAATAAAATATTAAGTTCGTGAGAGCTCGCATCTCTCATAATTTTTTATTTAATCACATTTTAAATGTTTCTTATATCATGTGTTTAAATCTTTGCTTTTTTTTTAGCAAGTGTGTGTTACGATGTGCTTTCGTTATTTTTTTTATCCATCTTTATATTGCATTAGTTTCTCTGTAGGAAAGTCCAAATTAGGCCTGTGTAATACAGTGGATGAACTAGAACCACTGGACACTTTTCAGTAGCTAATCAATCATTGAAACAATTGTCGTTTATATATATATATATATATATATATATATATATATATATATATATATATATATATATAAAATATATATGTCTTCTGATGAACGACGATTATCTGTCTGAAAGGGAATATAGTGGCTCTGAGGGCATCCTGTATTAATTTTTTACACAGAATATAGACACAATGTAATTATCTTTCTTAATTGAAGAGAAGGATATCACAAAAGTGTCGATGATAATCTCGAATCTGGTATTATCGCTAGTGCACATTAGGTGTAAGCTAGATATCACGTGTCGTCTATATCGTAGTTTAGTAGGATGCATGCTGATATTTTTATTGTGTCGTCCTTCTACATCACAGAGGCAAATAAGGAATATAATCATAGTGGTCCTTGCCTCGTCGGGATTAGCGCGCGATCAATCCGATAATCTGTTTCCAGGAGTGCAGATCGAACCACGCTGTTTGGTGATAACGACCATCGTGAAAATCGATCGTCCCTTCCTTTATAGTATTATCAAAGTTCATCAGGAGACTGGAAACAGCAATTTTCTGCCGCTATTCATCGGGACAGTTACCGTACTATAAGTTATCGACTTATTGATGACCAAATATACATTTGATTTTTGAGATTTTTGAGAGATTGCTTGTATTTGAAAATAGCAATTAATAATTTTGAAAATTCTCACTGAAAGTAATTAACTATAGTCTGATCAGAGTTGATCTGTGTGTGCTTGTATTTAAATTTGAAATAGAGACTTTAACGATTTTTGAAAAACACCAATCTGTAAGACAATCATACGTGTGTGATTTATTGTTTTTTTTATGGTTCTAATTAAAATTTGTCATATGACAAATTTGGATGATACTTATATTACTTTTTTGTTGATAAGAAAACATTAACAATTTTTCAGGTAGATATTTGAATCGCCAAACTTACAGAACACAAAATAGTTTAAAATAGAAAAATATTTTTACGGCAACTCTTTAAAACTATTTTGCATACTAAAGAAAAATATTGCGAGTGTTTTATGCTATAACAAATAGCATTTATAGTACAAATAGAAGCAATGTATGACAAAAATACTTTGCAATGATATATTTTTATGAAATTAGTCTTCAAAAAAATCTTTTTTAATCGTACATATGTTGTAGTATTATATATATATATATATATGTGTGCATAATATACACATATAATAAGAGAAAAAAATTAGTTGACGAACTAAATTTGCCAATAATTATTTAGTGCAATTAAATAATTGTTGAATTTAATAGAATTAAAGAATTGTTGGCAAGCTTATTGTTAGTCTGTACAATCAATTTTTTTCTCTGTATATATAGAAACCAAAGAAATAAAGAGAAGAATATTTTATCTCTATCATTATGTTTACCAACAATTTAGTCAAAATCTAGTCTACACATATCGCAACATTTTATATTATATATATAACATTAAGATAATTTGTCATGATTATATGTAAAAATATTATAATATATGAAAATAATATATAACTAACGATCTATTTGCAATATATTCTTGATTGTTAGAAATTATAAATAAAAATGTTTCAATCTTTAAATAAACAATTCTCTGTTTTTGTCGTATTTTTATCGCATCGGTATTGTTTGCCAAGATAAATATTATTTATTACACCAATAATGTCTATTAAATTTAATTTCAGCTAATAAGCCTTCGGTTATTACCGCACATCATAGAATCTATAAAAAGAAAAGATTTGTTTTAAACATAATAATTAAACCTCCTTTGTCATGAGAAATACGAATCGACTATCCATTCTTTTATCACATTATAATGCAATGTGATCAAAACAAACACCAAGACTAATAGCGGCTATAATAAAATCAGAATTTGAGTTTTTCAATTTTTGATATTTATATCTAACTTTTATCGTATTCTTATTTGCAAATTTTCTTAGGAATTGACTTTTTTAACAAGCCATGCAGTAGTACAGTTCAATGTTATTTTATTTTAAAAAGATGAAATTATCTTCAAAGTTCTTTTGAAGAATGATTAATCTGATCATCGATATATTACAATAAAAAAATTGAGAATATGTTAGACTTTTATTATTTCCTATCTATTGTCTCTGCATTTTAACATTTCTACGTATCGTAACACATTTCTATTTTATTTATTTCTTCTATTGATCTTCCTACCTTGCTACGCTACATTCGAATTTTACTTCGTGTTTTCTTCTGGTAATAATAAAATAATATCTTTTTCCGCACCTATCCATCACATTTGCATTTCATATACATCGTTTTAATGGTATGAGTTGACGAATGAACAGAGTCTCGTTCATATTCAATTTCTATATTCAATCATGTATTTCAGCGATCATGTGGAAAAAATTATCGCTAATATCGATTTCGCCACCTGGGAGATATTTTCAATCGATCATCCATTTGTGTATCTTATCGTCGAGATAGACAGAAACGCCAGAAATCTCAACATCATTACGTTATACGGACTCATTCATAATCCTTAAATTCATTAATTATTGACTACCATTATTTGTCATTTTGTTCTGCATAAGTTTAGATATTGTTGTTAAATGTTTTTGTTTGCATTTAATGTAAGCCATTAAATCAACATCTGAAAATACATACTGGAATACATACTGAATTATACAATAATACACATAACACTTTTTCTTCTTTTATTTATCTCGCCACAGCAAGAATTGGAATTTATTATGGTGATTAGTAGAATTAACTATTAATTATTGAGTTTCCTCATCACTAAGTGAATGTCTTAGACATCACAATATCCGCATTTATCGATTTCATGCACAGCCAATGATTATTGTTACAAATCGACGTACAAAGACAAAATCACGATGTATTTTAATAGAATTATAAAGTGAATTAATTTTTAACATATAAGGAATTAAACTTCTCAACGTTACCTTTTCGATACTCGTCACTGTATGAGGAATCACATGCTATTATTAGACTTAATATGTTTCAGTTCTGTTCCTTGCTGAATCTGCATTTATCCAGATGGACACTGTCGTTTCGATCGATCGACCATTTTATTATGCCATCGTCAAGTCTGTTAATACACATGTACAAACAAAACCACATGATATCATAACACTATTCTCTGGATATGTGATCGAACCGATTATCAATTAACACACACACGCACACACAATAAGTCTACACATACATGTATAAACATTAATGCCACAATTAAATTTGATATAAAATAATATCATATAGACCTCTTCGTTTTAATTTGTCCGTCTTTTTTAATGTTCAAGCACATTGATATATTTATCGATGCTTCTAACTATTTTAGAACCGTCATATCGTTATCAAAATAATGTTGCAATATTAATGATAATTTGATATAATCGATTGATTATCTTAATACTTTTGCTTTCCACATTTTACAAAAAACAACAGATGTTTGCTCTACCGTTAATCGCATTAGAATTGAAGTGTCATCGCAGGATAACTATGGCTAAAATCATAAAATATCCTGCAATAGATAAATCTTGTAATTGTGATACATTTAGATCTACAGATTATAATATGTAGTCATTATGATTGCATTTGTAGGTATTACATGCTATCAATGTTTTGCATGATAATGTATATATCCGTATATATAAATTTTGAGTAAATGTGTATGTGTATGTGTTGTGTAGTTTACAACTGTACTTTTTTCTTTTCTTGTATTTCTTTAGCCGCTTTAACGAATTGAATCTTCTAGCAACATGTGTTTTTATAGTAAAACACAAAATAGCTATAAAAGCTGAAATGTATTTTTATTATATCATCTTTGTTTATTTTCTCTCAAAAGAGATAATATTATATCTCTTTTGATTATATATATTATAAATCTTTTTGTATTTATTATTTATTTAAATTGTCAGTCATATTAAGAAGGGACTGAATGGATCAGCTACGTCAAAAGTTAATAAATTTAATATATTTCGAGATTCATGAATTTGACATTACACTAAGCAGTTTTAGCCTAATATAAAACTAATAATTAATTTGTTAAAATAAAGTTAAAATAAAGGTTTTCCTTGTAAAATATAATTTAATCTCAAAATCATAAATATTGTCTTATAGCGAACTAATTTTTTTATAATGATTGTATCATATATGGAGAGGGGGGAATTTTATAGCGACTACATAAAAATTCAACAAAAATTTTATTTATACATACAGGTCAAGTCTTTACTTTAACTCATAAATTAATAGTAATTTTATATTTGAAAAGGCTACAAGTGTTTTCTGTAATGTCAAATTTATCAATCTCGAAATGTATTAGATTTATTAGCTTTTGATATAACTGATCTATCCAGATTTCTCTTTAAAATAGACGACAATTTGAACAATAATATTTAACAACGAAGAAAGAAATTAGCCCAATTCTCGTCTCCATCAACGATACTTTTTTTCAGGAATTATCGCGATAGCCTTGTCTTTGGAAATGACCGTAGAAATCAAAATCGATCGTCCATTTTATTATACGATCGTAAAAGTCAATCAAAACCAAGAGTCTGGAAGTCAAGTGCCGCTATTTTCCGGAATAGTTGCTAAGCCTGAATACTCCTAAAATATTATATCGATGAGTTTTGCATTAAAATTATAGCAATCATTGATACATCCGGTCAGTCATGCACGTTATTATATGTAATTATTTTATGTCTTTTATATATATTTAACATTGTGCATATATTCTATATATTATTATTATCATTTTAATTTTGTGTATAAAAATATACAACGCTTTTATGACTAACTTTACACTATGACTAATAACTTTTTAAAGAGAAATTAACGATATTTTGTAAATCGTTTGTAAATTTTTAATATTGAATTCCTAAAAAACACTTTGACATAATACATTTTGTAAAACCTAACAGAAAATGTTCTAAAATAGTCTAAAAAATTTGTACGCTGATTATATATGATTATAAAACAATATGAACATTAATGTTTTTATGGATAAAGGCAAACAATAAAATATTTTATAGAGTATTTACTTTGCTGCATTTCACAAGAATTAATCGCAAATGAATTCATCAAGTAGTCTGTGTTATACTTTGTGATGTTATACTGTGTTATGCTATGTGATAGTTACTTTTTTCTTTATATTTAAGTTTTTATTATAATTTTTAAAATTTCTTTTGCATACAAATTTTTACATTTTTTCCAAAAATTTTCTTTTCTTTTTACGTTTATTTATTTATATTTAGTAGTCTGTGTTATACTTTGTGATGTTATACTGTGTTATGCTATGTGATAGTTACTTTTTTCTTTATATTTAAGTTTTTATTATAATTTTTAAAATTTCTTTTGCATACAAATTTTTACATTTTTTCCAAAAATTTTCTTTTCTTTTTACGTTTATTTATTTATATTTCTTTTTGGAGAGAATATGTATCTTTATGTCTGATTCATTGTTAGTTATTTTGCAAATATGCAAAATAATTTTATCATTTATTATATTTTACTCTCTTATATATTAGTATAATAAACAAAAATCAATGAGAATTGATTTTTGTCGTATATGGTTACTATGTGAATCCTAATGTGTTCCAGAAATGAACTTGGTCTTCAAAACTATCCAGGAAGATGGAAAATTCATAATTGATCGTCCATTTTTCTATAGTATCATCAAATCAGTCGAATATAAAACAATTCCTACTTTCTTGTCACTATGTAAAGGATATATCATCAATCCTAAATAATAAATAATAATAATGATGTCTATATCTTTTCAGAATACTTTTATTAATATTTATTGTTAGATAGTGCTACATTATTATTAAGTGCTGTCAATGTTCACATATCGTGTCTTCTGTTTTTTAAAAATAATCTTACTGTCTTAATAATATAATTAAAAAATAATAAAAATTAATTTTTTCCAAAATCTTCGAATCTGATTGCATATTCTAAGTGTATCAAACTTCTCAATTTTTTAAATACTTTAATTAAATTTGAAGAAAAAAGTGTATATTACATATAATGGAGCAATTTTTATGACTGCAGTTGTATAAATAACACATTTTTGTAATTCGATTATCTTAAATATTATTATAATTAAACAACTATGCATTTTTAATTATTAAAGAAATTTAATGCTAACAAAATTCAATAGTAATAAAATTTATAGCACACTGATGTGAGTCGAAGAAGGATATCTGAAAAAAAAACATTGCTTGGACAAATCTTAAACTTAAAATTTACTAATGTTGTGCATGTACAGGAAAGTGAAAATGTCAAGTTGTGTTATAAGTGAGATGATGAACGATCGTCAGCAAGTATTACATTGTGTTATTTAACTATTATTTCAGTTATTTCCAATGCGCGATCTGCACGGATCTGTCGCACAGATAAGTTTTCTGTAGATGATTCATTCGCCTATAATATCATTAAATATATCATGAACACAAGAACGAATTTCTTTAATAAAATTTTAATTTTCTCTGGAAAATACGTACAATCTGAAATTTTAAAAAAGCAAGAGAGATCGATGAAA
Source organism: Anoplolepis gracilipes (assembly GCF_047496725.1). Lineage (NCBI taxonomy): Eukaryota > Metazoa > Arthropoda > Insecta > Hymenoptera > Formicidae > Anoplolepis > Anoplolepis gracilipes. The sequence goes on from NC_132974.1 coordinate 5,908,283, forward strand.
AGAAAATGACTTTGAATCGTTTGTCCTAGAGCAAAGTAGTAAATACATAGCAATTCTTTATATACTTCATTAATTGATGTAGATATATTGTATCATTTTATTACAAATATATACGTGATACGTACGATGAAAACCCAATATGTGTGTATGTATGTGTGTGTACGTCTATACTTTACTTCAATATATAATTTCACGTGAATTTCATATTCGAAGAAAAAAATAGCAATAAATTTGTCTGTCTTCGCGTACTCGAGATGTTCAATAATCCTCTTCTGTAAAAGTAACTTTATTAATTTGACTGTGCAAGTAAATAATGCTGTCCACAGGACGCTTGGAATTTAATATAAATCGTTCATTTTTTATTATAATGGTGAAGTAAATTTTTAACCATAAGGTCGGAAATATCATAATATGTTATAATAATAATATCAATATCTATTTGTTGGACATCTCATCGATTATGCAATGATCTCCTGTGACGAAGTTATAATTTATAAAATTTATTAGTATAATGGTATTTGATTAACATATATTTAAAAAAAATAAAAGTACAAATAGAAAACTAAAAAATGCACATACTCGGTTGTGTATTTGGATGATGAAATGATAATAAGTATGTAGCAGATAAGTGCTGGTTAATGGGACAGTCTGCACTATTGCTTTTACTGCGATTATTTTATTGCGTTATGCACATATATGATATATTTTATACAGATGTTCTTCGGACGGAATTTGTATTAACAGAGTTGCTGAATATTTATTAATAATAATTTTCTTACAAAAAGGCATGCGAATTGAGCGATGACACTAATCGTTGCATAGTTTAAAGAGGAATAGGAGCAACGCAATAATTAAACGAAAGAATCTTAATTTCTTTCAAATGAGAGAACTTGTTTTGTTATTGTTAAATTTATTTAACAAAATACAATTCTCTATCTATTATTGGATTTATTGCCAAATATTTCAGCATAATTTTATATAATCCCCTTTTCTTTTGCGCGATCGAGTCCGTTCTCTCTTTAACTATACAACATAATATGCAGCATGTGCATGAAATAGAGATGATATTTCAGACAAACTTGCACAGCCTATAATATACATTTATCTACCTACATCCTGGACAAATTCTTATATCGTCGGTTACGACGCATGTGATGGGAATTAAGGGGATATCCGAACAACACGCAGGATGTCGGAAAAATAAAATATAATAAAAATAAAAGTTTAACAGTTTAGGGATCGATATGTTTCAGGAGTCGAAATGGTGAATTATTCGACTACACTCCATCAAGCGATTCCGGAATTTAATATCGATCATCCATTCTTCTATGGCCTCATATTGTCAAAACCACAAGAAGAAGCCTATATACCGTTGTTGGCTGGACTTGTTGTCACAAGTGACATCTGATAAGAAAGAAAAAAATATCGATAAATGAATTTGTGAATGATTGTGGCAGCTGGTGATATACCAACACACTGTTGTATTCAGCTGCGAAACAATTTCGTTGAATCGTTTATATAATAATCTCGTACAATCATTCACTTTTATAATAATTGGGTTTTAAAAATTTATTTTGATGTTTTATTAAATTCAATAAAGGGATATTTTAAAAAATTGTAGTTTCTACTATATATATCACATCTGTGCATATACAATAACCATATAGGATTTCATATAAAATATATTTACATAACGTCTTTTTTCTTTATGTGTTAGTGTATCTAGAGAATTTAAAATGTTAATCAAGGATCATAAATAATTATTATAAATTTATAACATTCCGATATAATATTTCTGATAAATTTTCCTACAACTTTCTTCAAATTAAAATCACTCATTATATTTGATTTTATTATTATATTAATTTTTTCTATCGCTTTATGTATTCCTTTAAATATCTGGAATATATTTGCAAAATAGCAGAAGCCAAGGATACGATTATCTTAGAGAAAGATTGTACACGATGGATTTTATACAATAATTTGTATCGTTATCGACTTTTACTAACAATAAGGTTTGATGTAGGTTTTAGAGGAATTATGATCCTGATATATAGATGAAAATTTCATACTCTGAGAGAAAAAGAGACAAAATACATTTTTTAAGTATAAAATCATCGATTGATGATTAATCTAACAAGTGACAATACAATTTTCGATATGCATGCGATATGCGTACAATATGCACTTTTCGCGCTAGTAGAAAGATTATTTCGCTTTTATTGTAAACAATAATTATATATATTATGTTTCACTATATTGAATTCTAATTAATGTACTATACTTCTTATCTATCATGCTTGTTATTATGTGTGAAATATTAAAATATCACGTTAATATATATTCTTACACATTATACATATATTATTACATATTTAAAATTATATTAATTATTAAAAGATATATTCATCTATATTAGATATTATCTATATGTTGTGTATATTTGATTGTGCAAGATAATATCTAATATATAATATTAAATATTGAAATGAAAGAAATATATCTCCTCCCCAGATGAGCAGTCTGGCAACGTGATATTTAATGAAATTCTTGGTACCTTATAATGATTATGTTACAGGTATTGTGGTGTTAGCAGTCGCTGCATGGGTTGAAGAGCAATTCGAAATAAACCGTCCATTCGTATACTCTATAGTAAAAGCATCCTCAAGAAACGAAGAAACAGGCGTTCGTGAAGTCATACCGCTTTTCAATGGACACGTTATTAATCCTGAATATTGAGTCTTCTCTGAGAAATACTACTACGAAATTGCAACTACCTCAATGAAGTGAGACGGAAAATATGAAAAAAAATTATACATATATATATATATATATCATATTAATTTTATACAACGTAATTTGATAGATGTTTTACACACATACATAATTATATACATATATATTTGTCACAAATATATTATTCACAAATATTTATTGCATGTAAGCAAAATAGAAAAAAAATGACAATTCAATGTATAAAATTTGAAATTTAAACACATGGATTATTTGAATGAGTAATCATCGTAATCATTAATAAAAAGCTCAATCTTTTTATTGCAACTTACCTTCCCTCTGATTTTGTAAGAAAGTATTAACTTTTAAATGTTAATATCGCTATCATCTTTGATAAGAAATTGCAATTTTCGGCATCTTAAAATCGTATATTTAAAAAATATAAAAAAAACTTTTCTGCATAAAATATGTAATTATTTCGCCAAATTGTACTAAAAATATTTTATACAGATTTCTTGACGTTAGTTACTCGATATTTACATAAGTCATATAGAAATTTCACAAGAGTCAATTAATATGAATAAGATTTTTAATTCAATTCTCTTTATTAGTAATAAGGCACTTGTTTACAAATTAAATTTGCACATCGCTAATTCGGAACAAAAGCGATGAACATTTTTTTTTCTGTTACATATAATTTTATAACAAACATATGTATCGCAAAATAAGAAAATTGTGTATATAAATTCATTGGTCATAGTGTAAAAATACAAGATTGCTCTCATAAAAGTGTACTCTTATCTAAGAATATGAGAGAATAAATTAAATAAATTTTCTCTCTCAAATCTTGTATAATACTTAATTATAGAATCGTTTAAAAAAATTTGCACATAATAATGCATACTATATGAAAATAGATGCATAAACTATTTATATATATAGCATATAAGTGAGAAAGGTATATAATTAGATTTTAACAATGAAAATAATTGATAAAGATATCATTGCACTGTATGCTTGATTCAAATTATTATGTGTGATATACTTCTATGGAATGTATTATTCTACGAAGGCAGTAACGATATAACTACTAAGTTGCATTAATATAGCAATTAATAATATAAAGATGCCATATTAATAAGATCTACATTAATTTTTAAATATTTGCAATTTCACCCAAATGATTTCTCTTTTTTATAACAAAAAAAAATTTGGAAGAAGTTAATATGTTTTTGCTTGTACTATTACATTTTTCAATTTTAAAAATGTTAAACTTCCTTAGGAAAAAGAGATAATCAATATTGCTAACAATTATTTGTAAAACTTTCTATAAGCGGATATTTGATTAATAAGAATGTGATTAGACTGGCTTAGATTATGTTGCTAACTCAAACTTTAATCTTTATAGAATGCTATAAAGCAATTGCTTGTTCGATGATGATCTAATAACCTTGATAGAAAAATAATGTATTAGCCCAGTTCAAACATTAGATCGTTAACTTAAAATTTAATCTTTATAGAATTCTATAAAGCGATTGCTTGTTGTATGATGATCTATAACATTGATAGAAAAATAATGTGTCATGAAATAACAAGTGATGAGGAACTGGCGCATACAGTTGAGCAATTATTAGGAAGACATGAGTTGCACAAGTTAAAAATAAAAATATAAAATATATATATATATATATATATATATATTCTCTGCTTAACTTATTCTGCAGTTGGCCGGTTTGCCGAATTTCAACGAGTTAGCAGTCTCCGTGGATGCTGTGCCATTCGATGTCAGTGAGCCTTTACGTGTCGGATGCATGGTAGTGGTGGTGTCGAGAAACTCATCATCGTTGTCCGAATCTGTGTCCTTGTCTTTGATCGATTTCTTCAACTCGCTTACATAACGTTCTATCATATTGAGATTCTGTACGCTCATCGCGTCATTACTATCGCCTACTATTACGGGCAACAGTATTTCGGGTTTTTGAGCAGCCTGACGTTCAATACACATTCGTTGTAATTCGGCCAGCGCCTCGTCCAGAAAGCGAACGTTGTTTTTGCGATCGTTCAATGGATTCTCACCGAATCCTAACGATTTAACTGCTCTGCGGTTTGTTTGTCTCGGTAAAGTGGTGCCTTTTTGATCATTAACGGTTAACATAGTGGTGGTAAAACCCATTGGAAACTTGGATTGACTACATAAATCATTTTTCAGTAGCCTACCATCAGATACTTCATTATGACTGCCTTGTTGTTGTGCCACATCGTAACTCTTAATGAATCCTCGTTCCTCAGAAACTAGTGGAGGTGCATTCGCCTTCGGAGCAGTGTAAGTCGCGTTGTATTCGATATCGGCAGTGTTTTGGCTTAGCGGTCGAGCTGCAGCCGGCGGATGGACTGTGTTGTGCTGTTGGCTCTGCTGAGCGGAATCTCGCCATCTGGCGCTATTCATCACGAGTCGTGTCAATTGTTGGATAGTTTTATTTGGAACTGCGGGTTCATTATTGGCGATATTATTGAACGGTAATTTCGCCGGAGTCGATGTGTCGCATGGTTCCGGATAATTGTGTTGAGTTGCCATGTTTAACTGACGCATACACTCGTAGCCTTCACCCTGCCCAGTCAGAAGGTTATCTCTCTGTGTGTATTTGAACATCTTTTTCCGCGATTCCCAGGTACCGCAATAAGGCGGATCTTGTTCGCAGGCGCGACATTCTGCGTCTAAGAAAGCCGCAGTGAGTATCATAATGGGAGTGGGGTTTCGCTGCGTGAAAAGCTTCCTACGTGCAGTTAAGATTTGATCCATATTCATTTCCAACCGTGCGTTCTCTATTTTCGCTTCGAGTTCGCGTTCCATCTCCAGCATCTTAGTAGTCTCATATATTAAAGTTCGTGTATTCATTTGCAATCTGTCCGTCTCTCTAGCAATGCGCCTTTCCGCTGATGATTGTGTACGAGCTTCATTATTATACATAAGCTGAAGACCGAGTCGTTGTTGAGCTTTCACAAACGGCGACGTGGATACTGGACCTAATTTTGACCATATCGTTCCGAGTTTTCTGCCTGCCGGACTAACAGCGATTGGCGATACTACACCAGGTCTAGTCGGAATAGGATTCTGATTAATTAATTCGATATTCGAACTTGGTATCGTGCAAGGAACACGACAAGGTTTTGGCGGAACTAAGTCCAACTTGGGTGGAACCATTCCGGGTTTTGGTGGCGGAAGCAGAGAGGTGATCATAGTTTCCGGTAGCGGCGGCGGCGGTGGCGATGACGTTTCATTCTTATTAAGTACCGTAGCGTGAACGACGTTCAATAAATGATCCAATCTGTTCTCGAGCCTGTTCTGTCTATCTCTGTCCACGTCGAGAAATCGTGTCACCATGTCGTTTTGCACAGCTAGGATCTAAAAAATTGAAATAATATAAAAATCTATTCTATATCTATTTTATATAAATGCAAAAAATATAAATAAAAGTATAAATATGTATATATATATATATATATATATATATATATATATATATATATATATATGAGAGAGAGAGAGAGAGAGAGAAATAAAAAGAAAATAAGATATTAAAATTTTATAATAAATATTTCTATAACGTAAAAAAAGATAATAGAATTCGATAAAAAGAAATTATAAAGTTATAAAATATATAAAGTATAATAAAATTTACTTTATTGACGACTTCATTTTGAGAATTAATCGCATTAAGTACGAGCTGTTCTATTTTTTGCGCCTTCTTCTTTCTGAACGGTGGACTCGGCAATTCATCGGTATTCACGGCGTTATCCCGGGACTTTCCACCATTTTCCGATGGAACGGGCGAGTTCAACAAAAATTCCAACAACATACTATCGTCATTACAAGTTGCATTATTTGTCACGACAGTCGCATCCACTAGATTGGGATTGTCCAGATTAACAGGTCGACTATATGTTTCGTTCAAATTATGCGTTTTTTCGCTCTTTGACATACAGAAAGCATCATTCAAATTCTGCGACGTCTCTGGCGAATAATCCGGCGATAGTGATCCGTTTTGCTTGTTAACATTCGCCGCGCAAGCCATGCGAGTGTCTTGATACTGTCTATACGCTGTTCCCAAGTTTTCTCTGTAAATGACTTTACATGGTTCCTGCGGCATTGCCCGGTTATCCGCATACAGTGCTCCTTGCTGCAACTGATTTTGTTGGCGCGCAATATTTTCCGCATTAAAATTCTGCATAATGTTACTCTGCATTACTCCATTCGGTAAGGATTGCTGGTTCACATTGTGCTGGTATCCGAACTGATTGTTCGCCGGCACATTCCGTTGCGGCAACTGATTCCACCCACAATTTTGCTGCTGAGTATTTTGATACTGCTGCATGTTTTCTTGAATAATCTGATTTTGTACATTTTGCACCGTATTCTGATAAGGAATCTCTCCATATGGATAAGGAGCCAGTAAATTTGGCCGATAATCTTCTCGTATTGGTTTCTCTATCGGATTTGTCTGTACGGCACGATTACCAATTTGAACTAAATGCTCGCCAGTATTTATAGCAACATCTCTTGTAGGGGAGAACATTCTATATGGTTTGGCTATTATGGTCTCATTCGATTCGGGTGAATCTGGATACTCATTTTCACCTGCAAAGAGAGCAACATGAAATCTGACACCAAAACAAGAATCTTTATGAGAAAAGAAAATGCCTTACATCCCGTTGTCCATGTAGGGGACAGAGCCTCCGTTCGAAAAAGAGATTGCACAGGCTCCTGAACTTTTAGTCTCATTTGCAGATTCTTGTTAGTCTTCATATCCTTTGGAGGCGATTTCACATAATTGACAGTTGCATCTAACAACATATTACAGACATATATAAGTATATAATATCAACATACTCCAATGTAATACATACTAATCCCTATAGATTTAAGAAACAACACAAATGTTGAAAGAACGTATTCTTTAAACATTTCTTGGATTTTCTTTGGACTCTTGTGTATCAAGCTGATATGTCTTACGATCAACAGTCTCCTCCATACTCACCTACTGTATCCACACCGACATTAACATTGGTCTGCTCCAATCGCTTGTTCTTCAGCACCCGATCAATGGTCTCGTAGTACTGTTCCACACCAGCACGAGTTCCCGCTCGCTTTGCCTCGCGATAGCACACGAGTACCTGCTTCATGCGCGATCGACACTGCTTGCCCCCAACCTCGTAACCCTTCTTCCTCATGTAACGCGCTACGCTCTCCCAGATTATCTGCGGCCGGGGAGCATACACGAGCTGCTTCTGCACCTGTCGGTCGGACCACACCGAGACGAGGAGCGCGGTGCTCTCGGGTGTCCACTTGTACTTGGCGTTGTCCCCGCTCGTCTCCGACATCGTTACATCGATATGTAGTCGCGCTATAATAAAATTAGCCGAGTCAAGAAGATTTGTCAGACTCTTTCTCCACGTATATCTATTCTCTATATTATTACTCCAACTTACTTCAACTAACCTTCGATCCTCGTCCACCTCCCCTCCTGGATTCAGCGCGACGATCAACAAGTGTCAACAAGTCGCTACCAGTCGCTACTTGTCGCGATCCAGAGTAATTTATGTGAAATTGCCCAACACACAGATGCGCACTCGCGCCACGCGCGCGCACCAAACCACAATCACGTACCTCTCGTTGCGCACGGTTTGCGACGGACTTTGTAACCGACGGCAATTCAAATTTTAAAGGGACCAGTACGCCGGGATAACATGGTGGGAGGAGATGCATCCACAAACGTATAAAATATAAGGGAGGCTATTAATAACTTGGGATGCGTCGCGCGGTTCGGTGCAGATGAACTGCTCCGAACACTATCCACCAATCACAAGCATGTGACCGAACCACTGACAATGAGGAGATACCCATCTATGTATTTTGTATATCTATGGATGCACGGCAGCAAGAGCGGATTTACGTAGGAGAGATTTGGACGCAAAAAATCTTTTTTTTTTTTTTTTTTTTTTTTCTTGAGAAAAAGGTGAGATGGCGAGTCAATTTTTTTGTACAATTTTTCTTTTGATCTCTGTTGGATTATTTAATATATCATATGGTAATCTGAAATTTTTAAAAACTAAAAGTAATTTGAGTCTCCTTTGTCGCGCTATCAAATGACTCACCGCGATAACCGAGGGGGTTATTCTGTAACTCATACCGCATGCGTTACATATATATCGTTGCGCAGATTTTTTATATCGTGTAATAGCTGCGCAACGATATATAACGCATTCTTTATTGTTACGCAGCTATTACATGATATAAAAAATCTGCGCAACGATATATAACGCATGCGTTTTGAGTTACAGAATAACCTCCCAGGTTATTTTGTCATTCATATATTGTCACATATTCATATCTATTTATATACACCATATTATTATATATATATATATTGTGTTTATAGCGTATTATAATACTTATTTTCTTATTTCATAGACATAAATATTACTTTACATTCGACCCTATAATTCGATCTCGGATTCAAAAGCAAAGACGCCGACCAATCAGCGCAGAGATCAGTGTGTTTGGGATCGTCGTGTGTGCGTTGAGTACAGCGTAGGCTCCCAAGAAAAAGAAAGAAAGCTATCGCTATCACCAATTGTCGCCTGGCGGGAACGGGAACGTGCAGGCGTGTGCAGGACAGGACATGTTGAAGACTGTGAATTTCTATGTTTGATGAAGAAACTCACATTTGTGTATTTGATACAGCTTGATAAACGTTTTTCCATTTCGAATTTTTAACGACATTCAACGCTGTTGGAGAAATTAGGATAGAATCTCAAGACCAATGTGAACAAATCCACATCGATGTTGCAATGATAAAATTTAAACGTTGGTCGCGTTTCTCGCTTATTGTTTAAATACGTCAAATAATTATTGTTGTGGCAGCTCGAAAAATGGAAAAAACTGTGAACGGTCGGAAAAAGAAAGCCACGGAGAAGCTTGATTCTGAGCAGGCTAAACGTTCCAAGCATATTGACAAAGAGAATAACAATACTGCAGAGGTATCTTAGACAATATATTTCATTAAAATTACATCGATTATATTGATAAAAACTATTTGATTTTGATTAAATATAAAATTTATAAAACATTAAATAATTAATTTTAGCTTTAAGCTTCTCAGATTATTGTAATTTTTGAAAATTGTATATAAATAATATGTGACATTCTCATTGTGTAATTATTTCATTATTTGTATAGTATACAACTGGAAAGGTAAAAAGCATTCGTGTCCGTAACTTCATGTGTCATGAAGCCTTGGAGATAGTGCTGAATGAGAACGTTAACTTTATTGTGGGACGTAATGGCAGTGGCAAAAGTGCCATACTAACAGCATTGACTATTGGACTTGGCGCGAGAGCAAATGTCACGAGTAGAGGGACTTCTGTCAAAGGTATTTTTATGTTTTAACTTTTCTATACATAGTGTATTGATAAAATGGATTTAGGAGTTAAAAGATAGATAGTACTTATTAGGTGTAGTAGCAAAAATTTAGCTTACTGAATATATTGAAAAATCAACTTTGATAGAATTAAAAGCAATTTTTGGTTTTTATATAAAACATGTGATTTGCTTATTTTTATTTATGCAAATGTGAAATTATTTTACATAATTATACATTTTTGCTGATGTTTTATACATTCTTTTATTTACAAAAATAAGTACTATTCTATAAATATTGCATTATTTTTTTTAATATTTTTTATTAATAAGACAATTTCATAACATATGAATTATTATGACATTACAGAATTTATAAAAAAAGGCAAGAATTCAGCTACTATTGAAATAACATTAATTAATAAAGGAGATAGTGCATTTAAACCTGATATTTATGGTGATACAATAACAGTTGTACGTACCATTGGAAATACCTCGTCATATAAGATTAAAAACTGGAGAGGTACTTAAAGTATAATTTTTGTTTTCAATAATTTAAATAGTATATTTTTATATATATTCATAAAAACAAATATATTATTTACAGGAGAGATCATCTCTACAAAACGAGATGAATTAGATAATATTATAGAAACGATGAATATACAAATTGATAATCCAATCTCTGTTCTAAATCAGGATGTTTCAAGAACATTTTTAGTTACTTCTAAGGCTGATGAAAAATACAATCTATTTATGAAAGCTACTCTTTTGGACGCCATCAAAAATAATTACAATGAAGCTTTAGAAATTTGTGAAGGCGAATATGACAAATTACAGCAACATTCTCAAGCCTTATTACAAGTTAAAAAAGAGATAGAAAAATTGAAGGATCATATACGTAGATTAGAGGAAATAGACGTATCACGAGAGGAACTGAATAATCTTGAAATGGAACTTCAATGGGCTAAGGCTATTGTGGAAGAATCTAAACTTAATAAGATACACGACACTTTAAAAATGTATGAAAATAATATGATGGAACTTCAGAATGTGGAATTATCTGTGGAAGCAAAAGATGCAGAAATTGATGCAAAAATCAAAGAATTGAAACAAGAAATCCAGAAAGCAGAACAAGAAGTTGTAGACAGCAGTGAAGCCTACAATAGTGCAAAGGAAAAATATTCCACCGCACGTGAAGCTCATTCTAATAAACAGCGCGAATTATATTCTGTATCAAGCAAAAGAAAACGGTTAGAAGATGATATTAATTTATTGAAGAAGGAAGTTCAAAAGTTAGAAAGTTGCAATAATGAAGAACATAATAAGAGAAAAGAAATGATAGAGCGTTTATCAAAACATGAAGAGAAACTGAATGAATTAGATGTCTCGTTACGTACAAAGCAAACTGAATTGTTACACTTAGAAGCCGATAAGATGCGACTTTTACAAGAAGTACAGTCTGCCAAAATCGAAGTAGAAAATTTCAATAGACACATAGAGAAGATTAAAAGAGATTTAAATGCATTTGAACAACAATCGGATAATGCACTGAGTGTGTTTGGGCCAAACATACCGCGTTTGTTAAGAAGAATTGAGGAAGAGTATAGGAGAAAACGATTCAAGGAGAAGCCACGTGGCCCTATCGGAGCTTATATAAAAGTGAAGGATGCATCTTGGACACCAGCAGTAGAAAATTATTTAAATTCTCGTATGCTTAGTTCGTTTTGTGTGGATAATAATCAAGATGCTAAATTATTGAATAGCATTATGAAGGAAATTTTTCACAATCAAAATACTCCTCAAATTATATGTAGCAAGTTTTTTAACCAAGTGCATGATGTTAGACAACACTGTACACGGTCATCACAGTATTCTAATCTCTTCGAAGCGATGGTTATAGAAGATTCTATTGTGGCTAACTGTTTGATTGATCAATGTCAGATTGAATGTGTACTTCTCATACCAACTAGTAACGAGGCTTGCGAGATAATGTCAGATGTTACAAAAGTGCCAAAGAATTGCAAAAGAGCTTTTACCAAACGAGGTGACTTATTCTATCCTGATCCAAATTACAGGACTTATGGTGGAAAGTGTGGCACACGTGCTAAGTATCTGCAAGTTTCTACTATGGAAGCAATACAGTAAGTGTAAAGACTTTATTCAGTTTTGTATTCTGAAATAATTTTATTCTGTTTAAGTAACATGTGAAAATTGTAAAATGTAATTATTACTTATATTTAATTTTTTTTTTTTTAAGAACACTGAAAGAAGAACTTCAGGTAATGGAAAACAAAAAGCGAGAAGCCAATGCAACATCAAATGCTGTACATGAAAGAGTAATGCGCACTAATATCGAATTAAATAATGTAAATACAACAGTTCGCAAGTTAAAATCCGCGCAAAGTGAATGTACTGATTTAATCAATGAATTGAAAGATAAAATCGACTCAAGTGAAGCTACATCTGCTGACGTTTTTGTGAGTAATACAACACAAACAGAATCATATAAGATACTACCTTTTTTATTGTTCAAAACAGTGTAACTATATAAATTGTTTTACTATTTATAGCGAAACGAAGCTGTTGAATTGGAGAAAAAGTTAACATTGGAAATTGCTTCAGAAAAACTCTTAGCTGAAAATGTGCAGCAACTTAAGAAAAATGTAGAATCTCTCAATAAAGAAGTCAAGCATTTTAGAGATTTAAGACACAATTTACACACAGTGATTGATCCTCTAAATGTATGTCTTTTCTCTTTCCATTATTTATTAATAATATATATATATTTATATCTATATATATGTTTATATCTATGCAGGATAAAATAAAAGAGCTCAAGCAGAAGAAGGAAGGACATCGGCTTGAGTGTCAGCGCGCTACTCGAAAATTACCAGAAATTCGTCAAGCTGTACAATGTACAACTGGAGAATTTGAAATACAAGAAAGAGCTACAAAGAAAGCAATTGCCAATGCCACTGTAAAATGTCCCCGAATAAATACAACAAGGTTAGTATTATAAAGTGACGATGTAACATTATGACATATATTTATTTCAAAAATTTAAATTATTTTTTATGTATTTATATTGATGTATATTGCTACCGATTTTGTCTCATACAGATCGATAAACGAAATTAAAACTTTATCGAATGATTTACGAGACAAAATTCGCGAAGTAGAGCATCAATTTGGCTGTGTGGATGATTTGCGTCAACAATTGAAAGAAAATGAACAAAAGTATGGATTAAATATTGAATTTGCGTCTCAATTAAAACAAAGTTGGGAAGTGAGTAAATCTTTAATATTTATCGATTATTCAATCGATATTTTATCAAGGAAAATATTTATAATAATATATTCGTACGTTGTAGAAACACATGGATCGAGTAAAACGTCGACAGAATACATTTTTGAAATTGAAGAAATTGTACAGTACTCTTGTGCAAAAATCTTTCACTGACATGCTTTCTCTAAGACAATATAAGGTAGTTATAAAAAAATATTTTTTAATTATACGATGTTAATTTTTGCTATTTAAAATATTATTTTGTTGTATTTTATTAGGGCACTATAGTAATTGATCATGAAACAAAAGTGCTTGACTTGAAAGTGAGTGCGCGAAATGATAAAAAAACCAGTAGCGACACCAGATCACTTTCGGGAGGCGAACGATCTTACTCGACCGTCGCGTTTATTTTAGCCTTATGGGATTGCATTCAGCTACCATTCTATTTTCTCGACGAATTCGATGTATTCATGGTAAACAACTCTTTTCACATACATCCTAAGATACTTATTATCCGCATAAAGTAATCATCTGTTATATATTTATTTACAGGATAAGGTAAATCGACGGGTGATAATGGACATTCTTTTAGATCACACTAGATCTCACCCAGAAAGTCAATTTGTTTTCCTTACACCTCTAGATACATCGCACATTCTTTCCGACGATTATGTAACAATTCATCAGTAAGTACACGATTTTGCAACTTGCTATTAAGAAAAATAATGAGATATTTTCTATTTTTAAATGTGCAATTGAGATTCTTTTAAATATTTTTTTTTAAGTAAAAATTCTTTATTAGAGATATTGTGAGGTAAAGTTAACAATTCTCTAAGAACATTACAGCAGAATAAACATGCTCTTTTTATTTTAGGTTACAACCACCAGAGAGGAGAGGTCTAAGTCAGTAAATGTTTCAATGGGCGCGTTCGGGGAGACGCTATTAGCGCTAACGGTGTCATTCTATCTTTGTTATTCATTAAAAGTTGAACAAAGGTAGAACGACGCTGTTAGCGCTAATAGTATCTCTCCGAACGTGCCCAATATGTTTTTCTTTCAATATTTTTTTCTGATTCAGTATTTTTCATTGATTGTATGAAATAAGCGAATGTATTTATTTTTTGCTCAACTGATATGAATGATACAAAAGTAACATATTTTCATAATAATATGTTATTTTTACTTATCGTTAGATAATATTTCGCATTCATGTTAATATGTTTTTACATTGTCAAAAAAAAAACTTACATATTTAGATTTGATATGTTCTTTGATAGGTTCTTTCTCTCTTACTTTCATAAAAGTGTCAATTTTATGAAAGTAATACAGATGCAAAATTTACTTTTATATAATACATTTCCGAAAAATCCTATTTAAAAAATTATTTGATCTAGATTCAATATTCGCAACAGATTTTTTTAACCGAGTTACAATATACATAAAAGAATGAAAACGTTACAGCAATAATGTTAAAAGTGCCTTTAATTGTACTGATTGTATAATTTATCATAGATTCTCTTTTGATAATAAAAGATTGAAAAACACTAAACTAATACACTGTATTTTATATAGGTATAACTTGTATAGTTATATAACTATACTATAAAAACTTTATTAAAATATTCTTATCCATTGGAAAGAGTTATATTTTTATCTAAAATCAATTGAATAGATTAAGGTAATTTCATTTTATATTTGGATAAATTTTAACATTCATTCAATACATCATAGTACATCTAATTTTTATTACAAGTTATAAAACCAGTTTTTATAGAATAGTTAACAGATTCGCGAGAATTTTCTTCGAATTTGATTCATTGCCAACAGGCACAAGATCCAGAATGCTGAGAGGTGGGCGGTGGAGGGACGTACATACCAGTAAGTGGATCAAGGTTCGCGCGGCATTGCGCGGATCTGGTCCGGCCGGGGTTCCCGGGCTTATAACGCAACACGCCTTTACGCATTACGCGCGTGTTACATGCGATGCGCGCACGATCCGTGCGTGTGTATCGGCTGGACGGGGCGTGGTAACGACATTACGTAATCCGCGCGTGAGCACGCTGGCCACCGTCCCGGAGAAAGTGCTCGGCGAGCGCTCGTGAATCGGTAATGTCTCGGAAAGGCAGGATAACAAACAACAGCGGGCCCACGGCAGGTAGTGCCTGACTGACCTAATTTCAGTAATTGGACCCACTGAAATTTTCACGATTCCTCGATAACTTTCGTGCAATTTTGTACCCTTTTCTTATTAAAAGTTGGATAACGTATTACGTTATCCAACGATAACGATTACGGTGTGTAAACATTTAAAGAATTAGATATGTTAAAATTATGTAATATTATGATATGTCAGTCGTGAAAATAATATCGAATTATTTGTCAAACAATGCAGTTTTTATTCAGTTTGATGGATGATCTATTTTGACAAAAAGAGAAGATATAGAAATTTTGCACATTCCACATCTTCAACAATTTTGCCCAATTGAAATCTTAACTCGCGTCGATCAGTAATTAAGACAAGAGATTAGGCAAAAGTACGAATACAATATTTCGCGCAAAATTATAATTAATCTATAATTTAAGACGCAGTTATTTCAAATTCTTGAAAGACTTACGCTACACTTTTATAAAAAAAAAAAATTAATAATTTTTTTTTCTTAAAAGAAACGCAGCTAAAATAATTCTATCTAATCTAAATCAGATCACTTTTCAGAGTTCAATTTAATTACTGAACAAAGCATATTGAAAATGGGCGAAGATAATCTATAACTCTCTTATAGTATATTATAGTATATACTTGCTGAAAAAAATTGAAATTTATTCGACAAGTATATCCTTTCTAAATGGCAATCAGGTCACAGTTCAGTGGAGGTAGGCAGCGGGGGCGGCGTAGGAAAAAGCGGCGGGCGCTGCAGCGTAGGAGATCGCGGCAGGTGCTGCGATCTTAGCGAGGGGTGCGCTGTAAGCCAGGGCTGGAGCGGCGATTTTAGCGACGGGGGCGGCATAGGCGAGGGGAGCGTGGGCCAGGGGGGCGGCGATTTTGGCGACCGGGGCTGCGGCGTAGGCGAGGGGGGCGGCAACCGGGGCGACAGCCTTGACGGCGACTGCGGCAGGTTCCTTGCGAACTACGGCGTTGAAACCGTTGACTGGGTCAGCGGTGTAGTCGACTATGCGCCTGGTGCCGTCAGCCTCCAAAAGGGAGTAGCTACCCTGGACGAGATCGCCGTCACGGGTCTCCTGCTGGCTCTTGGCATCGCCGGTCAGACTGTCGTGCACGTCGTACGCGTAGCTGTACTGAGGATGCGGGTCGTAGTCGGCCTCGATGGTCTTAGCCACGGGGGCAGCGACTACAGCGGGGCCCGCGGCGTAAGCCAGAGGGGCGGGCGCAATCACGCCGGCATTAGCGGCGGCGATCAGGGTGACGAAAGCGATGAACTGAAAAAAACAAAGAAATATGAATAAAAAATTCATAGAAATATATAAGACAAATTAATGTGATATAAACATAGAGTAAAAGCAAATAATATGATTACAGAATAAAATCGTAT
Source organism: Anoplolepis gracilipes (assembly GCF_047496725.1). NCBI lineage: Eukaryota > Metazoa > Arthropoda > Insecta > Hymenoptera > Formicidae > Anoplolepis > Anoplolepis gracilipes. The sequence continues at coordinate 5,925,270 of NC_132974.1, forward strand.
TATATAATTGTAAAAGAAATGAAAAACAATATGTATATTGGATTAACAAAAATATAATATCATTAGGATCATTTAAATTTTGCATTAAGATATTTTGTTAATTTTTTTAATACAATTTTAATTTAAAATATATATTATAGCAATTCTGTTCAATTCGTACACGTAATACGCGAAACGATTCGCAAGTAAAATGGTAATAATAATACAATATCCAACAATTTATCAAGAATGCATTAAACGTTCTACTTATGAATTTTTCCCGTAAAATTAATTTACACACGGTTTCTTAATCGATTAATGAAATAACACAGGAAACGACGATATTCGTAAGAAAACAGGGATGCACCGCCCTATAATTTTTGGAATTATCATAATTCGTAATTACGGGGAATCCAACCGGTAAACTGTCATACAACGAAAAATTCACCAGAATTATTAAGAATCGATCGGATCTACTTTCTCGCACATGTGTCGGCTTACGTCGAGCGGACTTGAAAATGGACGCAATACCTTGAAGGCCATTGTTGCTCAGTTGATCGGTACTTTGCTTGATCTTGCGAGTTTGTAATACGAATGATACCAAACGATGGATGGTTTTCGGCTTTTATACCTCTCTGTTCGGGAACCGCGAGAGAGGCCCACTATACTCCACGTTACTCCACGTAACACAAACATGTACACATAAAAAACAGAGCATATTCACTGATGTAACTGGGTGACGGTTCCTTCGACGGTTACCCGATTCGCGGCCAACGAGGAACGAAATTGCGCAAGAAATCGAACCACGCCCAACAAAAATGAACATCGGGATCAGATCGGGCTTTTACTCTCGTAATCCGAAAGATCCGAAGAGTGCACCGGTCGTTGTCTTCATCGTCTAGGCCACGTCCTTGCCGAGGAGTTAGCTAATCCTCCTCCGCTTCGTTCGTCCGCATCGAGAATTATTACAAAGTTACTTTGTTCTTTCTCTCACTCTGCCGAATTTTGTATTTATTTCTTTCTTTTTCTCATATGTAACAATCCTACACTTTAGTCCATTTTGTGGACTTAAACTTTAATATATCGTGAAAATCTGTATAATCTGCAGTTTATAAAAATTTAAATATAAAATGTGAATTAATAATATTTAATGATTTCAGTTCATGGTCGCTGAGAACTTGTAATATTTATATTTCTTACCGTAATTTTCGAGACTTTTTATATAAGAAGGTTATCTATCTGCTATAATTAAAAAAATTTTTTTTTTCTGGAAAGATTGTATATTTCTACATAAGACAATATTCTCTTTCAAAAATTATACAGAAATCATTTTGGATTTAATATGAATTTTAACTTCTTAATATTTAATATTTTAAGTTTGACATATGTGTCTTTCTTTTATGCAATTACATAATTACTGAGTATGATCAAATGCTTTTCTCACTATACTCATACATGTTCTTTATATTAAGCTTATGCTTGCAAATCTCTTGGCTCATAATAAATACCATGACTTTCTTTTTTCTTATCTTTATGGAGACTCTCTTAGCTATCATCAAATTATATATTCGTTTATAAATTCATAGAGCTCATCCGTCATTCTATTCTCTTTCTCCTTGATCGATGATTTTAATGCCCGCACGTTTGTTAATTATGTACTATTCGGTCCGGGCATTCTGATCTACAATTAATATATCGAAAGGACCTTTATCATAGGGCTATTTTTCATGGTTGTCACGATTGCTTAAAAATTAGATGTTAGTGGATATTACAATGTTCTTGCGAGATAACTTTTTTTTAACTTATGACTAGAGTCCGTAATTAGTGATTTCGACAACCGATGTCTTCGAGATGGCGCATTGAAAATCTTACAACATAAGCAATTTCTCATTAACTAAATTGACTTTTTTTATTAAAAATATAAAAAAAATCTCTATAACATTGAACATTTTTAGCATTATGTATGATAAAAGTTATATATATATATATATATATATATATATATATATATATATCTTTACATTATATATATATAACAGAGTAAATTTCTATTAATAATTATAATATTTTAATTGTAGGTATAGAGAATGTGAATATCTATAATTTATAATTCTCTAATATATTTCTCTAATTTATTTAACTAATGATACTAATTTAAATTATATTTACAGATTTATTTTATCGATATTTATATCGCGTTATTTTTGTTAATCAATTACTATATCTACTCCAATTTTTTATCGCTTTTTAATTTTGATCTTAATTACCAGTCATTATTATTGTAACACGAAATGCAATTTAATCAATTTGACACATTACACAGTACTGTGCAATAAAGAATTACGCATTGCTATACTTGCATCAACTTGCGCGAGCGACAACAGTGTCGATCGACATTCAAACAGAACTTAACGGATATATAGGTTGCTTGTGTCTGAGTATCCCAAACCCAGATAATTATATGAACGTTTCGAAACTTGTCCTGTGTAATTTTGAAGCCTGACGGATGTATCTTCTGGATACTCTCGAAACACATCACCTGACGCGCGTACGTAACAGGCAAACAAACTTCACTCAAAATTGATAACAATTAAAAATTTCATTATAAAACATAAAGAAAAATTCGCAGAAGCTAATAAATATGTATATTATTCTTCTCATATCTTTGTATGTATTTACAATTTTTTTTAAATTTAAAACCTCGCATTATTTGTAATGTATAAGAGTCTACAAGCTTTAATTTTTGGTTTATGTAAAATATTTATATGCAATTGGCAATATATAAAACATAGAACAGGTATTTACATATCAAATAAAAACAAAAAGAGAGAAAAGAAAGAGATTAAATTATACAATATATTTATTTTAATTAACTTTACGAGTGTGTAACGTCATGTATTATATTGAAATTGTATACTTTTAACAATATTTATTCTGTTTTTTAACATTAGTGCAAATAAAAAAATATGTAAAGATATGTCATATTCTTACGTATATTAAGAGAAGTGAAGGTCGTTAATTTTCATATATAAATAAGACGTGCAGATGTATCCCGTTATAGTAATATACGCGACTCACACGACGATTTCAAAAGAGAGTTACAACAAGACTTGTCTCGATAATTGACACGCGCTGCAGGGATCCGGATTAAAAGTGTTTTCCTCGACCAAGAAGGTGAGCAGTTTCGATGTCCGGGATATAATTTGCTGCCAATTATTGCCGTACGTATTGACTTCCTGCCGCGACCTTCAAACCTTCTCATAATTGACCGAATCAAAGTCAACGGGTCTCTTTTTTGTGCCGAACGCGAGAAGAAAGGTGGCAAAGAAATCTCCACTTGTTTGTACTTCATAAACTGTCCCCCTATATGGAAAACGTCGAATAAGCGCCTTTTCTCTTGACGTTAAAAAAAGTACAAGAGAGTGATATCATTATAATACACTTGAGTTATTGAATGCATGATGATAAATTATGCAAAATTATGACGACGAAGAAAGATCCAATTATATCGGTATTAATTAAGTTCTTTAGTATAAACGTCTCTTTCCGCGAGCAATAAACTAAACTAAACTAAAGTGTGATAAAAAATTGAATAATTAAAGTGATTATTTAAATTATTGAAATATAATTCTAATATATGTATTATTCGAATAATGTAATTATAATTAATATTTATGCGCGCAATCGACGCAAATTAAAATCTGTCTAGAAATATGTATTCTATGCGTTTTGCGCAAATGGAAAGGTACGAAAAGCGATCCGTCTTGCGGGTGTCGCGCGTGCGGAATATATCTAAAGTTTCCAAAAATCATTTCCTCCATTGCGTAATCGCATGTAAAGTCCAAGCAAGCATTCGGCTTTCATCGTTTTGATGTATCGGCAATTTGTCGCGTTATATTAAAATAATCTGATCGATCGATCGAAATAATATTTTCACGCAGGTCTCATGGGCAAGAGTGTGATCCAGGAGATAGAGCGGACGAGAAAAATCGAACGCGACGGTGACGAGCGAAATCTCGAGCCTCGATCAACACGAGGTTGCTCGATAATGCCCCGCGGGCCCGCAATCGATCGGGGCGGACCCGTCGCGCGATACTATATTGGCGACCTACCTATTTCTTCTTTACGAAAGTGCTCTACTTCTCTCTCTCTCTCTCTCTCTCTTTCTGTCTCTCTTTCCCTTTCTTTCCTTCTCTGATCGTCGGCACGGGCCCCGATGATGTTAGATGATATGACGCAACAATGCGTAACCCGTCTGTCGCGATACATTCGGCAAAGACACGTATGGAATGTCTGGAAAGTTTTGCGACAACGATGACGATGAGGAGGAGGTGGTGTTACTTACGTTTCCTCGACTATGTGGGTGCTTTTGATAGAGATCACTTATCGCATGTGAGAGGATACCAAGTATCTCCATGGACAGACACACATGTCCGTGAGTATTTCTGAACATTCGATCGAAAAAGGTCATAATATATGTCATGTGTTTTTATAAGTAATTCTGTCTGCGTATACAAGTTATTCGAAAACTTATCAAGAACTCTTTTCAACCTTAAATGACAGAATCCAATATATATGTTAATCCTTTTTAAAGAATACTTTTGCAAGATAAATCATTTATCATATATTTATTATTAAAATCTATTTATACGTACATAGAGTATTTAAGAAACATCACAATTATAATTTTAGGAACAAATTTGGATATTATTAATATGTAAAATTAAATAAATATTACAATTTCTTAAATATTTTTTAATAAATATTAATTTCTTAAAATATCTTTTTACGTAAAAACATCTCTATTAGTGTATTTCAGAATTATTTTAGAGAACCATTGGATTCTAAAAATAAATATATAACAGTTTATCACATATTCAGATTATTTGTATAAAGATCAACTCCTGTCATGAGTGCTTTGGAAATTCTTGCACTCTATTATATCTTTAGCCGAGTCCAATCGTACAAACTTCTCTTAGGTAATCATGATAAAAGCCTATACTATATAATTTTCTAATTTAGTCTCTATTAATGCCTCATAAGAAATCGTCGAACCATTCAAGGACTGTATACGAGAAGTGACGTTTGGCATGGTCAGTTAATATACAGCTAAATGTGTATTGCGCAATGACATGATACAAACGCCAATAGACGGAAAAAACGGATGAATTAGATTACGACATAATACTAATGAATTATTAATTATTATATCAATATTCGTACACTGATAATTGGTCTCATTATTGTAATTTTTCAAGTTCTTCCTTGAGTCACATTTAAAATAAAAAAGATAAATAAAAAACCAATCAAAAATGTAAAAATTACAAAGGCATAACACTTATCTTTTTATTATTTTTTACTATTTGAGAACAAGATTTTATTACTCTAATAATATAATAATAATATTTAAATTTTTAAAGAGAAGGAGAAGAATCTAAATATTAAAAAATATTTATTAACATTGTTCATTATATTGTTTATTGTGTAAAATTGAAATCTATGCATTTTAGTATGTTTTATAGAATTGATATATTTTTTAAAAATATTGCACTTTATCAGTTTTTTATTCAAGAGATGTCTTATTTCTTGAAATAAAAAAAGCTGGCACCACACATACTTACTGTAGTTATTGCTATATTAAAGTCAAATTACTCTCACTGTTTCCGCTGAAAAAATTGTTCGATAGATTGCTCGATAGATTGCTCCAAGTGTTTGTGATATATATGGATCGGGAGCGAGGGTGCGCCGTCGTAAGTGCTGGCCAAGTTCAAGTGCGGTCGACCGTCGACGAACTTTCAAAGTCTGGCACGGGGATCGTCGGTGGGGGTCCATACGGTGGTGGTTCAGGCCATCGGGTATATAAAGCGGCTGTGATCAACACTGCACATCATCAGTCTCGCTTTGGTCGATCCAAACCAACCAAATCCAAATCTACGAACAATGGCGTTCAAGGTAGGTAAAGGATCACGAGGATCTCACGAGTCTGTCAGTTTTGTATTTGAAGTCTTGGACTCGGACTTCGCGTAAAGTGTTTCAAAGAAATTCACCATTGAAATTGGTTTTCAAAAAAAGTAAAACTCATGAGTGAAAAATTCGATCAATTAAATCTCGCGCAAATCTATATTTCGAAGTTTTTTTCTAAACCGGAATCGGTATCTAATGATTTAAAAAATTAATTAGGTTTCTTTCGCTATTTTGTAGAGCTATATTTATGTGTTTCGAGAATACAACGCATTTGTCATTTAATATGAAAAATATACGGATAAAACAATTTTTCAGCAGCTCAATTAAAAGGAATGCGAATTACGTAAAAAAAAAAAAAACTGAAAAAATAATCTTACCTCATAATCTTTTGCAGTTTATCGCTTTTGCCGCTCTTGTGGCCGCTGCCAATGCCGGTATCCTCGCTCCCGCTGCCCAAGTCGCTTACGCCGCAGCCCCGGTTGCCGTAGCTCCCGTCGCCAAGGCCGTAGTGGCTAAGACCATCGAAGCGGACTATGACCCGCATCCCCAGTACAGCTACGCGTACGACGTGCACGACACTCTGACCGGTGACGCCAAGAGCCAGCACGAGACCCGTGACGGCGACCTCGTCCAGGGCAGCTACTCTCTTCTGGAGGCCGACGGCACCAGGCGCACCGTCGACTACACCGCTGACCCAGTCAACGGTTTCAACGCCGTAGTCCGCAAGGAACCTGCCACAGTCGCCGTCAAAGCTGTCGCCCCGGTTGCCGCCGCACCCCTCGCCTACGCCGCCCCTGTAGCTAAAATCGCCGCCCCCGTGGCACACGCTCCCCTCGCCTATGCCGCCCCCGTCGCCAAAATTGCTGCCCCTCTGGCTCATGCCGCTCCCCTCGCCTATGCCGCCCCAGTTGCCAAACTGGCAGCCCCTCTCGCTTACTCCGCTCCTTCTCTCGCTTACTCCGCTCCTTCTCTCGCTTACTCCGCTCCTTCTCTCGCTTACTCCGCTCCAGTAGCCAAATTGGCCGCCCCCATCTCTTACGCTGCCCCCGTAGCTAAGATTGCTGCCCCCGCTATCGCGCACGCTGCCCCCCTCGCCTACGCCGCGCACTCCACACCCCTCGCGTACGCCGCGCACTCCGCACCCATCGCGTACGCCGCGCACTCCGCACCCCTCGCGTACGCCGCACAGTCCGCACCCCTCGCGTACGCCGCACACGCCGCACCCCTCGCGTACGCCGCACACGCCGCACCCCTCGCAGCTCCCTACGCTAAGATTGCCGCACCAGCTGCCATCTCTTATGCCGCCCCCGCGTCCTACATCCACTAATCGCGTTGATCGCGCCAGCTCACGTTGTCGACTTAGGCCGAACTTATTTATTTTTATACCATGTATGTCTTTTTTCTGTGTGACTGATTAAAAGGAATTATATATATGTATTGGAGGACTATACTCACTTACGCTAGATCTCATCAACCCGCTCTCCTAATACTATAATATGCTATAATATGTATATATTACATGTGTATATAATACACATATAATATATGTGGAAGAACATATGTGCCGAATACTTGACATTTTTATATAGAATATGTGATGTTCACTCACGGATATAATATATATGTATACCAGATTGTGTGTGTAATACTGGCATTGCGAATTTTTGTAAAGAATTAACAGAATATGGAAAGAAACATAATCTATGGATTCATTCTTAACATAAGGCGGCAAATTGTACTTTTTGTAATAACAAATATATTATTATAATCAGCAATTAAAAAAAAAAGAAAAATCAAAATAAAGAGAAAAAATAAACAATAGAAAGAAAAATATTATATTATTTGCATTAAAAAAAACTGATTTTCAATATCTAAAAAAGTGACATTAAATTTCAATAAAGTTTGTGCGAGATTTAAAATTATAATGAATATGTAAAAATAAATAATATTGTTTAATTGAAAATAAAGTAAATACATTTTTTTAAAGATACAGTAACAAGATTATATAATTGATGAGAAATGTTGAGCACCTTTTAATCTGATATTCATATGATTTTGACATTTTCGAAAGACTTAATTAATTTTACTTTATTAATTAAATTTTTATTGCATTTATCTGATTATTATAAATAAATCTCTCCAATAATGCTGATTTTAAAAAATTTATGTCATTTATCTCAATACATTATAAATTATCACATATAGTGATTAAATATAATATTTTAGAAATTATAAAATTAAAAAACCGGATAGCTTTGTGTTTTTTACATGAAACGTTCTGTATTTGATTCATTTGATTCGAGAAAATGGTAGCATATCAATCAAAGAAATTTAACTTATTGTTAAACATCTTTCGTTTCTATAAACGTATTTCAGATTTCTGAGAAAAGAAAGACGAACACATAAAAGGAATGATTATAGTAAAAAAAACTAGATATCGAGCGATTACCACACATGATGTGTTAATCATCATAGTGCGTCATAGGTATATGCGACATTCTAGTTCGCGATTGCAACTATTGTTCTGTGTCGTCATGCTAATATAAATTCACGTCGCGCGATGTTGAAACTGCTCACTATTTGTGCCGAATCTATTTCATTGTTTCTACACGTGTGTCATATTCGCACAATTTTCGCAAGTTACTACCTGAAAATCGGGATCATACGTCGCGTTTTTTGCGTTTAAACGCAATTTATTAACATTTCATCTAATCATCATCTGTTCTAATTTTCAATGACATAACGTTATTTAATCTGAATGCAAAATTACATCTTTGTCAATTATTTTCCAAGTATTCTTAAGTATTTTACTTTATTGTATTGTTTACCAGATTTTCGTAAAACAATTTTTACGATTTCTAAGTGTTGTATAATATGCCAAGTAAATTTCTTGGTCCTGGACGGTCCCGCACGTACGTCCTTCATGTATGGGGTAAACTTTCGTGCGTAATACTGCGGCGTTTTCGCGTAATGTTATTTCTGGCGTTTGCCAGAATTGACCCACTTTCTCCGCTTTTCGCTCGTCCTTTCTCGAACACCTCCCCGCGGCCGCGCAAGGATCGCGACCAAGCTCCACTTTTGTTCGCCAGTCTCGATTGACCGATTGCACCATTGCATCGTTTAAGAATCACGGGCACGACAATGAAATAACATCGATGTGTTTCTGCAGACCGATAATGACTTGCGCGCAGTGCGTGGAATCGAGTTAATTCGACTCATTCTGATGTAATTGGAGCAAACATTCTGCCGAATAATTTTTCACTCGCTCTATTAATTCTCATAATTAGTATTTTGGATACTTATCATAAATATCCGGAAACATGATTTTATTCGATCTAATTAATATTAAAAATTCTTTTCTTTTCATATATATAATATACTTATATATAATAATTAAAATATTCATTATTAAAGTAATATAATACAATATATATATATATATATATATATATATATATTACAAAATATAAAATACTTATTTTATGTATATTACAAAAATATTTATTTTGTTTCATTAATTTTGTGTTTTATTTCTTTTTTCTTGTCATTGAGAGATATATTATTTTTTCTCTTAATTAAATTTTTAAAAAATCGATTATTGATTCTTAAAATTATATGCTAATTAAAGTCCTGTTAGATAAAATCTTAAAGTTGAGGCTTACAATTAGATAATATCTATTATGTGTTGCTGAATCACGATTCCCTAATCGCGCCGGAACAGCATCTCGCAAGACTCGCGCGCAAGACACGGCACGTGAGAAAAAAACGTATAGAGGAAGAAGAATTACATGTGCGTGCCACCGAATTCGAGCTCGCTCGTTTGCACGCGGCCCATTTGCCATGGGAGAAAGGCGTCCAAATTCCAGGCCTCGATTTAAATTGCGTTTCGTTGCATAACAGGGCGGATTGCTCGCGCTTTTCGGGAAGCACGAGCACGTGTTGTACTCGACCGGCGCGGCGATTCCGTAAAAATGATCGATACGGCGAAACAATATCCATCCTTGACAATAACGGCCTTGGTCCCAAGGTTATCTCATTCTTCACACTTTCCATTACATTATTACTATATCACGATGCCCTGCTAGTATTTATTAATAATATCGGAACCGTTTTATCTGTTAGACACTGCAGGGCCCATTAATTTTTCAAGGCTGAAATTTGGAGAACCGAGCTCTCTCGTTTCTATCCGTATTTGTATGCTTTTTTATTTTCTAATCTCCGATTTATTATAGTGGATGTTCATAATTCTAAATAAATGAATTCTAAATAAATTATATTATAAAGAAAGAGAGAGAGAAAAAGAAAACAATATATATTATACACATAATGTTCTAATTTACAAAAGAGATTTATTAATTATTTTCTTTGCTATTGTAATCAGAGATACATAAATAAATTAAACTGTAACCAAAGGTAAATGTTACTGTCAAAACCGGCAATTAGAAATGCAAATTCGAGGGCGCGATCGTGTCATATATATCGCGTATAAACTTTCCTTCATGACGATATATTATGGTTTTCAATTAATATTTATTAAGCCGATCTTGCTCTCACCTCATATCTCATATGATCTTCACGACTCCTCGTTAGCACAGTAGTTTTTTATCCCATATACGAGGATAAGCTCATTATAAGTCGATCCAAATTATTCACACGTGCGGAAAGAGTGCAACATACGCACTACGCGTGGCAATTTTTAAAATAAATATGCGATAATGATAAAATATTATATGAAAATTAAACAACATAATAACGTAATGCGATTTTTTATGAATAAAATATTGTATATATTAACTTTGTAAATGATCACATTGATAAAATTATAGCTAGTAATAATTTATCAACAATGATATATTTCCCTTTGTACTTTTTTTTTATAAGTACATGACATACTTTCTTTAATTCTCTCTGTTCTTTCATTTTTATATCATTTTTGTCCGACAGGGTACATTAACGATTGGCAGACTACCTTGACGGGCATTTGGTTCATTTGCATTTGTTTCGTTTATACACGTTTATACTTTTAACTTTGCGCAGTGCATCGATGAAAAATGATAAAATCAAAGAGAGATTTTTTACATTAAATGTGTTACTTGCGGAGAGCTCGCACCCAAGTCGGCATCTCGACAATGATTTATGGGAAGTAAGAAGATCGACTGACAACGATAACTTTACAATGCATTTGGGGAACATTCGATATGCATTAAATGCGTGCAATATGCACTCGACCCCTTTTTTTTTTACTTTCGTCAGTAGCCTTGATTTGCACAAGCGTGGCTAAATGATAAAAAAATGCATAACCTTAATCGGCGAGTGTATACCGCCGAGGGACGCTTACATATATATACATCTTTCATTCGTCGAAGACATCCGCTTAAAGCAGACAGTACATTGTATCCGCTTCGATTCGACTTGTGACTCATTGCGGATAAATCACTTCAGACGTAAATTTTTAATTAACTGTAATGAGCATTATAATATAAAATTGCATATTTTCAGGTAAAGGCATTATAAGAAAATAATATTTTCTGCATTTAATTATTAATTTAATTAGATGTAAGATGATTGTGAATTTAATAAAACAATTTGTTAGTAATTATTAACATACGTGGTCTTTTATATGTTAAATTTTTAATTAAATTCTTAATTAATACAAAGATAGACTGAGATAGACACTGAATGAACATGCAACATATTCTGCTGATTTAATTCAATTCAAATTAAATGTACTCCGGTCACGATGTTGCTGCAGTTAGCGCAAATGCTACGTGCATCCTTTGCAAATTGAATAACAGCCACTAATAACGACGCAATTTCACGATTTTGCACAATCATACACACAATTACGTCTTACAATAAATTTAGACAACCGAGAAAAAGATAAGATTTGCTAATATGGCTTTTTCTTTTTTTTCACATTAATCTGATTTTCCACTTAAATTATTATTATTAGAAAAAAAACACAAACAAAAATAAAGTATTATAATAATATAATTTAAAAAAATCCGAACATTTTACCAGCCAGTTTTCTGCAAAAATGTCCGACAGGAAAGCGGCCAGAGGTCAAATATTACAATCAAATCGACAAAAAAATTGTGCGTTTAACCTGCGGTAATTTTGCTCGCTCAGATTCCGAACCGGTCTCTCTCTCTCTCTCTCTCTCTCTTTTTCTTTGCCAAAAGTGAACCGGTCTTTCGTGCGCACGTAATACGGGCGCGATTACGAGGTGCCGCATAGTGACATTGGGCGCGGTTCTTTGACGGCCGCGGCTGCAGTCGCGTTTTCTGTTCGGTGAAAGTCGATTCGCGCACGCAAACCACTCTCGTTCTCGTCTCCTTTCTTCGTTTCACCGACAGCGATCTTTTCGTTAGCTGCATTCCGCTTCAACATGTCGCGAGAACAACGTCGCGCTTTTCTCGCAGGTATAATCCGAATTATGTATATGTGTCGCTCTTTCCTACAAGAGAGAGTTTGTCTTCGCACGCGAATAATAGCTTACATAATCTCTCGCGATAAACATTCGAATTTAATTAATTTAGCATCAGCTGAATCTTGTTTTAAATTATTAATCTTTTTTTTTTGTCTACGTATGTGAATGTAAATTTTGAAACAGATAAAAATAAATATGTAAAGAAGAGTGCAAAGTAAAATACTCTACTACTACTTAAAAAGAGTTTTTTCGTATAAAAAATATTCTGATGCAATTTATAATTGACAACTTATTGTCCTCTTCTCTCATGAGCGACTAACAATGAATTTTCTACTTATTTATTATACTAATTATCATTTAATAATTAGTATAAAAAATAATTATTATATAATACATATAAAATTAATTATTATATATAATAAATTCTCTGTTCCATAATTTTTCTGTTTTTATTGTAAATAAAGTATAGATTAATTAATTGTGGATTAAATAATAAGAAAATATTGGATACAATGTATAATTAAATATTACAATTAATTAATTGTATAAAGTACATTTTTTACTTATCATATCAAAGTTTTATTAGAAAAACTATTATAGTAGTACATGCCATTCACTGATCAGACGTTTGAACGCACAATGATTGCAACTACTTGCGCGTCTGACTCGCGTTGAGCTTTACTACTTCCTTTGTGAAGAAATATGGATTATTCGAAAGATATACATTTTTTCAAGTTACTTAAAGAATTCTATTTATCGGTATGTTTGTGTTTCAACATAAAACATACAATACAAAAGATGTCTTTTACAATACCAAAAGAATTTGTATTTTATTTCAAAATCTGTAAATATTTCCCGAAATTTAATTTTACTTTCGATCCAACTCACTTTAAACATTTTCGTTCAATAATTAATATAATTTTAATGATATATCATGATTGCGTATAAGAATATTCCAAAAAAAATTTGACACGCGATGGCATACAATAGTGCATTATAAAAAAAAAGTCAGAGATTTTATGTTACAAGCTACTCATCAAGAGACATACAATAAAGACGTCCAATAAAGACGTCAATAAGTGTCATCAATTATGATGACTATTAATGGTTAACGATTATAACAATCAGCTTTTTTTCATACTGCTAGAAATTAAATGCGTTGCGCGTAATCGAAGGTCGTGTTACGTGTGTCTACGTTTCTTGCGTAAACACGACAGAAATCCAGGACCCGGCGCGCGTAACAACGGACCCGGGGCCTGGGGCCCGTTACTTACGTAACTATACGCGCGATGGATCGAACCTGCGAACGTCGACGTGACAACCAGCTCGCGATCGATTGATCCGCGACACCGGTGACATTGATCGACGCACGTCCAGAGCTCGTCAGCTTTTACTTGTTGCGCGCACCCACGCGATTGACACGAGCAATGACGTAATCGAACGGAGTATAACTTTTTTTATCACCATCATTTCGCGCACTCTCGACAATAAAAATAAACATAATCAATTTCTAATGTACCGAGGAAAAAAGAAATCAATACATTTTTAAATAACTCATGATAAACATTTTTATTGCAGTTTTATCGTCTATAACTGGGGTAAAAATAACGAGACGCACGCGAATAGAATTTAAGCTAATGCGGCAGCGGGTTTGTAAGCGAGACCAGTGAGGGGTGCAGGGTAGGCTGCATACTGCGAGGTGTACGCGACGCTATAGGGGTAAGTCGGATAAGAGGCTATCGCCCTGGCCGGAAGGCCGATGAATCTGGCGCTCGCTGTAGGCTGTTCCTGACCAGCAATGATCTGTTTAGGTGCGGTGGTCTGTTGTCGGCGGTCCTGCTGCCGTTGTTCCTGCTGCTGGATCTGCAATCTCGAGGACCGCCTTTGTTGCTCCTGCAGCTGCTGCTCCTGCTGTTGACGTTGTTGCTCCTGCAGTCGCTGGAACTGCAACTGACGCTGAGTCTCCTGCTCGCGCGTCGTCGTTCTCGACGATTCAAAACCCGACGATCGAGCCTCGACCACCTCGACGTCGGAGTCGGGTCCGCTGGCGGGAATCGACGGCGCCGGGGCAATCGGCGCCGGGGCGATCGGTGTCAGGGCGGCTGGTCCGAATGCCGGGGCGATTGGTGTCAACGTGGCCGGTCTGACAGGCGCCGCGATAGCGGCGATCACCGGCTCTCTGCTGACGATCGCGTTGAAACCGTTAATCGGATCCGCGATGTACTCGACGATGCGACGCGTACCATCAGCCTCGATCAGGCTGTAACTGCCCCGCACGATATCACCGTTACGGGTCTCGTATTGAGCCTTGGAGTCGCCGGTCACCGCGTCCTGCACGTCATACGCGAAACTGTACTGGGGCGCCGCGTCGAACTCCTCTAGCTTCGCTAAGGGTGCTGCAGCTGGTAGCACGGCGGGTACCACCGCCCCTCGAGCGAGCGCCGTCAGTCCCAGGAATAAGAAGAGCTGTAATTCACCGACGGTCATCAATGACATTTTGATTGCTTCGTCGAACTTATAAAGTTCTCCATTAATAATTTTGAGAACGGAGGGGGTTGTACTGTTAATGTGATATAAGATGTAATGGATGTCTTTCTGCAGAGGATGAACCCACTTAATTATACAATTGAAAAAGCAATGATTTATATAAATTCAAAATTCTCTATTAATTTTATAAACTTCTGGAGTTTGTGAGCTACATTTTATTTATCGAATTATATTAGATTTTTCATATTATTTTTAAGTATTTATAAAACAAAATGTTACTTTGTCTGCAGAAAGTCGTTCTAATGAACTAAGTGTTTTTTCACACATTATACGATATTGTAATATTTCAATGGAATAATTGAACGTATCTGGATAGAATTGATATAAAGATAAGAATTTTAGATAAGTTCTCCAACTTCCCTTACCGTGCCAGCCATGTTTGTTCGCGGGAGGATCGTCAGAAGACTGATACTCTGGGATAAGATCGTTCGTACTTTTATACGCTGTCGTTCGTGTCATCCGCGACGACGATGATGCTCCTTGTAGCCGATGTCACTCGTGCCCCACCTAATCATTCTCTGTCTCCGTTTCTTTCTTTTTTTCTATGTCTTCTTCTCGGGGACCGTGCGGTGACCTCCGTGACAATCATTGCGATGTATAAGGAGTCCGCTATGTTGTACCAATGTTTGATCTGCTATTGTATGTACGAAACTTATATGTTTCTTCACATTGTCGTCACCCATGCATACACGCGACTTGGATGCCAATAGCCCGAAGTCGCGAGGTCGTTCGACGAAATCGCGTGTCCCAGCACATCGAATGCTTTCGTCCTGCTTCATCCTAACTGACAATGAGATGTACGAAATTCACGAAGACATATCTATAAGAGAAATAATAAAGAAATATTATAACTCGAAATGAAAGTACATGAAATGTCAAGTGTGACATTTCGACGGAGAAATATCACTGCAATTTAAAAATACAACAAAGGATTCCTATAATATTAAATTAATATGTAAATAAGTTTCTTTTCTATATATAATGCATAAAAATATTAATAATTAATATATTTAAAAAAATATTAACATTTGTATATATAATGTAAATATTAATATTTTAAAAACATATAGTATATATTTAAAAAAATATTAATATTTACATTAAAATATTTATTAATTTAAAATATTCATTAAAATTGGTAGCCACTCTGCATTTAAAGAAGAATGCGTTGCTTAATGTTAATCTGAACCCAAGGGGACAATTGATAACCGAAATACTCATGTAATCGTACGCTACGCACGCATGCACGCGTGTCGTGTGCCAATACATGTCGAATACGAGCGGTCAATCAAGGTCGTCCAACGAAAGCACGAAGACGCGTATTCTGCACAATCGATCGAATTCTATTATACATTCATAGCGGGAATGACGATGAGTCTGCCAACATCAATTAAATGCGTACTATTGCGTTAATGATCAGACGTAATCGTTAACCGTTATTGCTCTGCTATTTTCCACAGCAATACATGTATACGTATGTAGCTTATGTTAAAAACCTTATAAACATTTTAATTTAAAATTTATGGATGTGAAGATTTTTCAAGTTCCTATATATAAGTTCCAAATTTTTTAACTTCGGTGTTATTTGGAAAATGCAACGTTGGACAAAAAATTTCATCAATCTTATATTTGCTTGTATTATATTATATTTGTATTATATTTGATTTATATTATATTTGGCTTATTGTTAGTATATTTGCTATATTGAAATATTTAACTTTGAAAGCAATATACATATATATGTATATATTCTATTCAATTAATCGATTTAAAATAATGTTAGTGAAAAAGTTATATGTAACATATTAGAAATTGTTTGTATTTTTTTCACATAAGAATCTATTTTTTCATATTTTAATATCATCTATCGACGATATGTATGATACAAAATTATTCAAGTTGAGAAAAGCATAATGTGTTATCAATTCTCAATAAGGATGTAGGAATTTTTGAAAAATATAACATCTTTAAAAAGATGCTATATTTTTAAAATTTTTGTGAAGTATAAAAAAGGACAAAGTATTATAATGTATCATATATAAACTTTTTATTAAATTTTTTCAAATTTTATATATAATTTTAATAATATTAAATTAATATACCTACATATAATTACTAAACCTTTTATATTTATGCAAATTATTTTGTGGCCCGAAATTTAATTCACACTTATGTGTCGTTACATAATTTATCATATTCGCGTAATAATTTATGAATTTATAACACTTATTCACACTGAACGAAAAAAATGTTTGTTATTAAAAAAAGGCAAATTTTACGCGCAAATAGTGTGAGAAAATAAAAATGTAAGATGAGATTCAGTTATTCAGAGAACAAAACTAATTCACGCTCGTATACAGTTTGTAAAATATCTTTAATAAAAATCAGTTAACAATTTTTAAAACATTAACAATTTTTTTATTTTTTTACATAATGTGACTAGTGTTCGTATGACATTATAATATTGTAGAGATGTCCATCAAGGGTGATAAACGAGTGGCTGAGGTACAACATTAACGGGTTTCACCACCGCTACAGGTTCTCGACGAACTATGGCGTTGAATCCGTTCACCGGGTCGGCGGTATACTCGACGATTCGTCTTGTACCATCGGCTTCCAGGAGGGAGTAGCTGCCACTGACAACGTCACCGTTCCTGCTTTCATGCTGGCTTTTTGCATCACCAGTTAGCGTATCTTGGACGTCGTAGGCATAAGAGTACTGAGGATAAGGATCGAAACTTGCGTTGTCGATTTCAAGCTTGGCGATTGGAAGAGCTGCAGCTGGGGCAGCTGGAACGACTGGAAGAGCTGGTGCTGGGACAGCTGCGCTTCTACATACCGCTAGCACCGCACTTAGGATAATTACTGACTATAATACAGTAATACATAATATGTTAATATTTAACAAAGTGTAATATAAATTTACACTAAATTATCTTTGGAGATAGTGATAGATCTCTATTCCTTTCTTTGATATCTGCCATCATTTTTTATATTATAAAATATTTTATAATTGAAGAAAAGAATTTATCATTATTTCCAAAAATAATTTAGAATAAATTTTTATATTATTTTATTATAAATTTTTTCTTAATTATCACACTTGTATATTTTATTGTTGATTGCATGCATTATGTCAAAGTGAAATCAACAGATTACATAATTTTTATTTTACAGTTATAACGCGTTTCTTAAAAGTTGCTTGGAAAATATTCTAAAAACTTTTAAATCGATCAAGTATAAATTTATATCATTGTAATTTAGCATACCTTGCAAGTCATTTTTTCGTTCGTCCTGATTTTATAGATCAATAAACGTGTCGCGAACAAGACTGACTTTTAGTTGGGCGATGACAAACGTATTTATAGGATCATCGGGGTGGTCGTCGGCATCTCTCGTTGTATCGCAAACAGCCTACAAAGTAGTTTAGTACGTGATATGATGACAGAAAGTCTTTCGCTCTCGATTTTACGATTCTCCGATTATGCGCATCGACGACGAAGAAAGTTGCAAACGCTGAAATATATACATATATTTATTGGTTTATTTCTCACGTGATCGTTTAATCATGATTCTCGCATTTACAAGATCGTGAAATTATCACGTAATCATTGCTACGGAATCTGATAGCATAAACGCTCTATTAGCAGATAAATAAATCTTATTCGTCCCGTAAAATTGCCTTTCGAAACTTATAATGATATAGAAATACGGGCATACCTTAAAAATCGTACGTAAGAAACCAGTTTTATAACATTGTAAATTTTAATGCGATATGATTACAAGTTGATGCGGCGAGATCAACTTCAGCGAGGCTTTCAAGAATTAATTTCAAAAATAAAAAAAAGACACGTATGATTTAGCAGCATTGAATGTTCTTTTAAGATTACGAAAATATCTGTAATATAAGGCGTAAAGAGACGAATAATTCTGCTATGAAGTGCCGGTGCTTTCACCTTTGCGTAATTCCAGCGGTTTTGATACCAGTCATAAATATAATGCTTCCGTCGTAGGAATGTGACGAACTGAGAATATCAAATGTGTGAGAATGATTCATTCTTTTTTTGAAACGGTATGTCGCGTATTTCGTTTTTAAACTTGCATGTCACAGAATAATTTCGAATTGCACGAAAAAAAATGTCTAGTTCTATTAACGGTAAGTAAAAATGATCACGATAATATTATATCATATACTTTTACACAAAAGTGATACAATTATTATCATCGTTTTTACTTGTCATTGATAGAATTGAAAATCTCTCCTTCATGCAACTCGTAATTATTCTGTGATATGTAGCTCGACAAAATTTATGCTAAAGTTCGAATATAAAAGATCCATTCTTTCTTTTTTATTAATTTATCGCTCCCTGTACGAATCATATACAAAGATTTAAAAAGAAAAATAGATATTTACAAAATTTATAAAAAATTCATTATTTCAAGATTTCTGTAAATTCTGGAATTTCTCTTCCTCTTTCAAATTCTTTCCCTGCATCATAAAAATATATCGATTCTTGATGACAGATAAATGCGGATTCATTAAGATCGTGAATCATCTCTGTCTCTTCTTCCTTCATAAACAGAGATGAGTCATTCGGTATGTATAATTAACGGGAGACGAGCGCCGATCGTGACCGTGAAACAAGTCCGCAAACTCGCTTGCTTACGTAACGCTATAACGTTGCGTAGTGCTTCTTCTCTCATCCTTCCTGTTGCATCTTGCGGAAAAGAATATAGGCACAGATTTACATAATAACCGACGACGTGATGTACATAATACATAATAGCTGAATAAAAAGATACATCAAACATATAATACAGAGCGTCATTTCTATAAATCATTTATTTAATGTGAAGCAATTAATGTATTGTTTACTGATACAAACAAACGGGTCACATATTCGCGCATTCACATAGAAATATCAGATGTACAGATTTACGTAGCACAAACATCAGTCAATTTAATAATAAATTTTGCAAATTTACAAATGACGATGTGTCCACCATAGTGTAAATATATATGATGTATATAAGCAATCAATCTTATATATTACAAATACTTTTTATCAGTAAGCTTATCATTATTTAATATATACACTATTTATCTATATTGCAAGAAAATAAAATCACCTTAACTAATACAAAAATCTCTGTCACTTTGTTTATCTCGAAATACTGTTGATTCAATGTTTAATTCAAAATTTGTATAACGTACGTACACAATTTGTCTAATTGCTCGAATTGTAAAGAATCACAATCAGTATAATGGTGCAAATATATAATTATCAAACATGTATGTTAATATTGGCATCTATTGTCAGCTGCCAAATCTATATATAATACTATAATATGTCATAAAAAATGATTCAATTTCCTTCATAAAAATTGTATAAATGTAGAATATCTGTTATAAGTTTCATAAATGTAAAACACAGGAAAATCAATCCTATTAGCTATTTGTTCATGTATATCTGTCTGAATGTATGTGCACATTATACACATACGCATAATGTCACTCTTTGCAAAATCACAATAACATTTAAAGTTATTAAAATATTAAGTAATTAAAAAATGCGATAAATTATCAATAAGATTAATATCTCTATCATTCGAATTATCATGATTCAATATAATAAAAAATTCTTTACAAGAATATTTTATAAACAACGGCTGCGTTCCAACATTCACTGCCAATATTGAAAATATAGTTTATAACCAGTATAATATAGATTTCCAGTACTGGAGTACTAGTGAATATTTAAACATAGCTAGCTAGATTTACCATCATACATACACTTTTCCTCATGCATTCCTCATAGAATTCTACATACAGCTATTTAAAATTTAATTTCTAGTAACAAATAAAAGAAAACGAATTATATTTTCTATAGTCATCTATGGCCATGTAATCTTCTGACGTTTTTTCATTAATAATTCCTGAAAGATTTCAGTACCATTGTTATTTATATATTTAAAAAATTATTATCTACCAAAATCTTATTGAATAAATTATGATTTTTCAAAGTAAAATTAAAATTGAAATTAAAATCATATTTAGAATCATACATTTAGAATTATTGTAAGAGTTACAGAAAATCATATACCTCGTTTTGTTCATCATATCTACGTTTGCTAATTCCATTGCAGATAGTCTCTACTTTTGATGTAGAACATAATCGAATTTTCTTATGCATTGATTTTGAATCATTAACAGGATGCTTTAATTTGTCCGTTTGAGATAATTGACATGTCCTTTTATTTCCATTGTTTAAGTCTGCACTTAAACTATGCATGTCATTATTACTGAAAAAAATACAAATTAAAAATTAACATAGTACTTAGTAATTAAATATATACTTTGTTAACAGATATTTTGTTCTTTAAAAAGAATCTACCTTATTGCTGTAGCAGATTTTTCCGGTACCACATTTACCTCTGCATCCAATTTCTTAGCATTTCCACATTGTCGCTGAGGTAAAGGCATAGCAACTCGTTTATATATCTCTAATAATTCGCTTTTATATAGTTTCTCAAAATTAAGGATCTCAATGCAACTCTATGAAAAAAGAAGATGTAATTAAGATACACCTAAAATTCAAATAATCAATAATAACAATAGTTCTTTTCTATAAAAATAGTTATCGCAATGTAAATAATGAAGGAGAATTAATTGGGAATACGCCTAATGCAAATTTGATCACAATCCTTTTTTTATTATTAAAATATTTTTTATTCTTAAAAAAAATTATTTATTTTATTTCTATAATTAATATATAAAGTGTATTTATAACCTTCCTGGTTTAACCTATATTCATTATTTACCAAAAATATTTATTGAATAACTTGTGTGAGAAGTACTACTACATCTATTCTTACTAACTTTAATAAAAGCAGATCAATGGATATCAAATGAAAAATAGACAAGTATTATAAAGACGGTCGAGAAAAGAGTTTGTAAACACATTTAACCTACGCGATTACTTACGTTCTTCAAGATCTCGCGGAGTTGATGCTCTGACAACGACTCCGGATGCGTGAGCTCGTACGTCCCCAATTTCGACATGCTCGCGAACGCTTCCTCGTCGTGCCAGAAGAAGAAGAAGTCGCGAACATCTCACACAAGACGTGCCATTCAGTGTCGGCCGTCCTTATCGGGCCGTCCCCTTATCGCCGCCGATCGAATGTATGCGTCAGTTCATTGTCAGTGTCAGTGCGTCGCAAGAAATTTATTGACAGGCATTTTGTGCTACGATCTTTCGACTAACAATTTTTATAAGTTGAATATTCAGAGAGATTTTTAATAAATATTTTTTTACATATGGTCTTTTATTTTTAATATATATGTGTTACATAATCATATAAATACGCTCATTATATGCTTCAAGCCTTATTAAATTCTGCAATTCGCTAAAAAAATCAAGTTCAAAAAATTGCGTGTAAAAAGCTGCAAACTAATTAATATCCAAATTATTTTATATAATTCATGATTAAATAAATGGATCACGGAACCTGCAGATTGTCAATCGACCACTTTTACATTCGCCTCTTTATATACGTAATTAAAATTCCATTTCAAATATCGCGCGCTTTGCGAAAATATACATAATTTTGAAGAGGGTAAACTAAACTGCTCTTTTGTGTCTCGTGCTCTCTGATGGCCGGCTTGATACAATTTAACATAAAATACCGCGAATCATATATGTAGTCGCAAATTTTAAATGCAAATAAAATTACATAATTAGAAAAAGTAAACCCAATAAAAAAATAAGAATTAAGTAGAATTGACATATAACATGAAAGACGAAAGAAACGTGCATATTTTCAAAAAGAATATATGGTCATCTTGTGTGCACACGATAAACCTGTGACACGTGCTGCTTACAGGCGCTTATTTAAAAATGGCGCTCTTCAATCGTGCTAATTTAAATTCTCTTTTTTTATTAAGTCACTATTATTATAAATTCGCGACGGTTACGGTGAGATTAAAAACCCGCGAACGCACTTTACTATCGT
Source organism: Anoplolepis gracilipes (assembly GCF_047496725.1). Classification (NCBI taxonomy): domain Eukaryota; kingdom Metazoa; phylum Arthropoda; class Insecta; order Hymenoptera; family Formicidae; genus Anoplolepis; species Anoplolepis gracilipes. The sequence continues at coordinate 5,948,203 of NC_132974.1, forward strand.
CAACTATGATGCAGGAAAAGATTAGAAAAAGTAAGTAAAAAATGACACAATTTTAGCATATAACCTATAAGATGAAATAATTTAAACTGTAATCTCTTTTTTTGTAAAAATTGATGTTAATCTTATCATAATTATTTCTCGAATATAATGCGTGACTTAATCTTCCGATGTTAATAAAGTGTTTTCTTTCATATCGTAACTACTTACATCTATTCACATGATGATATAATCTGTATTGTTGATTCGGTGATTTTGCAGGCTCAGAAAAGAAAACAGAGTCATCAAATGTTAAAAGCAATACGTTTGAAACTGCAATTGCCAACAGAAGAGATCAGGCATGTCGAAGTATTTTGGTACAGGTATACTCATTGAATTCACAAGATGATCTCCAGAATTATTGTGCTCAATTTGGAAATATTTTAAGTATGCACCATTATAAAAAAGACAAGCAACATAATCATATTTTGGTTGAATTTAAAAATATAGTATCAGTAAATGAAATTATCTCATCTGCTTCCTTTATGGATGGAGATTTAATCACTCCTGTAAAGTCGTCAGTGTTTTGGTTTCGCAAAGGACAATTACGTCATAAGAAAAATAATCAGAAAAAGATAATCTTGTCTACAGAAAATGGTTGTACATACCCTACTGAAAAGGATATTTTAAAATTTTTACAGAATGCAAAATCGGTAAGACAGTAATATCATATCTATGTCATGTTATATTTTAGCATTATATAAAACTGATATTTTTAATTTATAGGTATCAGGGCAAATAATAAAGCTGTATGAGATATTAAAACTGAGCGATTTAGAAACAAGACTGAGATTTCACACTGCTCATCACTTGGAGCAATATTTTTCTAGATTATTTCAAAATACAAAAGTTTTACCATTTGGTTCCTCTTTGAATGGGTTTGGGAGAAAAAGATGTGATCTTGATTTAGTTCTCGTTTCCGATAATATTGAGGAAGTAAATATATATACATATATAAAAGTAATATTTAATTCATTTATATTTTTATAATTTTAATATTAAATAATAATAATGAGATGTAACGTTTACATAGAACAAATCTGCGAGTAGATTGGTATTTCATACAAAACCTATGAAACTTAGCGAAAGGCATGAAACAAAAGAGTTTATGCGAATACTTGCTAGTGTTATGCAACATTTCATCTCTGGAGTTCATAATGTACGAAAGATCCTAGAAGCTAGAGTCCCTATTATTAAATTTCATTACGAATACACGAATATTGAATGTGATTTAACTACAACAAACATGTAAGCTAAATTATATTTAAATCTGATCTACAGAGATATATATATATATATATATATATATTTTTATTTTATATATATAGATATTTTTTATATATATTTCTAGGATATTTATTTTATATATATATATATATATATATATATATATATATATATATATATAAAGTATATTTTTTATATAAATTATGTATATATATGTAAAACTGCTATAAATATTATCAATGCCATCTCTCTCTTAGGACTGCCGTATACATGTCCGAATTGTTATATTTATATGGAGAAATAGATTGGCGGGTAAGACCGCTTGTTACAGTAATACGAAAATGGGCAAAGAGTCAGGAGATAACGTCTGATGTACCAGGACAGTGGATAACAAATTTCTCTCTTTCATTATTGGTGCTCTTCTACTTACAACAGAAAGACATATTGCCATCCTTAAAGCTATTGAAAACATATGCAAGTAAGACAAAATCACAATATATAGTATGTACAGTATGTGTATACAGTTGACAAACTATTTCTTTTTATAGCACACGATGACATGCGTTGTACAGAGACTGGCATTGATTGCACCTTCCTACGGGATCTTGAAAAATTGCCGGCCGAGTTCAAGTATAAATCAAATCAGGACAATCTAGAGTCACTGCTGTATGGTTTCTTTGAATATATTTCGACGTTCGACTTTCATACACAAGGGATGTGTATTCGTGAAGGAGTGCCGGTGCGAAAACCATCACGTTCGGCGCTTCATATCACCAATCCCCTGGAAACGACATTGAACGTATGCAAGAACGTAAACATTTACGAGTTAAATCGTATCACGGAGAAGGCACACGATGCAGTATACATGTTAGAGACTACTGACAAATCCAGAAATAGCAATTGGGGCCTTATGGCTTTATTAAACATGAAAGAAAACGATATAATGGATATGGTGGACGGAAACAAAAGAAAAGAACAGAGCATCTCAGATTATTCGGAAGATTATTCCCATGAAATTTCTGAAGTTAACGAAGTTGATATCAATCAGCCAAAGAAGAAAAAAACGGTATGATGTTTAGACAAATAGCAGTGTTTTATATATATATATATATATATATATATATATATATATATATATATATATATACACATTTCATCTCATACATGTATATACCTACATGAGATGTTTTTTGCAACAATTTTTTATATCAATGATTTAGGATATTATCTAGTGACAATGCCTGAAAAACAGAGACATTTTATGGGAGAAGAAAAAAGAAGAGAATAGAGAAGACTTTTTGTTGCAGCTGGTTGTATGTACTGTACTATGTGCATTGTGAAAATAGGAGAAAAATGTACATAAAATATTGACATTAATTGTATACAAGTATACATGAATCGTAAATGAATACATGTCAGCTGTAACATATACTATCAATTAATTAACCAGATTAATTTATTAAGAAAACTGTTATTTTGAACACTTTCAAATATTATGGCTAAATGTTTTTCTGCGTTTCATCTGTCAAAGTTTTAGTTTTATATGCAACAACTGATAAAGTTCAGCATATCGAGCATCATATCTCTATCATAACCGTGAGCATTTATAAAATTAAAACAAAGATGATGCATCCCTTTCATACATAATACGTAGAGAGATGCAGTATATAAATCAAGGATATATTTATTAACTTGTATATATTTTACTATACCAGCAACTCGACATTTCTCATACATGCTTATAGTGTACATTCGCTATAATTAGAACGTTCATTATAATCCTCGCTGAAGATTATAAATTTTCGCTCTCGATTAAATTCGAAACAACGATTAACGATCGTATTGACTTTCACAAGGAAGAGCCGATTCCTCGTAACACCGATTATACTTTGCGTATATCTTTCGCTTTAGGTAATCGTGAATATTATCGTTATGTGACAATCGATAACGTATGATCGTGAAGCGATCGCGTGACAACGTATCCATCGAAGGGCGATCTGAATTTAAAATGCGATTGGCGATTACGAGTAAACGCGCTCGAATTAGGCTATTCTTCACGAACAAATACCGTCGATTAAATTCGTAACGTATCGTGAGATTGGCAGTGTTGTTTATACTAACTATAAGTATTACCGTTTATTCGACCGATCGAATTGCGCGACGTACTTTTCTGGACTATGCATCCGACCCGTTGACGTTAAGATAAAAAAAAATCTCGTGTAAGATGATTAAATAGATATACATAATTTTAACGGAAAAATGAAGATATACAGGATTTTTTCGTATAAACCGAAATAATATATCTGTCAAGATAAAAAGATGATAAATATTATATTATTTATTAGAAATAATTTAAATTGCAACGTCAACCGCGGTTCTGCAATTATTGTACATTATATACGCGCATTTTTATTCGAAAACTTTTTTTTCTTCCTCGCTATCCCTAATCAAGGCTCTACGTATCAACCGCCCCAGGCAAGTCGCAGATCAACAGTACGAGTAGCGGATAACACATGGTATTCTCGTTTTTTTTTCCGTTAACATCTGATTTACAAGATAGGCAGCGATACTGACCTTCGGCGCTTTTTCATCAAGTGCAATTAAAATCTCTATAAAAGGTGTCCGCAAGAGCTATATGCCGTCGCACACGGTACAACTCTGACACGCGAGACACACACATAATATAAATCTCGAAAATTCGGAATAATACAAATACTTCACGCATTTGGTCGGGATCTGAAAGAAATTTGACAGTCTCTCGAAAAGTAATATAAAGACGAAAGTGCACTTGTCTCGAAGGTGCTTCTCAACAGCTATTCTTTTCTTATGACATTTATATATCGCGCAATAGATTTTTTTTTCATTATTGTATTTTCATATATTTTTATATGATTATTATTATTATTATTATATCGGTAGAATGTCCAAAATTTTCGAAAAACCGACAATCATCGGCTCTCACAACAAACGCGTTCCGTTGCTAATAAATAACAAGTATACTTAAGCCACGTGGGGGCACGGCGTGTTTAGTCTTTCGATAATTTTTTCTTTATCTAGGCTCGCGCGGATATCTATTCGAGATATCCTCGGACAAATAACTCTTCACATTACTTTGTTGCGCGCGAAGAGGAGAAGGAGCTACAAAAGGATCGAAAACGATGGAAAGTGTCTTATTAATTCGTCTTGCTCTTACGATGATAACGGTGATGATGCAGATGATGATGTCGTAGCTGGGAGCGCGTCTCCTGCACGGCCGCTACCAAAGTGCGCACCGCCTCCTCGTGACCCTCGAAGCTGTCCGCTTTCTTCAACTGGCCTAGGGACGACGCCCCCGCTCCCGCACCCTCGCCACTGCGCTTGCTCTTTGGCCGCGGAAAGGTCTCCCAGGAACGCTGCTTCTGCACGAGAGACGACGACGTCCGTGACGTCGGTCCGATCAAAACGACCAGGGTTTTCCGGGGGTCCTGCGCGATGGATTGTTGACCTACCGTCCCATCGGCGATACTCGATCGCCTGCTGTTCCCGGAACCAGTCGTGCTTAGGCTGTCGCAGCTGGCGCGTCGACGTCTCCTCGCTTCACTGGCCGCCTTCGCACCTTCGGCGTAGAACAACTCCTCGGAATCGCTAGCCGGATAGATCTTGCCGGCTTTGCCACTGACAGGAATTGGCGGTATCTGCTCGTCCGCCGGCACCGCATGCACCTGCGCCTGCACGCGCTTTTTGGCCTCACCCATGCTCGAGGCTTCCGAAATTCGTTGATACTCGCCTTCATCTCCTGCTGGAAGCACGTGTTTTTTCTTAAAAGACCATCTCGATAATTGTTTGACCGAGGCATTGACATAATTCAATGAAACTTCGCTTCGATGGCGGAGATGAGACACTTAATAATTTCTGTGAAAAATGCGCGACAGGTGTTTTATATCTCTTATCTCTTAATGTATATTTACATATATATTGTGTGCTGCGAACGGCGAGCGACTTTATGTATTTGGTTGTCGGACGTATATCGCCTCTAAGTCTAAAACCCGATATTTCGCCCCCGCCCCCCTCCCATTTCCCAGTGGACTACAAAGGAAGACCTGTGTGTCATAATGTATCAGTATTTGTTTGCAAAACAATTCAATGCGATTTTCTCGTCCTTACCGATGTGAGACTGCGGCTGCTGCGAATCGATACACCTCTCCGCCTGATCGAGCCCCTCGGCGGATGTGTCGCCCGTACTGCCTTTTAAAGAGCGATATAACGACCGCATCTTACTACCGGACGAATGTCCGGGTGGTGTCTTAGGTTTTGTGCTGTCGGGCGATTTACGCGAGCGCCGACTTTGACTGCGATCGCGACCGTCTTCCCTGCCAGGTGATTTCTTACGATCTTCCTTCTGCGTTCTGGCCTTCTCGATCAATTGACTGAGCACACCCCTCTTTGGATCGGTCGACTTGGCCGTCCCGTACACGACTATGTTGCCGCTCGAGTCCAATACGGCGCCCACGCCGCCGGACGGTGTACGGCATCGCGTCGGGATTTCCTTTGCTTCTGCGAAACAAAAATTTAGCGACTGATTTATGTTAAAATTTTGTAACACATCTAGCTTGATGGTTTTGTTATTTTATCAATCTGAGAAACATCAAACAAGAGATATACTTTCTCTCACCCTTCATGTATAGCGCGTTGTCGGCACTCGTGGCAGTGCTACGAGGATGACGATGTTCCTTCGTCGGTGCCTGAGGTTGCGGCGGCTCCTGCATCTGTAGGCGTGCCAGATGATCTAGCAAAGCCTGTAGATGCTGATTGTCAGCGGCGTCCGCTGCAGCCAGACTCACTTCTCCAGCACCAATGCCCGTGGAAAACGATTTTACGAAGGGCTCCAAATGCTGAGCAAGTGCTTGCAATTTCTTCACTTCGCTCCTCAACGATAATATATCGTTCATCTATACAAAATATATAGAAGTTACAAAGATAAAAAGAAAGAGATGCAAGAAGAACTTAATGAGAATAAGAACGCACCTGCGAGTGAAAGATCTCCTTTTCTATGTGAATCCTACACACTTGCTCCTCCCAGAGTGCGTCAAAAACATTTCTAAGTCGCTCCAGTTCTATCTGATGATGCTCTAACTGTTGTTCTAACAGACGGCAATCTCTCGCCACATGGTCATAACGGTTACCCAACGGCGGAGTATTTGCTCTCTTCAAGACGGAGACGTCCCGCTGTAGCTCACCCAATCGTTCCTTTACTGTCATCAGTTGTTGACTCAATTCCTTCAACTGGGTATCGAAAGTCCGACAATGATTGGAGAATGGGCCGCCATCAATGGGTCCACCCTTCGACGGTAGCCTCTGAGCAGTCTTGCTGCTCTGTTGAGAAAATGTATTCTTGACATGTGAAAATAACGCTAATATGCATAACACGTTATAGCGATCTTACATTCGCGATCTGTAACTTTCGTCATCGACTATGATAAACTATCTAAGAATCTAACAATAAACATATCCCGCAAGGGAAACTCGATTTCGCTGAAGATATATCAATCGATATACTACAAGGAGTACTCCTCTACTCTCTTTTTCTCTGACTATCACAGCTATCATCATATACACAATCAGTATAAGCCACACATCGTACATCTCGACTAAAGTCCTGTGAACGAAAAAAAATACTTACACAGAAGAATGTGCGAGAGAATGGCAGCGAAAAGGAAACTCGTAATACAAAAGTAAAGGCGATCACGATGAGAATCATCATAATCATCAGCAATCGAAATATTTTCGTACATACCTGAAGTATCTGCGAGTCCATCGACTGTGTGCCCAACGTGTGACCGCTAATTGGTGTTTGATCGTACAAGGAGTCGGTAGTGGCAGCGGCTTTCGCGATCTGCGTTTGCCCTATGTAGGGCTGCAGGGCGCGGGCAAAGTCGACGCGGTAATTCGTCCTGATGTGGGCGGCGAGCAGGGGTGGTCGCGATGGATGGCCAAGCTGGGCGACGCGGCTCAGTCGCTCTAGCATCGGATGAGCCAGTTCAAGGAACTGATACTTGGTCGCACCGCTGGTGAACGCGGTGCACAGCATTAGGTGCATCTGCAGCACCGGTAATGCACTACCCAATGACAGTAGTTGCGCGCGCACCATACGCTCTTTGGTTTCAAACTGACGTTGCAGCTCCGCGAGCACGTACGCGTGCGTCTTGGTGATCGCCTCTTGCATACCTTGACAGAACGCGCCCAAGGAGCGCTTCTCGGACTCGAGGCTGTGGCGTAGCTCGTCTAACTGAGACTTGAGTGCCAGCACGCCGTCCCTGATGCCAGCCTGGAGTTCGCAGATGGAATTCACCGCGCGTTCCATCTTCTTCGAAGCCTGCTGCCAGGCACTCTCTATGTCCACGCAGTGCACCCGCGCGTCCGCGGGCGTGTCGCGAAAACACGTGGCGCACAGCATGCACTTGACGCTCTGACTGTACATTATATACTGCTCTCCGTGGCTCGGACAACGACGTTGAGTATCCTTGGCGCACTTGCTCATGTGTACCACCTCGTGAGTGGAGAACATCTTGGCGCGATGGGTGTGCTCTCTGCAGTGGGTGCAAAGCGCCTGTCCTGTAAACGCGTGAAATATCTTTTTTTTTCTTTACGTATCTAGTGCGATTCGATATTAACAAAAAATATATATAACTCTGTAGAACGTACCGCACGTTGTGCAAAAGAACATCGTGGACTTGTCACGCTTGTCGCAATTGGCACACGGTGGATTCTCAGAATTCGCCAATTCCACCAATTGATGTATCAGCTGATCGGGCGGTGGTAACTGCGCTCCATCCTTTAACTGCGTTTGTTGCCTGCGTATATTATTATTATTATTAGAAAATTGCGTGCAATAATTATTATATATTTTAATTATACATGAATGCAATTATAGTAATAACATAAAAAGAATATTCGTTGGAAAAATTTAATAAATCGTAAACAAGATACTCAATTTATCGCACAACGTGAGAATTATCTTGAGCAAACATGAATCTTTTTTATCGTTGACATGTAAATTAATTAATAATTATAAATCATAAAAGTATATTGTAGAAACATTTTTGTTACTGACAAGAATTTTCCAAGTATCATTGCTTCAGAAAATATTAAAAGATATGAATATATTTTTACTTTTATGATAAATCAACTATAAATAAATGAGAAATTTCAATTTGAGCCAATAACAATATGTATGTGCGTGTGTATATGTGCGCGCGTGTGAATCTCAATCTCAATCACAAATCGTCGAATCATTATCTACCCGCAGATGGGACACTTGATCATTCCGTCGAGGTGCGGGCCGTGTATGCAACGTGCGCAGAAGGTGTGATAGCAGGAGAGCAGACAGGGCTCGTTGTAGTAGTTGTGGCAGATACCGCAGGTGAGGGGATTCCTGGGCCCGCCGCCCGGCACGCCCGTCGTGCCGTCGTCGCCGACCCCGTCACCGACCGCCGAGCCCGAGCTAGCCATCGTTGTCGGCGTCACTCGGCCACCCTGAGCGCCTGTTAATCGCGGGCGCGCGCGGACCACGACACGCGCCTTCCGCCCTCCTTCACGACACCGCTCCCTGTCCCATGCTCGCGTACCCCTCTGCAGCAGAGAACGGATGCGGTTTATCGGGATGCTGCGCGCGCGTAACTTACCGCGAGGCAACATGGACAAGCACCGTCCACGCGACGATGGGACGATGGATGTGAATATCGCGGACAACGGGACATGGAATCTAGAATAATGTTTACCCCTAGACGGCGCGTTGGCTCACCCGCAGAGAGCCCCGACCAGAGAGGGTGATTTATCAGTTGCTGCTCGCTCGACCTGTCATTCTGACGTAGCGCGCGCGCTTACAGCGACCAGCCTTTGCGTCTCTGCGCAACTGACGATTACTGAGCACTGACGTCACCATCGTGAAGCGCCTACCACCCTTTTCTCACCCCCATATAACACACACACATTATACACAACGCGTGTATATATATATATATATAATACGTGTATACTTACGTGTGTGTGTGTGTGTGTGTGTGTGTGTATCTACAGAGAAATTCGTACAGCGGGTCAACCCGGCTTGCTCGCTCTCTCGTTTCTCGCTTCTACCCCGTTTCGTAGCCTGCACCACCCACGTTGCGTATGTGTATATATATATATATATATATTTACGACTATACATGCGCGCGTACACAGACATACAAATGTATATAGGGTGACGATATTGGTGCAAGAAGGTGCAGGCAAACGTCCGGGGCGGAGACGAATATCTAAGAAAAAAAAAACATTAATCGTGCAATTCTTCTTTTCTTTAAACGATTGACGATGTTTCTCTACTTATATTACAATCTATTCGCTGTTTTCAGGCGTATATATAAGTGAGTTTGGTTTTTTCACAGTACAGATAATTCAACTCTCCTTCTTCCAAAAGGATTCTTCGAAATAAACTAGTAGAATCTGCGGAGAATACTTCACGTATTTGGGGCGAGAGTTTGCGCCTTTCAACACACGATACTTGTATTTCACATACACACAGGCAAAGATGTTTCTACCGTCGTTCTACTTTCATTTTATCCATGAGAAATGCGCTCCTTAACGGAAATAAGATACTGAAATATAAAAAATAAATTAACAAAAGCGAGATTTATATTATTATATATATATATATATTTATTTATTTATCTTGCTATTATTTATGTATTTTATTTTTATATGTCAAAATAGCAATTGCAAAATTTAATTTAAATTGAAATAATCGCGAAATTATCTTTCTCATTCTTTTTCTCTTCGAATAATTTCAGAATTATTGCGAAAACTAATTGATTAGTTCATTTTGATTATTATCATAACTGAGTGTCACTCTAATTACCTACACACATGTAATTATATATAGTTGTTCCAACTCGTTCCATTGTATCTACAAGTATGTACCTCATCCTCAAACGGTCGCTGGGAGTCGATTCTATGTGATCCCTCCTATTCTCTTCAACTCGAGAGGACAAATATAGTTTTCAACTTGACTCGTTGATGCATAATAATAATAATAAAAAAAGTTGATAAATAAATAGCCATAAATTCGATTGCCGTTCCACAAACGCATTGTCGCAGAATATATTGAGAGATTGTGATCAAACTTTCTCGCCACATCGTGTCGTATTTTTTACCGTAAGCAGTTTTTCGTTTCCCATTTAAATCTCAATTATCTAATTACCAATTATCCTTCTAATCTATGTACCTCGGTTCGAGTTTTCTTCAACATTTGAATTTTGAATTTTCTCTTCCAATTATTATTAAATAAAGATATTTGGTACAATTGCACTCTATCCATTATTCGTCGTCCTGTTATTCCCTCGTGTTGAAAAAAATTGTCTGTGTTAAATAATCGCATAACAAATTCAGCAATTAAGAATCACAACGAAGAATTTTCGCTCGAATCGTAGTTAATAAAGAAAAAATGTAATTCGCGATAATGGAAAATAATTTATAATATTAATAATAATTTATAATAATAATTTATAAATAGTAAGTATATAGTTGATAGTAAGAAAGTTATTTTAGATCTTCGAGTTTTCTCCTTTTATCGCGAAATTGTATACTGAGGGGGTTACGGCCTCTCGATGGATATTATAAATTATAATTCCTTCTGAATTTTTATTGTAAGAATGGACCATGACTCTTTGTAATTTCTGCATCAGAAAGTTCCCTTATTCATCGCCTTACGACGGTCGATTTATATGGCAAGCGCTTCCATTGTCAGCGAATCGCGGTTTAACCGGATGCATCTGCGGCTCCTTTATTCTCTGTCTCTTGCGCTGCACACTAATAGACATATATATATGTACATGCGATGTTAATATCGAAAATATAAGCTATTCTATAAATTCAATAAATTTGTGTTATTATCAAAAAAGAAATTGTAAATTTCTTCTTAGCTATTGGATATAAAAATATAATTTAAAAAACACAATTTCAATAATTTCGCACGTTCTCTTTTAAAAATTTTAATCGTTGCTAAAATAAAATTAGTTGAAATAATTATTCATCTAATGTTCAGTTTATTTTATTTTCTGCAACATTTTTCGAATGCTTTTTAGCTTTTGCTAATTTTCGACACCCGAATAAATATGATCAATTTATTTTGATAGTGCTAAAAAATACGACAATACAGAGGAATCAATCGTTATTAAAAATTTCAGATTTTTAAAAAAATTTCAACACACGCAGTAAATAAATTTCTTGTAGTTTTTGAAAGTTTTTCACATAAAAAAAAACTCTATATATTAAGAAGACTTTCGTAGGAAAAAAATTTTATTTTCTCTTTCAATATCTAATTATCTCAATATAAATTTAACCTTCGATAAATCTTTAGTTTGTGAAGAAAGTGTAAGCATTTATTTTACTATAACAAAATGCAAAAAACTTGCCTGTCTTGGGAAGATGACATATGTGTGTAAGTAACTTTTGACATTTACCGGGAGACAATCAAGACTATAGAATATAAAAAACGTAAGCAGAGTAGAATTTGAATAGTATAAGGTATAAATAAATAGGCTAATCGATCGTTTTTTTGGGCCCATTGAGTCCACTGATTGCGACAAAAATTTACCCATGGTTAATAATTAGCCATTTTTAACTAGTACCTTGTCGGTGGCCAATCATAATCGAAAAATGTCGACTATGAAATTGCGCCCCCACTAGAACGGAAGTGCAAGGTGGAAGTCTGCCAGTGTTTACAATTCAAAGTGATTCAAAGATATGACGGATCAATAATTTGCGTTCGCGTCTCGCGAGTATTAATTCTAGTTAATTCTGTCAATTCTTTGTGCCTAGATATGCCGTCCCGTGGAGAAGATATCCTCAAAGGTTTTCAAGTGTATCCTTTGAATAAAAAACTTTAGCGCAATTTAAAAACGAAAGAGTAGAGCACATTTGACAGGTCTGATAGGTTAGAATCAGACATTAGAATTTCAAACGATTATGCATATCCAGAATAATTTCCAGAATAATCCAATTTAAAATGAAGAAAAATACGTTTCCTTAATTCTATTTTATTTATTTAGTAATTGGATGAATTTGCGCGATGCCGATAATGGGAAAATTTTATGGCAGGGTAACGAAGACTTGTAAGTAATGTTGTAATGTTAACTTATATTTTAATAAGTAATTAAATCCTAAATTATTTTTATATGATTGTAGATCTGTACCTGACGTAGAACATGAAGCACGTGTACCAAAAAAGATTCTACGATGTCGTGCAGTATCGAGAGAAATTAATTTCAGTTCTGCAGAGCCAATGGAAAGGTTTCGTTTGGAACAAAAAGTATTATTCAAAGGCCGTTGCTTGGAGGAATGGTTCTTCGAATTTGGATTTGTTATTCCTAACAGTACCAATACGTGGCAGAGCTTGATTCAAGCTGCACCAGAGAGTCAAATGATGCCAGCGAATATACTGAAGTAAGTGGAGATATATTGTTAATCGTTTGGAGATTTGTAGATTAATTACATATACATATGTTTTCTTTTGTGTATAGCGGCAATGTTGTAATAGAAACAAAGTTTTTCGACGATGATCTCTTAGTGTCTACCAGTCGAGTCCGTCTCTTCTATGTCTAAGGCAATTTTCGAATGGTCCTTATAATCATATTTAACAATGGGACCAATCAGTATAAACAGGTTTTACATAAAAATGGAAGAAGAACACGCACAGATAAGTTCTTACAAACACGGATCAGTTTTCATTTTTCTGATCTCTTACATCTTATACTTTTTATGTGTGTATTAAAAAAATGATTTTGTCCAATATCATAATTTTATAGCACTGTTAGAGAATTCAAACACAAGTTTCGTCAAACGACAATATTTATGTTCACAAGGCCTAATGTATTAATGTATCTACATTGCGTCTTTCATTCTTGTACAAGAGAGATCATGCACTGTGTTAAGATAAACTATATATTATTTATCAAATATATGTGAATAAATATATTAAGTTTTGTACATATTGTAATACACCACCAAAAACAGCAATAAAGGTCTAAAAAATGTTTAAAATTTTGTGTGCATTTTATTTTTATAATCTATCGAAGTACTGCTAAACTATAATATCTGTATTAATTTAATAATAATACTTATGAATCTTTTGTGAAAAAATTATTAGTATAAATTGACAAAGTTTGCAGCAATTGTATACCTTATTATCATGTGTAAGAAGCATTTACATTTTCACTTTTTTAAAGAGCATCTGGTGCTGTAAAATGCAAATTATAAAACTATAATATAAATGCAATTGTAAATGTTGTAAAAGTTGATTCGTCATATTGCAAGCAGAGTGAAAAATACACAACTTCTTTCATCACACGACCGTATTATAACGGTTCTACTATTGATTAGTGATGCACAAGCAACACATTTTTTAGGCTTCACCACATCCCTTGAGGGAGTTCATGAGTTTAGTACATTCTATCCCCTACTTTGTCTATACGTCGTATACAGGTGTAAGGAAAGAAAATACGAGAAAGAAGGAAGAGAACAAAGGACGAGGAAACGTCGGAGTTGCTGCAGCTAGCTTTTAGAATTCGAACAAACTTCTCATCAACTTGAGCGTCGTAACACGGGCGAGATTAATTCAATTAATTTACTCCGACTTGTCGACCTTTCTCTCGACAAAGAATCAATTCTCGCAGAATGGATCTAAACGAGGAGGATGAGAACGTAAACGAAAGTGGCAGACAGCTATTTCTGGTTGCGGATGTGCCGCGTGATCCTCTAGTATCAGCTGGTGCGATCGTAGCGTCAGCGGCGAGTGTCCCGGACGATATCAACCAGGGTGACGATCTGCAGTCGAGTGCCTTGGCCAGTCTGATCGGCGTGCAATCCACCTCGGTTTGCTTTCCTACGAAATTCAGTAAGTGTATACGCTGTCGCGTGTGTTGTGTCAATCCCCGGACCTGATTTAATTAACCGACGCCGGCCCCCCGAAGTTGGAGTAGTGTTGCTCAATCAAGTTATTGCTAAATGCATTAAGTGGATCATCCACACTCTTTTCCTTAAATAGAGTTAGCGGTAATCAGTTTAACAGTTATGAAGCGATGGACATCTTTCTGTGCGATGAAACAATTGGACGGGAAGAGTAAAATCCGATGACGACATTGCGAAATTACGAAATTCTTGCACACTACCCTAAAATAATATTAATATTGTATCACTAATGTTCGTGAATTTTATTCCAATATCCTTGTTTTATATTGCAACAGTTTTGTTGAGTCAAGTAAAAAATGAATGATATCTTCTTGTAGCGTATGATTTCTCGACTAGTTCTGAAAGCGAAGAGAGGCCGTCCTGTGTCATCGGCAAGAGAAAGCAGCGTAGATATCGCACCACATTTTCCAATTTTCAACTAGAAGAATTGGAACGTGCTTTCCAGAAGACACATTATCCGGATGTATTCTTTCGAGAAGAGCTCGCAGTTCGTATCCAATTGACAGAAGCTAGAGTACAAGTAATTCTATATATTTCTATATAATATCTATCTTACTTGTTGTATATATGTGAACTCATTGTCAGAAGTTTCCGGAATATCCAGGTATTTATACATGTGTATGTCTGTGTTGTAACTATACTTTTTCTACGATATACAAATAGGTGTGGTTCCAAAATAGGAGAGCGAAATGGCGTAAGCAGGAGAAGCAGTGTAAAATTGCGACACACATGACGTCACATTTACCACCGTCCGATTGTCAAGATGTACAGCAACATCAATCACAGCAACAGTCTGATCATCTGTTATTGGAATCACCATGCAGTCCGCCTCCTATATACCTTGGCATGGAATGGGCAGGTTTCTCTCCTTACAACAACACAGATAGCGCGTCATCTCTTATTGTAAATAAGCCACCAGATGCAGAAACTGATAATAATTCATTGCTCGATCCAGAATTATTACACCTAAAACCTCCACGTTCCTAATAATATCAAGAGATTATATAAAACACATATTATTCGCATAGATAATCCATTTTCTGAAAAGAGAGAGAGTTAAGTGATATATTAGATATAATATAAAATAAAGAACTTGTAATATAATTTTAAGCAAAGAAAATATTTACTATAGAATTGTATATGATATGAAAGTTTATAGACGTTACTATGATTTATTTCAAACTATGAATGAAATGAATTTTGAAGATAAGAAATCAAGATTTTAATATTAACATTTAATATTTCATAAAGATGTATATGATATTATTTAATTTAAAAATAGCCGTGTGAAGTTTGTTATATTTGTCGATTAAAAAAATTATATTATAAAATTATATTATAAAATTATAATTGTATTATAATTATATTATAATTTCTTTCAGATCAAGAATAATTATATATATATATATATATATATATAGATTTAAAAAAATTCTTTAACAGTATGCTAAATTACTCTATTTCAAGAATATTCTAATAAATATAGAATCTATGAAGAATAATAAAAAAATTTCTATTATATACAAAATTATTCTTTTCGCGAGACGTGTTACTCCCATATAAAATAGTAACATCATCTTTATTGTGTGCATATATTACAAGTCAGTAAATTAATTAAGGTACTCATTAATCGAGCCTAGTTGCAAATAAGCTGTCTACAATACTCTTCCCAACATTTCAAATATCAACAAAAGTCATTCCCTTTAAATTGTCGTTGACAAAGCGTTTTTGCTTTTGAAATTATCGAAAATGATCATTTTCCCATGATTATTGAACCTAATTCAGTACTTAGTTTTACCGATCAGAGACTGTCAGCAAAATATTTGAGATGCATTTCGTGTAAAATAAATTAGTGACAAACGTTAAAGGGTTACGCGATATACGAGTACTCATCCGCGCTATTTGCAGTACGTTCGATATATTGTTTATCTATGAGAGTTTCAATGCACTTTTTAATCATCCCAATGGAAGGTGCAAAAGTAACTTTCGATTGACTCAGCACCTAAAATAACATAGTTATGTTAAATTAAACATTGGTTTGCCAGATAGCCGAGTGCAGTTCATATCAAAATCACGAAATCGTTAAACTCACCTCTTGTATAAGCTGATTGTGTCTCAATAGTTTACGGCTCTTCATGATGCGAACAATAGCTGCTTGCAAGAACATTTTTCTGTCCTCGTCAACGCTGCGATGCGTAGCCTCCGCGTCTTGTGGCGCATCTCGTTGCAACACACCAGTCACGCGAAACTTGGTTCTCTTGTTGGAGTAATCGAAATTGAGCGTAAGGATGGTGTCCTCCTCCAATTCACTGGATTCTTCCGTAGATTTGTTAAGGATCTTGCAATCTACGAGACTAGCGGCATGCTTGACCAGTTGGTCGTGCGACAGACGTAACGATGCTGCCGCATCTTTGCACGGTATCGCGTCGCAGTGCTCGAAAAGCAATAGTAACGCCATTTGATATGTCTGCACGGTGACCAGATACGATTTCTTCAAGTAATTAAACTTGAGCTCGCCCTGACTCAAATGGTGCAACCACGTGAGCTTTCGGCCGCTAAACTGCATGTGATAAAACGTTTCGAAAGCTTGTATGGACTTTTCCAGCTGTTGTGGAACATGAAACGGCCCAGGGGATGGCGGCAGGGCGAGTGGCCAAGCACCTGCTTGCAATACTTTAACCCCGAAACCGGTGCCCAATTGATTCTCTCCGTCGCCTTCCCGTAAGGTCGCCGTAAATTTCGCGTTGAGATCCGCCGACACGGACATGTCTGTAAACATGCGATGAAGCTTGTTCGTGAACTCGTAACCACACGCTCGTTTCAGATCGTCGATCATCATCTCCTCGGCGTCCATCGATTGCGATTGTTGATGTATTAATCGCTTTGCCAACATACGCGAATAGAATTTTTGAAATACATCCTTGTCGTCGACATACTTGAACACAATTATGGAGCGTCTCAATTTGTCCTCGATTTCATTCTCGGACGCTGCCTTGGGTGACTTTTTTAACAGAGAGTCACAATATTTCGCCAGCTAAAAAAAAACATATATTTTGTCATATTTTATATATTAATAGAAATTATATTTTAATATCGCATCTGTAAGAAATTTACCAATTCTGGTGCTCGGACCGGTTGCTTTGGAGCGGGCCTGTAGTTCACGATGGCAGAACAAGCTTTGTCAAGAGCACCTACAAAACTCTGATCTCCTTTGAATACATCTCTAATCAGTTCCGAGTATTTAGCATGTACATTCAACATGCTCTCCACAAATTGCGTGTATACCTGACATTAAAACATATTTTTTTTTAAGCAGTTAAGCATAAATCCATGTAATATTAATTAGAACGTTTAAATATTTTAAGTATTAAAGTATTATATATTTACATTTTCTCCTTGTAAAGGTCCGATTGCTTGTAATCCTTGTTGCGTGATGTGTCGAGTGAGTTTTTGTACAAGTGGATCTAAACCTCCTGGTAAAGGCCTCAGCAGTGGATAAAGAAGAGCCAGATCTCGTTTACTCTCATTTTTAATCATATTTTCTGCTTCCGTATGAAGCCAATCGGCTTGCGCATCTACCATTTTTTCCTCACAACACGCTCTCACCTACAGCAAAACATGCTGTATCATCTATTGCCTTAAATTCATCGATTTTCAAAGTTCATACAAAGAATAAAAGCATACTTTTGGTACAGAACTCTTGTGAAGGAACTTATGTGCACGTGCTTCCTCTTGATTGAGTCTCCATGTTACTTTCTCCATATAACGTGTAACGTCCAATTGTTGCAGCAACGACATTGATTCCGTCGTATAAAATTCTCTGCTAGCTTCTAAGAAAGGTTCCTCGAAGGCTTCTTGGTACAACTAGCCAAAAGATAAAATTTAATGTAATAATTATTCCTCTTGGAAAAGAAAGAACTTTTCATCTCATAAAAAAACTTTAATTAAAGTAATAATATATTACATTTAATTGTCCCTTCATCTTGTACTCTTCTACCCGAACGAAGCTCTGTATAACACCACAAATAACGTCGGTTGGGGCAAGCAATTTCGAATCTCTATCGGCGTCGATACATATAAGTAGAAGTGAAACGAGCTTTTCTCTAAGCGGTATTATCATTTTTTTCTTCCAAATGTCCAAACCTAGCTCACCAATCTCCATCTGCTCTTGGCACTCTTCGTCCCTGTTGGAACTCGCCCCATAGATGAGTTCCGCTTCCGAAAGCTTCTGTTTCTTAATGTGTTGTTGATTGAGGTATAAGTACAAGCTATGTAAGTAATAAATGCCCTGCGAATACTCTGTCCAGGCCCGGTGATACGCCGAAAGCAGATCCGAATTGTCACTGTACGTTTCGACTTTTACCAATAAATGGTCTACATGGTTAACTAAAAATCTCTTTGTCTCGTCGTATAAACGATCTGCCAACGGTTCAGGATACGCAACACACAAAGAATAAACATCACTGCAATTATATACAATAATATATTATACATGTAATATATTTTATTTTTTTTCAACAATTAAATATAATTTTCAGATTTCATTTTTAAATACCTAAATCTATCATTCCATATAGCACGTGGGATATTTGCTAATGTTATTACTCCTTTGACAGTCTCTTGTAATTCATGCCAGGTTTGATTAAAATCCACTCTTTTAGGTTTTAGTGACATTCTTTCCAGAAATCACTGATTACTTGGTCTTAAAGTTAATAGCTCACTAATTCTGCAAGCTAAACTCACTGACGCTATAAACCTGCAATACAATAGTATTAGAAAATTTGTACTTCTTTTGCAATCTTGATAAAAATACACATTTAAGTATTTAAAAAAAGACTTGATTTATTTGAGAATTATTTTTAAGATTTTCTACAATTTGACAAAAGCTATGCACCAAGAGTACATTCTAAAAATAATCTTTAGAGTGTGCATAAAAACTGAGTTTACGAGGCTTTGTTCGAATGTTTTGCACATCATCGATTTAAAAATAACATAAAAGTAAAATATATACACTGCACACATTCACATCTCATGGCCGCTCTAATTCTCTCCCCTGCCTCGTCTGCGCTGTCAATTTATATAGCAGGCAAACACTCCCGCGAGAGTTTGAACCTTAATAAACGTGCAATAAACAAACACTCGGACGTAAACATTCGTCCGTTTAAAATCGTCCAACTCTGGCGCATAGTTTTTATTGCGAAATATCGATTGCGAACAAAGAGAGATATTCTCGGGATATTCGAACGACGGAATTACGACAGGCTAGACGCGTGCATTCGCCATCAAGCTGACACAGCCGACACAGCTGACTGGCTCGAGAGACGGCCCACGCGCGTGTTGCGTACCATCACTAACCAAGAAATTGTACAAAGAAGAGGTGTGCTCCAGGTTCCGGTGCTAATCCTCGTCTGCAACAACGATCGCGCGATCGTGCTCCGCAAACACGACGAGCCGTACTACCGGGCCGTTTATTTTTGGGGCGGGGGCGCGAATCATACCCTGCTGCGGCGAGATGCATGACATCCGCGACGACTCGGACGCATTTTCGAGGGGGCGAGGGGGGGAACCGAAACGGGTCGTTTTCACCGTCACGGTTCGCGCGCGTCAAATCGCGAACGTTCCAGAAAGCTTTCCTCTTGAACCTTCGAGAGACGCGACAATTTATTTCTCTTCTATGACCAAGCCACGAAACGTTCTCCGCTCGAACAACGCGGGGTAGCACTCTCCGTGTCTCTGCTTGCCAGATTCTCAGGAACATTGCACATCCATGCTCCCTTTTTTTTTTCTTTTTTTTTTTTTTTTTTTTTTTTAATAAGAATGTAAATGTGCACAACTCTCACTATATATATGTATGTACTTCGACGTCATATATGCTGCAAGTTCCAAATCTGTCAAACACATGTAGTGTAAAGAAAACGTAATGAATGTAAGAATGGCCAAGCGCCAAGTGTGTTTAATATCCATAATTATCCAATAGCAACGCAGTGCAGACACGAAATTGGCCAATCAAACGCTACTCTGAAGACTACGATGCGATTGGAGTGCTAATAAAAAATCACGTCATCAGAGAGAAGAACAACTATACTTTTATGTGATTCATGGTCGTGACTCGCATTTCGGTGCGTCCAATGTCTGTCTGACCTGGTTGACAGATTTTCTCTCTGTGAATTATTAATATTTACATTATAGAATTGTTATATTTACATCAGAGAAAAAATGGTGAGCAATTATCTATTAAATTATGTATTTTGTGCTTTTTATGTTTAATTATTCCGGGGAAGAATTTGTCTTTTAAATATCATGTAAACGATCGGAAAACAAACCGCGGATAGTTTATTAGAGGTTATATTACTGTCAATTGTACAGATGACATTGCATATTTCGCGATAAATACGAGAGGAAACTTGAAGTAATTGCAATTTATTATATGTTTCTTTGTTGTATTTTATAACGTTAATTTTAATTTGTATCACCCTTTTTTCTTGCAGAGTATTCTCGCGTACAATGGCGGTGCCGTGATTGCCATGAAGGGCAAGAATTGCGTTGCCATAGCGGCTGATCGCAGATTTGGCATACAAGCGCAAACGATAATGTGCGATTTCCAAAAGATTTACGAAATGGAGCCGCATTTGTACATCAGTCTGCCCGGACTTGCCACTGACACTCAGACTGTCATGGAGAGGCTACGCTTTCGCTTGAATCTTTATGAGCTGAAAGAGAATAGAAAGATCCACCCTAAAACGTTTACCGCGATGGTCTCGAACCTCTTGTATGAAAAGAGATTTGGGCCATACTTTGTAGAACCCATAATTGCTGGGTTGGACCCTGCAACGTTTGAACCATTCATTTGCAATATGGATTTAATAGGATCCAGAAACATAGCTGAAGATTTTGTAGTAGGTGGAACATGTACAGAGCAATTGTACGGTATGTGTGAATCGCTTTATGAACCGAATTTAGAGCCCAATGAACTGTTTGAGACTGTGAGCCAAGCTTTAGTCAATGCCTTTGATCGAGATGCGATATCCGGATGGGGTGCTGTCGTTTATATTATGTAAGTGTAATAATATATACATATGTAGAATAAATTTATAACAGAACATTTGACAGTATTTATACTAGTATTTCTCTTATATACAAATTAAATATATACGCTTCTGTTTCAGAGAGAAAGATAAGGTCACAAAGAGGACTATCAAAACGCGAATGGATTAAATACAATCTTTTTTTTTGTACCAGTATGCGTGGCAAATATTTCACAATTACTATTGTAATTAAGTCTAAGAAATGTAAACAAAACTTATAAGGTTTTTTAATTAAATCCCTAATATCCCCTTTTTTTTAATATCTAGTGAAATTGATTGTAAGATAAAATTATTTATATCTCTACCTATATTGTTCTGTACATATATGTTACATTAGTTTTTCATAAAATTTTCTATTAGCTCTTTCTGATATAATACTTTTATTTTTTAACTTTTCTTATCTGTTATTAATTTGATAATATATAAAAGAAAATTTAATAATTTTATTTCGTATAAGGAATATATGTGTGTGTCGCCATCTAATGCTAATGATGAAGAACTAAACGAAAATGGATCATGTGCGAAGGTGTATTTTGTAAAGTATTTTCAACAATGGTGATAACAAATTAATATTATCACTGATAAACTTATTGACAATGTCGATCAATACATTATGCGCTGCATTTCGCAAAATTGCAGTGAGCAGAATAAGTACGTATACTTGACAACTAAAATGTACATAATTAAATAATCAACCATAACCTAACGTTGTTTTATATATGATTTTACTAAATATGAGCACAATTATATATGTATTATTTATAGTGTTTATATAATTGTATTTCAGGCACTATTGCTACTGCAAGATGTTATTCAACACAGCAATCAAATTATGATGTGAATGTAATTTCCCATTTAACATCCAATAGTGTTGGCATACTAAATAATACTAAGTCTGATAGTATTAAATTTATACCAGGAACACTTAACATAGACTTTGGAATACGTACAAATGGAAACTTAATAAGAAATATTATTGAAATGCCTGTTACAAAGATTCCTCCATTGCAAGAGCCTATAAAGCGCTTACCTATTCAGTATGATTTACCTATATCGGAAAAATCTATAGACTTACCCACAATTGGAGAAGTCTTTGAGAAACAAGCGGTACGTTTAATTGTGATTAGGCGTAAAAAAATGAAGAAACATAAGCGAAGGAAGCTACGTAAGAAGATGCGTTTTGTATGGGCAAAACTGAGACATAAGCGAAACACAAAGAGAGAGAAAGCGTTTCAGGCAGAGCTAATTGCTAAAATTAAAGAAGCACAAGCATTTGACGCTAGGGCGTATGTTAAAGAGAGACTTCATATTTTGAACAAGGAAAGAATACCAAGGACCTTCAGAGGTGAGATTTTACCTGCTGAGATGATTAAACAATTTATAGATGAAAAGAAAGCAAGAAAAGAAGCAAAACGCAACAAACCTCGTTTAACTTTATAATTTATGTATAAATAATGTAAGAATAAATTGTATGTTAATTAATTTTCTTTGTATATTTACATATTACACATAAAATACACACAAATCAGAATTTGAAGATGAATAGTTAAGAAAAAACACGAAAATAATTAAATGAATAATGAATTCACTTTTTATTTTTTTTTTTTATAAAAGATAAGTCACTTTTACAGTCATTCATTAATTTAGAGCCTAACAATTGCATTTTATGAGTATATATATATATATATATAATACATGATATTTATATTTTTATTCATTGATTAATATTAATATCGATTCTAAATTATACGCAATGATGATTGAATGACATACTTGGCTAGTTGTGTTTTACAATAAATATATACTTGAAATAATTTTCGATATGATTCCATAAAATAATGGCTGTCATTGACATATATATATGACATGATCATGAATCTAAGATTGGCTTGTTTTCTATAATTTTGTGTTTGTAAATTCTTTGTATATAAGTAACTATCATTACATCCTACTTATGTATATACATACAGCATGTAATGACAGCGGTTTATATTTTATATCATACACAGTTTAATATTATAATGTAATAAACAGCACCATTTTTTTTCTTTGTGCATATTATTTTTATTAAGGCATATATTGAGTTTGTTTTTTTTATATCTCATAAGTGGGAAAAATTCTGAAGATAATAGTTGACTTTATATATTTTTGCTAATTTGTAATAAGATTTTATTATATTTATAAAATAGATAACATCTTTTAACCCATACAGCACAGATCATTGCAATTACATTGCAGCAACGTTACAATATTGTAAATTGCAATGAAACATTACAAAAACATTGTAAAGATATAAATCCACAAAATATCAGCATAGTTGTTGCAACGTAACATGAATATTTCGGAAAAATTTCAAAATCAAATTTTATATTTATATTTTTTAGGGTAAAACGTATAGGATATACATAAAATATGTAAAAGTTGAACTTAAAATAAATGTTTGTAATAATATTTATCTAAGAAATATTATATTATAAATTTATATATGTAAATAAAATTTATTATATGTAAATTTATAATATAATATTTCTTAGATAAATATTATTACAAACATTTATTTTAAGTTCAACTTTTACATATTTTATGTATTTCCTGTACGTTTTACCCTAAAAAATATAATTATAAAATTTTGATTTTGAAATTTTTCCGAAATATTCATGTTATGTTGCAATAACTGTGCTGATATTTTGTGGCTTTATATCTTTGCAATGTTTTTGTAATGTTATACATATAAATTATATATATAATTTTATGTATTTATAATATATTTTTTAGATAAAAAAATTATTACAAACTTAAGTTTAACTTTGTTGTATTTTATGTGCTTTGTGCTATTTTATGTCCATATATGCTTCTGATATTTATCTATCAGAAACAAAAATTCTTATATGCAACATTAGTCGACGATTGCAGTAACAATGCATTATTGCAAATTCATAACATTGCAATATTGCTATAATATTTCGTTTCAATCTTCCTAAAGGCGGACCTTTTAACGTTGTTGCAATCCCACAGCAATGATGCAGCAACATATCGCAGTGAATTTGCAATATTGCAACAATACGGTGAAAGATTGTTGCAATGTGTATACAATCTTTCTGTGCTGTATGGGAAGGTTCTACTTCGTTTAATTGATGTTGGAAGAATTCATTATTATTAGTTACATATATAGTTAATCATTTTCTTGCTTTGTGAACAAATATGTATGCTCTATAAAAATATATTTTCTTTTCTTTAACTCGTTTAGATAATATTGTAGAATAAAATCCATCTCACATTTGTATCGTATCAATTGTCTAAAATATTTAATCTTACTTTTTAAAATATATATTTGTGTCACAAAGCAAACGTCAGAATTTTGTTGAGTACTTTGCTCATTTCATATATTATTCTTGATAAAAAATATTTTTTTAAGCTTCCGCCTCATTTTCTTTAGCAAATCAAGTTTAATTAAACTTAATCGATGTAAGCAAATACGTTTCTTTCCCTCTAATTAAAATAAATTCGTTTAAGTAGACAGACGCTAAAAATTATACGATTAAAATGGTTCTTTTTACGGTAATATCTGTCCTTTCTTAATTTCTAAAACCTTTGGTTTGTTACTTAATTTGCCGGTTGTCAAAGTATCACCTCTACCAGAGAAATAATCTTCGATTTCTTGTAATGTTCTACCTTTAGTTTCCGGAAGACATATATAGAAGTATATCGTGCCGAACAAAGATATACAACCGTAGAGAATGAATGTGCCATGACGAGTGAGCGAGTTGGCGAGAAACGGATAAGTTTTGACCACCATAAAGACAAACGTATGCGCGCACATAGTGGTCAACCCGCCAATAATACCACGTACTTGGACCGGATAAACCTCGCCGATCATCACCCACGGAATTACTAGGAAGCCCAGAGTACAAGTGATAGTGTACGAGAATATACAAACAACCGGGATCCATGTGGCAACGAGTGTAAGATCATTTTCGACACAATAGTTTTTATACCACATGTATCCGCCTAATCCTAACATGGACAGGCCACAGCCAATAGAAGATACCATTGTAAGCGGTCTTCTGCCGCATCTTCTACATAAGACGCAAGCTACGATCGTGGATGTGAGTCTGACTATACCCAATATAACCGCGGCTAAATATTTATTTAAGCTGGCCCCTGAATCTTTAAATATCTCGACGGCATAGAAAGTTATAACATTGGTACCTGACCACTGATATATCAAAAAGTATAGAAACAATAAGGTGAATGGCTTCAGCGCACTTGCTTTTAACAAGGCACACACAATCTCTCGGAAGCCGGTGAGTCGTTTAATGTTATTCTTATTGGAGAACTCCACTAGCGATTCCATCTCTCGATTCACGTTGTAAGTACTGCCGCGAAACCTTTGCAACGCCTTTTCCGCTTGGTCCGGTTTGCTGCGCGATATGAGATAAGACGGGGTCTCTGGGAAGAAGAACATCAGCAGCAATGCAGTAAGTGGTAAAATACCGCTGATGGCCGCACAGACGTTCCACGTGACTATACTTCCTAGAGCATATTCTATCAGCACACCGGTGCTGACCCCGACGCTCGCGAGCGCGGTCAACATTCCACGAAGATGCGGCTGTGTCACCTCGCTGGTGTAGACGCGCGCGGGCGCGCCTACCATGCCCGATCCCAGACCGACGAAGAAGCGACCGGCATATATCATGCGTATGTCGGTCGCGAATGCGATCAGCAGCCATCCGAGCAGAGCTGGGATCTCCGTGATGATGAGTGATCGTTTCCGGCCGAACATATCCATCATGTAACCGGATACTAAGCAACCGATCGGTGTGCCGATGGATGACATGCTAGCTGTAAAGAAAGAAAAAAATTAATATAAGCGAGAGAAATCTCTTCATATCTTCAATTATATAAATTACCATTCAATATATAAAAATTACAATTTTTTTGATAGAAAATAATACATGAAATTAACAACAGTTTTAAAACTTCTTGTACGTACCGATCCACGATTCTTCCGTCGATCCTTCCTTGATGGGAATGATACTGTCCGGCTCCTGGAGTTGTGGTAGAGCAATGGCGGAGAAGCCAAACGCCATTCCCGTGTTGATGGTACCGAGCTGAGCCACCAGCGCGGCCAGGACTTGCCTGACGGCGCTACCTCTGAGTGTTCGAACGTCTTCAGGATCATTATTCAGTTCCGCCCTTTCGTTATCGAGCAGTGTAGATGGCTGGATCTTTGGCAGTAGCGTCGAGTCTACCAACGAGGTCTTCTCCGGGTCTTGCGCGTTGCAATTCTTTCTGCAATCAAAATTATAATTAGCGAGTGCGAGGTAATGTTTGACATAATTGTAACTCTGCAGTATTTATTTGCGACAATTGAACACGTGGAAGATGCGCACGGAAAGTTAACGAGCAAGATTTTTGTATTCACAGCTTATTTTGTTAAATACTATCGCGCACGCTTCGCATTTCTAGACAAACCAGAATTCCAAGGCGTAAAGATTAGTGCTTGTGTTAATAATAATGTAATGAAAAAAACATTTGATTATTATTAAATTATGTAAGAGCGAGACTTATAGTAGTACTATTAAATGTCAAATGATAATAATGTGATGACGTTTTAAGCACGTGACTGTGTGAGTTATATATTGTATATTATTAAATATACATATAACTCACACAGTCACGTGCTTAAAACGTCATCGCATTATTATCATTTGACACTTCATTTGTCATTTAATAGTACTACTAAATTAATACGTGAATTATTTATGTACAAATCGATTATTATTTCATTAATCTGAAATTTTTATCGTTTTCATTATGATTCTTCTACTCATTTCTTTTATTAAGATCATACTAAGAATAATACAAGTTTGCAATTAATTTTTTTTTTCACTCGAGATATACAATGCTGACGAGAGTGAAAGATGTAAACACGGATTTGTCGCTATTTATCATGTGAAGATAACAATTATTTTTGTTCATCATAGATAACGCGGCAAATGTCTGCTGTAAAACATAACAAGGAAAACTTTCCACATTAAACATCGTCAGATTAATTTGGCGATCAGTAATGACAATTGAAACGAGCTTAAATGCTTGCGCATAGTAAAGTTCGTAACAGTCGAGCACATCTCACCGATCACGAACTTGGCTCACAATCAGATTTAACGTTACTAAAATTAAAACCGACCTATATATACGTATAAATGTTCGACAACTTGTCAGATTATCACATTCGGTATAAGGAGGATCACACGGGTATCTAGAAAAGAAGGAAAAACATTCGAAAGAAATAAACAAAATTACTAATAAAAGAGAGAAAGAGAGATAAAAACATGAATTAATTAATGACGAACACGATACTTTGTGTCAGCAAAACAAAATTTTTATCATGGACTAATCTAATATGCAAGATAATAAATATCATATACATATATATATATATATATATATATATATATATTTTTTTTTTAAAATACTTTGAACATCGTGTAATATGTGTGTGTGTATGTGTGTACAGCTTTACTTTAGAAAGATATCATTTGCTTTACAAGAATTACAAAATCGAAAAACGAAACTTCACGAGCGAAGGAACGATCAATAGGTTTTCTAAAGGTTGCGAAGTTATGTATACGGAATATGTAGACGTAATCGTCGAGTATCATGATCTTTAGAAATAGAGAGAAAACTCGTTACATAAAGAAATAATTCGTGCGTATACACTTTTAAATTTATTAACCTGCGACAAAACAAAGACGCCTGTTGTTTTTCGTAGAATACGCTATATGCGATCACAACTCTCGGAAGAGATATGGTAAGAAAAATAAAAAAAAAATATATTTATTACATAAAAAACTGTAATCGTTTACGTCAATTGACACGAGGGTATGAAGGTCTTATGTAAATGTGCGATAATAAAGATATGTTCGCTTCTCTCTCACGCACATTGATACGTTTTCGTTTACCTTTTCATCGGGAATGATGAAAAACGATGAAACCGCGAGAATAATTTTGTTCACGTGCGCAGTTTGTTATACATCGGGGAAGTGATTTACGCGTACCGCCAATTAACGTTTACCGCAATTATAGAAAACATTAAGCGGTCAGCGAACCATTCGTTATATTGCACAATCGACCTTCAGACTCTTCTCTCGGTACTTTTACTCGCACCTGCATCGACAATTACTAGCTTCGAAGATTGACTGACAGCACATTAATGTCATTTGTAAATATAAACGTAGCGAATTAACTAATGACATTTATATATTTGCAAGTGTATGTATTAATCATTCTTGTTCATTATTATATCAAATGCGCGAATTAATCAATCAACTAAATTTAACGATTATAATACAAGATCGACCGAATTATTCTAAATAAAAAGCTATGTATTGACTCATGATCAGAATTTGCACATTAGATTCAGCGCGTGTTTCGCAATCGTGAGTCCAACTAATAGTGAAATTTACATATGCATGAGTGTTTTCGTAGACCTACGGCCTCCAATCACTGAATCATAACCGTATGTTTACGATGTTTATTTCCAGCGCTCCAAAATCTCACAATTGTACGCAAATTAATTTATATAATAAATTAATATTATTAAAATCGCGTACAGTTTTTAATGTTTGGCTCTATATATATATATACGTATAATAAAAGATAGATATTCTTACAAAAATTCGTTTAAAGTAAATTCTTCTCTGCATTATAATCCGTATCATAAAAGTTAACGACGATAATCTTTTCATAAAATTACTGGCAACTATTATTGTGACCATTAAGTTTTATGATCCTTCCAAGTGAGTTTGCCAAATTTAACGGAAGGAGAAGACTATTTCCTATATAAATACCACGACGAAGCGACGCCTGTCAACAAAGAGATATCGCCACTGTTCTTGACAGACAAAGCGGTTCCGAGAGCGTATTCACGTCGTGTGCTGACTGTTGAGAAACGCTCGCTATATTTTTCTTTATACCTTGACTTTGTACATATCGCAAGGCCATATGAACGCAGTCGGAAGGCACTTTAAGGGGCTCGTCCGTTCGGGTACAAAATTAGAACGCGTGATTTCACAAGAAGGACTTTCCATTGAACCTTGGTCTGCGTCAGCGGAATTTTCCGCAACAAAATCTTAAACGCATTTATTTTACTCGCAGACGCGAACAAAGCGACACCCGGAGATAGCCTTCACCCGTATATCCATTAGAAACTGAGAATAAGGAATAAAATTCAATTTCAGTTGAATGGTCGCTGAGATTGATTACGACAGATTCTCTAAAGTCGATTCTAATTTAAAGTCGATTCTTGTTTAGCGAATATATGTTGAGGCGCATATATATTTATAATTTTCAAGTTATAAACTTTTGAAAAAAAAGACACTTTTTGCAAATTAAACTTTAGGGAATCGAATAGATGATAAAGCTATATTTTATATTTAATTTCAGATAAAAGTTAGTTTAACAGAATTTTCATTTGATGTTTAATTATAAACATACATGGTGCGAAAAATTAAATAGTTGCAATAAAAGAAACATTTTCTCGATTTTCTTTTTCTTAAAAATATTGACTTTAAATTGCTTAAAAAAATCTGTCATTAAAAAATATTTAATAATTTTAAAATAAAATAAAATATTAAAAATATACAAAACATTTCAGATTAATGCTACGCGTAAGATTGAATCATGGCTTTGTGGTTCTGTTTCAGAGTATCGAGGAAACGCGATTACTCTTTATCATTGCAATGTACAGATATCGGTCATTCATGTGAATGCGTAGGTTCGAGAGCAATTTTTTTAATTCTCTTACCAAGCGGCTTGCATTAAAACATGAAGTAAAATTAACAATAGGAGTTCAAAGTTCCTGTTAAAAATATTCACGCTAAATTTTACCACGCGAGAGAATTATTCTTAAAATAAAATAAGAAAGCAATGTAAATTTTTTTCTCAATATCCTTACTTTTAAGAAGAAAGAAAACTGATTTAAAAATTGACTATTAAATAATAATTAAGAGATTGAAAAGAATAGAGAGAAAAATTGAATCAGGTACGATATAGATGAAAATAAGATTCGATCAGCTGATTCTAGTTCCGTTCTCAGATGTCTAGAATTTTAACGTCACTTAATAGAACCTAATAATTTACGAGATGATGCCAGCAGATTCCCGAATTTTGGCAACGTTACCACGGAATTGCGCGCAATATTTTCGTGACAAGAAGATTCAAGTGGAATGGAATTACACATACGCACATACGCACACAATTCCATTTCTCGTAGATATCATGCCTGATCGAACAAACAACGAACACGTCCCTGATATTAATAGTCTAATTACATCACGTCGCTTTAATGAAAGTGAATACGAGAGAGTAGACAACGATAGCGGCTGTAAATCGTCTCGAAAGGCAACAGTAACATTAAAATGCGTTGCGAAATACGGTATGTATTCGCATGTTGCATCAAAATGCAGCAACGATCGTTCCGATCGTTTAGCATACATACATCGAGAACTCTGTATAATCACGTCTGTATAATCACACGTGAATAATTACACGCGCAATTTTCGCGAGTGCGAATGATTCACGATTTGCACATGCGACAACGATGTTCTAAAATCATCCGGATCGTCGTCACTCTGTATTGGTTAGCTCGAAGTTCAATGTTGCTCTGTAGTACAGGGATTGCGTCATCGTTTGAAGATAATTTTTGCAGCAAAAAGTTCTCGGGCCATTTAACGTTTGGGAAAGTGGTGGAATCTTTCATGTCGCCCCAGTAATATGTATATTCTCTCTTTGTCTCTCAGAAAGCTTCATTAATTCGTGCGATATTAATAACAATGTGTCTCTTCATATTCTTACACGAAACACAGAGTCACGCAAACGCATCTGCGTGTACCAGAGAACATGAAATGAAATTTATTATTGTCGTCTACATATCATATTATTATTAATTCACGGTCACGAAGGAGGAGTGTCGTTCTTCACAAGCATTATTGTCGTTTAAATGTGATGCGGAGTGGAAAGTGTTATTGTTCGTCATCATCATTTGTCAGAATCTACGTTTTTCTACTTCCCTTATCTCTCGATTCCGCCGTCGATTAACGATTTTTCTCACAAGGCTGACATCGAACAGACTATGCAACTTTTACGTGATTACCTTCTCTTCCTAGATTTAAAAATATCTCATATCGCTCATCTCCGACACATTGTGATCGCGCATCAATTTACTGCAATTATATTCGTGCAAAAATAAAAAAATAATTTCATGATTTTTAAATAATATACAATCAATAAAGTTAAAATATTATAAATAAATCAATTATCAATTCGAGAAAAATAAATCCAATTATGAGATATTATCCGAAAATGTAATATTAATTGTGTCATTTTTTTGAGAAAATAGATTTAGATAGAGAAAATAGAGAAAATAGATTTGACATCTATTTTCTCTGGAGTTATCTGACATTCATAATAAAATACATAGAAAGGAATTATCAAATAAATAAACATTCCTGAAATAGTGATACTGAATTAAAATTTTTTATAATTTTCAATTCGCAATAATATACAGCTTACAAAGAAGAGTAGGCGGATTCGTATTATTAAAAGTCAATTAACGTATTACTAATAGCTCGATGACGACAGTACCGTAATTACGGTATTGGCAATACATTACAACAAAGAGCTCAAACTACACTTGTCATACAATATTGATATAACATCAATAGACAAATTGCATCAAAGCACACGACATTAATGTTTTATCAGCTATTAACAATTTTATCTGCTGCACTTTACAACTGACTAATTTATCAAATGTCAAAAAGAAGGGAAAAGAAAATTCTTTCTCTCTGTTCGGAGTTTCGCTGATAAAATGACTAAATATATGTAATCTGTCTCGGCGGAACTTCCTTGCAGACATCATAAAAATATGCGCGACGACGTGACAAGGGCAACGACAAGATGACACAACTTTTTTTATATTCGATCATAGTCCGCAGGTGCCATATTCGTCTTCGAAGAGCGTAAAACAAAATTACGATAACATTGAACACGATTTCCATATTAAATAGTAAGTGTATAATTGATATTTGTATTTAGAGTCAAATTAAAAGAATATTTCGTTAAAAAAATTTAGCTCATTTTTAAATCGAAGAAATTTATTTCGCGTTCCTTAAAAACTGTTCTTATTAATTTAATTCTTGCAATCACGCTTAATATTAATTAATGAATCTTCAGCAACTACATATAAATCTATTTCGATTTGTTCACGATATTCGAGCAGCTCTAAAATTGCTTGTGAAATTTCGCGGCTTCCGAAAAATTTTTCGTGAATCACGCATTTTTACTGTTTTCGAGGAAAACGGAGACACAAATTTGGAGCAAGGTGAGAATTATAAAAAATCATTGCTCTCACGTATAATATTCCGAGATCTGACTGTTGTAAATAAGAGTGCTCGATATAGAATCACTTGTTGATTCGCGTGTATATATTCGTGGCATTGACAACCCTCGACTTTGCCCTGTATTCTCACCTCTGTTCAAAGTTTAACTTTACGTTTGACTAATCGCGTGAGGGATGTTGCAACAATTCTATTCAAATACTGTATGCGTTGAATATATTAAACAAAAACATATATATATATATATATATTGTACAATATTTATTTATATTTACATTATATTATTTATAATATTTATATTATTATTGCTTTTAAAATTAAAGTAAAAATTCGACAATATGTAAAAATATGAATTTTTAATTCAACAACTGTAATATAGCGGAAAACGCAATAATGACGTAATAATCAAATTTATGTGGAATTTTTATCACATATTCAAACAATATTGCAAAAATGTGCAGTGTTGTTTCAATTTCTACTCTGGACATTGGCACGGTTTTCATATTTATCGAACGCCACGTGCTGTCATGAAACTTGCGATTATACCAGAGAAAGAAATAGAGAGTGAACAAAATAAATAAACAGTTCTGTTCTTTTAGTTGTGTCACATGTATATCTTTTCTATATTTCAAATGAAATATGTAAATAAGAGACATAAATAATATACAAAAATAATATAGGAAAATGGAAAAAAAGATGCGGAAAGCACGAAAAGTGACAGAAACATAATGTGTTTACGTCTACTCACTCTGCCATGGCGAATGTCGTTATGTCCATTAGTCTCCTTTTCAACAAGGTACACGATATACCGGCTTATCGTGTATATATAACGTACAAGTATTTTATATCACAATTCGTTGATCACAATGTTGTATCACCGTAAGACCGTCGACTCATCGTCGGGTTTCTCTCCTCGCCCCTTTCTTCGTACTCTCGCAAATTTTATTCTCCAGATTTGACCGACGACTCGTAATCGCGACTACAATTTTCTTTATTCGAGGATCTTCTAAAATCCTCGAATACTTTACTCTCAGAGTCTGGCCAAGAGGTGTCCGATCGTGCGTCCGATCTCGTAAAAGCCTACGAAGGTCTTTCTCCACGGACGATACATCTGCGCGGATCCTGCTGTTTTTTTCCGTTGCTCTCGTATTCGACAAACTCTCTCTTCTTTTCCCTTGTCGTGTTTACGGTGAATATTGTCGCGTGTCCTAAGAAGGTCGAACGGCTGAGACGAACATCTGTTATTTACATCACGGCTTGCTCGAGGCAACTGACGGCTACAGGTTACGCGAAAGCTTTATATGCGATGCGGTGTACAGTTCGCCTCGTGGGAGAGAGAAGAAGAAGAGAGAGAGAGAAAAGCTTTGACAGCAAAGCGCATGCGGACGGATAAGAAGAACACACGAATTTCGTTCAACGAAAGAAGGTTAAGAACGTGACACGTAGAAAAAAAAAACGGACACGCCAAGCACTAAATTAATCGACTAAACTAAAAAATGGACGAAAATTCATTAAGAACCAATCGATTGGCCTTCACGCTTCTCGCTGAACTTCCCTCTTTGTTATTCATTATCATAAAAATTTTATCTTTTTTTTTTCACTGTTATTAATGATGCCGATATCTTTGCGAAAATAAATAAATAAAATACGATAATAGAAGTAGAGGAACGTCGGGTAGAACGGTCAACGTAAGCATTAAGCAAGTTTTCAACATATTTAAAAAAAATAAATCAATCTTTTTTTTACTAAAAATATTCTTTGGAATATCAAAAAAGACAGCATCTATGTATACTCTCTTTCTTTCTCTAATATAAAAATAAAAAGTACATTTCGTGGGCTAATATTTCATTAAGCCTCAAAACGTATTTATTTACTTTTGATCATATAAAAAATTATAATTAATCAATATTTACATAGACACAGTATGAAATTAATAAGAAAAGATCATTTTAAAACATAAATGTATTTACGGTAATTAAAAATAGAATTTTATCATTGTTTACTTTATGTAAGTATATCGAAGAATTACAATTTAGTCACGGAGAGCACAGCAAGTGCATTAAATAATTTATAACAACTTTCAACTAAAAATATTGCGACCACTGATAACAGCACGCAAAAAGAGACACCTAATAGCAATAATTGCAATATATTTCATGAAATGGTAGCATCTATGTAAAAAGATATCGACTCTGCACCATTGTACCCCGCGGTGCCGTTCTATCCCCCTAATATGAGTTATAAAAAATAAAAGATAAAATTAGAAATGCATTGAGAAAAGTTTACATAACGTTTTTAATTTAAAAGAAAAAAAATATGTGTAATAATAGAAACGTCATAAATATATAACAGATTCTTTTCTTCTTTTAAAGATGATCTACAATGTTCTACAAATGATAATTCAAACTAAAGTTTTTTCGATAGAATACATTGTAATATAATGGTAATAGTGACATAATCATGAGAGATAGTTTATCAAACTACCATAATAATGTTATGTCCATTAGCACCGTCATAAAGGTCGTCCCATTTTCCTCTTTAATATTTAAACATTCATCTGACTAATGGATTGGGTTATAATCTATTGTGATAAGTAGTTCTCGAGTATCGATAAGAACCTCGGACTACAAACACTTGGTCATCTCGTTATCTGAGAAAAATAGTGCCGTGGCGGCGGTTGAGCGCGAAATTGTCACGATTGTTTTCGTGAATATCGCTTCATATTTACGTAAAATAAGATAAACTCAGCCTTTTGAAAAGAAACTCACGAATCATTCCTCTTCGTTCCTGAGCAGAAGTAGAAAAGGAGAAAAAGAGAAGATATCCTCCGCGCGCGCGAGATCATGCATATTTACTAAATCACGACATTTACGATAGCTATTATGCACCGCTATGCGCGTTATCAGTTAAGAATCTTACAGAATATTCATAAGGCAAACAAAAAAATATGTAAAAAATAAGAAGAAGAAAGGATTAAAGACAGATATTGAGAATATGCATGAAGAAAAGAGACTGCGTTCTGCTAAAGAAAATACGCAGATAGAAAATTATATTTTACAACCAAGTTTCTCTATATAAAAATATAAATCTGAACGATAAAAAGCAATGACGATGTAAGCACTTATAAATATGTGCGATAAGGTCGAATGAATGATAATTATAGCAGCCGATCTCGCGACGGAATATCAAAATTATTTAACATTTATGCAGCACTCAATCTTTTTCTATTTTTATACGGTATCATCTGTAATAGCTAGTAACAAGGTTTCATTATTTCAAAGATTAGAAAATAAATGAAACAAAAGATTAATTGTATATGAAAAGATTGACAAAATTATTTTGATTAAGTATAGATGTGGTATATAAATAAATTGAATTTTTCATGTATAGATTTTCCCGAGAAATATGATTATTTTTAACATGAGCCCTTTGCTATACCATCGAAGAGTCGAGTAGAGATTAAGCAAATATTTAAAAATAGGCTGCTTTCCTTTTCCAATTATGTTTACCTGATATGTCTATCAGTCAATATTGATGCATCCAACGGACATTGTAAATTCAAGCATGACAAATCGTACGCTCACGGTAAATGTAATCTGACGGACACAGGCAAGATAACCTCGGCTTACGAATACGCCTTGGTCACGAGGATTTACACAAACATCGTAATCGTTGCATGTATGTGACGTATATCACGATTAGACGAACGTCACATTCGTTTAATAAAATTACAGACTTGTAGAAACATTTTATTATATATTATCCGTTGGGTTTATGCACTTTATAACTTAATGAGTTTATATTACAAACACCGTGATTTTTATGTTTAATTTTTAATCGGGTTACAAGCAACAAGTTAAGTATCCTCTAAATTCTCAAGCAAACGTGACGAACGATAATTTGATTTCTTTTATATAATTAAAGAAGAAACATGAAAAATCATTATTCAGTCCTGCGCCAAAAAATGTCACATTTTCATTTCTACATAGCTATATGAACATTATATAAAGAGTTATATAATTATTGCTTTTGTTTTAATAGATTAGCTTTCTATCTGAAAGCAAAAACTAACATTGATAGTAATCAAGTTTTGTTTCTGATAAGACGTAAAAAAAATTTATAAGACTATAGAAAGATTAAAATATCTTGTGTCGAAAAAAATGATTTCGAATTTATGAGCATTTATGATCTTGAGAACAAGGCTATAATAAATAATGTAATTGGAGTAAATTGTTGTATACACAGTAAAAAATTGTGCGTCCACTTATTAAAATTTTGTTAAAATTTTCTTGTGTTACTACATTTTGATTACTACTTCAATGTAAATTTAACATACTTAGTTCATGTATTATTTTTATAAGATTTTCATGTGTTACATTTATCAACTTTATGACTCAACATTTTGATATGTCTTCAGAAATGGAATATTATTCATGACTTCATGACTTAACATTTTAGTATGTCTCTCAGAAATGGAATATTATATTCATTACTTCATGACTTAACATTTTAGTATGTCTCTCAGAAATGGAATATTACTTTAAGTGCTTTTAACAGATCATTAACAAACATTTCAAACAATCAACATCTTTCAAAGTCAGTTTAATTAATTCTAAGAAAAGTTAAAATAAATCTTCGAATAATCATGAACTTTTGGGATGTTCTATCAACATTTCTGATGAGTTATTGTAACTACTCTTTTATATAGTTTTTAATTAATTTATATGTTACTTTTACAACCCTTAAAGTCGCAATAACAAAAAATAAATGTAAAGTTAATTTTTTTGTGTCAATTACTTAACATTTCTAGTTTGTTTTTAACATTTGAATAAGTAACACGACAACGATAAATGAGTTTATTTTAAATTTAGAGTGGACCTTCTGGGATATGCAAAAAATGTTACAATTAACATTTTGTTTTTTACTGTGTAGACATATATAAAGATTTACACAATTCAAAAGTCTCAAGTAAGAAACAACTGAAGAAGACTGTAAAGAAAGTTTTCAAATTCAAAGAATCGTTAACAAAGAATAATATTTTTATATCAAAATTTGTAAAAATCTGGAACCATCGTGTATTTATTAGTGTTAAACTAACTAGTGCGAATGCAAGTCATAAAATCTAATTGTTACTTCAACGCGGACTTGCAGATTATAAGATTTTACAAAACGATCACATATATCATAAACCATCGTTATCTTATCCGAATTGTAAAGCGTCAGTACATCACGTGTTATTTCCATTTCAAATCGACAACGATATCAGGATAATGATAAGAAGAAAAACGGATAAAAAGCAGTGAGTACATTAAGTTACTCACATTAGAGTACTCACTCAAGAGACGGTGGTGGCGACGATACGTCTGGCTCGTTGCTGCTGAACGTCTCGTAATTCCTGTTCTTGAACATGTTGGCGAAGGACTGAACACGTATGTGGCCAGTTGAAGTCGATTAAATTGCTCTCGGTGGTTTATCGGACAAGCCGTGGTCACGAGCTTGTCATTATCAATCCAACCAGTCATGTGCTTCTCCATCTTGTTTTCTTTAATTCCGCTTATTTTCACGCTGAGGTTCACGTTCGTTGCACTCTGTTAAGGCAGAAAGCAGACCGCATGTCGCATTCGCGCAAAGAAGAGGCGAATTAAGATCGTTTCGTTCTGTGTGATCCTTTACGATCCTTTTCCCATCACCTCATGAGAATTAGGAAAATTTCTACCTGTAAGTGTAAATACATAAATATATTTATTGTGACTATTCTTTAAGTCTTTTGCAAAATTTAAAAATAATTTTGTTAAAATAAATCTATTCGCTATGCAACAGAATATAAAAAAATGATTTTTATAATAGATTAAAAATTAAGATTTAAAATATATGTAAAAATAAAAACAGGACAGCTTGATATTTCTAAATGCAAATTTACCTCTTAAGTATTTTTTTTCTTTACAATTAACATTATATGTATATGGATATAAAGTATTTTGTATATTAAATAAATATTTCGTAATTAGCGGAAAGAGAGAGAGAGAGAGAGAAAGAGAGAGAGAGGAAGAAAGAGAGGAAGAGAGAGAAATGGTTTATTGTTATTTATTTGCACCAGCGTCCATTGGCATTTATTGCAATATCGGCAGTCTTATCGCCAACACGAATGATTACAGACTGCATGTGACCGTCGGCGATAGATTAAGATATATTATGCAAGTCGCATGTGATTCACTTAGCAAACGCGTTTAAAGCATCATTTAGTGTCTGTAAAGTTTTTAATTTAATCTTCGAAAAAGTCTCACCTTCGCAAAAACAAAATATATTAAGCTCTTCGATTTTTTTCAAGATTTTGTCTTCTATAATTATTACCGTACATACAATTAAATTTTTCAGGGTTTTTCAGGTCATTTATTTTCATTGTCAAACAATTGAAGAAAAATTTTAAGACTGAAGCTTTTGAGAATTTTCAGAATAGTAATTAACATTTAAACATATGATAAAATGTATGTTTAAAAGCAGGAAAAAATAAAAAGAGAAAAAGAATTAGAAGAAAACGGTCAAAATTTTAACCATATTTTAAATTTTAAAATATGACATATCTTATTAACTAATAAATCCGGATGAACGATTCTTATTGTTAGTAAGTAATGCGTCAGCTTCGCAAGATCGTCTACAAGAAAAGACACGGCTATTTTGCAAATTTAACTGTAAATATTCCATACTTGTGTCACTCTTCTATAAATGACTTATACAAAGTTTAATTATAATTATATTTTATTAATGACAAAACTATACGATATTTGAAAATAAAATGCAAATTCCCGGATGT
The DNA here is from genome assembly GCF_047496725.1 of Anoplolepis gracilipes. Classification (NCBI taxonomy): domain Eukaryota; kingdom Metazoa; phylum Arthropoda; class Insecta; order Hymenoptera; family Formicidae; genus Anoplolepis; species Anoplolepis gracilipes. The sequence goes on from NC_132974.1 coordinate 5,987,745, forward strand.
AAAAATGTATTTCGCACATGAAAAGATGATTCTAAAAACAGATCTGAGTAACTTGATTGCTTCGAGAAGAATCGATTTTCCAAAGAGCAAAGAGGAGGAACCCCTTTATAGCAATGTCGATTGCTATCGCGAGTCGACAGTAATTAATCAATTGAGAAGCTTGTTATGGTTGTCGCGTGCTGCAATGAGTTAAATTAGTATCTGTATATATGTATATCTCGATACACGCGGTATATGTATCGGAATATCAATCATTATTTGTTCACACTTATTCTGTTTCCTCTCTCTCTCCCCCTCTCTCTCTTAGAAAAATATGCTTAATATATATATTATATGTATATTATCATTATTGGAAATATACTTTTTTATTGAAAAAATATTTAAAGATTTTTTATTTATATAAGAACTTACACGAATAAAACGTGTGTATTGTATTTTCTATATAAAAAGGAATAATTATATTTTTTCTATTTTTTATCATACATTATGGAAGTATGCATGTAAAGAGTGTTTTTTACACTGCATTAAATGAGATACAAAAATAGCGCGATCGCAAAAGTAAAAGTCTCGTCGGTCATGTCTGAATACCACTGGCTCGTTAATCACGTATGAATGAGAATGTTTGTTCGACAGGTTTTCCGCTGAGTGGAAAAGCACTGATGATTACTTTGCATAATCGAACCACGCGTGATTCTTGATCATAATCCGCTCATTCTAAAACGATATTTCATAGAAGTCGTGATCATTTGGCATATGAACAAAAAATATTGCAATGATACACGTGATTCACATGTTCAATCGAACAAAGTGCAGTCGTGACTGCCAACGTGGACTTTGCGTTCTCCAATTAGGACGAACTTGACAAAGAAAGTTCGTCTGGTGTTGATATATGTATGCAAATATAAATTCGTTCTTTGTTATGCTGTAGCTTAATATAATATTTTACGCTACCCTTTCTTTTAGCCTTACAATAAATAATTACAATAATTAATCATTATAATAAATAATAAATTATCTAACTAATAAATAATGAATCATTATAATAAATAATAAATTTTCTAAATAATAAATAATGAATCATTATAATAAATAATAAATAATCTAATAATTTTACAATTCTTTTATCTTACGAGATTTGTCATCTTTTGATTTTATTATTTTATGACATATTTACGATTATTTTTCCATTAACTTTTTAACAAAGATTCAAAATTAAAACTTTAAATTTAAATCTAAAATAAAGACGCAATTATAAGACAAACATTTTCATTATTAGATCCATAACATCTAAACACAAAGTACCAACAATATACGACAATTAATGAATGCGTTTGAATGAAACTATTTAGAAGAGTGTATGTTGTAAGTATATCGTTTTTTCTTTTGTATCTATTTTTAGATAGACTTTTATCTCTCGGCTACATTGTAGAGAAGAATCGAGGCGACCAACCACGCGGGTCAATGGCTCTTCGCTATTTATTCTACACTTTACAGGAACAGCCAGCGACGGAATCACGTATCGGATGCGTGACGATAAACACATTGCAAAAGCAACCGGATCGATTGCAAGAAGTAGCAAGTCGATCATGATCTAATCGCCCGTCATCATCATCTCCAGTCAAATGGAATAATCAAATGACGCCACGCTGACTCGTGCTAACAATAAGTAACGCTCCGAATCAGGAGTGGCCGCGCATGCTTTATCTTTCCTCGTCTTCGAATAATGAATCATGCATAAACACGGTGCAAAAATATAAAGGAAATCTACGAGAAAATGCATTTTAATATAAGCAACTATTCTTGTTAAATATTCCATAATTAAATATAATTAAATGATGTATATTCCTAAATTAATATTCTTAGTTATTCTTGACGTTTTATCTATGCTACCCTATTTAAATACAATTCAACTGATTTTGATTCATCGTGAATCAGCATATAGAAACAAACAACGAACAGCTTTAATTACTGTATGTTTATACGATTGCTTTTGTACATATTATTTTCAGTATATACTCCTTTAAACTTGATGAACGTATCTCTCGATAGGGATAATAAATCGAATATTTACTCGCAATTTCCACATCGCGAAAAAACGAGATACTGACAATTACTGTTGGATTTAGTGCAGATTACTGCTGATATTACCGATAAGAGTATTAAAGATCCGCTCGTGACCATTCAAAGTTACGTCACGTGCGCTATGATAAAAATAGATAAGATGCAAATAGGATTTAATGAAGGAAATCCTCATTCCGTCAAAATAAGCGCTTTTTAGATTTTGTTAGTTTCTAGACAAATATTCCTCGGGCAAACGATACACATTGATTTTTAAAGTTTTCGAATTTAACTTCTTTGTAAACAGAGTGGTCTGAAACACTAATCAACTTAACAGACTTCTTCAAATTTCGAGGAAACGACGCAACAGATGATGTATTTATTCACGAAGAAAAAAAATCTTCCATTGTTGGTCGCAGAAATATATGTAATTTAATCAGAACGGATAGGACCTGATCGTTTCGAACTTTGATCATTGTATATGTCTTGCTACTGAAAGAAAAAACATATCTAATTTACAAATGTAAATTTATATAACTTTTTTCAATATTAAAGTTTAAAATTTTAAGACATTATATTTTGCAGATAAATACCAATAGTTTTATTCTGTCGATAAACAATGATTTACCTATTTACATATTATTAAAACAGATACAATACGATTCATGCTTTGGAATTTATGTTATGAAATTTTAGGTCAGTTTGATTTGATAAGATAACTAAATAAAGGTTAAGTAAAAACAGATTTGTAGACTCTTTAAGAGAGTATCAATATCATATTGCGAGATAATATACTTTATCTTTCTTCAGCTGTAGTTTAAATTACATTTTACAGTATTATATATTTGTCTATTCTTTTCCTATATTATACTTACTTGAAAAATGTCGATTTTACAGTAATATTAACGACCAAACATTAAACAAAAAAGAATTTATATTTATTTCTAAAATATTTTTCATTTTTTTCAACTTTGCGTAAAGTACTTTGCATAATTTCATCTCTATAACATTTTTACATCATTTTATATTTTATGCCAGCGAAAATGTGTGTGAGTATAATGCTTCTATAATTATTTCCACGAAAATGATGTTAACAATTCTAAGAAATCTTTTTTATGTAAGCTCGAAAAAAGAGATAATAAAGATGAACAAGGCCAATTTACTTGTCAAGTCTCCATTCTGGTATCGGCGCAGCTGAATTTGGCAAATATTTTTCATTATCGTAATCACCTGCCGACATCAGCCGACAGCGACAGCAGTCGAATGGAAATTCACCGATGCGCGTGTGCAATTTGTAGTGCGTCAATATCGACTAGTTATTTGCGGACACGGAGTAATTGAGCGTGTCGACGGGCCTTTGGAACTCGGCGGGTCCACAGAACGACGCGAAGCTATTGCCATAAAGATTTGTACCGATGGTACTGAATTAGATTGACACGCAGCTGCGAATCTACATATGCATATACGGTGTATCACGAACAATTATTACTGGATATTCTTTGCGCTACGGATTCTTTGACCGACTTGAAATCGAACTTTTCACCTTTAATCTTTGAATAATTAATGCTCAAACAGAATTAGAGCGAACTTCTGGTAAATAAAGACTAGATAACAAAATCATATTCTTGGATTATTTTCAAGTCCTTTTTGGACTTACGACTCTTTCAACTTGACACCCCGTATAGTTCGTCAATCGAATAAAAATAGAAACAGTGGATCGTTTATCCTCGACGCGGAATGACATATGGTAGGCGGTCCATCATTTTTCTCATAATTGGTAGCTTTTTTTAGAATTGTGTTAACACATAAAAACAAGTCTAAAGAAATTATTTCCTCGTCTCGGATAAATATAATGGAATTATTTATCAAATATCGATGATACATCCCTGAACTTGAGTGATAAAGATGTCGATAGATTAATCATGCGGTTGCAAATTAAAGACAATTAGAAATTGAAGATCAAGAACCAATAAAAACACAATTAAAATTTATATTAAGCCAAGAGCAAATTGTGATTTGCTAACAAATACCAATATATTTCTATAACTTACTCTATCTAGATATTTAAAAATGATTATAATAATCTTTGCATGAGTAAACTGACAAGTTGTGATTTTCAAACAAAAAAAATTACATTATTAAAATCAAATATTATATAACGTGAAAATAAACGATAAATGTAGAATATTTTGTGTAATTAATATATATATACATATAATTATATTTCTTTAAATTATATAAACTTAATCTTTCGTATAATATTTAATAAATTCCTAAAAGGTCTTAATTAAGTTAATAAGTAGATTTTCATTTTATTATCAATCGTTTTTACAAATCGGTTTTATAAACAAATTATATATATATATATATATATATATATATTTAAAATTATAAATTTTTTTTATAAAAATGATCAAAACAAAAATGAAATTTATAAGGTTTTTATAAATTAATACCTTTGAAGAATTTATCAAATATTATTGAAGAGAGATTATCTTATATTTTTTTTGCTATGATAAAAATAACTATTTATTTGAATATTCGCATTATGAGTAGCAATAATTTTAAATTAGCTCAATTATTATAGTGCATAAATAGATGATCAAAGTACTGAGTTAAATGGCGCAGTAATATAAAGCTCATAAACAGTAATTACAATACAACTTATATTATACATTATTAAAGAGACATAAGTCTGTTCTTTTTAACTGAATTGGCTGCATTAGTTTTATCCTTCCAATGCGGAGCAAAAAAGATAAACTCTGAACTAGTATCATTTCAGCTCAAAAGAATAGACTTATTATCTTATTATCATTTCTTTGCACTCTAATACAAATAATTATTTATTTGAATAATCGCACAATGAGTAACAACGATTTTAAATTATGTTTTTTATTATTTAATGTATAATTGAACGATTAAAATGCTAGTGTTAAGTTGTGCGGTAATATATATAAAGTTTAGAAATGGTAATCGTAATATTAAACAAATAATATCGACCTATAAAGGAGAATTAAATGAAGTATTAAATTGGACGATAAATTCATTGAACATTATCAATTAACATATTATCTTTGATTTCTCGTCAGTAACTGCATACTTTTGCATAATCATTGAAATTGAATAATATATTGATACATTTTCAATTGCATTTATGAATGATAATATGAAATAATTAAAAAACATAAAAATAAAAAGAAACACGTGCGCCTGATTATAAATATATTAATATAATATATAATAGTAGATTAAATTTATTAATACAATAGTGTGTAGCTAAATAAAATTATTGGACAGAAAAATATACACACAGAAAATTGATAATTTATTGGTTTGTTAAGCAATGATAATCGGATAAAAAATATCACATAATTCATCATTGAAATAACAAGATATTTCTTTTTTAATTAACTTGACAATTTGAATTCAAATAAAATACTTGCATTGCAAAATTATATTTTTCTAAATACTAGTATTTTTAATTATACAAATTATCAGAAATGAAAAAAAACGCCAACTTTACATATGCAATTCGAATTTTAATTGATTATTCAAGTAGGGCATAAATATTACCTCATTCAGAGAAGCGAATTTAATTAGCAATAATTGATATTTATCGAAAGAAAAAAAGAGTTTCCAAGTTGTTCTCGTTAAAAAAACATATAAAAGGTAATGTGCGCGAATGTAAGAAATATCTTTATCAGTCTATAAACAATTACAATCTACTTGCAACATAATTGTGAAAAATTAATAAAAAAAGTTTACTCATTTATCTTCGGTTTCCTATCTTTGACACGCTTATATGCATAGTGTCTTTTTCTATATACAATTTTAATTATCGTTTACGCAATAGAGAAGCTCGAAATGAAGCCAGATTCGATATTGCATCGTTTGTTCTCCCTCTCTCTTTCTCTCTCTCTCTTTCTCTGATCGTTAATTGGTACAAGTTCACGCGAATAACCACCATTAATTAATCACACCGAGCAATCTTCTTAAATACAGTGAGTAAACAATTCGATAAAAGTATAGAAATTGACCCATGTGCACGTGACTTGAAACCTCGTTATAAGGAAGCCACTCATCGTCACGCGACAAATACTACTATACATGAAAGAGAGTGCATGTCCTTTCGAATATAGGATATCTCTATATATACTGGGTAATTCGAATGGAACGAGAGATTTCTTTTGGAAATTGATATTTATGCGATCAGAGTTAATATCGTTTCAATCCCATATAATCTTCGTTATTCGCAAACAGAAAACATGCACCGATTGCAGTATTTGAGAAATCATTCAAATGAATTAACTACACGAATTATGGAATGATAATTTAGTTACAATATTAATTTTATTAACACCATTCTGAAATACACAAAAGATGTGTTAAATATATTGATACCTGTTAGCGATTGTAGTAATAACTACGTAATTATATTACATAATTATATTATGTATTGTTTATATGGGTAGGATTCTAAAAATAATGATTTTGAGGTTTAAGAAAAAATGTCTATTATTTGACGTCAAGAGACGATAGATGTCATGATTCTTTACTGAAACGAGAATCTTCCGCTATTGGCTTAATCTTATTGTACTAAAAAATTAAATGTATCTTATCAATATATTTTTAAGATTGTGTGAACATACAACTTTGTTATTATACGCGATAATCGATAAAAAAATTAAGATCCAAGTATCTTTCTTGTATTTTTGTATTTTCAATGATGATTGTATTCAACTTTCTAAGAAGAACAGTATATAAACAAAAGCAGAAAAAGTTGAATCTTACAATTGGAACAGACGTGTAAAATAAAACAAGAGTAAAATTAGCAGTAATAAATATATCAGTGCATGCAATGTACCTATTTATTTCCAAGAAAGCTACCGTGTGTATATGCATTGTAAAAAAGAATTGATTATCATGGATTATTTATGAATTATTTAGATTTATAGAGAGTATCTGTATTATAAAAAAAGATAATCATGCTTATTTTTATAGATATTATCCGAATTATCTACTTTAAATACATTGTTTTCTTACTGACGTTTTCTCGAACTTAAGCAAATCAATGATTATTATAATAGTTATATTATTTCGTTTAAAGTAATTTATTTAATTCAGTTGTTACGTAAATCTAAAATACCGTGAAACTCGGGAAAAAGTAATGTAAAAGTTATCCGTGCAAGAAAAAAGTTACATTGTTTTCCAGCCACCGGGTATATTTAGTGGCATTAATTCGACTTCATTGGCGCGAGCCGCGCGCGCTCGCGCCTACGTGACATGTATCTCGCCTCGCCAGCACGTGACTGCCACGTGGTGAGAGCATGTGCGATGTGCTCGCGCACACGTAAACAATACATTTCGTGCCCCACGCAAAACATTGACAAACGGAGACGCATTGCACGTGGTGTGACTCGCATGCGTGAGAAACTGAATACACATCTCTAACATATCTGACATATGTAATAAAGGCAGTTCGCCATCCCAATATACCCCATATTTTTCGCATTGTACATTTAGACTCGTAAATCTCTCTCGCGTAAGATCACAGTGTGAATTTTGTTAGAATGCATTGGAGTGAAGACAGTGAAAGAAGCTTGTGATAGCTTTTTTCCTTCCCACATATCAATTATCTTTTTGAGATCTTGATCTCAATTAATCGAGACATTATACATTAATATTCCTTATTTGATGTTTGATTTTTTGATCGTATTAAATTTTTAGAAGCTTTTGCTGTCAAAAGTCTAAAAAGTCTTTCAAATGGAAATAGCTTTTAATGCGATTATTTATTTTTCTTATTTCTAAAACTAAAATTATAAATTTTTATTGTGTTGTTAATATTAATATTTCTAATTCTTCATAACTTCTAAAGATTCATCTAATAATTAAGAACTATAATGATTAAGAATATTTAATTTTAAAAAATAATTAAATTTTAAAAAATTTTAGATTTTTGTATTTTTTTTGTAATTAAAATGTTAAGAGTGTCGCAAGTGTCTTTTCGCTCTTATCTTGATTTTGCGAATCGTCTACGTATATAATCCACATATGCTTATATTTAGTAACATTGTTCTTATCGCAAGTGTAATAAGAATGTTTATGCAATATGTGAAAAAGGCTCTATCTGGTCATGGTACAATAATAATTCTTATGGTAGATGTCCTAAATCCAGTCTCAATAATAAAATATCTAAATATCACATACGTCCACATGATACTTCTCAATGAGCGTGTAAATGTCATACACATACATATACCAATTATTTCAGTATACAAATAATTAAATAAATACTTTGTATCTATATTTCGGAATCTTTAAATTTTAAATTTTAATTAGTTATTGTTAGATCTTTCGATAAACATGATCTAAATAAATAAACATAAATTAAAAAAAATTTTGATTGCAAGTTGATCAAAGAATTGTCATTAAAAGTTTTCTTCATTTACACCTTCTTTATTTTTTGCATTTTAGCAGTTTCCTTTTTCTTGGTAATCCAAGGAAAAGAAAAAAAATGTGTAACAAAAAAGCTACAATTCTAGATTGTATAATAATAATAATAACAACGTACCACAAATAATTTTGGTCAGTATGTTGAGCAGACTGGATCGTCATCGTACTCCTTTTGTGATTATGCTAATGTCTGCGAATCCGATCGTGCTCAGGGAAAAAATCATCGTCAGTATTTGTCTCTGCGACAACGTTACCGATGTCACCATCTTTGTGTCATTCTGCCGGAATGTTCAAGGATTTGCTGCAATCGAGCAGCGGCCGTCTTCGCAGTGCAACATCAAGGACCTGTTTTTCTACAACAAAAAGAGGTGATAAACTCGTGCATAATAACCGTATATGTTTCCAAGAAAAAAAATACATAATCAATTAAAAAAAGAGCTTTTATATTCAGTGCATATTAGGAAAAATTATGAAATAAAATATAATGAGGAGCTAGAGAAGCAGGAATATAAAAAAAATAATAAAGAGAATAAATTATAATAATACATATACAATTAGTCACTATATTTTATATTTAAGACTAATTTTCTATTGCGCGGACTTACTATATTTATAACTCTAATAGGTATTATAATTTATTGAACTTTATATTTTTCCATGATTTATTATTATATGTAAATTTCATCATTTTTTCAATTAAACTTTTTGCGTTTGTGATTTTTAAAATCGACTTGTATATATTTAAAATTTCCGTTTGTATTGCCTCTATATCTTGTTTAATTTTATTATATCTTGTTAAATTTCTTTATACTTTTATATTATTTTAAAAAATTATGAGGTATTTTTTATTTCTTTGTAATATTATTTGAAAATTTACGAAAACAAATGTGACTTGGATGAGATGCGAGTCTGCTGCTGTCATAAATTTTTTTCCAAGATTATATTTATACAATCAGTTAAGAATTTGCGTGACGTTTTACGCGTTGTGGCATATAAAATTTGAGATCCCATTTCTTATGCAATCATGTGCAAATGTTGAGAAAATAAAGATATGCAACTAATGGACGACTAAAACTAAATGATTATAATCGATTACAGTTCTAGTCTATTTATATCGCACGCATTTCTCTGCACGTGTCAAGTACAGAGAAAAGTCAAAAAGCACACATGATACAAATAATCAGTCATATGCTTGTGATAAAAAATGTTTAATCGATAAATAATGGACGCGTCTCAAACAAATAACTGTCCCAGTAAAATATCACTGAAGTGAAGAGACTTAATGAAATGTGCGTGATTTATTACGTGTCGCGTTACGATATAAACTATGTCGTGTTACTCTAATTTATTCTGTTCGACAACAACTTGGTTTAACATATAGCTAAATGTCGCTAAATAATGAACGAAGGAAATATTCTATGACAGATACAGTCAAAACAAATAAAATCTCAAAGCCATCTAGTCATATTTGCGGCTTATAGTTATTTAAAAATAATTATTGCATTACAAGAGAAATGTTAATCGTATTTTCTTGAAATTTTATTTATTCATTGTAATTCTGCTTATTATCATAACTACTATGAAAGAAAATAAGTATATATTCTTACATGTAATGGTGTGAATAATCTTAAGTAGATATTTAATTAGCAGTATTATTCGTAGAGAACGCTTATTAAACTTTGTGCGTTGTATTCACTTCCAAAGGAGAATAAGAAATATAAAGATAGTGGCGCACGAGCCAAATAGTGAATTATGATGCCCTCTGTAAATTGTTTACTGTACTGTTTAGCGTAAACAGTCGGTAAAATAAATAATTAATAGAAAAAAAAAATAATTCAATATAAAGGCGTAAGATTAAGACAAATAGCTAGTTAATTAATTTTGCGTTGAGCGCCGCTAACGAATCCGCCGAATGAGACCCACGGAGCGGGTACTCCGAGAGTTTCGCGCGTAAAGCTCGAATCGATGACGTATAGGTATCGAAGATTGCGATCGCTTTAAATAAGGCAACCGATAGGCCAGGAGATAGATCGCTTAGGCAGGAGCTTGCGCGATAAGGATTATCAATGACGTGTTGATCGGTCATTGGCGAGCGCCCGATATCTCGATTACGTGGCACCGATTAGAATAAAAGCATAAAAGAAAGGAGCGGAGACTCTGGTGAGAGAAGTCTTCGGGTCACTTGTAGTTGTACAAGTCTTCAGAAAATTAAACTGTGGAATTAGTGAGCAAATACGAGTGACCTTATTGAAAGAATCCTTCACCTGAGTTCCCGATAGTTACCGGTAAAGTTTCCTACAAAGGATAAACCTTAAAAAAAAGGGACCCACCTTCTATGACCTTGACCTTACATATGGTGTCAAGGTCTTGACTCTAAATAACATCCAAAAGGTTTTAACCGTCGGTCGTTGCTTATTAAAAAGTTATAAACAAAAAAATTTTTGCAAATTATATATAATTTTTGGTACCATATACAATTCAGAAAGCGTATTCTTAACGTATCTATTTATTTTATTTATTCAATTCATTTACATAATCACGTTTACTTATGATAATATCAACAGTCAACATCAGTCATAATAATATAAATTTTCTCTTGAAATGATCGCTTTAGTTATTGTGAGTTTCCTGTTGTGTTGTACGTCTTAATAAAATATTCTCTACATTCTATACATTCGTTCCGCAGTCTACCTTAGACTTTTGAAGTATATACGTATGTGTAGTACGTATTGTATTACGGGGCAGTAAGTAAATAAATCTATTATAAAAATAAGTATGATTAGCAAATTCAATGTATTACATTTAAATAAATAGATCATCTATTAAAAATACGCTTCATTAAATGAATACATGATGTGAGAAAATTATATCTTATTTATGAAACTTTTTTTAATAATAACTTTTTTTGTAAACAACCACCGACGCCTAAAACCTTTTGGATGTTACTTAGGGTCATGGCCTTGACAACATATGCCAAGGTCAAGGTCGTAGGAGTTGGATCTCCTTTTCTTAAGGTTTATCAGAAAATAATACGAGCGTAATACTTTTTCTTTGTTGAAATAAAATATACAATTGTTTCTGTTTTCCAAGAATAAATTTCTGATCTCTGAAAAAATTGATATTATTACAAAATAATACCCCGTATAAGCAATAAATATATATATATATGTATATATAATAAACTATTGTATAATCTTTATCGATTTTTATTCTTTATTGATTGCTTAGTTTTTAACAATTTCTCTCGAATTTTTACATTTCTCTTAGAGTTAATCCGATATAGAGAAAAAAATATGTCGTGCATTTGACTTGCATTCACGTGTTCGCAGTTCTCCACGTGAATACGATAAGTCGGGCAAATGCTACACGTGAGTGAGCCGATTAGGGGCTTCGATCAACTAGTATTGCTCGTTAAATCTGATTAAAACAATGTCAAAGGGATAGCGTCGCTTTTAAAGTCAGATCCGTGCATGGCAATGCCATTCGCTGTCGAAACGTACGTCGCGAATGATGGATTTTACACAACTAAGACTGTATCAAATACTCTTCTCGATTTTGAGGCCGCTCGTATCGGAATCGGCGATTAATCACAACGTCGTCGTGGATGAGGAGGAGGAAGGAGTGTGATCAAAATATTTTTTTACATAAAAATTAAAAATTATGTGTATCTTTCGCAACGCAATTATAAATTATAATAAATCCGATTTTAAATACGTAATAATAAATATTGGAGTATCTTTCTGTTCGAGTGACTGAAAATAGATATTAAAAATATATGAGATCGTTGAATAAAAATTCGAAAGTATCTAAACATTAATGGATCTGGCTCTAAAAGTAAAAGTTTAATGTTTAAATAAAAATAAATATTAAATTAAATTTCGAATAATATAATTAATACAATTTGATAGTCGCTCTAATTAAATATAATCAAATTTATTCTATCATACAAAAGAAGAAATTCCAAAAATGGAGTATGTTAATTATTTTATAACATCACTCAATGGATCATTATCCCATACGTCGAATGTGTTGGATAATTTTGAGGATACAAAGTGTGGAAAATTACTGCAAACTAAATTTCATGTAAGACTCCGATAACCTCTAGTTATATGAAAAAATGTCACAGATAACTAAGTAAAAAAAATTATATAAAGTTAACTTACATGCGTTAATATTATTTTATTTGCAGCATGATAATGAGATACAGGAAAATGGAATACCGGATGATGATGACGCGACAGGCGATCATGAGAAATGTTACTATGCCAATTGTAACCCTTCGGTGTGGATGAGGAGCTGCGAAGAGGAAGTGATCGAACCACTCCGATCGAGCGAAATCACTGGTAGCATCCCCAAGTGGTTGACAGGCACCCTGTTGCGGAATGGTCCGGGTAATCTGAAAGTGGGCGAATACTGTTACCAGCATCTATTCGACAGTTCTGCCCTGTTGCATAAGTGCGCTTTATATAAAAATATCACACAGTAACTTCGCGGATAAACGATAATTTTTATTAATATACGAATCAATTCCACAGATTTCGTATCGCAAACGGAAACATCACCTATCAACGACGGTTCGTTCAAACCGAAGTATATAAACGAAACATGACTGCTCAGAGGATAGTATTCACCGAGTTCGGTACTTGCGCGACGCCAGATCCTTGTCACAGTATTTTTCGCAGGTGAAAAAGAGAGAGAAAGTGAGACAAGATAATTGTGATTAAAACATAAATATCACGCTTAGTTCGAAGAGACAATTATATATTAATCTCTCGCGCGGTGCTTTACATAAATTATGTTTTTTCTTTTTTTTGTTATTATAAAACTTTTCTTTTAATTTTATAGGGTAGCCGCCGTGTTCAAATCAAATGATGAAGTATCGGACAATTCCATGATCTCGGTGTATCCCTTCGGTGATGAATATTACACATTCGCGGAAGCACCAGTGATGCACAGAATTGATCCTAAGACTTTAGAAACAACGGGCAGGGTATAAATATTCAAATGTTTTTTATATTAATTTTACAAATTACTTCTAATATTGTGCTAATAAAATAAAATAATTTTTTTTTAAGCTATTTTCTTCTGCTTGCAGATAAACGTGTCGAAATATGTTAACATCGTAAATCATACCTCACATCCTCATGTTATGGCCGACGGTACGATTTATAATGTAGGAATGAGTATAACGCCATTTGGACCTCAATACAATGTCGTATGTTTCCATCCTAATCGCGTGACTATTGGTAAGATATTTTTTATATAAGTAAGTGGAGATCAGCAATTTCTGAAAAAAAAAAGATTTATAAAGTTAATTGCAACCAAAATCATTAATTAAAAGTAGAAAAATTAATTTTATATTTGAGAAAATTGTATATGTTTCGATTTCTTTTCTTATTTATTAGAAAAAGAAATAGATTGAAGGGAGACATTATTGCTAAATTGAATGTTCAAATTATGTAATTTGAATTCAATTTTTATGACTCTTTAGATGATTCTGGAGAGAAGAGAGAACAGTCCATGTTCGATCAAGCAACGATCGTGGCCAGTGTGCCGAGTAGATGGCTGCTGAATCCATCGTACATGCACACTTTTGGTATCACCGACAATTACTTTATTATCGTAGAACAACCGTTGGCGATCTCCTTCGTCGCAATGACGATTACTCATCTAAGAAAAGACCCGATGATAAATTGCTTCAAGTGGCACGAAAATGAAAGCGTACGTTTTCACATATATTAATAAAAAAATCGTTAATTAAATTACGTAATTATCAGTAAAAAAAATTAAACTATATTTAATTTCGGTTATCAGACGCTCATTCATGTTATCTCGAGGGCAACGGGTCAACTAATGAGAACTTTCGTCGCGGAGACATTTTTTTACCTTCACGTCATTAATCAGTTCGAGACCCTCGATAGGGAGTACGTTGTGCTCGACATATGCTGTTATCGGGATCCGAAGATGTTGGAGTACATGTATATTGATGCAATGAAGGTAAGGGTTTGCAAATTTTCCGCGAGCGATTTACATAAAGCTGATGATTTTTAAATAACCCTCTGCTATTAATTAATTAGAATATGCACAAAGACGCCGACTTTGCAAGACTGTTTCGCGCCAGGCCATTGCGTTTCGTTCTTCCGATGAAGGAACTGCATCCTGATACACCATCGGAATATAATCTCATTACGATTAAAACGGTGCATCAGAACTTACAGTTCGATACAATCAATATCGATTACAATACGGACCTCGAGGTCATAGATGATACGAACAATGTCAAGTATAATGAAAAATCCAGATACTGGCAAGATGAGCACAGAAGTGCTCTGCAGAAGAAGCCGGCTGCTCACCTGCTTCTTGATGGCAAGATCTTCGTAAAGCCGGAGCTTCTCTGCGATGTCGGTTGCGAGACTCCACGAATAAACACGGATTCTCACCTCGGTAAAGAGTATCGATATTTTTACGCCATCTCCTGCGACATGCATCTGGACAATCCCGGAACGGTTAGTATATAAAAAATCAAATTTTTTAATTATACTGCGTTGAATGTACTTTTTTATACAATTGAGCGCGATACAGAGATGTGCGAAACATATATTTTTATTCAGTATAAATAACAGTAATTTGATTTATAGCTGATCAAGGTCGATACTTTCCGAAAAACCAAGATAATGTGGAAGGAAAAGGGTGTTTATCCTAGCGAACCAATTTTCGTACCGAATCCGAACGGAAAGGTAATAAGTTTTATTTGAACGAAAAAAAATAAAAGTAGTTCGATTATTTTATCTTTACTTTCTCTGTCTAGGACGAGGATGACGGTGTGGTTGTAAGCTCTATCGTGTGGGCGGAAAAGGAGACTCGGGTTGGTCTGTTAATTTTGGATGCTGTGACATTTAGGGAAATTGCGAGAGCTACTTTTGATACGCCTGGACCAGTTCCTAAATGCTTGCACGGTTGGTTCAATCTGGACAAGTAATCGAGTGTAAAAAGACTGTCGGTTAAACATATACAATGTTGTTTAATCAAAATACTCTTTCGGTAAATGATCAAAGAGCGGTATAAGTATGGCAAAATTGCCTCCGAAAATAAGATCTAACATAGTGCCTTTATAATGAACGAATGTGTCGTGCAATGTTTCACCTTCCCAGATCTTCTTGTTACGAAGGTGAGTTTGGAAAATTAAAATATTTTATATCTCAAGATCGGTTATAAATAATTGAATACAAAAAATATGCATAAAGAGAGAGACATCAAAGGAACATTATATATTTTATCAGATATCTATATAGTAAGCTAGTGCATAAGAAAATAAAGATTTTTTTAAAGATTTTTTAATATATAGAGAATTTTTTTTGAGTGACCCTCTTGAAAAAGATTGAGAATAATCTTTGTTTTATTCTACTTATATGAAAAACTGGCCAATTAACTCGATCTAATAGAAAGTTAAAAAAAATAAAAATAGCAATTTGGCCTATGTTTTGTTATTTTTAAATCAAACAAGTTATTTAATTAATTATTATTTTTACATGAAAAATATAACATTTTGTACTATAACAAAAACTACCTATTAAAATTACATTTATTATTATAACATGAGTGTTTACATATAAAATATATTTACATAAAAAATAATTAAAATATATTTATATAAAAAATAATCAAAATAAGTTTTAATTTCTATTTTTCAATGTTTTTTTTATTATCATAATTTATAACACTAGTAATATTTTCACCACAAAACATTTTAGATAATATTTCTACTGGTTTCAAAATTATGGACAAAAAACCGTCTATAAATAAATATGATATATAATATACAATATATAATAATATACAATATATAATTGCAGTGATATGAGAACAACCTAAGGTTGCCATTTGCACAATCGTAAGTGTACTATTTAATTCCTCTATAAGTATTGCAATTTGGAATTCAATATAGCAGCGACAACTTTTTCTATTAATATATTATATATGACATCATCAAACTTCCATTTTGATGATATGTAATTAGTGTTTTTTTCAAATATTTTATATATACTCGAAATATCATCCTTCTGTTATCATTTCTGTTAAATATGTACTGAGAAAATTCATATAAATCAGTAAATAAAATTTTGAAATATTTTTTAGGTAATTTCGTAAAATCTATGAAATCGGATACAGTTATAGATTTAGTTACAGATTTTATTTACAAAAAATCGCTTGAGAAAGTTGGTTTAGACCAGTAAATAAAAATTTGAGATCTTTTTCAGATCATTCCGAAAAATTTTTAAAATCTGTATCCGGGTTAATAGATCTTTTGATAAATTTTTATTTAATGGTTTATAACAACTTTCTCAAGCGATTTTTATGAAATGAAATCTGTAACTGAATCTATAAATGTATCTGATTTTATAACTTTTGCGGAATTGTCTAGAAAAGATCTCAAAATTTTATTTATTGATTTATACCAACTTTCTCACGCAGTATCATATTTAGCAAAAATAATAACAGAAAGATGATATTCCGAATATAAAATATTTGAAAAAAACACCATCATCAAAATAAAAGTTTGATCACGTCATATTAATAGAAAAAGTTATCGCTGCTATATTGAATATATTCCAAATTGCAATACTATTGGAAAGATAATATTTCGAATATGAAATACCTATTTGAAAAAAACACTAACCACATTATAAAAATAAAAATTCGATCACGTCATATTAATAGAAAAAATTATCGCTGTTCGTTATTATATTGAATATATTCCAAATTGCAATAACTTACAAAGGAATTAAACAATATACATGCGATTATGAATTACAACCTTAATTGTTCTCATATTGTTGTAATTATGTATTATTTATTAGATGATCGTTTTTTTTCGAATTTTGAAATCAACAAAAATATTATCTAAAATGTTTTGTAGCAAAAATATTAATGCTGTTATAAATGATAATAGCAAAAAAACATTGCAAAATAGAAATTAATACTTTTGTTATTTTTTATATATAAATACCTATGTAAATATTCCTGTAATTATAATACTACTCGGAGAAAATTTTATATTAAAAGTTACTATGGTATGTAGTAACTGTGGACCATTAAGATCATTCTAAGTTAAAATGCTATATAAAACTGTAAAAATTGACGTAATTGACGTAATATGGTACCATTTGACGTAATATGTACCATAGTAATTTTTAATATAAAATTTTCTCCGTGTAAATGTAATTTTAATATGTAGTTTTTGTTATAGTATAAAATGTTATATTTTTTATGTAAAAATAATAATTAATCAAATAATTTATTTGATTAAAGAATAACAAAACATGTAAGTTGTTATTTTCATTTTTTTAATCTGTTCTACCAAATCGAACCAGTTGATCATTTTTTTACATAAATAAAATAAAACAAGATTTATTCTCAATTTTTTTCAAGAGAGTCACTCAAATAGTTTGTTATATATATATATAATATTTCTTTGACGTTTCCCTTTATGCATATTTTTTCATGCATTTATCTGTAATCGATCGTAAGATATAAAAAATTTTAATTTTCCAAACTCACCTCCGTAACGAGGAGATTTGGAAAACTGAAATATTGCATAACGCATTTGTTCCTTATAAGTTACTTCCAGCTACTATGTCGATCATCTTGGAGGACAATTTTGCCATACTTATTCCACTATATCCTTTATTATCATTATTAAAGTATTTAAAGTCGCGATGTAGCAAATTATTTTCATTTGTAAATATAATTATCTTTTTGAAATATGTATATATAAAATTGATGTCAAATGTAATGTTAATGTATATATATAATTTGGTGTCAAATATAATATTTATGTATGTAAAAAAAATTGTGTCGTAAATTGAAATAAAACGAATTATAATATCAAATTTATAATCGAATGTTATTCTGATATTATTCTATACTTATATTATTCTATACCTAGGCGAAACTCGCCCACATGTAATACTATCATATACACTTTGCAAGAACATTTCTTCTTTTGTTATTAATTTTTTAATATTAAAAAAAATGGAATCTGATATATGTACAATATTGTCGAACATATAGATATAATAAATTATTTAATGTCTTTTCACGATGCGCGTAGTGTATTTACAATGGCAAACAATGTCATTGTGACACAGTGTATAATGTGACGATGCGATGTAATGTATGTACTATCTAATGAGGTGAGAATTTTGTTCAGTGGAATGTAAGACATGCATTAAATATCGCCAAAATTAAATCTAGCTAAAATATAACAGTATTGTAAAAAGTAACAGATATCAATAAGATGACACATTGTCTCTACTGAGTAAAATTACTAGAATGGTAACTCTGCGACATACATAATAGTTTATCTAATTTCCTATTTGTGTCTGTCTAACAGCGAGTTACGAAAATATTCATTTTGATATACATGAAATATTAAAACTTGAGTTTATAAGGATACAATCTTTGCAAATTCCCTGTGAAAATTTGAAAGATATAATCTTACAAATTTTCACATGCTAATTGGATTATTAATAAGAAGTAAAACTCATTGCGCTTAATTTCCGCAAGTTGAATAGTTATATTCAACAAGAATAAATGCAAGTTAGAGAATTACTCTTAAAATCCAAGACAATTGAAAAACACTCATCTTGATTGCTTTTACATTATGTAAGTATCACGTAGAGAGTGAAAGAGAATTGTGTTGGTATTTTCTTGCCAAGTTTGATTTCTATAACACAGTAATTTCATCTTAAATAATATTAATTAACAAATACATTAATAAATAATAGTCTGGCACAACCATGGTCAGATAATTTCTAACAATAAGGGAGCATTGACATAAAATTCCTGAATAATCTTACATATAAAATCAACGTCGATTCGTAATATAAATTATGCATTTCGTGTCCCGGAGGAAAGTGCAGTGTCGCACTATGTTTGGCACTTCGAGTCACTTTCACTCTGCCGAGACTTTTGTGTTTGGAAAAAGAAAAGAAACTTACCTTACATAACAATAGATTTGTAATTCACAGCATATTCGTAAACTTATATTCTTAGTTCGAGTCTTCAACTAAGATAGGAAATTTAGCGAGTCCGAATATGACTCGTTGCAATTGACGTTTGACAAAATGCGCGATTCATTTATGTTGATTATAATTTAGCAAATATTTCGAGCACTTATCGCATATTGATAAAGTGACCGATTTTGTGCGCGTTCTCACATCATGTATGTAAGCGCGTACAAATTATCCTAATTATCTAAATATAATGGAAAAATAAATTCTCTCTCCACGATACGCTTTCCTATGTCAATCGTTCATCGAAAAATCGAATCTTAAATTTATTTGATAAAAATAATAATCTATTATAATCGCGAACGCGAACAACATGTCCTGCAATCATGTCACTTATTATTAGTTAATATCATTCGATATTGCATTAAAATAAAATTTAAAAATTTTAATACTCTCTCTAATATCTCGCACATTCGCATCTTTTCTTGGGACTTCTTCGATATTTTATTCATTTTACGTTTAAGTACGAGAGAGAAATGTTTAAGAATTGATATTGTTATACGATTGCGTGTAACTTCGAATCCATCGCGCGAATAATCACGAAAGGAAGAGAATAAGGATTAGTAAAACAGTAAAACTCGCGTTATTCAGGCCACGTGGTGGCTATCACAAAATTTTCACTTATCTCAGTTCGGCTTTTTTAAACTTTATCCACTTTCTCGCAGTCTACTGAGCCTATGGAGTTCATCGCGCTAATGTTTTTGTTACTCTCTGTATCCGTCTCGCTCTTTGCCAAGCTGGAAATCGACTCGGCAATATGCGACTCGGGATGCATCGGCAAAATCCCGGCGTTCGCGTCTTCGATAGACTTCCTCAGCTGGAAAATAAAGTTTTCATTAATTTTATAAATTTTATCAAATCTATTCGTCGACATTCTACAATCGAGCATTTTATAAATATTATTTATACTTAAATAAATCTCTATATACATACCTCCTTTAAGGCGACAACGCCGACCAATCTGCCAATAGCCGTTACGTAAGCGTGATTCACGCCGACCATGCTGAAAAGACTGTGAACTTTTAAAAGGGACGTTCTCTCAACTAGTTGAAAGGGAGCTGGATCAATGTGACATCTTGAGAAATCCACCTCTAGTGCCATCTCGGTCTCCTCCCATCGTTTTTGGTCCTCGGGCGACATGTCTATCACTCTTTCTCGAGGCTAGTTAACACATGAAAGACGTGCAAATCTTATCTGCAGGAAAAATAGTCAGAAATATTTGCTCACCAATTGTACTTTCTTCGATGTTGCCGGGCTTGGAGCCAACATGGGCGTATGTGGCGGCACATTGATAACTTCCTGGCTATCACTGCGTCTGGTACTACCTAGCTCCGGGTCGGGATCCACATCCTGCAACGTGGCGGATTTACGAAAGATCGCCTCGAACGCCAAGCGTATTCTGGAATAAATACGAATAATCATTAATAATAATTGACTATTGTTGACTGGATTAATATTTTACATCTACATATAATTTAAAAAATTAATTTTGCTAATATATTTAAAAAAATAAAATTTTATAAGAAGAGACACATGTCAAAATCAAAGTTTTTTTTTTTTATAAAACGCATATTAAAAGAGAGGAGGATATTAAATATATAAATTAATATAAATAAAATAATATAAAAAGAGAGCTATGCTTGCCTGCTTTCCGCGCCTGTAACAGTCGTATAGGGTGTCACAGCCGGACTAACTAACGGGCTGAATCCTTTTAGAGTGAAAGAATTCGTCTTCTTCAGGATCGATTTTTTCGGTTGCGAGCCGAATATTGGTGAATGGTACGTATGCTGAAAAAAAATGAAAATAGAAACCTATGTTAATTTCGAGGGGAGGTTAACGTGCGCGATAATAAAGAGGAACAACCGCAAAAGAACGCTAAAGACGACAATACGCGGTCTCAATCATTTATCAATTGACGTCAAAGTCAACTGAAGGAACGTGTGACTCACATGATCAGGACCGCCACCGTTGTTTGATGACATCGTTAGATCATTAACACTTTGTCGCTGCATCTTGAGAATGTCTGGTGCCGGGATGACCTCGAATCTCGAAGGCCTTCTCGTTCTCTCCTGCTCCCGCAATTGCCGTTCCATTTCTTCGCGCGCCCTTTCCTCTGCCTCCTTATGCCATTTTTGCGCGACCTAAATCACGTTAACAATAAAAATAAATATAACATAAAACGAAGAGTGTAAAATAAAAATTCACGTAATTCTTGATGTTGAAAATTACATTACCTGTAACCTTCGTTCGCGACCGATATGCTTCTCGATTAGCTTGATTAATTGTAATCTCTGAATCGATCCAAGCAGTATCATGGAGTCCGGATTATCCACTAACGGAAATCCGCGAAGTTTGCGATTCTCCTTCAGTATCTCCTTCAGTTTCTGATAGCTAATACCGTGCCATATGTATTTTACGTCTCGAATCATAAAATCTTCCACATAGACATTATACATTCCTACAATTAAAGATGATTTTTTTAAGGCTCGTGACTTTTATAATAAATTCGTAACAATTGTAGAATTACCTTATCAATCATTCCGAACTAAATGCTTTGCGAAATAATGGAATTAATATAATATTAATTAAGCGTATAATATTAATTTATTATTATTTATTAGATTATTAATTGAAAAAAGTTTTATTATTTATTAGTTGGAAGAAATTTGAAATAAATTGAATTAATTGAAAGTGAAAAAGAGAAGAGAGAGAGAGAGAGAGAGAGGAAGAAGTACCTGAACTGGATGGTAACAAATCGGGCAAGTAAGGCAACTTCTTGATAAGAATAATGCTGTCATATATACTAGGCTGTAAGAGCGCAGCGATAGCGTTACTGATTAGCACCGCTATCATTATAGGCACAATGTGAGTGATCTGACCGGTCATCTCGAAAATTATGACGCTGACGGATATCGTATGCGTCACCGCGCCAGAAAATGCAGCGGCACCCACCGTGGCATAACCACCTATATAATTCAAGTTTACGACACATTAAAAAGTAATGTTTATCTTAATTTTGCCTCTTCTTTTAAATCTGCTCAATTAAATTTGCTCAATATAAAAATTTATTAAGCCTGTAGTTTTTTAACAATTTTTAATTGCTATTTTCATTATGTTCGATATATTTCAGTAATACGATAATTTTTATTTCATATATTATATTTTAAATACATACATGTATGCGATCTATTTTTCTCTTTTTAATGCAAAAGAGAAAATAAATCTAAATATATAATAAATAATTATATGTTTAATTAAATTACCTGGTATAATAGGTGTAATTATTCCACCATAGCGTACACCAGTAGGAAACCAGAGTGCCATGGCTTCTCCTACTGCTCTACCTAGTGCGGCACCGATCTTGAATACAGGGATAAAGATTCCAGATGGTACCGGCACCGTTGAGCTTATGATAGAAAAGATGAACTGAAACCAGAATCAATTTCTTATCATATACCTCTGTTATTTTATCATAATTATATTTAAAAAATAATTAACTACACTGTTATTTCGAGTAATTACGTGAAAGAAAATGATCTTACGGTAACTAAAACGAAACTAAGGAGTCCGCTAAAAACGTCAGTGTACGGCGTAGACCAATGCTTGACGATATTCATCTCCTCGACGCCGAGATTCGCCTGCGTCCAAGTGAAATTAGTAAAGAGCCCGTGAACCTGATCGTGTGTGTTCTGATCACCAGCCATGAATTGGCCGAGTCCCAGCGGGAATGATACGGATGAGACCAGGAGGGATACAATGCCAGGATACAAAAAGCGGCTAAAAGTGAATTTTTTTTCTCAATAGCAGATCTTCCAGAAAGTGAATGAAAGAATTCACCATATGATTATTATTAAAAATAGAAATATGCGATTTTTCAAATACACATACTTTTTCTGTAGAAAGCTGTTCATGCTCTTGTTCTTCCGCATGAAGATGACATATTGCCTGTGCAGCCAGACGTAGAAGGCGCCCAGCAGTCCGCTGCCGACACCGATCAGAGCGAAAACGAAAAGCTCCTGCGGATCGAAAGGAAAGTCCATGGTGAAGCTGGTGGCGAACATGGCCGTGATGGTCTCCTCGCGCTGGAACCAAATCGCTAACAGACGAAACATCGTGGCGCCGCAGACCGCGGCGAAGAAGCCGCGCCAA
Source organism: Anoplolepis gracilipes (assembly GCF_047496725.1). Lineage (NCBI taxonomy): Eukaryota > Metazoa > Arthropoda > Insecta > Hymenoptera > Formicidae > Anoplolepis > Anoplolepis gracilipes. Next base: position 6,011,477 of record NC_132974.1, read on the forward strand.
TAATTTCTCACTGCAAAGTACACCGTGGTAACTTCGATGCTGAAGAGTACACCACCGATCGGCGCCGCAAAACAGGAGGCGACTCCCACAGCGCAGGCTGCGGCCAGCATCTCGCAGTTCCTGCTTTCATTCTCGTAGATACCCTGGAAGCTCGTGACCAATTTTGAGAGGAGCGTCGCGACGATGCTGGCGATGTGCACAAACGGACCCTCCTTGCCGAGCGGCAGCCCCGATCCCAAGGTTGCCGTTAAGCCGATAACCTTTGGAATATCATGATCTTTATCGTTCCTGCTTTCATTTCGAGCGGATTCTGCGACGCGTTCTTTAAAAGAAAGTTATAATACACAACTTTGATTCAAGCGCCCGAAATTTATTTTAAAATTAAATTTCTCGAGTTTTTGATAGATGGATTGTAGAGATGAATGTTATGTAACAAACGTGCTTAACCAACCTTGGCGACCAAGGTACGAAAGGTCAAATATTCTTTCAACGCCACCCCGCGAAGAATGGTTTTCATTTCCGGGATCCCGGAGCCAATACTTTGCGGTGCGACGATGTGCACGAAACCAGCACTAAAGAGAATGAGGCACACGGGCATCGACACCCAGGCCAAGTACTTGAGAGCTGGATGCGTCGTAAGATCCTGATAGAGCCATATCCTGGCTGGTGAAACGAGATCATCGTCAGTGCACCGCGGGACAATCAATATCAAAGACATCTCCTAATATTTTTTATCTCATCATATTTTTGTAAAAATATTTTTCTATTCAAATTTATCTGCTAATTTTCAGATATTATAATTGCTTTTTGATTTTCTATGTAAAGTCATATGTTACTTTATAAGTAATTTTATAGAAAAAATAAACTAACGTTTCTAACATTTTATATATATATATATATATACATAATAAGTATATTTTATAATCACAATTTCTCCGTATATATTTCATGAGAAATATGTAAGATTTTTCCCTTAAAAGATAATGATTCGCCTAAACGCAAAGTGGACTGACCGTTATTGCACATGGAGATCCCACGATCCATGGCGTAGCTGATGAGTGCCATAATGATTCCGAGAAGGGCAAGAAAGACCCAATCCTCGCCAAGTCGTGCGCCGGTGTGTTTCCAGGCGAAGGCCAGCAGAGCTAATAATTTCCGACACACAGGACCCCGTCGGGACTTTCGCAGATCCTCGGCTCTCGTTTTGTCATACTTCCGTCTCGCTTTATCATGATATTTGAGTCTGCGCGCCTCTTCCTTCGCGTATTCACCCAGATCCTTCGTATAGCGACCATACATCTGGACAAGTACAGCCGATTTCGTGTTATTTCCTTTATTTATCCGACCGCTAATTAATCGATCACGCAAGACGATACGCTCACTCGTCCGAGTTGCTACTTTAAATCCATTTAATAAACGGTCCACATAATTTTACATGAAATACTGCTTATAACCACGACACCGGAAAATACAAATTTTCATTGCAAACCTCTAACGTTTCCTGCCTATTTTTGTTAATTCAAAAATGTGATTCGAATTTTATAATATAAGAAGCTAACACGGTTTTTCATTGTTATTTATTTATAAGAATGACGCGTATTTCTAACATTTAGGAAATTAAATTTTTTTCATAGAGAAAAGAACACAAGATAAAATTAAGTAAAAATACAATGTCTTCAGAAGACATACATGATCCGATATATTCGACACGCGTGCCATTTAAGAGAGATAGAGAACTCTTCCGAAATATAAAAAAAGAATAATTTCGTATCATTTGTAGATTCTTTAAACACCTCAAATATATAAACACTTTAAGTATAATTCGCGTTTTTTATATGTGTCTATTATTAGTCAATAATTTAACGATGTTTCAAATAGATTTATCTTTAAAGATAATTTTTTTATTGTTTATTCGAAAGTTTCATTCGACTCAAGATTTTTTTACTCCGGTAATTGTCAAAGAGAAAAATGATACCTAGTAATATGCAATTTAGATGGTTGATTTAAAACTAAAAAATGATTATTTCTCACATGGAGACTATTTATCAAAACGAGCGCGCTTTTATTTTATCCACAAAATTAGTTGTATCCGCAGACGTAGATCGATTAATATATTCGATATTTACGGATGATAATGAATTTCTCGGATAAAAATTTGTAAATGATTAATCATATGAAGAGAACGACACGCGATTGATCGCAGTTCGTGCTATTTTCTTTAAATGCAATCTTATTCATTTAGTTATAAATCTTAAATAAACTTGCGTAGAAAAACTAGTAGTAATCTAGCATGCCAGAAAACATGTCAAGCTTAATAATGGAGCGTCATGATTATCTGAGTGTTGATTCATTCACTCCACGAGTATCGACTGATAACGCGTTTTGTTATTAGTAGATTATAAGAAATAATTTGACAAAATTATTATTATATTATTATAATTATTTATAAAGTTAGGAGAAGACAGTGTGTCCTCCCTCTCTCTCTCTCTCTCAATGATGATAATGTCTTAATAAATAATTTATCTCTCTTCGCGAGAGAAAATAATTTCCTCTCTCTTAATGATGATAATGTTTTAATAAATAATTTACCTCCCTTCGCGAGATATGGAATAAATTTATATGCGATTGTGCACTTACGAGATAGCTGTCGTTACAGACGAAGTACGCCTTGTTCAAAACCACAGTCGGAGAAAACTGATTGTGAGTGAAAAATCCTGCAGATCGCGTCGAGGATTCGATATTCGAATTATTTGATTCGCGGGAAATCGGATTGTTTAAGTCATTTAAGGATCTCCTTGAATTATCAAACATTTCTTAAGTCATCACCGCATGCTCATATGTTCTTTGCTTTCATTCGGAAGTCCGAATGTAAAATTCTACTGTTGCTGTCTCGCGCAAACGCGAGATTGATACAAGTTCCAACCGACTGAAAGGTAGAAGTACTCGGTGGTTATCGTCTTATCTTTATCAAATTCTAAAGTAGATAGTTAAAACTAATTTTTAAAATTTAATATATTTATAAAATTTTCTCAGTATCATCAAGTTTATAAGTCATCATTCAAAAATCCCGAAAGTCGGGATTTCAACGATGAGGAATATATAGTATCCTTATTTCTTTGTTTTTTACTCATTTTTGTAGTCACTTTGAGACTAAATTAATTAAAAGGAATAATAAAGAAAAACGAGTAGATATGTAATAGTCAAAGAACGTGAAAAAATATTCTCTCTCCGCATAATCTACTTTCTCCACTTTAATAATTTTTTAATGTCAATAAATCTTTTAATCGTCTATTTCGCGCGAAGTTTGTTTATATTTATTTTTTTATAATATATAATATAAATATTTTTTTAATACGTCACATATATAAAAAAATTCTTTGTTTAATAATAATTTTAATATAAAAAATTCACCATTAGAGTTTTGCTTACATCGTTCAATGTTTAATCACTTAGAAAAGTTTTTTCACTTTTCAATAATTTTATTCGCCACCAATAAATTTTTAAATCCTTTGCCATTACACGAATTTTGTTTATATTTTTCAACACATATTTATTTACATTCGCAATTTTAGCGATACGTGATAAATTTACGGCAATGTATGTGCGAGTTCTTACGATTTTACGTGCATTTATATTTCGAGAAATTTTTCTTATTTCTGACAAACAATTCAAATGCATCTATGCGTGTGTACATACGAATGCAAACTGAACGGCGACGTCTCATAAATGTCTGCTTCAAATCTCAGCAGGAATATTTGTTGAAATTTGGCAACAGTCAAAATCCTTATTTTTAGAGTCGCCCAACCTGCGTCGACAGGGCGAAATCCTATTGTTTATTGCCGAATAAGCCACAATATTTTACCTAATATTGTGAAAATGTATGTCGCGCTCAGATTTTTAAGACTCTCCAATCGTCTACACATAGTTAGAAAATATTTATAAAATTATATCTTTTTCGAAACTAGACTTTTATCACATGCGTATATATATAACAATGACAGATTTATTTAGCCTACACACAGGGTCTCTTAAAAATATATCTGATACGAGATATATTGATGTCTTATTTATTTAGTTGCTACTACTTATGTATCGTTTTCACTTTTTTGATAACTTTAATACTATCAAATCATACTTACATTCATAAACTTGGCACGCGTCATCTTAGTTTATTTGTTTACTTGTTGCAAGTTTATGTTGTTCACAAATTGACTAATCAACAACCGATCGTGTATGTAATCGAATAAAGCTGACAAAAATATTACGGCGAGTGAAAGTATCGATAGATATATGCAAGTGATTGTTTTATCGCAACAATTTTACAAATTGTCTTCTTTTTCGCGAGAGAAATTAAGTGCGCGAGATGTTATTTTAAAAATTAGCTCGTAAAACAATATGGATAATGAAGCCTCGATTTTGGCTGCGGCGTCAATGATCTCGAGTCTGACTGATGTGTGATACCTTGATACGATTTTGGCACCGATATGAGACTTCTTGATATAAAAGCGTATGCATCGCGTTATCATGCTGCGACAATAGCTATATAATAAATCGTAAAGTTTCGAGCGTATTTCAGAATATCATCATTAATTTCATTTAATCATAGATGTATAAAAATCATTTTTTGTCCGACAATCGCATGCATTTTAATTCTCGCAGACATTAAATCATGCAGATAAAAAACATAATGTCGATGAGATATGCAATAAACACTCTTTTTAATCATGAAACGATTAATTCAAATGCGGAAATAAACACGTGAGAAATAACAGTTATGTATATTAGATAAGTTCGATTCACTAAATTGAATAAGACGTCACCTGAGTGGCGACTATGCATACAATCGTGACGTCAATGGCGACCACGTTCCACTGGGCAATCGGCCCCTAATCCAATTTTAGTAATTAGGCCTGACCGATTGGCGATACGTATGATGAATAGGCGCGAAAATAAATATCGTGCGGACGGTATTTCATTAAATTATCGGCATCAATTTAGCTCATAAATTACAATCATTTTATTCATTTTAATACACATTAGACGAAAGTATTAATTCAATAGGAAAAAAAGATATATCTCTCGGTGTACGCGTCCGGAAACTACATTCTCTTGATATGTGCAGTTTCCGGAGATGCACACATCTTCCTAATTATATATATATATATATATATATATATATATATATAAAACACATATATAAATGTCTATATATGAGTATCGCGGTAACATGGGGATCTTTTCATGCTGGTCACGCGTGTCCGATAACAAGTCCTTAAGAACTCATTCTCGCGTATGAAAACGTTGCTTAGAGAAACGTTGCTACAAAGATGGTGCGTACTTTATATTATCAAGCGAATTAATACGCGGGTATACACAATTATACATATTTTGAATGTATTTCCTGAAATTTGTCTTATTTTGCTTAAAAGAAATAAGCCGAAATTTTATACGTATTTATGTATATTACAAAAGTCGAAAGGAAATTTATAAATACTTGTCACGATAAAATATTATAAATTTTCAATAAAAAAATTTCATTAATATTTTATAAAACGATTAAACTGTTAAAATAATATCAATTAAATTTAATTCGTATATAACAATTGGTACTTTGATTTTTCTCGAGTTTACGTTTATTATACGTTCAATCAAAAGAAGAAAAATTTTACGTTACAAAGTTTAGAGAAAACGCATATCTCAAGAAGCACTAAAATTCACACGAATTGCAATGAGCGTGAAAATCGTTCGCAATCAGTTGGCAGCCGATCAACTAGTTAATTACGGTGACTAATGTCAATCGTTACCGTAAGTAGTTAAAGTGCACTAGTCGGGCTTTCGCAGTCGCAAAACTTTACAGTTGTAAAACGCATTGTTTTAGCGAAGTATAGCAGTCAGCTGAAGCATCGCAATTTTCAATTTGCAACGAGACAACGAAAAGACGCGTCTGTCGGTCGTAATAATACTTGACGGATTACAGCACGCTCTTAATATTGCCGTACTGTGGCGAATTGCCAATAAATCACCAACGTCCCATCTATTTTACACCTGCTCGAAGTAAATCGCGCAACGCGAAAAAGTACCGCGATTTACGCGAGGAATATTTATTAGAGACTGTCAACATAACGCACTTTGTTTAAATGATTTACGTATTTTACACAGAAAAATTCATACAGAACAAAAGTTGACCGGGAATTATACTTTTGCGATATGTACCTGTATATGTCTTTTGATTTCGCAGATATTTTTAGTCGATTGCGACGTGACATATCTTTTATAGATCTCTCATATTTTCATATCAATCGAAAAATTCGAGTTGAAATTTTTCTCTCCGTACGGTTTTGCGCGAATGTTACGATCCGCGCCGGCCGGCGTTTCTAAATTTGTTAAAAGATTTCGACACGCGGTCGTCGCAGCAAGGCCGATATGATCTCGTGTGACACGCGACGAGTCAAGGTCTATCGTATATGCACATTCTGTCAACTATCACGAATAAATCGTGTTTTTTCTGTAACTGCGATAGTTATATGACGAACATCGAACATTTTTCTATATCGACAAAAAAGATCACGACACGAAATATCGTTAAATAAGATTGAATCTCCAAATTGCACACGTCAATGCATAAAAATGCATATCTTGATAAGATATAAAATGAAAGAAAATATACGCGTTTCTTTTAATTACAATTGTCCTACAACGATCACATCTCACGAAACGTTTATTTAAAATGTTAGTCTCGCCTACTTGGCAATTGTTCAAAGGTCGCGTCGTTAGGTCCCATGTTACAGGATGCTTTATGGACCATGAAAAGTCTCGAACAAATCGTTGGTTAAAGTCATAACGTTTACATCAAAGCATAGTTTGATTACGAAATATTATAACTTCGAAATATATGATTATAAAATACATCATAAAAGCAAGCAATATTTCAGCATATGTCCTATCGACATAAATTTTGATGTGATCGTCGTATATATAATAATGACATATGTATGTGTACAGCATTTATAGAATATTTTACATAAGCTATATTATAATAAATATTTAAAGACTGTACATACATACCCATACATTGACTCTTGGCATGCAGCCTTTTGTCTAGGATTCGTCTAACAAAAACAGCTACAGTTTAATTATAAACCGTTTCTGTAATCCTTAACATTATTACAAGTTGCAATAACTCATAATTGTATAATATATAATTAAAAACATTGTCAAAATTTTGTTATAAATTTGGAAAATAGTAGCATAACTTTTATCACTGAGATAAAATACGTGACTTCATAACACTGTAAAGACGAACAATAAAGCATTGAGAGTGCTAATAATAGTAAGAAATATCCAAGTCGCATGCTCATACAAGCAGAATGCAGAATGCTTCGAGCAAAGGCAGTTTGTAATTGATTTTAAAGACAGATGGGCGAGAAATCAAATTTTGTCAAAAAGAATTTCTTACAATCGTGTTAATATAGTCGAAAGGATCGAACTCCTGCTGTTCCTCGTCCGCATTTGGCGGAGGACATGGGTAGAACGCTTGTGATTTTCTAAAAAATATTTCAGATTTTCGACGAATCTGTTTTTGTTTATATCATATATATCATATCATATGATTTAACTTTAGCTTTCTTTTTTTTTAAATAACTCTAATATGATATTAAAAAATTTCCTTATGGAATTACTTATTTCTTTCTAAATCTCATTAATTTTTTATTAATTTTTCTTCCATACTTTCGTTATAATATTGAACAATTTTCCATAAAAAGTAGAATAATATTTTTTTTTAAATACGTGCAGATGATATATTTAATTTATCTTTAAATTTACAGATATCTTTTCCTGAATTTTGAATTAAGAAGAAATGATCCGCGAATATACCTGTGGGGCCGATTTCGGCGATTTTCCTTCAATTTCGCCATTAGTCTCGTAAATTCTTCCCATTCTTTGTCCACTTCCTCCTCGCTACCTTCCGGATGGTGATGTAAAGTCTCCTCCAGAAGTTCTTTCTTCACCATTTGATTCGCCATTTTTGCGCTCTTCGCTTGATCGCGTCGATTTCACAAATTATGCGGTCGCGTCCGTGCAGTCAGTCGATATTTCCTCGCAATGTATACGCTTTATGATCTTCCACTTCTTCGCATATTAAATACGTCCCGTATTTTCCGAGAAAAGAAAAAAAATGATTGACAGCGATTGTCTTGCTTCGTCATGTTTAATCTCATTTTTTGATGCGACCATTCGATCTCCTCATGACGTAATAAACTCCGTTGTGTTTCTTTTTCTTCATGAAATCGCAGCACAAATTCAGTTAAAAGCATCTGCTCATCTTTCCCTAATCCTTCCAGATTAGGGAGACAAAGGAACTATGTGTTGAAGAACACGCCAAATATCGTCGGATATGTGGAAACCGTGAAAAATTAAGAACAAAGGAATGTTAAAAATTCGAGAACTAACGAGAGAAAACTCGCGCACGAAGCAAGTGAGTCACACTGACAACGAGACAAGAGAGCTAACCATGCAATTCTCAGATAGAAGGCCCTATAGCCTGGTCCAATTTATGGACTCATTAGGTCTCACTGACAGCCTCGACGTCGCACATGCACACGCGCGATTTCCCCCCTTTCCCCCCATCCAGCCAAATTACCCATTGTCAACGGACATCTCGCGTACGTCGCAATGAAAGAATTCGCCACCTCTTATCAAACTCGACATTTTAATTGAATTCAAATATATTAATTATTATTTCATTCACAAGAGAATGTGTTTGCATTTTATTTTATATTCGCTTCTATTGCACATTTAATACGTTTTCAAAATTATTTAAAAAATTTTGTTTTTAATATTAAGGAATGTTACCGATTAATTATCAGTGTTTTATAATTAATTATAATTAGTTATAATCAGTTATTATTATTAATTAAATATATAATTCGCGCGAATTATATATTTAATTAGAAGAATGGAAAAGTTAGGCTTAACCTTTAGCAAATAATAAAAATTTGAGATGAAAAAAATTATTGTCACGCACATACATTGCTGCAAAAAGCGCATAGTGTGACCTGATTAATTTTATCAAAGTATCACCGCAGTGAGAGAAAATCTTATTGACGGCATTTCTAGTAGCGACTGTACGAAAGCCGTGCACGGCAATTGGCTACTTCCCTCGGCAAGGGTTCGTAGGAAGCTGCCTTCAAAGTCATGAGTTATCATTGACCAAAATTACCACGTAATTTGATGGATGGTCGTCTTAACCAGTCCCGGCCGTCAACTCCGATCGATGACGTTTCCGATCCCGAGGTATTACTTTTAAACAATAAATTTTTAATTCCTGACGCGTTTATATTAGACGTTACATATATGTATTTACACATTTTGTCAGTTTTCACGTTCACATTTTATAGCACCTTAATAAAAAATCACTAAAAAAAATTAATACAACTTACAGTCAATTTTTGAAAAGCAAACGTAAAAAATTAATTGTTTCATAATTAATAGTAAATTGATCTTCTACTGTATCTAAAATAACGTACTCGCGATATTAAATACGAGATCTTGTTACGTACCTCCTTGCACGGTGGCTAAGTGTCGAGTAATTTTCGAAGACCGCATGCGGATAATTAAACAGGAGTAGATTCAGCGGCATGCATGTAAGCAGAAAGGTCTCTAATTGTTGACCGACCATACCGTGCAAATCGTTTGTTTGATCTGTTTCCACATCGAACATTGCGATGCAAAGAGATAACCGCCGTGCGTATCTATTATGCTGCGCTCAAAAGCTCCGCCGAGCGCGTAAATTTGTGCCAGCAAATTAAACGCTGCGCGATGATTTAACTTCCGATACGGCTCTTTCGTCATGGCTTAATAACACTCACAAAATATTATATCGCACTTATTGAACGTTCAAACACAGATATGGGTGCTGAAAATGCGAAGGAATTATTGTGCACGAAATCGTGAAATAGGAAAAAAGAGAAACGGTGTTATTCGATGATTAATTAATATTATTAAATATTACCTGCCCTCTTTAAAAGAACTATTATCCATTTAAAAGTTTTTGTTCGAGGAGCGACAAGTATCCCGAAAGTGAGAACCACAAAGACTCGGCGAAGTACAAAATAGACTCATATAATATATATATATATGCACATTTTTAGCGACAAACGGTTTATCTAGCAATTAGGCGCTTTTGTACGTCATTAAGTTAGAAGACGTCACAAGACGCCAGTTTAGTTAATCTTCTCTGATTACGCAAAAATTCCTATTCTGTCTCGTTTTGCACACAGCCGGCATGATCCGGTCACGTTAATACACTTGTTTGTACATGATTCGTAAAAATTTCGCGAAACTGCACTAACTGCAACAGAGCCGGACATCGTTGTGAGACGATTTGCGAAGAAGATCGAGCGAAAAAGCCCGATTGCTATCAATGCATATAACAATGAATATCGAGCGACGAAGCACGGCAATCGCCACAATTAATCGCGATAAAGATCCGTCAAAAGTTGACTCATTGTCAGTGTGAACCTGCAACTGAGATCAATTCCTTCCGAGAACGAGTTGACCTCTCCATAATCTCCGAATGAACAACGTACGTTTTGTATTCTCGCAGACGAGTATCAGTGCATAATAAACGATACATTTTCTTACGTCATTATTTTTTGAAATTCTCGTAATAAATGTATTTTTTTTTTATTTTGCGTAAATTTCTCACAATCTTTTCTATGTATGTAGTATATAATTGTGCATAGTATATTTAATAACATTTTTATATAGTTGCAGCTGCAAAATATATGCAGACCCCGAGTGCACCAAATACTATAATTCATAAATAAAATATTTCAGCGGATTTCAATAATATTTCCATAAATATATATTTTCAATCTCACATCTTCAATCTAGATTTGTTAAAAAATACATTTTTAGTAAAAAAATAAAAAAATAAAAAATGAAAGATATTTAGAAGCAGATAGAAACTGTACCATGTGTAAGCTTTCTTAAATATAAATTGTAATATATATATATATATGCATGTACGTTACATCGTCATGAGAAAACAAGTCCCAGAAGGCCACGGATGTCCCATGGGTTCCATGACCCCCTGGGTGTTAGATCGTAGTGAATTAGTTAATGCGAGTCACATGGAGCGCGGCAATGAATTATCGTGCTCACAATGCGTCAACACTGCAGACGATTGCATTTTGGACAGGATCGTTCGTCCAATCATGGATCTCTTCCTTCCTGTTTAGCCACCATGAAAAATTAAAGTCTTCAGCACTGATTCCTACGACCCTTATTATATTCTATCTTTGACAGAGTGTCTTATATATGTGTATTTTTTACATGTGATTTATATAAATAATTGTATTCTCAAAAATACTCGATTATTCGAAAAATTTAATTTGACAAATATAATATAGATAAAATTATCTCTCTCTTCAATAATTGATTTAAATCAGATTAATAATGTTGAAGAATATAGATTGACATTTTTTACTCTTATACATTCATTTTATATAATTTTATATACACATGGAAAATTTATATTATTGCAATCTTAGTTTTTGCAAAACAAGATTTATAAAATTATGCCTGGAAAAATTAAGTGTAAAATGTGTGATATTATAGCTCGATTATCAAGCGTTCAGGCGGAGATTTGACTAAAGAGATAAGTCTAATTAACGTCGGCTGTGATGCTTTTATGAGTCATACATCATTCTCTATTAGTAGACAATTTAATACGTTCATCGTCTGAGGGTTCAACCACAGGATAAGTTATGCAAATTTGGAATCAATCTCGCACTGCAATATATTTGATCTTTGACTCCTTCGTTAATTGCGATAACGATTTCATGCAACAACATATTTTTCATTTAAATTTTTATTGCTCTCAGCCCTTCGATCATGTGACGAGTCACGTTATCGCGTATGAAAGTGTAATGGAAACATCATGTCATTTCTGCCTACTCGATAATGTGGCGACAAACAAAGCGTGTGTATGCCGATAACTTTTGAACTCCCTATATATCTGTTGACTTCATCGGACAGAAAAGTATGCAAAGTCAAATTGGTAGTAATAGTTAGGTTCGCAAGCAACGAAACTACGTTTAAATAAAAAAATATATGCAAATCATTATGTATGTACTTATTTTGAAAATTAATGCAAACATTTTTTTGAGAAAAAATTTCTTCGCATAATATAATCAATAATAATATGTTAAATAAATTGGCCTGTAAAATTAGTAAAAAGCAGCAGAATCACACGTGACGACAATCGATTAGCGCGTAAGTTATACTTCCAAGACTGATCCTCTGTAAAATTGTCTTTCTAAGAAAACGATTCTTTTCTTCACAGTCGCTTACGTAGATTCTTCTTTTGGAAAAAAAGTCAATGGTGATAATTGTAACCGACCTTCGTCACGAGGAGCTCTAATTGTATCGCACGTACATACACCATAGTTGACAACACTATTATAAGGGAGTTGTTACATTTATTTAATACTAGTTAAAATACCTATATGTAATTATAATGCAACTGTTGCGATGCATTTAATATTAACGAAGAGATTTTTACATATTTAACAAATAATATGTTATTACTTGTGAATTTTATGAAACATTATTTCTTGAAGAAAGTAGAATTATAATCAAAAAATTGATTCATTTAATACATTGTAAAAAAACTGCAAAGGATAACCTAATAAATTTCTAAATTTATCGGCACAATGACTAAGAGACTGTAATAATTACTATTCATATGTTCTGCACTTTCACACAAGATAATAATCTGTTCAATCATTTGACAGATAAAATATAAATAATTATAACCGAGTTTATCAATGAACTCTTAAAGAAAAATCTCCTTTTATAGCGCCAAATGTTTCATATTAGATAAGATCTTATCAAAATTTTTGCGTTAGAAAATTATTATAAAATAAACTTCTATACAAGGTGAGCCTCGCACAATATGTATGCTCGTTCCATATATATATATTAACGTGTTTTCGACTCTCAGAAATTAATTAGAAACATCAGTATTTTTAATCTATTGCATTTGTTCTTGACAAAGATTGATAACGCAAACTCGAGTCAGACGCAGCGTCTGCGCGACTGTTTTATTGGATAACTCTATATTATTATCTCTGTAAGAATGAGCAAAATACGAGAAAATTTGATTTACCTACAAATTCTTAATAAGTTTTTAAATTAATTAGACACATTTATATATGTAAAGTAAATACCGGTTACATATATATTAATAAAAAAAATACAGCGTAATAATTATATATTATCCTGTTTAATGTATTATTATAAAATATTGTGTATATATACACATATATATATATATATACACACATATATATATATATATATATATATATATATATTTATATATATATATAAATGTATATACACATATATAACACATACATAATACATGTATCAAAATATATATTTAGGTATATAAAGCTACAATTTACAAAGTTATTTTATTAAAACTGTTTATATTTTATATTAGTTTATATTTTAGGTATATATTATTTTTTTAATATGTGTGCTTGGAAAATGTAATTTTTTAAAAATATTGTACACGATTGTAAAAACTTATCAATTTGTAACACTTATAAAATAATGATCTTTAATGTTTTGCGACTCTTATTTACTTCCAATAATCTACCGAGTCTTATATTATCGGTGACACCCACTCGCAAAGACGTAACAACTGTAATCGAGAACAAGCGAGCAAGTCCAAGGTCGTCATCATCATCGACCGGCGATCAAACCGCAACGTTGATTATGTCATCATAGTGAACATTGTATCCTCCATCAAATGATCAAATTGCACACGCAAACTGATTTGCCTTGCAATAAACATTATTTGTACAATTCAATGATTGAAATAAACGTCGTCTTTACATAAATCTTGCATCAATGATTTTTCTTACGCTTTTAGATTTAAAGAAGCCATTATTCTATAAATAGAAATATTTCTAACGAACACAATATCAGAAATCAAATATTACGTAGTGTATTACATATATAATAAATCAGTATAAATATATATATATATATATACATCGTAATAAAAATTTTTTTGTATTAACGATTAATGATTATTTATATACAATTGGCATTTATTAACTTCTAATTATCTTTCATATTTTATGTTAGAAAAATCGAACAAACTGCGAGACATAAAAAATAAAATGAAATAGATTAAATCATCAATCTTTTTATTGATAAGCAGAAAGTCAAACGGATTTAGAAAGGAGTTTCATCGGCCGCACACCCATATGCTTAGCGAATTTTTCCGAAGCTTTCAGCTGATTCGGATGATACGTGATCCCACCCTCTTTATCGACCTTTTGCATATGTTGCCTCTCGGGATCGCCGGCGATCAAAACGGGTTCCTCGCCGATAATAGGCAAGTCTCTCAGCTGCTTAAGCAAGGTCGACAATCTCTCCTTTGATCCGCTCGCAAACGCCTCCGGATTAATAGCTATAAAACAATGTCCGAGATCAGCGATCCTATCGCCGGTCTTCCAAGTGCGAATGTTTGGTCCGAATTGACTTCCGCTAAGAATACCACAGAGTATTTCGATCATCAGGGCTAGACCGTAACCCTTGTATCCGGAATTGCGTTCTGAGCCACCGAGAGGCATCAGCAGGGAAGCTTTGAAAGCCTCCTCGGCGTCATGGGTCACTTTTCCGTCAGATCCCAGCGCCCAGCCTTCGGGTATGTCTTCGCCTTTGCGAATGGCTAGCTCGATCTTACCCAGGGCGACAGCAGTGGTCGCCATGTCGAGAAGAAATTCGTCGCCGTCGTTCGCAGCCATACCCAAGGACAATGGATTCGTTCCTAGACCGGCCTTCATGCTGCGTGTCGGTGCCATCAGAGGACTCGTGTTGGTGCAATTAAAACCGATCAGATCTTGTTCCATCGCCATCATGGTGTAGTAGCCGCAGATGCCGAAGTGATTGGAACCACGTGCCGTTACCATACCGATGCCGAACTTCTTAGCCTTTTCTATAGCGAGGTCCATGCAATATTTGCCGACCACTTGACCCAGCGCGTTTTTTCCGTCTACGAGAGCTATTGCCTGAAAGTTGCGATGCGTAGAAATTTTCCAGATATAAAGTCTGTAGGTCCTAGATTCTGGTGGAACTTGACATCGCAATTTAATTTCTTTCTCCTATCCTTATCCTTTAAAACAAAATTTCTTCGTTGGAAATAAAATTCTCATGTAAGCTTATCTCCCTTCGAAAGAAACGAAATACAATTATTGAGTTAAACACTACCGAATAACACGCATACGAATAAAGTAATTATCGTACACGCAAGCGCATGTATTTTCGACAACCGCTGTAATTTTCGCGAATGTAATTAAAGTCGCGCTAATTAGCGTTGGAAGTTTTATTGCTGATCGTCAAATTATCAGCGTATCTATTCGACAAATTGTCACGCACATATTTCCAAGAAAAAAAAATATCAGTAATTTTCGCAACAATAAATATTATTTTTAAAAATAATTACAGCAATGCACTAAAATAAAATTAGAATTCATATTTTTTGTTGTCGAATTTATTCTTCGAATTTATTGTCGAATTGTAAGTCCGTTAATATAACGTTTCAACTAACATAATGAATGCTATTGAATTATTGCATAGAAAATACGAAAATAAAGTACATATTGATATTGTATGCAATTGCAACCGCTTAATATTTATAACCGATCGAAAATGCGATAAGAAAAACATATGTAAGGTTTACCAGTCAGCAACAAATACGGAGAAAGCAAATCCTATTAATCAGAGAGACGTTATCTTATCAGGTCATCGGTTGTTAAAATACGAAGGCCAGCCATATAACGAGCCATAATTATTGTGGTATATAAACACAATATTTTTATGGTACCACGTATATAAATTTTTCTTAATTATGCTCTAGTGCTCGAAAAAAATTTACGTAAATTCATTCGCTCCGCAATTGAACAATATCTTTATACACATGACGAGTAGAAGTACAAAGTATGATCCGACTAATTAAATAATTCCGAAATGTCTCGTGACGAAACAAACATGTGCAAGAACTTAAGAATTTAAATTTAAAAGAGTCAAACATTTTTTTTCACGATACTCAAGTTCCACCATCATTAACTCGAGAGATCCATTCGAACCTGGAAATCGGTGACAATCTGCGGCCGGGCGGCAGGATCGGTGATCCTATTCTCGATGTCCTTCACGTACATTTGCATCCGATTCATCCCGTGACTAAAGTGGCCTCTATAGTCTGCTATCATCAAATGATGACTGACGGTGTACGCGTCTTCTGGCGTGGTACCGGCCTTGCACATGCAATCCTGGATAAATCTAATGACTTCGTCCTTAGGAACGACCTTCTCGTCATGATCCTGGTATCCAGTGGACATGATTCTGTTAACGGCGGTGATGCACGCGTGCGACGACACGTTCGTCGTTAAAAATTTGTAAAAGCAACTAAGCGTCGTTTTATGAACGAAGATCGACATATTATCTTCTAATTACTAATTTTTGTCGCTCGATGATCACGATCCGCCAATCAACTTGTCTTGCTTTATCGCTTGGTACTTTATTATCAGACACAACTAACTGTACTACATGGAACGAAACGTTTTTAATATTTATTGGCGTTGTCGTCTAGTTGTTTTAGATTGCTTATCATCCACGATGCGACTCGAGGTCAGATTGGTGATTAGCGCGTTTCGAAACACGTTTTGAAATTTCTCTTCGAGATATAAAATCTCACGTTACATTTGTCTTCCAAATTTCAAAGCAGGAGTGAAGAGGAAAACGAGCTTTACTTTTTCCACGTTGCGTTTATACAGTGAGAGAAATATCTCTTCCTTTTCCCACATCAGTACGGTTCAGTATAAGTTCCTCTATCTCTTTTGAACTAAGCGCCTACTTGTATCAGCAAAATCACGTGGTTGGCGCTGTAGTTGGCGCAGATATCATGTATCAGTGATTACAGACTCAAGTGTCGAGCGAATCGATGATGATCTGATCTTCAGCTATGCTAATTCACCTTCAAGCACAAATTTAATTTTGTATTTCAAATATTTCCAACGTTTTCTCTCATAGAAACTTGTGATGTATACTTGATTTTATAGATGAGAGATTTGTAAGAATACCTCACGTGTTGCGTTCATCACATACTCGACCGAACTGACATCGCGAAATATTGAAGAAACTATAATGCAATTTTCTGGCGGGAGCTATGAACACTGTTACCATTGTCAAAATCAAAGTTATCGACAGTGTCTTTAAGAAAATTAATTAAGAGAATGTAATTAATTAAGTACAAATTTAATTAATTAAAAAAAATGTCCTCAATACAATTATGATTTTTATGTTGTTCCTGTAGAAACTTTTTTACCTTTATTTTTTACGTATTTCAAAGAATTTAAAATGGATAATCTTGAGATTGATAAAAATCAAGGAAGCATTTATTATTAATTGTTAATGATTAAATGACTATAATGTATTATTACGTTGCACGAATTGTCTATAAATATTTCACAACGCGGTGCTTGTAATACGTAAGAAGAAAGAGCGACATATTTCATGCTGCTTCTTTTGTTAATACAAAATTGTGATAACAATAATTAATTATCGTTACTGTATAATAATGATTAGAATTACGTGTTAAATTTATATGACAAATACATATGTTATATTTTGACATTTGAACGTTGTGAACTTACAGCTAAAACATTGCGATCGAATTTTCGATATTTGTTGCGCACAATTGTATATACATATATTCCTGACTTTAAATAGAAAAAAATTAAATTGCAACGGATGTAAATCAATTAAAAATCACTGTGAATAAAATATAAATTACACATTCAGAGAATAAGAGAAAAAAGTAGCGCAGCACGTTTGGTTACGTAAAGGGACATACGTATTATTCGTGAGATGCACATGAAATTGATACGATCCACCTACGATCGTGCATATAATCTGATTATGCATAGATCGTCGATTTATACAATCGCAATGATATCTGACATAAAAAAGAAATAAGTTCAATAGCAAGTCACGCGAAGCGACAATCGATTCATATTGTCAATTTTATTTTTCAATTATTCATTTGCAAACGCACAAATTTCCGCATGCATGCATACATACGCATACCTACACATACATACTTCTTAAAATGAGGAAAAACCTTGAGACACTGCGTATTGCATGTCATATTAAATAATGTCGGCGGTAATCCTTATATTCTTCGTATCAAATGGTCGACTGAAATTCTTTTAGATCGATCGTTTGTGTCGTTGAATGCCTTTCGATCTTGCAAATGAAAAATAACTGAGATATTTTCGTTTCCCAGTCCCTTTCCTTGGAATAAAAACAAAGTATATATAAGGCAAATGAAACGACTACTGAGTATGTAAAGAAAGAAAACAGAGAGTGGAGCTATGAAAGATAAGTTTATTTATATATCCGACCGACGTGATATTTTGGAAAAAAGAAAACAAGCGGGAGTGGGGCAAAGTCGAAGGACGAGTCAAAGGATAGATCATTGGAATTTCAGTTTATAACAGGATTTAGTTGTAGACGGATGAAGCAACGCGTCAGTTCGGTGAGTAAAAAAAATTTTAATTCTGTACGCGATAAAAGAGACGATTATGCCTCTGACAAGAGGTTTCCGGAGTTTCTTAATGCAGGATATCTTGATCGTTAGTATCATTACCCGTATTTCTTTCCCTTTAGTTAAGCTTGTGTTTTTAATACGACTGTTAATATTTAATCCATTTAATGTTAATAGCGACATTTTGTTTCTGAGAAAATAGATGAAAGTAGTTAGTTTGCACGAAAATTGCAGTGTTTGATAATTATTCGATGTTGATGTGCGAATATGTCTTTATCTTTCCTTCTACACCGTTTTTAGAACGAATTAAAGCACAATAATGTTCTAGTTTCCAAAATTAGGCTTATACTAGACGATAACTTTGCGCGTAAAATCCATGTTACTTTTGTGCAGTAATTAAAAATTTTTTTTATCGAAAGTAATAAATAAAGTAGGAATGTATTTCTTTCGCTCTAATCTTTTTGTCTTCTTTCCCCCTCGTCGCTCAAATACCTGATTAATATTTATCCTATTTTTCTCTTTCTCGCTTTTTATTACACAAAATCGCTGTTTTATTATAGTATATCAATTTACACAGATTTTCGGATTTTAATTGAGATATATCGCAATTTTAATGTTTGAAAAAGAAAAAGAGAAAATTGTAAACTATAATCTTTTACAAAATCTTTCCTTTTTCGTAGATACAAACAAGCAAAATAATTATGGAAAATATAAGAAGAGACGATTTTTAAAATCTATTCTTTTCTTAAAAATGATAATAAAAAGTGGTGGAAAAAACACCTCTCCGTCGAAAGGCTAAAGATAATTAAGAACATTAAATTTTTTTAATAGTTTTGTTACTATATAAAAATCTGATTCTTTTATTGTCGAGACATACAAACTCATTATGAAAAATATGCGATCTAGGATGCTCCAAACTGCAACGCACAATCGCGAAATTAGTGCGACAGTTATGCTTCTCTGGCCGTAGAATATTTGAGATAAAAAGCATAATCCCAGGGTTAATTCCGACATAATGACACGTGACAATGACACCAATTCTCGTAAATTTTCATTTTATTATCGTTGTAAGACTTTCTGCGCGATAAGAAGCGGCGATCTCTTTTTTCAACGAACTCATTATCGTCGCGAGAAACGATTTTCGTTGTTTTCGTAAACGATCGGCATTATACGGACGTGGGCAAGGACGCGTTATCGCGGAACTCTAATCACTGAGATAATTAACTTACTATTATATTTCATTTAAACTTGGTATTTACCTCGTTCTCGAAACGTTATGCGAGCATATCAATGCGCAATCACTGATCAATGTAGCTAATAAAAACTGAATATTATATAATAGTAACAAATTGGAGTAGGGAGAAGTTTGCAATTCTGTGACTTTAATTAGAGATCTAATCGATGAGACGATTAGAACAATTAACGTGTGATAGTGAGAATTTGAATGATTGCGCATTGATATTATGTAATTGAGTCACATATCAAAAAATGTAATATATCATAAATTAATTAATTAATAAATTAATGAAATTGAGACATTGTTATATAACTTAATTATACAAGTACTTTTTATATAAAATATTTCAGAATTTTTTGGCCAAATTGTATATTCTAGATGAAGAAATATTTAAAAAATGTGATATAAATATTTTAGAAATTTAGACTTATAAATACTTTATTACAAAATTTATATATAACTATATAACAAAAATCTGCAATATGAAGAAAATAGATTTATTCTTAAATATAGTGTAAAAATTGATCGATAATATATTTAATACGTTTATGCGAATACTTATTATTTGAAATCATTAAAAATGATTTCAAATAATGTTTGTTAATCATTTACTCTTACTGTTCCATTTAAAAATATTGGTCGTGTAAATTCTTACTAAGTTAACGTTGTTAAAAAATTTATTTATACAATTCGCATAAACAGATTAGATAAATATTCATCTCGATTTATTCTTACATTCAATTTATATGTAACAATAATACAATAAGATTGTAATTATAAAAATAAAAATATTATCTCACTTATTTTATATTTCTGCTATAACATTATTTAATAAGGCATTGGTAGACTGTATATGTATGTTTATATAATATCTTTTTTTATTTCTCTTTTTATATAATAATATACTAGTATTACTATTTTACCAAAAAATCCTGGAATATCCTATAAAAATCTCGATTGCAGTTCACATTTTCCGTGAGAATACTTGAAATTGTTAACCACAGAACATATGCATATCTCACATTAAAATCAAATCGATGTTTTCCATGTATTACGGCACATTTGCAAGATTACATCATAAATATTCAATTTTATAAATATAGTTACGAGTTACTCAACAACAACAATCAAAAGAAAATTGAAGGAAAAATTCTACAATTACTCACTTCAACAATGTTTCAAAAAAAATTATTGTAAAAAATCTCACAAAATATAATCTAATATTCACTTTTCATTGTAAAACTTAAATAATTTATATAGATAAAATTGCAAAAAATAACAAATAAAATAAATAACTAAATTAAATAAAGAAATTAGATAAAAATAATAGTTCGTTATTTTTAATTAATTGAAATTGATATAATACTAATTATAAAATAATCGTAAAAATTATAGTAACGTTATCGAAAGTATTGCACGAGTCATAATATTTGTAACATCATTTGGCAGATAAATAAATTATGGAAGTGGGAATAAATATTTTGATGTAAAAAGTACACAGTAAAAAATAAAATGCTAATTTTAACATTTTTTGCATGTTCCAGAAAGTCTACTCTAAATTTTAAGTTAAAATTACTCATTTATTGTGTGTTACTTATTGATAAACCAGAAATGTTAAATAATTGACACAAGATTTTATTTTTGTAATGTGACTTTAAAAGTGTAATATAAAAATAACATACAAATTAATTAAAAACTACATAAAAGAGTAGTTACAATAACTTGTAAAAAAATGTTCATAGAACATTTTAAAGTTCATGATTACTCAAAAATTTATTTTAATTTTTCTTTTCTTGGAATGTTAAACTGATTTTTGAAACACGTTGATTGTTTGAAATAATGTGTTAAAAGCACATGAAAATGTTATCAAAATAATAATATATCAGCTATATATTAATATTATATTAAAAAAATAATCAAAACGTGGTAACATAAGAAAATTTTAACATATGGACGCGCAATTTTTTACTGTGTAGCTAAGAATGTAAGGATTTATACTGTACTTTAATCACCGATATCTCCCAACAAACGTTTAATTATAAACACACGTTACGATTATCGCGAGAATCACATGAGCCATAAATTATAGATGTCGATTTTTAATTAAATAACAACTTTTAATTGCTCAAGTGGTGATCACGTGTATAATAACACGGCAGAATCACGTGATTCAAAGAATAGTTAAGAAACATCGCAGTAAATCGTACATATTGAAAGAAGAATCAGAAAAATATTAAAAAAGCAACAATAGCAAGCTTTACAAAAGAATTTAGTATTTTGCAAAATTTTATTTTCTGTTAATGAAAAATTACAAAAAAACATTTTTTTTAAATTCTGTTAATAAAAAATTAAAAAGAAAACATTTTTTTTTAAATAATACTTTGCCGTTCTTTTCTAGAAAGAATCTAGACGACGCATTATATTGTATTAAACGAAATAGGAAGATCTCGCGGGAATTAAATTTTTCTTAAATGTTATGTACCTATTACAAAAAACGAGCCTATTATGAAAAATTTGTTTCCTAATAAATGTAAAACAATAAATTACTTTTTGCGATACGACAAGTATGCTCGCAGTATAACATATATACATAACATACATAATTCCACATAATTAAATTATAATCCATATAACTCAATTTTTCTCAATTTAATCTTATGTCTTTATATTCACAAATATACTTGGGATACATTAAAATTTTCAATTTTCTACGTTTTTTCCATAATTTTATAACTTTTTGAAAAATTATATTCTTACAATATTCTCTTTATCATAATTATTTTTTATCAGTAAAACTTTTTTTACTTTGTAATTTCTAAAAGTTGTCGGAATATGAAGAAATCGATGGAAAAAGACAACGCGAGCATCTACAGGTGCATACGTACATCCGACTGAGATAACAGATTAGTGAAGAGCATACGCGTGCAAAAAATTTCGCACGTGATATATACAACACATATGTCATATGATGAAAGATGGATTAGAATTACGCGACTGCACAGGGTGCTTCATATAACAATACGTTAGTTTAATCGAGGTCACGATGCATTGTACTCATTCGGAAGCATGCAGAAAATCTGAAAATCCCGGGCAAACTTGGCAAGCATATAATCTCGCGGATTCTCTAGCGACTCATTGCAAAATAGAAAAGCGAGCAGATAGAGACGAAGAGAGACAGCGAATTGAAAAGTCACAAATTCTGCTATGCACAACTGGACAAACTTTGCAGTTTTATTCGGAAAATTAAATTATATCTAATCGATTTAATTATAAAGATATTTTCTACTGTTATATTTCATCGTCACAGTATTCCGTTTTAGAGAATACTGACAATTAATATTATTACCATAAATTTGAAACACACACATACATAAATATATTACTTTCTTAGAACATTATTTGTACTTTTAGGATAAAAAAATCATGCCCCTAATAAACAAAAAAAAAAATGTTTGAGAATAGTTTTGAGCCATCATATAGAATCTATAATATAATATTTATGACTAACTAACAACATTTCAGCCAAGAATAAACAAAGATAAGTTTTCAATCTTTATGCGCGTCATTTTTGGCGAGAGTCACGGTTTTTTCTTTCCTCTGTCCTCTTTTAGCAATGCAAATATTGCAATGATATATATATACATATGTATTGAGTCAATTCAAAAACAATAAAGAGACAGCTTTGCCAAGAGTCAAGGTTTGTATTCGCAGACAAAAGTGTCTGCCAGAAACGTATTCCAATGAAAGATCAAGTCGTTCATTTCTTCGGTTCGATTACCGATATTTCTTATCAATATTTTTTTTCCTAATGGTGATTTAAGTACGTTGTAACGATCATAAAAATCGGTGAATGAATTTTAATGGCCATAATAAAAAGTCAGAGCGTCACGCTCATCATTTTCGAGACAAGCCAGAAGAAGGTGTTAAAGAGTTATATATCTTTATTACGTGTCTCGTTAGTATATTAGAAGAAAGAAAGTTTGAAGAAAAAAGAAATAAGTCTTAAAAAGAAGAAGGTACGAAATGTTGTTGCTATATGTATTAGAAATTATCGATTATTTAATTTTCTTATTTTAAAGCCGCGTGTAAAATATTCAGAACAAATTTCCGACACTTTTATCAAGTAGCACGGAGATCATATCTAATAATTTATCGCAAACTGAAGAAAATTTTAGAATCAACACAAAGAGCAATCAAGTAATTTGATATGTTAACAAATTGTTTATTCCTTTTATAGAAATTTATTTTTCTAAATTTCTTTCACTATTTTTAATTAGTATTAAGTTTCTTACTATTTATAAAATCATCGAATCTGAGAATTACAAAATAAAAATTATCTGCGATCACAATCGTCTCATATTAATTAATTCGCAATAATTCGCATCGATATCGATCCACAGTAATCTCATAAAATTCAAGCAACGTACTCACCAGAGTGTTCTGATACCCCAGTCCGTATTCCTCGTTTTCTCTTTGCGACATCATTTTGACTTCGTATCCCGTTGGACGAGAGCGGTAAACTTTTTTTTATTCGCCGTGAAAAGTCGTCTCCAAGCGTCAGCGGAAGAGAGGAATGACAGGAAGAAGAAGATGGAAAGAGCAGAAGAATCAGAGATTAATCCAGACTGAAATTTAACGTTCCGCCCACAATTGATCTTCGAAAACACTCGATTTTCTTCTTCCTCGTTTTCTTCCCTCACAGTAATGGCAATTCATCGATGATATATTTGACCTAAAAGACCGGCACCCTCAAGATTTTCGGAATCCTGAATTTTACAAGTAATAAAGTCTTTTGCGAGCGACACGGCATGAAGTTTAAAAGTCGATTACGCGGGAATAATTGAAATTAAATTCAACATGTGTTGAAAAAAATTCTCTTTATCGAAAATAAATCTCTGACAAACGAAAAGGCGGCTATAAGTTCCGTACGAAATACGAAAATAATCTCGATTATTGTATGAATTATAACTCGTATCCACGGACAGCAGAACACTCTGCAAATCAATTACAGAAACAGTGCTTGTATCTTTGCTTCGATAGCTATCGATTCCGTTAACTCTGCGACTTACAAATTTATCGCACCGATAAAACCGCACTTAAGAAATGTGACCTTGTGTTTGATTTACGTATTTATGTTGTAAAATATTATACATAAGCATTAGATCGCAGCAGTTGTTACCGTAACGCGATAAAGAGCATCAAACCTCGTAGACTCGCAATTTAAATTGCTAGGACCGGCGCGCTTTCGAAGAAGATGCGCGAAACGCGTCATGTCAAAACCGCGCAAGATAGGTATTTGTAGCGTGGAAACAGTCGCGAGATAAAATAAGACTGAGAGAATATCGTCCAGTCACTGTGCAAACATCGACCTGTACAACGATCAGCAGGCGGGACAAACTCGCGACCCGACGTACAAAAATCGCGCCGGTCCAACGTGATCGAAGACTGCACTTCTCGATCGGTGCGAAACTGTTTTTCACGTCGCGAAAAGCAAACTTTCGAGCTAGCAAATATTGACATTGAGGATGTTTTGCAAACCAAATATACGCTCGTCACGATGTTCGATTATCGCTCTATTATGATTCTGTCATTCTAAAAGTACGTTTTACCGACGAAATCGATTCAATACGCATGGCGTAATATTGCCAATTTTACATTCGTGTTTCGCGAAATTCTCCATGAAAGAAATCCAAACACCTTTACATAAACGTTTGAAAAAAATATCTTACTTGAGACGAAGTCTCGTGTCTCCAAAATTCTCGATCAATCAAAGTCGAAGAGATGCGCGCGGGGATTAATCTCCAAGATGCCGCCGGCAACTTACTTTGCGTTTACGTTACACGGAAAAACGGCAGTGATACCGGTTTACCGTGTATGTGCATGCCGAGGTTTACACATAAACCGGGACTTTTCTGTCAGAGATTATCGTCGATTCGAGAGATCAATCCGGTGCGAAATCATCGGTGACGTCGAGACGCGACGAGAGCGCGCGAGCGCCTCTGACTGCCCGGCTGGACGGTCGTGAGCCGACTGATAGGTGTATGAATGAAGCGGCCGAGATTTCAGTCACTGAGTTTGCAGAAAATTCAAAATCCTATACGTCAGCGACGGCACGAGCGACAGTGCCGCTCCTCCTCGCGATTGATTCTTCGACATCTTGCGTGACGAGATGTCGAAGCATGTGACAGATCTTCGCGCTTTCGGAAAGAAATTTCGCCGCGACGAGATTTCGACAGAACACGTGCACGTGGATTCCGAATGGTTTGCGATTTTTATTCTAGGGACCCTCTCGTCGTTGATAAATCTTAATTACAAAATAATACATGTAACATATATATATATATATATATATATATATATATATATATATATATATATATATATATATATATATATATATATACTATATTATAATATATATTTTCTTAAAAGTAATTTCGAGGAAAAATAAATTTTATGACGAACGTCTCGAGAATAGATTGTTAAAACCGTAGGCACTTCATAAAATCATAAATTGTATTTATACAGTCTAATATTGTCTGATGATGTTTTCTGAGTCGACACAATGATTGATATCGACCGATAAGGCTCTGTCATCTACGCGATAACTTGAAAAAAAATGCGTTAGAATTAACATTTTTCTCATGAATATTTTCCTCATAACCGATGCAACCGGTGAAAGACAAATAATTCGAATAACTGTACAAACGCGATAATTTTCGACGAATCTGTTTAATGAGTCAGACTGTGGGCGACGACCTTTTCCATTAGCTATCGTCATTTCGCTCGCACGTGATACAAGTTTTATAACATGCGAATAAAGACGATCGACCTTGACTATCGCAAATTTGCCGATCGAGAACCGAATCGCTCTCCAATTTTTCCAATTAGTATCGTTCGTAATTGTCCATTAAAGAAACATCTGATTTCATCGTCTTTCTTTTCGATCGCATAATGATTCCAAGCACGCACCCGAATGATCAAAAGATGAAAAAACGAGTCAATAGCCTATAATTGATAAGCTGATCAGTTTTATACTTTATGATTCTTGTATATATCAACTATAATACTATCAACAAATATATATATATGATTTATAAATCTATATGTATATATAAGAATTATAACTCAATAATATCTTAAATAATCTATTATCTACATACTAACAGAAATTTCTCATTAATGATATCTTTTAAAAAATATTATGTTCTTTTTCTATTTTAATATAATAGTACCTATATATATTATCATTTCTTGTATTTTACACATATATGTATATATACACACAAATGTATAGATCATATAGCGTACGCGTTTTGCATATTTTATACTGTACTATTAAAAATGATCACGTATTTCCTGATATTCAATTCGAACTGTGTTACTTACGAGACATCCTTAAAGGTTTTTCCCGTTTATCTATACATACTGCTTATCACACCTGCATCGTATAAATCTTTCTTTATGATGCAATTAACGGCATTGCATCAATGTTAATTAAATGAGTCTTCTTTGCGAGATCGACTTTTGAATTTCCGATTTCAACAGCATGAAAATCCGATTATATAGATTATTTTCCTAACTATTTTTGCCAAATTGAATAGAAACTGATATTACTTCGGACTGTCGGGCGGAAGAATGTCAGAATATAAATATTTATAAAACAGCTGACATTTTGTACGTCATATATTTGAGGCAAAATCTGAAAGAGCACGAATCCGGACGCGTTATAAAAATACGCGTTTATAATAGTACTGTTATTTAGTGCAACACTTGTTTTTACGACGCTAAGAAATGAGAAATGACTCATGTACATTTCTAATGACTCCAATAGCGTTAAACGTGATATTATTTCTAGAAGAAAACTACGTCAATTCTGCATTATGTGAAGCACAATCATTTTATAAAAAATTATTCTACTTGGGTCTGATTTCAATTACTACATACAGAGGATGGAACAAACGGAGAAGGCTGGAAGAGAATCAATATTAACAAACTTGATCGGAAAAGAGTACAAACATTACATATATATATTACATATCATTAATAAATTTATAAGCATCGTTGTAACAAGATTAATATCGTAAAAACACCAGATAGTTTTTTGTTTTATTTAAAAAAAGAAAAAAAAGGCCACTCTTATTAATACTGGTTGTTAGTCTAATAGTTGTGCGTGCGTTTCGATATAATTGAGTCTCAAAAATATGCTCTTTGATCCACTGATTTTACATGTGTGTGATAATATTACACAATCGTTATATAAATATATAATTCACAATCACGTTTCATCTAGCGCTTTACAGTCCCCCTGTACATAATTCACCGAATGCATCTTATCCTAAGAGAGAGAGGACGGTTGATTGGAACAACACAGTATCCGCCCTTTGGTACAACGCTATCATTTTGGAGAATTATCAGAGCTGTCCGAAGACGAACTTGGTACAACCGAAGCTATCATAAAAATTGAAAAAGAAGAATAATGTATATATTAAGTAAAAGATACCACATTCCTGTGTTGTGTGTACTTACCAATAATGATGATTAAAATGATGACGCAGATGATGCCGATAATAATCATCATTTTGAGATTCTTCCACCAGTATTTTCGTTTCAACTTTCCAGCGTGTTGCTCAAACTGCGTCGCACCTTGCTGCAGAGCATCAGCGCGGTTCTCAAGCTCTGAAAGCTTCTGATCTCGCTCCAACACCTTCTCCACATTAACCTTCATTATCCCTACAACTTCGTCCACTGTCGCTTGCGTTTGTTGCAACTTTTTGCTTGCACCTGCTTGTTGAGTGTTGCGTGGACCACCCATTTCTCCTTCTCCTGCACCGCCACCTTCCATAATCCTGAAACAAAAATGTTTTACAATTAACCTCTCTTACAATTCCTCCATAAATATTTGTATAAGATTATATTCTAAATTTAAGATAAATAATATAAAAGACACTTCTCCATTTTATCCAATAATTTTTAAAGAAATTTTGTTTTCGAGAAATAACGAGTACACGCCCATAACCTTAAAAGTCATGCATATGTTTTCTCTAAACGAGCTTTATTTGTACACCTGTTAGATTACGAAATATTTATCGCTCTCTTTCATCGATACATTTTTATACAAAATAATTCTTGTATATACATATAAATTTAAAAAACGAAGAAATATAATTACAGAACATGAAATCATCGTTTAATCATCAGTACGGTATGCAGAACGATGATAAAATAATGATTTCAATACTATACAATACAACGTTCGTCTCTCACTCACTTAAAGTTGTCAAATGCAGGAACAAATCAAGAATAATCAATAAAATCTACAGACACGATAAATATTTCCTAAATAATTGCGATGACGACTACAATTTACAGCAACAACAGTGAAATGACAGAGACCGAAGATGGCGATAATTATGGCGATAATTGTGAGTCATGGATATTATAAAAATTTGCTCACCAAGAATGGGATAACTAAAATGTACGGTTGAATCGATCGAGGATCGTTTCTTTTCGATCACGCAATATATATGGCTTATAATATAACTTATTAGTTAACGAAATGCGACACGAGTCTCGTGCTGTCACAATTAATAAAGGTCCGTCAAAATACTGTCGCTTCGCGCCATCTAGCGGTGTTCAAAATTTTCACGTCGGTAAAAACGATAGTCTACTAGTCTACTAGTCTGCTTGATATGCTAATCGCATTATAAAGATTTTCATTGCAACAATGTAATAGTACAATGATTAACATTAAAATACATTTACGTAAATAAAATAATTAAATTATTCAATATACGCGACACAATTAATTATTATTAAGTCAATTATATATATTTAAGCAATCTATCGTTATTAAAGAATTATAATTTGAATATTTCATATAATATTCACATATAAATATTTCGAGCCTTTATTTCCTATATCATTATATTTCAATTAGATGTTATCAAGTTTAAATATTTTTTCGATAATACAAAAAATGTATTCCCATATAAAAAAGAGATTTAAATAAAAAGTAAAAAATAAAAACTACCGAATAGCATTTTGTAATAAATTGTTAGTAATTAGATCGAAATGCGATTAAATTTTGCCTCGAAATTTCACTTAATCGCGAATGACAACTGCAATGACGTTTCTCAAACGGCCATCTTCGTTGACCGGAAAATAAAGTTAAACGGGCTCGAAATGATTGTCCATGATAACGACGCGGACAATATAAATACGTATACATAAAACGTTATTGCCGCAAAAAGTTACGATCACACTTACCGCTACGAGTTGCCATAATCGAGCGTACGAACAATATCGCAGAAGCATTTTGGACGCGCGCCGTCGTTCACCGTGACACCGATGTGACTCACGAAGAAAATCGCGAGG
The DNA here is from genome assembly GCF_047496725.1 of Anoplolepis gracilipes. Taxonomy (NCBI): domain Eukaryota; kingdom Metazoa; phylum Arthropoda; class Insecta; order Hymenoptera; family Formicidae; genus Anoplolepis; species Anoplolepis gracilipes. The sequence goes on from NC_132974.1 coordinate 6,041,722, forward strand.
GGGACGATGGCATAAATAAAACATCTTGCGGATTTGCGCACGTGCGCGTATTTGCACCGCGTCGCCAGGAACGTACGCCAAGTACGTTCAAACTATGATATTCTTATTTTTTCCACTCGACATTTATTTATTTATCGACTTTGATACAATAATAAATAATACGATTGAAATTTAACCGTGCAAATAATTGCAACAAGATTTGATTCTATAAATTTCTATGTATATCAAAAGTATATGCTATTGGTGAAAATCATATTTTAATTGTCAATTCGTATGAGCTATTATATTATATGGTAGACACTCCGAGACTTGATGTGCAGAAATTTTATACACATTCATCTAACAAATATTGCACGTTGTAGCTAATAATTTCTAATATGTCAATTTGTTTCGAGAGAATTATCATAATGACTGTTTTATTATATCTCACAAAGATGTGTCTACATCAGAACATTGGGTGAAAAATCTTCGTTTTAACTTATAATATAAATATTATGGAGAACGTTTCGATCCCTTCTTGAAGGCCATCTTCAGCACAATTAATGTAATATAAATAAATTTCGACGTTACCGTATAAAAACAAAGATGTCTTAGATAATTTACAATCGTGAGACTAAGAAATGTATAGTAAATTAAAGGTCAACAAATAAAATTACATAATAAATTAAAGTTAGCGAGTAAAAAAGGTTTACTCGTTAACTTTAATTTATTATGTAATTTTATCCGTTGACCTTTAATTTATTATTTATTTCTTAGAATTAGTTTCACAATTATAATCATTTAAGACATTACGATAATGTCGGAATTTATTTATATAACATTATAATAATATTCTTTATATTCTATTAATAATATTGTTTATATTATATTAATAATATAAATCAGTTAAAATAAAGATACGCGCCGCAGTTCTGCGCTGACTGGCAAATGGCAATTTTCTATTTTATTTATATTTAATATAGAAATAATTTCTCTTGAATACGCATCGATGTGAAACGAAGGCAAGAGAACGTGGCACGTGGTGATCCATACATGCGGATACGTTCCTGGCGGCGGTGTAGGGTGTGTTCGCGCATGGGGGTTGCGAAACGGCATGACCGTCGTATTGACTAAAATCGGCCGCGCTTGCGCGGTCGCAGGGGGGGGTTGGAGGACCGTCCGTCGACCCTGTCGCTTCTCGAGAGATCGATCCTCGGTCACCTGTACGCGCCGTGCTTTCAAACGCACGTTCCTCGCGATCCTGTCCATCGTCTGCCGCGCGTCCCTCGCCAAGTGTCAGCCGATCGCGCGATCGGCTCGATCCTCGTCGCATTCCCCGGACGCGGAGACCGCGGGAGTAATTCGCCGACGAATCGACGAAGGCGACAGTCAAAGTTCGAGGGTGGACGATCGAGATATATCGTCGAAGCGTGCGCGCCGGCGATATCGCGGCGCGGCGGCGTGTCGCTGGAAATTTTATCAATACCCGCGGCGGCCATCTAGTCTCGCTGTGGCAGTCGTTCGCGAAAAGTTACGCGACCGGGGGTTGACGCCGAACCGACCGATTAACCGACGAGGATTGCCGGAACAGAAAGAGCCCGAGGCGATCGACTACTACGAGCATGTGAGTACACGTGATAATACGCGCGTCTCTCTCTCCATCGTTCTGAAACCGGAGTGTCCGAGCAAACGAGGTCCGAGGGTCCGCGAAGAATGTCGCGTGATTAAATATACGCGATTATCCGGGTCTCGTGACATCGATCGTGGAATTGTTGAACGGTGAATCGCGAACGAGTCTTCTAATTGGTTTCAGACCAATGAGTCATTGTGAAACGCTATCTAAGGATGTCGATAATCGAGACACATGCAGATGTGGAGTATAATATTAATCAGGATGGTCCAAGTGACGCGTATTAACGTTCCCAACGAGATGATTCGCGTCGCGGTAGACTTCCTGATAGACTTTCTGCGAGACCATTCTAGACTTTGGTCGAAAAACACGAAGTCATGAGCATCGAGCACATCAGTTCCGCGTCGTAAGTTCGGGAATTTGAAAGATGATGTGCTTCCAGTTTCTGCTTCGGGTTTAAACGATAATACAAATGGCGATTGTTTCGCCGAGCTGCATCGATAGTGAATTTCGTGACCATTTTCTGTGGTCAATCAATCGGAAAGCAGTTGCGTAAATGGCCGTATCTCCTTTCCGCCAACTGTAACACGTCAACGTATAACTAGATCAATGAGCGAGATTACGGAACGGGGACTATATACCTCGTGCTCTAAATCGCTCATCGCGATTTACACGCGAAAAGTTTAACGGGGAGCGCCGATCGACTTTTCGCGGATGTATGAATGCGCAAAACCGCGTAAGAATCGCGCAAGACTTGGCGAGGAGGGCGAGAATATCGCGACGACCACGACGTTGTAAGATGCGTTTTAAGACGCAATTGCCGAGGCCCTTGTCGCCGCCAATCGATTCTCCTCGCACGACCCGTCCATCCGCCACACACGACAGAATTTCCGATAGAGTGCAACGGAGCTTCTCGAAACCTCGTTATATACGCGGACTCGATTTCGTCGGTGAGAGATATAGACGACTCGCACCGCGCCGTGAATCTTTAAAACCCGATAATGCACCCATCTCATTCGATCTATGCGAATTCCTTTTTATTCAGCATATTTATTCAAGCGACAAAAGTCGGTCGTCGAAGACGTTTATTGATGAACTATCAAATTGTGCAATTGAAATATGAATTAAACTTCTCTCGCATTTGAAATATTTTTATAATACTTTTATAATATTTATATAATGTTATCTACTAATTAATATATGTTAATATTATTTATTATGATAGTACAAGTATAGGTTAATTATGTATAATTTCGAAAATTAATGTATAACTTTCTACTTCTCGCTCTGACTTTCCTCAATTTTTCTTCTTTTCTCATCTTTATCTCATCCACTCTAAATCGATTATAGATATTATATTTGGCCGACCAATCGAGATAACATATTTGTAAACAATACGTTGTTACGTGCACGAATATGTTTCGCGATCTTGGACAATTTCGATAGAGATACAGGATGATTCAAGCATTGTCTGTATCGTTACAGCACTCACACACCGACAAAAGGAAAGAGACAGAAGGGAGAGGGTAATCTTTTTGAAGGGCACACACATGATAATTTCGGATTGTTTCACATTCGCGACGATTTATAACAGAGATTAGGAAGCATTATCATGCCTTGTTATCTATCCGCAGAAAAAATTCCCCACTTTTTTGTTCACGAGTACCGATTAGCGTATTTAATGTGCATTTTTTACGCAGTTTGCGCGTTTGGTACGATTGGGGAATCTAATACATATATACTTGAACGTATATATGTATATAGTAGGGATCAATCGCGCGAAACGCGCCGCACTGCTACTACATGTCAGCTCGCAGTTTCTATATTTAGATAATCAATGATGAGCACATTTACGGCAATGTTCTACGGCTTTGCTAGACAGAAAGGTTCGTACGTAACGTTGTGACGCGTATGGCGAACAATGAACCATTTACCGGATTGTTTGTGCGTCGATCAAAGACGGAGTCTTCAAGGTGCAGCAGTCTAACTACCGCGATATATAATAAGTTGCTTTACTACTTGAAAATCTATGGGGGTAATATTATGAAATTACTATTCCCCTTTGAACGAATAATTCTAAAAATTATTAACAAGTTACGTACAAGAAATATACAAGTTATTAATTGTACAAAATTAAACTGATTATTTTTAGAATAATTTGATATAATTCGTTATATATTTATTAAAATTTGATTATATCGCACTATATATTATTATTTCCTGTAATTTATTTACAAGTGTAACAACTTTATGTCAAATACAATAGTATTTAAAACGGATTCTTAAGTTGATCGCTAAATGAGAAATAAAGATTTTAAATGCAATAATTTCACGCAAATGATGTGAATCATAATTATTGACCGTTCAGCGCCAGTTCTACTAATCTAATAACAAGGAAGACGCAATATCCTTGATCGACGTATTAATTCTATTATATATCCCATTTTACGTAGGATGAATAATTCTTGGTCTTTACGCACGATGTACACACCTACAGCAGTCAAAAAATAATCCGACAAATATATCTCTCAAATATTTATAGAATATATTACAATGAAAAATGAAAAGTAAAAAACAGCAGAATATTTTCCAAAAATAATTTTAATAAATCAGAAATTTATTCATATTTTTCCAAATCTAATATTAAATAATTATATTGAAAGAACGAATAATAATAGCAGAAATTTTTAAATTACATAGAAAAAAGAAAATTATTGTTACATATACTTCAAATATCTAATATCATACTAAATATCGATGTCTTAAGTAATATCAATGAGATCATAAATATTTAGATTATATATATATATATTGATAAGATCAATCAACAATCGTCATATTGAAGTAATTAATAATGGCATATTTTAATTAACTAAAAAATAAAAAAATTAATTTTATATATATATGTGTATATATTCCGTCGATGTTGCGTGTCCGACATCTTAATGAAAACAAAGAATAGGTACATACGACATTTCTCTATGTTTAACTATTCCGCCGGCGTTATTCGAATAGTCGATCGATCGGCTGTTGCCACTCGGTCCTTCGATCGTATCTGGCCAAAAATAAAACCCGTAATCCATCGTCGACCGCTTTTTCATTCGCCCTAACCAGCGTTTCTCGAATCGTAGATATCGCTAACTACACAATATTAATCATGAAACTTTTTTTTATAACAAGAGCTAATTTCCTATAATATATGGCTCGATTTCTTTAGTATAATTAGTATAACTTTTTCTAATCAATTAACTAATCAATAAAGAGCTTACTATATTTACATTAATATACATATATTTAATAAACGCGCGGAGATTGATGAAGGATATGCTATGTATCGCGAAAGAATGGAAAACTGAATTATCCTAGTACGCGTATAAGTTGTTTGATAATTAAATTGACATTGTGCTCGCAGCAGTTCCGAGAAAAGTCTTGCTCTGTGCAAAAGGTCAAACGATTTGCAAATTCCATAAAAATAAGATAATCACATAACTAATACACATACGCATGTCTCTATACTATTATATATATATATATATATATATATATATATATATATATATATATATATTTAAATTAAATAAATCCCCGTGCAGGATATTTCCATATATAATGGGTAGAAAATGATATTTGCAAACTCATTTTTTGAGACAATTTTACAGAAAAATACTACATTAAAGTGCTTTATTCTTATACAAAAATTATATAAAATTATTTGAAAAAATATGCAGTGTGAAAATATACTTTCTTATTTCATGAATAATTTTTAAATAACTGATCGAAAATATGCAACAATAATTTTTTTATATAGATTTAGCCCTGATTACAGCTGAGACCTCGCAAACTGATTCACAACAGATAATTGCAATTATTTTACTTTGGGCATTCGTATGCACGTGCGCTATGAATTACAATCTCCTGAGGCCATATACAAGTAGCCGACCTTATCAATGACCTTTCACTCCGTATCCCGCTTATCTCGGGAGAGTAAGACTCACCTTCCTTTAATGATGCGCTCGATGCGCTTTCAACCAATGTTCGCATTGCCATCATTTATCATTATCCTTCTTAGAAACCAGTGGGTGGAAAATGCGTAGGTAATACGCATCTAGTTTTTGCCATTAAGCAGCGTGAATGGCAAAATCGTGTCATGAACTTTGCCCTTTTGCGTTTCCACCCGCGGCTCGATATGGGGAAAATCTCACGCAGCATCCAGCACCATGATGATGCTATAATTCCTGGTTTGAATGTTCCGAGACACGTTATTTGCGTGTTTATTTAATCTTTTTAGAATCGTCAGAAGAAAACACGTACTTTATGTACTTTATGCCCCGAAAAAAAAAATGCAAATAAATCACACAGCTTGATGAACAAATCGTGAAATGTATTAGTAATAAATATTGTGTATTTAATAAATATATATGATTTCAATAGCATATTTTATACGATAGCTGTACTTTTTAACGCGTATTTATTTTACACTTTTTGACGAGTATTTATCTTTTAACCCGTATTTATCTATACATCTGAAACAATGTTCGCATTCAAGAATACTGTTATTATTTTATTTTATTTTATTACTACTTTTTTTCGATTTTATTAAAACAATTATATACTAACACCTTTATATTACCAGTATTCTCTCTCTCAAACGGCAATTGATACATTTATAAAGGTCGCACGTTGTACGATATTTTATATTATATATTAATATTAATATTAAACTATTAATATTATATATTATATATAAAATTATTATTTATATTTTAACATAATAATATATTTTATATTATATATAATATACATATTAAAATAATATTCATATCGCATATTGTAATAATATGACAATCATTATTTTTGACAAACTGCGCTCTTTTTCTCTAGGGCTACGGAGGGCGGTTTAGCACCGGATGCAGCTGCAGGTGCAGGCGCGGGCACCGACGGCATCGTCGGCGGCCCCAGGACGCCCCAGCAGATCGCCTCGCAGAAGCGACTGCAGGCGACGCAAGCGCAAGTCGATGAGGTCGTCGACATCATGAAGACGAATGTCGAGAAGGTCCTCGAGCGCGATCAAAAGCTCTCCGAGCTTGACGATCGAGCAGGTGAGATATTTATAACGATAAAAACTTTGCGGAAAAAAAGAGAATTAATAGAGCGATCATCATTCTTGATTACTAAAGTTTCAGTGCAAGTTTCATTGACCGTTAATCCTTTATTGAAAGCTATTTCACCGAATTATTGCTGTATTTTATTTGTGATTACGTACATTCTGTGCTCCGTTATATACTGTTCATTATCATCGATACATACTCATTAATTATTATACACATCATTCCATTGTTCTGCTTCTATATCTACAAGCATTCATTCATGCCATCATTATAGATATCATTTATTGCACGCTGAGAGATTAATTAATATTTTATAAGAGAATGCAATACATATACATTGTTCTATCTTTGTGTAAAGGAAAATACAACTATATAAAAACTGAAAAACGTATCACTGTTAACTTATAATGTACAACTATGGAAGATATAATAAATTTACGCAATTTATTTTAATTTATTTTACACATACGTCATACAAGATATGCCGTTATATAATTCACGTCAATTATGTTTTTTACGACTAAATAGAAAGTATATATCCACGTGAAGGCTACATCTTCCATTCATGGTAAAGTAGTTCGACCCTGCGCGGCTGACTATACGTTGATATCGATTACTAACATGTCCAAATCGATGCCACGTTATGTGGCTGGTCGATCTTTTCTCACGCAATCCGCTCATTTATTGCGCAAACGTATTTCACATTATTCATATTTATTTTGAATAAATATTATAAAATTAATTTCTTTTTAAAATGATTTGTTTCTTTTTCAAATTATACTTAAAAATTTTCGAAATATAATTCGCAATATAACACGCTCACGTAATTGATTTTTGCAGATGCACTCCAACAAGGAGCGTCACAATTTGAACAGCAAGCAGGAAAATTGAAGAGAAAGTTTTGGCTACAGAATCTAAAGGTGAGAATTAAGTTTTACAAATTATAAAATATCTATCATAATGCTTGAAATTTTTTTGATTTAATAATAATTGTTCTGTTCTTTTCCTAATAGATGATGATCATCATGGGTGTCATCGGACTTATCGTATTGGCCATTATTGTCGGTAAGTGCCTCATTAACGTTCTGACGTTTAACAGCTGTCAACACTGCCACTGTAACTGTTTAAATGTTTTGTGCCATCTCTCGTCCCGATATATATCTCGTCCCGATTTCAAGCGACTAATTCAGTTACTCTCTTTAGCGCTCTTTGCTCTGAGATATGGTGGAAGTGTCGACTATTCGTCGCGATTTAATCAGAATATGAATATTTATTTAGATAGATGTAGTTATAGAAATTAATAATTATATTTTCAAATTTATCGATACAAACAAATATGAACCTTCTACCACACTAGACTAACTTCTGTTTCAAAAATTTTACGATATTCATCGTATTTCGCATCTGAATCAGTCGTTCTTGATTAATGTCTCTCTGTCGATCTATACCTTTTGTGCTAAAGAGACATCTACAAACGGTTGTGTTTGCACGATGCAAAAAACGACGCGATGTGACGAGCGAAGTGTTGTCCGCGAGTTTGCATAACCTTTGAGAAATCCTCTTGAAGGGATCTTTCGAGATTTCTCGAAGAAATGTGCCGAAACAAATTGTCTATCGTGCTTTGCTTGAATTATGTGACTTACGTGACCTCGATCCATTTTCACGAAATTTTTTCAAAAACATCATATTCGCGTTTTTTTTTCGATTTCCGAATAATTTTCAAATCTCTCTATTAAAGTCCTATTTCGCAACAATATCATTCTGGTACGTTTTGTAAACGAAATGAAAATATTACTTTTTTTTACAAGAATGCGTTTTTTATCATGCGGGGGATATGAAATGAGCGAGGAAGACACCGCTACACGGTGCGATCCGTCTAAAAAAAAAAAAAAAAAATGATGTCATTCTGTCTTCCTTTTGCCCATTCATCATCTAACATGTGTGAAATGTATGTATTTCTCTTTTTCCGTCTAGCGAACTTCATGTAGGCGCGCTGATTGGTGGAAGAGATTTGTGTGTGAGTGAGTCTGAAGGTAGAAAGCAAAACAATTGCGACATTGCGTATCATTGTTGTTTCTCACCCCGTTTCTCGTAACTCTTTTTTACTTGTCGTAGAAAATGTACACCCCTGAATCTGTATAACTTTCTGATTTCGTTCTCGTTGTTTATCATCCGACACTGAAACTCCATTCACCCAGAGCTTTCAGAATATTCCTTAATTTTGATGATGTCGTATCAAGTATCGCCAGTTTTATAAGGAATTAAACGAACTTTTCGTTTAAAAGATAATCATATTTTAATTTACCGAAATTATTGTATTAATCAAAATGTGATATAACACAATGTTACAGTAATTATAATTATATTGTATTATTAATGTTATTATACGTTTTTTTTTTTGTTGTAAGAAACGCACTCCCGCATTTATAAAACTGGCAGTTCTCTAGTCGATGTTACGTTGTGTTTGCCTGTGTGATAGGTACTTGCTGATTTATCTGTTGCTACGTGTATTTTCTATATAAGAACCGTTGTTTTTCCCACCCTCCTTCACTATTCTGAGTCGTTGCATATTTACAAACTACTGAATTTAATTGGAAAGTGCTCTCCAATTAAAAATATCGTGGCAATATACATCTTCATAAATTTTCGACGACATCTTCCTTTACTTCTCAATCTTTTCCTATCACAACACAACGTACAAATCAACATCAAGTTAAGCAATTTGTAAAAGTCATCGTATATATTTTTCTGCTAGGAAATATCTTCTCAATATTTTATCCCACATTTTCAGCGTCTCTAAAACCTATACAAGAATGAGAAACTCGCTATAAGATATCTATAATTTTTCAACATGAAATATTTGTCACGACTTTTGAATTAATTTAAATATGTATATATACTATATATATGTAATTATATATTGAAATAAGTCATCGATTTCATTAAGGAATATCGATGAAAGATTCGCTTTTAATGAAGAAGACACACTTTTCCGAGACACAATCATACCTCACCCTGCGTGTGTGTGTGTGTGTGTGTGTGTGTGTGTGTGTGTATGTGTATGTGTGTGTGTGTGTGTGTGCTATGTTACAACTGTAATCGTTGTTATGTGTCTGTCTGTACTTTCGGTGGTATCCTCTTTCTGAAGTTGGTCCCAGGCAGTGATTTTCAATTTTCTGGTGGTCAATTAACAAAAAGAAAAAGAAAACACAAAAAAGTGTGTAAATACGTGAAACAACCTAATGAACGTGAAGCTTCAAAAATTGTGATTCGCGGCTACGACAGAAATAAAGAAATGATACCACCAAGAAATGAAAACACCACAACGATAAACGACAACATCAACAACAACCACAATATCAACAACAGTAAGAATTATCAAACAACTACAACTACAACAACTACAACAAAAAAGGTCTCTCTCAAAGTTTTTGTTTAATCCTATTCTACTCTTCGGTACGGTAAGCAATGATTTTATTGTTGCACCCGATATGACTTATCTATCTTTTTCTCTCTATTATTCCGCCAAAAATATAACTTAAATCTTCTTTAAGCACTTTCTCTTATTTACTTTCTTTTTTTTTATTCACATCTTTACATACAAAATTTGTATGTGATTTTGCTTAAATTTATAATATGTATTATATATAGAAAAGATTTTTTTGCGTTTTTTTTCATAATTACAATATGGAATTACATATAATGTAATTCTACTTAATAATACATTTAATTTTATATATTTTGCTTTTAGATATAACATATTAATATTATATAATTTATTTTTTTTTTTTGCATTAATATATATTAAAGTATATATTAATAACATTATGTAATGACTATATATAAATATTATTAACAATATATTAATATTAACAATACATTTATGCATATTTCATTCTGCATGATTTTCTCTTTACATTTCTCCTTTTATTTACTTTCAACATTTTTCAACTTATAGTACAGCGTGAAACTCTCTCATACACCGTATCCTCAGGAAATAAATATTTCTAATAATGCATTTTAATATAGATACGAATCGACTATATAATCAACTATATGTTTCTGGGACGATCTTCGCGCTTCGTGCTTAACTTCTTACTATGGAGCATGTACCATCGATTTGATTATTTCTCCCTCGATTGAAAATCAATATTTCGACATTAGTGTTGCATGGCTTATACATTATGTGAAACGTGTATGCTGAAAGCTTCTAATGTAAAAAACTTCAGCCAAAAATTTAGCCAGAATTTCCTATAAATTACGACATTTTCCATGGGCTTAGATATCATGTTAAAAAAATTTTGCAAACGGAACTTCTGGCAAGAACAATTAATTAGCTGATGCAAATTATTTTTGCAAAAATAAATTCGTATACCGATGTATGGTGTCATGCGGCCTATATTATGTAATCATCTGTGCTTTTGTACCTACTTGCATGCAAATTGATTATTATATTTATGGCTAACGGTTCGTCATGTAGCTTCAAGCTGCGAATGATTCTAGTTTATAAAATGCTTCGTCGTAGACAATTGTATGCAAAATATTTAAATATGTAATTTTATATTTATACATATAAATTTTTCTTTATAATTATAATATTTTTCTTTATGTTACAAGAATTTTATGTATATATATATATATATATATATAATTCATAATTATATACACACTAATATAGTATACACTAGTTTATAAGTTTTATTAGGAAGATAATTTTTAAATTATCAAAACATCAATACTAAATCTCTTAATTAAATTTAAAAACATTTGTCTACGACGAGCGCGATTCATCGCGAGTTTCTGCATGCAAAAAAGTTCGAAATAAAGACGAAGGGGAAGAAATAAAAAAAAAAAAAAAGAGTGGAAAGACACAGATTAAAATCCGAGGAGAAGGAGATTCAGAGCAACACGGCATGGCTGAACCATTTCTGACCTAATGCCGTTTCTGATCCAATGGAGGAGAAACAAATCTTGTTATTGTTTTCAGCGAGCGTCACCGGCGGCAGCAATACGCAAAATTGAGCGCGAGAGTAAGAGCTAAAATAAAAAAAACGCAACAACAACCACAACAGCAACAAAAAGAAAAGTGAAAGGAGGAGAGGAAACAAAAGAAGAAGAAGAAGAAGAAGAAGAAGAAGAAGAAGAAGAAGAAGAAGCGGCGGCGATTGAAGAGGGTGATTCACGAAGAAGAGATAGTTTTTTGAGACGAAAGGATATAGATAGGGTGAATAATGATCTCGTGAGACGGAAATTGTGATGAGCCGTTGATGAGCTCTGCCGAAGTTCTTCGTAACGTAACGTCGAATCGATTATGCGCAAAATCGATCGATCGATCGTCGGCCTTGGAATTCATCGTGGTAAAGGAGGGAGGATGACGGCGGATGATCAAAAGCGGAGGACGTTAATCCTAGCGGGAACGACGAAGATAGCCGTCGCGATGAAACTTTCTTGTTACCCCTTATATTTTTTTTCGGATCGAGCAGGTGAAATCTATATTTAATCGACTCCGTCTCCGTATTTCACATTATAGACGAAGGGTGCGCACAATAATTTACATTTACATTTACGAAATTCTGCCAGGATTTCCATTATTGCCATATTCCACTATTTCGTAAATAGCAATTGCGTTATTACTACGGTTGTTTTGTAATAGATAATGCGTTATGCATTAATCTATTTATCTCTTGAGTTTCGGTAAATTCGAAATTGAATTATGCATCCTTTTTAAGCAATTAATTACGGAAATATTACTCGACGAGAGATATTATCGCAACGGAACTAATTCGCGACTAAACGCAGTTGATAAGACCAAATACGTTCATCGCGCTTTCCTTCATCCATCTTTGTTAATCAGGATTCTCCGAGAAAAATAAAAAGAGATGAAAAATATTTAGAAAGGAGAAAAAGACGATATGGTTATTGTGTAAAAAAAAAAGCGCGAAATGTTTACGAAGAAGAGAAAAAGGTTCGTTGCAGCAGCGATATATAATATATAAATATATAGAAGATATATATATATATATACATATATATATATACATATATGTATATGTATATGTATATGTATATATATATATATATATATATATATATATATATATATATATATGTATAGAACGAAAAAGACAGATAGGGTGTCCGTGAAAATCACTACATAAACCTCTCCGGCGAAGGCAGTTGCTGTAGTGCATGTTCGCGTACACACGAACAAAGCGTTCACGATGTATATCGAGACATTTACTTTATATAGACACATATATGTAAATCATGTAAGCTGTAAATAATATGTCATTTGTCCCTCACGCCATTTATCGAATTGTGTATCGGATTGATCAATCCCGCTCTGACTATATCGACGAAAGTCACACGCGCCCTTTGTTCCTTTATCTTGCATCTTGCGCTTTTCGCGAATTACACGAAGAACAAACTGATGAACAGGAGCGACGGGAAGGAGGGAGAGAAAAAATTGCGATAGTTACCTGCCTTCGTCGAAGACGGCGATGAATGTTTTAGAGCACACAATCTGTGTACAGAGAATTTAGGAAATAATAAAGAAAGGAGAAAAATAGTGAGAAGGAGAAATGGAGAAAGAAAACAGAAGAGAAGAGAGAGAGAGAGAGAGAGAGAGAGAGAGAAAGAGAGAGAGAGTGAAAGAGAGAATCGCCTCGATATAGAGGAGTACAGCAGTTATAGGTAATGTTTTAAGGCTTAAAGAAGAATTATCTACAAGATGTTATGTATACATGTTAATAATAATGATGATTACGATGATAATAATAACGATAACATTAATAATAATAATAATAATAAACACTAACGATCATCTTGGTGACAATGAGGAGGCGATTTTCAAGCTTCGCGGATGCAATAGTGCCGAAAAAAAGCGGATTGTCCTCCGATTCGAGGATACTTGGAGCTCAGCAGGCTCCATCTTCGATTATCTTTTTATTGTTCATCCGCGAGATAAAATGTACGTTCATGATAAGACGTACGTTCATAATATCATACGCGACACATCGATCGTTCGTCGACGAGTCCGAGATCGTCGTCGATTTCTGTCGATTTTCTCCGATTACTTTTTTTCTTCCATTCGATCTTTCCTAGTTTCGTGCTGCTGCTGTTGCTATTAATTCAGCAATAATTTCGAGAGATGAAACGATCATCTTTCCGATCGTAATTCTCCGCAATTATTCCTCCCTCCGATCCCGTCCCGACGTCTACGATGTCTGCGAGTTTCTCGCAGATTCCACTGTGACTTTCGAAACGCGATAAAGTTCACCGAAAGAAAAAGAAGAGTTTTTCATTATGTCGATCGGCAAGACATCGATTGTGTTTTCGTTTGCGTCGACGTTTATTTTGGAAAAAAACAAAATTATCCTTAATCTCAAAATATCAACTTTCTGCGATTATTGAATGATCTAATTATCGTTAAATATTATTAGCGTTAATTGGTAGAAAAAATATATATAAAAAATGAGAGTTATATCTCTGCTTCTTATTTCTTTCTAAATTATATTATTTTAATTAACGGACATTTGTTATTTATCTTGATGCATATAAATTAAGCATAAATTATGATATCGTTGAAGATAATCGATGACGGGAAAAAAATTGGGGACCACGAGTCGCTAGAGTGTTACTTTGCTTTGCTGAGCATACGAGTATCGCAGAAATATTAGAAAGTGAAGGACCGATCGACGAATGAGAAATTCTTCGAAATTGTCGGGCTAAGTGGCCGCACACGGACGACCCGAGTTATATAATGTTTAAAATGATCATTCTATGTTCACGAACTTATAAACACATAGCTGTACGTCATATCTTAACCGTCGACGTATCCCTAATTAATAATGGCGAATATGCGATCATGATGCTGCGCTTTGAACATTGTACAGTATCGAATAAAAAATACACTGCGTAGTTGAATTGAAGTTATCAAAGGGTAACGGAGAAGAGAATTAATAATATTCTTTTTTTTGCCGCTTTTGAATCAAATCACTTCGATCGTGAAATTCTCATTCTGTATCTATATAAGCACACATTAGCAATTTTTACAAATTACTACTCGACAATGAATAAGTTGAATGTTTCAGTTTCTTTTTTTTATTACGTATCATATTAATGCTGCATGTAAATTTAAAGAAAACGACATTATTTTTTCAAGACCAGAGTTTTTATTCGACCGGTAAAAAACGCGATTACAATTTTAAAAAATTAATTAACGGTCGAATATTATTACATCGCGCCTTCCAGGAAGAAGATCATTAAAGAGCCTAGTGTCTGTTAAATCCAAACAGGAGGTAAGAATAATAAACTTGCTATTACATGCCGATATGCTCATTTACCTGTGGTTTTCCATAAAAGTTTTATTTAAGTGTTTTTTTAAATTAATTTTCTTCTTCTATAATTTTCAATATTTCTTCTATAATTTTTTAAATCTAACAATTTGATGATTTTATAATATATTTTACACGAAATCGTAATATATTAAATTTAAACCAAGTATATATGCGTGTATATATTTGATAAAAAATTAATTTCTAGATTATATATGTATGTTTCCTTTATTTTTTTAACTATTAATTTTTTTTAGTTTTAATTAAATATATGATTTAATTTAAATATAATGTCGACCTTTCTTCATAATTAAAATACCTCTATCTTCTAAATTTTTAAATCTATTATGAATTAATAATACAACAATCTCACAATTTATGATCGATAGTTTAAAAGAATCGTACTGAAAAGATAAAGATCATATTTTTAGATTTTTCTTACGTTTGAATTTTTCATAACTTTTATCTTTCAGAATGTTATTTATGTTCTCTCATAATTTCTCTTCTCTTGTATGTGACAATTGATGTAAAATATGTGCTTTTATCAATATAATCCATCTCATTCAATTTATAATTTTCATTAATCCATACCGCCATCAAATCATTACACTGCGATTAAATATCATTGAGTTAGCAAGATACATTATATTGTACGTATAAGTTTAGATTCCCTGTGATTGTGTCGAAAATAGAAGACACATCAGTGATGTATGTGTGTATGTGTGTCTGTGCGTGTGTGTCCAATTATCGTCGCTTCGAGATTATTTGATTCGCTGTCCATTCGTATAACTGTTCCAATTTATCGTTAGTGTATAAATGGTGCCGGGTGTGTCAAGATTTAAAGTAAAACGCGACAATACCTACACACTATTATCTAACGGAATGAAATTATTTCGAGAGAAAGAGAGAGAAAGAGAGGAGAGGAAGAAACCGAGAGAGGAAGAGAGAGAGAGAGAGAGAGAGAGAGAGAGAGAGAGAGAGAGAGAGAGAGAGAGAAAGATTAAGAAAGAAGAAAGAATACTCTGTAATATAAAACACAGCTGTTAAAAAGAAAGAAATGAAGATATCAATACAACTTGTGCGTCCTAGCGTTGTATATCCTGTACATTTTTCATTTGTCCAAATTATGTGTTTCTGTGTGTTAAACGTTATAAAAGTGTGGGAATAAAAGATACCAAGTACGACATTATTTTTATGCCGTAGATAAAAGATAGATCCTGTGTGATTCACAGATACGAATGCTTCTGGCCGAGAAACCGAAATTATTTTTTCATCAATTCAATTATAACTTTCCCTATTCCTGTGTCAATTATAATTCTCTCATGCTTTATGTGTACTTTCGTTGAAATTTATGGTGAGAACTTTTTTTCTTACCAGCGTGAAAGAACTTTTTTATTCTAAAGTATATACGCTTTTATTAATACATTTAATAATATTTTTCCCTGGAATTTAATCCTTTTCTGCGAATAATACGATAGTAGCGCGAATAATCAATGACTAACTTTATTAATGATGATAGATAGCAACTACAGAAATTAACATATTTATCCGCGGACTGATAAAAAATATAAATCATTTTTTTTCAGCAGGGAAAAGACTATTTTAGAAATAATAACACCATGAAAGTTTCCGTCTTCCCTTCTTTTTTTCCGTTGTCATTTTATGTTACCTCTCAACCTGATATCACTTTATCAATATTAGAAACTAATATTAACACTTAAACGTTTCAGTGAAATTCATGCCGGAAACGCCGCCGACTCCGCCTGCTTTTAACTATCCGCCAGGTTTAATAGCGCCGCCGCCTAATGCACAGCCTGTACCAGATACTGCACCTGGTAGCGCAAAGCCGTTGGGCAGCGGCTCACAGGCCGTCAGCAATCTGGACGCCGGTATACGCAGTGTCGTGTAAACGATACGACATAACGATGATGCACTTGAACGGAGAAAAAGAGAAGTGATTAAAAAATGGAGGGAAAAAAGAGTGAAAAAAAAACCGACTTTGAAGTAACGTCTTAATCCGTGGAAACTGGTCGACATATTTGCTTCGAAGATCAATTTATTCGGATTATCATCGGCACATGATATGAAGGGTTCGGCGGAAGAAGTAACTTCATCATTTATTCAAATCTTTTTTTTTTTTTTTTTTTATTTCAGATTTATCAGATGTTGTTTGAAATTGGTCTTAAAAGTCATAGACTTGTAGGTATTTTTTCTTTTTCCTTTGAAACCCTTCAATCATCGGCCATGATTATTTTATTATTGAATTATTATTCTTCTTATCGACGATGTCATAATTATTAATTTCATTATTTTATATGCAGTTATATTGTATAGAGCGCAACTTTCTTCGAATATATGTAGCATTTATTAGGTGCAAGTGGTTTCCACGTATATTTATTTGATTGTATTGCATTTTATTGATTTCGTGATTTTTAGTTAAATGGTCGTTTAAATAAAAGCGACCTTTTTATATCGATCTTTTTAAGAAGACAGAAACGTTGTAGATTCTAGAGTCTGAGTTGTTAGGAAATCCGCCGAAATTTTATTCGATAAGAACGCACGGAAGGCCTTTTGAATCTCTTTCTGCTCACAATCAGCTGATCGCTATGAAAAATAGGCAACGAACAAAGTTGAAGAGATCGTTGACGAGAAAATACACAAGTACGTGTATCGACGTATATAGACATGTATATATACATACATTATTACGAATGGTCAATGTAAAATTAAATCTATATGTACGCGTATAAATATAAATATATAAATTATTCATATATCAAATATCAAATTTTAAAATGGAGATAATATAACAGAGAAAATCATAAATTAAAAATTGTGAAGAAACTAATAGAAGTATCATTCGAGTTCAATCTTGACCCAAAAAGATGTGAAAATATTCGAGTGTACACGTCATGTACAGAATGTTCCAAGTTACAAGTGATTTTTTTATGCTTAGCTATGCATTTAATGTTTCAAATAATATAATTTTGAGACATGTATGGAACACGGACTTATTTCACTTCTTTTTACGTCAAGTTTTCCAAATTTTACTAGTCTCTATTCGCGATTGATGTAATTATATGATTTTTATATCAATCGTAATTGCAAAAATTAGACTCGATGCAATATCGATGAAAACGAGTAATTCCCTAAACACTTCTTTACACAATTTAATTATTATTAATACTACTTTATATATTATATGTATTTGAGATATATATTTTTCTTTCCATTTAAAAAATATAATTGTTATTTTTGAAAAATGTAAGTATTATCTAAAAACTATTCATATAGATTTGTAGGAAAATTTGCTCCTTTAAACTGACAAAAATATTAGCTTATAAATGTATTATAGTATCAAATAAGTAATCGAATTATAGAAAAAAATAATTATTGACTCCCACGTATTTTCAAGCATTAACGTAACGAAGTCTCTGAAAATATTTACGTGTAATTTAGCAATGTTATTCAAATGAAAAAGAAGAGAGAGAGACCTTTTTCTGCATTAACTAATAAATATTGGCATATAGTTATTTTTTATTACAATGTTCATATGCACATCATTGTCGTACTGCTTTTGCCTGTAATAATAAGTAAAATTTTCAGCCGATAATGTGCTCTAACAAAAATATAAAAAATTAATTGCCTGTCATTTAAAAAGAATTTAATGTATTAATCGTTTCCTCTATCAAATTGAATACTATGTTGCTATTTTCACTCAATAATCATAATAGATTCGATATAAGCTGTCTATATTAAAATAATGATAAAGAACTACACGACAGATTTGTAAGTATAGCTATTGTAGGAAAATGCTTTAACACTTACAATTAGTCTGTTGATATTATTGTGTACGAATAACAAATAAATTATTAATTGCAATATTTCTTGTACTATATATCTCACTGAAAAGGACAACAGATTATTATTATATAATAGAAATATTATACAATATAGAATTATTATTGCATATTAGGCTTAAATAAAGTTGTGAAAAATAATCTCATGTGCTCTTTTATCTTATAAAAAATTATGTATATGCACATTTCATATAATAACATATATGTATGTATGTGTATATGTTATTATATATTATTATATATTATATATTATTATATATATAATTATTTTCTCTCATAAAATAATAATTATGAATGTTGTAAGTTTTTCTTTTATCATTTTTATTGCCACTATATATATTAAGTTATTTTTATTAAATTGAATATAAAGCAATTGTTTTCATGTGTAACAAATATTCGAAACAATTTGTATTCTCTTACGTGTCAATTTCGGAATTTAATATACACGCACACAGTGTTAGTACAAGCGATGGTGGCGCTATATCATTTAGCGGCCAGTTCTGTCACTTTTGGTTCTTTCGTTCTTTAACCTTAGACGACATGGCTCCGGTAAGTTCTTGCTCCCGTCAAGATACGGCGATAATTCGTAATTACGGCCGAATTCCCTCGAAATAATATCACAGACAGGAAGAGCGCGTTTGACTTGTCAAGTGCTTTATATCGGGTTTTCGTTTTATTCCGGGATTGATTCAATCGAGTCGGATTTGTGTACCGTCCACGTTGGATAATCTTACACGTGTTTTGTGCAGCGATGATAGTCAAAAAGAAATTTTATCTACGAATTTTCAGACGGCGAAGAAAACTAAAGGCCCGGCCAAGAAGCAGGTCCTTCGGGGCAAAGGACAAAAGAAAAAAGTGTCCCTGAGGTTCACGATTGATTGCACTCATCCCGTGGAAGATAACATCATGGATGTTGGCAATTTTGTAAGTTAAATGAAATTATCGTAGCATATATCGTATATAACTGTCGTAATAGTTTCTTTTTCCGATAATAGAATTTCTATATCGGGATATTTATTTAATCTACTAACTATTCATAACCTATATTTTGTTTAATTGCTAACCTCTATATCGAGAACTTTTCAAGTGAATCTCTGTATTAAATCGCAATGTCTGCTTAAGTTTTAGCATTATATAGTACCATTTAAATTAAAAGCGTTATAATAATTTTCAGGAAAAGTATTTACAAGAGAAGATTAAGGTTGGTGGTAAGACCAACAACTTTAGCAATAATGTCGTTTTGGAGCGTAATAAGATGAAACTCACCATTAACAGTGATGTTGATTTCTCTAAGCGGTGAGTAACGTCATATTTCTTTATGATTGATTGAAATAAAAAAATCAGCAGATCTTTATAAATATTAAATAATATTAGGCGTAACCCCTTAGTTATTATAAGCTACAGGAAGAGCGATATTTGCACTGATGTAGAAAACTTTGTTTCTATAGGTATCTCAAGTATTTGACAAAGAAATACTTGAAGAAAAACAAGTTACGTGATTGGTTGCGAGTGGTCTCGAAAGATAAAGAGACATATGAATTACGGTACTTCCAGATCAATAGCCAGGAAGATGATGATGAAGAAGATGCCGAGTAAATTTTTAATTCTTTCCGTATTCAATTACAGAAATGTATCTGTATATATTTCTTTTAATAAATGATAAAATCCATCATTCTTATTTAAATATCAAACAGTTATTAATAGAAAATATTTATAATTTTATTTCTGATAATGAATTATTATTACACATTGTGGAATTCAGATTATATATTTTTATATATTATGTAAAAAAACATTGCGATAATTTTCTTAACTTTTATATCTTTAATTTTCGAGCTAGCGTTCTAGTTAAATTAATATTGATTATTGCATAATCTATTGATTGTGTATTATACAGCCAAGTGAAAAAAATGATACTGCACTGAATTTATAGAATTAGGTGGCAAACATGCATAAATATTTTAGTAAAATACATGTAAGAGGTTTTAAAAAATATTTTAACCTGCCATAAATTGCTACAACAATTTATTTGATTTAGATATAGATTCATATCATATACGACGTTATTTTCCGGTACTTTTCACGCACAATCAAAATTTATTCGCAAAGGAACGAAACTGGTAAAACGTGGTAAAACTATAATAAGTATATTTTCTGTTATCACAGGTTATTGACTAGCAGTTTTCTATTCTAGCCGCTAAGATGGCGTTAATGTACAGTAAATATTTTTTTGGTCTAGTAAATTTGGCGGGAATCCGTTTATATTCATCTACACTCCAATAATAGAAAAAAAAAAAAAAAAGTATAATCACTATGATCAATTACAAAATATGCATACCTGGTGATAATTATGCACTTTTGCTAGAGAAAAATCTTGTGAAATATGCGAAGATGATAGGCAAATCGATATCGTCGAGCAAGCAGGGTTCGTCGATACACCGAAATTACGAATATCGGTTTATGTCGATTAGACACAATTTTGCGTTCAATTTACATTATGACGTACACACTTTACACTCACGATAATCTCCCGCGCGCAAAATTCATTTTTAGACATCGCACTCGCGAAAACTATTCACACACACACACACACACACACACACGGAACGAGATTCGAATGCGATCGCGACGCCTTTCTCGTCACTTATTATTCTTCGTTCGAAAATCGCAATATCGCTGTCGATACTATCGAAGTAGTTCATTCCTAAAATGTCGATTCTCGAAATATATGCGCGGTGACATTCTCACCTTTCCGTGCAGTTGTTCTTCGCGTTATATATTCGCAGCTTTCGTTAACTGCTTCTTACCCGATATTCGGATGATAAAGCAAATGACGCAGGGCGAATTTCTCAAGTTACGTAGACTTTAACGAGATCAGCTGACCAGCTGTCTCCTGATATTATCTCGTTGCATTGGAACGAACGGTGGATCTATTTTCTCACGGCGGAGGGCGCTTACGTAGCGCGATCGAGGTGACACACGGCTATTGTTGTGACAGAAGTGTGCAGAATTTGCGTTCCCGAGAGAGAGAGAGTCCCTCGAGCGTCGTCGTCGCTGCTTTCGTCGAGTCAGCGCAATTGTCGGGTAGAGCGGGAAGAGAACGTGGGAAAAACAAGACCGAGGCTCGCGAGCGCCGTTTGTGTCGCGATCCCCACGCGTAAACGGGGACAATGAAGTTCCAATACAAGGAGGAGCATCCGTTCGAGAAGAGGAAGGCCGAGGGCGAGAAGATCCGACGGAAATACCCGGACCGAGTGCCTGTGAGTACGAGAAACTCGCTTTTGCGTCTCGACCTCGCGCTGGCGGTGACAAAAGTCTACCACGTGCATCTTAATTGCTGTTATTTCGAAAGTTCGAGAACGAAGCGACACGTCAGTAAAACGATCTCTCGGACGAGCCAATCGTGTTTTCGCAATGTGCGTTTCCTGATCCGAAGGGAGCCCAAGGTCGCGTTTTTATTCTGCGTCATATCAGCTGCCCGTGTTTCGTTGACGAAACGTCATCTCGGGGTCCGAGAATTCTTTCCTTTTTCTTTATTCGTGCCGCGAAATTACGTGATTCACGCTATTTTCGCCTTCCTTTTTCGTGCATCCTCCCCCCCACGCGTATTGATCTGTTTTACGTATGTATGTAATCGACGAGGTTCTTTCAGGCCTCTCCAAATATGCGCTGTTACCTGAGCATCGAGATTATTTATTTTTTTTTTTTTTTTTCTATTTATTTCGACTCTTCAACCGAATAAAATCATTCGTTTTCTCGGTCTACACGTGTTCCATGCTCGTCTGAACGAAGACATACTTTTAACTCCATTTTAGAATAGATTTTATAGTAGACTTTGAAAAAGAAGGGGAGAGAGAAACATTGTAGACCTTTGTTTCTCCTTGACAAAAAGATAGTTCCCACACCTTGCTGCTTATTGTTAGATTGGGCTAAAGTTTCCTCTTAGATTTATAGGCACGTAGAACGTCTATCTTTATTAAGCATCATTTTTCCATTAGTTTTACGATTATTTGCTAAGATCGCGCAACATAACATGACAAAGTATATTACTGATTTTTTTTTACACAGTACGAGTTGTCTAGATTTTTATTTCGAAATTTAAATTGCATATACATAATTTAATATCCCTTTTTATAGTAAATTTCAATCTTTAGTTTAGTAAATAAATTAAGAAAAAAATCCAAAAATCAAATATGTTTTAATATTCATAAATCGAATCGCATATTTTTATTGTTCGACACATGTTTCATGAAACAAGAGTCTGATTTGTTAATTTTTTTTTTTTTTCGTAACTATTTATAGTACTTTAACTATCGCTATAAAATTGTTAGCATATTAATTGAATCATGACAAAGTATTTCTTCAGCCAACTCTACAAATCTAACCTCTTGCTCTTTCTTTTTCTCTCTTTCTCTGTCACATGACAGCGTAATTATATGTTAAAAAAAAAAGATTATTTGAGTTTATCACTCATGTGAATATGAATCATCACAGCAATTTCATAGGGGTATCATTATTATTGTGGCAAAATTCTTATTCTACAAAATACATACATCCATCAAGGTCAATATTACAGGTGTTAAACCTGAATCTTGTTATTCAATAGTTGGATAAGGTTCAAACATATGATGTTAAATGCATATTTGAAACTTGTCTTTGATTGAGGCATAAAGCCAGAAATTAAGTCTATCTAAAAATTTTATTAGCTAAGGTTAAAGTTCAATTTATCGAACAAAATAACAACTTTAACGGTATTAAATATATAAAAATTGATAAGGTTTTTGTAACGATAGAGAGCTAATTAATATATTCTTCTAAAATATTATCAACTATATAATTTATATCTTTCTATATTTAAAAAATATTTGAGAAACAAATAATAAAGTAAACAATGTTAATGTTGTTGAAGGTAATAGTTGAGAAGGCACCTAAGGCAAAGATTAGTGACTTGGACAAGCAGAAGTATTTAGTACCTTCTGATTTAACTGTCGGCCAATTTTACTTTTTAATTCGTAAGAGAATTCATTTACGTCCTGAAGATGCTCTATTCTTCTTTGTCAACAACATCATTCCTCCAACAAGTGCTACCATGGGTTCTCTTTATGCGGTAACTAGAATGAGCCTTGTTTATACAATGAATACTAGATAAGATATCTTGACTTTAATTTTTGTACTAATCTTATTTAAATTTTTTAAATCAGGAACATCATGAAGAGGATTTCTTCCTATACATAGCATACAGCGATGAGAATGTGTATGGTCATTAAACTTCCTGGGATGAGCAAATTGCCAAACCGACAAAGGATTCAACAACCAAAATCTACCATCTATCAATGTAGTCTTCATAGACGCTTTCAAAAACTGAGCATACAAAATTACGTTTATGTGAAATTATATGTCAATACTTTACATGAAATTTTATGTCTTGACACTGCACGTTTGCTTCCTCCAAAGAACTACATAACTGTCTTGTAATGATAAAGATGCTTCTTGTCGGTTCCATTCTACCATCTAAAAGGGCTTAGTTCATTGTATAATTTAAGAACAATTAATTTGTGCAGAATTATGTGATTATGTACAACGTGTAGCCTAGCCATAAAAAAAACGAAAAAGAAAAAGAAACAAAAAAAAGTCTTTATATTGTCGATTATTACTACTTACTGTCACATATTACGTTTTATTGCACATTACGACCATATTATTCTTTAAAATAATAGATATCATTACCATTATAAATTTAAAGTATGGTATAGGATTCTATACGTGATATTATTTTCATCAACCTAGATTAGTGTTATTGTATTGTACATGATTTTAACGTTATGATCATGGAAAGGATAAAGAGAAATTGTTAGACGTGAGAATAAAAATTTTCTGTAACGGCTGAAAGATGTACGGCCAATAAAAAAATTAAAACGCGACGGAAACATCCATTTTTTCTATTTTATTAGATTTTTTTTTAAGTCTAATATACCAATCTCCTTCTTTTAGTAGCTTGATCAGTTGCTGACAGAAGTGACATTCCTTTCAATATACCAATACCAGACTTGTTTTGCCCGAACATTCTAAATTTTTAATTTGTTTGTCCCTCGAACACACTTTGCGCTCAATGTATACTTGAAGAACGAAGACATCAGTCAACTTCCTTCTAGCAACGAAGAAACAGTTTGAATATCATAGAAATGGCAAGTTATGAAAAAAACGATACAAACGTTACCTTTAATAGATATGTTAGCCAATTATATAATCTTAGTCAAGAAGACAGCAATTGGATCGTCACAAGTTCTTTTATGATTTTTACAATGCAAACAGGTATTGTGAAAAATAGCAAGTTCTAAAAAAAATCTATTTTCTTTCTAATTGATTAAAATATATAATAAATTGTTTCTTATAATCATCTTTATCACATATTGTGTGATTATGTATGCAGATATTAACAATTTTACATGCAAACTTTATAGGATTTGGAATGTTAGAGTCTGGTTGCGTCTCTTTAAAAAATGAGGTCAATATTATGATGAAGAATGTAGTCGATATAGTCCTTGGTGGACTAACTTATTGGATTTTCGGATTTGGAATCAGTTTTGGTTTGCACGAGCCTAACAACCCTTTTATCGGTATGGGAGGTTTACTCATAGATCCTCCCATTGATGATGAATACATGGGTTCCATCTGTGCCGCGTTTTTATTTCAATTAAGCTTCGCCACCACCTCCACGACCATCGTTAGTGGTGCTATGGCTGAACGGTATTTATATTTCATAAATCTCGAAGACAATAATTGCAGTATATAAATTTTACATTTTATATTTTTAGATGTAATTTTAAAGCATACTGTCTCTTTTCCTTTCTAAACACTATCGTGTACTGCATGCCGGCTGGATGGGTATGGGGCGATCATGGCTTTTTGAAGAACATGGGAGTTGTTGATATTGCTGGTTCAGGGCCAGTACATCTTGTTGGCGGTGTTTCAGGTATAATCACAATGACAAGCACGTGTATTTAGTGATAAATTTTAATAGAAGATAAATATTCGTACAGCACTTGCTTGCGCCATCATGCTCGGTCCCAGGGTAGGCAGATACGACAACGGCATCGATCCTCTGCCGCTTGGATGCCCCGTTAATGCGATAATGGGATTATTCGTATTATGGTAAAACAATGACAGCAGATTACCGTATCGAGAAAACGCATAATAAATACATAAAATGATTGCATATTACGTAGGTGGGGCTGGTTAGCATTTAACAGTGGTAGTACATACGGGGTAACCGGTGACCGATGGCAATATGCCGCTCGAGCAGCCGTTTCTACGATGATGGGCAGTATGGGTGGTGGTTTAATCGGTTTGGGATTCAGCTTGACTAATCCGAATGGAATAGATATCCTTAGTCAAATAAATGGTATTCTCGGTGCACTTGTGGCGATTACCGGTACATGCTTGAGTGATGTAGAAATATAATAAAAAAGATCAACTCGAACCGATTTTTCATCATAATTATTATGCCAGGTGGATGTTTCTTGTATAAAGCATGGGAATCGATAATAGTCGGGATGATAGGTGCTTTTATCACGTGTATCGCAATGCCAGCGTTAGATAAAATTCACATAGACGATCCTGTTGGAGCTGCCGCCACTCATGGTGTGTTAATCCTATAACTTAAATTTTTATAATCTCATAATAATTTTTATATTTATTATGACAGTATAAAAACATTCATGTCTATTTAATACATAGGTGCAAGTGGTATCTGGGGAGTTATCGCTATCGGTTTATTTGCTGATAATCCGTATCCCTTAGATACCACGAGTGGAAGGAAAGGTTTATTCAAAGGTTTGCATACAATGATGATTTTACACGTATTTTTTGTTCCAAATTATCATCTTATAGTATGTAAACTTTTGTAGGAGGCGGCTGGTATCTATTAGGAGTACAAAGTTTATCCGCCCTTTGCTTAATGGTTTGGAGTTTCGTTAGCTCTGTTATACTGCTCTGGGTATATCACATGAGATTTCATTTCTTAAAAAATATTAGATATAAGATGTAATAGACATTTATTTTTTTTTGCAGGCGATAGACAAGATAATACCGATTAGAATGTCGGTTTACGAAGAAGTACTCGGAGCAGATCTTGTGGAGCACAGAATACGTCATTCAAAGGTACAAATTTCATTACGACTTTAATTTCTGTTGTCTATATTTAATCTCTTAATTTATATTTTTATATAAGCCACTTAACTTACGCGAGATGTGTTTGTACAGATAGGTGTGAGTCGTGCTATGTCGGCGCTTCGACCATTTACTATGGAAAAGGAATTAAAATGTGTACCTCCTGTGGGCATTAATCCTGGTAAGACAAAATTATTTGTATAATCTACATTGAAATGCAATATAGTAACATTACTCATGTCTTTGATGCAGGTCATGATTCGTTTCTCGTTCAGCATAAGAATAAAAAATTGGAAAATTTTTCGAATGCTGAAAAGCAACAGCCGCCAAAAAAATTAGAAAATTTTTCAAATGCTGAAAAACAACTGCCGCCAAAAAAATTGGAAACTTTTTCAAAGGCTGAAAAGCAACAGCGGCCAAAAAAATTGGCGACGAAAAATTCTCAAATCAGAACGATCACGGACTCCGCGATATCTAAGGAAACAAAGTCGCACTTTGCTTGGATAGATTAAGAGATAAAAAGAAAGAACTCGTACAACACGAGACTTATATCGATACTTCATCGGATGTAAATTTATTACAAATGTATAAACATATACACGTGCACTAATTTCTAATTTCCTCGCACATTCCCTAATGTCCGAAAAATATGTGTGTGCGGAAGACACATATTCCTTAATAAATATTTTTAAGTTCTTACACATTCACACGCAAATATAATAAATATTGATCGTGCATACACACGCACGCATACGCGGTACAAAGATAAATGGATATGACAAACAAATCACAGGCAAACCGAATTTTAACATGTAGCCTATGGCACGGATATCTTTTCAGTTTAATAACTTTAACAAATTATCCATGATATTAAGATCATCTTGATAAGATAATATTTATAATCGTTATTATTCTCGATATTTATATTATTATATTAATCATTATTATAGGAAATAAAATATTTCCATAAATATTTGTCTTCATAGTTTCATATATATCGAAGACGATTACACATCAGATTATTCTACTTCGTTTATATATTGGCAGGAATTGTTACTGAAAACCATATTCAGCATATTCGTAAAACACTATTCCTTTTTCTTTTTCAAATATTGTACTGATGTATGTTAATATTTACAATTTTATTATGCTTTCACAATATTCCTCTTGATTTTCTATTCCAAGTAATACTTTAAAATTTTCTAAATTGATTTTTAAAAGTTTAATAATGGATATATATGTGTATACTTGGAAGGTTTTGTAAATATTTTGAAAGTGTTAGACTAGAATATCACACCTTTTTCAGATTTATATAATGTATAAATAAAATTCCACGTATTTTCCTATGATTTTTTCGTATGATGTCGTTTTTATGGCAATTATTATTTAAAAGTAGTTAATTAATTAAGTTCAATATATAAAATATGTGTGTCTAAAAAATTAACTGTTGTTTTCTATACTACTCCATGTATATGTAGTATGTGTGGTATACTGTCTATATAAGAGTGCGATATAAAATATTGTAATATCTAAATTTGTTCTACAAAGATTTTACTAAAGTAGGAGACTTACCAATTACATGTAATATGTGTAATGTTATGGAACACAATAGGTTGGATGTGTGTATATGATCGTTGCAACTTTATCATTATTATATACTGGTTAACGCCCACTGAGATACTTCTGTAGGGAGGCCTGAATAATTTTTCACAGCATCCATAACTTGTTGCGATGTTAATGTAAATTTGTAATACTGATATTCCTTTTCAAATTTTGTATTTGTGTTTCCAACTGGTACCAAAATTTCTAAGTTCTACAAAATTTTAATATCTATATTTATCTATTAACTTCTCTTTTAATTCTTAATAAGAAAAAATAGTTTTAATAGCAAAACCTTACCTTGATATGCTCGAAAGCTTTCATGACAACTGGTTTCATGACCGACTGTATAGAGGAATTCTGATTTACAAATTTAATATAGCGATTGTAGACCGCCTCAAAATTCAATGGCTCACCATCGTAAATCTCTGTCTCGTGTTTCATTGCTATGACCTATAATAAACATTGCGACTCTAAAATATTGATTATATTACAAATTAATTAATTTCACAGAAAATAATTGTAAGAAACATACTAAACACATTTCCAAAATGGATAATCCTTCAAGCATCAACAATTTATCATCCTCTGAAAAGATTTTACTCGCTTCCACAAAATCATTCACTTCCAATTTCTGATGCTTCTCGGATAACGTTGAAACGGCGACTGCGAGAAAATTTCTGAAGCTCTTCTCGCTTACATCGATATGATACATTCTCTTAAGTAAGTTTACCATTGTAACATTGCTAGTTAAACTTTTAATGTAGTCATTCCACATAGAACCAAATTGTGGATCTATTGTACAATCATCATATTGTTGTTCAACTTTATTTACGTTCTCATCATCAGGTAAACTGAGAAGATTTTGAAAGAGTTCCAGACGATCATCAAACGCGGACATAGGCTGTTCTGAGGATGATGTATCGCCAGGAAACAAGAATATTTGACGATGTGAAAATCTCGATTTAACTCTCTTTTCCAATAACTCCACAACATCTAATCTACAAGTTATTCCTAATACACATATTGGCACCTGCAAAATTTTTCATTCATATCAAATTTTTACATAAAATCCTTTTTAATCGATACTTTAATATATTTGAATACTTACCTGTGCAGATTGAGCAATATCAAATAGATTATACAATAATGTCTGATTGTGATGTCCACAGAACAAATCAAATTCATCAAGTATAAAGATGACTGGTTTCGAACGTTTTTTATCACCAGATTTTAGGCAATCTAAAAGGAAACTTAGATTTTCTGCAAATGTCCCAAAAACCTTATCACCAACTACATTTTCCAATTGCATCTGACGAGTTAAATCTTTTAGTGCTAAACGATCATCAGTATGAACTAGTCCATGAAGATTCACTATCAATACATTATCTTTAAAGCTTTTTAAAGCTGACAATTCCTTTAAAACGCTATTAATAAGCTGAAATACAAGTTGTTTACAATTATACATTAATTCTAATATATATATATATTTTTTTTTACACATAATTGTGAAAGATAACTATACCGTTGTTTTTCCACTGCCTCTGGGTCCAATTAACAAAGCAGAATTGCTTTCACCCATTTCAACAGTACGTTTCACTAAATCCAATACATGTAGTCGCTCTTTAACATGATGTCTGAACTTGGTTTCAGGACACATTATCCTACGTTTCAAGTATTTTCGTGTAAGCAATATCATATTGTCTTGAAAGTCAATTGCCATATTTTTCTTCTTACTCATTGTTATTTTCAAACTCAAGCTATTTAATAGAAATGGAAGACCTGTAATTAATAAAGTTTATTAAGGTTTTTAAAATATCATTCTTTGGATGCAAACTGATGAATCTCTAGAAATTTCAATAAATTTATTTTTTCAAAAATAATCAATAATCCAACATCAGTCATTATATATTTTATCGTTATAGATATATTACAATTATATTGATATATTACAATTATATTGATATATATATATATAAATGAAATTATTACAATTGTACTTTACCTTTACACCTTAGGATGCAATGTTTATAAATATAACACGTATTAGGGATGCGCGTCAGAAGACATAACCCAATCCTTTACGAACCAAGTTCAACGACTCTAGAAACGTATTTTTTTTGTATAAACTTACGCCAGTTTTATGAACTAAATTTTTTTCGGTTGATTATATCACGTCGTGATATGTCACGGTATTTTTAATGCAACAAATAACGCTGTACGAATAGCAAAAAAATAATCCGGTTGGACGCTGAAAGGAAATAATATTTACTAACCAAACATGGATGATGCAGTGCAACAACCGGAGAAGAAAAATTGTACCTTTTTATTTAAAAAACGTAAAATTCGTAACAACGCCGCGAGAAGGCGAAGAGAAGCGGATGGCGGTGACGGTGAGTCGTTACAATAAATAATCGATTTCAATGTAGACTAATTATAGATATCGCATATCTATTGGATAAGTTTGGTTAAAGGAAAGAATTTTAGGTTATGTCGAAATAAACATATCGTAAATAAATGTTTGCATTACTTTGTACATAGACAGCAGTGAGGATGAGACAACGGTTGTTAAAAAGGAGAAGAAGCAAGACGATCATAATCCTCTGATACAAAGTGTAAGTATTTTGCAATGTGATAAAATTGTAATTCAAAATCTTTTATTCCTCTTTCTTCTTTAAATTATACCATTACAATAAATGTAGTTGAATTTTAAGTTAATCTAGGATATGCGACGTTTTATAAGTCTCGTACAGCTTGATCATAATCT
The DNA here is from genome assembly GCF_047496725.1 of Anoplolepis gracilipes. NCBI lineage: Eukaryota > Metazoa > Arthropoda > Insecta > Hymenoptera > Formicidae > Anoplolepis > Anoplolepis gracilipes. Next base: position 6,073,170 of record NC_132974.1, read on the forward strand.
TTGTTATTTTAGACAAATGTAAAGAAGCAAAAAAAAACCAATTACAATCATGATAGTGACGACGATGATATAACTATCTCGTATAAAAGTAGTAGAAGCACTTTGCTAGCTGGCCCAAGTGATCAAGGAGCGACAGCTATTCTTGAGACAGAAACAGAAAAAGACAAAGATGCGCAGGCATTATTTGAAAAAGCTCAAAAAATCAATGAGGTATTTTGAATAAATTATCCATTAGATATATTAATTAAATTTAAATTGACTTATCTGAAGAAATAAAATGAATAATGTTGCTTTTATTTCAATTATTAGGAATTAGAAGGCAAAGAGGATGATAAAATTTATAGGGGCTTGAACAATTATGTACAATATTATAAAAAGAAAGATACCGCAGCTGGAAATGCATCCAGTGGAATGGTACGTAAAGGACCAATTAGAGCGCCATCTAATCTTAGAGCAACAGTGAGATGGGACTATCAACCTGATATATGCAAAGATTATAAAGAAACTGGTTTCTGTGGTTTTGGAGGTATATATGATTATAATTTATTTTAGTAGGTTTTTTTAAACAAATGTTATAGTAAAAATTTGTTTCTTTTAAATTTTACTTTAGATAGTTGTAAGTTTCTTCACGATCGGTCAGATTATAAATTAGGATGGCAATTAGAAAGAGGGGCTGCTACAGGAGAAAATGATAATAGTGGAGATGAAGATGATAAAAAGTACGAGATTGATAGCGACGAGGATAACTTGCCATTTAAATGCTTTATTTGCAGAAACAGTTTTACAGATCCAGTTGTTACAAAGTATATATTCAATAATTATAAATCAATATCATTGTTATATAAATACTTGAATACTTAAAAAGGGCTAATCTATTTGTTTTGTTTTAGATGCAAACATTATTTTTGTGAGAAATGTGCTTTGGAACAGTATAAGAAAAGTACACGATGCTATGTCTGTAACACTCAAACTAATGGTCTTTTTAATCCTGCAAAAGAACTCATTGCACGAATAGAGGAAAAGGAAAGAACTGTAGCAAGCGAAGACTCTGATGAAAATTTAAAAAAATAAAATCTCGTATTTCCAAATGTATAATTTTGTAATGACTAATGTAGGAGATGAATGGATAGATGGAGTGATAATTTTTAAGAATTGTAAGTGTTAGAATGTTTTAGTATATATCAACAGCATAAATATATATAATGTATTATATTTTGTAGGTCATTTAAACAATCCTTTGGATAAGTTATCAATTTTTTTTCTTGGGGCTTATTCTTTAAACAATAAATATAACTTTCGAAAATGTATCAAATCTGTTACGAATATTTTGAACTAATAAAGATATGTACATAATATACTTTATAATAATGTCATATACATAACAAGAAGAAATTACGTATATTATTCAATCACAGAATGCATTATGCATTCACACATATAGGACTATATATAGTACATATATATATCTATAATTTTAAATGAGTACTCTGATATATACACATATGATTTACATATATCAACAGAAGTATAAAATTCATAAAATACCATTCATATTTTCTCAAAAAAATATTTAAAAAATATATATAATATATATATATATATATATATATATATATATATATATATAATTTAAGATATTACTTTATTACATAGTAAAATATAAAATTTTAAAAATATGCTTCTTGATATTTTTATTGCATTTAAAATATGATATATATATGTATATGCCTGGAATTATAGTCTCTTCGAGCTTAAAAACCGCTAATAATTATCGGGCTAATAATTCGCAGGGAGAACTCTATTTGGGGCGAAGGCGCTACGTGTTGGGGCATCGCGTCGCAAATCGATACACGGCGCAGGCGGCGTGTCGACGGCAGTGTGTATGCAGAGCGGTAGTGTTGTTTCCCTCGTACCGTGAAAATGTCACGATCGCTTTTCACGGGCCGGGACCGAGTCCCGGTGTCCCCGCCTTGCTCGCAGCGCGCGATCACGATATAGGAATCGCGTGGAGACAAATTTGACGGCAGCGATCTCATTCGCAAAGACGTGTTGCAACCGATCACCGTGTTCCGCGGCGAGATCACCTCCTGTTCCGCCGAGAATCGATCCTCGACGAAAGGACACGGCGCGTAAAAGGACGCGAACTCTCTACGAACTCTGGTGTGGTCCTGGACTGCGTCGCATCTTCCGACAAAGCGAGAAACGTTGTTATCCGCCGAAAGTTTGTTGCATCCACATTTATAACGAGAAGATTTGCACACTCGAGCGTGACGTTGATTCGCTTCGCGAAAGATTTAACGCAGTGATTGTTCCGCGTTGAGGTAGGTCTTGGCGTCGTGACGAATTAAGGGAGAGAGAAAGAGAGATGGGAAGATTCTAATGAAACATATCTAAGATCAACTTTACAAAAAATTATAATGTGATTAAGATATTCTCATGTTTATTAATGTATACTCTCTTCTATCTGTATATTATCCGTTATGAAAATATTCAAATTAAACCTTGACATTAAACCACGAAATTGCTAGTTGTCGGCATTGTTGATCGTCGGTATTGTTACGTAAATTTATTCGCGCGTTCGATTATATTCGCACTCTTGTCGCTGACGTGTGCCGCGTGTAAGGACGCGAGGGTGACTTTGTGACGAATGATCGACTGCAGCTGTTGGCGAAGAAGTGCGCCGCATCGTACAATGATGAATAAAACAACAGTTTCTTGAGAATAGTTTCATCCTAGAATCAAAGTGCTCAAAGTGTTGGAAATCTTCGTCGTCGCAGTGATTGATTTTCCATCGATAGCTCGACGATCCGCGAAAATTAATCGACGCATCCAACCGATTTTTATCATTCCGGTGCGAGAAATCTGTAAATAGAAAAACGGCAGTATCATTGGGAAGGTGCGGTATTTCACGGCGACTTCCTATCAACCAGGTAAGTGATTTATACATGGCGTGATAAGGACACCGATGTGATAAGCGGCTCTAATGATATCAATTCTCATGCAATCTTGTGAACACGTCTGTTCCTCTCAATTATGCTTGCCTACATTTTTTCTCTTTCTATTTTTGATATCCAAATAGCTTGCTAATAGATAGGCTAGCAATATGAATATGATTAATAGAAAGAGAATATAACGAAATATTTAACAAATTATTTTTAACACATTATATTAACAAAATATTTTTAACACATTATTATATATTAAATAATGTTCTCAAAGATTGTTTTTTCATCAAAACTCAACGTTGATTTTAATATTTGCATGTATCAATCTTATGCAATTTTCTTAAGCTGCAGTTATAATCAGAAAACATATTTTCTTTTTCAACAGAACTTTGTTTCTCGTTTACGTTGTTTTTAATTATACTTTACAAGATTGAATTATTGTTAATTTACGCAAATGTATACAGACAAGTATTGCCTTGACGACCAGTTTTGCGTCTAACAATCAAACTCATGCGTCCGAGAATAATCTCTATAAATCGCGCGCGCGCGCGCGCGGTTCCTATGTGTTACACGACGCTTCGTCGTTTGGCTCATGTTCGTTGGTCACGCTTATCTATGGATATCGTGTTGGCCCCACGTGCGGTGCATACGTGTGACGTGTTGACAGCACGGCAGCCAAATACGGTGATAATGAGCATGTAATTACGAAGATGATTGCGTTGGCAGATACGCAAGTTCAAACAATAATTAATCGTCAAATAATTTTTTTGTCTCATTGACATTGAGATAAATCCATTTTGTCGCGTATGTAAATTGACACATTGTTTTTTACCATGACATTTTCTAAAAGCTACTGTTGTGTTTATCCTCGAAGCAAACATTTTTGTATATGCATATGTACATATTCATTTAATTGTTGTAATCAAGCATCCCGGAGACAAATTTCTGGCACGATTCGGAGTCAATATTTTCTTAACGAAACGTCCCGGAATGTCATCCGTCATTTGTCGCGACTAATTTGCAATCTCTTTGGCAAGTAAGTGTAAGTCTAAAACGTAATCTCTCTGTTTCTCTCTTTCTCACTTCGAGATCAATACAGATACAAAGTTTTGTATAGAATTTTTCTAAAGGAAAATTGACTCGACGCAAAAAAATACGCTTTACAAGTGTTTTTCAATTTAATAATTCGAATGTATATATTTGTCTTACAAGACGGTTTCGTGCACGTGTAAAGACACAAGTATGAAACAAAACGCTAATGTCTGTCGTCGACGGTCGCTACTGTAGATGTTCGGTCGTGTTTCAAAAATAACTAACGACGAGAAAATAGAGTACTGCGAAAACGCGAGCCGCGACGCGAACGTGATTGTCGGCGACATTAGCGGATACGAGGTTGACACGCGCACGTGTATATATACACACGGTATTTACACACTCTCAACTCAAGTTTACATATATATACTTTGGTGTTCGGAAAATGTATATATACGGAAGCTACGGAGCCGCGTAATCGGTTTCGGATCGATAAATCGCATACGTATATGGTCGCGCTCGCGATAACAAAATGCCGACGTTCAGCGTCTGAAAAATGCAATTAATTGTGAAATATATGACATAAAAATCACGGAAATCGAATTGCACGCAATGTTGATGCCTGTGCACACCTGTCTATCCGGGAAGATTAATTCTCTATCGCCGCAGAATCAGAAGAGTATAATTTTAACGCTTCTTTCTTTTTTGTAACTTGATGACGTAGTTTGTTTTTTAAGAGTCGAGAACTGCTGACGTAAAATTGCACCTTTTCGTGCAATGAGATGTTGACAGGGACAGCTGTAAACAACAACATGACAGAGCGTTAATAAAATTGAAAACTTAAAATTCAGATAAAATATTTCTATGATGTAATATTTTTGACATTTTACGTACATTTTATGTCCTGTTACGTGTTAAGAACTCTCTGCTATTAATTCTTATACAAATTTTGCGAATTTTATGTCTACTTTTTCTGCAACTCTTCCTCAAACCTTTTATAAATAATCGCAGAATTTTCCTATATATATATATATATATACATACGCTGTACGGAAAGTTTTGTGTTACTACATATGTAGATCGATGAATTAGTATGTATGAACACGCGAAAGAGCTTATATGTATACGCGCGTTACTCTAGCAGGTCTTGCATTAATTCTGGGAGTTAATCAGCCTTGGTAGAACGCGTGACCTCCGCGTTCAATGCGGGTTCATAAACGTTGAATTACCGCTGTGAAATATAAGTGCACGCGAAAGCGGCTCCGGTTACTTTGAGTAAGGTCAACGATAAGCAAGACCAAAGAATATCCATCATAAGATGCACGAAATCGAAAGCTGCAAAAAATTACAATATTTGTATTATATTATATAAATATAAAAAAAGATATTATTATTAAAATTGTGTTAGCCAAAGACTTTGATAAACTTTGATAAAATGGTATAATTTTCCTTGTACATTGACTCATGCAAGTATATCGATTGCGATAAATGTAAACGCAGCACGAATTCAATAACGTTCCGTCTTTATTATTAGTTAGCAAATGCTTCATCTTTATCGCTAAATTTAAGGCCTTCGCGATAAATGTTGAATAATTCACTTGTCACCGTGACGAATATCTTACACATTGAGAAACGTGGTCAGTGAACCGCGCTTATAGACGTGACGCATGCCTTTCCACGTGCACCGCGTGATAAATTTTACAATTGCGAAGTACAAAAGCCATTCCGTGTATTGTTAACACACACTCGTGCATAGTCTACGTTGTTTTTCTACGTGCTGCGTCATAGCACAAGAGAGAAAGAGAGAGAATCATCGTTTAATATTACGTTTAATATACGACGAATTTTATTAACGATCCTTGATCCGCGAGAAAGACAGATTTTATAATATAATAAAATAATAGATAATTAAATAACAATAAAATATAATTGAATATACAATAAAATACAATGAAAATATTTTAAAATTTTATAATATAATAAAATTAGAAGACACATTTTTTTCGAAGATTGCGCGGATTCTTTACGCTCCGCTGTCGCGCGGAGCAATCTACCGTTTAATATTTCATCGATAGCGTCAGTGAAACGAAGCGCGTCTCTCGTGAAGGCAAATAAAATCGTAAAATAGATCGCACATGAACGACGTCCTCTACATAGAACAAGTACTTTTATCGAAAAAAGGCTTAGTTTATTTTCGCCTCCCTCGCTCCCGATTCTTCCTTCTATTCGGCTTCCGGTTTTGCGTTTGTCTCTCAAGTGTCAATATTTTCGTAACCGATTCCCGCCTTTATCTCTCGGCTCGAATTCATTTTATCTTATCTGCTTTAATCTGTAGCACGAGGAACGACCTATCTGCCATTACGGACATTGCGACTTCACGTTTTCAATTTCACAAATATTTATAGGGTTAAATTATAAACCATATTATAATATACTTGTTATCTATTAAAAAATATATAATTACCGAACGATACTGGCGAAGAGGAGATACGTCAGAGGATATAATTGATGAGATGTATTCGCTTATATATATATTGCATATACATTATCTTATTATTCGCCTCGCCAGATGGTTTCTGGCAGTGATGCCCTCATCGGAGGAGGAAAGCCAGTGGCTCGTTGGCAGCGGGGGCGGCCTCGCACCCTCCGGCGGCAGCGCGACGAAAGCGAGCGCGGGCGAACGCGGCCTGAACACTAGGACCAGTCTTTACACCGAGGAAATGACGACCCAACCGACGAGCGTCACCACGGCCGGTGTCAATTCGGCCTCGGCTGATTCCGCGGAGCACGACCTCATCGACTCCACGGCGGATGCGACCCTTCTGGCACAGTTTCACGAAGACGCCATTAAACAGGTGATTTTCAGAGGTTGTTCGAAGAGCTTGAAAAATTATTGGGATTAAACAGAGGCATCTTCGACTCCTTGAAATTATTATAACCTTATCTGTGTGTGACAAAGGACAAAGCTTTTACTTTTAATGTCAAATGTCAATGATATATAATTAAATTTAAATTGGTAAAGTATAAAATTGTCGACTGCAAATTACCTAATAATATCTCGTAATGTCTCTCACTTATTGCAACTGCAGTATATTATTTACTTTTCCTCCCATGCACAATGCACACGCTCCGAAATTTATTGTTTATTTGCGCGATAGCAATATATAAGATGAGTCATTTTAAATCTGATCGATTACCATTATTAATCGATTATCGAGATGCATTATCGATTACGCTAATCGATCATATGTACCAATGATAGAGAACTTGGATTCGAAAGCCGGCGCTTTATTGGCTTATCGATGCATCGAGTGCAGTCGTGCGGTGTTGTATAAAAATATGCGGGATGCAATAAAAACATAACCTAGGTAAAACGGCGTCGTTTTTTTTTCTGCACTGAGTTGTGAATGCTCAAAGTGAATGATTTTATTCTTCTCTACTCGTGAGCTCGAATCCTTTTTTGTTAGCCTAGGAAAATGGATGAAGTCCTGGACGAGTCGATCGTCAAGGCAAAATACGTACCCCGCGAAGTACCGGGTTATTTGAAGGATTTTCCAGTAAATATTCTTTTTATTGACATTGGAGGTTACATTGAAAACTTTTCGTTTCAGCTGCGTCAATTTTTATTTAAACAAAGAAATATATATAACTGTATAAATATTGTTAAAATTGCTTATATGATAATGCACGTCAACTTTTTAGTCGACAAAATTAAAATACCTTTTGTTAAGTTATAATTTTGAGAAGTTATATGTGCACTTTTTCTGTACTTTTTAATTGTGACAGATATTGACGTTTGACAAAACTGTCCTATGATTTAATATCACATTGTTACAGCAATTTAATAATTTATTTTTCTTATATATTAAAAATATCTGATAAATATAAATAAAATACATAATGTTATATATAAAATGTGTAATAATGTAATGTAATGTTGCAGGCTGGTGTCGGTTACTTCCAAATATTTGCCGCTTTCTGTACAGGCTTGAGTCTTGCAGCAGACACTGTTGAATTTTTTGTTGTTCCTTACATACTGCCAAGTGCAGAAGTTGAGTTATGCATCGAAGATAATGAGAAAGGATGGCTCGGTAAGTTGTCGCTGTATCTTCAACAATAAGTAAACTTGTGTTGCTAAATATCATAATTTTTCAGGCAACATTACTCTTATTGGTCTTGCATTGGGTGGTTTATTCTGGGGTGGCCTCGGGGACAGATTGGGAAGACGCAGATCTCTTCTATCAGCCATGTCTGTACATGCTCTGTTCAGCGGTGTCGCAACATTTATGCCAACTTATGGCACTTTTATGACAGCTAGGTTCTGTTCAGCTCTTGGGTAAGCCATTTTTTTGGCATCTTATATGCTTTAGTATTGTCCAAATTAAATTAAACCTCAAAGTGATTATACAATTAGTGATTATTATTATTATTATTTAACATTTCAATTTATTCTGTTACAGAGTAGGAGGAGCTGTACCGCTAGCATTTGCATACGTTGCGGAATGTTGTCCACGATTAAGCAGAGGTCGTTGGACGGGAATACTCGTGGCGGCGTGTGCGCTCGGAGGTGTTTATGCCGCACTTCTGGCTTGGGCGGTGGTACCCACGACGGGAGAAATGGTCGTTCTGGAAAACAAGGAACACTTTAGCGCTTGGCATCGTTTCTTGTTATTATGTTGTTTGCCGGCGTTGTGCTCCACATTTGGTCTTATCTTTCTACCGGAAAGTCCGAGATATCTTGTAGAGGCTGGTCGAGATGTAGAAGCAATGATGGTTTATCAGGTATATATGTACATAATATAAACAACATTATAAAATTAAGATCTTTTTTTTATATAAAATCTGTATCTCTTGTAATACAATTTTTTATTTCTTCTGTCTCAGAGGATATATAAAAAAAATAACGCCCGGAAAAATGCAACAGGTACTCAGTATCAACTCTCCGAATTGGAACTTCCGACTAAACGACCTCGCGGTTTGGCACCGCCATCTCCAAGTAATCATACTAGCGTTTTAGCTGACATAATATATTCGATCGAAATGGTAAATATCTCAAAGAAAGATTTTTTTAATAATCCTATAATTATATACAGATACATTGAATATAAGATTTAATTTATTCTTTGCACACATGTAGTTCTGGAACTCTTTCTTGGAATTATTTACCGCACCACATTTACGCGTGACTTTAATCCTGTTGATTATCTGGTCTGCTGCATCATTCAGGTAAATTTTTCTGCACACATTATTATTAGGTAATTATCATTAGTTAAAAATTATATAAATTTATTCTGTTTATGCATTATATTTAGTCTTTATGGTCTTATGATATGGTGTCCTGAATATCTGAAACTTTTGCGTGCAATGGAATACGAAGCTCATACCGAACACTTTCAAAAAGAGGAACATAATGGTACATCGTTTACTGGTTCTTGGGAAAATCGTCAGTACAAAGATTCTACATTTACGAATTGCAGGTACAAAAACATTGTTTCGAAACTATATTACTATATAGTAGACAGTATCTCTAAATTATATAATTTATATATATATATATATATAATTTATGTATATTTGCAGATTCAATAAAATGGTATTTAGTCATGTTGATTTTGACAATTGTACGTTCCAATCAGTGGAGTTCAGTAGCATTAAGTCTAGCAAAACTCATTTTAGAGACAGTGTTATTATATTTTCAAAGCAAGTATAATAATTTATATAATATCAAAATTCTTTTTATTTATCTCAATGTATAATTGGACATAATATTTATATACATACTTTGTTACAGATTTGTTGACACAGATTTATCTGCACAAGTTTTCACTAGATGTAAATTGGAGAATAACACAAAATTAAGTTTAAGCGGACCTTGTCCGACTCTCGATTTGGATTATAATATTTATATTGAAGAGGCATTGCATGCTCACCTCGTTGCTCAATTGGCTTTTGTGCCTGCTGCCGCGCTCGCAGGTTTAGCGCTTACTGTTCTTCAGCGACCAAAATTAATTGGTTAGTTGATAGTCTGGTTGAAGATAGCGAATAGACTTTGAGCATAACTTTAACCAATAAACATGTTTTTTTAGGTCTTTCACTTTTTTTCTCTTCCGTTGTTGCGTTGTGTCTGATGTTAATTCATAGAAACAGTTCTGCAGTTCTGGGCTTTGAAGGTGGCTTTACAGCCTTGTTTGCTGTTGCATGGACATCGTTAACTTTGGTGACAGTCGAGAGCTTCCCCACACATTTGCGGTAAGGAAGTAAAAATCTTACAAGGATTTAATTCGCATATTTTACGAAATACCACATTTACGCATTTTTTCTTTTTCTTCTTCTTTAGGTGCACTGGTTTTGGACTAATAGCAGCAGCTATAAGAATATGTGGTCTGATAGGAACTACAACATATCAGACATTAGTGGGTGCATCATTAATCGCACCTGCACTATTGACAGCATTGGCATTATTGATTGCCAGTGCTGCAACTTTTAAATTGCCTCATACTCATACTGTCTTCTTATAAGCTTTCTATCAGTAAAATGTCAATAATGCATATTCAAAATTGAAAATTTGTTACATATGAAGTGAACTTAAATGACGCTTTGCGAACTGAAGAATTAGACTCTCAAAAAATAACTTTGATACTTTGGAGACAGAGAATACTCTTTATTTAGTCTTAAAATTTGTTCACGAAAAATGATGTTTAAGACATATCAATAATTTGTTGATCAAAAGGAAAAAATTTTTTAGAAGACAAGACTTTGTACAAAGTGACATATCCTAAGTAATAATGACGATAAGCACTGTTGTCTTTGGAGACACTTGCATATTTGAAACGCACACAGAACATTCATAATGATTTTGCTTGACACAGAACAGTTCAGAGTTGGATCAAAGTATTCTTGTATCCTATTGCTTATGAAACGTGAACGAATAATATACGAGAATGATGATAATGTTTCGCAAAAACAAGACGAGAAATTTGAAGATTAACTGACACGACATGTATAAACCGTTCTGCAAATGAGCAATGGATACGTGCATATGTGCAACTATTTTAATAAGGCATATGCCACGAAACGTGTCAATTTTAATAGAGGATGCACAGCCATCCATATAATATAATATATATATATATATATATATATATATATATATATAAATATTAAGAAATATTAGATTACGGCAAATATTAATTAGAAATCGGCAGTGTTGTTTGATATCTCAATTATTATTCCAGAGACTCAATGCTCATAGAATACATAGCTATTCTTACTTTCGATTGATAATAATATTGATGCACGACATGGAACTTTTCGATATACTCTGATATAGTTTGCAGAAAGTACCTAGATTCACTCAGATGTGATCACGTAGGACTCTACATGAATATTTAAACCGCATATATAGACAAACTACAATGATGCGTACAACACAGATCAGATTTTATATGTTTTTGCGAAAATGAAAATGAAAAAAACTCACTTTACACATGTGGAAAACATTTCTCTATGAGAGAAAATAACAATAATTCAGTATACTTCCGCTTTTTACCGATTTATTAGCATGCATTAGATTTATTAACTATACGCTAGAATATTGCTAATTCGATAAATGAGAAAGAGAGAGGCATTATTCACATCATGTAAACGCTGCCGTATGAAACCTCAATTCCTATATGAAGATTTTTAAACGGAAAAATAGAGAAGATTCAGCTTTATAGCGTGAAAATCCAGGAGATTATCGCCTCTAGTCAACGTTAATCGTCTTTAAGCTTATAGTACGATCAATTATTAACGTGCATCTGACTTTCTAGTGACACGTATATTAAAACACATGTAGAATCTTATTTTCTACAAGAACCAGAATTACACCCCAGTCTTAACGTATATGTATGAGATATGATATCTGTAATCTACTTGAAAAGACTATTTGCTAAAGTTTTATCGTCGTTAATAACAGACAATGAGTGACACTGGCAAATTGAAAGAACTTAAAGAGAGTTCCTTGCAAGACAACCTATTTCTAGGCAATAAGAATGAAAAAAAATTGACGGACAATTGTGTCGATATCTCGTACCAGAAGTCGGAAAATGCAACTTTGTCGAAATCTTCGAAAAGTTTATCAGAGAAGAGCTACTGTTGGCAGACTTAATAGGATAAATGTTTACGTCCCATCACGGTTAGTGAATTTTTTCATACTGTTGATCACAATATACAGAAAGATTAATATCCAGACCGAAGTTTACGAATGTTCAATCCGAATAAGGATAGAAGTAGAAACGAAAGAGACCATTGAATTGACCGACACGCGAGCGCCATTAGCACATTCCAATGATTATTCTAGAAGTAATTTCGTTTATTTCCGATGATATGTAATTGTAACGGAAATCGTTCGTTTCTGCTTAAGGAAAATCACAATTCTTCGTAAACTTGGTCGTGGAGCGCGAGCTGTGTCGGTATCGCTATTGCGATTATATCCATTTATATCAAACATATTGGAATACAAGTATACATTTGCGAGCAACGTATTCCAATGGAAATATGAAGTTACGATAAAATTAAGCATGTTCATTGTCGGGACCATGTGACGACCAGCTTTTATCAGCTTTTTTTTTCATATCGGAAATTAGAATTAAAATGTGTAATGATATAGAGACAACACCGATGCCGGCAAATAACGCAGCTCCACGTAATTAATCCTGCTACAATATTCAAGTTTATCATCGCGTAGAATATACACATATATATACATATACATATTACATTTTACTCGATTACACATATCATATTTATGAGCAAGCACTCTAGATTCGTAGGCCTTAGTCAAATTATTGACTAGAAATACACGTACAGAGAGGAATACATAAAAGGCAACCGCGTGCGAGATGACTTTCAAAAAAGTAGACTGACCGCAAGAATAGAGAATAGAAAATCTGCCGAGGTACTATTTCCCGAACTTATGTTTCTTTAACGAGAGTTAAGTTTAACCGATAAATATATAGTGTACGTATATTTTTTTTGTTTTACACAATGAAAGAAAGAGAGAGAGAGAGAGAGGGAGGAGATTATCAACTGATCAGAAGCGTCTTATTGAGATACAGCATCCGTATAATTTGATCAAACGCGCGCATTTCGCAAATATTATAAGTAATATGAAATATAATTATTTATTTTCGTGAATCGAGAATATTATACATATATACAAAAATTGTACTATTTAGAAAAATTGAAATTTTCTGGATCAGGGGATAATCATTGTGTTATAGAAGAGACTGGTTCTTAATTGTTAAAAAATATTTAATTATTTTTAAGTTAAGATCTTTTACATAGTTGACGCGATTATATGAAATGATTACAGAAATGTAAGTTTTAAAATATTTAATTTTTTTCTAAAGTTTTAAAAACATTTGGTCACAAACACATTTGACTGATAACAATTTTTAATCTTTGTCATACAAGGATAAAAATGATATTTCAAAGCGAGATTTTTACGTGAGATTGTAGGAATAAAAAACGTGAGGGTACATAAAAGATAATGTATTTGAAAATTGTTATTGCAAAATTTTTATATCTATCTCGAAATTAATTATATAAAAAGACTTATATAATTATTTTTTACAAATATGAAATTATACAGCAATACTATATATATTACAATACTATCAGAGTCAAATGCAATTATATTATGTTCGACGAATTTTAACAATGTTAAGAAAAGACATTTTAATATTAATATTACTTTATCATATATCGATAGTGTTAAGATAGGAAAATCAATTTTGCACTTTTCCTCTCGAATTTTTTTATTTAAATAGTTTTGCACAATTATGTATAGCTTGATAAAATTTAATTTCACGAAAATTGCATCTTTTCAATCATGAAATAAACATCATGCAATCATGAAATAAACATTTGTCAAAGCCATTAGCAATTTAGGAGACATAAATTTTATTTATTTAATTGAGATTAGTTTTTGCCTGTTGAAAAAAAATTATTGTCTCAAAAGATCTTATTAGGATTTTTAATTTTGAAAAACTTTTTGTTATAATGAGAGATTCGTTATTAAATTTTACAAAGCGACAAGCTATTCCATTATCAGAAAATACTTAATCTAAGAGAGGCTATATCATCTTTAGAATACATATTTCGAAAGAACTGCGCATAGCATCGTTACACTATACGTGGTAGAGAAAGCAACAATTAATTTATTTACATCACAGATCGACTAGATAAAGTTTATAATATTGTTCTATTTATCTTTCGATTAACTCATATTTGTATATAGTCTTTATAGTGATAGCGTAATTTCGTGCCGATCGAAATAATATGTAGCCAATATCTCCGCTGTCGACCGGAAAAGAAGTCGCGTATCGACATGTGTTATTGTTTTGCTCATTGTACCTAGAAAATTGAACAAAAATAAGATTACAGAACGTAATTCCTTAAGTAATATTGTAATTTCGCAAGCGAGGTCAGTGTCCTTCTTCATGATTTTTTATAAGATATATTTCTGAAAAAAAAAAAAAGAAATAATTTCATTTTTATTTCGAACGTGATACGATTTACAAGTGGATCGGACGAGAGTGCAATTATATATGTAGGCGAGAACGATATATTTTATATGCTTACATTGTATCTTTAAGCTGTATACGTTTCTATGCTGTTAGAATCAAGTTCATAAATGCGCCATAGCGATCATTTTATACATTCTTTAAAAATTGTTTAGTAGAGAAAAGAATATGCGAGACGAGGGATAAGGATAGAGAAGCGTTTCAAGAAATTTGTATAATGTGTATTTGCGAGTAAATTTTGATTTTCCCGAACATTAAAACAGCGGCAATTTGAGAACCGCGAACAGTTTCGGGAGTCCGTTTACATTCTGATCTCGACGTATAATTTTCTTACGATAAGAGTCGCGAGTTGTGACGGTATTTAAGTAAAATTAAGCTGCGAAATGTACGTATTGAATTAATGAGAATTTTATTGAGTCTATAGACGTCTTTATTCTACTCCATGCAATGTTCCACGAGTAATCCTTCATATCCAAACTTAAAATATATATTTTATTTTAATAGGCTCTGTTAATGAAAAACTTGTTATAATAATCAATAATTTTTTAATTAAGGAACTAGAATGAATAATAATTAATGAATCTTAATGATGAATGGAAAACTGAAGATTGCATTCGTTTGTAAAAATGACGGAAATTGTAAAATCATTAGAAACATTGTGAAAAATTCAAACAGCTTATCAGTATTTTTATTAGTAAGGAAATTCGCTGATTAAAGTTTTCTATATATTTGCTTATTTATTATGAATATATAATAACAAAATCGGATTATTTTGTTCTGCGGTAGTTAATATAGAAGGTTAACTTATCAATTATCGATAAAAAAGCGATCTTTCTTTTCGACCATTCATTCAAAGAGATGAACTACTTATATATTAGTTTAGAGGATTCATGTTGATTCTACAATAATATTTTACCTTGTTCTAGAGAATATTTCTACAACAATTATTTGACACAGTTGTTCACCTATTGATACGCACATATATTTATGACTCTTAGTTTTTAGAAATATAAATACATACAGATTTTCGATAATCATGTGATATTATTCGTTATGTCATATATGCGTGAATTTCTCGAACATATAAAAAAAAAAAAAGAACGTCAATCAAAATTCCTGGCGAATATATTATGTATCCCGGCGCGCCCAACGTCCTTTAGATTGTTCTCACAGATTGTTAACCTTGAGCTTGACCTTGGGCGTGTCCTGTTCTTTCCCCTCTTTGCGGCTGGCGCCGTGGATCATGTACCCAGAGATGATCCATGCCGGACGAGTCCTGACCTAACCTATTCTAGGCTATGTCTCTGTCCTCTCATACAGACAAAGCCTAGGAGAGGCTAAATCAAGTTACTCGATTCTCCTTCTGATCTTTTTTTTGTCGTCTTTGTCTGGTCCGTCCTTTTTACTGCCTTCTTCCCACGGCAATTCCCACTCGCCTTCACGATATCGCCGTGATGTGGTATCTGGATTCATTAAAATGTTGCTCGAGTATAACGATAATCTTAATTGAGAGCTAATTGCGCAAGTTTTTAACGTAAATGCGGGGCTTTCTTATGTAGTTTTATATCTCAATCTATATGATATTATTATACGACTATTTAACATTATGATTAATTTCGATATTAAAAATCTGACTTTGAGTCACGTGATAGATCGAAATTTGAAGTTTTTTATTTTAAATACTAAAATATATTAGAATTTTGGAGAAAGTCTGCGGGAAGAACCTGTCCTAAAAATTTATTATGTAATTTTTTTCTCTCTTTCACGCACATACATATTATTTTTTCAATATTCAGATTATTAAAATTATGTACATATATTAACAGTAACCTTGATAACAAATAAGGTGAGAGATATAGTTACATTTAATTCTTAACAAGCATAAAAGTAAAGTTGAAAAAATCTTTATTTAAAAATATGATAATTGCTAGAATGCTTAAATTATTATATATGTATGCGTGTGATGTTTTCTATTTTATCTTTTGCATATTACTTTATGATTATAGATAGTGTGTGTATAACTTATGTTATTAAATAAAAAGAATTGAGGAATTTGAGAAACGGTAAAATAAATTCTAAATGAGGGAGAAAGAGAGAGATAGATAAAGCGTCACACTTTAACAGTTTTATCGCGTGAGGTATTTTTTGCGAGGAGTTATTTTTGCGGAGGTGGTCCAGCCGACCGATACAATGAAAGCGTGTCATGCCTAAAAATACGCAGAGCACGCAGGTAGACGTGAAAAGGTCGTAGGTACTGGGACGGAATACGAAAAGAAAAAAAGAGAGAAACAAGGCAAGAGGGAATTGTACAAGAGGCGGTGATTTGGTATTCAAATCGCCGAGCAGGCGCGCGCCCGTCTCTCTTCTTCTCTTTCCCTCTCTTTCTCTCGTCGTCTCTCTTGATATCTTCCTGGATGCAATAAAATATATATATATATATATATATATATACAAATAAGACGCAAGGAACTGATTTAATTTTTTGACAATCGAAAACAAAATATGTCCACTAATAGACGCAAAACTATTTTATTTTTTATTAATCTCCCTTTTATTCTTTCTTCAGTCTTTTTTTTTCTCTTGTAATCCTTCTTCATTCATGTCAGGTTCTTGAAAAAAATCTTTCAGATTCTCTTGCACACTTTCGAAAGCTGTCGTTATATAAACGTTCGATGTATCCTCGGTTATAAGTACGTGCAAGGTCTCTTCTCTGCTATACGATGACTGCGTGATTGTGAATCGGTATGTGTGCGATGTATGATGTATGTATATCGAAACGCTAATTTATAACTTGAAAGTAGAAAAAAAAAGAAATCGTGTTATACGCACACCGAAGCTTCTCATTCTGTTTAACTCTTTACATTCCATTACCAAATATAATCTGTATAAATCGGAAGCAATACAAATCGAAGAGCGAAATCCGCGCAAACACACGCGACGATAACAATATCACTCTTAAGATCGTCGCGAGCCGTTACAGACAGACCATTCAGTTCCTCAAGCGTGATTTCACCATTTCGTTATCAGGACACTGCGGTTTATGATCACCGGTGCATTCGTTGATGACGAAAGTCTGTCCCGTGCTGCACTTGTGTGGTAATTTCTTGTAAACACACACATACATATATACACACTTTCTCTCTCTCTCTCTCTCTCTCTCCCTCTCTTTCTTTGTAGAAAACGCAGTGTGAAAGATGTTAAAGATGAGAATTGCGCGAACGCATGCTCGAGCCTTCTCGGAGACTCGACTCCGAGAGATTTCGATGCCCGCACGTGCGATATCTCTCTATCCGCCTCCGGTATTGGCGGTGACGGGTATGATTACGTAAACGGAAGCACTCTCTGGACTGATTGAGAAACGCGTGAAAAACTGAACAACGGCGAGGAGAGACGAATTACAAGAGAGAGAAAGGAACCGTTACGACGGAGAGGATACTTCCTGTCTTGATTAACACTCACAGCGCGATGATGATTCGGAAAAATTATCGGACGACGACGGTGACGACGACGCGCGATTACCAGCCGATCGCTCGCGATCGATCCCCCACCGCAAATGTGGTCTCGCAGACGTCCTTGTAAAATTCGTCGTGATGATCCGCCTCTTCGAAGCGGCGACTTCGCTCGCGTTACTTTTTTTTTTTTTTTTTTTCTACAGCATCGATTATAATTGACGGCGCCTTCCCGATGGCCACCGCGCGCGATTAATTCTGCGCACTCCAATTTAATTGCACTTTGTCGGGCGTTAACGTGACGGACACCGCACGCGCAAAACTTTCGAATTGTCACGTGTACCGCGCGCGAGGTTTTCCCTATCGTAGTACGTGGCATGCATATACGGACGACTAAGCGGAATGCCTCGACGATGAGACGACGACGATGATACGCACGGTATGCGTGGCCCATCGGCGAGCCTGGCACCCACTAACCGCTAACCGGTGAACTAACCGCGGGTGACTAAGGTGTGCGGCTCGCTCGCTCGCTCACGATGATAATGTATGTATCTATGTGCGTAAGCCACGTGAGAGAACGGCGGGCAGCATCTTTCGACGGTCGTTCGTCGAGAGAATGAAGAGAGGGAACGAGCGAGAGAGGGGAAGTCGTATACTTCGCCCATAAGAGAGAGCCGGTCTCTTTCTTTCTCTTTCTCTCTCCTTCTCTTTCTTTCGTTATGCACACGCATACATACACACATAAACACACATACACGCACACATCTCGTCCCTCAAGTCTCGTCACGGATTCGTGGAGAGATCGGACCCTCTTCGTGGCTTTCGGTCGCTCTTTTGGCCGACTTCTCTCGCGGAATTAATCGAAACGCACACAAACGTACATGTACATGCACGTTATAGCGAGAAAGATGGCACGAAGCGGAATAACTCGACGCGTAACCGCAACTCTTTTTCCTTTACAAATTGTTCGAGCCGTTGTAACGTGTCATGAGAGAAGACAAGAAGCCAAGGCAAGAAACGCGAGTATATCGAACGACTTTAATATATCAGGCGATCGCTTTTGAAAAGCTCTCTTTTTTTTTCTTTTCAAAATATAGACATAAGCTGGAGCGATATCAGCGCGAATAATTTTGACACTATTATTAATACTATTTATTAATAAATAGATATGGATAATGGACCAAAATTCTATTCGATTAGCTTCGTAGATATAAAAAAAAATTTGATAGTCATATCTATTTTGCACTTATTCAATCTAATCTATTAATAATAATAATTTACATTTGATAAATTTTGTCCGTACAAGCAGTACATAATCTTTTTATACGGGTCTTGTTTTTATCTCTTTTTTTACTCTAAAAAATAAAGTCTTTATTTTCTCTTTGTAGCGAGAGGTAAGATAGTAAAAAAAGGATTACTCCATTTCATTGCGATTTCCTCCGCGATGACAATTGAGATTTCCTTTTCTCGATCATCGCTTATTCCTCGTCTACTTTGGTTTTACTTCCGAGATAATTAATGTGGTCGACTTTTTTTATTCGCCACCCTGTAGAGCCACGCCGCGTTCTCACTCGCGTGGCATATCTCTCATCGACGAGGTCCGATGAAGGTCGCACGAACTAACGCGAAAAAACAGCTCTCCTGCCCGAAACCGGGGTATAGTTAAATGCATACGCTTATGCCATTCACGGTGCACGCGTGCTTTCAGAATTCACGAGAGCGCGCCAAGTCCGTAATTTGTGAGGTTTAACCTTAGACGAGACCGTACGTGCGCGATTAAAGACCGCCGGGACCCTGTAAATTATGGGCACATCGTAATTTGAAAATATAGCGCCAGATAATTTATACACACAGGTACGGCTTTAAATGCTCATTTAAACGAACGAATTTTACGGAGCTCGGGATTTATGGGACTCGCTTCTCGCGAGCATTGTTTCGCTAATAAGCGCATTAGTCGGTGGCTTTAAATGAAATAAACAGTGTGTTATTTGAACAAATACTGACGTCGTGAATTTTTTAAAAGTATCAACTGATTGTTAAAATTATTCACTATGTATTGTTTACAGATATCGATAATATTCAACGGCAGCGATCGTAAAAAGCTACTGCCCGGAGGCTGCGGCCCATTTATGGTTAAGGCAGTCCCGAGCAAATAAGCGCGACCTTCCTCGCAGGAGGAAGTATGTACGCAGGTACGGTATGCGTTTTCGGCGCCGGCTCGAATTCCGTTCGTCGCCTTTTTTGCGAATCGGTGTACACTCACGTTTTTATACCTGGTTTATAACTGAGAAACTACTGTGCAATATGTATGTATACTTTTTATATCTTTATTTTTACAAACAGCTCTTCTTAAATTAATTCTGCGATCAGATCAATCTGTCGGTACGACTATCCGATATCGTGGAATTCTCATTATTTATTAAACGAATAAGTAACCATAATAATTTCATACTTTGACAGTCACGTTGTATATAAATCATAATTGCATTTTCTTGAAAGTTGTGATATTTAGGAGAGATCTTATACTCGTATTCGTATCTTTCCTTATCTTAAGGGCCCTTTAGGGAAACCTTTAGGGATTCCTGAAGGATTCCTTGAATATCCAAGGCCTCCTTATTTTATAGATAAACCTCGAGCCTTCCTTCTAAAAAGAAGGAATATTTTAGGGATTTTTATTAATGATTTTTAACAGCACCGTTTTATGGTACCCGTAACTAATTTCAAATATATGCAAACTTTCTTGAATTTAATGATTAATTAAATAATAATTAATAATATTTATAATAATATGTTATATAATATAGTATAGATATAATAATGTTAATAATAATAATTTATAATAATTTATGAATATTAATTAATTAATTAATAATTAATTTAATTTAATAATTTAATATTAATCTACATTAATTCGTTGTCCATCATATGAATAGAAGGATTGAAAATTTTTAATTTTAATAAAACACAATTGAATGTGACAGCTACAAATGACAGCTAACTTTTAAAGTTATATATTTAGTTATATTTTGCGCATCATCTGCTAAAGAAAGTTGAATCTCTTCTTTAAGAAAGCTCGTAACCTTCCTTGAAATAAGGGAGCCAATAAGGTTTCTTGTTTGGTCAAGAAAGGTTTATGAAACGTGAAATGAGGAACAAGAAATCCTTATTTCTCAAGGAAGGACTATGAACACGGGTATTAGTCTCTCTTTTTTTTGTACTCAATTATTATTTAATTATTATAAATTATTTTTTTATTATTTACTTGACAGCGCGAGTGCGTAAAATAAAGTCGTGACATTTTCTCAGAAAATGTAGGTATTATTCATACAACAGGGCATTTCAAGCGAGAAAATTTGATAAAGGTTTCTAGTTAATTATCTTCTTAAACTTGCGACGCAACATCAATGAACATCGTTTTAATAAAAACACTTGTCAGACGCGCCGCGCATCTGTTCCATTTATTAAGGTCTACATTTCCGATCTGATCGGAAATGAGTTGAAGCACCAAGGTTGGAGGCCACCAAGGCCACTCAAATTTATTTTTTTTTTTCTTTCTCCTGTCTTGTCGAATGTAGGCGTATGTTCTTCCGAGAATCGGACGATTTTGTCCGCGCGAAACGTTCGTGGATCGACCAGACGCGAGAACCGGCGGCGTTAATTAACGTCGGTCGAGCTCGCAGGAATATATAGACAGATTTTATCGTCGGCCATTACGGCTTAGAATACGACAGAGTCCGGCTACGGCAATACGCAACGACTCCATTAACGGGCAGACCAATCCACAACGACGCGACTCCCTACGTTCGGGATTCGTTAAAACGTAAGTCAGAGAGAAAAACATCCCGAAGCCAGATATATTTATCTCTCCTTCTTTTTTTTTCTCTTATACTTTCCGCGGGTTTTTATTTTGCCGTCGACGCGAGTCCGAACGCGGACGAAGATGGCGGATACTACGATATAATTTATTAACTAGTCCGGCGAGTCGGTTCCTCGGACCTGTTGGTAGAGTCGACACGTCGCGTCGGCTGGTTTCGCGCCAGACGAAATCGCAACGAAATGCGAAAGCGTCTGGAGCAAAAAAAACGTCGTCCGTCTTTTTCCCGGTGTATTTTGCCCGGCAAACATTCGTGAGCGACTTAATTTACCTAATCGAGGTTGATAACCGATATCATTCGCTCATCTCGCACGAGACGTTTTACATATGCAAATGCGACGAGGCCTTACACGAGAACCACGGAGGTCTCTCACCGGAATTCGAATTCAACGCGACTTCGTGCGCGTTGCCAGAGGGGAAACGACAAGTAGTAATGATCGTAATAACGTCTCGCCAACGACAGCGTATATACGGTCCGTACGGTAAAGAGCAAAGTTCAGCGTTCCTCTGCCGTTCGTACTTCTCGAAGCGGCGATCTCTTGCGAATAGCTTGAAAAGTTATGAATATGCATGCCGATCTTTTCGTCTACGAAAAGCATGCCACTCAGCACATAAAAATTAACTCATTTATCTCATTAAAATGTGATTCGAAAAGAGGAAGAAAAAAATAATACACGCGCGTCACAAGTGGCTGTTGTTCATTTTGAGAGAGAATTATTTTTCAAAAGAATTTACTCTCTTCTACTACTTAATATATATACGTATATCATTAAACAACAGCCAACAAGGTTTCCGCGCAAGGCAATCTAGCGTACAATATCCATAATGCATCAACAAGTTTTTATCATTCATTCTCTGAGATTCGTATCTCGTAGTGCGTTTTGCATACGCGACGAATTCAGCTGGTGCAGGAGAAGGATGCGCGGCGAGAAAATTGCGGCCACGCGTTACTTGACAAACATATATATTTCGTTGACAAGCGGTACATCGAGCATAATCTCGTGTAATGGAATGCATAAAATTCATAATTACGTAGCCTGGACATTTATACACTATACTTAAGCTTTTATATAACTATGTGCGCCTGATGTGGACTTTAACAATCAGTCGAGACCCACGTGCGTCGCGTGGTACAATGCAAAAACATTTTGATCCATAATTACATCTCTTTAAAAAAAAAAAAAAAAAGGAGGAACGAATTAAAAAAAAAGAAAAAACATGTTACTCATTTTTTGACAAAAATACGTACGTCGTAAAGTTAGGAAATCTGAATCTTTGATTTAATCGATTAACTGTTTATTTTAATTAACAATTTGGTATCTATTTCCTGTAGAATACAAGTATATTGGGTGTAATTTTATATATATATATATATATATATATATATATATATATATAAGAAGAACATATTGAGCAATAATGAGCGTGATTTTGGAGTCGATTTATTCGGATACCATCGCGAATTCCTCCGCAAATCGCGCTCGCGGCCCTTAACGGTCCGATATCATGCCGGCAACGATTCGCAATCGGCGGGTAGGAAATTCTCGAGTCATGACGTAAAAAAAGACATAGCGCCCGAGGGCGTTTCTTCAACACGGCGCCACCAATACAGGACTGCGAGTTTAGTTGCGGAACGAACGCGTCCCATCCTCTCTCTTCCTCCTATTTCAATCTCTTACATCGAGTTCACATCGGCAAGAGGAGCGAACGAACCTTGTACATCGAGTCTGGAAATTAAATTTCTATGATATATAATTTATATGAAGCACAATGACCTGTATATATTTAATATATTTAATATCAATATATAGTAACGTTTTATGTTATGCTCTTACATTGTAAAAATATAATATTTACAGAATATAAAATAATAATATATAATATAAAAAAATATGCGACTTAATCTATTCAACAAGCAAATTGAGTTGAGTTTGAAGTTGTTACAGTTTCACGTGAATGAGATCATACAGTTTTTTAAATGTATTTTTGCATTTAAATGAGTAACGCTTGTGGTTTCCGGTGTGGATTCAGTCTTAGGATGAGCATACCTTCATTCTCGGCTGTCTACAATTTTAATTACAAGCACGGTTCTCTTCTCTAGGAGAGAGAGAACTTCTCGCTAGTGAACTTCCAAAGCCTCCGGTGCGCGAGCACAATTACCATTTTGTCTCGATTTACATTGTTTCTTTTAGAAGCGAGTCGAGCGATTAAATCTTGATTAAAGTGACGCGGATCTAGGCGAGGGCAAATTGGCGAGCAAATTTGCGCGAATATAATGGATACCCCGTTAGTTAAACCGTACTTGTGAGTAATCGCAGCAATCTAAAACGCACCGTTGAACAAACGCCTGGCATCAGCTTGCCATGTAACCAGCTTTGAGCTGTCTGCGAGCTACCGGACAAGATCTATCGGCGTTTTCACGGTATATGTTTTCCGATGATGGAAATTAATAGACGCGCGCGCGACGCGTTAACGACGTAGCGAGCCTCGTTTATCTGTGTTACCCGTTTACTTTTTCACGATAGACAAGCATCCCGTGAGTCTCGTTCTTAAGCCCTTCCTTCGACTTGAAAACGCGTGGTATTCAAATAAAATCGAAACAAGCATGTACCAAGCGATTAAAATACGCGCGATTAATATCGAGATATTTTTCCACGTGGAAGTTTCGTTATATGATTCTATTTCTACATTTCCATAAAAAAAAAAAAAACAAATTATATATTTTTCACATCACATCTCGAAAAACGGTAGAAAAGGCTATAAAGAAAAATGTAAAAAAAAAATAGAATAAAATAGATACATTGGGATGTCGATATAAATGATCGAAAATGCATTCGTGGAAGAACTTATTCTGTGTCTGATGTAATATCTGATGTAAACATATTATAATAAGTAACAATTATCCAATCCAATATTTAATCTCGTCACATTCCACGGCTTTTTATTGAGAAAGAAAGAGAGAGAGAGAGAGAGAGAGAGAGAGAGAGAGAGAGAGAGAGATTGTTAGTGAGAAAATATTTGTTTCTGTAAGTATAAATCCGACAGAGCCATTGGCATTTAATTGGTATTTACTCGAGTCTACTACGTATGCTGATGACCCTGACATTTACGTCGCTGCATTTTGCATGTGTTACGCATATACTCGTTCACGTTAAGCACCGTTCACATCACGGATCACACGGATGTGAATCACCTTAAGAGTCGATGCACGTAGACGCATTTCGAGATTTTGCTAGATTATCGAGATACGTATAAACTTCCCTCCCCATTTTCTCAATTTATAATATTTTCTCAGAATATAATTAAGACACGTAAAATTAAGACGCAAAAAAAACGTGTAAATTTTTATAATTATGTAGAGAAAATAAAATATAATTATTTCTATCTTAAATCAGATAAAATTAATAACTAAAAACTAAATGATAATGACCATATGCTTGAATGATAACAATGAAATTTTGTATGCGTATTACTCAACTGGGTTCTCAAAAAGAACCGAGCCTCTTATTTTCCAGCTTATCAGCTTGAATATATTCGTTTCCATATTTATACGAGTATATATGATGTATTGCTTTACACGCGTTGAGCTTATGTTAATTTGTGCAAACTTGTTTAAAGCGCAAACATTGAATTGTAAAACACTTCCGCTATTGCGTTGCCATTGCTACTATCTCGATGTACGCATTTCGCTTGTTTGTCCGTGATTCGAAAGCAATGCGGCGAAAGTGATTACAAAATATCGAATTTATTTATAGATTGTTTGGCACGCGAGAATTTCAATCCTGCTGGTTATCTAAAATGTTTTTATCATTTCTATAATTTTCTTATTTTTCAATATATTTTCTTATATTTTTTCAATATAATTCCTGTAATCATAAAATTATAAATAAAATCATTTTAATTATTTAATAATACATTCTTAATTTTTATTTAATTATTATTCAATTCCGTATGTTTTCGTGGTAAAATAAAAAAAATATACAATACAGAGAACAAGCAAATCTTTATATTGTAATTATATATTGTTATATAATATTACAGTGATTACAACGTGAAATTAACAGACAAACATCATTCTTTCTCGATGCAATCAACCGAATTCGTTCCCTGGAAATGTTACTTTTTTTTTTTTTCAAATGAGATTTTCTCTTTTCCAGGGAATTGCAATTTCGCAATTGTTACACGCGAGATGTTCCTCATGCGAATCGCGCGAGTCGTTGTTAACTGCGGGAACGCCTCAGGGGCCACAGAGGACGAGAGGTCCCTTTACGTCGTCGGTGGGATTCGCGTATGTACGGCCGCGTTATTTTCTCGTCGAGATAAGATCGGCGCCGCTAAAAATAGCGCACGCACACCATCGACGATACCAGCGAGTAAGATCCATTCCCGAGGTTACCAAAAATTTATGATAACCTGTCCTAGCAGGATTTTATTGAGATTGACGTCTTCCAAGGAAAAGGAATGCGAAGTTTAACGGGGCCCCGCTGTGGCCCTATCGCCTTCTTCTCCTTCTCTTCCTCCTCCTCCTGCATCATGACGAGCTTCGTTTGCGTACATACATACATACATACATACATACATACATACATACATATATATATATATGTATATATATATGTATGCGGGCTGTTGACCGCTTTACATAACGAGAAAAGATACCGCAAGCTTTCACGAATGTTATCGGCATCATTATATCGCGCTACGTAAATTTTTTTCACTGCTGGACGAATGATGCCATTTTTATTAACAGGACTATGTGTATATATATATATGCGGTGTAAAATGTGCGAAGATTCGCGCATTGAAGTTATCGAAAATGAAGTATGGCATAAAAAGATCCTCCGTACAAGGTCGTCGCAAGGCCGAGTGTCTCTTCGTCGTTTCTATCGTCGTCGGGTAGTTATAAAGCGAAATCCCCGGAGTGCGTAATGAAAGCATCGTTACACGGTATAATTTCGCAAGAATATTCTCATTAAACTCCGAAATTATAACTATATTATTAGTTAATTCAGCAAAGAGAAGGTTAACAGTGTTCATTAAATTCCAATGTAATTTCATCGAGCCTGATGATTTTCGATTCTATCGAGAATATACTTATTCAAAAAAATATCTTCGTGTGGAAATCTCGGCTCGTTTATTGATAAAAATTTTCTGATAAAAATTCTATCTCTTTCTCTCTTCTCATGGATAGAGACGTCGGGTTTCTCATACTTCCTACATCGTTATCGATCAATCGGTGAATTCCTTACGATATCCTACTCGGGTACAAACGCACGTTGGTTGAACGTGGGCGCGGAGATTTTTCCATAAAACGAGTCCCCCTCGCCCTCGGATGTTGCTCGAGCGCGGTGTATCGGGATCAATGACACGCCCGCAGATTCTCTCCCCCTTTAGGGAGGATGTATCCTCCGCGACCTGTGCGTGAAGCTGCGCCGGGTGGCGTGTGTATGCAGAATTCCAAGCCGCCGCTGTGTCGTCGCCGCCTTCCTTCGACTTCGCGCGCGCACGCAGCAGGACCTACTGGTTTCTATTTATATACACCTTGAGCGCGTCGCGAGACCTTGCGAGCGAACGCGCCTCTCACGCAAACTCAAATTTGCTATATATTATGTCGCATTTTCTAATAAGTATCGAGAGATGCCACAAAGCTGGATAAAAGAGATTTAAAATTTAATCATTTATACATATTAAAATAACGAGATAAAAAGTAGGTAGCATAATGTATGAATAAAAAAGCTATAATATAAATTTTTCAAGAATTCAAATTTACTATATATTATATGTCGCATCTTGTAATAAAGTATCAAAAGATGCGCTCGCGATACTATAAAATTAAAAAAAAGATATTTAAAAAATTCAAGGAAAGTATAAACATAATATAATATACGAATAAAAAAGGTATAATATATATTGTATAGCTTTTTTATTCGTATATTATATTGCGCTTATACTTTTTATCAAATTATTTTAATAAATATAAATGACATATATATATTAAGAGTAAAATAAATGTGTATAAAAAAAGGAGTTATCATTTTCAAATATTACGAACAAATAATATGCGCGCACGCAATAAGCTGTCAGAGCAGATTATACGTTGCACGGAATATTAATCTGTATAATTAAAAATGTGATTTAAAGATTTCTGATATGATATGGAGAGCGCATATAAAAATCGCTACAATATTTATTTATTCCATATTTCATACTTGAATAATAATTCGCTGAAATGTAAGACACGTTAATTGTTGAATTTGGTATCCTTATAATTTCGCACCTAATTATGTAAATTATGATTTAAATTTATTTTAATCTTATTATAATAAATTTATGCGTAATTTTTTTTAAATATAGCAAGTAAATATGATGTATTTATGTGCAGTTATATAAAAAATATTTTTCTCCCGGATGCCTTTGGAGATATTTATCACTCGTTTTTTTTTTTTTTTTTTTTTTTTTTTTTTTTAAGGAAGAGGTGAAAGGAAGATTATCTGTCAACACACGGCTCTCAACTATACAGCACTGCCATCTATGATACATTTAGCGAACTACTATGCGACTACGTACTCGAGCTGTAAAAACGGCATTGACTTTACCGGTAGAATTGATCAGTGCGTGATTTGCACGCAATCCAGCATCACGTAGTAATAATTATTCACCGGGAACGAAACGAAAGAGACACAATGTCTACAAGAATAACGGAAATCTTTAATTCCTTTCAAGATTATCTGAACAACGAACAAGAAATACGCGAGGTGCGTATTAACGATTTTTCTCCAAAGCGACCGTGAGTTTTGATAGGTTATGTTAAAATTCACTCGTGTCGTTGAACTTTTTGCGACTCGCCGTTTTAATTTCTAACAGAATCTAAAAAAGTCGTAAAAATGTCATACAAATGCGAATAAAATTATGAATATGGAACATTACGTAGCGTTCTTTGCATTGAGAATCTCACAGATTATTCTTACGTGAGTATGCGGATTAGTCTGTGTTTACATATGAAAAATGTCATTGACCTTTTCGACAATGCTCAGAGTCAAATTCTCTTCAGAGTAGATTCTTGCAGATTTGCAAAGATTTGAAAATCTCCTCACCAGGGAAAAAATACGAAATTTATTACTGTCTTTATTATTGATTTGTTTCAAACCAAACTGAACTTTGAAGCACAGAAAAGTACAGACAAAGATTTATAAATTGTTTCTCGTTGCAGCAAATCCGCGTTATTGTCAAGAATATCGAGAAGAGCGCCAGAGACATTTTGATGATATTACAAAATATTCACAATACAGTAAATGATGCAGTAGATGAGAATATAAGTATGTTTTCTATTGATATATTCTTTTAATATAAGGAAACTTTTTTTTTTCTCTTACATATAACAATCATTACATATATTAAATAATATTTATTTAAATTTGCAGTTGTAGCAGAATATTGTACAAAAGCGAGAGAAATATTTGGCGAAGTAAGGATACAATATGCAAATCTGGCTGAAGTCGTACCAAGTAATCAGTATTATCGTTATCACGATCAATGGCGTTTTGTCACCCAAAGGCTATGTTTTCTAGTTGCTCTAGTTATATATTTAGAAGTTAAAGTTTTGGTCACCAAAGACACTGTCGCAGAAATATTAGGAGGTATAGTATAATATATAAATAAAATAATATTTATTTTTACATATTACATATAATTAAGATACTCAAGAATCATTCTCATTGTATTTGCAGTAAAGGATAACAGAGAAGAAGGTTTTCATCTAGATCTAGAAGATTTCTTGTTGGGCCTACTTCAATTATCTTCCGAATTGGTATGTATTTTCTATATTTTTCTTATATGATAATAAACTTTATAATGCCTCATACTTTTAGAGTCGATTTGCTGTAAACAGTGTCACCAATGGTGATTATGATCGGCCAATAGAAATTGCAAGATTCGTCAATGAATTAAATGCTGGTTTTCGACTATTAAACTTAAAAAACGACATGTTGAGAAAACGTTTTGACGCCCTTAAATATGACGTAAAAAAGATTGAAGAAGTGGTATACGACTTGTGTATTCGAGGTTTAAAACCCTCTCCTCGGCCTACTGAAGAAACCCCTACTGTATAAATCTTTTTCTATTAGCAATCTTTCACATTAATAAACCTCTACATGCTTAAAAAGTACAATAAGCATAATGTGTGCGAGTCGTGCAAGATATGGTGAGTTTATGTATAATACAGTAAAGAACAATGTATTCTTTGTTTAGTAAATTTTTCCACTTTAGATTCTCAATATTTGACAAATTATTGCTATCGAATTATTTAAAATATTGATAAAAAGTACAAAAATATAGTTTTTCTTTTTATATTTAATAATAAGTAAAACTATTACTTAAAGTTTAATATTTTTTTATTGCTCACACGTACATAGATAAATTTATATATTTATATATATAACAACATAACATAATATAACAATATAACATATGTAATACACGTAATATACGTAATCTACGTAATTTATATTTTTGTGAAGTTTTTTTGTTTTATAAAATATTTACCATATGTAATATTATATTTGATACAAAATTTTAATTTAATTTTAAAAACTTAAATAAAAATTTAATTTTAAAAATGTAATGCAAATATAATAGATATTGTAATATTTTTTTATAATTCTTTTGAGAATATATATGATATAAAATTAAATTATGTGTAACTAAAACTCTAATATTTCAAAATTCATGTATAGTTTGAAATTTGAAATGCCTTAACTTTTGTTTTTATTTTACTTTGTACATATTTTAAATTTTAATAAACTATTTATTTTACGATGTTTATTATTTTATATATAATTATGTTATATATAACTATTTTATTATACAGATTTAATACAAAATTAATAGCCTTTATTAAAATCAAATATATTTTTCAGATTTTCTCCTTTTACATACTTAGCATAGTTTGTAGCAAATTCTTCTACAAGTTCATGCAAAGCTGTCACACCAGAATTGTGTGGCGAGATAGTTACCTAAACACAAATTAATATCATTAATAAAATTTAAATTAAAGCCCTTTTATTAGCAAAAACAAAAATTATAATTACTTGTGAAAAATTCCATAGCTTGCTCTCCTTTGGCAATGGTTCTTTTTCAAACACATCTAAGATAGCAGCTGAAATCCATTTTTGTTCAAGAGCATTTATTAGGTCTCCTTCTCTAATAATAGAGCCACGTCCTATGTTAATAAAAATGGTATTCTTGGCTTTACAATGCTGCAAGACAGTCCCGTTTAAAAGCCCATCTGTGTTTTGAGTCGACGGCAATATATTAATAATATAATCGCAATTCTGTAAAAGATCTTGCAAGTCATCTACAGTTCTATATTCATCAACATATGATAATCTTTCCTTGGGAGTACTGCGTGTCATTCCCCAGATAGTCGCACCAAATAACTTTAATTTTTCTGCCACTGTGGAAAACAATAAGAAATAAATTTTTACAAACTGCTCAACCTAAGTATGTTTAAATTTTGATATTTATAATTTACCACTCTTTCCTATTGTTCCTAGTCCTAAGATTCCAATAGTCAAATCACATATATGCCTATGGTATTTCACTTTGCCTTCTTCTTTCCACACAGAAAGCTTTTGATTCTCATACTGTTGTCTTTGATCTCGTTCAAAGTTGACAATTTGCGCTATCACGTATTCAGACATGGCCAGCCCAAAGAATTCACCAGAGAAACGAGTGAGTACATAATTTTTTTGCGTACTTTGTATATGTGGAGCCAATTTGTCCAAGCCAGCCCATGTTGATTGTATCCATTTGACTGATGTTAATTTGTTTATGTAAGGTATTAATAAATCACAATCAGCCACTAATATTTCTGCTGCATTAAGTTTAGACAAAGTATCTGCTTGCCCTGTATTAGAAAGTATATACATGTAAGTATATCTTGCAAACCATGATGTATATGTTAAATATGATTTATAGAATAAATTATCCCATAAGCAAAATGTTAGCAATATGTCAGCAGGCTGACAGCAACTGCATCCACATTTAGCTTATGATCTGCTAGCAGAGTCTGCTCACAAAATCTGAAAGTAGATTGATAAAAATGAAACAACAGTTGTAAATAAAACTGCAGATTCTGTTCAATTTCTATCACCAATCTACTGTCAGATTATATTAAGCAATCTCTGTTATAATTCTGTTAATAATCTATATAATCTATATCAGTCTATATAATCAAAATCAATAGAATTTGTATTAAAGAATTTGTAGCCTTTTTACTGACAACAGTAGATACTTAGTAAAATCTGTTTTGAACAGATTGACTGAATGGGTAAATTTAAAAAACTTAAATATATAATTTTAAATTAAAATAAATTTAACATACATATATATTTTTTTAATTTTTAACTTTCTATATTATTTTATTACACTATTTCAGATATTGACGCAACTCCACTATATTTTTAATTATTATAATTAAATTATTCCAATTATTATATTTAAAAATTACCGTTACATACATGAAATTCTGAAAGTGATAAAAGCAACAAAAAGATTTTTCTGCGATATTATTTCCAATCAGTTTCTCTTTCGATTATTAGATTCCATCGTCATAGTCACCGCTCGGAAAAATACGCGCCAAAATTCGAATGTGTCAAAATTCCCGCCTTGGCGCATTTTTTTTCTACGTGCACGCGCCCACGCGAAAGTGGTGGGAGGGGCCGTAATGGCAGCGGGAATTGACACGTGCTCGACGCGAGGGGGTACGAGGGGAGAATTAAGTGAGTTTAGGAAATTTAAAGACGCATACCGATGTGTCGCGTTGTGCGTATGATACGAAACGAAATATGAAATACCTGACGAAACGTCGGAAACAGACAAATTCGGCAACCGCAGTCGCAGATGGTGAGATAACCTAGGAATCGTGGACAGAACTGCGACAATCTGCGTCATGTTACACGCCTGTTTTAATCCACCATGTATGCGATTAGAGCTACGTGAGTCAAGTGCGTGACTTGCTCATGTGTATCTTAAATATCTCCGCTTTTTTTCTTCCACTATCAATGAAACTGATAACGTGGCCTCACATTTTTACCACGCTTCGACAACGGATACTACACGTGGGTGATTTCAAACGCGCACTCTCTACACCTGTTTCTCGCATCTCTCTTCCTCCAACGTTTAAAGTATCTACCTATTTTAGTTTAGATGCAGAAAGTGCAGCTAGAGCGAATGAACTTTCTATTTATATAACGATATTTCTCGTTTAACACACTGGCGAACGTCAACTTTTTCATCCAATTACTCTGTATGTAATAATAAAAATGTCAATTCTCATTCCTCGATATTAATATCGCAATAATCAGAATATAATATCAAGGGAAATGATACTGCAGTAATGTGCGCAGCACGAAAGAATTTATGTACATTGGACAAAGAGAGATTACGCGCTATATTTGTAACTTTATGTAAGCTGTTTTGTACGTTTCAGGATTAGATGTCGAGGACTCTACGCACACGATTTACACTTTTAAGTAAGTGTACGAACGAAAGACAGAGAGAAAGAGAGCGTGAGAGAAGATTTAAAATCCAACTTTTGACATATGTATGCAGACGTGTACTTTTCATCAACGTGATTTTACAAGTGGAGTACGACTTGTGTAAAACGAAACGAAACGAAGAAACTTCCGGTAATCGTGTAATTTGTCCAAGACAAATGTTTGTTGCGCGTCTAAATTGGACCTTTGGGATCGGCTTGAAGTTGACCGCGGTGTGTGTACTCGGACTCTCGGCGAGTCACGTCGAAGACGACGGGTGAGCGAGGAAACGACAAGCGGGCAACGAACGAGAGCTACAGTCATCGCAAGCGCAACGCGCAAGCCAACGGGCCAACACAGCGACCAGCGACCAGCGAGCAGCGACATCGGCGGTCGGCGGTCGGCGACCAATAGGCGACGCCTATTGGGCGCTTTCGGAGTGGCTCAGAGTTCGCGCTCGCGCTCACGCTCGCGCCAGTGGCGGCGACGGGCGACGGCGACTGACGGCGACGCGCCGATTCCCGCGCGGCGCACGTCGGCTCACGGAACTGCACGGCGGCGGCCGAACGTGTTAAATGGCTGTGCGTCGGCCATGATGGCTTTGAGCAGGGACCGTGTCACGCAAACATGTTTTCGAAGTGATATATCTCGTTTGGTGACTGAGTGACCGTGTTCCAGCGCGATGGCCGGGGAACGATGAGGCCCTGAGCGCTCTCTGTGCCGGGTAATTCGGCCCCAGGGCCCCCAGCCAGGCCTCAAAAGCAGGTCCACGGCGTTCCGCGAGCCCCCCCAGCCGACCCGACTGGCCTCACGGTTTGCGGCCAGCCATCCTTGTTGGTTGTCAACACGCGCGAGCCAGCCGCCCTCAGGATGAGCAAGCTGTCGTTCAGGGCGCGCGCCCTGGACACCTCCAAGCCCATGCCGATCTACATGGCCGAGGAGTTGCCGGATCTGCCAGATTATTCGGCCATTAACCGCGCGGTGCCCCAAATGCCCAGCGGCATGGAAAAGGAGGAGGAATGCGTAAGTCGGAACGTCCAGCCTCTCGTTCCAGCATGTTTTCCCCATCCGCCATCTTACCCACGGCGTGCGATTTCGTAAACAACCGGCAGATGGCGAATCCCCCGTCATCGTGCACCCTGGAAAATTCTTCAATTTTCCTGTTTTTAACGTAATTGCCAATCCGTTCGCGATTCGCGATCCTCTTCCATATCCACTTCCGTTCCTGATATGACTTGCCACGACAGTTGTCAATATTTGATTTACCAGCAATCTTAAACTATTACCCTGCGTTACATTATTGTACTGGTTTCCTACGTCAAAATGTCAAATGTTTTTCTACTTGACGTTTTGACAATGCTCTTGCAATGTCTTTTATATACATAAGTTTTTAACTTGTACTCAACAATACTCTGGAATCTATTTTTATTAAGAAACTCTAAAATGGATGCATCCTTATCCTGATTTTCTTCACTTTACTATATATATATATTTGTTACACTATTTGCAGCGAGTCATAGATACATTTGCATTCATAATATCAAAACAATATAGATATTCATGATCTTTTAAATCTTTATGTTTCAATAACAATATATATCAATGTATGATGATGATAATTTTTGTGAAAAAAAATGACTACTTGAAATATTCATTATCAGAAAGTATATCAAATATGATTATTGTCTTCCATGTTAGTAATATGTATACAACTTTGACATATAAATAAAATTTATTAGATTAATAGTAGTTAAAATATTAAGTTTTTCAAAATAATACATTATAATGTACTAAGAAATTGAAGTTTATTATTAAATGTTTAAAACAGATTTTTATAAATACATTTTGAAAATATTATTTACACATATTTATATATAATTGTTATTCACAAATGCTTTACTACTAGTTTAATAAAGTAAATCTATTTGTTATGCAGGAACATCACCTTCAAAGAGCAATATGCACAGGTCTAATTATTCCTACTCCTGAAGTAACCGATCTGGCAGATGTGGAAGCTTATGACAAGATATATCCTGCTAATTATAAGCTGCCTCGCCAATTAATACACATGCAACGTAAGGAGCTATTAAGATGTCATTTTATAATGTATTTTACAACTGATTATTTGTGATAAATAATTAATGGATGAACTTCTTCTTTGTTAACAGCCTTTGCTATGGAACAAGATATACCTGATTATGATATGGATTCCGAAGACGAAAAATGGGTTGCAGTACAAAGTCGCAAAATGGACTTGACTCCTCTCCAATTTGAAGAGATGATGGATCGTCTGGAGAAGAGTTCAGGACAAACTGTAGTTACCCTCAGTGAAGCCAAGGCACTTTTGAAAGAGGATGATGATTTAATTATCGCGGTTTTTGACTATTGGCTCAACAAACGTCTTAAAACTGTAAGTTTCATGTTGTCCAATGTGATTTTGAGGTTATGTTGTTTTGTCTTGTATGTATATGCTTACATTATCTATCAGAAATGTAGAAATGTGTACAAATTGTGTTCTATTAGTTTGTTCCTTAGTTTTCTCTGCAAAATTAATTAAACTTGTAGTGTTTGTAACTTAATTTCTCGAATATTGTCTCGAATATGTTAATTATACTTATCTATTTTTTCTACAGCAACATCCACTGTTATTAACGGTTAAAACGGAAAATCGATTTGGCTTGGCTGCCAACAACCCATATCTTGCGTTTAGACGACGCACAGAAAAGATGCAAACTCGTAAAAATCGTAAGAACGATGAGACGAGTTATGAGAAAATGCTAAAGCTTCGTAGGGATCTTAGCAGAGCAGTCACGCTTTTGGAAATGGTGAAACGCAGAGAAAAGACGAAACGAGAACACCTGCATCTCACAATTGAGATTTATGAGAAACGGTCAATATAAAATTATAATAATACACATATTGTAATAGATGTTGCTATATGTATTTTGTTTTTGCTAAATGAAAACATCTCTAATTTGACAGGTATCAAGCGCAAGATTTCAATGGACAAATATTGGCAGAGGTGTCGGCGTTAAAGGCACCGAGACCAGCGTTTGCTCCGCTCTTTACTAATCAGTTTGGTGTCCATCAAAATTGGACAAACAAAGTTTGTAGTAAAGTATGTATCAACATTAAAGAATCATTATCTTTATGTACTATCTGTTATATAATCTGCTATATGGTTTAACGCTGCTTTATATTTAATCTAGGACGAGGTAGTGCCCAGGAAAGAAAAGAGACAGTACAAAAAACGGAAACATAAAACAGACAGCAGGACAGGAAATTTAGAGGACACTAGTGTCCGTAGCGGTACGGGTAGCAGTAGCGGTCGAGGAAATCGTCCAGTTCTCGGAGGCGGGCTGGACCCGCTCATCAGCTCGGATGAAGATAGCCCGCTTCCATCTCATTCACACTCCCAACCCTCGTTATCCTCCGACCGCGACGATGAAGACACGGTAGATGAAGGTCAATTTGCGTTTCGTCGAAATAGGAATAGTTCTTATTTACCGGTAAGTCACTTTATTTGCCTTTTTTCTTAAAATATTAATTTATCAAAATATAAATTTATTTTAATATTGGCATAATTTATTTTATTAATTATTTAAATCGCAGAAAGAATATTGATACAAAATGTTAAAACGTATGAGTTTGAATTATATATATTTTAATATTTTATCCTGGTTTATTCTTTAACCAAGTTCAGAGTATTTAATCAGTTAAATATTTAATTAATGCACTGTTTGTTTTATCATGTATATACATACAATATTTATATTGGAAATATTTTGAGATATTAAATTATTAAATTGGTTGATCTTTTTTAAAATTAATCAACTCATTGATGATGCATTTTAGACGTCCCGCTTTCTTTCCGGGTGTATTACTATAATTAATCAGATTCTTAAAATACTGTGAAAAAAATAAAGTTTTTTTTTTAGAATTGTAGGTATAGATTTTTTCTTTTTATAGCCTGTATCAGGTGGTTTGGGAAATTGGCCTTGGTGTGATAAAAGCGAGGGCGGTTTGGCTGATAAGAAATATAGGTTTGCGCTAACTAGTATTAGCAAACCAGTGCCAAGGTGTATCGGCCTTGCACGACGGAGGATTGGTCGAGGTGGCAGGTACATGTGCGAATGTTACATGAGAGAACGTTTAACTGTGTTTGCTCGATTGTTTATTTATTACTGTTAATGATTTTCAGAGTCATATTAGATCGCTGTACGGCCGATATAGACGATATGTGGTCTTCATTAGACTTCACGATACACGATTCCACGAAACGTCCAGTGGATTCAAACGCAACTGCCACAGCGACGACTACCGTTAAAAAAGAATGGTA
The DNA here is from genome assembly GCF_047496725.1 of Anoplolepis gracilipes. NCBI lineage: Eukaryota > Metazoa > Arthropoda > Insecta > Hymenoptera > Formicidae > Anoplolepis > Anoplolepis gracilipes. The sequence continues at coordinate 6,110,911 of NC_132974.1, forward strand.
TATCTTTACGTAATAGTAGTAGTAATAGTAGTATTTATTTACTTTTGCTTTTATAATACAGCCAAGAAGGGACTTTGTTTACAAAAAACACACTTATTCTTCCACACCATATCTTCTTTACATCTTAAAACTAATTCCATCTGTTGGTATATATCTTTACGTATATTTTATTATCATTTATAATAATAAATGATCTGTTTATAATTACATGCTTTTAATTTAATTTAAATATATATAAATATTAAATATATGTTTAATTTAATTTAACTTGAAAATATATTTTTAATTTTATTGATTTAATTGACGAGAAAGAAACTTTGTATAGTGTATCATGTATTACATTTATATTCATGTGTTTGGCAGGTTACATTTTCGACCAAAGACTCCGCCTGTGTCGGTACATAGTCCAAGCGAGGAAAGTAGCGATGACACGGATTTGGATGTAGAGCCAACGATATCTCGATCCAAGCTTCCATACCCGTTCCCGCCCGAGGCAACGTCCATATGCATCGAGGTGGAACCAGAACGCGCGGGTGACGAGTCACCGTTTACGTCGGAGTTTAATATCGCAGATTACTTCCCGACGGATACCGTGTCGGACTTTGAATTTGCGGTAGCGAGCCTCAATAGTACGGGTAGCACCAGCGGTCTGTCGGACAATAGTGGCATGAAAGAATCGCGGACAGACGACGAGCTGGGCAGCTCGCACTTTGTGGTGACACCGCTCTTGAATAATCTGTTTGCACCGCCCGCAACGACGCAGCAAACCCGGCCTCCTCAGTGCAGTGGTGGCAGTTTTAGTGGTGGTTCTAGTGTTGTACATACTTCTACGAGTTCTTCGTCGATTCCTTCATTATCCTCCGTTGTCACGTGTACGACTAATCAAGCCACCGTAGCATCAAGTACAGTGTCCACTCAGTGCACCAATATCGGCATGGGTTCCACGATTGATACGCAGTCGAATCATCATCAACCTAACAAGCAGCAACACAGACAATTGCCCAATAACAGTAATGCTGCCTCCATTCTCTCGAAATCCTTGACTAGTCCGACAAATAATAGGAATGGCAGCAATTGTGGCGTTGGCAGTGGTAGTGGTAATGGTGGTGGTGGTGGTGGTGGTAGTAGTGGTAGTAGCAGTGGTAGTGCAAACATTAGAGTGTTCAGTGGGAACACTGCGTGCAGTGGCGGCGGCGGCAGTGGTGGTAATAGTGCTGGTAATATTACAAACTTTGGCAACAGCCATCAGAACGGTCCGCTGCCACATATAAACAACTCTAACAATCTGACAAATAGCACCCACGTCGTGAACAACCAACAGTGTACGTTAGTTCTGCCACAGAAGCATCCGCCGTCCAATTTGCTACCTGGCCTGATAGCGCAAAATAAATTGGCGAGTCTCGCGAGGCAGCAGCAGCAACAGACGCAGAATCAGGCGCAACAAGTCCCAACGTCCGGGGAAATTACGCTTAATAGTAATAGGTAATTCAATATTTCTATAATTTAATATTTCTTTCCGATAACTTCTAATTAGAAATTTCAAATGAAAACAATAAACTTTTCTTTAGAAATACAAAAGAATTGACAGAAACAGCAAAGTGTTTGACAACGGAAACACGATTATACTATCGTATATGCAGTATATTTCGACTTTAATGATATCTTGATTAATCGTTTGTTTGTTTTTAGTGAAAGTTTGGATGTGGAGGTGGATGGAGTGGACAATTCGCCATGCGACAGCAAGCCGCAGCAGCAGCAGCTCGTTCGGGCGAACAAAACAAACTCACTGGCGATGGAAGTGACATGATGCCTGCTATCGGCACCCCTGTTGCCGCCAATACGTCACTGGGGGCTTCGTTAAATTCTCTTACCTTGCCTATGATGTCTGCCTCGGGCGGGAGATCAGATGCGTACTGATGATATACTGCGCTACATGTTGACGTGAAAGAGCGATACGGCTAGGTACAATTGCAAAACTGCTCCTTCGATCAGTTGCTTTATTGTACGACGATGCAAATCAGCGATAGCGTGGATTCTGATGCAAGTATCAAATTTCTTTTTCTCCTATCTTCATTGAAGGGGGATTGTAATCGATCCGTGTTCTTTAAATTTTCTTTTTCCTTGCTCATTGAACGACTATAGCCATTTACTATTGCTAAATATGACCATGCTAGCCATGTAAAAAAAATGTTGCCATTGTTCCTGTATAGATACAAGATTCCGAAGTTAATGTATCCAATTGCCCAAAATTAGCACTTAATATTTTTAATAATAGTGCTCGTTTTCTTTATATCGTATAAAAATAGAGGGCAATATACATGTAGTCAGAGAATTAATTGCATCCTGGTTCACGAAGGATACATATTAATTGTAGAAAAAGTTTTAAAATTATGTATATAATTAAGTTTCTCTTCAAAATATAGTGTGCAATACTGTTTTGTTGTTTTTAGTCTGCAATAGTCTCATTCGTTCAATGCAAGGAAAACTGTAATCAGAAATCTAAAATGCAAGTTATTACATGTTTAGATTATCAAAATCCCTTATTTATCAGCTTCAATGACACAAAATAATTCTAGACGCGTACAGCAAGCTTTCTCAGACACAGCATTAATTAATGGATTATCGAAATTCTACAATAAAACCCTTTTTAACTTTGTACATCTCGTATAACATCCGTCATTTAAAATATGTGCTTAAGAATATAAAGGTTTTGCGTTTTATTATGGATATTGATCGATAATGATTTTAATATTATTTTGTTTTATTATGATAATCGATCGATAATTATTTTAATTTCCCAAAAAAATCAGGTAATCGAAATATTTCGGAGAATGATTTAGAAATGATTTACGCTATAAATTTCTTTATAACACCGTGTAAAGAAAATTCAAAATGCTATATTTAACAATGACGGGGATTTTATAGTAATCAGCTCTTGTAAGTATAATAGTATATTGAATTATTGCTCGAATTACTTTTCATCGCTTTCCAGATAAATGACACTATACAGAAAACGAAAAATAGATTAATTAATTTCTTAAGAAAGTGTACGATTTTTCTCAATACTGTACATACATAGATTTGGTTCGAATATTATATGACTTTATATAGAGTAATGCTATTTCCTTATACATACATACATACATACATATATATATATATATATATATATATATATATATATATATATATATATTATATATATATTATATATATATATATACATATATATTATATATATATACACATATATTATATATATAAATACATATATAATACTATGTTAAAGGCTTCCAGGCTGTGAAATATCGAAGCTATTGTTATCAATGAATCTTTGATAGCATTAAGTCATTATAATCGTAAAAGGACTTTCTTTTTTTCTCTTTCTCCAATAATCGCCAAAACGTACATTTTGATACGTGCATATCCGTCGCCTACGTATTATATGCGACTGATATGTGATTATTAGGGTAATTTTATAATGTTGCGTTTGGAAAAGCTTGTATCACAGGATTTGCGGAGAGGTCATTATATAATACTGTGTTAGAATCTACAAAGCTCACACAGGAGCAATGTATAAAACACTTATGTCTTTCACACTAGTGACTGAAACTCTACCACTATCGATATTAGAGATACTGAAATATTGAAATACTTCAAGTAAAGGTCTTTGGCAAATTAAATATATGAATGATTAAATTTCATTGTCTTTAAAAAGACAGATTTCTTAAGAACTTCATAAATCTGTTCTTTATATATCTCGCGCGAGTTAATTTATTTCATATAATTTTTTCTTTTTATTTCTCAAATGTGTGTGAATTTAAATGAAATCAGATCGAAGCAAAAGCTCTATCATACGATAGTATTTGCTGCACTTCATTTTACCACATTTTTACTTGCCCTCTCATAAACTTGATAACATTTTACCGTAGATAAATGTAAACTGCTCGAAAGCTGTTCGATATTCATTCTTATTTATAGAATAGAATCTTTATAGCTTGGATGTGTGAATATATCGAAATTCAAGACCGTAAGTCTTGTCGTGCTTTACAGACTTGAAAAATTTGAGCATGATAAAATTCAGGCGTGTCATTATTAAATCTCTGTTTGAACAGATATTTCAACGGTTATTTTGCCGAGAAGGCAACGTCAAATTATATACGAGTGACATTTGTTCTTTCACTGGCATATATAATTGACTGCAAAGCGATTTAGAGTTTATTGATACAACTGAACAAATTATCTTGGATATATCTAAAATCAAATATTTACAATTAATTCGATCAAAACATCTTGTCGTTTCACATTTAATCGATACACACTGTCCTTTTAGATAAACAGAGTATATAAAATGTTTTCGGGAAGACAAATCTTGATTCATTAGCTGAAAAAGACCAATAACCAATATGTTATAGTATCTCTTGGATTTCCACGCATGTAATATATGCGTGACGCTCTCTTCCTCCCTTAGTCTTTCTATATACCATACTATCTCCCTTTCTGCCACTTCATCGGAATGCATAAGTTGTAAGAAAATATGTAAAAAGAAAAAAACATGTAGAAGAAACGAGAGAATATCTTTACGATTAAATTGACAATATATCGACTGTACATTTTATTTCTGAATATACGCTATGCCCTAAACGAGGCAATCTTTCTGAATTAACGATATTTTTTCAGGATATATCGAAAGATTGGAGAAAACTGTTTTTTATTTTGTCGAAATATTTTGCGGGGAACAGATCTCTTTTGTACCTTCTACAATCACATTTAATTCATATTTTTCTTTAACATATGGATAGTTGTATTTTTCTTGTTACTGCAACCAGAATAACCGTGTGCAAGAGTTAAATATGAGTTTCAAGATTGCGCAGAGAGAGAGAAAGAGAGCTCTTGTGTGTGATTGTTATTTGTTAAAAGTTAAAAAGAAACGCAGGCACTGATCATTGAGTAATCGCCAGTATAAAATGAATTCCTGATTTATTCGTGAATGCCTATCTCAAAGAACCTCTTACATTAGTGAGCAATGAAACCTATTTGTCGCCAGCCGTAACGCGAGAACGGGGGATATAAGATTATGGTGCGATGTGTTACAAATTGTATAAAAAAAAAAAAAAAAGAAGGCAGACTTCTCGAAATCGTAATAAAATAAAACAAAAAAAAAGGATATATTGTACATATAAAAATAATTACGCTTATTGTATCTCTTATTTTTAGGTAATTAACTAAATAATTGTAATAAAAAAAATGTTGTTGTGGTAGGCGCACAGCGAACCGTGTACGAAAATTTATGAATTCAAGACGATTTTAGAAGGGAGGAGTAATAAAGAAATTTTATCCTGGATAGGACTTATTATTTTGTTAAGATCTTCACACACTTTCGCCTGTATATTATCTAACATTTTTTGTGAAATCCGTTTTCTGACACATATTTGTATATACTCTTTAGATATTTCATTATTTCTCTCGTTTTTCTCAGATTCACTGTTGCGCGCGAAGCCGTATCCTCCATTCTCTCCACTTTATTCGCTCGTATTTGTATAGCGTTTGGCTTTTATAAATGTTATTTGCTCGTAAAAAACGCATACGTATACACATACACGCACGCGCACACACAGACATATATAAACACACACATACACATACAGTATATATGGCGTATATATGCTGCTATCGAGATTTTTAGCGACGCCTTAAAAAGAAAGAAGCGATAACTCTTCCGCCAAATGATTTTGAGAAGAACGAGCGATTTTATGTGAATGAAAAAAAAGGAATTCGAGAATATGTATTTGTAAAGAAGAAAAGTAATTTGTTTATTTTAGTTGGGACGCTTAAAAAAAAAACGAAGTATAGTGGTGTATATGAATTTTTATATAAAATTTATTAATGTTAAAAATATAATGACCCAAAATAGCCATTTTAAAATTAAATAAAACGTCGAAAATCATCAAGATTTGATCGCTCCAACCAAAGACTGAGTTCGCTTTACATTTCTGATTTGGCAAATACGAAATTTCACTGCAGTTAAGACCGCTCGTTTCGCGGAATTTTTTTTTTTTTTTTTTTTTTTTTTTTTTTTTCAATTAAACTCCCGTGCGAGTTGTAATTATTATTAATAATAATTGGAGATATCTCGTTTCCGAGAACTATGATCAAGAAAGTAAAATAATGATCGGTCGTATCAGATGGTGAGATTTCGTGTTTACCCAATTCGTTGCATTCGCGAGAAACAATAGTATATCATGTAAGTAGAAGTAAGACAGATCAATGCAAATATTCTCTGAGAATGATCGAGACGATGAGAAAGGAAGAAAGAAACTACTAATGCGCGAAGAAAAAAAAAACAAAGAGATTATCGAGAAGAAGAATGAGCTTACGGTTAATAGGTATCTAGACGAAAAAAAAAGCTCCACGACATTTTTCTGCGTGTTAAAAACAGATTTACTGATAATATCGACTGACGCGTCGAGACACACGATGTGTATCTACTTATACATGTATTTTATTCTGTGAATACAGTAGGGCTTCTGCGTCGCTGTGCGACAGGAAGATGTAATCGGAAAAAAAAAAAAAAAACAAAGAGAAGAGACGAAATAAAACGTTTCTCAACCAAAGCTCCGATTTGAACGAAACTTTGGACGCGAGTAATAAAGAATTTTTCTCGAAAGAATAACTTGTAATTGAGAGTCGGAGAACTCGCGGAGGAGGGAAAGTGACGTAGAGAGTTCTATATAATTACATATATAGAATATTCGCTCTCTCTAGAGAGGCACAACCCTTCGACTTGTTCTTCGATACGATACGATTATTTAATCTTTTGTCACCTGATAACACCTTTTACTTGAAAAACGTGCATTATGGCTCGTCCAACTGTCCGAAAATCCGGCGGATTTGTCAGATGTAATTGTCAAAAATACTGAAATACATGTCTTATTTATTGAAACAAGTACCATCCGACAAATGATTTACATTCCTGAATTAACTATTATACGCTGTATAATATATAATACGTTTCCTTAAACTTTCTTACTTTGCGTCAAGAGTTACAGCAGAGTTAATTATGGAATATGCGACGATTCCTTCAATCTCTTTTAAGGAAACGTTTTTTTCCATTCAAGCGAGATATTTCATTGATCTTTGTATTTTACTGAAATGTAGTGAATAGAGGTGTTACCAGGTAGATGAGTCAACATTTCCTACGACTTATGTATAGAGACCTAAGTATTAATATTCGTGATTATTGCGATTAACAACACACTGATAGCAGACGATGTAACTAATTGAGTGTATATAAGTAAGTCAATTTACGGGTTGCATTTTGGCTATTAAATATATTCTAATTACTATGTAACTCCGAGGATGAGGAGAGGGACAAAAAATCGGCAAACTCTAAACTCTGAACGACTTATTGTACATATTCATATACATATGTACGTATACACGTAACACAGCTCGTGAGCCTGTACATGCAAACGACATACATATATATATACATATATAAATACAAATATAAAAATATAAAATGAGAGAGGAAGAGAGAGAGAGAGAGAGAGAGTGTGTGCGGCGCGTTTTAGGTCACGAACTCACTGTATACAATATCTCCGAGCATGTCAAGTCTTTAAAACAATTTCAAAATTCATTTGTTATACTATCGTTTGTTTATATAATTATATATTTTATGTATGCTGCTCTCGTGCAATCATACATTATACATATTTTAAATATATCAGAAATATTCTTCGTTTCTCAGGCAGAGAGCAAAGCTCTCTCTCTTGTTTTTTTTTTTTTTTTTTTTTTTTGGAACGAAAAGAGCTCTTGCTGCTCTATTTTTCAATTATATTAATATATATTATATTAATATAACGCAAAAAATTACACTGGGATATCAAACGATAAAATTTGATAAAAGTGGACTTATAAAAAGTAAATTCTGATTAGTTTTTTTTTTTTTTTTTTTTTTTAAGCCTACTATATAAATCGGAAATAATTTTACGAAAAATTTTGTTACGATTTATACTTTCAACATTTTGTTTCTAATTTAAACGTAATTATTATTTTTTTTTTTTTTACAAGGATTGAATTTTTGTTTTATATAATAATTATAAGAGGAAATTTTTCCAAAACTTATGTCCTTATAGATCAATATTTTATTCGTAGACGAGATATCACTTTTATGTAGCATCGGGTGCGACATAAATTATTATACCGGTAAAAACATTGAATTGAATTAAGTGGTCAATCCTTATTCGCGCGTGATCACAAAAAGATTTTTCTTATTAAGTTTATTGTGTGTGATGATTATACAAATTTCCCGCCATATGATATTCTACGCTTCTGCGCAGAAAGTTGATCTTAACCTTATCCAACCTTATTTGATAATATGGTGGATGTGTGTGAATTATCAGAGATCAGGATACCTATAACGCATTAGATCGTCGAGTTTATTTTATACAGTGATTTCCGACGATGTTGATTTAAGTAATTTCTTACTTTTTATTTCTCTTTCCTCTATGCGTTTAGATGCGACTTCCGGATTTTTAGAGGTAAAGCGCAAATATATGACATAATTGACAAGATTTTGTTTCACTCTAAGGCTTCATCTCCTAAATATTATCTTCACATCATTCGTGTATAGTTTTAAAATTACGGAAAAGATTAAAAAATAAAAAAATAAAGTATTATGCCGTTGATACTTACCGTTCTATTGTGTGGTACGAGATTTATATTTTGACTCTATGTCGTTTAGATAAAAGAACATTTGTATTCGTCGGTAATTTGTATGAACTATGTAAATATTGTAATTTCTTTCGTCGATTCGCTATAGTCTAAATTAAGTTTTACTTAAGAATAGGCTAATGTACGAACAAAATAAACAAAGATTGAGAGCACAACATAATGTAGAATATATGATCCGTTTATTCCTCCAGATACCAAGGAAAGGAATGCGTTTACCATTGAATCTGCTTTGCGTATCTTTGCAGTTATGTATTTAATTTAGCTATATGCATGCCATTATAAAAGTATTGTGAATCTATGATGAAGTAAAAACGATTTAAGATGGTACAAACTAAAATAGATCAGTTCTATAAAGTTACAAGTAGCAATAAGAAAGCAAGTATAGAAAATATCAAGAAATTAACTAATCACAGAAGTCCAATAATTGAGAAGAAAGTAAGTTGTTTAATGAATATAACAACAATTTAATCATATTAATAATGTTATAAATATTAATTATAAATATTCATTTTTTCTGTTAAAGAAAGGGAGAAATTTGTTAAGCAAATCAAAATCCTTTCCTGTACATGAAAACACCAAGCAAAGCCCATGCAAATTGAATAGGAAACAAGGAGTGCAAAATAATATTTCATTAAATAATGAAATGAATTGTTCATCAAAGACTGATGTGAAAAATAGCCCAACTAAAATCATGGCAATGAAATCAATATCACCAACTAAATACGCCTCTCCTATCATCAATCGAAAACATATTCCTGTATCAAACACCAATTCAAAATTTAGCCCAAAGACATCATCTCCGATCAAAAATGCATTAGAGGGGTCACAAAGGAGTACAAATCTAGTACGAAGAAAATTGTTCAAAGATAGAACTGAGGAGTTACTTTCTGCAACAATAGATAATTTGAATTTAGCTAAAGAAGGAGCCATTACTAATAATGATATTAATCTGGAAAAAGTTTACTCAAGCAGAAAATTCAGCTACAAGTACAATCCTATAAATACTTCAGCTTCAACGAGATACGAAATTAACGACGTAATCGTACCTACAGACACTTATTCGCTACATTTCTTTTTAATCATTGTTACCGTATTTTCCAATCCAGTTAATTGCGGATACTTTGATGAAGAAGAATTAGATTTTATATTTTCATTACTTACTCTTTCAAGCCACGCGCAAGCATTACTGATACGTATGTTAAAAAGAAAGCATTCCTGGCACAGGATAAGTAACATTAAATACGACGAGATATCCAACGATTTAAAGCCAATTTTCGACGAACTTGTATCACGATCTATCTTCAAAAGTAATACAAAAGAAGAAAATATATCTGTTTTGCTGAACTTGTTACAAGTTGATGAAATCCGCAAGATCTGTCAAGAATTGAAAATGAATTGTAGTAAAAAAAAAGAAGATTATGTACAATCAATCCTAAAGTTTTGCAACGAGACAAGATCATTATTTTCTGGAATGCCGAGTCCCGCCACTAAACTACGCTCGTCCGTCAACAAACGCTTAGGACCTTGTGTATTATTAAACACAAGAACGATACAAATGGTTGACAGAATAGTTACACTGCTGATACCGAATCGAGATCCCACTGAGACTTTGGTGGATGTATTCCTAATGATATTAAGAGTTGAAACAAATCAGATAAAGTTTCCAAAAGTAACAATAAGTGAATTTCCTATCTTTTCTAGCAAAGGACACCTGTTAGAGTAAGTAACATATTATTTGTCTTATATGATTTATTATATATTTTTCTATTTTACATTAAGAAAGAATTTTATTTTTTTTTTTAATTTGAATCTTATTTTATCTTTTTTTAGTTATATCGAAGCTAAAAATACATTATCTGATATATTGATTGCAATTGAGAAAAAACAATGGGATGCTGTACGAAATCTTGGATCTTTGGCCGCACAACGTTTGCCGCTCTTCTTGGAAGTAGAAACACAAAGGTAATGAAAATCTAACTTAGTCATGCTTAATTATTTGATAAATAAAATCATGCTGATGTAAATTTATGTTTTATGTTACGTTGTTTTTTTACAGTCTTCAAGACTCCACACTACCTCGTCACATCAGACGCTTTATGCCAGGTTACTTATGGCTCAAGGTTTTGTCTAAAAGCGTTGATGCATTTAAAAAGACTAAAGAAACAATGCCACAAGCGATGGAATTTTTGCGAATATTAATAGATCAGGATTGTCATATGAAGAGTAGAAAAGGATCATGGTTCAATGAATTGATCAAGATAGAGATGTTTCATATGAAGAATCTCGATGCTAGTGTCGCGCTATTATCGGATGCAGTGTCGCATGAGAGCCTGACAGAAGTCGATAGATTAGACTTGTTGGACAAAGCAGAGAGACTCGTAAACAGAAAAACTACCATCAGCAAATGTACAAAAGTTATTGTTAGACATATATTAAAAAACGGGCTCGACAAAGCGCGACCAACATCCCAGACGTGTTCTATCATAATGGAAGGAATGTTATGCGGGTAATTCATATGAAATAAATTTTTTTAAATAAAATATTTAGCGAGTTTAAGAGAATTTAGAAAAGAGATAAATATGTGTTTCCAGAAATACTTCGCAAAGGAAAAGCACTTGGTGTATCAGCAACAACATAGATCAACAAATGTATGGTTCGGTCGAAAGCTTTGCACTGTATCGCTACAAGTGCGACGGATATCCCAAGGGAGTGCATTGCGAGGGTGCCTTTCCGGTCACTCTATTTGTCACATTATTTTGGGACGAGATTTACAATATGAACATTCCCGGCACTTACGTCTCATTATATCAAGACGCACCGTTAGATTTATATTCATCGGAATTTTACGAAAATAGGAAAGAGCAGATAGACATGAAGCTTCAAATTATTCGAAAATTGGATTCGGAAACATTGAGCAGACATTTGAAAACCAAATTTGATTTGCACCGCGAATATACATCTCTCTATCACGGCACTCTTTTTGATGACAGTAACAACTTTCAGGTAAACAAGCAATAAAATTTTTAAAAAGAGCAATTATGTTTACATTATGTATACGTTTGCTTTCAGGAGATAGCGTTTTGTTTAGGAGTGGAAGGTATTGTTGGTATTTGTGAACGACTCATTCATAACTACCGACTCTGGAGAGCTGGCTTTCCAGATTTAATTGTATGGAACGCACATACAAAACAAGTAAGTTTATTTTTCTATGTACATAATTTTAGATACATAATTTTTATAAGAGCTTATATATATATATATATATATATATATATATATATATATATATATATATATATATATATATATATATATATATATATATATATATCATATATGCATATATTTGACGAAGTCTTATATTTTAAAACAAAATGTAAATTGCATTAAAATACAATTCAATATATCTTATTTTGCAGTACAAAATTGTAGAAGTAAAAGGTCCGAAAGATTCATTGTCAACCAAACAACAATTATGGTTGGACTATTTGAATCATCTTGGATTGAATACAGAAGTATGCTATTGTAAGGTAATCAATTTTTTATGCTATGAAAAACAGATCAATTATTAAATTATGTTATGTGTATTATTTATTTCAACTCTTTTAAGGCGCCAACGCTTCTGTCACAGTGATAGTACAGGGGCCTTGAAAGTGATATCTATGAAAAATAATTTGTCTTTAAAAATCCTGCAAATTATTTAATCAACATGCAAATTTTAAATATAGTGTATTATATATCTTTTTTTTTTTTTTTTGTTACAGTCAAACACGAGTAGTGGCGGACGTAAGCGAAAGCATGAAGAAATTATGACATAACGTCATAAAGTTTCCACAAAGTGTTTATAACTATGCATGTATAAAAAAAAACAAATTTTATGTTATTGCGTGATATTCTATATTTTTATTCTATATATTTATAAATTTTTTTTGTACCATAATTCTGAAGAATGTAAAAACTTAATAACTTTAGTGCAACTTTAGCGAGAGAGAGTATCTTATAATCTATAAATTAAAAATAGAAGAGTTAATAATATGTACTTACTTCATTTGACTCGTGGCTGGCGTTTCTTCTATATTGAACTCTGCTACCGGTACATTACGTCGCGCTACCTGCGGAGCAAACATTGCGGCTGGATATACGATTGCTGAGGTTCCAATGACTAAGCAAGCGTCGCAACTTTCAACAATGTCAACTGCAACAGTTTAATTAAGTGTTTTAAGTTAGTTAATTAAATGTTAAAACTGTTATTTCATATTTTAGATTATCATGTTTTATATATAAGCAAGATAAAATTTATACTTATTAAAGAAAATTTCATACGTACAAGCCTTTTGCAGTACATTCTCGTCTAATTGTTCACCAAACCATATGATATTGGGTCGCAGCAAAGCTCCACAATCTTTGATTTCACAACGTGGTAATTCTTCTCTTGGAATATCAGAGGACATAATGCTCGGGTCAGGAGATCTGTTTAGATTCATTATCATTAGATTGATGAAAAATACACTAGTCATATATACTAGATATTAATAGTTGCTTTCCATTTTAATACAAGTGGTATTGAGTCTAAAATTATGTATTTTATACTCGGTAATGAGATTCAATTGAATTTTTACTTACAATCTGCACAAGCTCGAGACTGTATGCTTTATTAAGTCTTGATGTCATTATTTGCTTATTTAGGTGACAAAATTATCGCATAACAACATAGATCTATAATCTCACTTTTAAGCGAGTTTACAAGAATCAGTAAAGCACATGGTTTCGAGTTTGTGCAAATTATAGGTAAAAACTCAGTTGAATTTCACTTATCAGAATGAAAAGGAACACACATTCAACTGAGTTATGATGTTACAAGAACTTGAGTTGGTTGTAAATGAAAAGCTACTAATATCTCACATTCCACTGTCTAAATTATGCTTGTAGAATTTTTAATAGCATACCCTTTTCCTGCCAATGCTGGGCAGATGGGAATATTCTCATTAATGGCAATATTATGACATTTGGTACAGCGTGTTTTATAAAGTGAACCATGTAACTCCACTACATTCTGCGCTCCTGCTTTTTGATGTAGGCCGTCTATATTCTGTGTGACAATTGTCACATTTTTCCCCTCTGCTCTTTTGCGTTTTTGAAATTCAGCAACAGCTTCGTGCGCCTGAAAAAAAAGACAAGTCAGACTAAATTGTACTTTATTATTAATTTTAAATATTTTATAGGAATTGTTTTAAAACTGTCTAAGAAAGAGATTTGGAAATATGCATGTGTGATGTAGAAAACTTTATGACACATTGTTAAGAAATATTGTTTAAAAATATTAAGCTTTTCAAGCATTGAATTACCTTATTCGGCTTGACTTTGCTCACTAATTGTCTGCGATATTCGTAAAATTCCCAGACTAAAGAAGGGTTCGCCGCAAAGGCCTCTGGTGTCGCGAGACTTTGCGCTTGATATTTACGCCAAAATCCGCCGGCACCCCTGAAAGTTGGCACCCCGGATTCCGCGGAGATACCGCTGCCGGTTAAGATCAGAATGTTGCTCGCATTCGAGAGGATCTCGCGAAAGGATTTCATAACGTTATGCATGTATGCGTGTTCGTTCGTGTGTTTTCTCGCTGTAAAATAATCAACAATTCTTGCAAGTAATCATGAACATACATAATAATTCTTGCAAGTAATCACGTGTCTAAGACGATCAGCTGATGTCAACAGCTGACGTATAGCCACGAGATGTCATCACGATAGCTGTCGCAAATCGAAGGTCGAAGGAAGACGCTTTGATCAATCATCTCTGATTATTTTGTATTATTTTGTGTGTGTGTATATATATATATATATATATATATATATATATATATATATATATATATATATATATATATATATATATCAGTGCAGTTCTGATAAAATTCGACGATTATTTATGGGTATAATTAATATGAAATAAGTCTATCTACAATATCTAAAATATATTTCTAGTTTAATGTCGCTGGAGTAAGGACGTGAGCGAATAAAATATTTTTATTTCCTCACTCCTACTTCAACTCTTCTTATTGTAATCTAATTCTAAACATTTTAATGAAAAAATTTACTTAAAAAATAATATTTTCAACGTAGGGTCCAAAATATAGTGAATATTCTACATATAATCGGTGTGTTGTTGATAATTACTGCTAACACAGCCGTGTTAACATAAAACTAACCTAAAACTGAATCTAAACTCTAAACACAATGCAAAGGGAAGAGAAACAATTGGATTCGGCCTTAGAAGCCATCATAATGCGAGTAAACGATTTAAAAACCGCAATTGCTGCAATGATATTTAAAATAGAGCATGAATACGAGACCTTGAATTGGCCAAATTTTCTTGATAATTTCGCCCTTATTTCAGGCCATGTAAGTATTTTATTTTATTTATCGAGGAGAAATGATAAGATAGCATAAATATATATATGTGATAGATACATTGCTTTGCCTCTTTCTTAAATTATATTTATAACATTTATTATATTTATATCACATTTATACAGCTGACTAGCCTTTCAAAGATTCTTGCGCACGATAAAGCACCCAATCTCAGAAACTTAACAGTTCTACCGCTACGCTTGAGCCCTGAGAAAGATGAAGAGTTACTACGACTGACTGAAGGTAGAATCCCCACATTTGCACATGATTTGGTTCCTGACTATTTGAGAACAAAGTTGGAACCTCAAGCTGAACAGAAAATGATGCAATTGGAAGCTAAAGCCGCGAGTGTTAACATCGATACATCACATGTAAGACATAATTCTTTATGTATTTATTTTTTTCTCATTTAATATATCCTTATATTTTTTTTTAAGACAGTAAAAAATTATTTTATTAAATATATTTCAATATTAAAGTATATATACAACTAAACATGATATAACTAAACTAATATTTTTTAAAATTGTATCTGTTCACTTTCATCTCTCATACAAGTATGTATATATAGTATTTGTTAAGATCAATACATCGAAGCTAACTGAAAATGTGTTTTATTTTTCTGTTAACGTGCTAACTAAACCACAACTAGGACTACAATGTAAGCTATTAATCAATAGCTTCAGCTTTGTTCCATTCGCTTTGGGCTGAGATTGATGTTATGTGGCAAGCCTATTTGTAGCTACATAAATAGTTATAGATGTTTAATGTTAGAAATTACATTCGCTATGTGCAATCAGAAATTTTTGTATGGTCCATTTAGCGAGTGGAACACAGAAATTCCGTCACTTATCAAACTTCCGTGTGCTTCGTTGGGTTTCAGAAACAACTGGCGCAATATACAAAGGTGATTAGTCACGTGTGGGATATAGCAAATAAAGCACGCGAGGAATGGGAGAGCGAAGCTGGAGCGAGAGCGACACAAGCGCAGACCAGCAGTGCTGCGGACACTCATGCTCTTCTGGCTGCTGTGGGAATGGGTAAAGGTTTAAAGGTACATTATAATCTTATTTTCAAACTTTCTGACAGTATAAAAATCCTGAATTTGTAAAGAAAAAAATTATCTTTTTATAATATTGTTATTTTATATATCTCAAAGAATTAATATGTTATTTGCACTTCATTTCACAGTCTGATTCCATACAAATGGTTCAATCTGGCGTAAATCCAGTAAATAACAACATGATGGTGGGCAGGCCTGGCAATCAGCAACAGACACCAGGACAAGGGCCAATGGGTAATCCACAAAGTAAGTGTCTCTGAAGATTTCCGTTTTTCTCGTGCAATTACGTTGTTTATAATTTTAATTACCTTTTAATTTTTAATATTTTACAGTGGGACAAATGAATAAGGCGCCGAGTGCGATTAAGACAAATATCAAAGCAGCATCACAAATTCATCCTTATAGATAAGAATATAACTATATATGTAAAATATATTATACAGTGATTGAAAATACATTTTGAACTTTAAGCTATCTTCTTATAACTTTCTAATTTTTATATAAAGTAATTTCGATATAATTTAATTATATATAATCCATGGTTTTAATATAGGGTGTAATAAAAGAAAAAGAGATATATATTCCACGATATATTTTTATTAAAATAATATTTTAAATATCTTCAGTAATTTTTTATTAACGTAATTGAGCTATTCAATTGTATTGTTTAATCATCTGTATAAATAAATTTTAGCTTTTATTACATTATTTATCAAAGCATGATAAATAATTTTTTTCAATTTTTATAAGACACTATTGCATATGAACGAGGAGATATACACTTGTTCATCACAGGTATAATTACAGCTTGTAGGTCTTGTTCGTGTAACCAAGATAATCGATCCTGTAGAATTAATGATTCTGCCGGGAGTTGTAACATCATTTGCAGACCAGAGTAGATTTCTACAATTTCTAATCGTTTACTCTGTTCCTCCCATAATTGTGTTATTTCTTTTTCTAATTCATCATGTACGAGTACATTATCTTTATAGATATGTGAAAGTATAAATATTATATATTAGATTTAAAAATTATTAATCTTAAATAAATATTATTATATTATCAAATAATATATTATCAATGTTACCTGTTAACTTTACGTTCGTATTCGGTACTAGATCATATCTTAATAACGAGTCCTTAATATAAGTTTGGAAATTCGAACATTGAGATTTCCTCGTACCTTTCCGTACTTTTTTCTTGAGGACGAGATTATCTAGAATACATCCTTCATAAGCAATTGATCTACGAAATGTATACAT
Source organism: Anoplolepis gracilipes (assembly GCF_047496725.1). NCBI lineage: Eukaryota > Metazoa > Arthropoda > Insecta > Hymenoptera > Formicidae > Anoplolepis > Anoplolepis gracilipes. The sequence goes on from NC_132974.1 coordinate 6,128,379, forward strand.
ATACATATATCATATAATATAGATCACAGATGCTTACTTTGTTGCGAGTATAATTCTAGTACAGCTCGAGCGAGAACGTGAAAGGAATGTTCGTCGTGTTTTTCTTTAGACATGCCATGCCATTTATCCGTCGATTCTTGACACGCTAATCGCAGAAAAGGTATTCTTAAGAACTGGCCTATGTCAAAATTGTGCATCGCGATCGTTTCTCGTAGACAATTCGATGTAGGAAAATTGTGAAAGTATTGTTTCTCTTGCAACAAAGTCTGTATATTTTTAGAAATGGAAAGTTTGTGATAACAGCAAGAGATTAGAATAAAGAGCTTAATGGATTTTATTTTGCAGAAAATTCTTGATGCGCTCGCACTCAGATCTCCACAGGCATGTAAACCGATTAGACATGCATTTGTAAAGCTAGGAAATTCTTGCTGTAAAATGGATTCTATCATATCAGCAGAATCATGAGTTACATCACAATGAATGTATTTAACTTTAGTTAAAGACTCAGGATACAACTTTTTTTGTCTAATACACGCTCTATTCACGTTTTCTTTATCTCTTTCCAAACCCAGGACTCGATAGCCATATAAATAATGTAACATTTGGCATACATATCCCTGAAAAATTATTGTTGTAACGCACAAAATTTTAAAATTTATATCTCTTTTATATTGTTATTTTCTTACCAAACCTGCACCCAAATCGATGATTGTTTGTATATCATGCACCTTGCATTGCGTGTGCACTAAAAAAGCTAAATGTATGATTTCATGTTGTTTCTTTTGACTGAGACCAATTTTAAATTTCTGTGGCAATTCTATTTTAGAGGGTAATATCTGTATGGGTGGCAGTCTGTTGATATTTTGACATTTCTTAACATATGTTTTTAACGAATCGGGCCATACGGACTGGAACAACAAAAATATGTTAAAATAATCCATTTAAAAAATTTTAAGAATCTATTATATAATATTCTTGATTTCTTTTGATTAACCTTCATTTCTCTTCTCGCTATGAGATCATTGAATTCATCATTTTTCAAAATTCGTAAATGTTCAATCCATTCTTTAGGGATTGCATCTAAAGAAGCTTTAGTCAAGATCTCGGTTACTACTGTATTATGAAGCCATTGCATTTCATAAAATAAAGATAGCGCTTCGAAAAAATATTTTCTTGCAGCATTGGTATCCATAAGTACGCGTCTGAGGACAATAAAAAAGGAAAATTATACTTTATGATAAATACATTATTTTGATGAGCACAAGGATTGTGAAAATTAGAAATTAAATGAGTAAAAATTAATTTTTTTTTCATTTTTTTACAATAAGATATATTTTTAATATACAAAATATAGCATAAATTACAATTATTTAACGAATGTTATGTACTATTAAAGTGTGTGCTAGTCTTTTCAGATTCTAATATTTAACATCAAATGCATATCAAGAAACAGCTAAGTTGTGTTGACAGTTTAACATAAAACAAAACACGTTTTATTATAAAAATACCATAAAGTAAATAAAATATAAGATAACATCTTAATTTTTATTCAGTGACTCGTGCTTGATCTGCTTCTTCCTGATTTAATACCATCCAATTTTGCGCGCGCCTATCCGAAATATCAGTATTCGTAGGTCCGATAAGTGAACGACCGACTTTGATACCGTTTTGACCGGGTTTCAGGTACTTTTCAGCTACATGCAAAAGCTGCTCCTTCGTCACAGCTTTCAACTGTTCCCTCTGCCTTTGAAGATCATCATCTGTAATACCGTGGGTGAATTTAGTCATGCCACGATTACTGGGAGGAATAGGAACGTCGATTTGCTGAAAAACTCCTAGCTTCGCCTCGTCCACGTCGCTCTGGGGTAACGAGTACCCGGCTAGAAAATCGTACGTCTCGTCAAATAGGTCGAAGGTACGAGTAGAATTCGGGTCTCTGTAAGAGTAAAAGGAGAAGATTCCTTCCGACGTCAATTTCGCGCCTCCACCGTAAGCGCCGCCCTTTTCTCGAATCTCCGGATGTAGATATATCGAGGTGATCAACTTGGAAAGCACACGTAACGGAGCATAGTCCGGATTCGTATAAGGAACTGTCAGAATGGCCTTGGAGCAATAATTCACTGTGTATGGGAGTACATGATGATTACCGCTCTCGATCATTTCAGTGCTCTGATCGTTGGTGATGGCATATGAATTCTTCGGAAGACCCTTCAGCGACTCATAGAACGTGCGAATACCATCGAGAGCATTGTCCTTGTGTTCTTCGGACAAATTAATGGCCGACCGCAAGTGTTCCTTGTTCAAGACGCGTTCGGCTATATCTTGCATGTTTTGTATCAGGAAGGACAGATCGCGTATCTGAGCTATTCTCTTCATTCTCGCCACGTACTGCAATCCCGAAAGGCTTTCTTTGGCCCGAGCTATCGGAGAGACCAGACTAGCGGCGCTACTCATCGCATACATATGTCCGGAGTGCGAGATGCTGTTGATCAATTCAGCCGCATTCATCTTTACGAGCGTTTCGAATCGTTGAAGATCGGTCAGTTTAACATTGTTGAACAATTCCGTCCATAATTCCCACATGTAGCTCAAATTGCGATCCAAGCAATACGATTCTACGAGAATCCCTTCCTCGTACTTCAATTCGCTGTTTTTATTCTCAGCAATGTGATTCGCGAAATTCAAGCCACCGGTCTTCAGCTGCATCATTTGATCGAAGCTTCTATAATCGTAGTTCTGTGTGCCCATCTTGGAGATAACGTAATTGAAAAGCGGTATCAGTTGCTTCAATTCAGTCGGTAGTTCCTGCGTGTTGAGTATTCCTCGATAATAGGAGATACCGTTTGTTGGTTGTACGGATAGTTGAAGAGGCACTCCGGATATATCTAGATTAGACGTATTGTACCTCTCCACATCAGCCTTCAAGTCTTCTATCTTCAATGTCGGTAAGACTTCAACGTTCTCTTTCTTCTGTTGCTCTGCAAGCAAGATTTTTCCGTTGACGTATATTAGTTCCTTCTCCTCCGTGGAAAGCTCCTCCAGCTTCTCTTTTAGCAATTCTTGCTCAGCAAGCGCTTTTTTCTGTTCATAATTCTCGTCAGGCGACATAGTCAACGTTAATCTGTGATTATTGTCCCTGAGATAAGTTTTGATTAAACTTTGCAGATACTTGGGATCTTCTTTCATTCGCGACGTGAGTTTCTTGACCGCGTCATTGATTCTCAATAACTGTATCAAGTCGCCGTTGTGATTCCACAAGGACGTCAGATTAAAGAGTAGATTTAGCCCGAAATTCGACGTTTGATGCTTCACTTGAAGTTCAATGCCATGCAGAACAGCTTCAATGTGATCCTTTTCAAATCCTTCGTCAATAACTTTTTCCACGGTGTTGTTGAAAATACTCTCGACCCTCTTGAAATTTTCGGGCTTTACACCTTGCAGACTTACAACGAACATCGTGTCTTTACATTGCGAATCGAAACCCGTGACCGGACCGAAACCGGTGCTTATGTCTGATTCGACTAAAGATTTGTAAAACGCCGAATTCGGACCTCTAAGCAACAGTTGCGACAGCACATACATCTCGAAGGTCGTCTGTATGTCGGTTATATCGTTACACAAATGCGATATCGCGATAGAGCCGTGTCTGCTAGGATCTGCAAGTAGTGGATCAGGTCTGCACGTAACATGTTCCTTTTTAGCTTTGTTCCACCGCTTCTCCGATGGCACTTCCGACATAGAAGCGTTTATCCGGTCAGATAGGAAGAGATATCGGTCGTTGACAAATTTCAAATGATCTTCTAATGGGAAATTTCCGTACGAATAGAAGCGTGAATTGGAAGGATGATAATACTTCATATGGAAATTTAAGAGATCGACGTATTGCAGATTAGGTATGACGAGAGGATCGCCGCCGGAAATTACCGAATATGTATGACTCGGTAGAATAGAATTCAATAGACGTTCCGCTAGGATAGCTTGATTGTCGTTGAAAACACCTTTCATTTCGTTAAACACTACGCCTTTGAATATAATAGGAGAATTTTTGTTATTGACATCCGTGTGTTCTAGCCTCCAGCCCTCTTGTCGGAAATCTAACTCTCGCAGATTTGGCTTGAAGACTGAATCCAAATAAACTGATTGTAGATTGCGATAATCCTTCAGGTTTTGCGTCGAGAATGGATATATGGTATAGTCTGGTCCAGTCATGGCGTTCATGAACGTAGCCAGAGATCTCCTCAGCATTTTGAAGAACGGATCTCTGCAGGGATACCTCTCACTACCACACAGAGTAGTATGTTCCAATATGTGAGGTAAACCAGTGGAATTCATGGGAGTTGTACGAAATCCAATGGAGAATACATTATTGGTATCGTCCCTGTCCAAATGCAGATATTGCGCACCTGTGCTAAGGTGCGTCAATCTCACTGCAGTGAGAAATAGCTCGTTTATTTTTGATACCTCGTCTACAATAAATCCGTGAATAACTTCGCCCTTTTTAAATTTATCCAGTTTATCTTGTGCCAGCTCTCTTTTCGAATGCAGAGCACTTGATTTAACATTTGTTGATGAATGAAGGGCACGATAAGTAAAGTGTTGTTGTAAAGCTGTACTTCTTAAAGAGGAGTTTCTTGATAAATTTAATAACCTCAACATTTTTGGAATAAGAATTGTATCTGAAAATAAAATACAGTGATATGTCAGAGTGCTATACAAGATTATAGAGATCTTATACGTTAATATAAAAATTATTATATATTTTATAAATGATATATTAAGTATAACGATACTTACTAATTTCTCTTGAATAATTCCAAGTTGATTTAAATTATATGTAAAGCTTTTGATTACAACTAAACACAATTTCACTTACATTCTACTTTAATTTTTTAATTTTGTAATAAATCTTTTTAATTGGATACTAATATTAACATATTTTTTAAAACAAAAAAGGAGTCATATTATAAATAAAGATATTAATTAAAAAATTAAAAATTGTAAGAATATTAAGAATACTTTGACAAATTAGAAATGTCAGTTAGTGAAGCAGGATGATTATGAGATAGTCTTTAGTGATGCAATACTCGCAATAATTCGTAATCAAATATCGATGTTGCCGGAATAACAAAGAGACATAACCATGTCAAAAGCGAATATAAATAATCTTACCTGTCGTTTTGCCAAAGTTTATTGATACTACAACAATAACGATTGAAATATTTTTTTATCAATTTGTTGCGAAACTTGTCAAATATCTTTTGTACATTTCTCGCAACAAAAAATTGAATTGCATTCAGATTCTTATTTGATAGTCTTGAACGTGTTTAAAGGGTTAGGTAACATATATTGTTACCTAACCTTTACTTATAATCAATCGTTTACTGGCAGGAGAGAAATTTCTTATCACAAGCATGTAACAATCAATGAATAAAGGTGCCTTTTCATGCTGACGCTCGACGCTCATTTTCAGCGTCAAAAGACATCACGTGACCAAAAATAAAAATACCAATTCGTCAATTTTGATCACGTGATCTGTTTTGACGCCAAAAATGAGCGTTGAGCGTCAGCATGAAAAGGCACCTTAATAATAATAATTTATAAAAACAAACATACTTTTTTGTCAATAATACATTGATTATACCACATTTATTTTCTAGAGAACTATGATATAGTTCTATTTTGGTTTTATTTTCTATTTATCCAATAATATCCACTATAATGTAATAAATATTTATATTTTTTAACTTTTGATATTTTTTTAAATATTTTTTTACATCATGGTATTCACTAGCAATACAAAATACAAATGCTAATCAATATTTTTTTCGTTTTTTGAGAAATCTAGATTACATAATTAAAATAAATATATATATGAATTCATATATGCGTATACATTTTATTTCATACAAAACAGATATTTATAAATTTTTCTTATTGTAAAATGTATATAGGTATTTATATTTTACAATTTATATAAATATATAGAGTTATATATATTTTACAATTTTTTTTACATTTTTAAATTATAATATAAAATATTATAAAACTATGTATTTATAAAAACTTTGTGGGTATATATATATATATATATATATATATATATATATATATATATATATATATTGTATTAAACATATATATATATATGTTTAATACAAAATTGCACTCATTAATTTATTAATATTGCTATATATAAATTTATCTTATAAATATATTCTTATTTATTAAATCATTTTATATAAATATATTATATATTATATTTATATAAATATAAATATATATATATATTGCACAGTATGACTCTCATTATATAATATAACAGTTTGTGCTGTATATCTAATTTGTACAATATTAAAAAAAAATTCACAAAGCTCATATACATATACACACTAATACATATATGAGACATTTTTCTCCCTCCCTCCCTCTCTCTCTCTCTCTCTCTTTCTGAGATTTAATTTCAAAATTATAATTAGAATTATATTCAATTAGAATTAAATCACATTTGGATGAAATTATATTAAAAATATATCAACAAAGATATTTTTCTGACTGTTAAATAAACTATCCTTAAAAAGAAAGAAAAAACAGAAAAGAGAAAAGCAGTGAAAAAAAGTAAAAAAATAGATAAAAATACAATCACTCATAGTATAAAAATCGTAATTTTGCTTCAGAACTTTTTAAAGTAATCTAGTAGAGAGAATGAACATTTCTTTCTTTGTCGCAATCGAGTATCACATAAAGTACTTAGTTTATATTATACTATAGTTTATATTATACTTTTAGTTAAATATATTACAAATTATACTATTCATTAAATTATTTGTAAGGTAAATAAAATATAGAGAGACAAGAGAAAAATATGATGACTTATACTAATCGCCAGCTGATTGAGTGTTTTGTTTCAGAATTTTCAAAATCTTCATACCAGCAATTGTGAAGGCAACAGATAGCTTTAGCTCCTCCGCTTGCCGTAGCGGCGACTTGTTTTGGGCATTGTAAACATTGATGTTTGCACCGTATCTCACCAACAGACCCACAAGCTTCACGTTGCCGGCTGCGGTCGCTAGGTGCAACGACGTGTCATTGTTGTGGTCCTTGGCATCTATGTCGCAAGTTCCGCAGTTGAGCAGTAGCTTCGCCGCATCGATGCGATTGTTGCGACACGCCAGGTGTAGCGGAGTTCGACCCTCCGACTTGGTCATCGCATTCACGTTCGCACCAGCATCCAGGAGTAGCTGCACCATCTCGACACGACCGATCGCACTCGCCACATGCAACGCCGTCTCGCCGAGATCATTGCAAGCGTTGATCGCGAGCACCCGTTGCCTCCGCTCACGCTCAAATTTACGCTCGCATTTTCGCTCACCAAGCGCCGAACAACGCTCGCAGTCGCACAGTGGATGATGGCACAGATTCGCGCGAGAGCCTGGCAGTCGCTCATTCCGATAAACCTCTAATCCCAGATAATAGCACGCTAAGCATACATCACCGTCGACTATGGCGGCAAGCAATTTGTCCATTAGACGATGCTGCGCGTTAATATAATTCTTTGGTTGTTTTGGCAGGCTCTCCAGGTTGTCTAATGTAGCCCAATGCTGCTGAAACGGCATCGACTGATGGGATTGCACGAGAGTTTTGCGGTTCTTCTGGGACAAAGCAACGTTCTTGAGGATGTCGTTCGCAGATGTTGAGTAGCGCCTGAGCAACTCGGCGATGCTCTCACTGTACGTAATATTTAGTGATGTTTGACCCTTCTTATTGGTCAATCTGCCGTTTGCACCGTACTCTAAGAGGATGCCAACAATCGCGCAGTAACCCCATCTCGCCGCGAAATGCAACGGTGTATCACCGTTATCATTGGTAGCATTTACATTAACTGATATCTTCATATGTTCTGATAGGTATAGTAACGCCTTCACGCAGCTCTCGTGACCGCGGTCCACGGCGAGATGCAGCGGTGTATTTCCTTGCAAGTCCATCATCGTGGGATCCGCGTTGGCGTGCAACATCAGCAACAAAATATTCTGGTGGCCCTTGATGCAAGCGTAATGAAGAGGCGTTAGACCATCCGAATCGGTGGCATTTATATCTGTATCACGGTCGAGAAGAAAATCCACGATCACTATTTGATCGTACATAACTGCGATGTGCAACAAAGTTAGACCTTTGTCGTCCTTGGGACATGAATTTAGCTCTCGGTGTTTCATCCAATTTCGCTCGCAGGACACACAGGTACATAAAGGATGACAAAACGGAATCTCATCATCCTGGTTGGATCTTTCATAAGTCAATATCCTCTCTACTTCGGATAGATTGCCGTTCTTGACACATGCAAATAAATAATTGACAGATGAGCGATCCGATTTGTCTATCAATTGACTATATCTATCTGGATTAATTGCGCACTTGTTTCCCTCACAGATTACTCCGGACTTGATGCACTCAATTGCAGCCTCCAGCGATGTTATCAGAAAACAGGTTTCGTCCGCTTCGTAAGCGGAACTTGTGGAAAGACGGAATTGTCTCATAAAGAATAATTGCGCCATCCAGTTCGATAAACCGACATTAACAACGAGAAACATAAGTATCGGTAGAAGATCATCGGATGAGACGGTAAACTTTCCACGCGAAACGTAATTCACAGTTCTCCTGAGACATTCGATTTTACCTAACACAGTCACATAGCAATCTAACCGTGAGAGTTCCATTTTTCCTCCATGGACGCAAGATTCCAAGTCTGATCGTACTCGAAGGTCGCTCAATAGAATCCCATCTAGATTCCTAATAATTTTGTTCAAGCACGCATCTTCTACAGCGGTACAAGTGGATAATGATCTTAGCAGTACCTCTTTTAAAGCGTAAAGAATATATGTTTCTAGCGATACTCTAATATTCCAACAATATTGCTTACTACCTGAGAACTTTTTTTTCAATGCTGCATTTTCCAGTAGCATTTTGAGACAATCTGCATACAATTCATGCACTAAATCTGTTTGCATTTGCATTGGTTTGCGCTCTAAGCTTTTATTAACACATAAGAAGTCTTTGATTTTGGTTTCCAAGTTATCGTGGAGTTGTCCATCAAGCAGTTCCACTTGGAGAAAGTTTACAGCTTCCTGGAGACTTGTGATTACATTCACACAGTTGTCCGAGACACACATATTAGCATCCAAAGGTTGTTCTATGCACCTACAGAACACAATATTGTGTTAATCAAATTAACACTTTGGCACTGTAATTTAAATGTATACTTACCATACACAATATTTATGCAATTTCTGATTGTAAAAAATTTCCTCGAAAAGCAAGCGAGTAGAATATCGTTCGCCGTACATATAATCATACTTGACAATCAGGACTCTGTCCACGAGCAACACTTCCCTGCCGTTCAGACTGTCAAATCGACCGGCAGAGAAGTCCTGCTTGGGAATCAGGATATGAGCGTTAATTTCGTCCTCTCGCAATTCGCGAGTCGAAAAGCTTCCAGTCCGTGGAACGCAGATAATCCAGCCTTCCTGGATAACCCGTTGAAATATAGTTTCATATTCATTCCTTAGTTGCTGTAGGAATTGATTCTCCGACAAATCCTCATCGTATTCCGTGTTCATGATTAAATAGTCATCAATTGATCTTGTCTCGATACTATTTAAATTTATTATTTCCTGGAGTGTTGTCGAAATCGGATGTGTGCGATAGAATTGAATGTCAAGTAAAAATTGCTGGGGCGAAACTGTAATAATGATGCGGAATTCCGGCTGTCTTCTTGGGAATTGGCATCGTGTGCACGATATTTATAATTGTTTTTTTTTCTATATATATTAAATTAGATGTTTTAAGATTATTCAAATTACTTGAGGTATCTTATCACAGACTATTTTTCTATTCCTCTTTTTCAATTTTTCAACTTTAAAATCTTAATATGACAACATATGACAGTTCATAGTACTAAGTGCTAATTAATGTTTTTTTTGAGGTTCAGTTATATTAAGAATGCGTCCAAAAATCAAGGACAAAAGGAGCAAAGATTCCTACATCTTGATTGGTCAACCAAAAGATACTCTACCCTACGAGTAGGATTTCCGAACGCACTCTATGTCAGGTTGGGTTAGAGAAAAATTGAGGATGCTTGACTTCGTCAGTAGCTATATACAAGTAGTTATTAAATAAAGAACCGCTTTTTTTTACGTTTGTGTGTAGAGTTCCCGTAAAAAGTAATTGTTAGGAGACATAATTGAGGCGTAATACATAGATTGTAAGTTTAATTTTAATAATTTCGAAATTAATTTCTACATTTTTAAACTATATATATCTCTTTTAAGATATTCATGTTTTTATATCGCTTAAATTCTTCATGGAGTGATCAAATACTTATATACATAAACCTTGCAAAATGGCATGCGAATTAAAATACAATATTTTTCTTGTAGTTATTTGCATATTTATAGACCATTATGTTACTCAAGCGAACGAGAAGAAATATTATTGAATGATTTTTATACAAAAATATTACAGAAATATTTCTGAAGCTTCATTTTTGTATTAATTTAGAGACTTTTTTTATTTGAAGAAGAGAGAAAGGAAAGAGAGATAAAGAAAAATCAAATTTTTTAATTAAAAAATAATTTAAATAAATATAGCTTTCCTTCTCTTTTTTCCTTTTTTTCCTCTATATGAATATTTATATTTTTCAGATTGTGGAAAGAGAGAGAAAGGAGGGGGGGAGAGAGAGGAAGGCAGAGGAAAGGACAACTGCAGCATGCAAAGATATATATATATATATATATATATATATATATATATATATTTGTATGTATTAATTTTATGCAGTTACGCAATAATTGTTTCTGATTGCATTTCTTGCGCATATACGCAATCTGCGTAAAAATTACGTTTAGCTAACGTAAAATGTATGACTTTCAAGAGCATTATGTATTTAATTATCCATAAAGTTCACGCATTGCACGATTTTTACAATTGCAGGAAAACGCACTTCGAATATCAACACGTCGTATTTCTCGTAGGAAAATATTGCTCCATAGATACGTCGATTAATTGACGCTTATTTTGTAAAATGCCATCTGCATAAAGCTTGTTAAAAATCGGGCAGCGCGTAATTATAGCGAATGACTGTTGTACTATCTGGTCATCATTAACGTAACAATGCACGCGATACGTTCTGTAAGTTTCAATTATATCATGCAAGTATCACGAAATCGAATATTGAGAATGATATAGAAACTTGAATGCGACACACAAGAAAAAAAAACAAAATTATTTAATTTTTCACAAAATTTGATACCATTTTATATGCAAATTTAATGAAACAGATTATAAAGACACACCTTTTTGTTTATATTATATTCGTAGTATTATAATTATCATGTCTAATTAAGTTTTAATATGTGTTTAATTTGGATTCAAATACTTGATGATGAGATTAATCGTATTCGAGATTAATCACTGGATACTAATCAAGTAGAATGATTTCTTCTGCTCATTGAGTTATATGAAAATTAAACATCTATATAATTAATTGGTTTCCGATTTATATTTACATGGAGATATCTTGGCTGTTCTTCTTCAATACCGACACGTTGTCTTTATTGTCTTTTTCCCTTTACAATCTCGTTTCTCAGTTACGTGAAATGTCAAACACATTTTGTCTCTTAAAGTAAAAAATTTTAACAATTTCGTACATATAAATTTGTCATAATTTTATCAAAGTAAAATTTTTATTTGGATTTATATTTTTATATATACATTCTTTGTTTTTTAATTATTTTTTATTTAAAAAAATCTTCGACACATTTCCTAAATCTTGTTAAAATGCTATGTTAATGTAGAAGAGTGAAAGGGAGATAGTAGAGAGTGTAACTGGATCGATATGGATTTCATAGAACGGGTTCTTAAAATGCGCTGATCACCGGTGAATTAATAAATCTTGTTGCATATTTTTTAAAAGATGTATGCTTGTTATTATAACTTTGCGAGGCTTGCAATGAGATATAGACCTTATCTATATATTTCGAGATATCCCTTCTGCGAACGCAATCTGTGAATAATTAAACAGTGAGAAAAACTTCTCAGAATTAGTCTCAGAACTATAAACCTTATTTATCTATTCTTAACAATTAGCGTGGATAGTTTGCATGCATTTTCCTTTAATTTATGATAAACTTAAACTTGGAATAAAAAGAAACACGCGAATTATCGCGAGTTTTTATAAAGCATTTTTGCACGGAGTTAGCAATTTTGAATTATAATGATGCGACAAAAGGAATTCGAGCATCTATAATTACATCTAACGACGTGATTACGAAGGAAGAAAAAAACGCGTATTACGTAAAGTTTGCGATTTTCAACGAGTCTGCGGTAAACCTTGCCACAGCTTTCATTGTTTAATCGATAATGGAACAATATTTTACAATGTATTTTACATGATCGCGGTAAAATAAAATCGGTTTATTATGTACATTATATATATCAAATAAAATTTATAAAACATAGAACTGTTGGAAAATTAATAAGTTAATTAATATGTGTTTATTTCTGAGACTTTCCCTCTGAGTTGGATATGAGACCATTAGAATAGCCGTGTTTGATATGATTAAATTCGTCAATGTTTTAATTTCTATTATTAATCGTTTTTTCGTAATAAGATTTGCTTATGAATCTCCAGAGATTTCTAAGGATGAGTTGGACTATATTTCCATTTTTCTTTGCGATAATGACGAAATTGTGATATATTAGCGATTTATGTATATAATTCACATACCATTTTATACTTACAAAAAAAAATTAAACTTTACTAAATTTACTTATAATCTCTATTTATCTTATGTAAAATACATATATGTACAATTCATTATTTGCCCATCGTCTCTAATTTACAATTCCTCCTTTCAGGACAAAAACTGCTTACTTGCGTAAAAGTCGCATTGCGATGCTGATTAACGCACATTCGCAATTCGCGGCGTCCAGAGCCGTGCGAACTTAACGCTTGAATTATTATTCAAGGATTATGTGCGAGAGTGAATACAACGCACGTCTTTTTCATTTATCATCTCATCGTCATGCGGATGCAATGTGAAATTCTCGAAGAATGTGGAGAATCGACAGATGGAACTTGCGCTTGTCGAATAAAAAAAAAACGATATCTAAGATATCTACACGAGATCTTTTTTTTCCGGAAGAAGAGCTGGACTATTTTGTTAAGTGTTTAACTTTGTGGAGCACCGCGCCGAGAACAACGCTTTCATGATTTCTTCGGAGGTGTCTGCCTGCCCACCTCCTTATCCACCCGCCTTTCTTCTCGATCTTGTCTAACGAATTCGGGGTCGTTCCAGTATTGAACCTCGCCGCTTGCATACATGAGGAAGATCAGATTCGTCACGATGAAGAAACCCAGGACGATCCAGAAGACGATTCGCCATTGAGTGAGTGTTTGTTCGGGCGCCAACACGCCGACGATATACGGCGTGATTATACCGGTGAAGGCACCCATCCCATTCACTATCGCCATCAAAGTACCAGAGTAATTGGGGCTAAGATCCAATCCATTGACTTTCATCCCAGGATAGAAGGTACCTGTGAGAGAAAAAGAGAATCAAAAAGGATTCGCATCTAAGTCGTAATATACCGAACAGAATTACGTACCCATCATAGCCATTCCGATGGTAAAGAGAGTTACCACCAATGTTCTGTCACATGAAGCGTAGGAGGCGGCGATGATGAAAACGCCTGGTCCCAGGGAAGCGATAGTAGTACCAAGTTTTCGCACATTGGTGCGCGACATGATGCCCTTGGTGATTATCCGGTCAGCCAGCCAGGACGACCCTACACTGCAGAACCACATGATGAGGTAGGGTAATGATGAGACCAAGCCGTTGCTCTTGATGGAATAGTGAAGCACACTACTCATGTACTTGGGGAGATCGGTGACCAAGGTGAAGAAACCCCAGTCGTGGCCGATCTGTGCGGCGATCAGCGCCCAGAGCGGCGTGGAGAGCAACATGTGACGCCAGGGTACGGGCGGCGGTTTTGTATGGGTGTGCTCGTTCATACGTTCGTGTAAGTACTTGAGCTCGCGCTCAGAGATAAACGGATGTTCATACGGATTGTTGTAGCAGATCAGCACGAACACGAGGAACCACAACATGCCGATTCCGCCGAACACGTAGAAAACCGCGGGCCAGCTGTAAGAATGTAGGATCAGGCCGGATAACAGATTGGCCAGTACCGTGCCTATCTGAGCACCGGCAAATACCAACGAGCCGATCATCGATCTCTCCTCCGGTGGTGTCCATTGCGCCAACATGGCGTTCAACGCCGGGAAGGTCGTGCCTTCGCCCAGGCCCATCAAGATCCGCAACACTATCAGGCCGACCGATTCGCCCCACTCGACTACCACTGGTGTCAGCAGGGTGAAGATTGCTGTTGAGAGAATACCGAGACTGAGGGAGTATTTACCACCGAACTTCTCGGCCAGCATCCCACCTGGCAGATGGGTGATAACGTAGCCCCAGTAGAAGGACGAGAGAATGAGGCCCTAAAACGAGGAGATGAAGGTAAGATATAGAAAAATATAACAGTGAGATATAAAAGTAGCTCTATGAAAAATAAAATCATACACATTTGATAGTATCAACGAAAGTATGATTCTTGAGCAAAGTGTTTTTCAGTTACCTGCGTATATTCATTCCAGTCGTAGCGATTGCTATCTTTAACATTATTTTCGTTTTCAACATTCGATTGATTATACGGACAGCTATCGTCCTTGTACTCGTTATGTATTGGATGTGCCATTTCTGTAATAGTAATCGAAAGACAGACTCTCATGGTATATGCGTTCAGAATTGCCAGAAATCCCATAATAGCAAACACCCATCGTTGCGGTAATCGACTACCTGTAATTGCCAACAATTTTTGTAAAATTTATGTTATCAGTCCATAATTAATTACGAACGCAAAAAGCGCGAATTTATTATACACATAAAAATATATCTAAACAGTTTATTTAAAAAAAAATTATATTTATATTATATTTTTTTAAATATGATTAAAAGGGATAGAATGCAATCTACAACGAAAACACCTCAGACAGATTATAACGAATTAATCCACTTATTTACACAGAAATTGTTTGTGCACTTTCCGCGGAGATTCATTTTTTGTTGGACTTGGATCGCATTACAGCCTACTTATCTCGTCTATGTAGACTTTGTTACCCCCGTTACTTGTCTGTTTCACCATTATCGCGTTTCTTTACGATTCTTTTGTCCATAAATCGCTCAAGAAAATTTTTACACGATTTTACTTTCACTGCGTTTTACTACTGATCACTTTGCATGTGCAATGACATTTTGTGACTCACGAAACAAGACTTTCTTTATTTATAACGGGACATGCTAGATGTTAGATATTACAGGATATTAAATATTAGATATAACGGGACATGCGAGATATTAAATATGTAATACGATACTATACATATATGTACGAGATCTCACAAGAATCACGTTTTCTAACATTATAAGAACAATATGTTACATATATTACAAGAGAAATGTCTACAACTTTCAATTCTCATTGTGTGACAAAGATTTCTGTAAGTGAAGGACATTCCGTTCAGTCTTACACGCAGTAGCAGTTTCCCTTCCCGTTTTGGTGAATGAACCTTCGATCGCACATTTTCTATTCCGCGGTTGGTGCGCCCACATGCAATCACGTACGTACGCACGTGCTTCGACATACATAATATGTATCTCATCACGAAGAGTGCCCCCGTATTTTCGGTGCGAAACGGCACCCGTACAATTGATCGCGTGACGAGAGGAAAGGAAATCTTTTCGAGGATTTTTCAATTAGAGTCCTCCCCTAAGAGTCTATCTAATCACGCTAGAACGAATATCTTTGCTTGATCTTTATGTATATAAAAATAATTCGACGACCTGTCATTATCTGTCAAGTCTATTCATTCGCTGAGTCAACAACCAAGTCGATCGTTATTCCTTCCTCGTGCACGACCTCGAACTTTCTTCGACAATTTAAAGTCACGGAGGGTACATGCGTTGTGCAACGACACCAGCGTGAAAATTCATTTCCGTATACCGTTAGTCGCTATTTGAACGTGGAGAACGCTTGATATGCGTGAGTGCGTGAGAACGTGTGGTAGAAGTAAAAGTAAGATCAAAAGATTTAGTTTATACATATATATATGCATACGCAAGTCATACGTAACTTGAGGAAAGACAAGTCTTGTCTTCGTGAAATTAAACATTTCAACAGAAGGACCGCTCAAGATGATTTTCTTATTTCTTGTTCGTTTCGTTATTAAATAAGCAAGAATTCTAAATATTCATGATTGAGCCATTCCGTCATCAATCTCGTGACGAGTTTCGTAAAATTCAACAATTTTCCTCGTAGAAAGCCGCAAATCAGGGAAAAACCGCGAATATCTTTTTCTTTCCTTGCAAAAAGCGGTCATGGAAATATTATACTTTTCACGCGTCTTGCGAAAATTTTGTTGTACACATAGCGCAAACTCTTACGTGCGTAAATACTCTTGCAAAAACCATTGACGTATGAGACCTGATTGATAATTACAGGCTTTTTTTGTGCGAAGTAACCCAATAATAGGAATCGAGAAAAAGGAGAGAGAGAAAGGTTTTAAGAACAAGAAACTTTTTCCAAGAAACTTGGTATTCACTTAAAAAAAGAAACATGCAGTTATTGATTTCTGTAATCAGACGCATCTTATGGTTAGGTTGATTATCGTAGCGATTATTGTGTTGCGAGATAGCGATTTTGTTTGCTTCACATTACAAATTTGTTAAATATTTGATAAATTTGCTGATTTCAAATAATTAAATTTATTATGTAATTAACTTCATACGCGTTTTATGTTGCAATTATATTTTTGATGATGAATTAATTTCAACAATTATGTTGAAATTAATTCATCATCAAAAATAATTAAAGTCTTGAAAATATTTTACTTTATATCTTTCTCTAAAATAAACGCCAAAAAGATCCTCCTATTTTAAGATATTCGTCTCAGATATTCTTAATATATAAGAATATATATTAAATGAGATATTTTTTTCACCATTATATGACTTAATATTTGAAATTACTAATTCTAATAATAATAAAAAACAATTTTATAAAAATAGACTATTTTAAAACTTTAACAAATTAAATATAGTTTTTATTTAATTTCTAAATATCTAAGATATTCAAAAAATATCACTCAACATATAAAAAAGAAAATATTCTTATTTATTATTAAAATTCTATTAAGAACATTTATAAAGTATACATTTCTAGAACACAACTTTTTTAGTGACAGAAATATAGGGATAATTATTACGTTTTCACACACATTGTACACAAACATTGTATACGAACTTTGTATAATATTTCTTGTTTTATTGATACATATAACCCATTGTTACTTTTTTAATATTTGATCTGCGTTACATCGCAAGTCCCATGTATAGATGACGGAAAACGAGGGAAACAAAAAAATATTCGACAGATAGAAAGTTATTTTTTTTAAAACCTGTTATCATAAAATCTCGATAAAATCGAAAGGTACATCAGACCTACATTTGTTGGTACTCTAATGTGTGTCAACAAGTGATAATTTAGATAATTCAATAAAGACAACGTCATCAATCGGACTTTACCACGGTTGTGGATTTAGTATGTTGTTGTGCACTTCGAGTATTCGAACTAATGAAGATCGCTGAATGTACTTAGTAGATAAATGATAATAATTGTTTTTGTGCAGTAGATCATCGGTTGGATTTTCCGGGTATTAATGTGAATTTTTGTTCTATTTTTTTCTATCGTTCGAAATGAACGGAGTAATTAAAATGGATTATTACTATCGTCGAATCTCTGACATATCTCGGTGTGTATTATCTCTTGTCGCTTGTGTCGAGTTACTTCGAGTATGAATTAGCAGAAAATAATTTGCGACGCGCACAACAAATATGATTTATTACGGTGCGTAATCGCAAGGGCTTTAGGAATTGCTACGTAAGAAGCACAAATCCACGAGATATTCTGTCATACTATAACCAACATGTTATATATAGAATGCAATCACGAAATAGATACTGAAAAAGCTGTCAGACATTTGCGAAATTATATTTAACATCTTGACGGAAGATTTAATGACGCTTTAATAACGAATATAAATCAATTGCGATTATACATCTCATTTTTATGCCGCAAATTACACGGAATTTTAAATTAATTTCAACATTAGAACTTTCCTATCGTGCATGAGAAAAAAAATTTTTTTATAAGATATTTATAAATATAATAATAAATATAATATAAATACATAATATATATATATAATATATATATGTGTGTGTGTGTGTGTGTGTAATATGTATATATTTATATTATTATAAATATATATTATTAATGTTATATTATTATTATTACTCATTTATAATATTGCAGATAAGATTGTCAAAAGAGTCTGCTCGATGATAACGTAAATTATCATTATTAATCCGTAGATGCGGAAACATTTTTTTATCATTAATTAGGTGAAATTCATGTCACCGTCGCGTGTCGAAAATGCGTTAATAAAATTCTCGATAATCGTGCAATCTAGCTTTTTTCGATTATGAATCGACATATTAAAATTATTTCTTATGTATTGCAAATTACTTCATTTGTCTGTGCTTATCTTCTGTTTACGTATTAATAAATATCGATATAAAATTTCACGATAAAACACGTGTTCCACAAAGATATAACATGAACGTGTCACAAGCAAACGAGCTTACAGTTTAATTGTGCCGATTATTTGATTCATTGTTATAAGATATGTCGCGTAAACATTGACATTTCAATAACGTAAAAAATAAGCACACGAAATTTGATTTATATAAGAGTGTGTTTGTATTAAAAATATAACGCGACAACTTCTTTTATATACAATTTATATGAGATGCCTAAATCACTGATAGGTATATTCATTTTGCAAATAATTATTTTTATAGTTAAAAGTCGGACAGGCAGACGAGAAATAAGGTCAAATTATAGAAATTGATTTTTTGATTTGAATTCGAAACTTGATTTTATCGTTTTGTATCTTTTGTGCATAATATGCAACTATTCGAACTTTGTATAGCGTTGATATTTCCGGAAGTAGTCGATATATAATTAAGTCGTATAAAGAATGAAGAGGGGAATATCTTTAAAAATAATACAATACTTTATATCTTCGACGCGTGCATTATTCTTTCTTAATTTGTAAAAACATCGAAAAGAGGACGAATTTTGCAGCACACGCTTATATATTGTATTAATTTTTGTGCATACATCCACATAAATATATATATATATATATATATATATATATATATATATATACACATGTACGTATATATACGTCAATGCTTATGCAAATATACGTGTAATATGTGTTATGCATGCGCGTACGCATTACACGTATATTTGCATAAGCATTGACGTATATATACGTACATGTATATATATATTTATGTGGATGTATGCACAAAAATTAATACAATATATAAGCGTGTGCTGCAAAATTCGTCCTCTTTTCGATGTTTTTACAAATTAAGAAAGAATAATGCACGCGTCGAAGATATAAAGTGTAATCATACACATCTAAATAAGCAGAACATACATCTGCATCAGTTGATTCGAATGATTGATATCGCAGTAGATACGTTCAACGAATAAAGAATGGGTCTCGTGTCCATCGGATGCGAGATCCATTTATTTTCCGAAAGTTTCTTGAAGATATATTGTTTGAAAATAACAATAGCAATAGTCTGCGATATCATTGAGTACCGCTACTTGAGGAGACGTCGAGACAATTTTGCTTACAATTAGTCTCGCAGTTCGGACAAATACAGAAGTCTCCGACGAGAAATGGCTTTTGAAAAAAGGATGCGATTTTACGATTGATCGAGTGCTAAGTTTATTGCTCAGATAATTGATACGGTCATTTTTAATCAACAATCAAGTTGAATCTCCAGTATTTTCTGTAAAAGTCTTTATCAAGTCTTTCAAAACGTTTATCAATAATACTAATGACTAATTGATACGTAGAAGTCAAAACATATATAATATAAGGTAATCAATTAAAAAATTATTTTTTTCTTAATAAATGATTGTTTTGAAATCGAAACCTCCGATTTGAAGTATATGAATGGTTTTACAATGCGATTATATTATATATGAGGTTTTGTAATTGGTAAAAAACTTGCTAATAGTAGATTCTTGAGATTATTTGAAGACGAGTTTTCTTCAACGAAAATGAGGCACCAATAATTTTCGAGTTATAAGCGATTGAAAAAAGGGGCTTTTCACAAAAACTTAAACTTTTTGGAATTAAAAAATTACGAAAATTACATTTTTTAGTTAATTTCAGATAGAGTTTACTGTAATCGAATTTTAATATAAGGCTTAATTACAAAGATATATAATGACAAAAATTGGAAACTTGCAAAAAAATGATGACGTCCCTCGATATTTTCGTTGAGGAAAAATCGACTCCAAATGATCTCAAGAATCTGCCAGTCACAGGTTTTTCACTAATTACAGGATACCTTGTATATGTATATCTATTTTATATATCTTAAATTGCCATTAACTAACACATTTTTCAACATCTTACAAAACTAGACACGATAAACTTTAAACAACGCACCGCAATTGATATACGCATAGTATTGCATAACAATTACTTTTTAAAGTTATACTGTCGCTTACTATACAGTAAGCGGGAGCGTTATCTTATCTCGCGATATGAGGGAAGTACATACTTCAAAAAGCTTTAACACTAACAATAATTTTATCAACAATAATTATCTTTTTTTTTTCATCGTCGTTTTCTATATCTGTTTGGATGTTGATCCGTCAAGAAAGATGGTAATAAGAATGTCTCTTTCCGTGTTGAAGCAGGTCAATACGCGCTCACGATTTAATTTCTGTGTAATCAATCCCACGATCTCTGCTATTTTCGGTAAACGACAGTGATTATATTTGCAAATAAACGAGCAAGCGATCGAACAAACACGACACACGAATGGAACGTAACGCGAAATTAAATTAAATTTACGCCGTATCTCATTAAGATGAAGCGACGCGACGTATTTCGCTAATCGCGAGATCGTCGACATTAAAGATGATGGATGACATAATCTTCTCTCGGGAGCAAGGAAAATATCGAAAGGCACAAAATGTTCTTTTACATGTATTGTGCCGAAATTGTGATATACGACTGTTAATTGATTTATACGTATATATGACTAAGGAAAGATACCATCGACTAGATGTAATTTTCCTCTGAGAGATAAAAACTGAAGAGTAGAAAGATCTTTTGTGAAATAACTGAAACTACATTGCTTTGATTTACATAATAATATTTAATTTATTTATTACGATTTTTTGAATAAAAATTTTTGGATAATTCGTGTAGAATCAGAGAAAAATTTGCGGAAAGTTGTGTCCATTGTTGCACAAAAATAGCGACTATATCAGAACTATTCATGTCAGAAGCGCGAAAGTGAATAATCTAAAAATTAACTTTGTAAATGTAAATTTTTAAACTTAAATTTTTAAACTCGCGCATTCGTATTGAGCTGCAGTAAAATATCAAATTGAGTATGTAGATAAAAAGTCTATGCTTTGAAAATAATTAAAATAAATCTGATAATTTTAATCCTCAAAATATCTTTTGAATTATCTTTGAAGATATATAAGCGAAAATATACA
Source organism: Anoplolepis gracilipes (assembly GCF_047496725.1). NCBI lineage: Eukaryota > Metazoa > Arthropoda > Insecta > Hymenoptera > Formicidae > Anoplolepis > Anoplolepis gracilipes. The sequence continues at coordinate 6,150,159 of NC_132974.1, forward strand.
ATCTAATATGCATGTATGATTCATCATACGTGTAAAGTTTTTTTAATGGATTCAATCGTTATTCAGTTGGATTTTAAGAGATACAATGACTTTCTTAAGAATTCCAAAGACTTCTTCCGTGAAATCCATTTTCCATGCTAAATTCCATGCGCTCTTCATGGCAGACTATTCTTCTTTAATATATACAGCAAGATACTTGCAATCGTGCTTCGATTGCCAAAAAAATTTGTAACGAGCACATGATCCGCGAACGTATACGCGGTTTCTTTATACATAAACAAAGCAAACGTTCGGGCTTTACGTACTTATTTATGCGAAAAATCTGAAAGAAAAAGCAGCCTTGACCGAGAGACGTGATATGTGTACTGATTTCCGGTAACCAATTGTCGCGGTTGGATTGTATCCATCCAAGGTTTGCGAGAAAGAGAAAGAAAGTAAGAAAAAGGAAAAAATATGACAGAAAAATCAGATGTCTGACTATAATCGATAAATAGTGTGTTGGACACTTTATCACGGATCTCCTTCTCCCAGCGTTATTATTAACTTTTCACGCTTCTGGTCGAGAGGTGACCCTGATCGATTCTGTCATGATTCAATCCGTTCCAAGTACGAAAAAAGAGATATGAATTTTGACGGTCTATGCATATACTCTATGCGGCTACCTCGCGCGATTACGTGAATGTCAGGAAGTGCTGTGTAAACGAACGAGTTGCAATTAATGTCAAGGTATTCCCGCCTACACGAACGCGAAAGTTATGATAGATTTAAAGCTGCAATTTTAACAAATCAAGATTTCTAATCAATCAATGATCCTCGATCCTTCGACCATTTTGTTAAGCAATGGCAGCCACGTTTTGAAATGAGTAAATACGCAAATGATAAAGACAATTTGATACGAACTGATTGCACGATTATCACACTCTCTACCACTTTTAACTTTATATTCGTGAAAGTTTTTTTTTTTTTAACATTTTAAAAATTTACCATGTACTTAAATTGCATATTATATTAAAAGTTATCTGTATCATATACACAAAACATTTATTGCCATAGAAACTGGTTTTTTTATTATGTTATAATAAAATTTTTTGTCATGTTGTAAAATTGTAAATAATCTTTCTGACATTTGATTTTGATTTTTATGTCATGTTGTAAATGATATTTTTATACTTGTGACTATGAAATACTTGATAATTTAAAAATTACATTATTTTACATATATCTTTATTTATTGTGAGGAAAAATAAAAATGATTTCAAGTACTTTCTCATATTAATTAGTTTTTTTTAATCATTGAAATCACATCAATGAAACTTAGTCTATCATTATCAGTGTTTTATAATTATTAATTGTATCAGTCATTCTCAAAGACTGCGGAACATTCGCAATGTTTAACACCAATCAGCTGGTTTTTTTTTGCGTCCTAGATATCAATTATGCTTTTCAGCCAGTGCAAAAAAATCGCATAAGCACTTTTTTTATTACAATCCAGTTTCATGGTATTCGACATCCATAGATTCTGATATCGATTAATCAATCATATCGCAACAAAGATCCGCCGTGATCGATGAAATTATTAATCAGCAAATCCCACTCGATTTGTTTGAAATTTGCAACGATAAATCGCAAATCGATAAGAAAAGGGCATTTATCCAACAAAACGCGATATATTAAGAAGAGCGGGGATACATGAATGATTCAAATGCAAGATCGAGATCGTACTTACAACACGTTTTCCATGTAGAGATCATCCTTGAAGATTAACTAGGCACGCGAGATATGTCGATGATATATGTCTCTGTTTTTTTAATTAATTTTTTTTATTATTTTGTTGAAACCGAAGTGATAGTATTCGCACTTCGTTTTTCCTTATCGAGGTTGCCCCTTTTGTTTTTTACGATAATTTTCGGATACAAGTCACCGCACAAATCTGACCCGCTCCAGACTTTCTCCTCTTTCTGTCAAATCCTTCGACAAGCCGCACACACGTGTCGCGAGCGACTGAATCCGGCACCCTCGATAAGTGCTCTTTATATCTGCTTTATGTACTGCTCGTAGCGTATTATTCAAGGGTGGGGAACGCAGGTAAGAGTGGAAAAGAGCGATAAGCTCGGATCGTGGAATCAGCGCGTGTGCATATCGATGTTTTCAAGAGAAATATTGGGATGCGCGATCATCTTCCCGGTTTTTTTCTAGCTGGACCTTCCGGTCTTATGCGAAGATGACGTCGTCTGCGACAATCATCCATGGGAAAACCGAATTGTCGTCGAATTAAATCTTCTCTTATGAAAAACCATTTTTTCCAACGTGTTTCGAAACAAATTTTGAATACAGCAGCGTTCTTTCCGCTTCCGATTTTTGCGCGGCTAGAAAATTTCCAAGCACGTCAATCGTATTTGTTATCGCTGGATCTTAGATAGCTGGAGAAATAACTTTCGAAAGAAATTTTAAAAATCTGTTTTATTCTGCGATAATAATGAAGGTTACGTAAGAGAATTATATGTATGTATCACGTAATGCGTATTATGATTAAAAACAAAATTAAGAAATATAAATTCGATATCTAAAGTAATTTCGTAGTAAACTTTAGCAATTTTTATTTTTCGCGCGCGAAACTAAATATTTATTGCGATATATAATGTAGTGTCATCATCAGCTTCTTCACTTCGTGCACTTGAAACGAGACATTCACCTTTAATCGGTTTACCTTCAGGATAAAAGTTATTCATCCGTTTGTGTCCTCTATAATTATTTTATTTGATGAATTCTTTTCACGTATACTTTCATGGCGAACGCCGATTTTTTGTTAGATCTTTGCATGCGCGTGTATGAATTCTGATTCACGCAATCTTGTATACGTGTTAGTCAAGTGTTCGATATCGATATGCGATATTGATGTTAATTATCTTTCAAGCACAACGCAAGGCTGCTAAATCCAACATGCTCTCGCGTTGTTTTTTTTTGTAAAAAGTGATTTTAAGATAACATATGTTTTGTGTATATGTTTCCGTAAAGTTTTGCAAGCGTCCGATGCAACATATTTTTATATATGATTTCTATAAAATTCTATATAGATATAACGAAAGTTTATTTTTTTATTAATCTGCTAAAATTACATTAAAATAAGAACGTAATATTATTAACTTATTTTTTAAAATTAATTTAAGTTATAACAAATTAATAAATATTCTATGAAAAACGTTACTGTGAAGATTTAATAGTAAAATTGATAAGATAGTTTATTTTTTCATCAATATTTTATTACTTAATTAAAGCTAAAGGAATTAAAGACAATGTTAATATATATATTACTGATAGTTACGTAATTTGAAAACAATTATTAATACTGTACTCTTTCGACAAATATTATATTTTAGTTAAAATAAAACTTTAACGATATTTTTTACCAATGTGATTCAGAATGATTAGACAAATTATATAACAATATATTTAAAGATTTAATATATATTTTTATATATATTTTTTTTTTAATACTTTGATACAAGATACACAAAAATATATTACGATATATTAAATAATAAAATAAACTATTTTTATTTTTTTTCAAAAATACATACAATATCATCGATAAGAAATATTCGTTATTTTTTTGTTATATATTTACAAGTGTAATTTAAAAGTAATCGTACACAAAATACATTACTGCGGAAAGTCGATGAGGGCGAATAAGGAGGGTGCATAGATACCGTACAATCAATTTACTCGTATCGCCACGGTAACGCCGGTTTATATCGTTTCCATAATTACACAACCTCTCTACGTGTGTATCTCGCAGAATAATACACTTTATGTTACCACAAAGTTGGTTCACGTAACTCATCAACAATGGAGCCTCGGGTTCTCGAAACGATCGGAATAATCGCGTTCGATGGTTTGTGCAAAAAGCATCAGCACTTAAATTTTATCACTCTAGATTTTTATAAATTACGAAACGAAACTCCAAGCTCCACAAACAATTTTATAAATCAGCTACTAGAGATTTGTTATCGCGAATTTGAAATTAATCGAACGAGATAAATGGAATTTAGAACTGAGAAATCTGAATCTTTGGGAATGTGATTTATTATAAAATTTAATCTAGAAATAATATTCTAACAAATTTTATACAGCATACGTTTTACATATACATACTTATTTTTTAATATATCGTACTATATTATCGTTTTATTGTTTTTTTTTCAATTTTATATGCATTTATAATTTATTATGCATTTAAATATATTGTTATATAATTACACTTTTTTACTTTAAGGTATAACGAAAAATGCTCTGCGATTACATCCGGATGAGACGCATCTTCTATATCCGATGGGCCATAAGGTGGTCATAAGGAACATCAAAACCAGCAAGCAACGATTCCTCAGCGGTCACACGAACAATGTCTCTGCATTGTGCATTTCTCCGTGCGGAAAATACGTCGCTTCCGGCCAAAATAATCATCTCGGTTTCAAGGTATGTATACAAGGTTCTTATCAGCATTCTTATTTCTTATATGAGCATATTCAATTGCATTTTACGCAATCTTACCAGTACTTTACGTTTGTCGCAGGCTATGGTGATCGTGTGGAATTACGAAGAAGGCATGATGATAGGCAGCTACGAGACGCACAAAGTCGGCGTCGAAGATCTGTGTTTCACGTGTAATAGCGACTTTCTCGTAAGCCTCGGCGGCAGGGATGACGGCAACGTAATCGTCTGGGACGTCCAGAAGAATTCTCTTATATGTGGTATCCTCTCTGCAGTGATTGAGATTTCTTTTCTTTATGAAATTAACACAGATCTCCATTTATGCAAAGTCGAAGATATATTCGATTTAAAAAGACAGATTGATTCTTGTAAATTTTCCAATCTTTCGCAATCTGTAAAATCTCAATTATACAGGGTGTAAGAGCGCCCGTATTAGGCGTTTTTTTTAACGATTTGTCGTAACAAGTTGAGGAAAAAATTTTTATGACAAAAGCCCCAGTGATGACTCGAATGGTGACATTCGGCGTTTCCCGGAAAAGCTGGGAAATCGTTTAAAAAAAACGCCTGATACAGGCGCTCTATTACACCCTGTATGTACAAGTTTGACGTATGATTTTTGCAGGATCATTCGCCAGTAACGATACAAGTGGCGATGCATATAATATCGCAAGGATGCATCTTCACGGTGAATGCTTTGTCACCGCGGGTGACAGGACTCTGAAGATTTGGCGCATCGAGGCAGAGAAGCGAAGGGTGCATGGAATCGACGTGGAAGTAGGCAGATTGAAGCGTCTCATCAACTGCATCGTCGTGGACGAGAGGGATGAGATCGTTTACTGCGGCACTTCTTCCGGTGATATCATTAATGCAAGGTCATATAGAGAAATACTATTCGAGAACAAAAATTTGTGCTTATCATTCCATTCATAATACTTTATTATCTCTTAATTGCTTTTTTATATATATTTTGTCTTTTTTTCAGCATTATCTTTTGCTATTTATCTTTGCTATTTATTGTTTTGTCATTCTTAATTTTTCCTTTTTTTGCAGATTGAACTTACGTAATGATCTGGAATGCGGAGAATCACTAGCGCGTGCGCCGGTGATAATCGGCTGCTATTCAAAGATAACGCGCGATCTAAGAAAAATGAAGACGGGTGAGGGTGATTTGTACGCAGGCGGGGTGAGAAGTATGTTGCTTCTAAAAGATGGAAAACTGCTAGTTGGTACTGGTGACGGTACCATCGAATTGATCCAAATAATAAGCAGGAAGGAAAGCCGAACGCATAAGCCGTCAAAGTTCCCAAATACGCCGCAGATACTCACTGTAAATTTTTTATAAATTTTTACAGAAGAGAAATATATTACAAAAAAGAAATAAAACGCGCGCGCGCATGAGATTATTCTTTTTTTATCAGCATCAAGCGGAAAACGTATGCAGTGCCGTGACGTCCATGGTTTTATATCTAAACGAATTTGTGCTGGTCGGGACAGCCTGGTGCGAAATCTATCAGATTCAGCTGTCAAATTTTCACATGCGTCTACTTGTCACTTCTCATACTAGTTGCATATATAGCATCGCTTTTCCGCGGTAAGAATTTTGCAACCACACATATATATGTTATCAGCTGACAAAAAGTGATCAATTAATGATACTTATTTGATGTCGCAGCATCCGTTCGGAGATATTCGCGACAGGCGGGAAAAACGACATCAGACTATGGCAGCTGGAAAAGCAAAAAGAGACACTTCGTATCACTGTGGCAAATTTCATTTGTTCCAGTCTACAGTTTGCATGCGACGATCAAATCTTGTTTTCTGGTATGCATAACTTGTACATACATGTATATAAGTTTTGAATATAATTTCGAAGATGATATATAATTGTTGAAGAATTACTTATATTTGTTTATATTAATTGCTCATATTAATCATCAAGCAGCTTAAATTATAATATTATAATGTACATAATCTTTTTCATTCATCAAAAGTATATTCTCTGCATATATCTAAAAAAAATAGTTTATAATTTACGTACAATAATGCAGCATATAGCATGCGTGTCGCCGTGTATCTATACTATACTATACGGTAAAAGAATTTTTACATTTTGTTTTTTAGCTTGGAATGACGGCACAATAAGAGCATTTGTGTCGCACAACGGACAGCTTCATTTCGCCATTCACAATGCTCATACAAAAGCCGTATCTACGATCGCGGTCACGAGCGACGGTATGACACTCATTAGTGGTGGTTGCGACGGTCAGGTGATTATTATTATACTTTCTCTGGAAAATGCCTTTTTTATTTTAGTTAGCCGATTGATCCAACCTTTGATAATTTATATGAGACATTTTCTATATATATTTGTGTTTATAATTGTGATCTATTATTCCTTTATGAGAAAATTAATATATTATTATATATTATATTAATTAATATATTATATTATATCTATTGTGCATTCCTATAAATTAAATTATTCATTTGCATTTTAAAATCATAACAAAATTAATCGCATTTTTCAAAAGTATTATTTGTTCGACTTTATTCATATGTAATTAGTATATAATATATAAAATTTATTCAATTTTCAGGTACGAATATGGGAGGTTAAAGCCGACGTGCAGCGATTGATTAGCATACTGAAAGAACATCGGGGACCGATAACGTCTTTGAACATCTCTAGCAACAATGAAAACTTAATTAGTTCAAGCACAGACGGCACATGCGTCGTCTGGGATGTAACGTAAGTGTTTTCTCTAAAATATTAATAAAAATCAGAATATGAAAGCTACCATTAATCTGTTGATAAATATTTTTCATGTAGAAAAGTTTCTTACATGTATTCAACAATTTTATTTAACACAGAAAATAAACGTGTCTCTCCCTCTCTCTCTCTCTTTCTTATACTCACATTAATCTAATTGATTATGAAATATAAAAATTTAACATCAAGTATAAATTTAAAATTTATTTTATCAGGTAAATATTAAGTTTTTAGAAAGGAATAAAAATGATTTTCTCGCAATATAGACGTCGCACTAGGAAACATACCCTCATGGGAAACACGATGTTCATGATGGCGCAATTCACACCTGACGGTATCCAAATTTTGACATGCGGCACGGATCGAAAGATCGCTTACTGGGAAACTCTGGATGGCTCGTTAGTGCGAGAAATTGAAGGTTCCAACGTCGGAACGTTAAACTGCTTGGACATCAGTCCCGACGGTCGGTGTTTTGTCACCGGATCCAACGACTGTACTGTGAAAATCTGGAAATACGATAGCGCGGATCTCCTTCACGTCGGTGATTCCCACGCGGCAATAATCACTGGGTGTAAAATCAGCGCAGACGGCAAGTATATAGTGACAATTAGCGCCGAGGGAGCGATTATAATTTGGAAATATCCATCTGAAACCTTGGAAGATTCAAAGTCTATAGGAGAAACAAGAACAGTTAGCTCCATACATAGCTTGCGAAATGATGAGAAATTATCTCTGCAAAAAACAGATGTGTGTGATAAGGACATCGCAGCGGATCAAACTGTACGATCTTCCAAAAAATCTACTTCATCATGTACAAGTAAAAATTATATTATATTATCGAATATATTTAAAATAAATTGATAATGATACAGATTTTACAGTATTATGTAATTTATATATGTTTATTTAATAATCATGTTCGTCAGGTGGTGATCGAAAGCAGCTATCAGTTGGTTCCAATCAAAGTAAAGGATCTAAAAAGGAAACTCATGACAGAAAAGTCCCCCATTTGTAAATGTACATCATTAAGATCAGCAAACTCTAAATCAAGTACAGGCACACCGAACAAATGTCGATGTAAAGACACAAAAAAGGATGAATCATCTAGCTCTAGCAAAATAAAGGAAATGGAACAATTGAAAGAATCTTCAGATGTGTGGAGCAGAAAATCCACTACATCAGATAATGCATAAAACAATAAACAATCCATTAAACTGATTAATTTATCAGAGATTTTAATCTATTTAAAAAATTAATCTATTGACATAAAAATTAATATCTTGGTACAATACAATTATATCACAAATACAGAAAAAAAATTATATCACAATAAGTTGTGTTAAATTCTACATATACAGAATAATTCATAAAAAAATCTTGTATATAGGTAGAATGGATAAAAAAACTAAGCAAAAAAATTCTATATCAATTTGATCGTTCTATGTTTTATATATATATATATATATATATATATATATATATATATATATATATATATACAGTATATATATATGCAGTAAATATACAAAAAAAACACAAGAGGTTTTTTTTATGAATTACTGGAGATCCTGTATGTATACTTATATTATCCTTTTAAAATTAACCTTGACAATTCAACCCCAGGCTTGACTTTTACAATAATGGATGACTAGTTTTCCATCTGCACCATAGCAATCGTACAAATTCTTAACTGTCTGATCAGGAGCAGGTGCAAACGTCTGATTAACATAAAGAAACTGTAAATACATTATTATTTTTAATATCTTATCATATTGTGAAAAAAAGAAAGAATCTTTTGCCACCTACCAATCTTTCATTGGGATCCAACTTAAGGTACTTCTTGATAAATTCAGAAATTCGTCCAATGGGATTATCTTGGCAGACAGACCATTTTTTCTGTTTCATAATCGGAGCATTGGCAGTAGCCTTCAGGAGTATATCAACTGTGAAATGTATCAACTATGATATGTCAGTTTAAATATAACATTGCATGCATAAATTACATGCATTTGTAAATATGTATAATCAAATGAAATCAGAGATGTAATGCTTTATATACTCTTTGTTTTATCCTTCTGTGCTGTCTGAAGGCCATTTCGTACTGCAGTTCCTTCAGGGATGGTTTCTAAGCTAGTCGGTGCATCTTCGGTCGTTGAATCCGGTGTTTCTTCAACCTTTGTCTCAGATGTTGAATTGTTTACCTCTTCTTTAGCAGCCATAATAAAATAAATTTACATTATATATTCAGAGAATATTATAAAATTATCTTATTACATTGCATTTTCAATGCATTTGTAAGATAAAATAAACGATATTTAAAAGACCGATAAGAAAAATTAAGAAAATACTATTTTATGTTTTATACAATTCTACACCGCACAATTACAGCTGCACAATAATCAGCTGATTGTCTTCGAATGCATATATTTAAATAGATGTCCAACTTCATCCAACTTTGTTCCGAATCATGAATATCTAGATGGTTAACTGACGTTACAAACATTTATAAATGACAGATGAGAGACTGTTTGATTGACCAAAAGGCGAAATTGTAAAGATGCCTTAAGACTTAATATACCTATTGTAGATCCGGTCTTACAACTTACAATTACAGGTTAGTGACAGGTTGACATATAACGCATTGTGATCGAGAGATAAATATTGACAAAAATTTTATAAAATAATCAAATAATATTTCTTATTAATTTATATATACATATTCTCATTATTGAATAAATTATTTTACTCTTGATTTAGTTACGTACAACATATATAGTCTGAAAAAGGAAAAAAAAAGTTGTATGAAATAAAAATATGATAATATTCCAAGATAAATAAGAGATCTATTGTGTATTTATATGTAATCATTCTCAACAAAAAGATAAATAATTCAAAAGATATTTTTTAATTAAGAATATTGCACCTTATCTTCCACTATGGTGGAAGAAGCTGGATGCGGTGAATTGCAACAATTGGTCCAAGAAGAGGAATGCGAGGAACCGCTCAGTCATGGAGGAGAAGCTACCCCTCCGTCAACACCAGCAAGATCTCAACGTCCAAGCAAAACTGAAGCGCACAACTCCAATGTATCGGTACAGTATCTCATGTTAACACACAGTTGTATAATTATCCAACATAATTTATAAACTGATATAGCAATGGTGTATTAAAATATATATATATATAAAATTATTTTTTTAAATGACATTTTTGCAGCAACAAATATTATGGGAAAATAACACACAAACATCACCTATTATTAGCAAAGGAAGCTCTGGTCAAGGAACAAGTCAAGGTTCTATGGTTTCTGGTCGACTTGCTAATACTTCGAGTTATACTGGTAATCAATCTCGATTAACATATTTCAATGAAAAGGAGAAACAAAGACCTACTCGACCAGATCCTCCAAGAATTGTGAGGCAGCACAAAGGTAATTATTGTTCCAGATTAACAAAATATTTTTTATATATTTTATATATATTTGTTTAATTGTCTTAATTTCTTGTTTGTTTTTTTATTTTTTGTATACTCTTCATATTTTATAAATATATTTACATATATATTTTAAATTTTAGTTAAAACTTTACATTTTTGTTGCACAAACATTCATGTATATTTGAGTTCTTTAAGTTTTATATTAAGTGCACTTCTTTTCGATTCTGTTTTGGCGTTTTATATAAAGCTATGGTGCCATGCAAACACCATTGCTTTTTGTCAGAGGTTCCTGATGTTCGCCATATGGAACAAGCTTTGCTACAATTACTGGAAGACTTTCACAGTGGGAATTTACGAGCATTTGGTTGGTATATCTAATCTTATCTAGCAAACAGCAAAATAATTAATAGGATCATTAAATGCTTTTTAGGAAAAGATTGTAGTATGGAGCAGATGACAGAAATACGAGAACAACAAGAACGTTTAGCCAGGCTACATTTTGAGCTTGGCCAACGACAAGAAGTGGGTGGAGAACAGTCGGGCCTTCGTCAATCGAGCGCGAATATGCGACATTTGCTTCATCGTCTACAACAATTGAGTATTTGTATAGAAAAGTTACACAGTAAATAATTATCATCATCACAATACAATATACTGTTGTTATAAAAATTCTTATATTTGAGATACATAGACTTATACTGTTGAATACAATTTTTATGAAAAATACATTGTTGGGTAATAATAATTTAAATATATATATATATATATATATATGTACATATATAAAATATTTTATATCGATACACTTTAGAGAAATCGTAATCTTTAGAAAAAGAGAGAGTATAAGTTTTGTACAAATGTATCATGTATATATTTGTGAAAAAAAGATAGAAAAAATAGTGATATAATACAGAGAGAAAAGTGTAAATAGTTTCATAATATTATATATTTGTGAACATTTTTCAGTTGTATTTCTATAATATATATATATATACTAATTGCATGTCATTGTATATAATTATATAATTACTATAATTACACTCTGCAACAGAAGAAGTTAAACACATGTCAAGGCATATACATATATGAAAAATGTTTATATGCTCTCACATGAATAGGCATTTCTGTTGCTGAATGTATATGCCGAAAATATATACATAAAGGGCGAGTTTTTTAATTCATCGATTGATGAATCGCATGATACGTAAATACAACACGTGCTGCATTTGCGCATCATGCGATTGATCAATTGATGAATTAAAAAACTCGCCTATACTTATTACTATGTATAAAATATCTACATATGTATCAACATTCAGAGTATTTGTAAAGACTATTTTTTAGGCTACAAATGCTTTAAAACATTATTCTATCTTTATTCTCATAGATAGAATATAGAACAAAGATAGAATAATGCTTTGAAGTATTCGTAGTACAATCCTAGTTTTAATAATAAAAATTAAAACAATTGCTATTTTCTCTCTCTCACAACTATATGATATTATGTTCTACAACCACAATGTTTTAAATATTGAATTCTTATCATTTACCGACTATGCGAATCAGATATTCTCATAATTTATATAAAAATATTAACTATATAAGTGTGTTTACAAGATTTATATCTAAAACATTTAGTTTTAGATTAATCAAGCTTTCTAATTTTTCTGTTCTTTCTACGAGATACTAAATATTTAAGAGGATTACTGCAGAAGTTTTGCAAAAAGGATGGAATCAGCAGTTTCACCACAACGTGTGATTACGATTCACGATACTTTGCAACGAGTGAGTTATACGAAATGGCCTGCATTTGATGCACTGTGGGAACCAAAGGATATAGTTAGTATCGATGTAAAGGCAACAGAGAAAAGACGCATTCTTGGAGACGAATATCTGGAAAGCATAATCAAGTAATAATTTGAAATTAAAATTAATCTGATAATTGTTACGCATATATATCTGATTCTGTGTATATTCATATTCATATATAAATTACGGGAGTCTGATCTTATCTGGAATTCGTATCAATCGATGAATTAGAGAAAGACCAAGGATATGTATGACGCCAAGTGTAAGTTTAGATGATGTGCGAGATAAGGATAAAAGAAAATTACTGATTGACTTTATATATAAAACAACAACAAATCAAGTGGCAGAAGAAGTTTGGAATGATTTTAAAGTCCGAAACTGTTTACCACACATAGAAGAGCGAGAAAAACCTGTATTATTTTATCACAGTAATCATTGTAAAATTTTCACATAAGTATTATATAACAATTAATAGGTCTCGATATAATTTATAGTTAACTGATAAACGAGTAATAATAGCCCATTTACCGACAAGATTTCGAAGAGCTGCTAGAAAATGGGATAGCATGCAGAGTCGTTCTCCTTTTATGAGCGATATTTGCTATGATAAGAAGACTAAATAAAAAGTCAAATACATAAATGAAATGTATCTATAATATTCAATATTGTCTTTTCAAGAAAGAAAGAGGATTTTATGTGGTTAAATAAAAATATTTTTTTATAATCAACCAGGAACAGACAAAGAAATATCAGAAAAAACAGTATGTTATAAGGAAATTAATCGATAAAAATAAATTAAATATCTTATGACAAATTGCTTTATCGTATACAGGACATAATCTTACATCTTACTCTTGTAAATCTTACCTTACTCTTGTAAAGACTCGAGTGCCTTTAGAAAAAAAAACTTATTGATCAACCAATTAATAATTTTCTTCAATTAATTTGCGAGTCTCTTTACATGATTCTAAATTATAATTACATAATTATAATTGAGGAACACGTGGTTCAGCAAATATATTATAATGATATATATATATATATATATATATGCATATATTATGTATATGTGTGTATATATACACACACAGACACACATGTACACTACATATATGCATTGTAAAAATAAATTTACTTTTATATAAACATATATATTTTTTTACACTAAACAATATCACAAAAGAATAAAAATATACCCCCACAAAAATCTTGCAATTTAAAAGTAATATGCAATTCTTAACTAGTGCGACAAATTATCAAAACATTATTCACGTTAAGACGTATAACAGAACGAAAGAGCTTGCGAAGCGCGTATTCTTACAACACTTTTTCTATCACGCAAGAGTTGCAACAGTCTTTGTATATCCTCGGGCCTCGGAGAGCTAAATAATCCTAAGAGCAGTGCAGATGTAGCTCTAATATTATCATTCTCTGATTTAGAATAGCCTCGAACAACAGCGTTTCTGCAACAAAATGGTAAGATTTACAGAATATATATGTATTTTATGAAATGTATATTTTACGAAAATATTTTACATACGCGTTATATTTACTATTTACCTGAGTTCTTCTGCTCTCTGTGGAAATTCCTCTTTTAAACAATTTATCAAAACCTTTGCAGAAGTCTCAAAATCAAACTTGACCTCTGGTCCCAAGTGGCTAAACATCACATGCGCTAATTTCTCATTTCTTAGAAAATCCGTAATATTACATAATGTGATCTGTGATGCCTGTCACATAAACGACACAAATAAATATATCAAATATCTGAAGGTATATAATATTTATTAATTTTACAGTACAATACGATATAAATCTTACCATAACTATCGTTCTATTCGTGTCTTCCAATCTTATTATTAGAGACGGCAAACAGCCCAAAAGATGATCGATCAAATCATCGGTCGGCAATGCGATTGATCTGTGCCAATTTGCAACTACCGCGCCTAGAGCCTCTATAGCGTAGAGTTTCATTTCCCAATATTCTTTCTCAATGAACGGTTTCAAAGCTAACACCACTCGCGGACTTACAGGTTTCTTGTATTGAAACTGCAACAGCATCGAGAGACTCCGCAACGATTCGACCACCACTTCAGTGCCGCCTTCCCCGCCAGCGGTCTCTTCCAGTCCATCGAGAAAGGCATCCATACAATTATCAAAATATTCGTCAAACTGAAAGACGACGGTCGTCCATAAAAGATGTACGTATGTAAGGATAAAGATTGAAAAATATTGATATTTTACCAGTTTCTGATCCAAATGACATATTCTAGCAAGCCCGATGATGGCGTGTTTTCGCACCAAGGACGACGAATCGGTCTTGCATTCGTATAGGGTATTAATCATGGTTTCAAGCCATATAACTCCGCAATTCACTGTGTCGATCAGTTCCGTGTAAAACGTCGCGACAACCGCCCGTTGTATGGCTATGGTACTGGTCACCAGTTTACTCAGCTTTTGTGCCATGGTTAACATGTTCTCATTTTTTTTTGATATGCATTTAACTAAAGTTTCTACGATTGATATCACGTTCTCCTCGGTTTGTGTCTCACAACAGGTAGCCTAAAATTTCGCATTCACACAGTAAAATCAAGATAATCACATATAAACTATCTAAATGGTATTTTCTAATACGTACGGCTTCTGCCACCAAACTTTGCGCGACATTTGGCTGGATAATCATCAATATGTTAGTTATTACGGAATACACTTCCGCGTATGGATTTATCTTTTGTGCGGCTCGATTCGGTACATATCCGTATTTCGTGTTTATCAGCGACATGGGAGCTTCAACGTACAACCAGCCTGAAAGGTACTTAAGAAGAACCGATAACAATTCTGATAAGTGTAGTTCAACGAAATGTTCCATATTCGGCGATTCGAGAAGATATTTCAACCCCATAATAGCCGCCAAGGACGGGAGAGACACAGTATTATTTTTTCCAGAATGTGTCGTAACTTCACTGAATAGATTACCGAATTCGAGTTTTACCAGTAACAATTCTAAAGCCTGGAAAAAAATTGTATTGATCTATATCTTTGTTACATATAATATTAAACTGTATACGTATATATATTGGAATATTCGACACCTACTCGGTTTCCCAGCTGTTCGTCATTTCCGATTTCTTTCCAACACAATCTGGTACCTGGATCCAACGGTAATGGTTGTGATAAAAGATGCTCGTTCACTTCTTCTGGATGGTATTTCATCAGCGATACAATAGCTGTTATTGCAACGAACCTGCAGGATCTATTTTCAATTTGTCTCATTTGCACAATAATACTGTCTAGAACATAGAGAAAATATTTTCGTCAGTAATATAAATTGAACAAAGCGACTTTTTTGATGAAATAATAGCAATTAATAACAGGTAATTTGTGCTTTACATACCGACTAAACAAACATCTGTTCTAGATATCTCCGATCCTCTCATTTCAAAATGTCGTGTAAGACCTACTCCTGCTGCCAGGCTTGTGTCTCCATAAAAAAGTAAACCTTCTATCAATCCTTCTGCAAAGCCAACTATCTCACCACTAGGAATTTTATTTGATACTGCATCAGCCAAATTCTGTTTGCAATAAAAAAAATTGTATCTTACAGTCTCGAGTTTTCGTTAACAATATTTTAGATATATAATAAAAGCGATTAGTTATCAATTAATTCAATTACACAAACTAACTTTTATGGTTCCATAAGTTAATGCAAGATCTTCAGTCATTTCTTTCTTTATTTTTTGTATATTTTCGATCGAGGCGCTCTCAGGTAATTTATGACGATGACGGGCTGCAATATCCAGAGAAAGAAGTAAACAATCGATCACCAATGGTCTCAACTCGCAATCATCATCCGCGCACCAGCAGAAAATTCTCCCTATTAGTTGTCCGGCGTCCAACTTGCCGCCTGGATATGTATACTTTAAAGAGTTATAATAAGACCTGTATGAAAGAAACAACTATTTGCAATTCTAGTTTATATATAGACGTAAGACAAAAAGATATATTGTAATATTTACTGAAGTACTGTATGTAACACCAATAGAGTCATTTTTCTTTCTATATTTGACTTGGACTGTACCCATGGTAACAATATATCGACCAGCTCAGCTAACGCATTTGCTGAATCAGATACAATTTCACTGGATATGGCTCCCAATTCATCCATGACTTGTTGCATTATTTCTGAATTTAAATGACGATCAATCTAACAAACAGAAATATTGATCAAGCTCATCGATGGCAATTGCAATTATACGAGTATCGTAATCTTAATTTTGATACCTCTGAACTGGCACAAATCGTCTTATCCAATATTGCACTGAGAAAAATTTCTCTTTCTTCATTATTTAGCATTGGCGGTATACGTCTATATGGAAATATTTAAAAATATATTATTATATATTTAAATATATTATATATTTTTCCTTTTATATGTATGAGATACATAATATTAAATATTATTAAAAGTTAAATAAAAAACGGCAAACAAGAGCTAATGTAATAAATGGAATGCATACTTTATTACAGAACAATTTAATAGATATAAAACAACGTTTCAGTCCCTTTTTGAGCCACTTTAAATATATTTAAAATAAATTGTCTTATAGATTCACAGGTTTATTTGACCATTAAATATTATAAATACAGAACTTTTTCAATTGCATCTGTTTATCTGACAATATATTCTTCTATTTGACAATTATATAATCACTTCTTATTTGGCAATGTAATCATTTTATCTAGCAATTTTTATTTAATTTATATTTTTTGTAAGCTATTCTTTTTGATAATATTATGATTTAATTATTTTGTTATACCCTTTGCTTTAATCATTTGCCATTTTATATTTAACTTATGATTGTATTTATAAGAATTTATATCTTTAATTTATTATATTTTTTAAAAAATAAATGTTATTAAATGTGTTACATTAAAGAATTTATTGCTTTCAGTACTGCCGGGTAAAGTTGCAACGGTCTATAACCAGTTGATGATTGCAAAATTCCCAATAAAGACGCTAAAGCAGTAGTTTTTATATGTAAGCCTTTAAATTCGGGAAATTTGGTGGGATGAACAGCATTGCCCACCTACAAATCAACAATCCTGTCAATATATGAGTATATATTTTACACTTAAATATGGATTTCATATTCACAAAATTAAATTATTAATAATTTATTAAAATTATAAATTACTTGTTCCAAAACTGACAGTCCTGCTTCTTTTATAGATAATTCCTTGCATTCGTTCAACTGTTTAATGTTCCACGGTAATACGTGCTTTTCAAACGCTGGGAAGAGTTTCTGTGGATCTCCCCTCTGAGCGATTTCGGCATAGGATTGTAATAAACCCGCTTTTGCAGTTTCAGCAGTAGTGGCAGCTTTCATTAAACCTAATAACCTCACGCGGACTTTTCTGGCGTCCTCGGCGGCGCAAAACTCCTCCATTAATTTCAACACAATATTCAAGTGTCGTTTGGCGCAGATGCCGACTGCTCGCGCGAATTCTTTGGTGGTACCGTGAGAACGCGCGAGTTCGACGAGAAGAGTAATGTGAGCATTGTTGTTGCACGTACATGCTAAAAGCAACGCTACATTCGGTACGTTTGCTTTCGAAACGAGTTCCTCAGCAATCTTGCTGCCCCACGATTCTCCTTCCAGTTTTATGCTCTCTTCCAACCATTCTACTACCTTCTTTTCCCAAATTAAATCTCTGAATGATAAAAAAAAGGATTAAAGAAAACTCTCTTAATAATATATACAATTAAAAAATTAATCTGTAACATTGTTACCGTAGCATAGAATCTTTTTCTTCTTTGGAATTTTTTTGAGAATTTGTTTGTTCGTTTTGCAAACATATCTGCGAAAGTTCGAACAACTTTTTGTCCCAGTAAGGCTTTATTCGATGTCCTACTAAAGGTGCTACTGTTCTCAAAAAGGTCATTACTGCGAATCGATTAGCTGGATCGCTTAATAATTCTAGACATCTGCCTAAAACTTTTGTGCCTGGAAAATCCCTCTCGTCTATTGAAGAATTTTCATTATTTATTATTTTTATCGCTAACGGAGTCAGTGAACGTAACACGGATGTAACCTATGTATGGAAAAGAGCA
Source organism: Anoplolepis gracilipes (assembly GCF_047496725.1). Lineage (NCBI taxonomy): Eukaryota > Metazoa > Arthropoda > Insecta > Hymenoptera > Formicidae > Anoplolepis > Anoplolepis gracilipes. Next base: position 6,168,773 of record NC_132974.1, read on the forward strand.
ATTAGATTTGGAAATTAACACATGATGAATATCTTGAATTACGTTATTTACAGATGCTACGCAAGATGGATCCAGCAATGCCTCTATCAAACACGGCCACAACCAAGACTCGACACCGTCGACTGTCGTCGCGAGCAAATGTAAAGCTGTGGAACATTCCTTCATGTTGTCGTTTTTCGTTTCACAGTGCAACACCTATTTATCATAACAAGACAAAATTAATTTCTTTATTATTTTTTTCTATAACTTTATATTTTCTTTTTTGAACATTATTTACCATATAACGAATAAATTTAGCTCTCTGTGACGGTAGAAGAGGAAATGTTGGTCGTGCTGCGAGTGCTGCTATAGCACTAACCATTTGCAGTGAATTATCCTCTCCAAGAGACTCCTGCAGGCTCAGTGCAATTCTTTGCAATGTTCCATCGTCCTAAAATAACAATATATATATCAGAAAACGGTTGCATTTGATAACAAAACTATATACTTCTGTACCTCTGATGGAAGAGTATTTATGAGATATTTCAGGACTACCAAAGCACGAGCGCGTTGATTGGCAGATGGTGATTTCAACTGTTGCAAGGTTCTGCAAAAAGACGTGCAATGAGTGATTATAATTTTCATAATCTGGTATTTTTGTACTTATTAATTAAATACGAGAATCTTGCATTCATTACCTGTCAAGACCTTCTTCAGGATATAAAGTGACCAATGATTTGGAACATTGCAATACCTCGAAATGCGTAAGAAGCGTGTTTCGAGTGGTCTCGTCAAAAGGGCTAATACTGACATATTCGAATAAAGTTTGATGTATGTACTCTATAGACGGACGAATTGCCTCTTTGTCACTTTCAGTCTTGATGCAATTTAAAAGTACAGCTAAAACTCTATTAAATAATAATACTTGAATAAGGAAAAAATTGTTTTAAACTTAATGTAGAATACAGAGAAGCTATTTAAAGTAAGAAAAGAAAGAAAGAACTATCTAGTCAATCAATAATAAATTTATCACAGAATATGAAACTTACTTTACTGAAGCTAAGCGTATATTGGATTTCTTAGAAAGGTTTAAACATATAGGTATCAATTTTATAATTCTTTCGTTATTTTGTTGTTCGGATAATAGAGATATTATAGAAGCTAATGCATTTAAAATAGCTTCCGTTGATTTGAAATCGCGAGATGTTTTCAACCAGTTGTGCATTAAAAAGTCGCAGGCAGAGCAAATTTCTTCTTCAAATGAGTGTTTGTTAATTTCAGGAACTAAGAGTTCTTCATTCATCATATAATCATTTATAGCCTCACAAAACTTACTGATCACTGAAAATAAAGAACTTAATTGCATACAGCTTTATTAATACTAGCAAAAGTATTATAATATATATATATATATATATATATATATATATATATATATATATATATGTGATTACTTACTGAGACAAACTGCTTGTTTAAGAACTTCTTCACGTATTTGATTTAACATTGGTAATATAATAGTCAATATTACTTTAATAAAGGATAACATTCCATATGGATTAGTTGCTGCAAGCTTTCCTATTGTGAAAACTATTGCAGCATTAGGAATTATCCCAGGTTTTAATCTATAAATATATCATGTTCTGAGATTACATAATACTGCATAATTTTTATAACTTATTGTTTTCTTCCTCTCTCAAATAGATTTTATTATAGCTATGAGAGATGATGTTAAAGTACATACTTAGACAAAAGTTCACCCATGGCTTGCATGCAATACTTTTTACAAAGTTCAGTTAACAACTCAGCTGCCTCATTCTCAATCTCTCCTATTAATTCATTCGCCGCTATTTCAGCAAGCGATGTTGCTATATTTGTGTTTAAACTTGTAGCTGAATGTTTGCAGATATTGGACATTATATTCAACAGAGATGCCGTATGTTCCGTGGATATCTTTTTGAAACAGTAAGAATTATACAATAATTGAATTGTGCAATAACAATGTGTAATTATTATAAATATTAACCTTTTTATGCATTTCCCAAAAGTATATAGTAGCATGAATGACAGTCTCTGGATTCTTCATGCTTAATCTCTCAATCGATTCAATTACAGATTGCTTAACATCTTGATTTTTATCATCCAAAGAGTCCAACAATGCTCCGATTACAGCTAAAAATAAAAATTCTCACATTGCAAATATCTTTAAAAATGTTATTTTTAAAAGCAAAATAGTTTTAACTATTAATAATTGTTGCTTATAATAATGTATGTTTACCTGGCAATTCGGAGTTATCATTGCTTTCAAATTCTTCCTTCATGTTGACGTCCTTCATGTCACCATGTGTACGTTTAAACGAGGAATGTTATATTTATGTATGTAAGACCTTATATCATTATCGACTTCTAATTTGTGAAAAACAACTTGTCACCCACGCACAATAGATTATTTATTTATTAAAGTTACTATCATCCTATGGTACAATCTTCTGCAGTCACTGACTGAATAAATTGAGAAACATGCGTTGTACTAATATTATTATGTTTTAATTAACTTGTAATAACTAAACAAATGTTATCCACAGTGTGTTACCTATGCATTATTATATCTACTTATATATATGAATTTACAATTTAGTTTTTAGAAGTGTTTATATACTACAAGATATTTCAAGGACTTTGCCTTATCATATAGGATTGTGTTCAAAAATCTGCTCGTTGGAAAAGAATAGCTTTTGGTTATCCAATCAGGAGCAAAAGACTTCTTCATGTTGATTTGACAATCGAAAGTTACGAGTAAATTTTAGAATAAACTTAGCTGTAGAAGAGACAATCATGCTGATTGGTTAAAACGCAACGAGATTGATTGATCATGAATTACATAATGTCAAAAGGAAATTTCAGCAAGAAAATAGAATAATTAATAAAATCTAATAAATTTTAGGACTAGAGAAAAATGAATTTCAATATGTCTGTATTCGTATATAATTCAACTTCTTTTGATAAACTTGCGCGAGAGAGCATTTGTGTTCATAATTGTCACATATATCACATAGTACATGAATTGATTATTGATATTAAAAAAACAGTACAGCTAATTTTTTTCACATGGGAAATGAAGCTTATCAAGATTAAATTGGAGAAAATGTATTAAAAATTTTGTAAAGAGATAATATTAATTATATCTTTCCTCTCTCTCTCCGGGAAAAGGGTTATTAAGTGCAAATAAAAAATAAATGTAATCATATTAGAAGAAATTAATATATGTAATATTTTCAACAATAAGGTTTTCTTGTGTCTCTTAAATTAATTTATTTTTTATTTAGTTTTTAATATAGAAAATCTTGAATAAATTATATAAGTACAAATAAAATTCCTTCTGCTAACAATCAGATTGCTGACATTTTTAATTACTACTAAAGAAGTTAAATGTGTAAGAAAATAATGTATATTATAACTGAAAGTCAATAAATTGATAATAATAAAATAGTATTTATTAAAAAATTCTTTAACAAAAATACTTCATATTCTAAATTACATTTTTATATGCAAATAAAGTTAAATCATGTTGCAATGAAACTGTGATGGATCTATGAGGTGTAGAAACATGATATTGTAAAGAATTTTTTTCGGATCCTACATAAGATAGACTACTTAAACAGAGACTGGTGGCATAAGAATTATCCCATTGCATTCAATAGCAATCTTGACACCAATTGCAAAAAAGACGACATTTTTCACTATTGACCTGTTAACATAAAATTTACATTAGTATAAAACATTATTTATATATGTTATAAAAACTGCATAATTTAATAAATTATATGTAATAAAAATAGATACATTTAAACAATACAAATATAAAAAGAAATAATTGACAAAACAATTACAATCTAGGTAGTCATAATTTAAATTGTATTATATGTATTGTATGTTGATTTCAATTTAAAAAATCTGACATTGATTTCATTTTAGAGTAATAATTAAATTGTTATATTTTTTATTTTAGTACTAATAATATATAGTATAATATAATAATACAGTAGTAATAATAATTAAATTCTTATATTTCTTATTTTCATATACTTCATATTTCAGAAATTATAGAAGTACAATAAATTCGGTTCTGAATCCATTATAAAAGTTATATCTCATTGGCAACTCATGATTTATTTCAACATCTATCAACAAACGACAAGTATTCTCTATGTTAACCTACCATTTAAACTCATCGTGGTACACGTCTTTGATCATCTTTCGAATGTTGAAAGGCTTACTGAATTTTCCTGTTACCATTGTTTGTCTTTTGTCGCAAAATCCGTTCGGAATCGTTTAAAATTGTTCAAAATCCTTCGATTTCCAGCAAAAACTACCAGTTTCTGCTCTTATCACTTTACATATATATATATATATATATATATATATAATATGCACCCACGTGCGTAGTTTTTCGCACTTTAATCTCTTTCTCTCTCCTTTCTGCCCTTCTTTCTTCGTCCAATATCTAAATACATATTCCATACAGGGTTGTGTTTCCAAATTTACTCCTTTTGGAGTAAAGTAGCGTTTGATTGGCCAATCAGAACAAAGAAACGCATCACGCATTGGTATGATTCGGGCATAACGCGTTATGGAATAGCTTGTGTAGTGACCTTTATTCATATTGTATACCAGATATGTACCAGATACCAGAGGCTTCTCTCTGGTATAAAATTTGATCGACGTCGCGTTGATCAATAATAGCATACTTTAAAAGTACATGTGTCATACAACTCTATTGTAATTGCAGAAGCGACTTTTAATTCGCTTGACGAGCGTGAAATTAATCAATTGACAGGAAATTAAACATTATGTCAATTTAGAGAAAACAATAAATTTTCATTAAATTTTTTGACAAAATCTTTTTTATGTCACCTGCTTATTGTGACAGGTGTCAAACGAAACATATTTCACATATTAGTCGCCAACAGCGTGTAATGCTAATTGATGATGATCGAATTTCATAATAAAGATAATTGAAGCGTTTACGGTTGAAATTGTGTAAAATTCAGTGTGTGAGAATGGGTGCAGGAAAGAGTCAATTTACTGAAGAGGAATTGCAGGATTATCAAGTACTTCTTTCCTATTATTTATATTGGTCATCTTTTCTTTTATTAACAGTTCTTTATTTTTTCTTAAATGTATATAATTAAATAATAACTCTACTTTCTGTTTATATTAACAGGATTTAACATACTTTACAAAAAAGGAAGTCTTATAGTGAGTATATTATCAATGAAGCTTTGATTTAAATGTTTGTTTAAACATTCATGTTTATTATAAACATATTTCTTATATTATTCACTATTTTATATTTAATTAAAATATCACATATATAAAATTTATATTTTCTTTCCTTGTTATAGCGCACATCATAAATTTAAAGCACTTGCACCAGAAAAAGTTGGACATAATAGAAATGCAAAACTTCCAATGTCTAAAATTTTGCAATATCCAGAATTGAGAGTAAATCCTTTTGGAGATAGAATCTGTAAGGTTTTCAGTTCTAGTCAAGATGGTGACTGTACCTTTGAAGATTTCCTGGACATGATGTCTGTATTTAGTGATGCTGCTCCAAAAGCTGTGAAAGCTGAACATGCATTTAGAATATTTGGTAAGTCTGATACTTTCAAATGGTTTTATTTGCAATGCAAGTAAAATTGTATATTTTACTAAAAATGTTTCATTTATGTAGATTTTGATGGCGATGACATGCTTGGTGTAGGAGATCTGAGGCAAGTGATAGATAGATTAACTGCGCCTCAAAGATTGAACGACAATGATATGCAGCAACTTCTTCAATATATTCTTGATGAAGCTGACTTAGATGATGACGGTGCTCTAAGCTTTGCAGAATTTGAACATATTATAGAAAAGAGTAGCGATTTTTCCAAGTAAGACTTTATTACTAAGTTGTATAATTTCATTCTCACAATTTAACAATAATATCAAATTTTTTTTACAGGAGCTTTCGTATTCGTTTATAAAAATATGAATAAATACTGTTAACAAGGTTAACTTAATCAGTAAAAGACTGAATATATTGATTATTAATTGTAACAATGTAGACATAGGCCTGAAACATACTTTAGGAAAAAGAAAAACATGATCGTAACATTTGCAGAATGTGCCAAGGCTCTACAATTAGACCTAAACCAAATAGTACTAATAATAATCTTTTTTATTTTTTATTGAGTTTATTTAAGATTATATAATAACAGGAACAAAACTATACAAATATAATGGTCTAATTAAAACTGCCATACACTATATAATGATCTTATAGACATATGATGCTCTAATGAATGAAGAGAAATCAAATCATCTCTTCTTGATCAGTAAACAATTTTCTGCATAAAATTTGTTTTTAATATCTTATACAACAAACATAAATGAATATGTAATTAGATTAACATTATGAAATTATTATGTCAACTTAGGGATATCCAGATTAGAAAAATTCATTTTTTATATTAGCATATATAAATTTCTGAAGATATTTATATATATATTTAATATATATTTAGAAAATACACATATATATCTGTATTTAATGATATTCACAAATTTAATTCCACAATGTTATATTGATAATGTTATCTATATGTATATTTAAAAGAGTTGTATTATCTCTTATCTTATATATATTAATAATTAATGATATTAAAATTATCTTTTGTTTTATATACTTATTACACTTTATTACAAAAATCACCAATCAATAATTGTTACAATATCTTGTAATGATATCCATATAATATGATATAAAAATGATGTTTGTAATATTCATGGAATTCACACATGATTTATTTAGGATTGCAAATACCCGCTAAAAATATATAAAGAAAAATTATTAATTGTACAACAATTCATATAATATAGATATAAAGATTATTTATATAGATGTCTTAAAATATAAATATGATATCTTACGGAAGTTTCATTTTCATAAATATCCAGCATGCAACAAATGACACAAGTATACTGAGAAATCCAACACATATCAGAAGAACTCTATTAAGTTTTGGCGTTGATGGACCATGAGTCTGATCCAATATAATAAAGCCTAATCCTCCCACTGTAAATAGAAAACTGGAAGCTAAGCCTTCCATGATATATTGTCCATTTACACGATATGGCATAAATGCTACCTGCAAAGATCACATTGGTCATATAATATTAAAAAACGTAATTATTAGAAAATAAAAATTCTTTCAACTTACGGGTCTTGTGTGACCATGTTCATCTGTTGTAGATCCAACACTTGGTGGCTCAACAATTACATCGTATATGATTCCTTCGAAACATATGTTCAACAATTTAAAAACTTGAAAATTATAGAATTTAAATAATAAAGAATGAGCTGTGGAAAAACAATGTGATTAAAAAAAAATTAAGATGTTTAAGTAACTAACCTCCTGTCACTAAGAAATATGATAGAAGAATAAAGGAGAAGACTATCATAGCACTAGGTTTCACGAACCAGGACGGTTTTTTTAACTTTAAATTAGGCACTTCCAGGACTGTGAACGGTATTCGGTAAATGTACTCCATTCTGTTGGAATAAAATCTAAAAACTATACGATGGAAAAATAAAGGATTTTCTCTGTAAACACATCCACTGACAACTCCTTTCAACTTTCAACTGATCACACACGTGTACAAAATGACATTTTGCTCCGAACTGTACACACCGGCAACTGACCGGCAAGCTTCGTCTTTCATTGGTTGGCATCGACCTTTCAATACATATTCATTGTAAAAAAATTGACGTATTTTATAGGAATGTAAATAACTCGGAATTCTATATTTAATCTCAATTTACATCTTTTTCTTTAATATAAATCAATCAATTTAGCCTTAATTTGTGTCAATTTAAAGCCTCGTTTAGAGCGCAATTTAATTGGTCGGCTGACGTATTGACATAGAAACTGGCTTTAGTATTTTTACGAACTGCATGCTGTATATCTCTGTTTTTCGTATATTTTTCGAGGCTTATAATTCATCTGTCATTAGTGCAAATATATTCAACTGTAATTATTCCACAGTGATAAAAATAAACCTGTTAATACAAACAATATAAAGAAATACTGTAGTGAGAATTGTAAAAAAAGCGCACTATCTCTGAAAAACGAATATTCATTAATGAATACCTAACCTAACCCTAACCTATTTAGCAGTCGTCATTTTCAAGAAAAGTGTGATTTGGCGTGATTACAATTGATAACGAACCTTATATCCAGTACAACGTTGTCCTTATTGTTAATAAAATACTAATTAATTAGTTCTACAGCTTAATCTCGTAATACATCTGCTAAAGGTTAATATACACAGTTTGCCATTTAATGTATTATTTTTCAACAATTTTCCAATGAGTGATATGCATGTTATATCTTTAAGATTTCTAATATTTATTATATAATTTTGCACAAATAATTTTTTTATACATTGCAGGACGTATACAAATTTCATTTGTACTTTACATTTATAATGGACATTGTCTAAGATCAATAAAACAATTTTTATTATTAAACCAACATTACACGTACAAAAAGTATTATATCATAGAAAATGAGTGAGATTCCAACAAATGATATACCTGAGAGCAACGGTGCAATGGAGCAGTCTACTTACAATGGGGAGGCAGAAGAACATGCTGGTAAGAACAGTTTGCTGTAACTTGTGTTTAATGATAATAAAATGTCAATATGTGCAATTAAATAATTTTTGTGCACTCTTCTATTAGCTAAGTCTCCAGTAAGTACAGAAGAGAAGGCAGCAGATTCTGTATGTGATAATGGTATAAAAAGAAATGCCATTGCCACTGGTAACAGTAATGCACCAAATAGAACAAAAAAACGCAAGAAGACTCCACGAGATGCCACTGCACCGAAACAACCTCTGAGTGGTTATTTCCTGTAATGACTAAGCTCGAAAAATATCTATATTATATGTTAAATTATTTTGTTTTTAATGGAATATATAATACTTAGGTTTCTAAACGATCGGAGAGAAAAAGTCCGAAGCGAAAATCCGAATTTAACGTTCACAGACATTACAAAGCTTCTGGCTTCAGAGTGGAGTAAATTGCCGAGTGATCAGAAACAGGTTTGTATTTCTTTGTTATATCTATTTTATTGTGTCTCTATAATATACTAATAAAATAATAATATTTGCAGCAATATTTGGATGCAGCTGAACAAGATAAGGAGCGTTACAATCGCGAATTTAGCAACTATAAGCAAACAGAAGCATACCGGTTGTTTAATGAAAAACAATCAGAGAGACAAAATGAAAATAAAAAGGAAAGAAATGGCACTGACGTAAACGTTGAGCAAAATGTACGATAATATTGTTACATTATACTTAAGATAATTTCTAGTACAAAAAAAGAATACTAATGGAAACTTTATTTAGGACATCCAGCAAGATAAGGACAATGATTTCACAGGTTTTGATATCCCTATTTTTACAGAAGAATTTCTGGATCATAATAAAGGTAAAATGTTGCTGACATAATGTATGATAAATAAAATAGATTTAATAATAAAATTAATGAATTAAAAAATATCTCTTATACAAAAATATATAGCTTGTGAAGCTGAATTGAGGCAATTGCGAAAAGCTACATCCGACTATGAATCTCAGAATGCAGTTCTCCAGCGACACGTTGACAGTTTACAAGCGGCTGTGAATCGCTTGGAAACCGAAACTAATCAACAACGGACGGGCAATCAAATTCTACAGCGTAGTTTGGATTCTCTTCGTTCTCAATTGGCAGGTTGCTTTGCTACCATACCGCTTCCAGGCGAGTTTCTTCAGGGTAAAATTCAAGCAGTGATTTTATTTAAAAATTCACTGTTTTATTTGTATAATTTTGTTTTCGTACACAGGTACGCATGACGGTGCTACATTACAAAATATCGACGGTTACTTCGAAAGACTGGAGTCGTTATTGAGTGGTAATGTCGAACAAAGTTTACGTAATGCTGTACGTAATGCTGTGTCTCGCCTAGAATTAATTGGATGACAATCGCCTCCGGGCAGTACATCATTGAAACATCATCGTTCGAGGCATTCACATCGAAAATAGCGAAAAAATTTTGTTCTCCGCGATTTGTAAATTTTACCTTTTTCTACTTTGTGGTAGAATCAATATTACCAGTTATTTAAGTAAATGATTACATGTGTATTGCAGTTGATTATTATTTGTGGTATTTCTATAATATGCGTGACAATAATTTACATTTTATTTTATTATATTTATACTTTGATGTAAGTTTTATTTTAAATATGATATAGTAATATAATTTAAATTTTCTGTTTCATATTTCGATAAAGTTATGCAATTCGAATGACTAATGCGTTTTTATGTACACTGGAATAGCTGGACCTATTAAGTTTAGATATCGCAGTTAATTGATATGGAAATCTAGAGGATCTAAATCATCATTACTTAGCGATTTAGCGCTTATTAATAAATTTTTGTAATCTTATCACGAATTATCGTCCATATTCAATGTGTGTTTTTTCAGTTGATTCCATTTGAATCTAAAATTATAATAATTTTTTTATCTCTATCATGCTATAAAGACTTAAGAATTATTAATATTTAGTTTAGAAACTTATTATTCTAACCTCAAGGATGCTGCATTAGGCCGATTAAACTGTTCAGCATTGAAAATAATAGCTTCAATTTGCGGGAACAAACTGATTATAATATTTTTTTTTATCGACAGGACAGATCGCATAAACTCAAACGTAAATTGTGTATTTAGTATCAAATACTTTTGTACTGCAGCAGAAATGACAACCTGAAATTTTTCTCTGAAAATATAAAGAATAATTATAAACATGATTCAAAATTTAATATACTTCGAGATTTGCTCACCTGATAAATTTATCTTCCTCATAGTAAGGATTTTTAATTACATCATTAATAAAGTCAATTGTATACAGTTTATGTGGATGATGATCTTGAATCTTCATGTAACACCCAAAGATGTTTGGAGAACAAACTTGGATAATGTGTTCTGCGATATATTTAGGATATCTTCTTCCTTCTTTAAGCAATGTTTTTATAAGCCACGTTATCTATGTGTGAATGTATAATAAATATATTTGCAACCACATACTGATATAAAATTAATTATCTCTGCCTACCAAGTTAGAATATTTGTGCATGACACTGTCAGATGATATGTTATAACAATTCGACATTAGTGTTTCGAAAATCGAACGCAGAAATTCAGGTTTTGCTTCTTTAAAGCATTTTAATAATGTATCAGAAACTTTAAAACTGCAACCACTATTAATCTCAGTTATCAAAATTGGCAAATATTGATCAAAGATATCTCTGATCATTGCTTGCAGTAATATGTCACCCTTGACATTTAATTTTTCCAAACCGAGTATTATCATCGAGAATATTTTTTTTCCTAATTGCTTTATGTAAGATTGCATAGAGTTTTCGGGTACTAAGATAATTTTGTTGATAAGCATTCTTAACATATCGTTTGGTTGATTCTGTAAAAATAAGATGTTTTAAAAGATATGAATCTCTCTCTTAGTAATTATTAGATACTTTAGTAATTATTACATACTTTAGTATACAACATTGGAGAAATGCAGAGAATCAATGTTCCGAGGCATCTGTAAATCCAAAGTGCAAGTTCCGAATCTTTCGTTTCCTCTGTTATAGGTAGCAAGGCCCATTTCTCTATATTTTTGAAGTATGTCTTACATTTTGTACTACATTGAAATTTTTCCTGTACAGACTACAGAATTCTTCAATTATTAATTTGCTTCTGATTAAAGAAATAAAATATACCGATATAAAATATTATCCATAAAAATAATACTTTTAAAGCATCCTGCTTCTTCATGAATGATATTATAAATATCAAAATAGGTTCATTGCTGTTTTTAAATTCGTGCAGATCATAATCCGACAGGAATATTTCTTTGATGTCATTAAGTTCGGCAATATAATTACGCAAAATCTTTATTTCCTCCTCGTCTGTGCTATAACCAATGATCGAACATTTTATCCAAGCCTACAATACATATATATTTTACACATTGATTGTTTTAAAATGCATATATAATAAACATATATACGAACTTGGATAAGAATAATATCAAAATTTGGAATTTCTTTCTTTAAGTTTTGTACAGCTTGTTCATTCTGAAGAATAGATATTAAATAATATTTGGTAATTCTGAAAAGATAATATTATTATATTTTCTATGTAAATATACATATATATATATATATTTATTTAGAGATATTAATTTTCAAATACATTTTTACCTTATATCTTTCAAAAATATTGATGCTGCAAAATGTTGAAATAAAGATATAGCTGAGTGCTTATATTTTTTAGCAGTAGCTGGCTCTCTAACTGCTTCTAATGTAAATATAACAGCTAGTTTGGAAATAATCTTATAATTGTCACCGATAAGGACGGGATCAAAGACAAGTTGGCGAATTCTACAAGCAACAAAACACCATAGGGCATCTAACATTTTCCTGACACCATCTATAAGCAAATTTTAGTGTTCATATTTTCATACCTTCTCTATTTCTCTCTCTAATTATAAAATATATTTGAAAAAAAAGAAATTACAATATTTTATTTAAAATAAAAATAATATAGACATACCAACCGAATTGTTACAAGAAACTTGCAAAATGATACATTTGTCAAAAACAGTGGCTAGCATTTCCAGTAAAAATCCAATCCTATTTTTTGGACACTCCAAGAGATAACGATCGATCCAACCACCAATAAAATTGTGCTCTCCTAAATCCATTTTGTCATTGTTGGATAAAATTGTATTTAAAACATCAACAAAACTGGTCATCATAGAACGAGATGTTTCATCTTTTCGACAACTTATCAAGTTGATCTAAAATCCAAGAAAGATATTTCTCTTTTACTAAATTTATATAATCTACATGTGTATAAATATGTTATAGGAACTGGAGCACACACGGTTTCTGTAAAGTGGTCGGCTATAGAGGCAAGAGATAATCTTCTTTCGCTAAACAATAGGAGACACACAAGTTTTCCTTTCCAGATTAAATTACACTTTTTATTGTATTCATTGTTTAATTCATCTGTAGAGGGCAAAAGATCTAGCATTGTTGTACACTGAAAAAAAAACAAGTATTAATACAGATATTGCTAATGTATATCTAATTGATAGCAATCTGTGTGATAGCAAATATATGTGTATAAACAAAGACTATTTGGAAATCAATCTCATCAGCTTTTCAAATAGCCTTTGCATTTAAACTTACAACATTTGTAACATCTGCAGTAATTGCTAAAGTGATGAATAAGGATATAAAATTGTAGAGGCCATTCTCAGACAATTCTGCAATTTTGTTTTTTGAAAATTTTGTGTACACACGCCCCTTAAATTGATTCCAATATTTCGGATCTGTTTTGCCATATTTCTTTAAAAACGTGCCTATGAAAGATTGATCAATTTTCAACTGTACAATCAATACACAGACAAAATTCCGACTAAACTCACCTACTAAATGTAAGAATATGCTGTAACTAGATTCTCTAGAATATTCAAATTTGCTGTAAATTCTATCGTTAATTTGCTTGAGAATATCCGCAGTGGTCTTTCTACAAAACAATTCTGCATTTATATATCTAATTATACAGTTGCAATTATAAATTTACACAAGTCAATTATATATATACTTTTCAAGAGAGAAGGCCCAAGGACCAGAAGTCTGTAATAAGAATGATTGGTTCAATCTTTTATGGAAACAGTCCCAAAGAAAAGATATTATTGACACTCGTGGTTGCCACCAATTAATAATAAGATCGTACAGCAGTAATATTATAATTTTGAGTTCAGTATCAAACTCATCCCTTTCACCATCCTTCCCACCTTTATATACGTATGTTTTTAGAATCTTTTCAACTTGTTCACAGTTGGATCTAATCTGTAAATGATGACATATATTACTTATAAATTTCTTTTTTATAAAATTAAATCTTTATTAGTGCATGTTATATATTACCCTCGATGAATTATATTGCAAATATACACCATCTGTACTGTATCCATATAACAAAGACAAATGATGTATTATCCAAATACAAAACAGTTCGGGATTCTTACAATCTGGCAGGAAGGAGTCCGTGCCTGCATGCCAAAATATTGTTTGGGTTCGATCTTTAGTTAATACTCTATTGATACAACTATTTACATAATCCCAAAATGTCTAAAAATATTTCATTACAATTATGATAGAGGAACATGTATATGTACAAGATTGTGTATTAAAGTAGCTCACCTTGGTTTTCATCCTTTCTTTTAAACTATCAATGAATATTTGAAGCATTAGCCACAATTCTCGTGTACATGTGCAACAGTATGGCGTTTTTTGTGTAAGATTCATAGTACAGTTTAAGGGTAACTAAACAAAATAAATAAACATTAGATACAATATATCAATATTATTACAAAAATGAGTCAAATTCACATATTATTTTTATTACCCTTTCAAATACTTTTAAGGCAAAGTGCACAAGATCATTGATGACCATTTCAGTAGTATTCTCAAATTCTTCCAGTAATGTATGTGTTTGATATTGATACCATGTAGTTCTTGAATGTACCAATGTCACAAAAAACCATCTTAACTCTATATGCATATGATATAAGTGAAATTCTATTTGATTACACTGAAATGTAAAGTTGTTAATTTTGTACAAATTATTGCTTTTGCTTACTTAAAATAATAATACATATATTAATTACCTTATTGCCTATATTAGAAGCAGCACAGTGCAGAATTGAATCTGGCATATCATGTAATGTATTAAGAAAGCGTTTTATGGAGACAAACAAAGTGTCTACATCTTTGTTTATTTCAGGTATTACTGTTTCTAACGTGCTGAGATCCCATTTTATGCTGCAATATTACAAATATACATGAGCCATTTATTACAATCTTAAATATTACAAAAGTAAAGATTTTCCATTTACCTGTTCATATATGTACGAATATACAAAATAAATTCACAAATCATTCTCCTAATAGAAAGGTAATTTTTATCATTATCATTATTTTGTAATCTAGATATTGTAGCTGGTCTTTCAATCCTATTCAATATTTTTAATTGCATCCTGCAATATAAAAAGCTTATATATATCTGATATAGAATTATTATAATTTCATTTAATAGCTTTGGATAAACACGATAAAGAAATAGCAACAATGTTTCATTGAAAAATATCTACTTACTCCATGCAATCAGTAAAATGTCCAAGATTCATCACAGCCACAGCTCCAGGCGTGACACAGTCAAAGAGTTTTATTTCTGTATGGGCAAAGGGGTAATCGGTTTGTGGAAAAAGCACATTGTCTACTTCATTGTGACGTAACAGACCACCCTTGTTTAACTGCCAATCATTGACATTCACTTTACCACTGCAGTCGAAGATAACATCAAAATCCATCTGTAAAACTGTTATGTCAGATTATTTATCTATATATTTATTAAGTTTATATAATACAATGTTATTGTAGAAATGTATCTCATGATAAATAATAAAAACTTTTTACATACTTGCAATAAAACGTTCACGTCTTAATCGTTCTTATGATGTTAATTGCATTTAGGCGACCTGAAATTTTGGGCTGCTGCAACGTTTTATAGAAACATGTGCAACCTCTTTCAGAAGACGACTTTCATCGACCTGCATCGAACTTTTATGCGTTTTGGCGGCATTTCTAGTTGGCGCTGATTCACGTGACCTCGATTATGGCGGCAGAACCACATGTGACTGACAAAAGAGATTAGCGGTAAAATATTCACAATATTGATATATCTCATTGTTTTTTACAAAATATAATTATCTTTATAAAATTCAATTGTGTTACTTACAGAATTATAGTGAAACAAGGTCGCGTTTGATATTATGGGAGATAATATGTTTGAAATAAATGTCGATAATGAAAACGCTTTTATAAATAATAAGTGACAAAATTTTTTTTCTAACAATAAGAAACTTTTTTTGATATTATAGATAATCGCAAATACATGACACACTTAAAAATAACGTAATATTTAATAAGATTGTTTGAAATTTATAAAATTAATATATAATTTGAAATCATGTTATATTATTAAAATATATTCTTTTATTATATTTATCAGTATTTTATACTTTGTAATAATTATATTTTATACTGAATTATATTTTTACTGAAATGTTATATATATATATATATATATATATATATATATATATATATATATATATATATATTATTATTGCCGTCTTGTTTAAAAAATCAAATAATAATTTTAAAATACAAAAGATTCATCTCAATTTTTAAATAAGTAAATTTAAGATTAAATGCTGAAAAAATTATAATAATACAATTTTCTCTTATAGTTTTGTTGGTAGCTTTATAAATTTTTCATATTTTTTTCGTTTCTCCTTCCAAGCTCTCGAGATTACGCGAATTTCGCGTTCGTCGCCGTTGTTTACAAGCTTGTTCGGGATTCGGGAATCGAAGATGGCGGCGGAAGCGAGGAGCGCATCAAAGAGATAGCCCAACCACGTGCGCGTAATAAATAACATAACGATAAAATGCATTCCCGGCGCGTCGCTCGCCGTTGAACTCGTCCAGGAGCGAGATCGAGTTGTGCGACTCTCTCGTGCTCGATCCCGGTACACCTAATAACGTTCGCCGAAAACCGCGAGAGTCATTCCGGAGAACGAAGATCCGATGACTCACTCAGCCATCGGTGTCGTTTGTTTGTTGTAATCAGGTGACGATGCTGTAGAAAAGAAAACCATTATAACACGAAGAAAAACTCGAGGGTACACGCCAACATGAATCTTGACCAACATGAATCTGTCCTTAAAGATTTTCACGGCGAGGTACGTCGCGTTCCTTTTACTAAATCAAAACGACTCCTTCAAGATCTCACGCGAGAGAGGTTCGCTTAGGTTAGACTGTTTTATGTCAAATTTGTAGGCTTTGTATGTATCAGTCGGGCACACTTTTTGTCATTTGCTATCTTCTATTTTTCTGTCTAAATTTTACCGTAAATTTAGTTTAATATAAATAAGAATTTATTTAAAAAAAAAAAAAGAAAAAGGAAATTTGCATAAAAATACAGTTAGAATGAATA
This sequence comes from Anoplolepis gracilipes, assembly GCF_047496725.1. Classification (NCBI taxonomy): domain Eukaryota; kingdom Metazoa; phylum Arthropoda; class Insecta; order Hymenoptera; family Formicidae; genus Anoplolepis; species Anoplolepis gracilipes. The sequence continues at coordinate 6,185,974 of NC_132974.1, forward strand.
GGTTTATATCTGCTTGCTCTTGTTCTATATATATTATATATTTTTTTAAATTTAATATATATATATTTAATTAAATATCTTTTATGTTTATATATAATATATATTTGTAAACTATAATAAATTTTATAATCTATATTTTATTATGTATATATATGTATATTTTTTTTAATTGAGACAACAATGTCTTTAATAAAGTACTTTGATTAGAATTACTTAACATCTTTAATAAAAATATACAATTTCTCTTTCTTTCTTTATACATATATATAAAATTTATATTAAAAAATTAAATATATATTATAAACATTAATTATATATATAAATCTACAAAAAATTTTTTAATTGTATATTTTTTCAGTCTCCTTTATTACGAGCCATATTCCGCGGGCATGTGGAAACAGTTCGTATGTTGCTATCGCAAAACGAGGATGTCAATTGGCAAGACAAGGAGCAACGTTCTCTCTTACATGCAGCAGCATATAGGTTACTATCTTAATTACTAAAATAGTAAAATAATTATGAAACCTTTTGATTGTTTTATTATTATATATTATATATATATTATTTATACTATATAAACTGTTTGTTATATTTATGTATTACAGGGGAGATACCGCTATTGTAGAACTTCTTTTATTAAATGGCGCAGCAGCTAATAGTAAAGATAAGAAATGGTTAACCCCTTTGCACAGAGCTTGTTGTTTGGGCAATTACAATGTGGTAGACATTTTACTGAGATATAAAGCAGATGTGAATGCTCGAGATCGTAGTTGGCAGACGCCTCTTCACGTAGCGGCGGCAAATAACGCTGTGCAATGCGTAGAACTTTTAATACCACACTTAATAAATATTAATATCACTGATAGGTTTGTATTTATTTTGTATTATTTATCGCATATAATTTTGTATAATGAATATTTTATATTAATATTATTTATATTTATATTTATATTTTGTAACTAATATTTTATATTCGTGATAAATATAGTTACTATATTATTAATCTACAGGGGCGGAAGAACGTGTCTTCATCACGCGGCATATAATGGACATCTCGAAATGGTCGAATACCTGATGCAATTTGACTGCGTGATAAATGCTTCTGACAAGAAAGACCGGAGGGCTTTACATTTCGCGGCGTACCAGGGTCACAACGAGATTCTAAAAGCGCTAATAGACAAAGGCGCCGACGTGGATGTTAAAGTACGCACATACGAAATTTTCGATAGAACATTTTTGTAGAGGGGGAGGGGGTGGTGTACGTTATTATTATGTTGTATATATGTTGTATTTGTATGTTAAGGATCGAGATTTATATACCCCGTTACATGCAGCAGCTGCTTCTGGTAACGTAGAATGCGTGCATATTTTAATCACCGCTGGTGCGGATATCGAAGCCAAGAATGTATATGGAAACACCCCACTGCATATTGCGTGTTTGAATGGATGTCCCCTCGTGATCAAGGCGCTCATGGCTAATCACGTGAATTTAGGTAAGTCATTTACGTCGAGATTTTTTAGGATACCCTGAGTCATCCTGACCGTAAATAACTGTTTTTTTTTTTATACGCACAGAGGCCGTGAATTATCGCGGACAAACCGCGATGCACATCGCTGCCACCAGCGTACATGGTGTTCAATGTTTCAAGATGCTTATACGCGAGGGATTGAAGGTAAACGTTCAATCAGAAGACGGCCGCACACCGTTGCACATGACCGCGATCCATGGAAGATTTACACGATCAAAAATGCTGCTTGATGCAGGAGCTTTTCCAGATGCGAGAGACAAGAATGGAAATACCGCTTTACATATCGCTGCCTGGTAAATCGTTTGTGAAAAAAATACATATATTAATACTTTTCTTAGATGTCACATATCATTACTGCCAAGTAAGATGCGCGCGTAAGAATATAAAGGACAAATTACAGGTTCGGTTTCGAGTGTCTGACAACATCTTTAATGGAAAGCGCTGCATCTCCGGCTACGCGTAACGCGCAACAACGGACGCCTTTGCATCTGAGTTGTCTAGGCGGACATATAGAAGTGAGCCATAAATTTCTATGTAGTATTCTAATGTAGTCTACGTTATGTTTTTTTTTTCGATTCAATATCTGAATTGTTTTTATCCGATAGGTCTGTAGAAAACTATTGCAGCTCGATAGTAGGCGAATCGATGCGCGAGACATCGGTGGTAGGACAGCTTTACATTTGGCAGCATTTAAGGTAACAAGCGCGTGCACGCGCTGTTACATCTATTTCTTTTTAATAATGATAATATATTTAATATCTTCTTTTTATTTAAAAGCATTATTTACCATTACCATACCACACATGGGAGAATACAAATTGCGAACGTTCCGAATAGGGTTCCGTAGATTGCTTGGATTTGCTGTTATCTAGCGGTGCCAACTTCCGCCTCGTCGATAACGACAATCGACTGGCTCTTCATCATGCCGCGAGCCAAGGACACTATCCTTGCGTCTTCACTCTGGTCGGCTTCGGGAGCGACTCGAACGCTCAAGATGTGAATGGCGCCACGCCGTTGCATCTTGCCGCAGCGGCGTCGAATTCGAATGCCCAGTTAGTAATTGTTCTTTTCGCTTTATCTCTCACATTAACTAAGTATACGATTTATCGTAATTTCGTAGATCCTACAAGTGCGTACAGTACTTGCTGCAGCATCGAGCGAATCCGCATTTACGCGACAAACGAGGTTTCACCGCGATCCACTATGCAGTGGCGGGCGGCAATCAAGCGGCACTGGAGGCACTTTTAAACGCGCCATCACCGGCAAATGTGGCTGCTTCTTCGTTCAACTCAAGCTCAGGTTCTACAACTGGACAACAGGAACCGCCGTCTCTGCCTGCTCTCACTCCGATTCATCTCGCGGTATAGATACACAGAAAATTGGAATTGACAACATTTGACATTAACAAAATACGAAGCCTTCCTTAATTTGTAAAATGTGTGTTATCAGGCGTATCACGGACACGACGAAATCTTACAATTGCTTCTGCCTCTGTTCCCCGATGTGAATATCAAGGAAGATAGCGGGAAAACACCATTAGATTTGGCCGCTTACAAAGGACACAAACAATGCGTCGAACTCTTGTTACGGTTCGGTGCTTTGGTGTCAGTGCAGGTAAGGTTTGAATTTTTTACTCGCTAAACGATCGTACGTTATACTTCTATTAATATGCATTGTGTTTCTAGGATTCCGTTATGAAACGTACGCCTGTACATTGTGCCGCCGCGGCAGGTCACGCCGATTGTCTTTCTCTTCTTCTGCAAAACGCTGATGATCCTAACGTGGTAAATCGTTATGATTCCAAGTTACGGACGGCTCTGACTCTGGCTGTAGCGAATAATCATGCGGAATGCGCGATGTTGTTGCTGAAGTACAAGGCCGACTGCAATTTGCCAGATATCAACAAGCACACGCCGCTGTTTCGGGCAGTGATTAACGAGCGGGATAATCAGCTGGTGAAATTGCTATTAAAACACGGCGCGCGAGTGGCTGTGCAAGACGCAAACGGTAAAACGCCGTTACATTTGGCAGCTGCTTGTGGCAGGTTGGAGAAATTACGTTTGTACGAAATATTTTCGTCATATTTTACAGAATTGTCTTATGTTGCAAATATTTATTTCCAGACTATACGCTTTAGCAGCGCTTGTTCAAGCCGACCCGACTGCGGCTGCTTTGAAGGACGATCAGGGATGCACGGTACTTCACTGGGCCTGTTACAACGGCAATTCCAACTGCGTCGAGTATCTTTTGAATCATAACGTGTACGATTCCTTGAAAGGTTAGCGGTTTCTCCGTAGCTAAATTATAAAGAAAATTATTTAATATAATAACTATCTAATAATGGATATCGCATTTTTTGATTACAGAAAATTTATTCTCCGCGGTACATTGCGCCGTGTATCAAGGATCCGCGCATTGTTTAGATTTACTGATCAGCAAATTTGGCGGACAAGCGGTCGTCGCTACAACAGAATCATCGTGCGGCCTGTTGCACGTCGCGGCCAGCGCCGGATCCGTTGAGTGTGCGCGATTAATTTTAAACTCTGTCGGAGCGGAACTAGCAGGGCTCGAAATGACCGATTACTTCGGACGGACGCCGCTTCTGTGCGCGGCCGTCAATGGACAATGCAACGCCATTGGTAATTACTAATCGCACTTTTTTTCAATAAAGTTTACATGCACTTTCGCTTTCATATTAATAAGAGTTGCATCCTGATTCAATAGAATTGCTACTCGAGTGGAAGGCCAATGTACGTGCTGTCGATTCCAGTAAGAATACGGCGTTACACTTAGCATGTCAGAGACGACATTCCGCTGCGGCGTCGCTGCTTCTAAACTGGGTCGAATCGCTTGGTGGCCCCGACGTCGACAAAAACGTATTGCAACAGCAACGAGTGGCTATTATCAATATGACCAACAAACAACAAAGAACGCCGCTACATCTGGCAGCGAGAAATGGCCTCGTAGCAGTAAGCTAAATTCGTATTTAAATATTACTCAAATATAATAAATGTGACATACAGATATCTTGTGAAAAATATATTATTTTGTACAGATTACTCGTCGATTATTACAATTAGGCGCGAGTGTCGTGGCCGTTGATGCTGTAGGACTAACACCCGCATTAGCATGCGCCCCGAATCCTGCAGTGGCCGAGTGCTTAGCTACTATTCTCGCCGCTCACGGTACGTGTAATATTTTATTTTGTGTTTCTTATATTGTTTTTGTAAACATTCAAATGATATGAAATCTCATTTTGGTCACACAGATCAAAATGGAGAAAACACGCAGTATTCATCATCTATTCAGCAAACGTCGGAGATATATCTAAACCGAAATGGCGTAGACTCGCAACACAGTTCCGATTCGGAATTTTACTGACAGCGAGCATCAACGTGCTCGGATCGTCTTGCGTTTCAAGCGAATCTGAACATGGAATCGATTGCACGGCAATATCGTGACCGCTAAATTAATTTGGACGAGCTGTTGGCTTTTTTCCATTTTAGTATAATTAAAACCTCTAACTCAGACGAGCCGTGTGAGAAATCGTTGAAAAATCAACAAATCTCTCTTGATGACTAGCCACTGTAAGTAGCAATCGTGACAATACCTATGTATGTAACTCAATAGAGTTACTAATCGACTGCCAAGAGGGGTACGGATGCGTTAATAAGTCTGTAACTAGAATAACTTAATAATAATTAATAGATTTGTTGTACACGAGATGTACAATATTCAAAATTCCAGCTTTCTGTTCGTAATACGCACAAAAATTGTACTGAGATAAAATTGTTTTACATCACGCGAAACGATATTTTATGTAAAGACTACATACATATAATATAAATATTATAATTTTGTTTTTAAAAATCTATCGTGTAAAACTAGAGACTAACGTTTAGAAGATGTTTAATTGTCATTTGGAATCGTGTAACGATTATCCGTATATAATAGAATAGTTGACACTTTAGTTTTAATCGCATGCTATTTATGTTTTCTAAAAATAGCCTTGAAAGCTAACACTATTGCGAAAAGGATCTTTAATTAGGATGAATACAAAATTTTGCAATTAGTGCTCAGCTGTATTCCTCTTGGTCATTATCATACGATATTCACATACATTGAGATTTATTTATTTTTGACTCTAGCAAAAGCGAAGAAATACGTGTGAGATCTATTTTTCCCTCTTTTATATGCGTATATGTATCTTATATATAGTTGAAAACGTGAGATATTATAATTTTGCCGCGTATATGCACCTTGTGCAGTTTCCATCTCGTAGCCTATAACTTCTAAATTAGTATAATTAATACATGTAATAGACTTTCTCTATATATTTCGAGCGATATGTTTCCGCATAATTTTCTAAGTAATTTTTATCAGTAATATAACGCGTATACATAATAGAATTCTCTCACGATCGATTAATCGCGATTGGACCACAGAGAATAATAATAATAATAATAATAATAATAATAATAATAATAATAATAATAATAATAATAATAATAATAATAATGATAATGATAATAATCGCTAACAAGCATAAATGATAAATAATAATATTACTAACGGACATAAGTAATAAATAATAATAATAATGTTAAGTTAGATCTACGAATGCATTTGTAGATTCAAGAGCGATAGAATAGCTGCGTATTGTTAATTTTGCGGTCAAATAGATGTAATGTAACAAATCAAAAAAAGCGCAATTTGCCCTTTACGGCAATTAGATGTCAATGCAAATATCGACAGATATATAGATAATGCTCAATCAATTGCATTTACTAATCTATAGATTGATTTTAATTATTTAAACAGACGTCTTCCATTTTCAGAGCAGTATTTTCACAGTTGAAAATCGGTGCATGATGTGTACTAGGACATTAATTGTATTTAATGTAATTTGCGTTTTCACGATCTTTTGTCGAATGATTTCAGATTTACTTTTTCGCCCATTTTTAGGTATACTTACACATTAAAATAATATTTAGAGATTAAGTGTATTCACAAAGATTTTGTGATTTGGTTTGCTCTATAGAAAAGTGCGTAGGATTACGAATTCTAGTAAAGAAAATGCGAAAGTATGAATATTTAATAACGTCCCATTGTAAATATATCGAATCGAACCGCGAATTTATCTCTCCTCTCTCTGGGAGGACTCTGTATACAAATAAAGCAGGTGCGACGCGAGAGGAAGAGGAACGAATATCTAAGCTATTTTCTTAGACATTTGTAGTAAAGCCTAAACTGCCTGATTGTAATTGTACGTCGAAAGAGAAAGTAGACCTTGTAAAAGAAGTATGTAATGAAATTGAATTGGATGAATATGTGGGAACCGTGCTTAATTTTTAAGTGTGTTTTGTATTCGCCGTGTTTTTCCATTAACACTTTGATTACCATAGCAATATCACAAATCACACAAATCATACTTGTCTGCATTTTGTTGAAAATCATCAGATTAGTATTCAATTATATGCTGAAAAGGCTCTTATATTTAATTTTTTACATTAATACGTGAAATATGAATAAATGAAAAATAAAATCGCCTGAATATCAATTTCTACGGAAGTAAACGTCATCCATTTATGTGTGATGATGTGATATATGTGATCAAAATGTTATGATGAAAGTTCAACGTGACAATTTTTTTTATTATTCTTGTACTTATAAATTTTCCCATAATTTTTGCATTTAATAGATTATAAGCGTGATCCTTAGATGAGAGGGTATTGACAATTTTTAAAAAGGCTAATGTGATTAATATCAAAGAAAATTGTAAAATTTATCGAACGAAGATATTAAGCAGTTTCATTGTACATATTAATATCAATTAATTATATATAGTGCAATGAAATTGTATCGTTTTCGCGCAATGAATTGTACGATTTTCTCTATGTATATATTGCTTAAACGTAATAATTATGTAATTGATAAAATTGTTGATACTGGGAAATGACGATCTCCGATTTGTACATGATGATTTTGTACTTGTGACTGTTGTATAAAACAGGAAAGCGAGAAAAGAGCTGAATACATCGCGCGTTATCACTCTCTCAGAGACATGCTTAATCGCTGTCATGTGCATATATACATATTATATATACCGAAAAAATTATTTTTTCTATATGCCCTTCTTTTTCGCATACATACGTTTTGCGAAATGTGTAATATCGTATATTACATGAAAATTATATCATAGGAATTTAAGAGATTCCACGCCGCGGATATCATGCATCTGTATCGCGAACATTTGTAATAATCAATATACGTCATTGCGTTTTATTTTCACACGTGGCTCACAGTGATTTACCCGACTTACGCCTCTGAATTATCCCTTTCGAAGCCTAATTTCAATCGAATATATTGTGTGAATTGAGTAAACATTTATTTCAAGAATATATACATATATCGTAGGTTTTTAATTTATTCAGAGATCATAAATTGATTTTTAAATTAAATTTGAGAAAAAAATATCGAGACAAGAGAGTCGGACAATTATTCACTCCGACATTCTATCGGAGCGCGAAAGAGAAAAGTGAACGTCTACGCCATCGCGATCGAAAAGAGTCGAAATTGACGGCTTGTTATTAGGCGAGGATATCGAGCGGGAGGCCTTCGCCCGTTGCGATGACCCCCTCCCCTCTTGATGATCGGTCGCGCGAAAGGGTCGAAGAGTCTCGACCGGTGGGAGTCGTGGAACGGAATTCCTCTAACTTTGGACCGGTAACGGAAAGGGTCGAATTTCGTGTTTTGCGATTAAAGGAGCAGAAACGGCAAGGAGCCGCGTCGGCGAGCGTCGGTCTCGGGTCTCGATTCGGTCTCGAAACGACGGAAATTCACGAGAAATGACGACCGGCTACCAGGACAGCACGCGCGCAGCGAGGTGATTGTCATGGCGCGCGCCACGGGAATGAAGAAATTATTTGTATTTCGTGGCCAGGATAGCAGAAACCGACGTAGGGTCACGCGACTACTCGTCGGTGGAAACGACGGAAATTCCCGAGAGTTAACGAACGGGTATCAAGGCAGCACACGCACGAGTAGAGGGATGGCGGGCCGGCCGGTCCCGAAACGACGGAAATTTACAAGTTTCGACGATCGAGTATCAGGGAGAGCACACGAGCGAGTTGGTGACGCGGCCGCTCGGTCGTAACGACGGAAATTCACGAGGTTCGACGAACGGGTATCCGGAGAGCACGCGAGTGAGTAGACGATCAGCTGATACAATTGACGATTGTATTCGCCGCAGTATGCAACGGAGAATGAAAAGGCACGGAAATTCGTGTCCCGGTAATAGAATACTATGATTTTGCAGGAGGTGAACGCTGCGGTGACAGCGCGACAGGGAGGTGCGAGGCGTGGCGGGAGCTGATGAATATCTCATGTATAAATTAGTTAATTTTTAAAGATCGGGCGTCGGCAACGTGCATTGGTATTAGGCAAACATGTTTGGCTATAAGATTGCGCTTGAAGAATCGATAGCGAGAGAATACAATGATGATTTTCTAATAAAGTCTCTTATTACTCTATTATGTGAGAAATATAATACAAATAGCGTGTATTATTCATTAAAATACACGATAAAATTATCTAATCAATATTTACAATTATCATTTAAAACGAAATTTATATAAATATATATATATATATATATATATATACAAACATTTGTACAAAAAATGCATTATTACAGAAATAAAATAATGGCAAATTAAGAAAATTATACGAAAGATATGTCTTTCTAAAACATACACACATTTACATAAATTTACAGAAAACACGTGTGTATTTTGTGTTTATATAATTATAATATTAGTATTATAAAAACTTATGTAATTTCTCTTTGATTACCGCACTTTTAGGAATGTTTATAATAGTACTAAAGGAACATTTGCATCGACAAGAAATACAAAACAATAATAAATTTTATACTAATTAAATCACATAAGCCAACGTAATTCTCGGCTTATAAGGCACTAGTATAAAATAAATATTGTAAATATATACACTCCCTTCGAAGGTATAACTTAATATGTCGCGTTTTTTTAAATTCACATACAAATTATTTCTCTGAGTAAAAAAGTTTCTTATTAAATATACGCGTGTTCGATTGCGATACTGGTTAGAACTTGTTGATCCCGAGTTAGTTCTTTCTCGGAGATTTTATTATTTTTTTCCAGGTTTTTCGGCGACAATTCCAAACAGAAATTGTCGTAAGTATATGCGTTTGTCACGATATTCGACTGCTTCTCCTTCGAGATCGACACGAATCGCTTAAGGGTAATGTTCTTTGGCTGCGACCATATATCGGAGAAAATCTTGCTGTTTGTTGAGCTGTCGTTTGACTTGCAAGAAAACTTCATTTCGATATCATCGAGACTGCATCCTTGAGTCTCCGGCAATATCGTTAAGGCAAAAATCGCACCTAACAAACTAGCTGCGCTGAATATCCACATCGTAATTTCCAGACCGACAATGGCATTCAGATCCGGATACATTTTTATCGTAGCGAACATCAATACTTGCACGATACTAGTCGTAAGACCGCCCAAACTACCCCTGAATCTTAACGGGTACAACTCCGAAGTCATGACCCACGGTAACGTGAGGAAGCCGATCATAGATGCGGCCACATGGGTCCCGATACAGAATAATGGTATCCACGATGGAAGATTGAACCTGGAAAATCACAAGGAAAATATTATTTCCAAGGATAACTAGAACTTTCGAAGAGCGAAAATAATGATTAAATAAAACGAAAAATATTAAAAGTAAAATTACAAAAAAGCATAAGAGACAAAAAAAGTGAAAGTTGATTGTTAAAAAAGATAAAAAATACGAACCTGAAGGAAAGAGCGATTCCTATAGCCGTGATAGCCATTCCGATACCGCTAATGAAGCTCAAGCTCTTCCTGCCGAAGATGTTGGCCAGTCCGGCGCCGAGGATCGATGCAAAAAGCCTGATGACACCGATGCCGACGCTGGTCACATATTCGTTTACGTTTACGCCGATGTCCAAGAGTACGTTCACGGCGTAAAACAGAATCACATAAATGCCGGACAGCTGTTGAAGCGTGAAGAAGATGAGCAAAATCAGGAATGGTTTCCACACGTTGGGCATATGCAACGCCCGTAGTAGACTCTCCTGTTTTTCCTTCCGTTTCGCGTTCGCATCACAAAGCTCCTGGTATTCTTTATCGATGTTGAACCCGGGTCCACGTAACCACAGAAGGGCCTCTTTAGCCTCGTCCGTTCGACCCCTCGAAGCTAACCAGGCGGGAGTTTCCGGTAGCATTCTGAAGAAATAAATGTCATAATTAACTATCGCTTGCAAATAAAAAAGTGTTATTAATTGTTAATTCTTGATGGAAATAACAATTTAAAATATTTTGACTTTATATATGTATGCACGTGTGAATTTTTATCTATATGTAAACGTATATGATTTTTTATTTTGTAATTTTTAAAGAAAAACTTGATATACATTGTAAAGATATAGATAAGAATAATTACCGTGTTAATGCGAGCGATAGAATCGCTGGTCCGATGCTGATAGCTGCCGTCTTTTGCCACGTTGTGATAGTACCCAAGGTATACACTATCAAAACGCCCAGGGAGACGAGAACTGGTCCGCAACTCGAAAGCCAGGCTCTTTGATCTGGTGCTGCTGTCTGCAATAAAATATATTTGTTCTTGATATATTTAATCTTTGCAGAAATAAAATAAATGCAAAAAAGAAATGCATTGACTGTTACGCATAATTAATTACCACGGCTAATTAAAGATTAATAAAATTATCACTCAAATTTATATTCAAAAATCTCATATCCCATTATAAACAAATAAATTATTAAAATGATTAATATTATTAAATTATTAAAAATGCTTAAATTATAAGGATGCATTTGGTAGTATATTATATATTAGTATATTATATATTACATACCTCGCTGACATAGAGATAAAGACCGTTGGCCATGCCGCAGCCGATACCGCTAATAAATCTACCGACATACAACATCGGCACGCTCGTCGATAACGCAATCAGTAGCCAGCCAGCTACGTGCGGTAGCGAAGCCAGGGCGATCGCGGATCTGCGGCCGAAGAGTTCGGCAAAGAATCCAGCAACGAGGGCACCAAGGGGATTCGAAACAACACTGAGGGAGGCAATCCACGATGCCTGTGACTGGTTCGCGAAATTTGACTCGAAGAGCCTCGGGATCAGGATCGCGCTGTATCCCTGCGCCAACCCCACAGAAATCTGGCCACAATGTGCGGCCAGGCCTGCGAGGATCTGGAAAATAATGTTAGATTATCTAATAAAATATTTACTGTATGCGTAGATATTTTTGTTAATGATAACGTTATGATTAACTAATACGGTAATATAATAGATTTAATTAATTATATTAATCGCCATTATCATACTTTAATGCATGTAAAGAGAATAAATTAATTCAGTAATAATAAATTTTAATAAATCAAAATTTATTTTGCTATATTTGTTATAATTGAAATATTTAAAATATTCAATTAAAAATTTCAAATTGTCAGAAGGATAAATTAAAGATTATAATTATTAATGTTTTTGTAGACATACACATATACACGATAATACGTAAAATTTGAAGATATATATATATATTCTTCTTACAATTTGATCTCGGCAATAAAGCGATTAATGATGTACATTTTTCTTTCAGAATATTACATGTTTGAAATGTTAATAAAATTTCCGCGAACGTATTGTATTATAATACTAATTGATACTAATCGATGAGACATTAAATTTCGAAGCTAACAAGCACATGTTAGAACCTATGTAGATTATTCTTATCAATATATTTCTTCTTACGCAATGCATAAACATTATGTAATATATAAATACTTACGTTACTATCGTTACGTTACATGAACGTCATTGTTATATAATTCAAACAATTAACTTGAAATTATAAAAGTGCAATTAAAGTTAAAACAAATTATATGTATATTAATGCAGATCATATCGCGAAGCAGTGATGATTAGCGTTAACTGATTTTTATCATATACAAATAAGATATATAGTCAGTTCAACTTTTTAAAATAATTTCGCTTACATTTACACTCCGCAAATTCTACATGTATTTTTATAATATAAAATATTACAACATCTATGTAAAGTAAACCAAAAAATTATTCTTTACTTTTAACAAAAACAAATTTTCATTTTTATTAAAAGAGAGACAATGAATTTTTCATTGTTTCGATATAAATCGGTATGTGTTGAATAATCCGCAAGTATCTTCCACAAGTTTGACACAAGAATAACAATCAATAGCGATGCGATGACGCGGATGACGTGCATTATCATTTCTCATCCGGTGCTTTTAAGCAAAAGATGAATACATAAGATACAGAATTTGTCCAGACACAAAATTCATACGACAATTGCCGGCAAACGAATAAATCATTTATATAATGATGTGTCTCCGCTGTTAGTCATTATCACTCATCAGAAAGAGGCACATATACTTCCCGAAGGTTGGATCAAGATTCACGTGCACTCAAACTATGATACTTATGTATTGTCGTACGATTTTACATAGAAATTCATTTTCGAACAGAATAATGGAATATGAATGATATCTCCTCTCACTCCAAAAGAAATTTTATATTCGATTTTGACATTTGATTTTATAGATGTCTACATAAATGTTACGCGTTTAGGATTGTGATATAATTATAAGAACTCAAGTTTCTTCTTATTAAAATAAATATATAGAGAAAAAAATAATAAACAAAATAATTATATATTATATATAAATCTGTTGATAGATTTAAAAAATTATATCAATATGTTCATATTACTCGTTAATTATCCTGCGTTATCAAGGAGGATTGTTAAAGTCGCAAAACGAAAGGAAATAAAATATGTTGTTCAGTCGCACGTTAGCTTAAAAAATTCTGTGATATCGTGCGCGAGTGAAGGACGAGGATCGAGAAGGCCGGTTTATCGATCGCCTTCGCTGTAAGTTTATATCCATTCATTTATTTGTAAATCCTCTCCTCTTCATTGGTCTCGTTCAATATAAGTCTATTATTCATCATGTACGTTCTCGCAATAATTAATTGCACCGATTGCAATGCTTAGAGCCGAGAGACGACAAATATATATATAAAAAAAATAATATTATTTATATCGCGTTCATAATTGTATAATAATCAGTGTAAAAAGCTCGACATACCATCTTCATCTGACAAAGTAATTATTTATATCGCGTTCATAATTGTATAATAATCAGTGTAAAAAGCTCGACATACCATCTTCATCTGACAAAGTAATTATTTCGTGCCAGCAATACCTTACATTTCATTGACATTTTCTTCAAGAAGAAAAATTTTAGCGAAAAAGTTGTATGTGTGTATTGCTTTGTTCCGTTTGTTCGATTAAATAAATATCTATTATTAAACATGTCAATTTTTTTCTTATTTATATGCTATTTGACATTTGCTACTTTTGCAACAAAATACCAAAACTTCATAATGCGCAATTCCAGCCACAAAGAATGCGGTATTATCACGGACGTGCTTAATTAGAGTATCGCTAATCGCCGGAATAATCGTAATACGGAATTCAGTGACTTACGTCTTTTTTGTTGTCAGAGTGAAGGATCGACCATAGTCTCGTTTTTGTCATCATCGTACACGTTAGAATACGGCAACTGTAAAATGATGATTAATTTTATCATGTGTCATATTATGTCATATCGAAAAAAGAAACGTCTATAATTACTAATGTAATTACAGACTATTTTCAACAATATATCGATTGTCAAGAATTGACCCTGTTTACATTATTATATTTATATCTCTTTATCGATAAAAAAAATTGCAGTAGCTCTCGTGAGTTCGACGAGCTGTTCGGTGAACTCGCGCTTTCAGTGCAAAACTCGTCTCTTATTAACATGAGTAACAGTAATTACGTGGCCACGTAAATAAATGATCAGGCTTGTTCGAGAACATTCTACGCGAATTCCCACGTTTGATAATAATCTTGCAATAACCGTATAATTGATGTGTGATGAAAAACATTAATCTACCTCGAGTGTCGACTACGTTATATAATTATCACAAAGAGAATTTCCCGCAATAAAAAAGTAAAGAGATATTTGATAAATTCATCTCTCGAATTAATTGATGTCATCCATTCAATTATGATTCATTGATCTTTGCAATTCATTCGTCACATTCTATCACATATCTATATGCATAAAATTTGTTAATATATTATTAATAATCATTTTCAGTTAAACTTCTGCTTTCAATTAAATCTATAATTTAAATTTGTATCGAAATATTTAGTATAGAAATATTTTGTACAGAAATGTATATAAAATTTCAAAACAGTGATCTAGAAGGCTTTATTGAATTCTGTTTATCGCTTGCAAGTTTGTGCAGCGCGACGCATGAATTGAATAACAGTCGCGCGATTATACGTTTGTTCGTCGCAGTTTGACAATCGAAATATTTAGGGACAATAATATTTTACTTTATGACTCATGAGACCAATTTATTACTGCTGCTAAATTTTCAATCGGTTTTCATATGCTTAACGCGATTTAACACGATGTGAGAAGGATCAACCTTATCATTTCTGTTCTATCTCGCGTGCCCATTCATCATAAGTACTTTATGCAATTTTATCATCGCTTATTTCGCTTGTATTTATTCGATTAAATCGATGTCGATTAACGATGGTAATCATAAATGTGTTTGCAAATGTCAGTGTATAGATTCCCATGCGATGAAAGATGTGTCTCAACGGGAAATCGTTTTATTAATGTGATCATAAGTGGATTTAAGGGCCTTGCGCAAGATACCCGTTCTTTCTTCCTATCTGTCAAACGTTTAAGGCTAATCGCGTGAGTGATATATTCAAATTAGAGCAATCATTATTTTCATGTCACAAATTCAATTTTTGTAATTCATCTAGAAAAATTTATATTATAAGAGTTATAGATAAGAGTTAAGTATAGTATGTTTATATTAGTATAAGAGGTTCTCAATCTACAATTCTAGAGAAATTTCTACGTCCAAAAATTATTGCGTAACAAATAAGATGTAACTAAACGAAATTGTCACAAAATTATGGATTGAAATTACATTGCACGCTAGATTCACTTCGATATCCAGTTTGCGTTGTAACGGAATGTATGTACTATTACATTTGTTCGATATAGCAGAATCACGTGACATGAAATAACACAATTAAAACTTGAGACCATTGGACGAAGAATATTAGACAAACTCTATATCTATTATGTAGATCTGCGTTAATTCGTTAATGAACGCAAACACGAATTATTTGCGAGCAAATACAATTCATAATTTCTCTATTTTTATTTCAATAAATAAATAAATAAAAGAGAGCGAGAATTGCTTATTAAATAATACTTTTAAACATATCTTTCAGTGTGCAAAAATATAAGAATTTGCAATAACAATAAAGACAGTAGGCATAAAAAATAAGAGGTTTAAAAATGAGAGAAATGAAAGATAGATCAGAAATAAATCCAATCTTTTAAAGCGGTCAGTAGCGATATTAGCTGGTCATAACAATCAAATGCGCGTAGAATCTACGTTTAAATTAAGCCGATGTTTGTGCAGTACGTATAATTGTAAGAAATTATTCTACAGTTTATGTTAGCACAGAATTTGAAGAAGCGTTTGAAGGACTCAATTGGACATTGAAACAGAAACATATCTTTAACACAGAGCCCTTGATTCTTGACATTTGAACTCTAAAAGTATTATAAAATTAGCATATAGAAAATGAAGTTATTTGGTTTGTAAAAATATTTGTAAGCGCAACAAAAATTGTATCGATATAATCGCGATAGATCCCACATCTGTCAACGCCGATAACCAAAACCTCGAGATTCAAAAATTGAGAGAAGACGAGGCAGTTGGCAAAGGACCGTCTAAGAGTGTACATAATACGTTTTATTATACAAAGTCTTATAGTTCGAAGTGGACAATAGGGAAGATTACTTTGTTGGCTGTTTTCTATACAATATGTAAGCAATTCTCTATGAGGCTGGTTTTTAAATATAAATGAGATGTTCGTTGAACACAAAACAGATATATATATATTTAACACACGATATTACAAAAAAATATAACGTGCGAGCTAGCGAAGGACCGTCTATCTCGAAAAATAGTGAGCAAAGGGATGCCTCACTTATTTGAATTTGTGTAGAAGTTCATTTATTACCGAGTGTCTCAATTTACTTTTATTTGATATTTTTTTGTAGAGAATTGCTTACATATTGTATAGAAAACAGCCAACAAAGTAATCTTCCTTATTGTCCACTTTGAACTATAAGACTTTACATAATAAAACGTATTATGTACACCGATTTTGACATTGACAATTAATCTATATGCAAGCGTTTATTATTTTAGAGAGAAAAATGGAAAGATATAAGTTATAGTTCTGTTTATTGCTCGATAGAAAGAGAGAGAGAGAGAGAGAGAGAGAAAGAACGAAAGAGAAAACAAAATATAGTGGTATTATCGTACCGAAAAATTTAACACGAGCATTACGCTGCGCATCAAAATTGCATATCAAAAGAGAGCTCTTTTTAAATCGATTAGGACAGAGATTAAAAAATCATTCATATTATTTTCATGATAATCATTGCAGAAATCAAGAAAAATTCGTTTTGATATGCGAGTCAAATGTATGTTTTCCTTATGTCAAATTGCAACTTTCCAATTGCATTGATAATACAACGCATGTTGTACGTCATAATGTATTAATACGATATTTGTTTACAAGCTCCAATTGCTATTTTTGCCAACCAGGCGAGACTCGGAACTTTGGCAAACCTCGTTTTGACGCGTCTCGATAGATTTTTTGTCAAAGTTATTTTTCGAGTCCGCAATTTATATATAATATTATGTCGTTTCAATACATCGAAAGATATATCAACAATATATAATTTATATAATTAGATATGAGAAAAAATATACAATGTTATCACAATTGACATCATGCATATATGTATATATATAATATATATATTAATTAATCTTTACTATATATGTACATATACAATATTCTTTCAAAATCCTTATTTTTTTATTAAACTTATTAGCATTAAAATATTAAACTAAACTAAATATTAGACATTTAAATCATTTTATATATACATATATAATTAAATTTATATTTAATTTAATAGAAAATTAATTTTGTTTTTTTTTAATATCTATCTAATTAGTTTAAATATATTACAATCAGAAGATAAATATATGCAGAATATAAATACCTCGTAATCATCAACTGCGACTAGATCAATAATGAATATTCCTCTCTAATATCTTATACAATCTTCGTGCGGTCTCTCTTATCGATGCGCGTGCAAAAATTAAATCCACATCTCTCTTCGAATTAGAAGATCTGTCACCAACGTAAACTCCGTTATTCGCGATAATCGTGAACGCTTTAGATGCGAATCATGAATTAAAGGGTCGAAAAACAGTCGAGTCTGTCTGACAACAATCACAGGTCAAGTCGACAAGAGAAAGGAAAAAAATACCGGAAGTAAATCTAAATCTTGTGACGGAATGTAGCATCGGTTATTAGTAAGTCCGTTATTCAGAGCTGTTTCCGGATCACGAATTTTCGCGACGTCCCTCGTCGTGGTGCTCTTCACGCTACCGAGGAATATGTGTGTGTACCGAGCACGTGTTCGTTCCATAGAAGAATCATGTTGCGTGCACCGTGATGGATCGGGAAGGCGCAACTACTGACGCACCGTCGCGGCTTTTTTCGCGCTTGACACTGAGATCATTTTCGTCCGCGTCTTCGCATTTATAGCGGCAAAGGCAGTCGGCGCTGTTGAAACGCGTTTGTCGCTCAGTTTGCGAAGTGCCCTTCCAAGCGCCGTCTCTTCCGAGGGGTCTCTCCGGGGGGTATCTTCGCAATCAACGAGCAGAGACTATTCAATGAATATTATTCAATTAAATTCTAAATTTATTTGATTTTATATATATATTATAATTAATATTATTTTTTATATATATATATTTTATATATAGATTTTATATATATATTATAATTAATTTATATATCGATTTAAGGAAAGAGAAAGGATAAAATTGCGGAAGCTATCGCGGGAAACAAACGAAAATAATGGATATTCTGGATAGAGTGGAAGTTTGAATTAATTTTCATGTAAATGAATAATGAACAACGGATTAATTAAAACGACCTGACTAGCCAAAATCATTCAATTTATTCACACCACGTTTCGACCATATGTCATGTATATCAATAATATTTATGACAAAATTATAAAGGTCGTTTGAACTGTTTTTCTTTCTAAATACGACAGTTTCGTTTAAAAACTCATGTTGACATGACGTGTCTCGTTGTTTGTGTTTATCTCAAATTTAATAACCGTTGATTTTAACTAAGTGACATATTTAATTGTTCCATAATTAAGTTCTACTTTTAAACATGTCCCATTGGATTCTTTCTTCTCTTTCTTAATTTACATGTGAGTAAACTAGTTTTTTACCGACATTATATTGTATTGTTTGCGTTTAATTCGGTATAAATTGTATCCATATAATTTTTGATCCGTTATATATTTTCTTTATAGTTACACTTGAAAAGGACCACAACCATATGGTCGAAACGTGGTGTGAATAAATTGAATGATTTTGGCTAGCCAGGTCGTTTTAATTAACCCGTTGTTTACAATTAAATACTAGCGACTTTAATCTCTAACTTATAAATGAATAATGTAAACAGCATACTGAATTTTTTTTTCGAAAAATATGAGTCACATATATTACCATGAGACATCGAATCGAAAGTAGGTTTTCATAAATGATAACGACATTTCCTGTAGCGTTAATTTGCGGACGCGTTCTTTATCGTTAAAAGGTGTGTTATTATATTTCATTATCATTCATGATGGAAGGTATGGCCTTCAGAGTGATTGTAAGTTCATGCGTTTTCACGGTAAAAAATGTACGACGATTATATGGTTACTAATAAAGCGAACAAATAACGTACGTGTATATTTGCAAATCAATATCTCGATCTTATGCATCCATGACCTATGCAATGCGAGAAACACGAGAGAACATAAAAAAAATTCTAAATGACGCGAGAGTTTAGCTTTGACAATGGCCCATTTTTTCTTAAAAAAAATGGGCTAATAAAAAGAGATAGCGTCATTGTTGTCGGAAGATAAATTATATGTTGCATCGTATCCTCGCACCCGTATAACGATCTCCAATGTTTTCTTTATGCATCACGACAGATGTTTAATTACTTCATTGTAGTTCCGTCTCTGAAATGATAAAGATATTTATAATAATAACACAGCAGACGTTTTAGAAGGATGATATCATCGTGAGTTATTGTTGACGAAAATGTGTAACATGTAAAAATAAAATGAAGAAATTACGAGGAAATAAGGCTAGTACCTCGGCAAGACTTGTTAATTTTAATTCATAAATTAAAAAGCAAACTCTTTCCAATTTCAACTGTATAAGTAAAAAATAAAAATTACCTTAAAATATAATATAAAAAAATTAGAAATATAAATATAAATAAAAATGCAAAGAAAGAAAATAACTTTTAAATTCGTTATAACATATCGTTCTTATCAGCGTTTTGCAAGGAAACCTAGAGTTGCATTTTAGTAAACGGCGTCGTTGGCGGTCAATGTGACTTCGAGCTCTCTTTTTTTCAAGAGCTTGTTACTCCTATTCGATATATCTCACGATCACCACAAGTAGTAGGCGCGATTATGATCGACTCACCGTATACACATATCGATGCAAGTTTAAACACGGTAACGATCTACATCCATTCGCGGCGGGAGGCATGTCCTCCTTAACGATTGCAAAGTCCTACGCTGGCAATAAAAAGTCAATGTTATATACGACAATAGGGGCAATTGCGATATCGGCGTGTGTCCCTGACCCGCGACAATGACTGCGAAAACGTCATATTTGTATTTGAATTCCATGTGATCGCCTCCTTTCAGCTCTTCTTGCAAAAGTTCGATATATAATACATACTTTATCGTGTCACTAAAATCGCTTCTTTTCGAATTAATATCAGAGCTAAAATTTCGGCTGTAAAAAAGGAGAAATAATACTTTCGTTTATAAATTGTAGTTGAGTGATTCTGAAAGGATCTGAAGAAAGAAATTTTTTAAACAAAAATCTGCTAAAAACTTATTTCAATTAATTAATGCAATTAATTATATTAAAATGCATAATTTACACTTATTTGTCTAGATTATTATTGTTGAGGAGAAAGTAAGTATTTTATGTTTGCTTGTAGAATCGCGAACAACTTGCGCGGTCGATTTGATCGCGTATCTTAATTTAATTCAACGTGCCAGTATCCATCTTTAACAATCCGTGGATCACGAGAACTTACTTGCTTAATTGGCGTCCACATTCTTTTTGCACGGATTTCCTTGATGTGCCTTTACGGTTTAAATTTCTTTCGAGATCACCGGCGGGAATTATACGATCGCCGAGGCCTTCGAAATCAATTTCCGATCCAAGGAGATCTCTCTCTTGACTGACCTGAAAATCCCTCTTACGCATGTCTCTTCAGAAGCTTACAACATGGAAATAGACGAGACGGAAATTATAAATACATCCGCGTATTCGTTGTGTATATCTATTACAATCTCATTGTCAACGGTATTGCATTAAATTGTCTTATTTGTCAAATTTACACAAAATATATACAAATGCATTTACTATGATACGTAGATTGAGCCCATAAACCTTGTCATCATCAGTGCTTCACGAGAGATCAAATTAATATTCATTACTATAAAAAAAAAACATTTTTTATTCAATCCGTGTTTTGGCGTACTTATAATTAAAAAAAAAGAAAAGCAGTCTATTAACAATTAATTTAGGGTAATTAATGATTATTTTTTAACAGTTATTGTTTCAAAAATTATGTATCGATCACAATCACGATTTGTAATATTGCATAAGGCGCATATGATTGAGAATAATTCGTGGGTGGGTTATTCTAATTCTCGCTTCAAAAGCAACTAGAATTTGATTACCATAATATCCGTAGATTCGTATTCGTAGATCGAGCTGCCAGATTAATTTTTATTCACCTCCTGTTTGCAGAGCATGATTAACATGTTTTAATTTGCTTACGTTAGTTTGTCGTAGACATTAAATAGCATCGTGTCATTGTACAGCAACATTAGTGAGTGTTTTACGAAAGTACTAGATAACATAATCGTATCGTTATATGTATATCGTGTTCGATAAAACATGTGATTAAAAGACGATGCATACAAAAGTATGATGATAAGAAATTCTGTCACTAATTTTAAATTATTTTTCTTACGATTTTTTAATTTTCAAATTCCATTATACTTCACAAATAAATCTCAAATAAAATTATTGCATATTGCGATTGTGAAAGATTGTTAGAAAAGCTTCCGCGAACCAATGTTTCACTCGAAGGTCTCAGCTCGTATTTCAGCGATGATATAAACGAACGAAAGTTTTGAGCAGGAAACACGCCCAAGGATCAGTTTAGGCCGGGAAGTAACTATTTTCGTGACAAATGACTTATGCAAATTACAGAAGGAGCCGCAACCCTCACGACTACTTCCATTTCCGATTACGTTTCCTTCTCGTCGTCGACGATAATTTCAAATATTTCCAGATTGAGAAAAAGTTCACGTACGTTAAATTCTGCGTACATGTTTCAAAAACATCGATGCAAATATACTAATTAAAGGATTTTCCAATTGTTATTTTGCTATATAAATATTATCTTAATTAAAATCTTCGATTAATATTCTATCATTTACAGTTATTATTTTTCTCATCTTTTACTTTGAGATGATCTGTTTATTTATACTTAATATATATTTTACATTCGTATTGTTTTCTAATATAGCACGTGTCTCTTGAAATAAACACATTCATTATGACAAAGCATCACTCCCGTTATCAATTGTGATATATTAGATTGTTGTGACCATTGACAGGACTTCAATAATTCCTCTATAATTTGCAGCGCATTCGCGCTTTCGATGTTGTAATACCTACATTTCTTGTGATACTTTTTACAATCTTTATGTATACGGAATGCGTGAGAATAACGACTAATTATACAAACGTGTTAGATCATAATTAAATAGAACGATAATAACTGATATAAAAAAGCTCGGCAATTTATTCGAGATGCATCTTATGTCGCATAATTCTTGTTAAATTAAGTATTACGACGACGACAATCGACGTGATCTACAATTTTGACTTCCTGATAATGACACATCACATATTTGAAACTGCATACGGAAAATCGCTATATCGTATCGTTACGGATGTAAACACAACGACCCGACATAAGTTCATTACAGACTTTATTACTAACATGCATGTCAACTCTCATTATCGAATGCATCTTCTACATCTCTTGGAAAACAATAAATCTTCATCTTATTTTATCCCGGTAAAAAGATTTATATAAATCAGATACTTAGTAGTAGTATACTTCTTTTATTAAAGTGAAGATTAAGAGATCACGAGCGAACAAATTGGATGACATGTAACAAATAATAACGAGATATACGTACGATTTATTTAATAATTGTAATAATCGAATTGATATACGTAATTTATAAAATTACGTATATCAATTCGCGTGATGTATAAATCGGCACGATTATTGTAATATTATAATATAATTTATTATTATAATAATTTTGAATACTACCATTTTTGTCATCAATTGATTGCGTGCGTGCAACTCGCGAGAAAATAAATGAATGGATAACAAAAGGGTAAATATGACGGAAAAAAAATTTGCACGAAATTAAGTCATTTGCCTTCAAACTGTCGCGATTGTATAAGGAACAATCGGTATATAGAAAAATTTTATCTCGCATACACACACACGTATATATTCGATCATAATGGGAGTTTACCAGCAAGACACTATGTTACACTGTGTCTTGCTGGAAAGCTCCCAACGATGTCGAGTCTTATGAAAATGTTTCCGTCCATCAAAGAAAATATTCGTGCAAAAGAAGACGGGAACATTGCATGGTCGATCGAAGATAAAACGACTCGATCATGATTCATGAATCATGTTTGTACGTTGTATCGTTGTGTAACTATGATATAATAACAGGGCAAATGCCTACATAGTCGGATAATAAAATACGTAACGTTGTGCATAATTGCTCCTGAACGTTCCGCGCAACAATTGCAAATTCCCGCGAGCAATTTATTTAAGATGAGCTTTAATTATAAGAAGACACCAAAACGTGAAAACTATTATTTTATAGATGTAATCTCGCTTAATGAAGGGTTTTAGAAATTTCTCGAAACACGGTGTTTATGACCGCGCAATTACGTATAACGACATTATAATTATTGAGTGTGATTGTTAAATCGCTATTCACACGTGTGTTGTAACAGGTAATAGGTTTATTGTACTCAATTTCGAATTCGCGTACATATACGATTAAAAGAAAAAAAAACCTATAATGATTTGACTTGTAATATAAATGACAAATAATTTTTCATTAACATTGAGAATTATTTTAAAAAATCGATTCTCAATTATACAAATAATATAATTACAATTGTTGGCGGTAGCAATTTTTATATAGCAATATGTAAAAATTAAATATAATAATATAATATAATACAATTATTATCTTTTGCTATTATTGAGATACTTATATTAAATATATATTTGGCAATAAATTTACAAATATCTTTTTTCGCGCTAAACGTCAATTAACTTTTAAATAAGATTTGCAAAATTTAGTGCAGATGCGACAAATTGAGAGAATTGTTAAGTTCTCCAAATTTCTGCAAACTTTCGCTAAAAATCAGTTAAGCATCTAGTAAAATCATTAAATAAAAACATTGATTTATAATAGAGACAAGAATATCAGGAAAGTTCGCGAAGAAAATACTATCGACATTATATCATGAACTCTTTACGTATTTCGATGATATTATGTCTTTAAGATTGCAATTTTTTTAATTATTTGCGTTTATATCATTTTCTATTTAACAGAATCGTCAAAGTCAAATGAATTAAAGCGTTAAAATGAGAAAAACAACAATCTCTCACGCAATAATGGCATTCACGACGTAATGACGCAAACGGCGTCGTTTGTAATCGCTCCTCCTGTAATTGCGGTGTCGCTTCAATTTGTTTAGCAAGAATACTTATATGACTACGTAAAACTTCAATTATTATATTATAATGCCAATCTTACGTGAGCGGTTTTATTGTGCGATTATATATTTTAATATTTTAATATAAAAAAGAAATGTTGCACATGTGTCATAATATTCAAAATATATAATTTGACATCCGTGTAATTCAGCTGTGACTGCTGACTGTGACGTTGGCCATACGTTTTTCGCCATTGTCTGATGTAGACAAATACTTTTAAATAACAATTCAAACATAAATTCTCAATTAAAACCATAATAGTATACAACAGCGGTCTTTTGCTGTTGTTTGACATAAATAAATAATTTTAAATATAATTAAAAACAAACTTTAAATAAAACAAGAAAGAGTAAAGGAAATGACAAATAACGTATATTATTCGTGAGATATTATTATTTATCATTTCCTTTATTCTTTGAATTGTATTACTATGTTACATTGCAATGAGAAAACGTGTGAATAGTCAACGTCACAGTTGATGAATTATGTACATGTCAAATTACGCGAAGATTGTTGTGTTGTATTATTATATGATAAATTATGAAGATTTATAGATTACATGCGTATTATGTGAATTAAAACGCAGATGAAAATCAAATGATAAATTGTATTGTAAGCGAATTTTGCCTGATGATTGTCATGCTGTTTGCGTGCTCGACGAGGCGATTTGTATTTGTATGCAAAGTACGGGACACACATTATGCAAGATACGCAAAGCGGCCTTGACAATGACCACTGCCGCTGTACGGGTAACGTTGGTAACCGACATACCATCTGCTATCACTGTGTATGTTTTAAATAATGTTGACAAGATAATCGGACACTGTAAGAAGCAATAAAAGTATATGCGTATCTCTCGCATAAGAACATTTTTTTTTCTTTTTACCATTTTTATGCAATGTGTTTATGGTAATATAATTGCAAATCGCGTAAGTTCATGCATATTTTTCATGCTTTTTCAATCTTTCAACTAACTATAAAGTCGATGTTTTCTCAACAATTTTTATAATTTAACACTAGTCTTTCTTATTTTTTTTTTTTAATAGTTGTTAACAAATTTTTATGTATTTAAATATTAAAGTTTTAAAATTTTAAGGATTAAAGTATTAAAATTTTTTATGTAAATAACATTCTCATATGTGAAATTAGTTGGGAGAGAGGTACATGATTCTATTATTTCCAAAGATAATTTGGGGAAATAAGCACTTTTGTGAAAAAAATATCGACTCCAAATCAATGAATTTTAAGCTTATTTTTCATTATATTGACGCAAAGTTCCTCTAATGCAACAGTAAAATTCCAATATGCGAAAGAATAATACGTAATGCTTACAATTTACATCTCGTTACAAGAACATCATGTATATAATGATGTAATATATTATTACATGAATCGACGTTAAAATCGTCGATTGAGATCAAAAACATTTTACGATGCGGCGGACAATATATTGTAAAAATGTAATTAAAGAAAACAGGAAAAAGTAGAAACATCCTTAATATTCGCGACAGCAATTAGTTTTCTAACAGACAGAAAAAAAAAAAAATTGAAGTTGTATTAAAAAAAAAAGTCGTTTACCTTCTTGATTTATATAGATAAGATTCTTAATTACTCAACGAACTTGAAAGTAATCAGATGAAATGATTGTTGAGATAATTATCGAGACATTTATTTCTTATAGTACACTTTAATTCAATGACGTGCGTGACTAGTCCTACTTTTCTTAGCGTCCCCAAAGATTTACTATATTTCAGACAAAATGCATGAGAATTAAAACAAGAACTGAAAATGATTCAATTTCTTTCAACTTTCAAAATCAAAATGTTTCTTTTCTTAAATTGATACGTTTCTTTCGAAAGAGGAAAAAAATTATTTTGATAAAATAATAAATAACATATCGCGCGTAAAATTCTTTTAAAATAATGTTTGTATATCCGAGTGTCTTTTCTGAAAACAAGTGAAGCATAAATACTGCCATTCAAGAAATAAAGCATTGAGCAAAAAAATATATATACATCTATAAAACAAGATCAGTACTTACCACAAATTAGAGTCGTTTCTCAAAATGTATCAGTATATGACAAAAAATGTAACATACATGAACTATATATAAAGTTAGAAATGTTAAGATAATAAATCAACATAATAAGACTGCATAAAATGTGCATTTAAACTATTTCCACTAATCTATTTGATATTTAATTAAACAATATTTGATTTATAGTTATCATATTAATCTGAATAGATAAATTTACATGTTTATTCCAAAAAATTGCATGATTTTACTTGTAAACACAAAACATTAAATAACTAACTAAACTGTTTATAACATATTATCATTTAGCATTTGATAAGTATTACAAATAAATAGTCAATATGTAATCAATTAATATACATTAAGCAATTTAATCTCGAAATAATTATCAGAAAATCGAGAATAAATTAATAAAATAATAATCAGAAACATCAATCAATACTATAAATAATACTATTAATAATAAAAAATTGTACTTATGTACTGATGATGATATTACAGGAAAATGTATCGCATTATACTTTTCTCCAGAGAAATTTTTAATTAACCCTTTATTTTATTAACTATATTTGTACAATGGGATATATTTATTGGCAGAGATTTGACATTGCAAACATTCACTCTGCATCATCAATTGATTAAATCCTAGAATATATGCTACATATTTATATATATATATATACCTGATAGAGTAATGTTTTTAGCTCCCTCAATACTTTCCAATCAGAAATAATTGATACAAGCAAAATAAATTTTAATCACGCACATTGAGTGTTTTGTCTAAAGATTCTCTGTATGAGTACAGATATTTAGAACCATAAAATTCTTTAAAGTAAGAACTCCTGTAATCACGGTTCTCACCCATCGCATTATGCACCTGTTGTTCAAGACGCCTAACTCTTCTGACTTGCTCCTGATGATATAGGTAATGCAGAAACTTTTCATATTCTTGTTGCTGCGATGGAAACAAGTAGCGTTGGAAGAATCTTTTAATGGGATGCTGAAACAAATATGGAAAATATTAGTTGATATATCTAGTGCATCGAAAAACTTAAATATCTTGCAAAAAATATCATTGCATGTATATCTTACCTGAAGATACTCCCATTCTTTTGGGACGTAACCCTCGGGGATCTCCTCAAGCGTAGCAGGACCAACAAAGACGTTAACTAAAGTGATTGCAATCCCAACAGGAATAGCACCGAGTAAAAAGTAAAAGTGAATAAAATCTTTTGTTTTGTGCCATTGAAAGCGGCTTGGCTGTATGGCAAATGTACGATGTTCGGACATACATCTTACTTGTTCTAAAAACATAAAGGAAGCTCAGAAATATTTAAAGTTTACTAAAACGAATAGATTAATAGTCTCAGAGATTAAGAGAAATCATGTCAATAACATCCTAAAACTCAATCAATAGCCATATAATCAATTATAATTTTTATGAACAAACTTGTATAATTTATGTAATTATAAAATATAGAAAGACAGAGAAAATCTGTTATAAGAAACAATAAAATAAAACCACACTAATAAATAACATATGATAAAGACTCTTGATCATGATAGTCGTTATATTATTAATGTGTAAAATATAAAAAAGTGTGTCAGAAACTTTAGAAATAATTAATAAATAAAAATTAATAATCAAAATTAAAAATAAAAAGTATTCAGTGTCTTATTATTTCCTATAGCTATATCTTTATATTCGAACTTATTTATTCTTCTATTTTACGACACGAAGAATATCCACGAAATCATATGTATTGCAAAACACTGTGCATGGTCGTTGCGTAACGAAACACCGGTTTTTGCAAAAATGCATCGATAAGGTAAAGAAACATTCATTTAACGATATAATTGTAAACAATCGCACATAAATAATCACCGTTCTTCAACAATGCCGTTCTAAAT
This sequence comes from Anoplolepis gracilipes, assembly GCF_047496725.1. Classification (NCBI taxonomy): domain Eukaryota; kingdom Metazoa; phylum Arthropoda; class Insecta; order Hymenoptera; family Formicidae; genus Anoplolepis; species Anoplolepis gracilipes. Next base: position 6,214,722 of record NC_132974.1, read on the forward strand.
CCACCGTTTTGCAGCAATTTTTGACTCGCAGTACGCAAAATGTTACTCCACGCCGCCATTTTTCTCCGATATGAACGAAATACATATGACGAGATTCGAGATTAAATCGAAATAGAGTGCGCTTACTTGCCGACTACAGAGAAAGAAGAGTCGCAAAGTAGACTAGTTTTTATCGATAAACTGGACTAGATGGCACTATTAACATTTTATTATTACAATTAGATTAAATTTAATTCAATGTACAGATAAATTCAATACTATTAATATTATAACTATTAATTATAACAATATACTTTTTAATTAGTTACTTGTATATTAAATGTGCTATTATTATTAAATTATTATAATGTACATTAAATTATTACAATGTTACCATTTCATTTAATTCTTGCTATAATTAATATATATTAATAATATATTAGAATTTTTATTTTTATCAAATGATAAAATGTTAATATACTATCTAATTAATATAATTGATATTTAACATTATTATAGGTAAATAAATAATTTTATATTAAATAAAAAATACTTAATTAATAAAAATGATAAACTTTATATAGAGAAGTTAATTTAAATTATGTAAAAATAAAAAAATACTTAAAAAAGATATTAATATAAACAAAATTATTTTAATAATCGGGTAATAATTTTTTTTTGCAATCAAAATTTTTCTTTAATTTTAATTCTAATAATTTATTATATTATTATATTATAGAAAAGATTGCCACCATTAACATTAACAATAAAGTACCTATGGCTTTCTCGTTCAGATTCATGCTTTAGATAAAGGAACAATAAAAGCGTCTATTAAATCGTTGTTTTGTTATAAATATGTTTTAATACGTTCATATCAACGCGATCTGCAATAGCAGACAGCGATACCGTCAATTAAGTCGGGTTAAGTGAACAATTGAACTTGAGAAGCGATTGTAAATTATGAACACTCGGTAATCTTCCTGGCAGAATTCAAGAAAATTCTGGATATTAAATGATATCGTTTTTCATCACGGGTGTTTCTTTTTCCTCTAACAATAAGTATTTTTGTTTCTATTTGCGACAAAGTCCAAAGCATAATAATAAAGCGTATAATTACATATATAATGATCACGCGATACGGTAAGTGATAAATGCCTTGGAACATTTCGAGAAAGATCTATTGTCCCCAAAGTATCTCACATAGCACGTAATATAATATCATTATCACAGAAATATTGCAATATAGTGAGAATACATAATATTCTCACAATATTGCAATATTTCTGTGATATTGATATTATATCACGTGATATATTGGATACATTATAAATTTTCAATGTCGTTGTGTCTACTCGAATTTTGTGACGTCAAACACCAATGTATTTGCATTATTGAAGCTAAAATAAGATCTTTAATCAAACTCGATGTAAAAAAAAATGGTAAATTTGCATAGCGTAGAGTATTTCTTTGTGAATAGAAATTTTGCATTCTTATATAATAAGAAACGCTATTCAGGGTCACAAAGTTCTTCCCCATATTTATGAATTACGAAACAGAGAATCCAACATCATATCTATTTACTCGAGTACAGCTGATTCACAATCACAAGAATTTCAAGTGTGCGTCTCTGACAAGTTGCATTGTCGTACAAACATTTCCTAACTCTTTCGTTAATTGTGCAAAGTGATAGATTAAAGATAACGGCATAGAAGGATAGCAGGTTGAAGTATGAGTCACTAATTTTATACAGATCGATATAATCGGTATGATAACGGAGAAATGCATAACCTTGTCTAATATCTTGATAGATTACCATTTATGTTTTTTTTTCAGGTAAATGTATTTTTATCATTTCATTTATAAAACTTTGAAAACCGATGATTGTGAAAAATTAATTAATCTTATTAATTTAAATTTTTAAAAAACTTTTTATTCTATTCCTTTTATTTTTTAACTTTCAAATTATTTTTATTTACTAAATTATGATAATAAATGTAATCGTAAATAAAATTCTACAAACAAATAACAAAATCTGTCTAAAAATTAAAGTAAATTTTAATCTAACTTCTTAAGAATTTTAATTTTAAATTTTAATTACAAAAATCTTTAAAAATATTTAAAAAATTGAAAAAGCTAAATATTAGCACCTTTCAGCTTTTGCCTCAAAAAAATTTGTGACTAAAACAAAAATTGTAATTTGTTACGCGCAAATTTTCCAATACGTTTTCAATATCAATAATTTCTTACAAAACAATTTTTTCCAACCGTCGAGTCGATTTTAAGCAAAAGTATAGATTACGAGTTGCCGTTGAGTTTCTTTTTCTATTCTTTTGTACGTTAACAAAAACTAAATCCATTTATTATACAAAAATTGAGAAAATAACGAAAGCATGAGAGTAAAAAAATATAAATCATAGTCTTTAATCTTCCTAAATTTCACAATTTTATATTAAATACACATCAAAATCAGAAAACCATCTGGCTTTTCTATATACAGCCTTTGTAATATAAAATATTTATATTCTTTCTTTTTCGAAGAATCTCGAATTTTACAATAATATAATCATAAATAACTTATTAATAGTAGACTAAGATGTTTAACATAACATGTTTTGGTAACCGAATATCTTGATATTATCTGGTTACCAAAAGTTCTTTGTCTTCCCAAATAAATATCACACTGTCAAGACCAATGCATAGGACGCATCAAGAAGCAGGACAAGCTCGAGATTGGTCTGCAGCGTGATAAAAAGAGCTTAGCAACCCTTATAGAACGATCCTATTGGTAAAATGTGGTAACGGTGCGTGAACGCAGGCTGAGAGGATCGGGGCCGTATGTAGGGGAACGAGGCGACGAGGTTGTTAGAGGTTCAGTCGCCTACCGACCGCGGCGTCGAACAGAGAAGCGGGTTTGTTGGCTGATCGATTCTCGAATCGCGTCGTCGAGTCGTAGTGTTGCGTCACATCAACTCCTCTTTCAACTCCGAGAATAGCCGGAAGTGAGAAAAAGGAATCCTTCCGGGTGTTCCAGTCAAGCTACTCTTATTCGCGTATTTTGCCCTTCGCTAACGTTCACGACGCCCGGCGGAAGATCGATTCTCGGAGCAGGAGGCAGCTTGGAGAGGTGAGTGCTCTACTAGATAGAAATCGTGGAGATTTATGTGTAATACGCGAAAAAAAAAACCATAGAAACATAACAGAACTTCAAAATCTCGCGAGTTTCAATTTTAGGACGTGTATAAAAAAATGTGTGTTATTTCTAATTTAAATATTTTAAATTTATTTATGTTAATATATTTAAATTTTTTATTTTATGTTTCAAATTTATTTTATTTTTATTTTTTTTACTTACTTAGTATTTGCATTTTTATTTTTATTTTATTAAATGATAACAAGTGCGTTTAAAGAGAAGAAAACTTGTCAGCGCGTATACCTGTTGGTTTATTTACTGCCAGTCGTTCACAATGCTGTGTCAGGGCGTTGATCCGTTTCGAATCGATCGATCCTTCCGAAGTCTTGTAAACATTGATAAAATAGAAAAAAACAAGCCGAATCATCAAAATATCGATTAGATCGATTAGATCAATTTTTCGAGAATCTACTAAAATTCCGAGCTTTGTATTTGAAAGTTAATTCGTTGTTGATGCAATTCTTTGTTATGTTTGAAAAAATCAAGTTTGGAAAGAAACTTTCGTCAAATTGTTACAATAAAGGCTTGCAAAAACCAAGTATTTTTATCATAATTTAAAAATTTCTTATAAAGATCATTATCAGAATTCTGATTTAGTAAAGAAAAAAAAAATAAAAAAAATAAAAAGACCCTTTCACAAATACTGTAAGAGTGAAATGAGATCGATGGACATGTTTTGTAATCACCGGAAGTAGAAAACAAAGAATGTTATCAAGCCAGTGCAACTTATCGGGAGATTACAGAAAAAAATTTAGCTCTGTATTCTATAAAAAATTTTTTTTCTACAACTTTTAACTCTTGTTTTTTGTGCGTCTTATTCTTTTTCTTTTACTCTATAATGCATTACATAAGTTTATATCCAAATAGAACAGAAAGTCACAGTAATGTCAAAATGATTAATAAAATGATCGAAAAAATAAGTTTTTGTAATCATATTCTCGTCATTTTAACGTCATTTGATATCACTTTGACACTATCGTGACTTTCTTTTCTACTTGATAAAGATATACAGCGTTACAAAGCATTTGTATATCTTTATCAAGTAGAAAAGAAAGTCACGATAGTGTCAAAGTGATATCAAATGACGTTAAAATGACGAGAATATGATTACAAAAACTTATTTTTCGATCACTTTATTAATCATTTTGACATTACTGTGACTTTCTGTTCTATTTGGATATAAACTTATGTAATGCATTATAGAGTAAAAGACTAGACCAATTAATTACGTGTAATATATATAATATATGTAATTCAATGTAATACTGATTCATCGAGACATATTGATAGTTCTGTAAGATCTACATGTCAAGCAGATGTTTAAATAATGTTTATATAATTTTTTTAATGAATTCCGATAACAAGAGGAGTTTCTTGCGACGATAAAAATGATCATCTCGTAATCATTTTTCTATATTTATATGCTATATCTAACAATAAGATAGTAATATAAAATCCATTGTAAATACATTGGTTTCAACCCTTGTTGTAAATTATTGAAATTAAGCTGTACACACATCACGAACTTCATACGTATTATTGATGTTGTGCAATTACTTTCGCGTTGCAATAGACGATTTTTACAACCTTTACCTTGTAAAGCAACGTGTCTCTTCACGATGCGACGATATCACTTGTAAAATAACTTTAAAATCGATTGCACCATCGCTGCTTATACCAGGTGTGTACAAAGTCGCTGGAGAGGCAAACACAGGCTTACTAGATTCTTAATTTCTCTATTACGTTTTATTATAGCAAAGGTATTATTCACATTGCTTGACTCTCGCTTTCTTAATTAATTCTGTATAAAAACAAGATGAAGCTTAGCGCTAACTAAGCTTTCTTTGTTTATCTGTATATTACAAGTAAACTTTTAATTTAAAATAACGAAGTAATTTTAATTAATTTGTGAGTCACATCCATATGATTAATTAGCAGCTAATGTTTAATCTGTAATTAAATTGTGCAATTGTTAATAGCTATATAATTTTTAATTTAAGCTATATAGCTTAAAATATTTAAATCTATAAATAAAAACATTTTAAATATATACTTAACAAGCTATCATACATATACTTATACTAGAGATTATATAAAAAATAATCAGAACATAAATGTGAAAAAATATGTTATAAAATTAAGATAATATTTTAAAATAAAATGTATATATAGATTAAAATATATATATGTATAGACTATTATATATAGAATATTTATATACCGAAGAGAGATTATTGATTAAATAAAATTAATCTGAATTTTTTAATAATATTACTGTTAATTTTTCTATAAATTCTTGAGTTATTCATGTGTTTCGCTTCCGGTGAAAGACGCTTTAAAAGTGTCACTTTCACAAGCTAAGTAACCACGTTTTAGAAGGCTTTTTAAATCGCGGAAGAAAATTGTATATTAACGTATACACCGATATTTGCCCTAAGACTTTGCATAATTTTCTCATGTTTTCAGCGTCTATACATTGTAACAAAACGAAGATCGTTCTTTGTGACAATTGTGGTACCTGTTGTAAATTGTAAGCAGTTTTGTATCGCAACGTAGTATCGTGTATAACATTTACATACCTATGAATGCTGACTAAGTTTTTTCTCCTTTTCATGACGTATATCGATAAGAACAAAAAAATTACGACACAAAAATTATCGATAATTTTTTACTTAAACTCATACTATATCTTATCGCAAATAAAATTCATTTTTGTTTATCAACAGACGAAATCTATGTATATCAACATCCAATTTAATATAATTCAAAAATTCTAATTTAATTAAAAATTATCATTAATTTTAGTGAATAATAAATTTCATTAATTGAAAAAATTTATGAAATCATTTCTCTTTTGCTTTTTTCTTTGTTTTATATTCGTGGGCAACTTTATTTCTCACGCTGTCGGATTCTGTTATAAACTTCATTGATTCAATGATTTCTCGGTTTCTTGATGCTCACGGGTCATTGGGGGAAAAGTCATGCGGGATGAAAGTCGGGCAAAGCGTGCGCGCATGCGAGTAATTTAGATGAAATCGCCGGCTACGACGACGATGAGCTCGAGTCTTCTAGAACCTCTGGTGATTGTTAGCTACTATCGGAGCAGGAGAAACATTTTATAGCAATCCACGCTCACGCGATCACGTAGTTTACTTGACACGTGTTGCATCAATACAAGTTTTCTCGCGGATATAAGTATATATTTTATAAAGATTCGTAAAACGGAGAAAATTGACGGCTAATGTTAATCATAAAAAATTTTATATAAATTTTCTGTATTACTTTATTTTATCTCTATCTCTATTTAAAATTGAAGGTATAATGGAAGCGGTAAAGCGCGTGCAAGAAAAAGGAAAGTTTTATTTTTAAAAAAATTTGACAAAAAACACGTATCATGATGTTTTGATCGTGAAGCTCAAGGAGAAAAATCGGTTATGTGTCCGACAGAGAAAGTTATGCACGCAATACACTAACCGCAAAATTACTGCAATAAAATATTAGATAGTTTCATTGAAAATACTGTGCATATACAGGATGAATATAAGGCAACCGTGGTTAATTCGTGGACAAAGTTGTTATTAATTTGATCCATTTAAATAATTAATATTCGACGGAGAGAGAGACCTTAGGCCGAAAAATAATAAATTTTATGTTATACTATATAATAGAGAATTTTAGAGGCAATAAAAATTTTATTTAAATGTTATTAAAATGTTATTAACATATTGATAATAATTCAAATGAAATTAATTTCAGGCTATAAAATGTTGGCTAGTCAGAGCAATATCGAACAAAGTTGATGAAGGCCTCTTTCTAAAGAGAGACACCTACTTGACTACAAGAAGAAGGAGAAGAAACATTGCTTGTTGATCAATAGCGATTCGAGCGTGAAGCGAGAAACACAATGGATCCTTACTCATTAAGGTAAATATTACCGATAAACTTATTAATTACGTCAAAGAAATCGTAAACTCTATACGAAAATTTGCGATTAACGAGTGACGATATAATGTTGCTTTTCGTGTTTGATAAAGAGTTAAAATGAAAGAAAACGATACGGAAAACTCTGTATAAAACAAGTTATTTCAAATTATTTTAAATTATTTTTGTCGATTTATATAATTTTAATATAAATATTTGAAAGAAAAATTCATGCAAAATAAAATCGAACTAATGAATCGAATAAATTTTCTATTTTGATAACTAGATTTGTTTAAATTCAATTATACTCGAGAAGTAATCCTGCAGATTTCGACACAATGTATAGCTAAATAAATAGGAAAGATTTTCTTCTCGAAATGTCTAAGATACGCATGTATTTATTGAACAAAGGTAAACATAAGGCCGTTTCTACAAAAGATGATCCATCAAATCTTCGAATAGCTTTCATGCAGAGTTTTTTTCCTACTCTTTGTTGAGGCGATCCCTTCCTGCTATGACTGATACACATAGAAAATATGAATAATACATATAGTACACATAGCAAAGGTTTAACTAAAGAATATCATCGTCTATTTATTTTCTTTTTTGAAATTCGACGATTTATTTTCTTTTCTTGCCAATGTAAAACTTTTATATTTCAAATATATGTATAAGAGAACTTCGATATCGCTAAACAATCTCTGAAATTATATAATTGTCAAAATATGATTCTGAATCAAGATAAAAGATAATAGACGTTTTAAAAATGCAGACGAGGGACTTTATGCCCGCGGCAATTTTAACAGGAAGACTTACTCGAGGAACCAGTTTCGCAAACATAAAGTTGAACTACCTTTGATTTGGCAGTATATACATCATACATTTATAATGTTAATTTAAAATTATTAAAGTCTCCATGATAACATTGTACGATATAAAAAATTTTCACAAGTAAAAGTGAGTTTCTTAGTAAAATTTTGCTAATTATTTTGCTAATGTAAACATATAAAAGTATCGATAAGAGCATGTTCAAATTCGATTGCTAACGATAAGTTATTATTAATAATTATGGCAATTTAGATTATTGGACGCTATTTTATCTTATATTTTAAAATTAGAAACAATCTTCCAACTCACGAATATCAAAATATTACCTTTCTATAATCCGGTCGAGATAATTTAATAAATAAAAATTGAACGATTAAATTTCGACATATATCAACATTGATATATATGATATCTATGATAACGTTTTCAATTATATCGGCAACAGGTTTTTGAGGTCAGACTCGAAAGGAGGGCTCACGAACGAACATTTGATCGCTCTCCAATTAACCTTTGACCCCGAGTTATGTATGTGACGTTAATGAAGCTCGTGACAAATTGTCTCTCGAATGTCGTAAGGATGTTTGTGGGACTCGACAGGCGTAAGAGTTTGCAGATATTTCTTTCATGTCAGCACACCTACGTGCTGTAGTATGTACATACTCACACGTATTTGTTTGACTTATCTCCAGTAAAGTACAATCGACGAAGAGAAATAATCATTTTTAAGTAAATCAATAATGATTTCTAACATTTATTTTAATTATTTACATATTTGTCGTGGAAAAAGAAGATTGCTACGAGTAATTTTAAGATCGCCGTGCTTCGCATAAGGAAAATGTACACGCGACACGAAATCGCTTGCGATGATGTAAGTTGCACGTGATCGTCTCACGGAAAATGATTACCCTGAATCGAAATGAAAAGAAGTTGCATTATAAAGTCTATTTTTACATGAACATTTTTCATCGCAAAGAACGGATTTGACAATTTATTTTTTTTTTAAATTGTGTATGCATCGAATTATATGCAAAGTTTATCAACAGGAAATAAATATAATAGAGTAAAATAATATGATAAGGAAAAAAGGAAAAAAATAACTTGAATCTTATCAAGAAAATGCTTGACAAACAATTTTATTACTCCATATATATTAAAATATCTTTAGTATCTTATAGTATTTTATCAAATTGGATTCATTTGAAACGATTTTAAAATTTCGATGCTTAATATTATTAATATTATCAGATATTTATAGAATCTTTCATCATTCGTAAGTATACTTTGTTATTCGTTTATATACATCCTTTTACCATGGTACTTTGATTTTTACAATATTAACAACGAGTAAAATTTATTGGTGAAAAAAATTGTTTCGCGAATATATCGGAGATTTATTACCGATGTGAACCTGGCGCCCGACTTTATGAAAAAAAAAAATTAATAATATAGTTCGTTTGTACGTCGTTTGTACCTGTTTGTACCACACTTTTTTTCGTTTGTACCTCAACCGGTTCGGAAATAAAAAATAATCAAAAAATGGCCAGCGCTCGACTTTAAGATATTTTAATTTCATTAATGCCATTCGATAGAGAATCGTTTGTACCTGTTTGTACCTTTTTTCAAATCGTTTGTACCTCAACCGGTTCGGAAATACGACCATTTTTAGTTTTAGAGTAACGCTATACCGATATTTCCGCTATTTTTTTAGATATCGCAAAACGGCCAACGGGGTTCGATAGAGAATCGTTTGTACCTGTTTGTACCTTTTTTCAAATCGTTTGTACCTCAACCGGTTCGGAAATACGGCCATTTTTAGTTTTAGAGTAACGCTATACCGGTATTTCCGCTATTTTTTTAGATATCGCGAAACGGCCAACGGGGTTCGAAAGAGAATCGTTTGTACCTGTTTGTACCTCTTTTCAAATCGTTTGTACCTCAACCGGTTCGGAAATACAGCGATTTTCGAGTTTTGAAATTAACGCTAAACTCGTATTTCCGCTATTTTTTTAGATATCGCGAAACGGCCAACGGGGTTCGAAAGAGAATCGTTTGTACCTGTTTGTACCTTTTTTCAAATCGTTTGTACCTCAACCGGTTCGGAAATACGACCATTTTTAGTTTTAGAGTAACGCTATACCGATATTTCCGCTATTTTTTTAGATATCGCAAAACGGCCAACGGGGTTCGATAGAGAATCGTTTGTACCTGTTTGTACCTTTTTTCAAATCGTTTGTACCTCAACCGGTTCGGAAATACGGCCATTTTTAGTTTTAGAGTAACGCTATACCGGTATTTCCGCTATTTTTTTAGATATCGCGAAACGGCCAACGGGGTTCGAAAGAGAATCGTTTGTACCTGTTTGTACCTCTTTTCAAATCGTTTGTACCTCAACCGGTTCGGAAATACGACCATTTTTAGTTTTAGAGTAACGCTATACCGGTATTTTCGCTATTTTTTTAGATATCGCGAAACGGCCAACGGGGTTCGATAGAGAATCGTTTGTACCTGTTTGTACCTCTTTTCATTTCGTTTGTACCTCAACCGGTTTGGAAATACAGCGATTTTCGAGTTTTGAAATTAACGCTAAACTCGTATTTCCGCTATTTTTTTAGATATCGCGAAACGGCCAACGGGGTTTGATAGAGAATCGTTTGTACCTGTTTGTACCTTTTTTCAAATCGTTTGTACCTCAACCGGTTCGGAAATACGACCATTTTTAGTTTTAGAGTAACGCTATACCGGTATTTCCGCTATTTTTTTAGATATCGCGAAACGGCCAACGGGGTTCGATAGAGAATCGTTTGTACCTGTTTGTACCTCTTTTCATTTCGTTTGTACCTCAACCGGTTCGGAAATACCACTATTTTTAGTTTTAGAGTTAACGTTATTTTATATATATATATATATATAATTACATTTATAATTCATTATAAATTATATATCTTTATTATAAAAAAATGAATCCCGTTGGCCGTTTCGCGATATCTAAAAAAATAGCGGAAATACCGGTATAGCGTTACTCTAAAACTAAAAATGGCCGTATTTCCGAACCGGTTGAGGTACAAACGATTTGAAAAAAGGTACAAACAGGTACAAACGATTCTCTATCAAACCCCGTTGGCCGTTTTGCGATATCTAAAAAAATAGCGGAAATATCGGTATAGCGTTACTCTAAAACTAAAAATGGTCGTATTTCCGAACCGGTTGAGGTACAAACGATTTGAAAAAAGGTACAAACAGGTACAAACGATTCTCTATCGAACCCCGTTGGCCGTTTTGCGATATCTAAAAAAATAGCGGAAATATCGGTATAGCGTTACTCTAAAACTAAAAATGGTCGTATTTCCGAACCGGTTGAGGTACAAACGATTTGAAAAAAGGTACAAACAGGTACAAACGATTCTCTTTCGAACCCCGTTGGCCGTTTCGCGATATCTAAAAAAATAGCGGAAATACGAGTTTAGCGTTAATTTCAAAACTCGAAAATCGCTGTATTTCCGAACCGGTTGAGGTACAAACGAAATGAAAAGAGGTACAAACAGGTACAAACGATTCTCTATCGAACCCCGTTGGCCGTTTCGCGATATCTAAAAAAATAGCGGAAATACCGGTATAGCGTTACTCTAAAACTAAAAATGGCCGTATTTCCGAACCGGTTGAGGTACAAACGATTTGAAAAAAGGTACAAACAGGTACAAACGATTCTCTATCAAACCCCGTTGGCCATTTCGCGATATCTAAAAAAATAGCGGAAATACGAGTTTAGCGTTAATTTCAAAACTCGAAAATCGCTGTATTTCCAAACCGGTTGAGGTACAAACAAAATGAAAAGAGGTACAAACAGGTACAAACGATTCTCTATCGAACCCCGTTGGCCGTTTCGCGATATCTAAAAAAATAGCGGAAATACCGGTATAGCGTTACTCTAAAACTAAAAATGGCCGTATTTCCGAACCGGTTGAGGTACAAACGATTTGAAAAAAGGTACAAACAGGTACAAACGATTCTCTATCGAACCCCGTTGGCCGTTTTGCGATATCTAAAAAAATAGCGGAAATATCGGTATAGCGTTACTCTAAAACTAAAAATGGTCGTATTTCCGAACCGGTTGAGGTACAAACGATTTGAAAAAAGGTACAAACAGGTACAAACGATTCTCTTTCGAACCCCGTTGGCCGTTTCGCGATATCTAAAAAAATAGCGGAAATACGAGTTTAGCGTTAATTTCAAAACTCGAAAATCGCTGTATTTCCGAACCGGTTGAGGTACAAACGATTTGAAAAGAGGTACAAACAGGTACAAACGATTCTCTTTCGAACCCCGTTGGCCGTTTCGCGATATCTAAAAAAATAGCGGAAATACCAGTATAGCGTTACTCTAAAACTAAAAATGGCCGTATTTCCGAACCGGTTGAGGTACAAACGATTTGAAAAAAGGTACAAACAGGTACAAACGATTCTCTATCGAACCCCGTTGGCCGTTTTGCGATATCTAAAAAAATAGCGGAAATATCGGTATAGCGTTACTCTAAAACTAAAAATGGTCGTATTTCCGAACCGGTTGAGGTACAAACGATTTGAAAAAAGGTACAAACAGGTACAAACGATTCTCTATCGAATGGCATTAATGAAATTAAAATATCTTAAAGTCGAGCGCTGGCCATTTTTTGATTATTTTTTATTTCCGAACCGGTTGAGGTACAAACGAAAAAAAGTGTGGTACAAACAGGTACAAACGACGTACAAACGAACTATATTATTAATTTTTTTTTTTCATAAAGTCGGGCGCCAGGTTCACATCGGTAGATTTATTGCCCACTATTGTGTCACTCTAGTATTGTGCTTTGTTGAATCAGGGCCAAGGTTAACGTCATCAGTGGTTACGAGTTTGACGTGTCTACTTTTAGCAACATAGCCTTAGGACGAGCTCACGAAGAATCCTTCGGTAGTAGTTGTGATTTGCGATTCGAAACCTGCACGGAATAGTAATCGCGTCTTATCTACCCGCTAATAATAATAGTAATAATAAAAGAAAAAATAGAGTCAATATGTCGGTTATCGTTGAAGATTTGAACAGATAAGAGTACGGAACATTCTAATTAGTCTCGAGTGGATGTAGTCTCAACAACGCGCAAAGTACGTGTAGTCCGCTACAGTAATTAACTCCCTGACGACGTGTCGAAAAGTGAAACAACTACTCTTTGCCTATCATTTATGCGAAATGCTAAACCACCGCGCGTAATCGTTCAAATGTAGCTGTTAAAAAAATGGGATAAAAAATTTAAGTATGTATGCCCGATAAGTAAAGACTGACATAAAAGAACAAAGAATACACCCCTTATAGCAAACTATTAGACAGAATCGTTATTCCAAGAGACGGTGATTTAAATAATTTATCTATCTATGCCACGTGTGACTTGTATGTCTCGCTAAGATCTCGTATTGTTCGTCTTAATTTAGTATAACAAATCGGGATATGTAGACGGAATAATAAAAAAATATGCATACGACCGTAAATAATAAAATCTTGTATGTCTCCTCCTTTCCTTGATTCTGGTTATGCAAATAAAACTGGGAAAATGAAGGACTAGTGTAATAGCATGAATTTCTAATATATTGTTTGTGAAAAAACTCATGATTCAAGGAATATAAATCTGTGCAAGGAATTTATTTTGCGGATTAGATTCGACTAAAGCTTTTCTCATTTCGAATAGTACATAATAACATAATATTTTGAATTTTTAATTGAAATTTTAAATAAAATATATTAGATTTATCAGATATTTATTTATGTATTTTTATTAAATAATTTATATAAATATCTTTATATAAATGAGAGAAAGTTAAATATTGAATTTTAGAATGCTTTTACTTAATATTCTTATAGTGCTTTTTGTATAATGTTCAAAGAAATTATAAACGTGTGACCTCAGCAAAAATAGATTTTTGGCAAAGGATTAAGTAATAACCTTGTATTCGTTTCGAAAAAGTACATGAAAACTAAATTCATTTCGAAAATTATCGCATTCTCTGATATAACCGCATAGCGATTGCAAATAATGATTGAAGAGTCAATCATCATTGAATCTGTTCGAATTTCATAATATAATCAATATATAATCGCGCATCGGATTTCATAAGAATATAATAATTATATTTTCCTCAGATAAGTGAAAGAAACGATCATAAAAATGCACTATGAATAAATTCAAAAAAATCCAAGATGTTATTATAATCCTTTTTATATTTCAATTAGCTGTAGCAAACATCTTGTAATGGTAATGATTGCATAATTTGTTCACGTGTGTTTATGACGTTAACAACACAATTTAAAAAAATAAGTTCGCGTGGACTAGACTATTTTGAGATATCATGAATTATGCACAATGCAGAAAGTACAAAGTACATGATTTAATCTGATGCATGGTTGTTATAAGCTTAAACTATAAAAAGCACAATAATATTAAACTATATAAAAAGCACAGTAATATTATAAAATCGATTGTGAATTGTCAAATATAATACAATATTAGTTAATATAATAATTAGTAATAATAATAATAGTAATAATGATTAGTTGAATTTAATGAAAAGAAGTGTATCCAAGAAGTATATCTGAAAAGGAGATAATAGTATCATATTGCACATAAATTTGTTAAACTATAATTTGTCTGTTCTATTAGAGTTATTATAAGAAATTGCTTTCAATGGTTCGTGTTTAATTACATGTATTACATGTCTACTACGCGTGTTAATTCATTAAGCACGCAATCATATAAATAGCACAATACAGTATATCTAACCAAGATCGTCGGTTTATTTTTAACGACGAATAAAAGCAATCATCTGTTCAACAAAAACATTTTAAACGCTTTGTTATATCACGTTAATTAGTCGTTAGTCAAGAATCTGTATGAAGAGAGTTATCACAATCGGAAAACTCATATTTACCGATATTTATTTTTACAAATTATATATATTACAAAATTTATCATAAAAAATCTTGTGAATTATGTAAATTGTATGTGCGAAATATTTAATTATTTATAATAAAATAACAGAATTATTTTTAAAAGACTGAATTTTTTACAAGAAATGTCCAGTGATATATTGAGAACAAAAAATAATATTTTTAAAATTTTTATATTTTCTTTTAAAATTGTTAATATAAACAATATTGATTTATTGCAATAAATCAGACTTCAGACGCTAAATGAAGTACAGTGCACACGTTCCATAATCGATCCGCGTGATGTCATTGTTATGCAAGACAATATCGTCTGGACATTATCATATTTTGATATTGCTCGCGTTTAGCAGACAGCGCGACCAACTACTTGCGTTTTTTGCACGATAATTATTTGATTACTGATTATCTTCTTTAAACTAATACGCAACATTTAAACAATATTATATAATAGATTAAAAATTCTAAATACTCGTTTTTTATAAATAAAATCAAATTATAATCGATAGCGACTTATTTATTTCATAATACATGTGTGTCACGTGTATTTTACATTATAATAATTCTTTTAATATTTTTTTTAAATATATAAAAAAGTACATATTTGACAAGATGTTTGACAAGATCATTACCATAATAAATAGAAAAAAATGCAAACAAATTGACATCGATGATATTTGTATTCGTAATTGTATTTAAATTATTAAACTCATATTCCGGAGAAGCCAATTTTCGTAACTCGTATAATATTAAAGTGTTCGAAGAGATTTGAAAATTTATATGAAATAATCAGGGATTCGATAAATATGTATGTTATTAATATAGTTGTATGTAATATACCTCTTTTAGAAGTTATGTGGCTTTTATCAAACTGTAATAAAATTGACAATAAAAATATAACGTTCAAATTATATTGGACAATTTTATGTCGACTCCTACATTTTTAATCTATTGATTAAGAAAATATTTATCGATCGAAACTCGATATAAGAATTTCGGGTATATGTTTACATTTACAGCGGACATCTCATGATGATCTTGATCTTGACATATTTTATAGGAGATACATTTACGATGATCTTGATCTTGACATATTTTATAGGAGATACATTTCTAAGTAATACACGTTTTGAATTTTGCAACGGTTTTTTTTTGGTTCCTGAGATACGTGAATGTACTTTCTACAATATATGTAAAAAAAAGATCTGTTGCGTAAGTTTTAATCAACTTTTATCTATTATTTTTACAACGTTTTAAAATCGCCAGGAACCAAAAGAGATTCGCAAAATTCAAAGCGTATATTACTTATTGTTAGATATATATCTTCTGCAACATATCTCAAGGTCAAGATTGTCGACGAGTTTTTCGCTAATTAGACATTTACCCAAATCTTATTTCAAACAGAATAAAATTGTCTTGCGTACATATATATAATATTTTTTTGCAATAAATCATTAATATCATATAATGTTGCACGTTATCTTATGACGACAAGAAAAAAAGTTTATGTTCAAATGTTATTTATCATAAATATTTTAATTGCTATGACGGGTACGCATAATAATATGCCCGAATTGAAATTCAACTTGAAAGTTTATGCATCGTTATTGATACTGGCTCACATTTTGAAACACTTTTGAAATTAAAGTTTACGACTGACGCGATAAATATTTATAAACCATTATGTAAATGTAAAAAACAACGCGTGATAACAGACGAAGTGATATGTTCATCGCATAGTCACTTTAATGGTATGCAGACATGTTATACAGACGCACGTTACAAACAATCGCTGTAAATTGCAACGAGTTCGAAAAGAAGTCGCAGATCGTAAAAAAATAACAGTAAATTTTGCACCGATACAAGACGATATTAACGACGATGTTATTTATCGTTCGATTTATTTGACACTTAATTGATGACGTTGATTGTGTTTCAGCGTGGAACGAGAAGCTTCGAAGAACATCGAGGAAAATGAGCGAGAGTGTTTCAAAGATGCGATCGTCTCCAGCAGAAGTCTCAACAAAGGTTTTGTCGAGCCGACGAACCTCAGAAATGCCATTCGAGAGGTATCAATTATTCAGCGAGAGATAACTGCTCGTTTTTATTTTATAACGATAATCCGTTTTTTTACGCAAACATAAAATCTTTCTAAGACTATCCTTTCACCGAATGACATTTACTCTCTCTTTTTCTCTCTCTGTTAACGAATTAAATTTAAAAATAAGATTCTTTTACGTTTTAATTAACAATTTAAAACAAAATATATAAGCAATTTATCAATATATGTAAGATAAATCATTATATGTGGGAGAGAAAAAAATGTGCAGATAAAAAAAGCGGTGATCGGGAGTCTCGTAAGAAAATAGCGAGACTCGCGAGATGAGATCTCTATCATGCGGAAGCTATACGTGTTGGCTTTGTACCTTTGTAGATTGTCGCGTGCATCGTCGCGGCGTCTTTCCACATAGCAGTAGGCCTCACTATGGCATACTCAGCAACTCTCATTCCTCATCTCGAGAAGAAAGACGCGGAGTTACATGCCACGAAAGAGGAGACTTCCTGGATAGGTGAGATTGCGGGAATACGTAGCGTACGAGTAGCAATAAGGATATGCATTATTCTATATTTTATTAGTCTTTTCATTATCATTAATCATTATCATTAATTAGAGATATTTATAATATTGTATTAATTAATTGCAATAAATACTTTTAATTAGTTCCGTGAATAATCGTTCTTTTCAAATAATATGAGGCAATAATTACGATAACGGAAATGTTTATCAAAAAATGTTGTGTAAATACAGTCAGATTTTACGTAGTCATTATTGATAAAATTGACAAGTAGTCGTCTTTTTCATCGATAAAGTATTATCACGAGGACTGACGTATTACGTAAAAGCGATTGTAATTATCAGAAGAGAATCATCACGTGCGTATCTGCTGTTCGAACGACAATGCTTAATCAAATTTTGTACTCTGATTAAATTCGCGTTACGCAATTTAATTTGCGTCCATCCCCATTGCAATCTTCAACAATGGACGTTTACTGTCTTCATGTTAGCATACTTTTAATCTAGAATGTCAACAATCGAATGTTGACAATTCTAATTGAATTTTTACATTATCGATAATAGGTGTGTAAAAGTTTATTTTAAAACCAGGTGTTATAACACGCATAAAAATTGTAAATTTAAAAGCTACGATTAAAATTGCAGGGAAAAATATTTTTGAAATAATAGAAATGTGTGCGTACGTCTTAGAAAATTTATAAAATAAAATAAAGTGTAAAATAAGAAATAAACGCATGAAAAATCGCATAAGGAGAAGCGAAAGGTAAATAAAATATATTCGATTTTTAGCCAGCCTGGTCGTCATATGCGCGCCGTTTGGATCTCTTTTGGGAGGCTTCCTGATGGAAACGATGGGTCGATTGAGAACTTTACAAATCGGCGCGATTCCCAGCGTGATTGGCTGGGTGCTTATTGCCTGTTCAAGCAATATACCGATGTTGCTGGTCGGCCGTTTGTTATCCGGACTGTCGACCGCCCTGGCGACCTCACCGGCGATTGTCTATATCACCGAAGTGGCCAGACCGGAACTGCGTGGCTCATTGATCTCGTTTGGACCGACGCTGGCGTCGTTCGGAATGTTATTATCTTATTTAAAGGGCGCTTACCTGGATTGGCGATTAGTCGCCTGGATCAACATCATCTATTCCATTGTGCCCGTTATTATGGTGCAGTTTTGGGTGCCGGAATCGCCCATTTGGCTTGTCTCGAAAGGTCGTATCGACGATGCCAAGAAGTCCCTAGAATGGTAAATTTCAAATTTATTTATTAAACAAATTAATGGAATTTCTTTTTACAGATTTTAAATAATAAGGCTAATTATTAACAAGATGTTTTAGCTTCTCCCTTGATAATAATTAATTACATATTAAATATTATATTAATTGTGATAATTAATTACTATATATATTATATAATTAATTATAGTATAATTTAAAGTAATTAATTATTAATTAATAAAAGACAAATTAGTATCAATGAAACCTTGTAATTAATTATTGCAATTCGACATAATGACAAATTTTATATGTAAAAGTCTTGGCAACGTGTTAATATTCGCATAAAAAAATATTCTCTGTGATAAATTTTCAAGATTTTCCAAGATTTTAAGAGCTTTGTGTAATTTTCCTGTTTTACGCGCCCGTGCGTATGAATGATTAGCAACTCTAGTCTGTTGGTCCAGGCTTTACAAAAACGAGAAATCGCAAGGCAAAACGCCAGTGATCGAGGCGCAATTTACTACCATTATGAAAGAAAACGAAATTAAATTGAATGAGCAACGACGGAGCAAACACGGCAATGCGTTCAACAAATGGCGAGGATTCTTAAAACCGACCGGATGGAAACCCATGACGATACTCTTCTTCTTCTTTTCGTTTCAGCAGTTCTCCGGAATTTACATTACGTTATTTTACGCAGTAACTTGGTTTCAGGTAATCAAATAATATACAGATGTTCTGGTAAAGGTGGGCAATCTCTCGTGGCCATGTAGAGAGAGAGAGAGAAAGAGAGAGAGAGAGAGAGAGAGAGAGAGAGAGAGAGAGAGAGAGAGCAGGTAAAAATAATCCCATAAGTTTCTATACAATTTTTAATGAAAACGAAATGAAACAAGAATATCTTTTTCTCAGAGAAAAATGTGAAGAGTCTAAAAACATAATTTAAAAATAAAAAAGCCCGCCGACTGGCTCTCCGAGATGACATAAAAAAATCTATCACACTATTTTAAAGATCTTCACTTAATAATGAAAAAGTTCTTATACATAATTAAGATCTACAAAGTAATATAAAAGTAATTTAAAAAAAGTGATTTCAACTTTAGAGACAAATATCTCGGTAGAAATGCATTATAGAAAAAATTTTATAAAAACTTATGGGGTTATTTTTACCTGCTCTACATGCCCACGAGAGATTGCCCACCAGGACACCCTGTATAGTAATCTTTTATGTACACATATAATAAATGTAGACACGTGATTGCTTTCTCTCTTCCATATTTTCTAAAGATGCATTCAATTTAATCATAGTAATTTTTATACGTAGAAATATTTAATTATTATCGATGACTGATAATAGTATCACAATTGATAGTAGGAGAAATACTATTAAGTCTGTGATTTATAGGAAACGGGCGCGGGCGTGGACGAATATTTGGCCTCGATTTTAGTGGGTTTGACACGATTTCTATGTTCCATGGTAAACACTTGGCTACTGAGACGATATAAGAGAAGAGCGTTATGTATAATTTCATCTTTTGGGATGGCCACGTGTATGACCATCTCCGGTTATTTCTCACTGAACATAAAAAATGGCGATCACAGCGGCTATTGGGTAAGTTTCAGAATGAAAATATTGCACACTTATTGTTAGTATGTTTGTGGCTGTGTATGTGTGTGGGCGCTTTTATTTTACATACAATTTTTAAACACGACACGAAAAAGAGTCAATGTTTTTTTTAATGTTTGCAGGTGCCGGTGTTCTGTTTGTTACTTTACGTATGCACCTCGATGGTCGGGATGTTGACTATTCCTTGGACCATGACGGCGGAATTATTTCCGACCGAAATTCGCGGGATCGCTCACTCCATCAGTTATTCCATGGCGAATGTGCTCATGTTCGCCGCGTTGCAGAGCTATCGAAGTTTGCAAACTTTCTTAGGAGGTATGCGATACTCAATATACTCTTATGATTATATTAAATCTTATCTGTGACGACTCCCATATCCCGATTAGATAATTATGCGTCTTTTGAGTTTTTATTCAAATATTTATATTTTAGTATAATATCTTTATACTTTATCCTTTATGATTATATTAAATCTTATCTGTGACAACTCCCATATCCCGATTAGATAATTATGCGTCTTTTGAGTTTTTATTCAAATATTTTTATTTTAGTATAATATCTTTATACTTTATCCTTTATTTATATTTACAGTCTAAATACTTTTAATTATCAATGATAAAAATTAGCTAAAAAATCTCTTTCATATCTTAAAGCGATAAAGTAAGCTGCGATTAAAGAAATTGTATTTTGTTAAGGATCATACGCGGTACAATGGTTTTTCGCCGGGGTTTCCGTGGGCGCAGCTCTCTTTGTGTGGTTAATGTTGCCGGAGACGCACGGGAAGAAACTGTCAGAGATCGAGGAATACTTTCACAATAATTTCCTGGCCTTGGGAGCGGAGGCGAACAATAAAAAACGGCGAGCTAAGAGAAGAACTGAGCAAAAGACGAAATCATCGGCGACTGAGCCGCTCAACCCGAAAACTGTGCAAAATGTTTAAGATCTTTTTTTTTTTTTTATCACAATTTACGAATTTTGTATGAATACAGAGTTCGAGCAGTCTCAGAGAAAGTGACCAAAGTATTATAAAAGATATCTGGACCACGCAATTAGCTGATTCTTACACGACCAATTTTCATTTTAATTACGTTACCGTGCATTGAATTGCGAGCGACAAAATATATTTATCCGCATAAAATGCTGGTCAATAATAATTTCCTATACTAATAATAATAGAATTTAATATTCGATGTGAACTGCATTTAGCGAAAAATATCTGACGAGAATATTCGGAAAATTGTACAATTTCCTGGAAGAAAAAATAAATACAACGTGAAATGCAAAGTAATAAACATTAATTTTATATTTTTTTCTCGCATCGTATTGTTCATTTAATATTTCATTAAACATTTTAGATAGTTGATCTGAATTTAATGTTTAATTATTTAAATTTAAATTATAAATTTATAAATTTAAATTATAAATTATTAATATTATATTTCATATTTTATCCGAACTGTCAACATGCATTGTCATTATCGTAATGACAAAAAAAAAACAAAAGCGAATATTTCTCCGATGACCGTTTCTCGCCAGACAGAAGCTGATAACACACGTCGAAATACATAAATGTTATTATATAATAAAAAAAGGGAGAGAGAGAGAGAGAGAGAGAGAGAGAGAGAGAGAGAGAGAGAGAGAGAGAGAGAATCTTGCAATTTACGAAAATATATATGTTCTACAGAAAGAATGTCCATGCAGAGTACTTCCATTTTTTTTCTATAAAGATTTTGCGCGAGAAAATCATTGTTACAGTATTATAGTATTGATCTGATGTCGCATAAATGGATAGGTAGATTATTGTCATAAAATGATTATAGATCGCGCGATAAGGATTCTCTATTTTTTTTAAATGATATTATCGCTACGGTCGCATACCATTTTTCTACCAGTAGCCAGTAGCATAACTCTGCGCTCGAAAAACAAACTAGATAATATAGATAATATGTGTATTAAATACATAAGTGCATACAAATGTCGAAGACTCGCAATAATTGCGATTTTACCGCTGAACTCTTGTACCGCAAAAAATCAAGAATGCATAGTGACGAACTTGTAATAAATTTTTCACGCGAATCAAGTTATTTTTTTGCGAAATTGAGTTTCACATATTTGCTGTGTCTGCAAAATCCAATGGAAAATTACGTGAATGATAATAAATTAATCAATTAGCTAATTGATTCGTTCGACTTCGATCGAGTCCACACGTGACATTGTTTATTAGAGCAGATATTTGAGTTATGTATGGGGATACTTAATTTAGCGTTATTAGAAACTATTTGTTTCAGACAGATTGTGTATTTGAAAAAAAAACACATCATAACAGAACTCATCATAAAGACATTATGGAAACAAAATGTTCATGTTTTATTCATTATAATATTGTGCAGAGATATTTGAATGAAAAAGAATGTATATAATCTTTTATTTAGATTGAAATTAGATATCTAATTAAAAATTATCGATTATAAATTGTCAATCAATAAATAATTTAAAAAATATTATGTGGACATCAACTAGATAATAATTAAAACTCTATTACTGTATTTAGTCTTTTATACATAATTTTGCTTGTTTCGGCTAAATAGATTTGAGAATGCATCATCGGATTACGCAAATTTGTGACAAACGCTTACTCATCAATCGTACAAAGATCGGGCGAACTTTATATTTTTTATATCAAAATATATTTTGTAATTAATAGATTATTATAATAAATAAACCTTCCGATTCTCGGCTTGGGTTGATAATTCGACGTGGTTTGTCGCGATTTTGTGCAAGACACGCCATTTTATCCTCTATTAATGACCAGTTTCGTCAAAGTTGTGATCAAATCTTTGATTATATTCAATTAATCATTTAATTGATAAAAAAAATCAGTTAACAATAGTTCAATGCAGTTGGTCATCAACAAATATACTTTTATCATATGTGATACTGTTTTTTCTTATTTCTTTGTTTTTCACGAAAGTTGACAATTTTAAAATTTTTAATTTATCTAAAGCTAAGAATGTAGTAAAACATTTTCTTGTATAATTGTTAGCGCGTGAGAAGAACGACTTGAAGAATATTGTATTTTTGCGAATAGAAAAAATTCTTTACAAATGGCGAATAAATTATTCTTATCAATATAAGAGCATGGATCGATTACAGAAGTTTATGAAAGGTCAATGGGTGCTATTGTTATAAAAAAGTGCAAATTTTACACGTTTTTTGTCGCTTTTCTTCAATCAAAATAATATTTATATCGATATTATTGTTATATAAGTCTTTACTACAGTGTACGATGCCATTGTAAAGTTAAATTAAATAAAGTTATTACAATATTAAATATTTTCTTAATTTGTTTCATTATAACCAGATGAATAATATCATAAGAGTTGCTTAAAAATTATTAATGTGCATCAACTATTAATAAAACAAAAATTAGTCGCTTAAATATTACGATTACATGCGTATTTTAAATTATTTTTCAATAAAAATGCAGGGTTAATTAAAAAAGACCGAATTGGGACTAAACGTTTATTTCCTTGGAAGATTCTCGCAATATTCCTGATAAGTTTTGACTTTGAATTAGTGAGCGAACAAAGATAGAAATCGCTATTGTAATTGCCAAGCTTTGTTGTGACAATTTCGTACAAAATTGTTATTTATATCTAAAACAAAAAATGCAATTCACATTAGCCAACGAAAATACGGGAAGTAGAAATGGCTGCTATTTTGTAGCAATACTTTATTATATGTCACAAGTTGGCAATTACAATAACAATACAGTAATATATCATCTCTCGCAATAGTTTACGATTTATCGGCGTGAAAAAATCTCAATAGAGTTCTTTTATTTTTTTTTCTTTTTTTATTATTATATTTTCCTCTCTGTCTCGTCTCAAACTCGCTACGCGCGTTATTTTTTTCAGGAATCAGAGGGAAGGATTGAACGCGGTGAAGATAAGACACCGTGTATATCTTATTTTTTGCGAGGGGAGCGAAGACGGGAAAGTGCAACAAATACTTGGTGAGCGAAATCGCTAATTATAAAATGTTTCATAATCATCGGATATCTCTTTAATAGGTGCTTTCAGGACGCCTTGTATGATACAAACACGATGATAAGGAAAGCGCGATCTCAAGGGTCCGCCGTAAGGAGATGGCGAAGTCATAATCGCGCTCGTTGACGAAGACAATCGGGATAAACTGTGCCACGCAGTTTAATAAATGTGAATCATAATATAGAATAATTAATAGAAAGTCGCCATCTCTTTTCCAACAATTTAGTTGATTAATTCACGGGAGACTTTCGCGGAGACACATTAACCTTAATTAGGTCTCTCGATCTATCGGGGCGTGTTGAGTTATATTTTAATCGGAATATATTTATCGGAAAATTACTCGCGCACAGGCGCGTTAATGTAATTAATTGGGTGAATAGCAATATTACTCACATCTGCGTCGCCGTGACTAGGAAGAGAAACTCTTGCGCCCATTAAAAATCGCGTTAACGAAAGCATGAAATTTCAAAAGCTCGGAGCTGTTGCAAGGTAAATGAACGCGCGAGAACTGACTTCGAATTTCAAATGATGACGTTTACATCAGCGGCAACGTCATATTTCATGGTAGCGTTCTAAAATTTACTCATTGGAATAAAGTAGCGTTTGATGGACCAATCAGGGCAAATTTTTGTTTTGTTTCTGATTGGTCCATCAAACGCGACTTTACTCCAAGGAGTAAATTTTAGAACGTAACCCAGAAGCGATTGTCAAGACAAAAAGGCATTCACTAAAAAAAAAATTGCTTTTCATAAAAATGATATAAATAGAAAAAAAATTAATTCGCCGATATCATGTAGTCGAGCTCTCCTATAAACTATCAAAAAAATATTCAGGTCTCCCCTGCATTATGTAATGATTTTTCAAATTTCAGAAGCGTATATGGCATAGCAGATCGTACGAGTCACGCTGCCAATCAATTATCATGTATACACGTGAATTTTTTATCAATAATAATTAAATTCTCTTCGTATCTCGGGATAATAAATATACTAGGATAATTCGTGCTATGCACAAAGCGGGCTTTGAGTAAAAAATTGCGACATGTACATGTGTCGGACGAAAAAAAAAAAAAAAAAAAAAAAAAAAAAAAAACCGTAGCGGTGCATAGGGTGAGTTGATGAAACGCTCAAGGATGAAATTCATTATGCGCGTGAGAGAAAGTTAACACGTATCAACAAACATTAAAATGATAATGCATAAAGCTTACGTTCTAGCTTCTTCATCGATTGAACGATCTCGGTTTGCGTTCGCATGAAAAAAGAGAAAAAGGGGATCGCCGAGGATCGTCCGTAACACTCGTTACATAAGTAAATCCTTACGTATATCACACACGCAATTGACAGTTATAACACAAGTTTCGAATATATCGGTATATAATAATAATAATAACGCTCGTAAAACTTAACAGAACAAGCGAATCGATAAACACGATCACCACGCAGAGTCTGGCTGTGTCAGAGAGCCTCTCGTATCCTCAGCACGACCACAACGCTGCAGGCAGTGACGATGAGCTACCTAATATAATCTGTATATCCATTATTATATATTAGGTTCTACATATTATATATATATATATATATTGTATAATATGTATATGTATATACATAATCGCGCGTAATACACATCAGGCTCTGAGTCGGCGTGAAATCAAATTTATGCCGATCAACTCTAAATATCGAAAATTGGAGAGTTCAATGCTAGAAAGAGTGACGAATCTCTCCCCCGTTCTGCAAGATTTATATTTCAAATATATCGTATTTAAAATGGATCCGACATATCGGGATGCAATGTGATTCTTGCATTGAATTCTCCAATTCTATACGCGACAATTTTTCGGATGGCCTGCTCCTTAATTAACGCATTATGGACTTTCAGCGGATTTAAAGGTGCGATTACTCCGTGAAAATGCCACGTGTAATATCGTTTATTAAATGCTCTCACAACGAAGCTTCTTTTCTCGCTTCTTTTTCATTCTTTCTTTTTCTCTCTCTCTCTCTCTCTCTTTCTCTTTCTCCAAAGGCTACTAAATCGTATTTGCCTTGACAATAATTCAGCTTTCGAATAAAGTGTCACACAAGCAACACACGCGTGCAGAGGCGCGTAGAATAAATATTTATTCGCGAAACTTTCGAGATTCTATCCGGAGCGCAGAATGGGAAAAATATCGAGTCCGCATCGTAATACGCTAACTGCTATACGAGATTAATCAATATGTTTTTATTCTTCAAGTATTCCACTTTATACGACGTCGGCAACAGAGAGTTAGACTTTGTATCTTCTCTTTTCTTTAATCTTGTCTGTACTATCTGCGAAATTGCTCCTATAAGTGATGATGAAAGACAATCAAATCCCGTCGCTTCGACGCCGAAGGCACCAAGTAAAAGTAATACAGTCTGTCATATTTTTCTTTTTTTTTCTTTCTCACGTTTATTCGAATTGCTTCTTATTCTATATTCAATATCTTTTTTTTGGCACTATTTGGCCGTATTGTGTGTTCGAAATGTTTGAATTACTACGTCATCACGCTAAAGTGAATTATCGAGGTACTATTAGAGATTTGTATTAGAAGGCGTTTGATACCAAGTGACGTACGATTCTATACTCGGTATATTTGTAATACTTACGTCAGACAACCCAAACGTTTCTAAAACAAATTTCTAATATCTCGTAATATTCTTCAATAATTCATCTTGCAGAATTTATAATAAAATTTTATTATCCTTATATATATATATATCGTATCTCTCGACTAAATATATTATAGTAAGAAAAGGACAAAAAAGATCTACATTTAATATATATATATATATATATATATATATATATATATATATATATATATATATATATATATATATATAATTTTTTTCTTACAGTAAACAGAAACGACAATGGCACAAAGTGTTACTAAACTCGTTATGTTAGCGTTTGATTTAGCGTTCATTCAATTATTGGCAACGTGATGAATAGTTTAAGTATTAACGTTAGTCTCGAGCGGATCGATCTGCTAATCACTGTTACTATATTTATGCTTATTTTTTAAACATGCGCTAATCCCTCAGCCACATATTCTCTCATTCTCTCATTAAAGTCGCTCTCTTTTTTTTTCTCTATCTCTCTCACACACATATTTTCTCTTGTATATATATATGTATTATTTATGTGTCCATGCGTGATTTGTCAAGAAAGACTATTCCGTTTGTGTCTTTTACGTCATTGTGCGTCCTTGGGTATCTGACTAGCACATAGATTTCAAACGAATAAATTATACACACATTTTCTTTATCACGTGTCGTTGCTATGAGATGCACTACGACGTATTGCCGAACACGTGATTACGCTCAGCACTCGGTAACAAGCATATAGTACATTTAACGTAACGCTCATTGATAGCTCGCATGATTAATATTCGGCTGCGCACTGAGAGATATCGAATTCGTAGACAGTGATATTGCCTTACTTTTCTTAGTTACGTGATTTACTGAATAATAGAAGAATTAAAGCACTATGAAAAAAATATTCCGACGCTTCTATGTGGCTTGCAAAAATCCGAATGAAAGCTTGACCAACAAAAATACTGAACTTCCTGAATATTATGACTATTCATCATAAAACCGTGTAGCTAGCATATATAAATTTTCATAGGTATAAAATACATGTATCATAGTAAGAAAAATAAAAAAGAAACACCGATTAAAAGAATTAAATGAATCAAAGAAGTAAATGTAAGTTGTTTACTTCGCAAATAAACATGTAATATTACACAAATAATTCTACAATCTTTTTACAGAGAATAAGCGAGATTGTATCAGAAAATAATTTCTGCCAATCAAAGTTACTATGTAACGCTAAAAAAAGCTTCTCATTCATCTATAATTAATCAATATTAATAATCGCTTATTTTTCTATAATCAAATATAAACGCGACGAACGTAACACCAGGATGATCATCTGATTCCATATGCAACATCACTGTCGTCTCGAGCACCGATTCACACAAGCACGCATATCGCGAAGTGACGCATACACACATACACACATCATCAGTCTCTATTGTATCAAAACTTCCGAGTCATATTAGTAAAATCATCGTCGACCATCACGGACTGGACTTACTGAGGAAGCTCATAAGCATTCGCTCATGCCGCGCGCCGAAACGTGCGAATCTCTTAAGTATCGCGACCCTGAGAGTCGTGGTATTGGATGTTAGTTAATTCTTATTGTTGCTACGCGGACTGGCGGGTGTACTGTTCGCTTGTTGCTGCGCACGTTGTATATAAATATTTAACAATTTCAGTTTGCTGGAATATAGACTGCTCAGATGCGGTTTCAGCGCCTCCTCACCGACCGCGACATGAATCGCAACCATACAAAAGACTGCACTCTTGCGAACTGCGCTTTCAGCATCATCGTAAGCCTACGCAACGTAGAAATAAGTAATTCAGTATTATATATAAATCGATATTTAAAAAAATTTTCTTAAATGCTCTACCTTGATAAGGCCTGGCATAACTTTGGCAAGATGAGGTTCGATAGCATCGCGTCCCCAATGCTCCACGACCTTGTGTAACATCTTTATTGCGCCCATATTTAATGGATACGATTCTGTAGCGATTATGGTAGAAACTAAATGTATAATCTGTTCAGGTTTTAAAACCATAGCCATCGTCGCTGCACACTTCTCCGCGTTCCAATGTACCTATTACAAAGATACGGCGTTATGAATATAAATCATGTTGTGTTGATTCTTGTCACTTAAAATAGCCAAATCGATACTCACTGGTGATCTACCGCCGCTACCGCTAGAAGCATCGACCTTCTGATCATCGGATTTGTAGGCATAAATAACTTTCAATACCAGCAATTCATTATAAGAGGAAAAACTCTCTATCAATTCTTGACATTTAAGCATATCAATTAGCGTTTGAAGCACCTCTACCTGTATCACTTTACCATCATTGGATAAACTATCTAATAAAACTTTGAGCACTTTTCTGAAATACCAAAAATTTATTAAATTGTTTGAATTAAACTTTCGAATAAAATACACAAAATTACAAATCAAGACCTACTTAAAATTTCGTTTGACATACAACGCATCCCCTTCGCGAACATATAATTGAAATTCTTGTAACACTGATACTTTCTCCGTAGTTTGTGCCACTTTAGATTGTAGGGTTTTAACCATATTATCCACGATTTCTGGTCTATTCATTAGATCAGGCGATGATCCTGTGTATAAAAGATACGATGAAATACTTCAATATTCTTATAAAGAATCATGTTTTCATTGAAAAAAAAAAAAAAGATAAAATACCGTGCGTTTTGTAACCATTATTCTCTTGAGGTAAAATCAAATCACCAGCAATCGTATCGGATCCATTTACCGTTATATTACTAACAGATCGTCCTCGTTGTGTTGGTGAAGAAACCGACGAAGATCGACCCTAAAAACATTAACAATCAAGATTATTATATATTTTTGTGATTCGTTCTTATTTATTACGTGCATTTCTTAGCTTACCGAATTGGATAAAGTGAGACCTTCCATTCTTTCTTCTACATCGGCCATGTTGCTGATTCCACTGTCTTTGCTGGTAGTAGCTCTCTCCAGACGCTCGAAACCGTAATTTTGGATTTCAGCGGTTGTGCGTCGTAGTGATCTATGAGAAGAACTTTAAAATTAAAATGTCTCAAAATTATAATATGTTTATAACATACTATATACGATCGATGCGACAAAACGATCGTTCACGTACTTGTATACTTCTTCCATGTTCTCATCTCCTCCATCGATTTCGGTTCTCGAATCTTTAACGTCGTTCTTCGCTTTCGTTCGAGCTGGCGAGCTTTGCGCTCTAGGCGGTGGTGTGCCGGGTGAAGCCGGATTACTCGAAGCAGATTTCCTTAGATGATTTTGTACTAGAGGCCAGGCTGTTTCCTACAGAAAAAAAAAATGAGAAGTAACAACGGAAAATCAACGGTAAAGAAATAACGCTGACGAATAGCTAACTTAACGTACTTGATAGTATTTCGGTAACTCGGATAGTATCATAGTAACTTGAGGTGGATTGAGATTATAAAGCGATATCACAGCGTTCTGTGCGTGCCTCTTAACGTCTTGGCTTTTGCCATCATTTGACCAGTCGAGCAGTCGCGCAAGTGCTGTCCCTGCAGAACTAGTTAACGCGGACGGTTCTGCCGTCTCAGCGATCTGTGTGATAAATTTCAACGCTGCTACTTTTACGCGAGAATTTGGTGTTTGTGTTGGATCTGTTAGATATCTCATTACAGCTGGTAGAAGCTGTTGTCCCGGAAAATAGTCTCTGGATCACAAAAAAAATATATATAAATTTATTAACGTAATATATATATATATATATATATATATTACGTTAATAAATTTATATATTTAATAATATCAATCTAATATAAAGTATCGTGTGCAAAGTTGATACAAAGCCTCACCTTACAATATCAAGTGTTCTCTGAATTTTTGTTTGTATAGATCCCAATAGATCAGTGCCCAATTTATTGAGCAGTCTTGCACACAAAACATAAAGCCAATCACCAAGACCTTCGCTGTGAGTTATCACTAGTTCATTCAATGTGTCCAGAAACAAACTGAAGACTTTGGTATGGGAATCCATGAACATTTTCGTAAAAATGTCTGTTACTCTACGCAAATCTGATGTTGTCAATGTGTTCCCACTGTTCAAATAATGCTGCAAGCCCACCAAGCCTTCTTTCCGATCTCCCCAATGTTTATGACCACAGTTTTCAATAATTTCTTTGATATCCTGTAAAATAAGAACGGACTGTTGTATGTTTCTTTCAAACTTTTAGTTTCGATATACATAATTTTCAGAGAGCTTTGATGTAATGTGTAAAAGTGTTTATGTACAAAATAATAATTTTTTAACATTAAAATACAATTGCTGCACTGATTGATTTAAAAATATCTGAGTTACAGTATGTTTTCATTTCAATGTGTGCAGAAATAAAAAGAATTTAACAAACCTTTGGGATAGACTGATCCCATAGATCACGGTATAGTCTCGGTTGAGAGCCACTCCATGAGTACGACTAATGGGTAGATGGACGATGGAGAGATATGGAGAACAGAACGGCGTGTTGCGTTAGTCAACAAATACGCCGCAACAAAACCAAAAGTAAAAAACACATGCATTAGCTACATCTTCATACAGTGCTGAAAACTAGCTTTTTGGAATTTTTGGTGTATTTTGGTGTTTTTATTCTTTTTATTTAATAAAATAAAAATTGAATCATATAAAAATTAATATTAAATTCTTAAACAAAAATTATATTGTAAAACAATATTTTCGTATTCTGTATATTTGCATGCTACTGAAATAAAAAATATTTTATAAGCATTAATTAATTAATCATAAAAAGCGGCCAATCTATTAATTATCATATGAAAACGTGCGTAAATTCTTTATAATAATGCAGCATGATGTATGAAGATAATATGCATAAAGATGTAATTCAATTTAATTTTTTGTGAACGCTAGTGTGTTAGTTTATGAATATAAATTTATATAACGAGACAAAAATATATTAACTTTGATTCTGTATCAAATGCGACATATATCCATTTTTTGATCAAAGTAACAAAAATAGATATCACAGCCGATAAATGCACTGTTATTTCTAATTTTTATTTTAATCGATAAAATTTTTACTTACATCACTAGCTCGTCTGTAACCATCTATGCTTCGTTCCGAACATATACTACTATTTTCACTGTCATCACTATGATCTCCTTTGCCAGGTATTCTGCCGTAATTTTCGATACTGTCGAGAGTTAGAGCGTCCGCCAAAGCGGACTCCGCTTCGCGCGATTTCAACAGCATTTTCTGCGCCATGACTGGTGGCCTGGTGCTGTCCGTCGGTGACATATGTAGATTTCTCCCTCTATCAATTCAAAGAATTCACGTCAAAAATTGCTTCAACTTATTTTTATAGCACTTGCGATAATGAAAAATTATATGTACCGTATTTTGCTCGCAAAACTCCTATCCATTCCAAACCTCTGTGGACTAGGTTCGCGACTGTTGCTTGTGCTATTGACACCATGTCCAGATAATCGTCTTGGTCTGCCTATCAGTGATTCGCCTTCGCGATTGTACGTCGCGTAGTTCAATCTAGACGATGGGGAACCTGATCTGCTGCTAGCTGTTAGAGAAAAGATAAAACAATTTCGTTAAGATCTTTTTCCATCGTTACATATCTTCTTTCGCAAAAAATTATAAAACATACGTTGAGATTGCGAAACTCCCGACATTCTTGTTCTCGTTCTTGCAATTCTTTCTGGACTAGCAACATTAGGATCTGGAGATTTACTAGGGCGAGCTGACGCAACATAAAATAAGTACAATTACATTGATTAATAATTAACTTATCTTAATATCTTGATATATCAATATATATTACTTACGAAGTGCTGCTGCCGCTTTTTGTCTACTTATATTTGCATACATTGTTCTGGCTTTTGCCCTTTGAGCAGCTTGTAAATCGATCGCGCTAGTAGATCTAACACTTCCCGGTGTACCTCGGTCTGTAAAAATATAGAATAGATTAATTTACAAGATTAGTTTCATGAATTTGTACTTTACAACTATGTGCAAAATAAAAAATTTAAAAAAATAACATAAGACAACGGCTCCATTTGTGCACCATCTTTTATAATTGCAGTGTGATATAACATAATGTATGTAAATGTGACCTCTATTTCTGAAGTAATAATAAAAAAATTACAATGACTGTCTGTTGGTCTTTGTAGTATCGGGATACCAGACTGACGATAAGATCGAGGCAAAGACGGAGTACGTCTGAGACCGTGCGGTTGACCAATGGTCTGATGCAAATTTTCCGTACTACCTTCATACGTTTAATGTAAAGAAGTCACAAAGATAGCAGCATGAAAAGAGAATGACAAATTCTTTATATTAAAATCGCAAACACTAGAGTACACATCAATATATTTCAGTGCAACGTAATCTGTAATGGAGCGTTTTTATGATAGATATAAATAAGCAGAAAATCTTTACCTGCCGCGCTCATCGCAGGTCTGGCTGTTCGGGGACTAACGCTTGACGATCTCGCATTAGCCACAACATTTAAGCTGTTACTGCTACCGCTATTGCTGAGTGACATCAAAGAACGTTTGTATGACGCGTCCAGGTTATTCAGTAATATTTCCGCTTGTTCCGGAAAGTGATTTTTAAATGCCCAGAATGATCTGTAAAAAGCGATAAAAATATAGTTATTAAATCAATTTCCTCGTAAACAAAGGTATATATAATATTGTTAGCATAATAAATAATCGTTGTCCAAAAGACACTCACTTTCTGGCGAAAACTCGCGCTTCCGCATCAGAATCCGCGATGCCCTTTTTAAGTGCATCTGGCAATACTGTTATGTGCTTTTGCAATATCTGCGTAGGCCACGTCTGCAGAATTAGAGCCAGATATTCCCAGGATGCTTTGCGAATGTCTTTGCTCTTGTTACTCACGCACGATATAATGATAGGCACATATCGACTACAGTGAGTATTTTGAAGGATAAACCGAACTGCTACTGCACCGGCTGTCGCCACGACCTAGTTAGTGTGAAAATGACAAGTAATTAAAACTCTTACCTTTTACGAAACTAAAATGAAGATGAAAATTAACGGATATACACGATCATCGTAAAATTCTACGAAATATAAACATTTATAACAAGAATAGATAATTAAAATAAATATGACGAATTGAATAATAATTGGATTTTAATGACAGAAATCTAGTATTATTTCGCGAGATTTACCTTGGCACTGTTCTGTATGAGGTTCATTAACGTGAGCAAAACCGCCTCGCCAAAACTGGCAAATTTGGTCTTCAGGCTCTGACTCAGAAAGGCTAGAGTTACACACGCCTCTCGCGCTACTTGGGATCTAAGGTCTGTGCAGGCTTGTTCGAATGGTCGCTGTACGTTCTTTAGGCATTCGTGAAAATTTTCGTACATAGTGCCACCTGCGAGTACAATGGCCCTTAATTTTTTCATCTGCAAAAACAAAAAGGTAAATAAAAAATAATCGTAGTCTCCTAAGGGAGGAGAAGATTTGCATTTTTCGACACATACGCTATCCGTTCTCAGTTTCCAATCTTTCTTGTCATCGCCCACTGTATCTTTGATAATCTTCATCTGTTCTTCGAGGTCTTTCGCCGAAAATACAGTAACAGGAGGTACGGCTTCAAACGAAGTGATGAAATATTCTTCGTCGACGGCTCCGGCTTGCGCTGGAGATCATAAAGAGTGATAATTTTTTATTTATATTTGCTTCAATGTGAAAATATTGTACATTGTATGTGTGTGTTAAATAATATAATTATTTCCGAGAACAATATTCTTCATGCTTTACATTTTCAGAAAAAATTATCAATGATTACGATACAAAAAGTTTTATGACTTGCTATAAATTGCTATGTAAGCGGTTGTCATACAAAATGATACAAAATGTACAAATTAATATAAATGATGATTGCAAATGATAATAAGCATTATTATATCACGTTACAATGAGAAGCTGTAGAGTTGATAACAGAGCAACACATAGACATTCATTCACATAGTATACTACATTGTCCTAATTAGGAGTGTTGATACAATTTATCATAATTAATTAACGTAATCAATTTTGTTATATTATAGAATTTTTTTTAATCATGAAAGCTCTCTAAATATCTTGATAGAGCAATTATTTTCTTGCAATCGAAAGTCGTGATGTGATTTTCCAAAAGAACGAATTATACACGTTAGAATAGCAATTGCTAATAGTAAAATTTAGAAATTATATACCTGATGCTGATCTTACTGACAGAGTTCTTTTGACAGTCGTTGACCTTGGGACCGTGAAGGATGAACCAGGAGCAGCTGTCATGCAAGTGAAGAGTTAGCGTATTCTCGTCATCGAAACGTCAACATAAAACTACGTTGACATTTCGTTGACGAGTTTCTCTACGTATTGTTAACAATACCAAACTAAAGCCGCATTGCGGTTAAAACATACAAGCACAAATAAAGTATTATGGCGTATTTTCCATATGTGCGCTTCGTTTGCCAATGAGAGTTGGGTGCGTTTGTGACATTAGTCAACACTGAGTCACGATACTCACATACATTTTTTAGGTGAAACATGAAGAGAAACATTTCAAATAAAATATACAGAAACAACTGCTTATACACAAAAGCTCGTTGATTTATACGACACAAACTAACACTGCTGTTATCGTTCTGATATAATTAAAATATTGATATTCAATATTGATATTCTAGCCAAATAGAACATAAAGTACATTTAATATATAACCACTAATTTTATAAATTAAAAAAAATAATTAAATCCACACTATTATATATGTTTAACGTTGACTCTTGCAATTTTTATATTAATTAATAATAAGCTACTAATTAAACAGATTTTAAAGAAACTTGCTTCATTGTTCCTACTCTTGCAATATATCATGCTCTCAATTAAAAAAAAGTCAATAATAATATTAAATTGACAATATAAATCACAATAATAATTAAGATTATAAAGTGTATGAGATAATTTGACAATATTCGGACATACCTAAGGCAGAGGACGGTGTCCTAGCAGGTCCAAATTGACCTCGTTTCGGAGGCATATTCAGCCTCTTCACAGGAGCCGATTTGATCTGCAACACAAACTTTTTCTTCACAAAACGTCATATCTATTTATAAACTTGCAAATCAGGTGCTCTTAATGCACACCTTTGAACTCTACACTTACCGCTCTGTCGGTTTCGTCGCTGTCTTTGCCAACTGAAACAAAAGAGAAAAATTATTGTCAGTGTGAGATCAGGACTTTGCATCCTCTTTGCCAGTTAAAAGATTTAAAAATTGCAGATGTCTCAAAAAATAATAAAAAATTAATAAAAAGTTCAAATATTTAAAAGTATGATAATTAAGAAAAAAATACATACATATATATATATATAACACTTTATTATACTCTTCAAGTTTTAGTTATAATCTCTCGATATTGATTTAATATTAATATTCCAGATGTTAAACAAGCTTCTCATGACATAACGATCTTTGACCTCTGCTTGTTTTGTTTGTCACTATTTTTGAATGTGATTTCAGTCTGCTTTTTGACGTGTGCTTGTATCGTTTAATAGACAACTATGCAATAATTAATGCCCATCTTCTTGAAAGGTATGTGCATTTGCGATCTTTCGTTTGGATTAAAATAATTGACAACAAATAACTCGATAAGTACATAAGTTTGTAATACTGTTTGACGTTAAATTCTTACGCAAATTGTCAATTTTTACTTTTTAGACTTGATAAGAACCTAAACCAAAGGTTGAAACGTTGTCTTGTTTAACATCTAATAAATAAATAAAGCTTAATTCTGCCAGTTTAGTCGCCTAACTAATAAACCTTCTGAATTATTTCATCGCTGGCGATATATCATTCACTTTTAATTAATATTAATATGTTAGATAAATTAGATTAATATATTATTATATACGTAAAATGTGCATCGTAGTAAAAGATATATCATTTAAATAAGAATATATATCTCATAATTATTTTAATTTATATATTAATATTATAACAGGGTGTATACTCAAATTCTGTAAAAAAATTCCCTGAGAATTCCAGGCTCTTCCAGGTATGTTTGTTCAAAACTTCAGGTAAAATTAAAATATTTTTAGATGCAATTTTAAAATAAGCTTATTTATTTTAGCGTATCATTTTTTGACATAAACGAAAAACATATATTTTAAACAATTTTATATAGACATAAACAAAATATATATATATATATATTTTAAGCAGATTTTAAACTTTTATAAAAAAATTTTAAAATAAGTATTTCTTTAACATTTTTTTAAATTCCCTGAATCTTAACGAAATTCCATGAGAATTCCATGATTTTTCAAGGTGTAATAAAATTCCCTGAGAATACCAGGTTTTCCAGGTTTTTCCTGGAAGTATACACCCTGTATAATTATTTTATATATTTGTCGCAAAATATCGCTGTTTCTTTTTGTACGGCAAAATTAATTCATATACCTAAGTCTGGATACAGCCAAGGAGGCTTGTGGATGTCACAGTGACATCCCCGCGCTCTTGCACCAGGATGTTTGACTATATTATCCCATTGCAATATCCACCTACTGCTCGCATCCCACAATTTCTTATCGATACTGGGATATTTCTTTAATCCCCGATGCAAGCAACAGTGTCCGTTTGGTATTAACATGCCAGCAGTGTCACTCATCGCGAATGTATATACTTTAGCGCAAGCAAGGATAAACTTCTTCGCAGGTCGCAACAGAATTATAACGACATTGACATTTCGCCAACGTCATTAACATCTTAATAAACCAGTTGCGAGTGAATCTTTTTCGATTCCTGTTGTAAATATTTTTCAGCAGATATTATAAGCAATCTGACAATGAAAATGATATGTTGCCGAATTATCGATTGAAAAAAAAAAAAAAAAAAAATATGCTAAACACATTTAGAAATTTGAGATTTTATAAGAATTATCTTTTTATCATTACATATCTTCTTTTAGAGAAGATTCGATAAAATCTTTTAATCGACAAAAGTAGAAAATAAATAGTTATACTCGCGACAAATTGAATTCTTAAGAGTTACGACAATACCGTTCTCGGGATGCGATAAAGAGACCGTTTATCGCATGCAAAGGAGTACAGTTATCTAAACTGCTATATGTCAACAGTTACGTTTCAACAATTTAGCGTTTAAGTTTATAATTCTTGCCGGATTCCTTGAGAGATTCTCGCTAATGTATATTATGTGAGCTCACGAAAGTGTAAAATCTCGAAACGTCGCGGCGAAACTCGTAAATGCGAGCGGTGCACACACAGTGAAAGTAATCTTCATTCGTCTTTTCCCGCGAACTGTTTCGTCGTAGAATTAATTTCTAAATCCTAATTGGCTTCTCACGAACGTGCTTTATTAATTTGTTGCTGTAAGCGATTCATTAGATCGGTTAATCTCGCCGGACTTAACAAGTAAAATTAATTGGCTACCGGATTTCGCTTCGAATAAACCTATATACATTCGTACAGCATGTATTAAATCAGAGAACATTTTAGTTACTACTACAACAGTTTATAAAAAGCGATTATTTATTTTCTTAACAAGTTCATTATCCGAATAGGTAAAAATTATTATTTAAAGAGATATTGCAACTTCTCCTGTTTTCAATCCTTTGTAATCTTCTCGATATTTTTCAAGAAACAAACTCAATCGATGAAATTTGCAAAAGTCACAATCAGCAGCGAATGGAACCGCTTAATAAATCATTAAGGGAAAATTATCTGGAATCATGACGTAAACTGGTAATTTGTAGCAAATGACAGTAAACGACAGTTATATATATACTTCTCTCTCTCTCTCTCTCTCTCTCTCTCTCTCTCTCTCTCTCTCTCTTTCTTTCTGTTGGATTTCAAGATTGCCAGCGTAACAGTTCCTAATGTTTACTCTTGCCTCTCTCGCAAGCACCTTATTATCTACCTTCCGAGCATTCTTTGCGGTCGTATTGAGCGCATGCACGCGCTCTCTTTCGCATTAAGAGGTTCTGTAATATCCAGCTGCGTAAGGCTGTTTATAGCGGTACACTAAAGACTCTTTCTTTTTCTCCGAAGCTATCGATATTTGTCATGTCACTCGAGCTTTATACAGATCTAAATCGTTAATGAGCTTTAATCGCTTCCTCACTATAGATAAAAATCAATAACGTAATTATTATGCACATTCACGACAGTTTAATATATTCTAATGAAATACAAATATTATATAAAATATTGTAAAACATGCCATGTATAATATATTGCTGTATAATTATTTAGAATTTGGGCATTATGTTTCTTTGAAACAAAGAAATGACACGTGATGTGTAAATAATTGCAGAAAAACAGAGACGATAACGATTCATTACGCGACTATATGAACCATTGATTTTCTCGACGAATACCAGTTCAATGTTCTCCGATGTTATGAATGTTACTTGACATACTTGCTATGTATGCACCAATCAATAATCCAATAATAAAACAAACCATTATTAAAGATACTATCACTAATAATAATAATACCGTTCCGAATTAAGAATGCGATAGGCGCGATTTTCTTAGCTATTTCTCGGTCGGCGATCGCGACCCATTTATTAATATCCTTCGATACCGGTGTTCGGTGTTCTCTCCAGTGTTCTTTCAACAATGAATACAGACACACACGCACACACACGTGTAACTCGTAACGAGAACGTTTAATGAGAAACCTCATTTTCTCATGTTACAGATAGTATCGTCTCGCGCACCTTCTCCTCGAACGTTCTAGCGTTCATTCAGATTTCCACGCGCCGTTCATGTGCGATGACGAAGTTCTTTGACGCACAGATATATTGTATATTCAAGTAATGTAGTTTCGAAACTAAAGAAAAAATGTACAATGTCACAGAGTTTTTTTTTGGTTGAAAACGATTCTATACGCGCACAAAATTATTCATTTTAATGTATTTGAATCATATTGTATTTTTAAAAATAATTATATATAAAATTGTATCAACCAAAGGAATTTTTACGTACGTTACGCAAGACGTTTTATCTTGGCTAAATACAGCCACACTATTCAATTTATTTCTCGAAAAGGTAAACACATTATATAAATAATTTTTCGTCGGGAAACATAAAGAACAAGCGTTTGATTTACATTAATTTGGGCCTTAAACCATCGCGATGCGGACGGATCGCGTAGTTTTAAGAAAAAGAAAAAAATTTATCCTACTTCCCGGAATCGGTTGCGTCACAAACGCGCCGATCAGCCTCTATTACGCACAGCCTATTACCGCACACGTGCGCGGGCATTTATCGTCGACGTGTAGATTAACATCGTCTAGCGGTTAGACCGCCGTCATTCGCATATAAAAAGGGACATCGAGCCGTGTATTAAATCGCGCAAAAACCGAACAAATTCCCCGTACATTGAAACCGCGTCGACTGCGATTGATTAACGTGCGCGGTTCTGATGTTAATTATGCGATCGCTCGAAAATCTTGATTAAAATGGGCCTTATTATCCCGAATAAGGCATAACAAGTGATTTATCTCGATCTTCGTTTCACGCCTCGTTATAAAGTAATTTACGAAACAATATAAGGGCATTCTGTGAAATTTTCTTGCGACGTCGAAACCGGCACTGTTCGATCAGCTGATCGCGATTATTATATATTTTTTCCTTTCGAAAGCGCGAAATCCTGTTCTTCACTCATTACGTAAAAACGTTATAATATAAAAAAGAAGTTAACAGTATTTAAGATTGT
The DNA here is from genome assembly GCF_047496725.1 of Anoplolepis gracilipes. NCBI lineage: Eukaryota > Metazoa > Arthropoda > Insecta > Hymenoptera > Formicidae > Anoplolepis > Anoplolepis gracilipes. The sequence goes on from NC_132974.1 coordinate 6,255,470, forward strand.
TTGCCTTGTTCACAATCACATCTCGCTTTTATGACTGAGGTAAGCGGAATAATTAATGGAATATACCGACAGGCACGCTTGGCTATCTATTAATTCAAATCGCGGTATTACCTTCGAGGAATTTAAAGTGAAGTCATATTTTCTATGGAACGAGAAAATAACGTTCGCGCATTGTGTTGCATAATTAAAGCAATTCTCTATTATAATCATATAACAAAGAGAGACATGAATTTTGCATTTACATTACTTTGTTAGCGAAAATACTTGACAGCGAATCATCTAGTTCATCACGACCGAGAAAGTGCATTAATAATTCCGACCAACGGGCTGCTCGGCCTTTTTGCATGTCGTCGACGCAACGCACTTTTGTCGAGTCCCTCGACACACGCGTGTGTGCGGTAAACTCCTTATCTCTCACAAAGACGGCCCGAAACGTGACACAAATGAAGAGATTCGTGACACAGACGATGCGTAAAATCGTATTCGAGTGGACAAGAACGTTGATTCTAAATGTCTCTAAAAAAAATTCAGTATCTCGATGTTTCGAAAAAATTTTAAATTTCTAAAGAGAGAGAGAGAGAGAGAAAGATAGAGGTTTTAAACTTTAGTCCTGACAATTTTGCTCTGTCTAGAAAACAGAAATTTATTTGTACGATTCCACTACATTATTGCGTTGTAAAAGAAACACGAGTTATCCCGGCGTTCACTTCGAAACTGGATATTGCGACGGCGATTCTTTTCGAAATAACACGACTCTCCGCTTACATCCTTGTCTAACAACACTATTTCTCGCCGTACGTAGCCGCGGGCGCGGAACAATCGGACTTGCATACATACTAGTCTATGCAGCTATACGATTACGACGCCGAGCGTTCGTCGTTTATCTCACATCGCCTTTGTCGCGCACTGCGAGAATTCCTCAGGCGAACCGGGACCACCCCGATGACGATCAAAATCGTCGCACTGTCAGGAAGTATCGCGTGTCAAGAGGCATCGATTGCGTGAATACACGACACGGTAACGTTAATGCATCTCTCGCATGCACTTATCGTTAAAAGTCCTGCGTAACGTCGCGAGGTAAACACATTGCGACTTCGCTTCGTGAGATGATCGAATAAGGAAGTCGGATGGTAAATAATGACAATCCTGGCGAGAGAAAGAAAAAAATGAAGCGATATATCTCTTTGATAATTTTGGATTTCACCATCACAGGAGGGCAACACTTTACGAAGATCACCGCGTTTTCGTCGTCACGAAGAGCGACACAGGCTGTCGCGTGTTTCTAACAGCATATCGAAACCACCGATCTCACCGAGATTACAGACGAGGGAAATCGATCCTCGCACGTGACACGAAGCAAAGGAAAAAAAAAAACGCGGGAGAAAAGCACACGATCGATGATCGCGACAACACTCGCTGTGGGACTACCGATAATACAACGCGTCTCTCACGTTGCTAAACGCCGACTCGTTTATTCTCAGTCGGGCTCCCGAGAGTAAGCGCTTATGCGCGGAACGCGAGTAAAGCAACCGAGCCGAAGGAGGGGGTCCCACAACGGACCCTCCCCTATCGTTGGTGCCCCGCTGTTGGAAGGGGCCAAAGGCCGTAGGGACGAGCGAGGAGGCGCGGGGCCTGCCTTACCGCCACCGATTCCGGAAAATCAATGCCAGTGGTGCTATTGTCAAGTGTGTCATCGAGGACAATGGTACAGTCGTGAAAATGCACTCTTAGCGAGGTCAGTTTGTATGATTTTAGTTATTCTTCCATCGACGAATATGATACACACGAAAGTCGCATCGTATGTCACATTGTAAATTTTTGCGTAATTTTACATTTCAAGTTATATCTAATTTATAAATATTTTTCACAATTAATTTTTCTATTTTTTACTACGTATTTTAATTTGTACATCTCTCATTGTATATTTTATTATTTTTTTAATTATTTTTATTTTGTTATTGGTTTTTTTCTAATTTGTTTTTTTTTTTTTTTTTCTTTTTATTCGATATCCCTATTTCCGTGTGTATAACGGAAAAAATGCACTTTATCTTAAATCTATTGGTCGCATTCAAATCATAATTAAAGATTGTCAATTATGTACATTTTTAATTTTTTCCCGCTGCAGGAAACTTTGATTACATCTCGAATGTTAATGTAAGATGGCTATCTCGTTACGTTTTACACAAAGTAAAACATTGTTACGTTTTTTATATCGCTTAAAAGGAACTCAAGTTTAATCAACAAAAGAGATCGAACAGCCGAATTGTCCCGTTAATAATTACGAGTTAATTGGTGCACCGGAATAATTAACACCTTCCCGACAAGAAAGGCTGAAAGTCGGCGATGTCGCAATCGCTCGAGAAATGCATACGCGAGATAAGTTAAGCTTTCTGTCTTCGTCGCTTTGCATTCATGCGTGCGAAGGTGTGAGAGCTGCATCTGCAGAATGTCGGTGCTTTCCATCGTGTATTAACGCCCGAGATGAGATCGGCCGAGTTTCACCGTCGAGAACATAAAAGACGTCGTGCAATCGAGATCGGGCATTGACTAATCGATTTTATTCAGTCGTCCCGAAGACCCGAAAATGTCATTTACTGATTTCCATGTGACCATAGGAGTGATTCCAGATGAATTACACGCAAATACAGTGACAGATGTCGTGAAAAAAATCTTTCCTTTACGTCTTTTGTTTACTTTTGCAAAAATTATAATTTATTCAATTATATTAAAAATTAATATGATAATAATATGATGACATAATAAATAAAAAGTAAAAATAAATATATAATATATCTAATATATTTGTATACATGTGCTTTTTTACTAATTAATTCAGCTTCCCAAATTTTAAATTTTATTTTTAGAACCTGTCTAACGTGCGAATTTCTTTAACCGATCCTACGTATAAAGGAACACCGCCGCACAAGACCGACCGATTGCGAAAGGACGACAAATTGTCGGCCGCGATGAAAACAGGTAGGTGATTGATGCGGTCCGATTCAATTTGCGCCAGTTTTAAGACTGGCGATACAGTCGCGGCAGAAGCGATCGAGAAAGAACAGAAGAGAAAGAGAAGGAGGAAAGATTAATGTGCACCGCGAAATAAAAGGATCGGTTATGTCGCTCGTAATAAAGAAAAAAAGACCGGGAGTGCGTGTTGAAATAATACTGTCTTCGAAAATTTGTCGTTAAGTTCATTTTCGTGTTTTAGACCAAAAACACGTGACTATATTTCGTAGATTTATACAAAATTTCGGGGACGGATCCTCGGGTGAATTCGCAATCAACTTATTTTTGCAAGAATTTTTATTATACAAAGTAACAGAAATATCTAAAGATCAAAGATTAATAGGTAAGACTAAGAGTTTAGCGAATTAATTTTGATTCGAGCCATGATCAATTCCAGTAGCTCGAAAGGATCGATCCGAGTTAAGTTGCAATCTAAACGTGTTTCCGCGGGAAGCGAGTAATAAATTATCGGGGAGGTATCGCGCAACTCTTAATTAACGCGCGACGCGATGCATTAAGGCATAATTAATCGTATGATATCGTTTGTGACGACCGGATTGAACGGATTGATACGTGATTATAATGTTCGATTCTAACGTTCGATAAAATTTTACGAGAAATATAACTTATACATCTGTATCTCATCGCATTTCAAAAATATATTACGTGCATGTTTAATTATTCACTTTAAAGAAATAAAAGTCAATTTACGAGTTTGTATTTAAATTAAAATTTAACTCGAATAAAAGTTTTATTATATTTTCGATTTTTAAAATATATAAAATAATAGCTCAAGTGCGTATGAAATACCGTAATGCAATATAACTGTTTCGGAAAAGGAAATCTGCCGGATCCCGGTTGTATAGTTTTAGGGTCAGGCGACGCTGAACAGTCCGGCCACTTGGTGCGATCTAAAATACCGGAAGTGCATATGATCGGCCTCGATTCGCCGTGACTATGTAGATTTCCACGATGCAATATTTTATGCTTCGCGATATTTCGCGATAAATTATTCTGAATGTCGGCGGACAAAGTAGGTAAAAACCAGGTCAACAGAATCGTACGCAGTTTCCCAGCGACCGCAGGTATCATCTTTTTTCTCCCTTTCTATTTCTGTCTCTGCAATTATGCTTGCATTCACATACGCGATGGAAGCGGTATCGATAATTACACCCGACGGTATAATTAACGTGCGGTAGCGTGGGCTGAAGGATGTGTCTTATGTCTTCTTTTCTTTTGCAAGGCTCGCTGCCGATAAAATGCTCACCTCCTTTAGAAATTCAACGGACGTGTGTTACGGAATGGAGTATTACGGAAGAACGGGGAAGGAGTTGGAAAATACAGCGAGAGGTTTCCATATAGCGGGCAGTTCTCGTATTTCCCGAGCATCAAGAATCAACGGTCGGTGTCCTAGTGAAAGCGAGTTAGTAATTTAATTCGTTGTTAATTAACGCTAACGCGCGCCCGCGAATTCGCAATTTCGAGACGCGAGAGAGATAAAGTTTACGATATAAGAATTAACTGTGGAACATTACGCCGGAAGTAAAAAATCTCCAATCTCTTTAGAAAACATGATACAATAGATTTTTAAGCTATTTTCTTTGGGAAAAAAAAAAAATTAACGTTCCATTTCTTCAAAAATATTTAAATAATGATTTTTCGAGAGATTTTGTTTTTGAAGAATTTATATAAATTTCTCGTGAAAGAGCAAATCTGACACACAATTGAAATTATAATGTCCTCTGAACGGGATTCAGAGCGATTCTTGGGATTGACTTTTGAAACATCATGCTCGAAGGTCAATTTAAGACGAGCAATCAAACGTTACCGGCTACTCGCAAAACAGGATCATTACGGACACCATTATCGGCGAAAATAAGCCGGCGCTTGAATTCCACTTTTTGCTTCGCATTGCAAAAAGAACGAGACATATAATTGGTCGCTAAACTAGGTAATCTCCCAGCCTTCTTGTCGAGCAAAGAAATAATGATGCTCGAAAATACGAAGAAAATTTGCAGCATTCATCGTACATCAAAGTGGGGCGGTAGGTTGAAAAATTATTGTCAGTTAATAAATAAAAATGAATTTAGTCAGAAATTCGCGGTAGACCTTCGTTGATTAATTCATTTCGCAAAAAGAGATAAATTTAACGTCTTATTCCATCGTCGAGTGTATGGATCTTCGCTTTGCTTCTTTTTCCCGATTTTTATTCATAAAAGCAAATTATGCTCAAATTAAACCTGTCATCGATTTACGATGGTTATAATCTTGGTGAAAGTTCGTAACTCGTTCGCGAATTAAACTCCCTATCTTTTATATATATCAGCTTAAAATAAATATCTTGAAATATGCGATCACTGAAGAAGATATTTTTAAAATTTTGCGTAAAGAATAATTTACACAGTTAATTTTATAAAGATATTTTTAAGTAAGATAAAAATTTTATACATATTGTATATATAGAGCAGATGCTTTATTAAGATACAGATAAATAAGAACTTTGAGAAAAACAAGACGCAGTTTGCTTCAGAAAAATAAATGAAAAACAAACACGAGGGAGAAACTGGCGATCGACGATAGATTTTCTGTGTGGCGTCACATGCCATGACATCATCGACATCGAAAAATATGAACGTCGATATCTCTTGCCGTTAGAGAGACAACGCTAAGAAGAATCGCCTACACATGGCTTTTGCTTGGTCGGCATCGAGAAGGCAGGCGATAACAGGCCTCGCCGTTACATAATAGCGTACACACGTTTATCGAGCGCGACGCGCCATGTGTCAGATTAAGCAAACAATTATTATGTCATCATAGAGTAATTTGTGACTTTTCGTTCGTTCGTTCGTTCGAGAGAGAGAGAGAGAGAGAGAGAGAAAGAGAGAGAGAGAGAGAGAAAGAGAGAGATAGAATAAGGATTTTCCGAACGCCCTCAATTTTTGATCGCCTGGTTATTTAATATGCTTGATTTATTGCATTATCGACTCTACGAAGAATGATCAAATAAATTATAAATTTATGTATTAACGCAAATTGTTAGAAGTAATAATCTTCTAAATATTTATCTTAATATTACAGTACAAAATCTATCTAATCGTAATTTTTTTATGATACGCACAGAATAAAGACATTTGAATATTGGAGCCTTAATCGCGTGTAATTGTATGTGAAGCGATCTATAATTATTTCTAATGAAGAAAAATACATCTCTAGAACAGTTCATTTTATTGACCTGTGGCTAGGAAAGGTTAACGGGGCAGCGGTCAAAGAACGCGGTGCGACGAAAGGGCAGCAGCCGGGCGTTATTCTGTGTTTTCCATATCTGATCGGTGCGCGCAGCCTGGAATCGTGCGCCGCGCCGCGGAGATAAATCTGCATGTTGCCACCCTACCTTTCACTTGAGCACGTGAGTATGCATCTTGCTGCCCTCGGGGTAAGGTCGCGTAATAAGGCGTGAGTTTAAGAGCGAGCGCGGGTGGACGATAGCGTGAATTCACGGTAGAGAGGGTAGTTCCTACAAGTACGCGACGCGAATCATCCCCGCACGTGACAATTGAGAGACAAGATGCCAATTAAAGTCTTTTATTACATACAAATAGTCTAAGAGATAATATAATAATTTAAATTTAAAAAAGATAAAGTTTCGCGATTTATATATTCATATCCGGATCATAAATATGTATAGAATTTAAATATATATTATATATATATATATGGAAGATTGCCAAATAGTTAGCAATTTATATTGTGAAATATGTCGTATATTTGGTGAGGTGAGGCGACATTTATTAATCGTCGTGCGTCAATTTTATTCACAAGAATGGAGAGCTTTTTACTTTTCTAATTGCAAGATTCAAATCAAAGCAACGCTGGCGCGTTCCGGAGAAATCGCGTAGTATGTGCCTGTGAACCTCTAATACAATCCCCGCTGCATGCGGGGTCACGGGGAAAGAGAGAGCGAAAACGAGACTTATGCAAATTTTTGCTCGCTCGTCAGCGTAACCTTTCCGTGTCGCATAACTTCGTCGTGCGAGGATACCATCGTCACGATGACGATTTTAGTCGGCGTATTTTGATCGGCAAGTTTTAATCGTCGTTATTCATGTCACAATTCCACTATAAGGTGGGCTATGAAAAAATATTCATTCCGCGATTCTCATTCGCATTCGTAGAATGCGATTTTCATCGTCGAAACATGGCGAATGGTCGTCAGGCATAATTACGTCACGATTGCAAAGTATGTGTAAATTATATTTTTAAAAAATAGAAAATTGAATTTATGCAAAATGTTAAGTAAACGTTTATGCATGAATGAATATATGTTATGCATGAATGAAGATATATATCGATGTAAAACACGTGTTGATTGTAGATTAATTTCTCGCAATCGGTGTATTATTTTCTCATTACGAGAGTAATTCTTGAACTTTACTTGTATCGAGTAATTTTAATTGAGTTTTTAATTAATATGCAAGATGAATATTAGACTCCAATTTCAATTAATATTTTGGGATTTTATATAATTTTAAAGATATATAGAGTGTTACTTGCGAGAGAATAAGCTTTAGAATATTCATGGGTGTATAATTAGCATGTAAAACATGCGGAACCGCTCTAATAACGCCTGAGATTGATCCCCCGGACTTTGCTATGACCGGAAGTTTGAATGTCCATGAAGGGGATGCACGACGCTTCGCGGAAGATTGCTATTAGCGCTTCACGGCTATTTTGAGTTCTATTAATATCTCTGAAATCAAGCGAAGCGCCGTGGCTTCTTCTGCCAAGCCCATGTATGATCTAATCGTGATCGTTGTGTATTCACAGGGTGTAGCAAAGGAAATGGACTCAAAGTTGCGCGCATCTTCGATTCCAGATCTGACAATAAGGGGGAAAAAAAAAGAGAGAGTATAGAGCGAAAAAAAACTTTCCTACTATAAATCTATTTAAAATTCTATTAACTTCTAACCGCTACTTTCGCCAGAGATGGCTTATTGCTTCACGTTAGTTGACTGTAAATATTTAACGAGCTTCTTTACCTCCTGTGACATTTATGTCACAACAGTAATCCAAAGATTATAAATCAAAATTTATAAGAATAACTAATAATAAACAATAGAGAGGGTACTCTTGTCCAACGATGAGAACTATCTGGCCTTTCGAGAAGGTATCGCACGTAACATAGTAATTAATTACTGCAACCAATAATCGCATCGCCATGCTCAAATAAATCGCAGACCTCAGATAGACCTCCGAAAAGATAAAACAGACACGAAGATGAATTGCGGAGTGCTATTTTTTTTTTTTTTTTTTTTTTTTTTGCGGTCTTAACATTTTATGCTCCGATCGATTACGTAAACAGAATACGCTACGGTATGGATGAACTTTTGCTTTTGGTCGATACGGACTTTTCTATCAATCGAGAAGCGAAGGAAGTCAAGTATACGATTGCCGACGCGACATGTAATATTTGCGACCAAAATTTGAACAACCGGCGAACCGGGCAGTTACAAGGCCGTCCATTTTCAAGCAGGACGGTCCTAGCTTCGGTATGAATTACAGGCGCGGCGTCTGAAACAATATACCGTCGATATGTATTGCACGTGGTGCCTATCACGGCGACGCGATTCTATTCCGTATGCAATATTATGTAATGTCCACGACAGTGCAGATAGCGCAAATTAGCGACCTCATTGTATCGTCCGTTCAAGGAAATAAAGCTTTTTACATCATGAATATTTACCAAGGATACCTATGTTTTCCAAGAACCTATATAAAAGAAATAAAATTAACAATATTAAAAATAAAATACGATAAGACAACAATACTCGTCATTTCACATTGGTATACTACGTGGAACACCGTTAACTTTGATTTAACGATACGTCAATATCTCCGTTCAGATCGGAATTTTTTACCTCAAAGATGTATATGTATATTAATAATATTAAAAATAATGTTTAAGATGTATATTAATATATTTTTAACCTCCTCGTTTCCGGCAAAAAGAAATCAAATTAATAATATTAAAAATAAGGTTTAAGATGTATATTAATATACATCTTAAACCTTATTTTTAATATTGTTAATTTGATTTCTTTTTGCCGGAAACGAGGAGATAAAAAATTCTGATCTGAACGGAGATATTGACGTATCGTTAAATCCAAGTCAACGGTGTTCCACGTGGTATACCGATGTGAAATACTGACGAGTATTCTTGTCTCATCGTAGAACATACGATCCTTGGTAAATATTCATGATGTATACATGTAACGTTTAAGTTGCGAGGGAGATGAGGCGAGGTAGAGCGAGAGGGGTAAGAGGAATCTTCCTGGCATGCAAAGTAAAAATCGCGCTACATGATAGACTCCATGGCTGCGCGATGGCAGCACGATACAAGCTGCTCTCGCGTGCATTGAATAACGATATAGACCCGGGAATGACACGCGAGTGGCACACTCACGCAGTTTTTCATCATTACCGAGTTTTTACATTAAGCGATATCCCGTGGCGTCAAAAAATTTAATCGGTTTACTCACCGTCAGATGACATTGCTAAAGGTAGTAGATCCCCGGCAGCCTTCAATTGATCAAACTTCTCTGTTAACAGGAGCATTCTGTAAGCAAAAGAAGAGCGAATTATTGACATGTTACAATTGATTGATTTTATTACAATAAATTCCGCTTATTTTTGACAAAAAAAAAGTCCCCCTATGATCACCCTGTCTCTCGAGTAAGCGTACAAACCTCGATGTCGATTGTCTATTGTTATACTTATCTGATAGCCAATCTTATGCAAATTAAAATTTTTTTTATCTTTTTGTAAAAGTAATTTTTTTCCTTAATTAAATTAATAAAATTTTTGCTGTTAAAATAATATTATATATCATATTATTCATTGTCAGATTATTTTTAATTAGATACATAATACAAAAATACATATATTGTTATACATTTAACTAAAAATTATTCTCAAATAATATTGCGTTTTTGAAGTTACTTCAACTGCAAAAATTAATTAATTAATCTATATAAATCTTAAAAACGTTATTTTCCAAAAAATAAAAATATTAATTTAAATTTTTATCATGATTTATATTTGTAAACTACTATATAAGTCCGAAATAAAAAATTTCGGTACTCTAGCGACTAATAACTTATCTTGCTCGCTCTCTCTTCGGTCTCGGCAAGTTCCTAACTTTTAGGGCCCGGAAAGATAAGCGAGTTCACGAGACACACTTTTGCATCCGTGACCTCCGATTTATCGTCATATAAGCTGAATTTATTATAATACGTTAGACTACTTAATATATAGCGAGAAGAAGCCTTTCACAAACGATTGAATCACGATTAGAAAATATGCCAATCTCGCAGACTGAAAGCCGAAAAGAGAATCCGCTTTCACTGCTGGCTATTTCACTTACTTGGCTTGCGGCACATTGTGCTTTCGCTGCAAATCGACGCGTAATCTCTCCCCTACATGCCGATAGATATCCGCCAGTGTATTCAACGAGGTCTCTCGGACCTTTTCCGATGGATCCGACAACAATTTGACAATGCTCGGGATCACGCCCGATAGGGCCATCTCGTCTGCTCCGTGTCTGGAAAAAAACGTTTCATATATTTTATTATTCTATATATAATTATTTCATTTTAAATAAATGCAAACTTGCGACTTACTCATTCAAGGTTGTTGTTAACAAAATGAGAGCCTCCTCTCGTAATTTCGCATTTTTGTGACTGAAAGCCGGACGAAGTCTATCGAGAAGATTTTGAGGCGACATACACCCCTTCTCCATGATCTTTAAGAGTACCAACTGCGCCTTTTCTCTGGTAATATCTTTACTGTCACCTGCAATAAATGTAAATTTAATCATTAGTTCTCTATGCATGAGGATAATTTGAGATATGAAAGTCGGGAAAGGAGATACATTGTCGAATCGCACGGATGTGTCAACTTATTCTCTTCGCGGGAGAGCTGAAAGCGATCGGCGGACCGGTTCTCGACAAATATGGTGTACATCTGTCATAGACTTCAACCTCATTAAAGACATTTAAACTTCACTCCGTTCTATTTGAAACTCATTTAGCGATTAACTGATGATTCATTCAATATACGCAGCGAGAAACTCGCTTCTCAGATAAAAAAAGTCTACAAATAGTATAGTTTTCTAATTAAAAACTTAAATGACGTTAAATCATCTATGTTTTCGTATCACAAGTACTTTAAAAACACTCATAAGGAAAAATATAAGCTTCCGTCAATTATCATAAGCTGATAAATTATCGGTTGTCATAAATAATAATAGAAATTTTCTCAGCGCTGATATCGATTCTTTCCCGAAGATAATTTACAAGACAAATGAGTGGAACAAATATTGCTATAATAATATTCTGGACTCACCTAGCCTATCTATTGTTGGTTGTATGATGGTAGAGATGTAAGGCTTAAAGTCTTGACCCATCCGATCCGCGAGATACGTCAGGATCTCTAAGCCGTTTTGAACAACCTGTAAAAAGAGAGAAACACACATGTGCATAAATAAATGTGTTTGAATTTATGGCATATCGGCGACGATTATAGCGGTGGCAATGATTGTCCTCCTTCGGCAATCGCATCGCGCTTTCGCTAATGTGCATCAAGGCGATCGAGGTCTACCGGATAATTTAGCGAATACAGAGAAGGTGTTCATATGAGGGGGCTCCATTACGAGCTATATTAATTAACACTTCCAACTACGGTGAAAAAGGTTGGCTAATAATAGAAGCGCCTTGATGCAATTAACTTCTGCCACCGATATCTCGCAGTACATTCTTCGCATGTCGATTATATAATTAAAATTATTTTCAATATATTTTTATGTTATTATAATTTTATTTATTCCATATTATATCTATTCTATTTAAACATTTTATTTCGTACATATTAAATATTATTTTTCGTAAAATAATTTTAATTATATAATCGAAAAAATGAAAAATAGGGAGTAAGAGCAAGGGATTGCAAAAATGTCGCGCGATGTTGACATCTCAAACTAGGTTGATGCATATCGATCCGGAGCTTTTTTTGAAGTCAAAAAATTGCGCACTCTTACATGCTTCGTTGCTTCTTATTCGTTATTACGCACCTGTGAGCCCTACAAGATGTCAGATGTAAAATCCTCATAATTACGATATAGACGAATAGAATGTTTTTTTTTAATTAAGGAAATGTGCAATTAACTAACCAACAAATCTCTAATTACATTTGCTTCAGTTCACATTTTAGCGACTGCTAAACGCGCGCATGGAATTGCATAGTAATTATGTTGTGGAAGTTGTAATTAAATAATGCACAAACTATTAAGATTAGCGATAACAGCAATTAATTAAGATATGCTATAATATTTAACGTATTAAAATACGTTAATTTGTGTTTAGAAAGACTATTTAATATTGACAATTTTAATATTCAATTTGGCGATATATATGTTATCGCCGCGAGCTGCAAAAGCGTCTCAATATAGTGCAACGTTAAATACAGTTAACGAAGTGCTATACATAGATGTATAAAACCTATTTTCGAGCCGCGGGGTAAACGTTCTCTCAGGGCTATCGTCTAGTTGTGACATCATTGCTCAGTACCGAGAGTTTTTGCCTTCCTCTTTAGCTGTCCTTTATGTCATTATCTTCTCTCTCTCAGAAATATATACGCTTCTAAAAGTTAGCCACAATCGTATCAAGATATTATATAAATAAGTCGTATTTCTACATTGCATCGCAAAACGTGAATATCTCGACAAAATTTATTTTTGGACGCAACTGCATCACAATTGTATTATTCATTTAGTAAAGTAAGAACATAATTATGTAAGACTTAAAAAAATTTGTACTGTGATAAAAATATTGTGAAGAAAAAATGCATTATATAAATTGGATAATGAAAATTCGAAGAAAAAAAAAAAATCTGGTTTCCAAATTTTCTCTACAGCTTTAAATGTAGATACAGAGAAAATTTTCATCAAGGCATTATGATTTTTTTGTAATTCTTAGACAAGATTAAAAAATAAGTGACAAGTTTTAAAAGATATTGATTTTAAAGATGGTTGGTAAAATTGTATTTTATTAAGATATACTTCTTAAACATATTTTCTTTTTTCTATGTCAAGATATAGAAAGAACTTGACATTGTAACCGCCTTTCCACTATCTATGGCCTTAATTAACATTGAATGTTTTAATCTCACTATATTTGTCTTAATGTGAACTGCGTACTAATATAATTATACATATATATTTTTTTTTCTATGTAAAACGTAAAAACGTCTACATAAGAGAATTTATTGCTTTTAAAATTCTCACGTAGATGTTTTTACGTTTTATATAGAAAAAATATATATTCGAAAAAGCTATCTCTAAAAAACAATTCAATTTTTTTGCCTAATTATATCATCAAAATTTTTGTAAATTTATTATTTCTTATCGCGCGCTTCGCTTTGTATCGTAAAGATACAATGAAAGCCACAATAGTGGCAAAAAGATTACACAGAAGTAACGCGCAAGAAAGGGTCAAGCGTAACGTGCACGACACGACACGCACGCACGCGTGGGCGAGAGAGCTCTGACTTTACTTGTCAAACTTGGGTGCACAGTCCGTTAAAACTGTTGTTAGAGCTACGTGGGAGGTTGCAGGTCTCTTCTATACGCAGAAGTGCATCGCGTGCAGATTCACATCCGCGAGGCACTATACGTAATCGGCGGAAATGAGTCTAAGGAACGTTATTAAACGGGCCGTTGAAAATTTGGGATACATGTATTTTCGGGTACGTCAGATATATCGGGTATCAAATATGTCGCTGAACTTCTTGGCAATTTAACAGAGACGCGGCAGGAAGCGAGACGACAAATTTGCCGACGATTATGAAAGCGACTCGAGTTACACAAGCTTCGTAAAATCTAGTTAACGTTTGTTAAAATAATATTTTTAAAACAAAAAAAAAAAAAAAAAAACATAAGAGAATCTATTTCCAGACGAAGGTTATTAATTAAATTACTTTCGTAGTCGCTACGATTAGAAGAATCATGCGGTTGATTGTGATCACGTCTGTGTCAGTTAGGAAATTGTTCTTTGCTTTATAAAATCGTACTCCTCCCGTTTCATCTGATTTTTTTAAAAGTTTCTTACAAGGCGAGAAAGGGAGAAATGCACAATTTCACCGCGTCGAGAGTCGGTCGTCGTCGATTTGCGACGGACTATATTTGGCAGCCTCCATATTCCTCAGTTATCTCTTCCCCCCTTGTGAGACAAACAAGCCTTAATGCGTGAGATAAAACGTGACTCGATAGTCTCGGAGCATATTCGTTCTTGTTTTGTTGCAACAATTTTTATGAGACAAAGAGCATTCAGTAAGTACTAAGTAATTTCACAAAAGTTATCCTGAAAGATAAGTATATGTTTCTAATCCCCGAACGTAAACAATATTTAGAAAATTCTAAGAAATATTAGTATACCAATTTTTGAATTCGCGAGGCGAATTGAATTATACAGTATGTGATATGAAAACGATTGAGATAAGCGGAAAGTTATCTCGTAATCATGTAGATCTCGACTCTTGAAAATTAACGAATCGATTGAGAACCACTTACGATAAAATCTCGACCGTGACATATACATATACTTCGTGAACATATCGCGATTTTCCATTTGTCAATCAGTCACGCATGTATGAAAATGCTCGATATTAGCATTTTTTTTTCTAATTGTCGCATGCAGCATCGAAGAAGTATATTTTACATACGTAAGTGTAAGAGTAATGTTATATAAGAGATATGAAATGTGCTCGAGCGCACCGTATGATACGAATGTAAAAAGCTTCGAGGTGAGAGTGATGTCATACTTTAAATCCTGAAAAGGAAACATCTATGGCGTGGAAAAAAAAGCGAATGGAACGCGACGACGAAGATCGTGGAGATTCGATTCGCGTTTTGTCCCATGTCCTTGACATCGATACGGTGCATTCGTGCCTTGCAAAAATGGTACAGCTATCGTACCGTAAGAAGAAATATTGTTAAGTCTAATTACACGCGACGATTCACAGCTTGGCGACTGTAATTCAATGACAAAGAGTACTCCGCGTGTGTGTCATACCTCTATTTATCCATATTTTTACGCTTCTACGTAAAGTGTCGCGACATAAAAGCAACGCGATCTGATCTCATTTGTTGTTCGTTCATCAAACGAAATGAACGAGAAATAGGATATTTCTTAAAAATGAAACTACGTTGAATATTTTTATGACAGGAAGAAAAATATTTTATCAAGCATTTTATACGAAATGTGATAATAAAAGATATAGAATTGTGTTTTGACATTATAAAAACACAATAAAAGTTTGGTAATAAAGTTACGTAATCAATTTTTTTTCATATCGCTTTAAAAAATCGAAATAGAAAAAAATCTCGTGTTAATTGATTCGAGAATAATTCGAGTAAAGGGAACGAAATGTTTCCTTTCTTGGATCGCTTGCCAAAAACACAAATCAGAGCGTTCGTCGAAGATTAAGGACATCCTGTATTTTGACAAACAGCGTATATTCATCAAGAAACGACGGACCGAGAAAGACCGAAAAGACGCTCTTTTTAGCAAAACATTTCCTATTCTTTTAACTAATACAATGGATCGTAAGTAGCAGACAGCTGAAAGGCCGCTTTTAACGCATTCGCGGGTATACCATTATGAATCTTCGTTCTCATTTCTTGGTGTTATTCTGCCCAGAAGGTGAAAACGCGTGATACTTGCGGTTCAATATCGGCTTCAACAAGTGGTTTCGAATAATTATGTATTCGGGATGATTTTCGTACGAATTTCAAGCGTTGCAATTAAGTGACACGCGCTTCCGCTGTCCATATTGCATTCGTTTTATTGACGTTCGCCACGTGTGTTCAGTGTGGACTGAATGACGCATTGTTAAGAGTGACGAACGAAAGCCATTCGCGAATTGAGTGGAAACTGCACACACATGTGAGTTTTATGATTGTAAAAATATTTTACATATTTTTACATATAAAAAAAATGTGTAAAAAATTTGCAATATTTGTCAAAATGTTTAAATTAGCATAAACTAAAAAAAATTGAAAAAAAATCAATCTTCAAAGGAAGCAAGTGTGGCAACATCTAAGAATTGTAGATTTTTATACATTAGAATTGATTAACGAGAGATTTTTGACCTCCAAATGTAAATAGTTGCTGAGTTATTCCAAAAATGTAGAAAATAATTGTAGATATATACAGAAAGGAAATAAAGAGATGACTCGTACGATAATGAAAAGTCACGCTAAAAATAGCAATGAATGTCGAGTGTATCAATATGTATGTACAAATCTGTGTGTGTGATTTCGTTCGCGCGTGTATATGTACGTATATAAAATAACAAATATTAGATATCATGTAAAAGTCTCTAAATTTTTTGGCTCTCTGAAACTCTCAATTCGGTTAATTATTTATTATGTCACAGAAGTACTTTCGTATACATTCCTATAATCAACATAACCGGAAAGAGAGAGAGTGACGTAAGATGATCTATCCGACGTGCTTCGGCTAGTGACAGTTATTTAAGAAAAATTAAATGTGAATATCGATTATACAGAGCCGTGGTAATTTGATAATCGAATGAAACACGAGTAAAATTCCTGAATACGTATTGTGCAATCTTGAAACAGAAAGTATAATGATTATCAGAAACAGGAAAATATATTATTACGAGAATTCCAATAAAATAATCAAACAATGCAGTACATTATCGAGTATTTTTTATTAGATATCGATTTGTTTTTGATTAATCTACTTTACAAAGAACACTTTATCAAGACAACTCGGCACTTAGATCTACAAGTGTAACATTGAGCGATGAATCATTCGTTACCGCTCAAATGACGAGAATAATTTCTTATTTCTACCCTTCTTCAAACAGATTTTACCGCACGATATAGTAGACCTTTCAACATTAATACACCTTTCAGACAATAATACACAGTTGGAAAAAATGTGTTTTCTCGTTAAACATTTTTATGTTAAAATTTAACACATTTATTTATTAATTTAAAGCTGTTCTGTTAATTCAAGTCAATTGTTAAATTATTGTATTAAAATAACTAAAAAAGAGCAAAAATAACGTAATGTGCAATTTTACATTATAAATATGTTTCGAATTATTAGTAACAGAATTTATTTGTTAAAATTTACAGAAAAAAATGTTGAGTTTATTCTATAATATAAGAGTGACTGTCACTTTTCAACGTGATCTCGACGTGTCTGGACGTGTACTTCGCATAATGCTAGTGTATCGAAAATTATTGCAAAAATCTGCTTTGTTTTAAAAAGTATGTATATTATTATTAATTATTGTTATATTTTAACGAAGTACTGAACATATTTACACGTACACAAAATTAAAAAAAGAATTAAACTATTATATACATACGCAGAATAAAATTGTAATTTATATGTAGAACATTGCTATAAAACTTAATTTTTATATTTGATTTGTAGTATTATATAATATCTATATAATATTTAATTTTAGCCATAAAATCAAATATTAGATACTATATAACACTACAAATCAAATATAAAAATTAAGTTTTATAGCAATGTTCTACATATAAATTACAATTTTATTCTGCGTATGTATATAATAGTTTCTTTTTTTAATTTTGTGTACGCGTAAACATGTTCAGTACTTCGTTAAAATATAGCAATAATTAATAATAATATACATACTTTTTAAAACAAAACAGATTTTTGCAATGTTAATGTAACATATATAACGTGTTATATTAACATAATTATAATCTTAATGTAACATATATTACATGTTACTTTAACATTATTTTCTCATTAAATTTTCACACAAAAATTATGTCAAACTATAAAATTTACATTTATTTTTATGTTAAAATATAACATAATATTAATCTTACTATTTAACATATGCCTAATACGTTAAATTAACAGAAAAATTTCTGTAGACCGTTTGGGACATGCGATTTGTGTTAAATTTAACACAAATTTTCCAACTGTGTAGCTCGTAAACAAATCAACGCGTCCATGTAACTATATCTCGTTGAACGCGGCAATCGCGACTCTAGCATTATCCAATCAACCATTAAGCTGTTTTATAATATTGCGGATAATTTTGGAATATTTTGATACTAATTGCATTTCAATTTTAACATAAAATTTTATTTTATTTTATTCTTCAAATAAAAATATGTGGAAATTTTGATGCGATCAAATAGAATTGTATATATGAAACAAGATCAAATCTGTTGGCTTTACCTGATGGTTTAAATCCCGCATCAAAGTTTCGAATCGCTCTCGATACTCCATTAAACTGTCACTCGAGCTGTTATGCATTTCTCTGGAAGGGCTCAAAAACTCGCGTCGGCCGTACTGGCTCGGCCATTACCGGAGGACATTTAGCGACTTAATGGTTCTGACTAAAACGACATCCCTGCATCGATCTTGCTAGCAAAAGACGCGTTACGTACATGGCGTGAAAGTTTTTTCCCTTATTCGCAAGTTGAACTCCGTGATTCTTCGTCGAGCGAAAAGCATCGCGAAAGATGCAGAGAAAATGTCGAATTTCCGATTTTTGTTCAGGAATATCGTTACAATATTGTCATTCATTTGATTGTTAACAATAGGATTAAGAAACGAGAGAAACATGGAGAAAATTTTGCAAACTGATTGCAAAATATATAAACAAAAACTATAAAATGTGTAAACATATGTATATTGTATTCTTAACTGGATTGTATCTTACAATCGTAAATTTTGCCTTTGAAAATTTGGCAAGAAAACGGAAGAAATAAATGATATGACGTATTACTTAATTCGACAAAAATATCGAGGATGTAAGAGTATATCTCAATCAGCAACAATAACATGTCATAAACTCGATTGCTCTTGATGCAGATTGAGCAATTTAAAGGTTGCACCAGCGAACTCCGAACTGTATATCTTTGGATCTTGAAATATCTTCTCTTAATATATCACGATTCTACAAAGTACAACGTACTTGAGAGAAAAAGAGAGAGAGAGAGAGAGAGAGAGAGAGAGAGAGAGAGAGAAAGCAAGGTTATAAAAAATTCAACACAGTTATATATAGACGAGAGGGAGAGAGAGAGAGAAAGTCTAACAATAACAATGAGGATTATTTTTATGACTAAAATAAATTAAATTTAAAGTAATGTAAAGCATACCATCATTTTGAAGTGCGATATCTAAAATAATCGGGGAGATCTTATCACGATCCTTCGAGTATTAAAAGTTAGATATGATGCGTATAAACACATTCAAATAAATGGCATGAGAACCTCTGCTGCACGCACGCACACAAGGTAACAGATTGACAAACTCGACACGCCCCGACAATCCACCTCACGTACAAAATTAGGATTGAGAAATAAGATGTAATGTAACAATTTGTTACAGTGTATATATATATATATATATATATATATATATATATATATATATATGTATATATATTTAGAAGAGGAAGAGATGAAATAAAGATCTACGAAAAAATATATACATAACAAAGATAAAAGAGTCATAAAACACATATTATATCTATATATCGTATATAACTAGAAAGTTATTGGTGTTGATATATTCTTTACATTTATTTCTTTAATTAAAATTAAACGTGCCTTTTAAATAAATGATATAAAATGTAAAACCATCTACTTATTTATTTTATATTTTATTCTTGTAGATACTATTCGAATTTATTTGTCAGTTCTCCTGTATTTATTAATATATTACAGGTAAAATAAGTTCAATTAAAATCGATATATTTATACGCATGGAATCAAGGTAAACAAAGACTCGCCATGTGCTAAATATTCTGTTTCGTTTCTCCATCAGTATTTTTGCGAAACTACGCGCTTCTATTGCGCAATATATAAAAAAATGGCGCGTTAATTAATATAGATTACTCACATTTCGGAATAATACTTTCGTTATCATCTACAATGCATTAAATTTTATTGTCCTTCTAATTATGCATTGCGCAATATTAATTGTTATGATGAAACTGTGAGCTGCCATAATCACAAATCAGCGATATGTTCGCGACTCTCGAATTGTTTACACGTTAATTCGCGTCGTGTACTTAACTCCAAACGTGACGACACGACATTGATCTCTTGTACACATTGAATAAGCAGACAACTATTATAATTCTCTCGAAGAAACAGAGCTGCATCCAGCCCTGAATGAATAGTGTATCAGATCGCGGTGTATCTTTAAATCTTTAAATAACACCGTGCCTTTATGATCGTTTCTTAATGATCGTGTGTTTCGAATAAACACATACACTGTATATGTAGTATTAAATATCTCGCAGCGAGAGCGGCCAATATCGCGAAAAGAAGCTGGCAAAAAAACATTTGGCTCTTGTCTGACAATGAGTCATAAAAAAAAACAGTGAAAAAATACATATAAATAATATAATAGCGAGTAAAAACAGATTGTTTTATTTTAGATAAAAAATTTATATAATTATTAAAAATATTTTTGATAATTATCTAAAAAAATGTTTTATTCTCTAAAATAAAACAACCGGTCTTTGCTCGCATAAGCACATTATATTATTGATACTTATTTTATCAATATAACCGGTTTTATTATTTAACATTATACATATTTGAAGCTGAATGTAATTCTATTTCAAGTTAAACTATAAACACGTATGTAACTGGCAATAATTTCACACATACACTAGAAAACTCTTAGACATGAAAAAAGCGGGTTATTCTTTCGCGTTGCTATCCAGTATTACTTCACTTTGTGATAGTTGTCGTTTCTAGGCAGAGGCAAGTATAAGGGCGGTCACGTTCTCACGTGCGAGTGCGAAAAGCGACGTTTTACGGAGCGCGCGGTGACTGATCAATCGTCTCCTTTCTCCATTTATGGACCGCGCGCGTCATATGCGCTTGATGAGGAGATTAAGTCGCAAACCGACGACGTGCTCGATGTCAGTAAAGCGTTAAGGGCAAACTGTATCTAGATTAACCCTCGATTAACCCTACACCCTATGTCCCTGCTTCAATAACAATCCATCTTGTAATATAGAATTACGCGAGAAAAGATAGTTGGTGTTCATAAGAGTCTAGTAACAACAAACATTATCTTGTTAAAAAAATAGCATAATAATATAAAAAAATAAATATTATATTTGCTAGTATAATGGACATTCTTAATACGCGCGACTTTTAAAGTAGGAAGAATAACATTGTTTAATAATAATAAAATAATAGAATAATCTTTCTTTTTTTATATGTCATTGTAATGTCCCTTATTGACATTGGTACTAAAAGCGGCGCTACTGGTTTTATACGTCACTGTGTATAGGTCGAGAAAACAAAATCGAAAGTCTTATTTTAAAATGAAGAAAGTCTCCGGTTTTTCTTATTCCGGTATTTCTTAATAAGAAACAAGTAAACACAAAAAATATTCGTAAACAATAGGATCTTGCAAACAGACTAACTAGAAAAACACGAGTAAAGGTTAAGTACGAACAACATTGCGATGCTAAGGGACGATCGTCGGGCATGCTTACCTTGGGATTGCCGTTGCCAAGCCATGGTATAACATTATCGATAAACATGCCAATGTCCTGGCATTCAATGCTGTTTGTCGGGTCGCCGAGATAATTTAACAGTCCGCTGCCGACATTCAGCTTCTTCTTGATATCCGTCGTTGACAGGAGCGGCATAAAGCCGTCCATATCACGCGGATTAACCGCCATCGTCAGCGAGATGCTAGACGTCGCGCGTTCCCCGTCACCGTGCACCACGTCGATCACTGCCTCCTCCGCGAGTCCGTCGGAACAAGGACGATACGTGGAGGAGAATGGCTCACTCGCGCACGTCAACACACATTAAAGCCGCCGTCGCGACGGTGCTCACGATACTTACGCGGGGAAGAGATATCTCGTGTCCTTCATCATGCCAGGCAGACGAACAACTGTCTTCGCGCAAACACACAGAAAGAAACACACGGAACTTTGTAATACGAGGAGACTGTCAATGCGATATATATCGTCCGGCACCGACTTACAACCTCCGTCACCGTAGTCACTGTAACCGCCGTCGCCGTCGCCGCCGCTCGCTCCCAACGTCCGTAACGTGCGGCGCGACCGTTATAAACAAGCTCGTATTCCGGGTATACGAGCGATACCCCAGTTGTAGGTGTTACGCACGATCGCCAGCGGACGTCCGCTCGTCGTTCCGTCGCACACGCCGTAAACCGCAGTTATCTGGATGGAGAGACGCGGATAAACGAAATCATCCGCACCGTGTACGCGACGCCATTTTCGTTTCACGATCAGCAACTTCGCCGTTCGTGTCGCGCCACGCCGCCGACCGCAGCGCCACTCGCGGCCGCCGAGGCAACTATCTCCCAAGCGAACGTTGGAAAACACACTAGTGCGAGTACCGTGATGTGCGCTCGACCAATCAAGCAGCACAAACCTCTTTGTCGCGATTGGTCAAAGTGAAACGGCACTGTCCGACTAGATTTACGAACGCAAGTCTCTCCATCCGTTACCACCGCACGTCCGATCAAAGATATATTTGAATTGTGCTCGCCGTTGTTGAATAAGTAATAGTTTCGCGTTATTTATTTTGTTCTTCCATAAACGCGTTTGGTGACTTGGCGATTTGAATTATGCGAAATTACTTGTCTTTTACATATTAATCGTTTCATGTTAAATTATCGCGGCCAATGTCCAGAGTCAATTATTTAAATTTGAATGGAAGAGGTGAGTGGAAAAACGTATTTTTGATACGATGTTGATTATAATAGTTGCAAATTTACCGCGAAAATCTAACGTTTATTATTTATCAAATTTTCCAAAGTTATTCGCGAGTTCAATATATATCATCGCAAAATTTGAACTCGTATGAATAACGGGTGAATATACGCGCATTTTGTATTTATCATAATGAGATTTTAATGAAGATAATGATATATATAATATATACATAGTTACATTCACATATACAATATTAGGTATGTACAATATAATTTGTTATCGCTTAAATTTTTTATTATTTCTTTCTTTTGAAATCCATCCTCGAAAATATATATATCTTGAATGCAATCGCGAGTCGCGATAAAGTTATGATTATGTGGAATTTCGACGAACAATTCTCAAGCTCTAAAGTCCCATGGCTTCCGTAATAATCGCGAATGAAAGAATCGCAGCGTCAAAAATGTATACTTTCAAATGGATTAATATATTGCAATATATAAGGATGGCAACGAAATTTTTCTCACGAAAACAATTTGTTAAAATCAGTAGAGTCCGTCGATTACATTATGTAATAACATTTAACAATCCTGATCTATCCTTTTTTTATACAGCATTCTTGAGCAACAATACTTAAATAATGATTCAAATTAGCGAATTACATGCTTTGTTGCGTACATGTTTTGTACATGTAAATATATTCAGATTCAGTTGATAAGTCTTGCATTTAGCATTAAATGCATTAATGATCTTAGAATGAATTGCTATTATAAAAAGATGGCAATATAATAGATTTACATGTAATATATTTTTAGGATACGTGATATCTTCTGAATAGGTTCAATATTTATTTCACGCGATGCAAAATTGTAAAATACAATTTACGTTAAAAGATATAATTGCCACCATCCTTATAAAATTGACAAACGCTGTATGAAAAATATCAATTAACGTCGATTACAGAAAATTATGTTCAAAATAAATAAGATCTGTATATATTACTATATATAACTTATACAATTTATATATTATGTATATATATGTATATATATTACTCTTTATAAATAGCGTATTGCATACATCTCTCTCTCTCTCTCTCTCTCTCTCTCTCTTTTGCACTAATATTTTCGTTTGACGATTGAACAATCCAACTAAAGTTCTAAAATGGCTAAGAGCTATATCACAATATGTGGCAATAAAAATGATGGAGCTAATAGTTAACTCTTACTTGTCTTTGAGTGAATCCATTCGAGTACGCGTTTCTGATCTATTATTATCACGATCATTACGTCCAGACTATTCTGCTTACGATAATTTGTATATTTGCGAATCACACTCCTCACTCTTATCGCATACAATCGACAGCCCTGTGAGATGCTTAATTGATAAATATATATATATATATATATATATCATCCTGTAAATATATATCATCCTGTACCGCGTCTGAGCGAAAAATATTGAAAAATATCTTGCTGAACCTGGTCTATTTTACTTACTTATGTCATAAAGCTTTGTATATGAAACAGCATGCTTGCCGAAGACAAGCGAGATTCTCGATCCGTATCCAAAACACATTATCGATCGTACGAACAATTCGTTTTCGCGTTCACATAACGAATTAACGAATAATTAATAAATTAAAATGACTCGGAGTTGGAGAATATGTCTGATGTTAACAGTACAATTTGTACATTTTGACTTATATACGTTTAGAATTGTATTATGCTACGCTTAATGTATAATTCGCACGCACGCGTTCCGCGTTTTAGAAAGAATCTGACTGTCAAAGTCATAATTGGCATCTTGTAACTTTCTATAGGATTCTTTTTTTTTACTGTACGCTTCACGCTTCACGGATAACTTAATGGACCGAATAATCGCATTACGATGAAAAAGACAGGAAGTGCTTATCATAATCGGGTACCTTTAAACATAGTGTATAGTGAACGCAATCTTGTCATAATTCACCTAAAATCTCTAGATTGTTTGATATCTCGCTGTGGAATACCACGATATTCTAATACATCTGTTAGATACTCCGAGAGCTTAACATGATAGCAGTCGCATGTAAGCAAAAAATAGTCAATGCGACTCGGAATAAATTTGTGTACGAGTATCTAGATTAAACTACGCAATTTCCTAAAAAATTAACTACGTATTGCTTTCTTAGCGAATAATGTTTCATAGAATTTACCAAATGCTAAACGTTAGAAAGATTTTATAGAATAGGTTTGAAAATGTCAGCAAGTGACAATCTAAAACATCGTGTAAGCGTATTCATAAAAGACATTGTTAGACTTTTTAGTGTCCAAAGAGCTAACAAGACACTTTTAATGCAAATTTTGAATTGACTAAAAAAGCCTCAATCAATATTATATATCCTTACTAAATATTATTTTTACAAATCAATACAGAGAGAGACTAATTTCTCACACAATGTCAGCTAAACCCGTAAACAATATTTTTATACAACCAATCTAAAGATTACCTTGGAAAATTTTTACTATACCTATATCACATGATAAAAAATTATAAAATTGTAACAATAAGGAAAGAAACATAATATATGCTCAGTAATCTAAACAGAAAAAAGGCTGTGCCTTAATTATATTACCATTTATAATGATCTTGAACACTTTCTATTGTTGAATCTTTGTCATTCGATTGCACAAATCCTTCCTTGATAAGGCTATTGCTGTTGCTGTAGTTGTTGTAATAATGGACATACTTCGACCAAGGGAGTTCCCAGAATTTCTTGGCATACTTGGTTCATGTCTGGCTCCATCATGAGTGAAGAGATCTGATCCTCCGTTAACATCTCCACACTAATGGAAAGTTTATTAATAAAAAAAAAAAAAAAAACTAATACATCATATTTAATTGAGAAGAATAAATCAGCAAGAACTTACCTAGCTAAACTTTCGCTGTCCGACGTCTCTTCATCTGCATTAAGATAACTCATTGTCTTCTCTAGTGGACTAGGGACTTTTTTTCCTTTAACTTCCAATTTTTCAGACTTTTCAGACTTATCCTTATCTCTCTCCGCTGTCTTTGGTTCACTAGAACGTCGTTCCGTTAAACTAGATATGTTTAGCATCATCATACCGTGATTGAGTAATTCCTTGACACGCTCCCCAGTACCGCCACTCCACAACATATCGAGAGATTGTCTTCTGCTTGAGTTTGCTGAAATGATAATATGTGTATATATATATATATATATATATATATATATATATATATATATGTGTGTGTGTAATTTTAAGTAATAAAGTATAAAAATTCTCAAAGAAATACATTTATTCACTTACCGGAACTACCACCACTAGCCTCGCCACCGGCTGAACTCCTAGTTATCCAATTGGCTAAGCTGCTATCGAGTTTGCCCTTATTTTTTATCGAAGGGCTTCTCGTAACTTCGGCTTTTTTCTCTTCACTTAAAGTAATTTCGTTTACTTTCGACATTGTAGGTAAAGACTTTTGTGTTACTAATCTTTTTCGATTGGTTTGCTCTTTTAGTGGCTCGGCAATTGCATTAATTTGCTGAGCAGTTTCTGGACTTAGATCCATCGGTAGTGGTTTGTAGGGAATTTGATCTTCCTCATCGGAATACACGTCATTGTTGTAATATATTTCATCCGGCGAATTGTTTAAGCTAATTTCCGTCCATTCATCTCCATTGTGAGTAGCAGCATTATTCTTGTTATCATTCACAGGTGTCTGAATTTTCACTCTCTTCTCAATAGGAGATGTAATGCCCGACAAATTCGCCAAGCCTGGTGCAGAAGAACTCATGTGATTTAGAGTCGGTACGATATGTTTCGAATCGGTGGTCGCGATGCTTCGAGGGCGATCTCGTTTTATGTATTTACGAGGTTCGGTAGACGAAAGATTCAGATTATTTAGGCCCAGGTATTCCGACGAGGAATCTCTTTCAACCTGGGAAAAGAGAACAGCATTATTATTTAATAACTGAAAAGTATATATGATTTGCCGAAAAGATATATCTATATTTACTCTTGTAGGCATAGGACATTGCACATTCGGACTCATCTTGTCGGGAAGGCGTAAATATTCGTCGCTAATGTAATCCGTACTGTCCGGAGATCCAGTTACACTAGAATCTGTTGGAGTCGCCGTGTTGGTTTGCGCGCTGGAGCGATCGGGCGCGTCTCGTGCATGTTTATCGTAGTCATCTGTACCGTCGTATCTTCTTGTCTATTGGCAAAATATAATAAAAGTTTTATACATAGTTCGAATTATTGCTACTCGCACATAACTGATACTGATATATATTTATACCCTGTGAATCTCGTCACTAATCTTTTCTAGATTTCGTAATGCTTCTGCATATGAAGCTTTTGCTTCACTAACTGATCTTTCCAGCACACTGACTTTCATCTTTTGTTCCTCCAACATTTGATTAAAGTGCGCTTTCATCTCGTAGTAAGGCCTGTATGTAATTATTTTATTAAGTCAGGACTATATTATACAGAAAAATTTATAATCATAATTTTATTGATATTTTGAATATATATTTTTTTTATCGCAGCATTTTATATATATATATATATATATATATATATATATATATATATATATATATATATATGCACAACAATTTACTTTTATTTATTATATTGTATTCTGATTAGGGGAGGAAAAGAGCAACTTGACAAATCTTGTGTGCAGTGTACTTATTGTGAAAAGCTCAATCAAAAAGAGTAGCAGGTTATTGATTTGAAATATTCTTATATATAAAAATATAGTTCATGCACACACAATCAGAATAATGGTTTGAAAAATAAATGAATAAAAAGAGTTGGACTGTTGATAGCATACATACAAAATAAATATCGTGTATTAAAAAATAAATAAAAAGAATATCTATCCTACTTACAACATGAGCAAGTTGTGCCTGTAGGCGATACTGTTTATCAGAAGCAAGCTGCGACGTGCACCCATACTGCCAACATGAACATACAACCAAAACACATAAATACCATAAGAGGTCTATAAAAAAATAATATAACATAATCATTCAAAAATAGCTCGATGATTATTTGAATGGGGGTAAAATATGTTGATAGCAATGAGAAAAAAATAAGAGGTTTTATATGTAAATAACTCTGATACATTAACTTGGTTGTATACAAGGATTTTTCAAAGTGGTTCGTATTAAATGACAATTATATGCAATACAATAAATAACTTCATGCATTAACAAAATTATTGAGAGAATAGGGATATTCTCAAACTTCATTAACGAGAAGGTTGCAAATTTCTAACATACCTAGATTTGGCAATAGTACGTTTTAAATCGCGTTGCAATCTTTGAACTTCGTGTTCCGCTTTGTGATATAGTGCTGTTGTATGCCTATGTTCTGCTTCAGAGAGAGCTCTCTCGTGCTCCGATTCGTTAACTCGCGACGTTGCATGATTCAACATTTCCTATTTTATTATATGTTGTAAATATTTGTTTCTCTTACAGTTTACTACATTGCACATTATATATTTTTTATTGTAACTTTAAACTTTACCTGCCAAGCATGATCAAAGCATCTTCCTTCAGTTCGTAATCCTTCTTCTGCTAAGTAAACCATTTCTTTAGCCGCTGAATGTTGACTATTAGCCCTTTCAAATCTAATTGCAGCCTTATGTGTTTCTTGTAATGCCTGTACACACACATATATAAATTTATATATATAAGTAATGTTTTCTAAATTATTTCTATATTTAATTAAGAATATAATTTTAGTTATCTAGTTATACAGAGAAAAAGATTCTTACCTCTTTTGCTTTAAATCTAGCATCATAATATGGTCTGGATTTTTCAATGCAAGCTCCAAGTTTCTTAGCTAAAGTGTCAATCTTGATTGTTGATTCGCACAATAATTCTCTAAAGGTTGCTCTTGCTTCCTAAAAAATTATAAAATACATGATATAAAAAGATTAATTATATTAAAGTAAATATATGTAAGAGATAGAACACAAGTGTTATGATTTTTTAAATAAAAAACTTTAATCTGAAATTATAAGTTATTTCTTTAGTTGAAACTGCTGCGACTGATTGTTGTTAAGATTGGCTTTTCAAGTCGTTATCCATTTGCATATATCTTACACCGCAATCATCTCAATAAAATCTAATCGTAACCAGTTTCAAAACTTGTCAGCAATTTTGTTCTTCAAGAATCATCATTAGGTATCGCAATGTGAAATCATATAGACAAGAGACTTTGCAAATGTAAAATCCTGTTTTAAAAAAGAATACTTACATCTAAATCAACTTCTAGTTTATTAATGTCATCCGTAGCTGTGTTTAATCTTTCAAGTTCAATCTGAAATAATGTCATGCATTTGATAAAAGTACATATATAAGCTGCATATAATTTTTTAAAATAATACTAAAATAAAGTAATTTTTTATAACATAGAAGTATTTTTCAACATACGTACAAAATTTTTAATCGAAAATATATAATAATTTATATATTCATTCTATCAACATTAACGTATAAATTACAGAAGTCTGTAATGTGTATTATGCTCCAATTTCTGGCATCGAAACGAAGTTACCGGGCAACGAGGGTAATTTAACACGCGCTGTCGTGATATATAATAGACGTAGAGTCCGGGCCGGGCGATAGAGAGGGGGAAATAAGAATCGGGGACGTTTTACAACTCGACTGACAAGTATGTATATATAGGGTGGAGAAAAGAGAAAAAAAATAATAGACGAATGTTTAAAAGAGAATGGGACTGCTGTTCCATGTGAGATCCGTCGTTTGTAAAATTCCTCCTACTCCGTTCACGTGCAATTAATCGTAGTCGTTTTTTTTCCCCCGACGGCGAAATATCAATATCACGGGAGTCGTCGCGAGGATGTCATTGGGATGCGCGTCGGGAAATAAATCTCACCTGCACTCGCGGGTCCACTGCATCGTCGATGCGGTCTGGATCATCGGCACACTCTTTCTGCACACGTCCACTCATAATTAAATCTAGAGGGTGGATTTTATTTACAGCTCTTCATGCCACCTGTGCGCGTATCGTCTGCTACATATCAGGTGGCCATGTTGGTTGTCAAAGCGTATATAAAAGCTGGTCATAGCAGGGCCGTCGTCACGCTGCCGGGGACATAAGATTTGATACGTCTTTTTTTTTTTTTTTTTTTTTTTTTTGCTATCCCCAAGAGTTTTTGCAGAGTTGGAAATGTTATCTCTCAGAGGTCGTGTGATAACGAAACTAAAAGGCAGATCTATCGGGTTTGTTAAAATTGTGTCGCTGAATTTGCGTAGTTGTAGCATAAAGTGACGTTAAAGATTTCCTCAACAAGACTTTGATATTGTACATATTTATATTAAACGGACATATTTCTCTGCAAATATATTTTTTATAAATAATCTTCCATTTTATTATAATATATTCTTATTTTTTTTTCTTTCAAGATCTCTCAAAAGTTTTAAAGCTTAAACCAAACAAGACAGTTATTTTAATACTTATTTAACAGAACATTATTGACAATTATTGACTCTGTTAATAATTATCTTGAATTAAAATTTTCTAGAGGTCTTGATCACCGTTCGATTTGCCCGCCAACGTGACGTCGCGATGACAGTTCAAGATGGCGGAGGAGCACGGAGCACGTCGTTAGATGGCGTCGCGCGCGCCGAGTCCGCCTGAACTTTGCTTCGTATCTTTCCCCACTCGCATTGGTGAATCGTGTGCCTGACGGAACAGGTGGATTACATTCTCGGGGAAAGCGACGGCCCGTGCGAGGAACGTCACAATCACCGGACAGCATAATAATCGGCCGGTAAGTGAAAACTTTACACACATTGCGCTGCACGCTTTCGAGTTTTCCGAAAAAAAAAAAGGTGAGTGTGTCACACAAATACACTCTGTCTTGAAATTTTCTTGGAACGAGCGCGCGCCCAACAAATACAAGGAAAGTATCTTTCAAAGCGTATCGTGCGCGCACAACTTAGACTTTCTATTTCGGCATTTTTATTACGAACGATCGAGCGTGCGATGAAAGAACGTTACGTTTGGAAGGAGAGAAACGCGTCGCAAAGGTCACAAATCGCGGCGAGTTGACTATTCTACGTCTTCTTCGTTTCAATTCTCGAAAAAAAGTATAATAACGCGATCGGGGTCGCATCCTGCGTTCGCGTGTGTCCTTGCGATCCGGTCACTCCTTGTGCGCGATGTCTTGAAAGCAGCTCGCCTTCCAGCTTTATTTATTTACCAGTTTATCCAAAAAATTGAATCTCTCATCAAGTTTAATTTTCATGCTTGTTTTTTCGCGCGATCAAAGCAGACGAGTTTCTTTGCGTTTTTTTTTTTTTTTTTTTTTTTTTTTTTTTCCCCTGAAGAATCTATAAAGTGTTACAATTTTTACGACTTCAATCATCTATTGTTGATTATGTAGAGACGTAAAATTTTTTTGCCCGCGAATATAAAAGTGAATAGATTATTTTCCGTATTATCGAAATTTTATCTTTCCAAAATTATGTTGGTTTGAATCTTCGTTTGTACCATTATTTACATCGCGCGCGTGCGCGTGTTGTGTGTGTATTTTCATTCGTGTTTTGATTTGTACGCGAATAAGAAATTCGGAAAGTCTGAAAATGATTCCGAGAAAGGGAGAACGAGAGAGAATTGAAAACATGTTATCTCCGATTGATCCAACAGAAGACTTAAATGCGGCTTAATTGTAAATAATAATGTAAATAATCTCGCACGAGCAGGTTAAATTTCTGACGTTGCGCATGGTGAATCGACTCAAGGACGCCGTGAAAATCTTCGCACGCGCACAAGTGCCGTCAAATGTCAAAAGCACTTTTACCATACGAATAATAACTGTTTCCACGCGTGACTTATCTCCTTTCAGTCAATCGAAGTGACAAAACTTTACAAATCTCGCCAGGCGATTGACGCATGTAAACATTTGACAATTTCAAAAAATATTCTTTGTCAAATTATCTCTTTATTTCTCTATGTATTTTCTGATATCATTTTATTATTTGTTATATATTATTATTATCGTGCGTAGTATATCGCGCACATTTCTCTTCTTGAGTGGAAAATATTAATGTCGCCAGCTGTACAGATAACTGTTCGTATCATATGAACGCCCACTTTTCGTCCTGTATCACGCGTTCCTATCCTTAAATGTAAAGTTGTCGAAAATGTAACATATATATATACTACACATGGAATATATTTTTTGCAATTATTTATTACGTGATTCATTTGCAATCAACTGTTTGTGAGAATTGTATTCAAGCTATTATAAAAATTAAGCACTAAATTAAATAATTAAATCTAAAGACATAATACAGTGATTTAAAAAGGCAAAAGAAGAGAATTTATTCATATATGTATTAAATATAATATCGAATACACTATATACAGGTATAAAATATAAAAATATATATAAATTCGGGCTTATTGGGAATTTCTTTTCGTCGATCTCGTAAACCATCATTGTCTACGAGTGAAAAAAATGTAAGATTATTGTAATATGACGTCATAATTTTTTCTCTTTACACAAATAAACACATTCTAGGACAATAACGGAGTTCTTGGAAGTACAGTATTGATGTTTCTCGCACTTTAATCGCCCGCTAATCATCGCCGCGTGAGTCGTCAAAATGATTGATTAATCGAAACAGCTTTCAATTAGAACGAGGATTAAACCGTCACCCAGTGTGTGGAAATGAGCAACACTCGATCTCATATAGCTTGACGATTGCTTGTGTGTGCGTGCGTGCAGCTGGTTGCAGATCCGATGTTGCCGACCGACGTAGGCTGACAAAAGCGACCGGTTTAATGGCTAGACAAGATAGAGCTAAGCGAATCGGCTTTTTAAAGAGTCACCCGGTGCACAAACCGCACGGCGGAAGACACATTGAGAGGAACAGCCGGTGCGTGTGCGCGTTGCTCGCAGGCAAACCAGCCAGGCATTCGAACCTTCCGACAGGACTTGATGGCGTCACGTCACGGCAAACTATGTCTGCACGAGTTGCTCCGCAGGCCGTTCTCTCATACCGTGACGTCCTTTTGCGTATCTTATCGCTTTTCTCAAATAATCTGTCAAACGCGCGCGCGCGCGCGCGTGAGCGTTCCGGTTCGGGCAAACATGATGTTAAACGACCGAGTTCGGATAAAAGTGAAAGACACAAAAATCTTCTTGAAAAAACCAACGACAAAATTTTTTGATATTTTAAGGCGATATATAAGCTTTTTTCATCGGAAATAATTTTATCTATGATCGATTTATAATTGAAATTAAATTTTGTTTGTTTCGCTCTTCGGAAAAATCTGAGTTTAATATAGAGCTGTAAAGAGATGTTTGGAGATAAAAAATTATTTTATTAAATTTTACATAAATTATTGCTAATTTTCATATTTTTAATCTTGTAATTAGAATTAAGATTGATCTATTACACAAACTTTTGCTTTTCAGAACTAAATTATATTTGATTATTCAATTTATTTTACGATATATTAAAACGATATGGATTTCAAAACTAATCGAATTTACGTAAAGAAACCGCGAATGCGTGCATCTTGTGATCGGATATGCGTGCACTTGGTCACCCGGTATAGACGAAGGTAGCAATTTATCGGTAAAAAAAGGAACCGCGGAAACGTCGGTCGTCAGACGGAGGCAATTTGCTTTCTAGATGGCGAAATAATTTGCATTTTAAGCATTATCGTGGTGCACGATAACCGCCGGAGACGGCGGCGCGTCGGGATACGCTTTTTGACGGCACGCATCCAACGCTGAAGGAAGGTTCGCCTAGTTACGACACTGCGAGAGAACAGCAGGAAAGCTGTAATACCGCAAAGGAACGGTCGACTGTTGTTTTCGTTTCGCTTTGTCTCCATATTCCGGTGCTGCCTACATACGCGAGCCACTGTGAAATGTCATTAGACCTGGACACGAGTGACACGAAGCGTAACAGACCCCAATATTAACTCACAGATTTTTAAACGCGATATCAAATGGTTAATAATAGTCTCCTTATCTATGCGAAAAGAGATTTAAAAGCTGAGTTATTTAAATTTAAATATTTAATACGAGAGGGGAATATTTAATATGTTTTCTATCGTTGTAATAAAGTTGAAATTGCTCGATTTATTATTATACAATGAAATTTCGGTTTTACTTTCCTTTGCTCTTGGAAACGACTCACACCTGTTAGAATCTCGCACCTGCGAGACAGATGTTGGCGTAAACTTACATTTTTCAGATTTAACGTAAAATGTTTCACGCTGATAATTCTCAATATATAATTCAGTTTGTATAATATTATTCGTATCTTTACTCATCCTTGCAAATAGTTTTACATACAGTAACTTCAACAAAATTTACATTTGTATGTTAATTGTATTAGCAGGTAATACTCTGTGTTTATAAATGTGAAATTTATGTTGTCTTAACATGACATTTTTTTGCATTCCAACTGGAACATTTAAATTTTTTCCAAGATGCTTATCTTAAGAATTCATTTTTTAGAAACAGAGCTATTTTACCAGTCAACATTAGAGCCGTATTCTATTTTTCTTTAGTTCTTTAGTCTTTTCTTCTGTGACGTACATAAAAATAATGCGTATAATTAGTCTCGATATATAATACATGTAGAAAACGGTATCGCAACTTAACTTTCAGATAATTCTATCTCGAACGTTGTCGCTGTGCGTGCACGTAACGGTGCAGACGGCCCCGATGGGTCACCCGGTACATAAAGAGAAAGAGAGAGAGAGAGAGAGAGAGAGAGAGAGAGAGAGAGAGAGAGAGAGAAACGTCGACCTTCTATCGTGCAACGACACAATGTTGGCGCACGAAAATGCGGGCGGAAAGATCCATGGCGGTCAAGAGCATGGTCGAAAGGACCAGCTGGTTTCTTAGAATGGTTTTGTGATTTAAATACGAGAATATTCTATGGTCATAATAAGCGTCGGTCACATAAATTAACAAATGCACTCTTAGGGGCTTCGCGAGATTACAAAAAATACTGTGCCATCTCTGCAAGAAGAATAAATAGTTTTTTATTATATTTTAAATAGTTAGGTTTTTCAAAATTTTAAACATAAAAATATTATTATAATAAGTATAATTATTCTTCAATTCTTGTTATTAATTTTAATGTTTATATAATTTTTTTAATTTGCCATTTTTAATTAATCTAAGCAAAGTGCACGATTTATTGCAGTATACCATTTCACGTGAAACAGATTTTGATCGATAAATTATTGGTCTGTCGTATGAATTATTTATGAATCAAATTAATCGGGAACAAGTTTGAATGTCAAACCAAACAATGTGGTTTTATCATCGTTTTTTATATTGTTTACAAATCTATGGAAATACGGCACGGGTGTGCCGCGTGATCGAGAGGTAGACGCTTTTGTACCTAGTAATCGTAAAAATGTCCGTAAAACGCTACGTAATGCGGAGATCGGCAATCGACGTCGCTCGTGAATCACGTTTATTCCGGTGATTAATGCTCGACTTGCATTTTTCATTTGCGAAATTGCATGTACGCTCGTTCATCGAACGTATTATGAAAAAAAACATAATATGACATAAAAAGTATTGCTTATCAATCTTTCAAAATGTGTACATACGTATTTACGTTTATTATACACATTTTACACATGCAGTGTTCATACAAATATGTGGAATTTTAATAGACTCGTTATATAGTGTAAAAGCGAGCGAGATTTGCAAGTATAAAGAGGTGCACTCTTGTCAACTAATTGAATATAACAAATTGATTCTGATAAGAGCTGCATTGGTGAGATAACTGATAAAGGGAATAGACGCTGTTCGATGCCTCTTTATGTCCATTGCATTACGAGAAAAGGATTTAAAGAATGAGATGTAAGAGGAAGGCCAAGTAGGAAGTCGACAGTTACAACGTGACTATCGACTTCTTTACTTGTATTCTTGAAACGAAACGAATCCGTATCTACGTATATATGTACATCCTATATATGGAGGATACGTGTACGCACATGCTTGTTCGTGAAGCGTTCGTTCGCACGCACGTAAACTGCATTCCACGATAATTTTTATATACCTACTCTTGTCATCTGAGTTTGCTTCGATACTTGGCGATCAAACTTTTAATTTGACTGAGAGAAATAAAACGCTTTACACTTCTGTAAAATAGAAATCTTTCGTTGACAGTAGCTAAAAAAAAAAAAGAGAAACAAAATTGAAGATAATAAAATATGTTAAAAAAAACTCAAAAATATATGTGTCTTTGTAACTATGTTTTTGATTCTTGATTTTATACATGAATTTTTCGTACGGAACATTTCTAAATAAGTCTTTTACGTTCATCCAATTTCAAGGCCGTATGTTGGCTATTAAAAACGCGATTAAAGTTGAAAAACCGTCATCGCGGAAGCGGTTATTTCTTCCCAATAACCTTCGTTCGCGCATTGTCAACGCGGAAATTATACGTCCTGAATCCATCAATTCTATTCTACTCAAGACTTCTTCCTAATACCCGCCGTTTCCATCATCATCGACGTCAATTCGATGATATAATAGTCCGCGCTTCGCGTATCGCACTATTAATTTCGAGTTATTAAATTCCTGTTTAATTGACTAAAGAATTTTCCGAGAAACATTCAAGTTCAACGAATGGAAATGCTTAAAGATACCGCTGTAGTTTCTCTTATTATTTCCGCTGAAGCCATATTATTTTATACACGAATTAAAAAATTGTCTGCCACGTGTTTCGTCGATCGCGTCGTGCTATATTATCTACTTACAATCCTACGTTACATAATACCTATGTTGTTTATATCACAACAGTGCATTATCATGGTGTTAATGCATTGCAAACAATCTCTCGAGCTTTCTCAATATTTATACTACAATACTGAATACTTTAGAAATTTAAATTTTTTGTTGTTGATGAAGTAAAATTTCGAATGTTAGAAAAAAAAATTAATTAGATCAAACGTGTCCTCTGGAATCGACGCGCGCGAATTTTGACATTTAATGTTATAAAAAATCAAGATTAAATATTTTTCTAATACTCTGAATTATTCTAAGAGAAATTTTGCTACTATATTTATACCAATTTTGTGATTCATGAAAATTTTATGTGATATAATTACTTGAGTGCTTACGATCCCGTTCCATGCTTGACGCGCTCGTGATGATTACGCGGCTAGAGATTGCGATTTCACGCCCGTGCGCGTGATCCGTGCGTTTTGCGCGAACGTCATTACGAAAAATGAAAGTGTAAATCGAAGAGCGCGCGCGAGAAACAGAAAGAGAGAGAAGAAGAAACGAGAAGTCGGGTAGAAAAGTAACATTACCAATAAATAAATGCAATGCATCACGATACTCACGATATTTGCGGCGTGTTTTTTATTACCGGGAATTTCAGGAAATAGATCAGGATTTAGGTTAATCTTACTCTCTCGACGTTTATCAAGTGGGCGTACAATATGTGCGTATATACGCAAATGCGTTTTCCAGCGAAGCTTTTTACATGCTTTTTACATTTTCAAAGACGTATATCGCACGCGTATCGCGAGATCGTTTCCATCAATCGCGAATTCCAGTCGAATTACGCACCGCAGTAATTATTTCTCACGTAATAGAAAACAGGAGTCGACGAGTCACACCGACGCGCGTTCATTTTTATAATAAGCACCAGGTCGGCCGTTATTATGTAAAGTGAAGGCGCAAGGTGTACACAGATAAATTCTTGTCCCGTTACCACGCTCACAATACCTGCAAAAGAAGCGATTTCGCGGAAAGTTACGCGGGGAATTTTTGCCTGATCGTATTTCTTCGCAAAGATCAATTTACGTACGATGTGACAATTAAGTGCAATGTTACGATTGTATTGTATAAAATACTCTTCTCGCGTCGTAGAAGCAATTCGCAAATTAAATTTTATTAGCGATACTCGTGGATAATTACGATCGATCGCGATGATATTCGAGTTCATTTTGTTTCACCAGCGATATGTATGTTGAACACGCGAGCGAACCGAGAGATACTTTCCCTACTTTCGCGTACGGCCACTGTCCGGAGACGACTTCTAGTAGCGATCGAATATTGTCCGGATTTGACCATCGGCGCAAGTGAAACCGGAATTTGAGAAAGTTCTAAAAATATAGACGAGGCACGTGAAAATTTGTAGACACGGTCTGGGATCGTGATTTAGCCTGGGCGAAAGTCTATTCATGGAAATCACGACGGGAAGGAGGAACCAAAACAAAAATTGTGCAACCGGAGTTAACCTTTCGGCATTTTGATTGTATAATGAATGGGGCGACGAGAGTGGCGGCGCGAGAGAAAAAAAAAACCGGTTTTTCTGCCTGAACGCTGAATCACACCTAAATCTTTTTCTGCATTTAACATTCACGTCGATTCGACGCACTCGCCCTGACGCGAACGCGCCATAACATTTAATAGGGTGTTTTGTTTGGAAATATATACTGCATTTCGTTGCACCGCGCGACTGACACACGGAAATCCCAAACTTCTTTTCGCCAAAGCCGGTTTCGGCTCGGAGATAAAATCACTTTCTGTTTTTATAGCGGTACGATTTTGACGAAGTAAAATTTTTAATCGATCGCCGAAGAGGGAATTGCTTCGATTCAGAATTTTACGGTCGTATTTTATTGCTGACACCGACATGTGTGGCACATTTAATAGTTTATATCTACAAAAGATTATTTTATTACAAAAATGAGAACATTCCAAGAATCGTGAATGATTTTCCCTTCCCGTTTTAAAATTTATATAATTCAAATATTAAAAATTTTTTATCGTTAATTTTATATTATCGAACAAAAAAATAATTAAAAAAGAGATTTAATAGCAAATAAACTATTCACGAACAAATATGGTTAATTTCTCTAAGCGTAATGACTTGATGATTTGTGATAGTGGTTTTTCCGATAGCAAAGGAAAAAAAAAGAGATAGAAAAACGTGGAAAAATACGATTTACGATCTCTCGTAGTCACGCACCTCTTATGTCGCGCTTGCGGAACGGCCCTCGTGATTTCGCAATTCGGCATTATTTTCTCACAAACGGTAGTTGAATGCACGTTCTCGCTGATGGTGAGTACTCATAAAAGAGAGACGATAGTGTGCGTATGTGTACGTGTGTACACGGGGTCACTTGCTGCGAATGTTTCACATTTATACCGCGGCAAATGCGTAGAAGTGCACGTGCATCCTGTCGCGAAGCCTCGCCCTGAATTTCACTTTTGTGTGTGTATGTGTGTGTATGTGTGAATGCCTTTATAAAATTCTTAGGGAGGAAATTTGTGAATTTTTGCGTAGCTTCGATTTTATAAAGAGAGAGAGAGATATTTCAACGGGCGAAAGGATTTTATAATTGCTGCGATGCCCACACGACGGTGAAAATCTCTCCGGCTGCGAAATCGCAGTCTCATTCGCGGCGAATGAACGCAAACAACGTAATTTCGGGCGAGTCTAGACACTTCGGTGTTGCATGTCGCGCGAAAATGACAGCTATGTTTATTCGTGACAATTGGCACACGGTTCATTCTCCCGTTATATCTATAGCGGGTCGAGTGAATTGAATTCGTCGGGTGATTACGCGGGTTTAAAGGTTCCAGTCCGCGCACGGCCTCGTCGCACGTTAACATTCGCCGACGAGCTATGAATAGAAAATGGACCATGTAACCATCATCGGTCGATTGTTCCGAGACGATCTCGGTTGCGGCGCCGGTTATCCTCTTATCTATTTAACACGAAGGGACAGAGATGGATCTCTTGATCGTAAGAATATACGACTTGGTCTCTTTCTTTATTTCTCTCTCTCTCTCTCTCTCTCTCTCTTTTTCTTTGCCTCCCTCGTCTTCGCCTCCTCTCTGTAACGACCCGCGATGGAGGACGGACAGGCTCGGCGGTCTCGGCCGTGGCTGGTACCGCCATCCTCTCGTATCCCTTCTCATTCTATCGGATCATCTACCATCAACGATCGCGCTCGCTACTCTATTCTCCGAAGAGCCGGCGCGACAACTCTCGACCGACCAGTCCCTCTCTCTATCTCTTTTTTTTTTTGTTCTCACTTCCAAGTACGTATCCCGGAGATACGAATTTCTGCAACTTATTGCGCGCTCTGCTCTCTCCGCCTTTTTTTTTTTTTTTTTTCTCTCTCCTCGAACACACCTTTCTTTCTTTCATCTCATCAAAGTCGAAAATTCCATTAGCGGCATGGGAGGAGCGCGCGGAACGTTTCCCACAAATAACCGGTTAATTTAATGTTTGTATCCAGTTCGTTTTCCTCATTAATAACAAAGGCAGATAACGAACGGTCGCGGAATAGATAGATGATGAGGACGGGTCGAGACTCGACCGTGGCTGGTGGTACCACCACTTGTATCAGCCGCCGTTTCACCGAATAATCTACCTAGGCGGCGAGCGATTCGACTCCCACGACCGGTCGCTCAGAATCGGTCGTGCTCGTCCGCGTCCGGTTCTTCTCGTCGCTCTCCGCTCTTGCTCCGCGCCGTGTCCGTTGGACGTTCGACGACGGGCAACGTGCGCGGTGCGCGCACTGACTCCAGTCCGCCGCGAGCCATCAGTCGGGTGGAATCTATCGTTGTCACGTCTTCGAATTTTATACGCTTATCGAGAGATATATTTATTTATTCCATTCCCTACGAGCGAAGTTTGGGAATGCCTCCCGCGCGACCTCGTTGAATGTCAGTGAGTCGTTTGTACGAGCAAGGACAGTAGGTGAGTGATTTTTACTCGAGAGC
Source organism: Anoplolepis gracilipes (assembly GCF_047496725.1). NCBI lineage: Eukaryota > Metazoa > Arthropoda > Insecta > Hymenoptera > Formicidae > Anoplolepis > Anoplolepis gracilipes. Next base: position 6,296,066 of record NC_132974.1, read on the forward strand.
CGCGACTCGGTAGCTAATATACTTATTTATTATTTAATAGAGATTCAATATATATTGAAAATTTCATGGATAAAAATTATAGGAATTTATATTGTTTACAATTATTATAATTTTGTGTTTTTAATTGGACCTATATGAAGATGATAAGAATGCAGATGTCAATTTATATTATTTTTTTTTCTCTTTGTTTTTACATAAGATTGTTATTTTATATAATATATAAATATATTGTGTGCAAAACCCTGTTATTAAAAGATCATTGTTTTACCGCTGTCATTATGTCGACTCCGGAGTTATCGACATCCGGCCAACGTTCGCACTACAACGCGAGATAGTCAGATAGACGTCATTCGCACGTGCGAAATCTCCTTGATTAGGTTTAATTACCAACGCAACAGCGTTCCCATCGCGCGATTCGAAAGTCATCGCACGGAAGCGAGCGTGCGGAACACGCGAAGATGATCCCTTCATCCGTAACGTTGTAACTTAATGGCAGGCTTAATCTCACGATAAAAGCTTTATGTAATTAGCGGCTGATTGTTTGTCGGTTTTTACGGAATTTGCATCGGGAAACCGCCGTTGATTTTAGGGATGCGCGAATAATAAAATGGGTCATTCCGTTCTCTCTTCGCGCGAGTGAAACCGCGCGCAGTAGAATCGCTCAGACGCGAATAGAATCACTTTCTTACGTCGAGATCGCGAATCTGATCGCGCGAGCGACGAGCGAAGAAAAAGATGAAATCATAACGAGTGACTTCACGTGTTAGTGTAGGCTTTTCAGTGAAATCCGTAAATTACGGGCGGACGCTCCACTTTTCCTTAAGCGTCGCCGTTTCGTCGATTACTTTCTTACTTCGGATAATAAGAAGGCCTCCGCCTCTCAACCGGGATCGATCTTCGATTCTCGACAGCAACTGGTTGCGAGTTTTTTCGCCGTGCCATTAAAGCTTCTATTCCCCTTGCTTGTTTCTTAGAGTTCTTCTTCTCTAAGAGACGTAAATATTAAACGCGATATAATATGCCTATAGAAACTATCGCTTTACTCGGAAAATAAGTCGAGTCTCTATTAGCAATGATAATCTAAGAGATGGCAAACTTAAGGCTCTCTTTTTAGAAGCATATATATTATGTGATAGTAAATTACATATTATTATATTTATATGATTGTTTTCATTATTTATCTATTTGTATTAGCTATAAAGTATCACTGACAATTTTGATTAAGTGTGTAAAGTATAAACATTCAGTCGACGGATAATTGTAATCTATTTAACTCTGAAATTTTACTATTAAAATTTTGAATTTTATTGCATACACTTTTTTTTAACCCTTACTCCGTATTGTTATTTTTGGCACTTTCTAACTGTACAGGTGGGTCAGCGTATTTTCGATAAGTTGATTAATATGTAAAAGTGTTTTAAAAAATCTGAAAAAACTGTATATACCTTCTTTGAACATTCTAAATCAGGACTAAAATAATAAATTTGAAAAATAATTTACTTAAATATATTATTTTATGATTATTTGTTTTCCAGAAATTGACGTTGTTAGAAAAAAATCACAGACAAAAATGACTCGTCAGTACGGAGTAAGGGTTAAGTATACACTTGTAAATATTCTTAGGCATCTCTTTAAATCATGTATTTATTAAAAAGACTTTGTTATATAACGATAGACGAATATATTGACAATTCTAATACATATTATGCTATAAAAGTGACTTTGACCCTCTCTCTTTCTCTGCTTTATGCGTTCCACCCGCGCGCGCTATCCACGCCATTAATTCCATTCGCTCTAAGTGGACCGATTTGAACGGGGATAAATTTATCACCGCTTAATTATGTGCTCGTAACCGCCCAACGGTTGATAATGGTGACAATAAATCTCGCGACAATTAGCCAGTCGCGACGTTAAACAGCGCGCCTCTCTGGATAAAAGATAATGACGCGGGTCTCATCCTGTTTCCTCGCAAGTGCAATTAAACAGCAGCTACTGGGAGAGTCTCGCGAACATCTCAGGAAGTAACAGTATTAGTTTTTACAAGGCCGTCTCGTTTGCCGGTTGCCCTCTAGGGGCACCAAAGGCTACGCCGTTCCCTATAGCGTGTCCCAAAGGTAGTCAATCACGGATTCGTTTCATTTTGAAATAAACTAGGAATAGAAATACGATACGCACAATGATATGTCTAAAGAAATCTTATTAAAACAACAATAATAATAATAATAATAATAATAATAATAATAATAATAATGATGACTGAATGCTTAAGTGATGACCTTTTAAACTTCTATGTTCCAAATAAATTCCATCTCATCGTTTTAAATCTGTTTTAAATTCGTTGTTTGCGGCGTATGCATTTCTGCATTGCATTTCAATAAATCGCGACGCGATTCAGCATATGTTTGCACAAAAATAACGATATAACTCGCGAGCACGAGCACTTTTTTTTTTTTTTTTTTATTCGTGGAATTATTGAGAAACGCAACTCGATAAAACCGAATCGAGAACAACGTATAATCTTGTCAAAACATTGTTTGGTTTTTTAAAACAGTGTCGAGAGTGTAATTTTTGCCGCAATGAAGATGCTGTTTTGAGCAAAGGCTATCGATTTGCCGTCGTAAGATAAGTTTCGCGATAAGTAGACTAAAAAATATTATTAAGCGCCACCAGGCACCATTAGTGCCTCGTGAAGTCAACGGGGGTTATCGGTAGCTGAAAGACCGCTGAAAAATTCATGTCAAAGGTCATCAATCAATACAAACATTAAGCGTTTGTCAAAAATCACGTCGAAACTGATAAAGAGCGACGGGCGCCGTGACTTTTTTTTTTTCATAAATTCGTGCCTTATCGTGTCTCGTTGCTCTGAGAGGACAAAAAAAAAGAATATATATCGAGTACGTGTCAAATGAGTGAAAAATGCGCATTTTAACATTTTCTTGAAATCTTAAAACTTATCTTAATGTGCTTTTGTCAAAGTCGAAACTATTAGGATTTGTCTATGTTTTACTGTAAATATATGTTGTCTGTACAACACACTCATAGTACAAAATAAACAATGTTCAACTTTGGAAAAGTTCTTTAAGTTGTTGAGGCACATTTTTCCACGCACCGTTTTATCTAAAATACGTGAATTATCAAAAGGCAGTAATGTGTCGCGTTTATCTTCAAAAGATACTACTGTTTATCTCTTTTAAAACGAAATATTTTAATGAAATATAGCCGTATATACATATATGTAGGTGGTTGTATGCAAGGAATATTTGTTATGTAATTCTTATGCAATAGCATATGTTTCGATTATATGACAATTATAAATTTTAGGATTAAATTTATGCTAGATCTAAATCAAAACGTAAGATCCTATGAGGAAATCACATTTATCAATTAACACATGTATAGCTACATGGTGCATTATCATGTGATGAAAACCAGGATTTGCATTAAAACGACACGCAAACAGACATAAGCGTATACAAGGTTGTATATCAAAGTTTCCTAGAAGAAGAAAATATTTTCACACAAATCTTGTTTCTCCGCTATTAACAATACTACAATCGATTTGTACGATTTATACGTATTTCTTTTATCATGCTTGACGCGATATGTAATTGTCCGGAAGCGGAAAATTTTCCGTCGGTACATCCTGCACACGTAATGTATACAATAGCACATTTTATGTTTGGTGTGGGAATATTAGACGCTAGTTTCTTTTCGCTTGTTATCTGGGCATTGTACTCATACACAACATATCGTTGGTATAAGTGCTGTCGGATAACGCGCTTATATTTAAAGGCAGATATAGAGCGAAAAAAACAAGAGAGCGTTGTTGCGTGTCAAAATTAACTGAGAATTTTAATGAATACAAATATCGAATAATATTAATGAGTCTGAAATAGATCAAACGCATTTTTATCCGCAAAAATAGCTAAACGTTAGGAAATATACATTTTTTACGAGACAATAATGTTATTAGTCTTCTTGCTGTTAAAGTTGAAAGAAAACTAGATGATAGATAAAAAGATAACATGAGAAAAAATGCGCATTTGATTTTTTTTTCTATTTCAAGCGAAAATTCTTTACGACGGAAAATTAAAGATGTTGAGATGGCTGATCATGTGGGTCACGACCCACAAGATTTTTTTTTTTTCTTTTAAATAGCATTGCACCGAGAAGGCGTCACAGGAACTGGAGAGAAAGTGCGACCGGGGGCATTTCTAATTGACCGCATCCGCCGGAAAAATAGTTTACCTCATCAAACTTATAGTCATTCATTGGCGATTAATATGGTCCATAGATTCTCGGCTAATGATTTTTAAAGAAATTTGCGCGATCTTAATGCGCTTTTCCACGTCATCCTTTCTATGTAAATCGAATGTTCACTCACGTTCACGAACACGTTACCTTTTTGCGTTCCGCTCGCCGCGGATCACGCTCAAGATTTCCTTTTATTTTTCGAATGAAAGTCTCTACTATGAAAGAATGTTTCTAATAATAATCTCACGCGACTCTCTCCCGATATATTTTCGCGTCTATCGCTTTAAGAAATTGATTCTTTACGCGAAGCTGAATACGTTTCATTCGAGGGGTTGGTCACTACACAGTTATAATGTACAAAAATTACCCTTTGATACAGATTACCTTTAAATTATACCTCGGATTACTTAAGATTACCTAATAGTATTAAAAATAAATTTTGAAAAAGAAATTTATTTTACTTTAAATTATTTTAACGCTAAAGATTATTTAGATTTACCAAAAATAACCTTGGATTACCCAAAATTTTGCTGGGATTGCCGCTGAACTACCTAGCCCTTGTACAAAAATTACCTCAGTGACTAACCTCTCGGTTTCATTCTAAGACGTATCCAAAAACGTACTCAAATCCTAGGAATCGCAAATCTTTCCAATTATTATATTCCCGTAATTAAAAAGAAATATGCGATAGTATGTTACATTTAATGGTTATTACGTAGAATCTTCACTTCAAGCGGACTTTCACGGTGATTTTAACGTATAATTTTAAAAAAACTAACAAATTATGAAAGAGAGAGCAGCTAAATCTTCGCTAAAATCGGCTTCACTCGATTTTCGTCGATAGACGAAAGGAGGATGCCATAGAGTTGAGCGCGACTTTTGATACGCACAGTATAGGACGTCGGGTGCTTCATCAATTCACCGACCGGATCTACGAGGCATCTAGGCGAGGCAAAGATTGAATTAACAGCGATACTAATTGGCCACCAGCACCGCCAATGGTGACCAGCAGCTGCAGCTGCAGCTTGCAGCGGCAGCGATTGTCTCGTTGACGGTGGGGGAGTTTCACCTTGAACGTTACGCAACTCGTCGCTTCAACGCACAGCTGTATGCACAGCCGGGGTTAGAGACGCGTTAGACTTATGGTTGACCTGTGTGTTTAACGGTCGTCTAATGGTGCCAGTGTCGTCGAGCAATTACACAAATTCCATGAAAGCGTTTTCTCGTGACGCGAGCATCCGCTGTTTTTCCACGACGTAACGGTGTCTCTCGATGAAGCGATTAGATGAAAGACAATTGCATTTGTCATTTTACGAGGGAAAAGTTGGCTGGGACCGAAATGGTCCAGTTAATTACACAAATAATAATTTTCGCTGTAATCGCTAGCCTTTTATCCTTTATATAACTTGAATTTTTTTTTTTTTTTTTATTTTTTTTTTAATAATATAGGATAGTAGGAAAAATATAATATTAGGATGATGAATACGATAATGTAGGCAAGCTTCTCACGTCGAAAGCTTTCATTGAATGACAAAATTGGCGGCGAAAGTTGTTGACATTTGACGCGGCGGGAGCGTGTATATTTGTGACTGAGCGGCCAGGAGAAATAACGTATGATTATTCATTATTCATGACGCGATTGTTCACGGTAACTATACATTTTAATGATTTGCAAATGGGCCGGCGATTTAAGTAATGTCAAAGTCGCATCGACGAGACGCCACAAAGACGGCACACTTACAAGCCTTTTACGTGTTGTACTTCCTAATTACTCGAATGCAAATCTTTTTTAGTAATCTTTGAAATTGCCTGAATTAACTTTTTAATATAATTTATGTTACAAGATTGAACGTTGTATGTTGATTGAATTGCTTTCTAAACCTAGCAGATCGCATTTCCTTAATTAGTATCTATATCGAGTACCAATGACCTGGAATTGCTCTTGGTAATTTAATATTGTTATACTCTCGGCAGCACGTGTAACCTTAAGTTTGTCTGACGAATCGAGGATAACAATCCGGTTAATAAAATGAAACTTAATAACAGCTTCGACGTTTAAATCATAACAGAAGGTTTTCAACTTTTTTTTCTTCTCTTTTTTTTCTCACTCGTGTTTACTCGTTATATATTGTATATATATACGTATATATACTTGAGAAATGATATTTTTTATATATAAATTTTTCACATACAATCATATGTTGTATATCTCACGATTGATTATATTCATTAGAAGAGGAAATTCAAGTTTAATGTCATAAATTAAGATAGCTGCGTGTGAATCTTTTTATACATCTGTGATTTTTAATTATGCTCTCATGCGCGATAATCAATTTTCACGCTATCATCGTTCATCATTTGGCTATTTTTCATGTCTCAAATAATAGCCGAAGCGTCATTAACGCATATATCGCTATCCTTGAATGCAGTGCGTCTTTTAATGCCACGTGCAGCTGTGCACGCATATGTTTCGTGCTAACAACGAGTAGTTATTAGCATACGTTTTTGCATCTTTGATCGAACGCTGAATAGATTGTCTCAAGTGATTATTATTATTTATAATGTGACACACACACACACACACACACACACACACACACACACAGACACACACACACACTCGTACACAACATGTATGTGTATGTAAATACGATTCTATTTTAATAATCGTTTGTTTGGAAATTCCGTTTGTAAAACCGTCGTGCGTCTTTCATCAATAAATATTAAAGTAATTAAGCAATAAAATGTGTGTATAGAGTAACTACGTCTTAACTTGTAAACCAATGATGCTTAATTAATCCTGATGAAAGATAAACAATCCAGTAAAGAACCGCATACGATTCAGTTATTATCATTTTATAAGGTTCAACATATATATTGAATGACATACCTACGAATATTTTTCGTGTCTCTTTATTAATACTTGTAAATTATTCTCTTTTTTTCTCATAAAATGTATATTTTTGCATATTTAATTCTGTCTGTAAAATATAAAGTTTTTATATCGTCACGAATATCAGATTAAAAAAATAATCTCGACGTATACGTGGTTGAACAATAGTTACGATCGCGTTGTTGTAATGTTGGTTACCCAACAGTGACGTTTATGTGAAAACGCTGGCCGCAAACGTAGGGTCCCTCATGCAGCCACGATTTTTCTTTGTGTTTCCGGAGAGTGGCGTCGAATAGAGGATCCTTTCATTTGTACGTCAAGACACGATCGCTTCGTGTTCACGTTTCTGACACGTGGAATTTCGACTCTTGATTCGGCCATCGTAAATGTCATCCCGTTACATATGTGAAAGACAGGCCCTCTATCTATTTTCCTCGGTTGCACGTGTCATGCATGCGTGACACGTGCAGGTCGTAATATCGTTGGCGAATAATTTCTCGTGGCAAATAAACGTTAAATTTCGAGCTCTTCCGGGTATAAATGAGCGTTATATCGCGATGGAAAATGGAATATTTTTTGCTAATAAAGAGTTTATTGACGTTTAATCGGCGATCAGAAAAACAGAATTCACTTATAACGCGATCATTATTATTAATAGCTAACTGTAATTTATAACGCGATTATTAGCTATTAATAGCTAACGTATCGGGAAAACACGTTAATGTCGAGTATTGCTTAATTGAGGAAAATCCTGTGATACCTTGAAACGTTTAATAGAAAAATACCGATACTTTCCATCCTTCTTATCGCGAAATGGATCACAGATAATCTACTCGGCGGATGCAGGCGTTTCTCGCATGCGATCTTGCCTTCGCAAAGTGTCTATCGCGCCTATGCGCGGTCGTGCATGACCTGACGAAGGTTCTACTTTCTTCGATGGCCTCTCTAGAATCGGTCCTGCCTTGCGGACACAGCGTACGTAAGCGACGCACGCGGATAACACACGCGTCATACATTCTGCCTGTGGACTTATGTATTTAATAATAAACGTAGCCGAGTTCTCGCTTTCGCGTAATAAATTGTACGGCAACTTTTACTACTGCGAGCTAAATCTTAACGGTGCATCTCTCCCTCTTCGTTATGAAAACTTTGCAAGCAACTTTCACGATTCCCATAAGGGAACCTCAATCAATCGTAACGCAGAAAAAAAAATTAACAACCGTGTCAATTAGAGGGATAATCCGTGATCTGTAATCATGTAATGTTAAAAGAAATATAGATGCAAGAAGATAATTATCTATGTGGGATCCAGATAAAATAGAAATAGAGAAAAGAACACAACCGTCTATTATCTATCGTATTATTAGAGAGGCAGACATGTGTAACGCAAACACACGCGTGTGTATATGTGTGTTTATAATGAAAATTATATATGCAAGCCTATGTTTCTATAATTATGCGAATATACATGTAGCATATCTTTGACTCTTTTCCGTTCTAAATAGGCGAATGCTCAAAAATTTATTACCATATTATGCAATTAAATTAAAAAACTATTTTTCATTTTTTTAAATTTATTTTTAGCGAGCACGCCAATTTAAATATGCAAATAGTGAATTAAAAGTCTGTCTATCAATTATTTGACAAATGTACCAATTTTTATAAAATTTGCTCAGATTCTTTTTTCGTGTCGTATCGATCAATATATTTTATAATTGCAATACAATCTGTCTGTGTCGTATGGATGCGCTTTTAATTGTCAAAGACTCGTGTGATTATCGGCAGGATTGGCGAAATATCAGTTTAATTGCTTCGTGTAATCACTATTGTCCGCCACGAATCGTAATCACGACGCGCTCGGCAAACACGCAAGGAGAGTAGGAACGAGGGCGGACAGTTTGATGTATCGCACGACGGAGAAAGAGAGCGGCACAGATCTTGCACGGCGTGTTGTGGCGACGGCCGACACAACACGCGGCTTCGCCGCTCTCGACCTCTTTGCGCTTACGTGGGAGGAATAGAGGAAGTCGTGCATTAAATCCGAACCTCTCCACCTTTCAGTGCTTAACGCCTCTCAAACGGCACGGCCACATATATATATAGAAAAAAGTAATTGTGCCCATTTCCGAATTAATCCCCCTCGATCTCAAAAGCTACACAGGTTTCTCTTCCAAGATGTTTCATATCCAGCGTTGATCTATAAATTGCTTATCCTTGAATATCATACGTTGGCACGCCATATATATATATATATATATATATATATATATATATATATATATATATATGTATATAAATGTACGTACGACGTCAATCCTGCATGACCTGTTCCATCATCCGCTGACATTCAGCTTTCGCAATAAAATATCCTACATCTTGATAAGGCACTCCTTATTTATTTATTAAGATATATTGCATCATATGAATATTAATTGACAATGCAAAAATTATTGTATTTTTCGTCGCATTAAATTAGGAATTTCATTTTTTTTATGTTTGAACTTTTATAGTCAGTTAAATTTTTTGCATAACTATGCTAGTTATAAGCTCGAGTTGACGCAACACGGCTGGTGTTAACGAAACGGCATAAATATTATATAACACAATTAGACTATAGAGAATAAGATTAATTAATTAATTTCCTGTTTGTATTTCATCCGACCTAAATTTTATTCATTCTAAAATAGCTGTATGCTACCAACTTAACGGACGTATCTGAGAACCCCTCAACAAAGTCTTAGACTTTCTCGCTCGCGCGTATCGAGCGGAAAGATTCCAGTCTCGGCCGCTCACTCGTGATTGCGCTCATTGCCGAATTAACTACGAACGTCAGACGTTCCCGTTCGCACGAGTGGAAAAATTCTGAGGTTCTTCATGCTCGACTGAGAGCAACGGTAGATGACATCAAAATTCCGGTGGAAGTTGCATTTCTCTTCTTTTTTGTTTCGTTTTTTTTTTTTTTTTTTTTTTTTTTTTTTTTTTTAACGCGAGAAGAACACGTAGTTAATCTTGCGAAAATATTCTTCGCCATGTGTTGCATAATCAAATTTGCAATTGCACGCGAAAAGATATTCAAATATTTCGGCAACTGGTATTTTTGGTGTCGCCCCCCAAGGTAAATTTAAAATTCCTCCTCATTGCTAGATATAATTAGCTTAATTAAACAAACGTCAGTTAGCAATTCACTGTCACTTTCAAAATTACAATCCCTACCAACCTACTATAGCGTGTCTTTTTCTTCAAATCTTAACTCTAAGTTATTATTTTTAGAGAAATTTTCAATTCTTAAAGTAAAGTTAATTCATAAAGAAGATTTTTTTTACTCTAACGGGACAATTCACAATATGATTGATGCGCGTCGTACAAGTCAGATTGTTGCGAACAATGATCAGAATATAGATACTTTACGTCATCGTTCTGTTATGTGGGAGTTGCGGAATAGATATGTGTAGATATGGGATCGCTTTAAAGTTAGAATATGCGTGACGAGACGTGCTACGCAATACGTCGATCACGCTCCATCTGACGTTTCTATCTGCACATGTGTGATCCAATTGGAAGCTCAATGTATCAAAGTATGAAGTAGTGCCATGCGCGAGATGATGAAACGCGAAAGGATTTAGCCTTCGTCCTTCAAGGCTGACCGCTAATACACTGTGAATAATCGTCCGCGGTTTAAGTCGATTTACACATGATTCGAAGCTTCTTCGAGAAACAATAAACTCTCAACGAGATCTTTCATTTAATTTAAAATTATTATATTAATATTATTTTTAAAGAAAGTAAAAAAAACGAATAATTTAAATAAGACATTTGAAAATGTCAATTGAACACTGCGAACGTAAAGAAAACTTGATGCATAGTACGCATAAGTGTTAATGTATATGTAATTGACCTGCTTCTCTCGGTAAATATACATAGACTTTATTGCGTCGAAAAGCTCAGTCGCATTTCTTGAATAGGAATGATAAAGAGAACTGGATCTAGGAGGAGGAAGGAGCGACTGATTGTGAGAGACGTCGAACAAAGATTTCGCGACTGCAATCGTTTCCAATGAAGGAGAGGACAGAATGCACGCCCTCGTTGCATTCTCCTCCAGGGCCGCGTCAATACAGAGCTGCAATTCATAGCATTGATAGCAATTGATTGTCCAGTATAATAGAGGAGAGTTAAAATAATTATAGCTTTGTACGCTTAAAACACTTTAATTTCAACAAAGTCTTGAATGAATTTAAATAAAATTCAGTTAGAAATTAATGATTTGTATTTGTATTGAAATTATAAGATATATATTATAGAATTTATATAGATATTTACAAATTGGATTATAACTCGACGTAGTGCTATCCTTTTCTAAAACATAACGAGAACGTCTTCTAGTCGCGAGCTCTCGTTGACCGCGATAACATGCATAGCTGTTGCATCGCACGTTGCATCGCGCAAGAAGTTTTAATACGCGGATTGCGGTGGCTAGAAAGTGATTATCGGGGCATAGAGATATAAAAGCGAGGGAGGTGACTTACGCGAGATTATGGAAATAGGAAGAGAGAACGGCAACCTGGATAGTATCCAAAACTCGTGTTCTAAACCTCGTCAAATGTCGAGGGAAAGGAAAAACCATAGAGACTGGTCGCTTTTTATCAGCGGTGCACTTATGTTTTTCTGACCAATGTATAATAAGCTTTTAGGAAATTTGTTCTATCTAATATTAATCGTAAATTTAAAGTTAAAACTTGTATTAAATTTGTTTGCCCATGTCTTAACATTTTTACACCTAATTTACGGAATATTGTATGTTAATCAATTAGCTATCTCTCTTTTATGTCCTGTTGTCTTTATTTTTCTCGTATATACCAAAATTTGTATTCTCGTTTAATAAATAAATAAATAAATATTCCGCCACATTGGAAAATTAGTTTTTTTATATGCTAATCGAGAGGTCACATTTGTTGCAGGAGTTTAAAAAGTCGGTAGTAGCCAAAAGCCGACAACATGAGGAACTCGACGTTACTGAAATGGGCGCAGAATTCGGCAAACAATAAAAATCAGCCGAATAAAAATGGAGGTGAGTAAGAACGGATGTGTTAAAGTACTAGTGCGACTAGTATTAGCAAATCTCAGCTCGCCGCTGTTATGGTAAAGATTGAAAACCATGACTTGCTTGTTTTGTAGGAACGAACAGGAACTGGATACACCCACCGGACGCGCTTCAAAAAGGACACATCGCCTACCTAGTCAAGGTACTGTTCCTATAATATCATAAAAATTTTTTCATGTTGAGGCAGGGAGGTGTAATTTATATTTGGAATTTTTAACGCATCCAAATATTTTTATTACTGCAATTTTAAAATGATATCTAATTATATCTTAGATATAATAATTAAAAAAAAAAAAAAAAAAAAAAAAAAAACAAATTGCAAATAACACAGTGATAATTATATGTATATAAAGCATCGAATAAAATTCCTATTTTTATTTATATATTTTTCCCAGGATTACATTTTTCAATGGAATGCAAAAGAATTCTTGATTAATGATATATAATGTTAGCGTGTGCACGTTGGGCAAGGTTGTAGCACGCGATTGTGAAACCGTGGGATAAACAACGACAAAGTGACAAGTACCAGCCTGGCACCGTTTCCCGATATCTCGAAACTAACACGAATGAAAGGTCGAGGTCATCGCGACGCATGTCGTCGATCTTTGCGGCCACTATTCCCGCCTTTATTTCATCTCCGGTAGTTATAATTGAGTCGAAATTTGCCGAGTGCGAGATATCTCCATTATGCGTTCGTGGAATTTGTCGATGCGCGTACGTCTAATTATCTAACACTGCTAACGAACGTAATTAAGCTAAGGCGACTACTTTGTCGGGCGGATCGCGTGAATTTGTGCGCACTGTGAGAAAGACCAGAGAAATTGCTAGCAACTATTAAGTAATAATAAGCGGAAGGATAAAAATAAAAAGCATGTTTAAGAATAAAATTATTATTCATATTTTTTTAAATTATATTTATATTCAGCACTTGTAATATATTTTACTTGTAAATTATTTTATTTTTTTTTTTTTTTTTACAAAAAATGTAGCTTTATCAAAAAACAACTTTATAAAATATAATTTGTGATAAATTAATTCAGCAAAAAACTGAGCAACATTGGCAAAAAAAGGAATTGACATATCAGACGGAATTGCTTAAATTGGATTTAATGATGGGAGGAGTTCAATATCCGGTCAAAAAAACGAAACTGATGTAAGACGAAAGTGATCTGAACGATTTACACTTTCTAGCCGGTTAGATTACGAATTTCATTATTTGTGGAGAATGACTTGCACAGAGATAGGAAAAAAAAAACACTCTTCATGATTGAACTATTCTACACTCGAGGCGCGTTCATTCATTTCATGTCACCCGGAAAAGTTGCGCAATTCGTAACCGTGCACCCGTCTGCCTTTCGTTTCGAATTGTTACCGGCACGTACGTAAGTTTCACCATGAATGTGAATACCAAGCTTATCGCGGATGAATTGTTCGAGACGCTGGGACCGAGTCGACGTGTCGCGCGAGTTCATTGAACTTCGAAACTTTGCGAGCGGCCAGATTTCACTATCTCACGAACGAAACTATGTATGTCGTCAGCACTGAACGCGAAATAGCGGAATTTTATTCCGATTTGCCTTTTTTCGTTGGATTTGATTTCCCCGTTTCAAATCTATGCGTTTCTTTTTAGGAGATATTTCGCCGAAGAGAAAGAGTTTCTCCGCGTGACATAAAAAAATATTCATACATATTTCATACTTTGATTGACCGCAACGTCAATTTATAATTGCTTATTACATTAAAATTATCAAAAAATTATAAATATTTTTTTTATATCTTTTTTAAATCTTTAATAATAATTTTGGAAAGTACTCTATGAACTTTTACATTCTTTTGCGATTCTGTAAATAATCCAAATGTACTTTTATATTTTTCTGCAATATTTTCTTGTAATTTAAGCAAAATCTTTGCCTTGTATGAAAATTAGAAATGAAATGCAATATCATACGGGATATGTATTAATTAAATTGTCGAAAACAATTTGTGTACCATAATTACGCATTAAATCTGATCAGATTTGCGTAAGCAAACGAGATACGATTTCGTCATCCAAAGAAATGTCTTATATTTGAAAATATAAAAATATCCAAAGATCATTAAACTACGCAGTAAAACGTCATTGTAGAGTGATAATACGCAATTTATATGTGTTGCGTTTATCGCATCGTTCATGCATTGGATTAAAGTACAGAAATATTTTATCGAGCACGAGAAATGCCGTTAGATGTGCACCGTATTCTCAAATGTTATTGCGAAATATTTCCGCTTCTTTTCATTTGTTCCAGTTTCCGATGACCGCGAGTAGTTCTATTAATTATTGATTAGCGTGCATCTTGAATGTGTGTACTTGAAGGCTAACTTTCTGTTGCTGTACGTCTAATTTCTCTTGTTTTTTATTAATATTTATATTTTACTTGATTCTATTGATAAAAAAGAAAATGATATATATTGATATATGACCACATTTCAATATTTTCTTTTTTTTTTCAGTATTTTCTATAATGCTTACGATTCATTTTTTTGTTTGATAAATAAAATTTAGATATGATTTCCGAATACTCAATTTAGGTCTTGTATATTTTGACTTATATCTGTAAGCAGTTTAACAACTTTTCTGTCAGAAATATTGCCTTGATGAAAGATGTTGCGCACTACTAAACATATATATGCAAAAGATTTCTGACGATTATAATGCAAAAATATGTACGTCGTGAAAGAATGCGCTAAAAAAGAAAAACATGTTTAATAAAGAAGTATATTCGTGTCACATTCTAAGCATATATTTTTCTTGAAAACGTATTTACTGTTTATTTTTTTGCATATTGTATATGTATACGAAGGAATTCCATCTTTCATTTTTTCTTCTTTTCTTTTCTAAATCTTTTTATGATTTAAAAATGATTTAATATATTTTAGTATTTGGGCAGCACAGAGGTAGATCAACCTAAAGGCATCGATGTAGTCAAGGAGGCGATTTGCAAGCTGAAATTTAATCAGCAACTCAAGAAGAGCGAAGGCACGAAAACACCGAAGGTTGAGCTTACTATAAGCATCGATGGCGTAGCGATACAGGAACCAAAAACAAAAACGACGCCCAAGGTTTGTCCGCATAAAAATAATTTTTTTCCTAGAATTCTTTTCTTATTTACTTTTCATGGTTCAATTACTTTACTGTGATTTGATCGAAGATTATTTTTACAGCGAATTATGCATCAATACCCGTTACATAGAATTTCATATTGTGCCGACGACAAAGGAGAGAAGAAATTTTTCAGTTTCATCGCAAAGGAAGAGGATGCAGAGAGGCATACGTGCTTCGTTTTTGTGAGCGACAAGTTAGCCGAAGAAATCACACTCACTATCGGTCAAGCCTTCGATTTGGCTTACAGGCGGTTTCTAGAAACATCTGGTAAAGATCTAGAGGCGCAACGACGTTGCATGGTGCTACAACAAAAAATAAAACGACTTGAACACGAAAATAATGTTTATCGGCAACGGCTGCAAGATATCGCAGCTATTAAAGGCTCGGTTAGTGTGCA
Source organism: Anoplolepis gracilipes (assembly GCF_047496725.1). Taxonomy (NCBI): domain Eukaryota; kingdom Metazoa; phylum Arthropoda; class Insecta; order Hymenoptera; family Formicidae; genus Anoplolepis; species Anoplolepis gracilipes. The sequence goes on from NC_132974.1 coordinate 6,311,850, forward strand.
AATATAAATAAAGAATGTTTGGTAAAATATTTTTATAATGTATAAATGGATTTAATGTTAATTAAAATTATGTATATGCAATATAGGATTGTTGCTAATTCTATTTTAGGCGGATGTGTCGGCGTATCTATCACAGCATAATCTGCCCGACATTCTTCATGTACCAGGAGCTTCGACGGATTCGTCCCAAGTTAATGGCACAATTAGCAAAACATTGGTAAATACGAGCAGCGATAGTAACGGAAATACATCAAATGGACCTCAGCAACCGCCACCAGTTCCGCCGAGAAGTTTCGAGAAAAGTTTCGACGATGATTTCATGGTGTATGTATATTCAACGTTGCAAATTTTATTAATTTTTTTTTTCTTTGATTTTACATTTTTTTATTTTATAGAAATGAGCCGGTGCCAACACCGTCAGTTGGTACGAAATTGGAAGGGTTGCTGATGGACGAATTTGAGGAAGATTTCAATCCAAGGGCTTATGAAACCGCAGCTAATGGACTTGCTAATCATCAGTTAAATAACAATCCGCTTCTTAATGGTCAATCTTCCGGATCAAACTTCTTCTCGCAATCTAATGGCACAACCAGTCCTCCGCCTTTGTGTAAGTATTTAATTTATAAATCTTTTATTATGTTATCGCTAAAAACATATTTTATCTTCAGTGGCGCCACCACCAAAGACGAAAGATTCGAGACGTCAAAACGGAGTCAAAGAAGATTTGTTTGGTAGTATTCCTTTTAATCCCACGCCGACCTTAAATATGAAGAATGAATTTAAGGATCCATTCGAAATGGGAGAATTCGGAGCTTCAACTATGACGTCAAATCCTAGCCAACAGGAATTGGAAAATGCTATTGGTTTACTAGACAAGAGGCTATTGGAGATGAAGGTGAAACACACAATTTCTTTCAGTTCTTGAGTTTTTTTTTAGTTTTTACTCCAAACAAATTGTAAAACGTGTTATGTAAAATCCTTAGGATGGTTTTAGTAGAGGGCTGTGTATTGGAACTGACGACTTTTCTTTGGAGAGCTTGGATCCGCTGCGAAATTAAATTCGTCGAGCAAACCGGAAGCTAGGAGCGCTCGAACAAGAACTTCATTAGTACTCTTGAATAGCAGAGTACGAAAGGATAAAGTAATTAGGAATTATGTCCGTGTAAAACCAAAATTAGTCAATTATTACTATTACCCTGCTCGTATATTTATGATCATGCTCGATATTTATGGTACATGAAATAATTTTATAAGGTGTGCATTCTTCTATGCTCGCTGATATAATCTGTACTATTTTGTTCACTTTAGAATTGGGGTCCAATTTGAATGACGCACTAGAAACGCGTTATCGTTATTAATAATGAGTCAGTGAGACTAGATCTCAAGTTGACCGCTAGAGTGAAGTAAGATATTATTCTAATCGAGGTCACGTAATTTTAGACAAGAATTTGTTTTACACGCGCGGCATGCGCATACACATATACATACATACATACACTGAAACAAATCTTATCGCGAATCTCATATCGACGATGGTATGCTTGCACCTTTTATATTTTTTAATGAGGTATTAAAAAAAACTAATAAATATTGTAATTCTGTAGTCCAAGTCGGATAATGGTAAAGACCGAGTAATCTCTTAAATTCTAAGAGATCAATTAAAAAAATTTACAATATATTTATACTCGGCTCTTAGTTTATAAATTAATATCTTCATGTCATTCAATCATCTGTTGAAAAATGAGCTAGTAGCGACAAAAATGGAACACTAACTATCCATAGCGTTAGAGATCACACTAAATATGAATGTATATCTTTCATAGTCCATCGATTGAATTTGTACACTCCGCATATCCTCTTTCTTTGGTCTGCCGTACTTTTATTCTCTACACCTTTCTTTTAAGGACAACATAATCGGAAAGGGAGGCTTAACTCTAATAATGTGAGAGATTCTAGTTGTAAATTTACAGTAATCTCTATGTATCATGATAATAACTGAACCGACCAATGTAACATGGAGTGTTAAATGAGTTTATGTTATACAAAGAGGATTAGTAATTATGTACATATGGAATTCTATATCTCTTATTATTGTTGCTATATTGTTTAAGAATCATAGTTAAGAATATAGCATATGATTACAACTGATATTTGATGAATATTGATTATTTGATGTTACCCTTATAATCAATATATTAAATTTCAGAGCAATCTCTGAAAAAAGTAATTGTGATCATGACACTATCTTTTTGTTTATACAACTAAAATGTCATTCATAAACAATTATCACATTTAATTTTGATTAATTTAGATTCTCAGTGTTCATGAAATTCCACTATATATTACCTCTTGTAAAATTATAAATGGCATTTCTAAGACCAGTCTTCCTTTTCTCCGTTATTTTGATCAACAATATCATATATTGAGATGCAGATAATTGCATGGTAAGAAAATACACAATGTGAATTAAATATAAAATATCAATCAAATATATAGAAATATATTTATGGAAGCAAATATATATATATGATTTCAAAAATATATATAGTTGCTTGCTGAAGAAGATATAAATTTTTCGGAAGAATTACAGATGCAAATTTAAAAAATATTAAATAACTTGAAATATATATATTACTATTTGTTATACAGAAAATGTCAATAGAATTGTTCTTAAAAGATACTTTAAAAATTGGCATAAACAAGTGACATGAAAATTTATACAGAACCCCAAAATAGCGAATTATTAAAGAAAATATTTTCGTCTACTTGTGCACCTAATGAAGAAAAAAACAGCTTTGAGAAAAATTTATATAATAATTCAATTAATATAATCAATTATAATATAATATTTGGATATATCCAATTATTTAATTACATGAGACATGACAAACGTGTTTGATAGATTTATATTTTTATACGTTGTTAATTATTTATCGTATCGAGTAATTGATCCTGAAATTGCAAAATCTAATCTAATTTATAGATAAATACAAAGATTTAAAAAAGGTCTTGCGGATATCTGAAAAAAATGTCACCTTTTATATATATGTACCGTTTAAATGTCTCGCGTTACAATTTGTACATCGCTTAAAACCAAGTATGATTTCAGAGTGCTTTTGAACTTGGCGCGTGTTTTTCGTCGCCGGCGACGAAATGTCACGTGATGCGCTGTAGGCGGCGCCAGCGGCGTGAACGTGGCGCGACGCGCGCTGCGTCAGTATTCCGCGAGCTTCCGTCGTGTTTTGTTCGTTTCTGCTTCGGCCGGTCTCCATTTCGAGAGTCACCAGAGTGGGAGGGAATCGCCGCCGCCGCTGCCGTCGTCGTCGCTTCTAGACGCGAGAAACGCCACAGAGACAAAAGTGCCTTCTTCCTTCTTCGTCGCGAAACGAAGACCCTCTCAGGATGGCGGACGACAACCACGAGAACGGCACCAGTAACGGCGACGTGCCCGAGATCGAGCTGATCATCAAGGTGAGTGTGCCATGCGCGGTTGTGGATCGCGGCACGAGTGAGATAGATGGTTAGGAGCGAGGGGGGGAGGGGGAGCAGGGGAAGGGCAGGGGAAGACGCAGAAAAAAAGGAGGCAATCGTCCCGTGCGCTATGGGCGTGGAGCTACACCGATTCCCTGTTTGTGTCGTTCCTGCAGGAAATCTAAAGACAGATAGGGAGTCGGGAGTCTCGCCTCTTTCTTTTCTCTTTATTAAAGATGCCGCGACCGTGAAAATCGACCGCTTGACGGAAAACGGCCGGCGCGGAAATAATCGGCGCGATGACCGTTTTTTTCCCCGACCGGACGTTTCTGACGCTCGCGCGGCTCGAGTACTTATTGTTTTCTACTTCACGTCACGTTCGGCCGTGATCGATGCTCTCTGTTCCCGTGTGGGGGAGAATTTTCATTCTTTTATCGTTGGAATCGGAATCGGAATCTATTGACGAATGAAGGAGCGAACGGACGCGGTGCACGCGGACAGTACGTGCGTATGTCGCTGTTGCTCGCCTTTTCGTAATATCGAATCTTGGCCGAAATACGCGACGAGTAAGGTTTACTTTAGCGGCCGCACACACATGTGTCACGAGCCTCGTATCTAACGTTACATCAGGGGTCAAGACCGGTTTACCGTGGCTCAATTCAATTTCTGACGCCGCTAACCGTTGCCGCGAGTAAGAGTAGACATCATTTTCGCGTGTCTACGGTATGTATAATAATTCGTCGAGGTTATACCGACCTTTACGTTGATCTTGAATAAATAGAAGCCGCTACATCTCTAGAATGAAATACGAACCTTTTACGCGCTATTATATATTTATACCACATACTAAAAAGCAGAATATTTAGATTCGACACCATAAGCAGAATCACGCGAGTGTCTCGGTATAGTGCGTCATACGTTACACATTTCTTTACGCATGGAGTCATCGAGGGCGCCGTGCCGTTTTCTACTACTACACACTCTCCTTCTGTCGATCGTTTGTGTATTCAGCGGGCATTATACACGGCAGATGGAACACGACGAAAAGACGCCCGCCCTCGCGTCCCTCTCGCGACGGGAAAAGCGACCGAGGACAAGAAGTTGCCCCGCGCGCGACGCGCGACCCGGAAAGTGATCGCGACGGGAAAATGAAAGGTCCCCCCACGACTCAACTAGCTTTTCCCGGGGCCTGCCTTAGAATCCGGACGGAGATCGCGATGTCGATTCGGAGTGATCGATCTATACGCGCGGTACAAATTCCATCTATCGCGACCAACGCATTTCTAAAAAAATTCCTTGTCATTTCTTTTAATCGAGTAAGATGTTATTGAAAAATTACATCGTTCTTCTACATCATTAGACTACTAGACAATTAAAAATGTCATTTTATAATTATATAAATTAGAATATCTCAATATTATATCTATTATATATTAATATCAATATTAAATATATTATTAATTAATATCTCATTCTAATATTAAAGAATATATTATTTTATATATTATTTTTTGGCCTCGAAATAAAAAAAATAGGATGAGTCAGTGGCAAGATTATATGCGTTAAGATGTATTCTAAAGAAAAATATGATATATCGCAGACACAATTCGTTGATCTTACATGATATCGTAATTTCGCGATATCGCTATACTACATTTTGATTTCGATTAGATTAACAACATTGGATTATTTGCGATCGCTATTGTTCGTATTATCGATTCGATCGAGGGCGTGAACTCGGCGTGAGTTCTTGAAACTTTCTTTTCACCGAGTTTCCGAGGGGGAATGACTCCTTATAAGCGGAAACAGGCTACCTTTGACAAGTGACCATTAAAGAGCTCCTGATTAAACTTTCGCCGGAACGCGCGAATTGATCGGATTTCTTTCGAGGAAAATTATCATCCTTACGCGGTGGTAGACTACGATTTCAACATGCTTCATTGAATTGTATGACTTTCTCGTAAAAGAACCGTAGTGTTTCTAATTCTATAATAAATTGCGGAACAAATTTTTGAAATTTTTGCTACAGAATATTTTCGTAACACAAATATATGTATAATTTACAGTACAAAAAGAAATGAGAACAATTGCATTACAACGATACGATTAAATATTGAATTTTGTCGAAAGCGTTTGCACTTTACTCATCGTTTGTCGATCCTATTGTGAAGGCGATTGCCATATCGGTGCAACCTGTCCTCAAGTGTGTCAATGAAAAGTTTACGCAAAGGCCTTTCAGATAACTGACTTATCATCTCGATTGCAGTATTAGATACTTAAATATTCAAGTAGTTCATGCAAACCAGATATTTGTTAAAAATGCGCTCTTCAGCGCATGTTATAAGTAAACATGATAAAACACAGAAATTGATAATAAATTATCAGCCTCCTTTAACGCGAGATACAAAATTACGATAAAATTAATGCATTGTAATTTATATGAAAATTTCGATCTTGTGGAAATTCTGTGTATCGGTATATTTTTTATTACGTTTTACAATTAACGTTCCATAATTACACATATTTTATAATTAATTAAATAATTATAGTGATAATTATAGGTATACAATTGTAATAATTTAATTTATTACAACGTATTTATACCATTATAGAATTTGAGAATATCATAAGAATATCGTCAACAACTTCCTCAAAGTATGTCAACCTGATATTTCACTGTCTTCAAAATAACATACATATATTTCGGAATCGTAAATATATTAATAAATAAGCGTGAATATTCAAATTAGTTAAAATCGCGCATCATCTATATTTTTTTCGTAACGGAATACTATAAGGAGACGATTATTAAACGGTGACCGTTTAATTTATTCAATTAAGGAGGTCAGACCGTACAGTCGGCGTGCCGAGCCGGCTATACCGTTGTTGTAAATCAAAAAGACGATTGAATGGCAGGTATACAATATAGATGTAATTTTGTATCCGATCGTCAAAATTGCGCGCGCGAGAAGACTTAATGCTAAGCCGACCGACCTTGCACTCTCGGGAAGCGATCATGCGAGGTCTTTCAAATAAGTGTGTCAAACGGGACGAAACGACGAGCGGCTACCACGAGGTCCTCCTCCGAGATTCTACCGTTAAACGATGGACTCCTTTACCTTCCGCTTTCCTCGCTCTTCTGGCTTTCCCCGCCGACTTCGATATGACTTCATTCCTCGGATCTTTTCTATTATATCTATGAAAACTTGTTTATTGAAAATAAAAGAGTGCGAATTAGGGTAGAAGGAAAAATTCCTATAACAGGGTGTATACTCCCGGGAAAAATCTGGAAAACCTGGTATTTTCAGGAAATTTTATTATATCTTGAAAAATTATGGAATTTCGTTAGGATTCAGGGACTTAAAAAAAATGTCAAAAAAGTACCTACTTATTTCAAAATTTTTTTATAAAAATTTAAAATATTTTAAGTTTAAAATCTGCTCAAAATATATATTTTTTGTTTATGTTAGAAAATGATACGCTAAAATAAATAAACTTATTTTAAAATTGCATCTAAAAATATTTTAATTTTACCTGGAATTTTGAACAAAAATACCTGGAAGATTCTGGAATTCTCAGGGAATTTTTTTACAAGAATTTGAGTATACACCCTGTATAATAAGCTTGCTGTCGCAAGGGAAGAGAAACATTTTTTAAGTCAAAAAAGATTGAAAAATAAAAAAATTGCTAGATATATGCAGAAAAACGGGGAAAAGATCGTTCTTTTTTTTAACTTCTTCTTTATACGTACATTAATTTCATATTCCTTTTAAACCGTTTATCCTATTATGATTTAATTATTATGTTTTGACTATCGCCTCCTTTTACGATGTTTCGTCTCGCTAGAACTATTTTTCCGACCGCAGTTACTCGCATTAAAATAAAAGAGTATCACATAACCACACCTGCAGCGATCGATCAGACTTTAATCTTCTCTAAGGTCATTACAAGCGTGCCTGTATATGGAAGACACTCTGATGGTTCGCACAGTCGTTTTATAAACACGTAACATCGTCGCTTCAACGAAGCATGGAGAAAAATGCGTGTGCGAAAAGGAGGTATAAAGGAGACGTATAAAAAGAAAACGTCGCGTGACACGAGATTGAAAGATATTGATGTCCAGCGGGAAATCCAGTCTGGAAAAACGTCGTTCCTCTAATAATAGCCGCTTACAAGCGTGTAATATTTCTTCGCGAACAACGTCCTGATATTTTTTTACTCGCTCATCGTTAATTTCATTCAGAAAAGATGGCGAGCACGCGGCGAATGTGTTGTGAAACTATGGCTCTCGCCGCATATATTCCCAGAAGTCGTATTCGCACACGTGCATATACACGTGCATGCACTACCTATTTCTATTCGTAACGGTGTACTATACAACAGAATGGTAAGAATCTTGTACATATGTGCGATGATAAATATTGTAAAAAGGGAAATAGGAGGAGCATTATTATATTATTACATGAATTAATTATTTAGTAAGCAGATTAAGTTTTAAAAAGTCAGATTAAAAAGATACACCCAGCTGATTAATATACATCACATTTTATCAGTGCAATATATTTGTTAGACTTAATTATTTAAAAATATTTCTTGCGTGGTTTGAGATGGCAATTATATTATTTTTTAAGTCACTGCATCATCGGCAATCTTGTCAAATTGTTCGAGAGATAGTTTACTTTTAAATATTAACATTTGTATCGCTCTAGAAAGAATTTCTTCGACAAATGCCGTGGGTACGCTATTAATTTCTTCCGGGCATGTGGAACAAGATTGTTGACGATATATTATCATTAACGATATCACCGATGCATACATCGTTCTTAGCCGGTCTTTCTTTTTCCGCTCGATTTCTTTCTCCAGTCTTTTTTTCCGCTAGTACTCCATAGCTTCAACATATAGAACCGCGTTTAATAACGTCGCGAGGTCGTAGTAACGCAAATCGCATGCGCTCGCGTAAAAGACATTATAACTCTTCTGCTTCGCACGCACACACGCACACACGCACATAATCCGGGATTCCTCGGTGAAGGTTCCTGTTTCCCCTTAAGTCGTATATATCGCACCCATAAATATGCTGAATTCGATTAAACGTCATATCTCCTGATGCTTACGCGACTTTTCGAGGAATGGAATTTCGCCTGCGTGCGTATGCGCGTGTCGTATCTGTTTCACGGGAAATTAAACCGTGATGTTCAAATTGAAATGGCCTGGATAAATATGTTGTATTTTAGAGAGAGAAAGAGAGAGAGAGAGAAGAGAAAAACAGCGCGAGACTTTGAGGAGCTGCACATCCTGTATTACGTCAGGTGTAATAAAATTCTGACATAATCGGTTCTTATTCCGAATTGAATGGATATATCGATGCATATCGATAATAGGCACACCTGATGTACGAATTTTCAAGCTTTCGTAATAGAGAAAGGAGGCGAGGTAAAAGAGATTGCAACGTTCGAAGAGATGAAAGATGTTTAGTGTCTTCTTGACATTTGATCCACCATGAGCGTTCTCCACACGTGACTCGCACCTTCGACATGAATACCAAATACATTGGATTTCCGCATAGTTTCGAAATATTATTTAACTATAAACTGTTACTATATTCGTTTGTGCTATCCACTTTGTCTTTCAGTTTTGGTAATGTCGAGCTTTAATCGTGGATTACTGTTGTTCTTCGCTCATGCTCTCCTTTCAGTTGTAGTTTTCAAAATAAACGAAAAGATAAATTAATGTTAAAAATAATCAAAGTAACAAAATAGCAATTCAGAAAAATTCTAACTGAAATTAAAATTGTTAAAAAATTTATGTTAGAGATAATTAAAGTAATACAATACAGTAAGTACAATACAATACAGTATCAGCTAAAATTAAAATTAAAATTGATAAAGATGTGTTATTTAAAGTGCGAATTATTTTCCTTTCCGTTACCTGATGCTTATATTGCGTTTTATTCGGAATAAATGAGTCATCATAAAGTAATCTTGCACAATCGTGTACGATGGGGAAGGATATAACTCTTGGGATATACTCCTTGGAATTCTCGATTAACATAACTGCCGCGCGCAAAGTCGAGCTTGATGGTCAAATAGGGGCTTCACTCGTACTCATCCCGAATTATTATCCTATTTTACATTCTCGTACATTCTGGAAATAATAGCGTTTCGTCGACATTGCGTAATGATACTTTGGATATAACAAAGAATATTAGTTTCAATATTACATCGATTCTGAAAGACGTGTAACAGATGTCTATGAATGTCTAAAGAATCATCATGATACATTTATATATACATATATATATATATATATATATCTGTTATTTAATTTATGCTTCTAAATTCTAGCCTTTTGCCTTATATATGATAAATGAGATTCAGATTCTTATCATAAAATGATGTATATACTTGTATACATCACATTTTACGATAAATATCTGAATCTCTTTATGTAAAACAAAAGATTAAAATTTAGAAGCATAAATTAAAGGACAAATTGTAATTGTTTAGATATGATTTTAGAGTAATTTTCTTTTTAAATTCTGACTTCTACTTGACAATTTGCCGTCAAGCCTAAAAAAGACTTGCTTCTGAATACAAGGCATTTTTTTCGACGCGTATTATTTGAGATGCAAAAATTCATCTATAAAAATTCGATAACGCTTTGATTTGTGCGGGATGTACAGAGTCGCTCGTTGACAGGATTTTTTCTCCGAGGATCATGTGTGTTAAATAAAGCCTTGACTTTCTCACGTTGTGTAACGTCCGAAAACAGACCGTGCGTCATCGCTGAGAAAGAATACAGAGATGCGTGCGCGCGCGTCTGCGAGGACCAGCTGCGTGACGCATATGAGACTGGAAAGTAAAACAAGGATAACATTGGTAGTAGTAAACGATTGTAACAGCGGCGATACAAAGGCTATGATATCGCGATCTCTTTATTCTCTTAACTATATACACGGCTCATTAGATCCTGGAAGAGCGGTTGATTGTTGTTAACGCCGGATGAAAATAGAATCGGCGTCCGAGAGAAAGAGAAAGAGAATTGGCGAACTGCCGAGATTCGATTTGCTCAAATTACGGCAATACCGCGGGCAATCAGTAGGTCTAGCCTTACGAAGGAGAGCGATTACGTTACACAATGTGTGGGTTGTTCAGCTACCACCGCTTGAGTGAAGGATCATGGTACCGGGATAATGATCAGAACGGAATGTCATAGCGAAAAATATTCGTTCACACAATTGTCCATTACATACGGTATTAGATACAGTATTTCATATAACAATTCTCGTAATATTTGAAAATTATGAATGCCTGAAGGATGCATAATTGGATTAAACGCCAGGGAGAAATAAAACTAAATTATTAAACTTAAATCAAAGATGTCTGTTGAAATATAGAAAGTTTTTTTTGGATTAAAGTGAAAGATTATTCAAGGATTGATAGTCTAAAAGCATGCATTTTTAAAAATATCAGAATTCCGAAATAACACGTCTGGAAAAAAAAAAAACAAAAGGAGTGAAAATAAAAAGATATTTTAAATCGGCAGATTGCGTAAAGTTTTTTGGAATAGCCATGAGCACTGAGAGTAGGACGCGTCAGCGAGCGAGTAAATAAACCGTGACATCGAGGAAACGAGAGCAGTCTAGTAACTTTGCTACGTACTCTCTCGATTTGGCTGATCGAGCGGGAGAAAATGTGATAGAACTTCTCCCAGTTTCACTAATGGCTGGGTTTACTCATCGTACACAGACACAGAGATTCAAGCATTTCATCGTTGTTAGATATGCGCGCTAGTTGCACGATGACGTCAGTCTCTTATCGCCTGGAGATACAGACAGGATAATCAAATCCATGAGATACCGTGGAATTTACATGCTAGCTTGTCAATAGTCGTGAAAACATATAGTAATAAAATATTTTAGATCACAAAAATATATATTAAATTTAAAACATATCTTTGGTCAAACACATATTTTTATAATGTAAATTGTATTTCATACATAAGGGGAAAAAAAAAAGAAAAAGGAGGAATATAATTTTTCTGATTTAAAATTTATATATTTAAATTTTTTTTTAAGTTTTATCCTGATTCTATATAATGTATTCGTCTAACGTAAAATATTGTTTTTAGGCATCGACGATCGATGGCCGTCGAAAGGGTGCTTGTCTCTTCTGTCAGGAGTATTTTATGGATTTGTACCTTCTGGCGGAGCTGAAGACAATTTCTCTGAAGGTGACCACGGTAGACATGCAAAAGCCGCCGCCCGATTTCCGCACCAATTTCCAAGCCACCCCACCGCCCATCTTGATTGACAATGGCGACGCGATATTGGAGAATGAGAAGATCGAGCGACACATCATGAAGAATATCCCCGGCGGGCACAATCTGTTCGTACAGGATAAGGAAGTAGCCACTCTCGTGGAAAACTTGTTTAGCGTGAGTGTCAATTAATAAGAATCAAAAGTGAAATCGATTTGTACAAACTGTTGAATTGTATCTCTTTTTCTCTGGCGAGACGAGAAATTACATGTCAATTGGTTTCATTAATTGCAGAAACTCAAGCTGCTGCTGTTGAATGCAAAGGACAAGGATAAGGATCCCAAGTCCTCGTCGCTGATGGCGCATCTACGTAAGATTGATGAGCATCTGGGTCGCAAGGGCACGCGCTTCCTCACCGGCGACACTATGTGCTGCTTCGATTGCGAGCTGATGCCGCGACTGCAGCACATCAGGGTCGCTGGCAAGTATTTCGCCGACTTTGAGATACCGGAGACCCTGGTGCACTTGTGGCGGTATATGCATCACATGTACAGGCTCGACGCTTTTCTACAGAGCTGTCCGGCTGATCAGGATATTATTAACCACTACAAACTGCAACAGGTGAGGCGCACGGGTCGACCTCTAATTGCATACGAGTTGTAGACTGAATTGAATAATTAGTACTCTTCGACGAATGCCTTTAATTTGCACCCACACTTCTCGCAATGACGCAATTATATTCACTGTGCGCGGTAAACTGTGATTTTCTCACGTCCACCGATATAATTAAAACTTCCGATAATCATTGCAGAGTATGAAAATGAAGAAACACGAGGAGCTGGAGACACCGACCTTCACCACGAGTATCCCGATCGAGGTCAATGATGATTAGGCTGGACCTTCCTCGAGTCTGCGATCGCGTGACTTTGATTAGACATCGAGATCGAGACTTTATAGCGAAACGGCGAATCATCTTGACAGAGTTTCAATGGCACGCGCCATTTTGTAATTTAATATCCATTATTAGTATCTCAAAAACAAACGGGAATTTTTCCATTGGAACTCGTGTCTTTTCAGCTGCCAATTCGTGTCGTCGCCGCATCATTGGTCGATTCATATTTTTGCTAAGCAATTATTACTGGGCCTAATCCCTTCTTTGGGATCAAGTCAGGTGTAAACAGATTAGCTTTTTTTACCGCAAACGACGCGACAACATACATAAGTGCATTAAGACTTTGGAGTCTTAGTATCGATAGATTTTCGATCGATTTTCTTCATTTTTTTCTTTCTTTTCTTCCTACTATGTATGATATGCATACGTAGTTTTGACCTGAGTAGTATTAGCAAGATTTTAATTTGCTATTATTGATTCAAGATTAAATTGATGAGGAGAAGCTGTCATGATGTTGCCATTGTGACAGCAACAATCATGAAAACTAATACCAAGAATGCAAAAGAAACGTATGCGTTAGAGGGAATTAAATTGGGTGCCATTATAATTTTGCAATTTTAATAAAAGTTATCCCTTTGAGTAATTATTCCAACCATTATTCTTAGGCATTAATCTTACGTAAGGTAAAACGTAAGTAAAGTTAGTAAGATATAGAAAATGTTTGAGAGATAAAACGTTTCAATATTCGAGTTTATGCGTAACTATTGTTTTTATAAATATGTTAAATATTTCTCATTATCATCGCTATTCCTATTATATCGTGAGTTATTATAAGATGATATTTAAACATGATCGAAACATTTGCATTTAATGAAAATTATACCGAATTCAGAATCATAAATTTGTTTAATGCGACCTCATATTCTTAAACGCAATTGCACGATGAACACATATTATTAATATACGTAGAAGAAATAAACGTGTCTCGCTATGTCTCTCACGAGATATGTAAACCAGAGTGCGTACGTTTCTTCTGGATTCCACAGTATAGGTATCTTGTTATATTCCTGTTTCATTGTTAGCACTTTTACTGACTTTTACAAACAAAGAACGAGTATCACCCAAGCGTAACTCCAACGTTTCTCGAGTCGAAAGCATTTAAAATAACGGCATCCAGAAGCATCGACTCTGCTTATTTCCGCACTAATACACAATCCACTGTTCCAGAAAACAAAATTGCGGTTTTATACTCGTAAGCAACTGTCTATTCCCGCATTAGTGATTCTATTATTATTATTATTATTATTATTATTATTATTGCTATTATTACTATTGTATTATTAATTTGGTTTATATATCCATAAAAATCAATATACCAGTGTTTACATTTAACGCCTAATATCCCATCATTTATTACGCAATAATATACGATGTAAGTTCTTACATCCATAATATGTTGTTTTTATATGATATCTGGGCATTATATTTTTTCCTGTTAAATATATATGTATGATATTAATATTTTATATTTTGTGACGATACAGAGTAGATAGAGAGTAATTAATCATGCAGAATCTTTTTATTTTAGTACGTTGTTTACAAGCAAGTATCGCATGTTCTAAAAGATGATACGAAGAAAAAGTTAAAATCAACATTATGCAACAAATGTAAGGTAAATTTTAAAAATTGCAAAATTGTGCCATCTTCATAATTATGTAAAATTATATAAAGATCAAGCATTATTTTACTAGTATAAAATACCTTTTATTTTTTTTTTGTACAAATTCTATTTTTTCGACAATCTTAATTTTACTGATTCAGATGAGATTATCAACATAATTTTTTCCACGAAAGAGAACTCGACCGACTTGAAGCCGAGAGAACATTCTGCAAGCAGAGCTAGAGATACGAGAGAAATATGACCGAGGACAAAAAAAGGAAGAGGAACCGTATCCGTCGCGACGTCGGTGTCCACCGTCTCGTACACGCTTTAAAATAGCACGTATCGCCGTCCCGTCCCGTCCCTTCCTTTCCCTTCCCTTCATGTGGCGAGCTATTATGACGCGTCTCCCATTCATAAATAGGGACGGCTTATCGGCGCGACAGCCATCTTGACTACGCGATCGCGTGAGTTTCCATCATCAGATTTATCCCGTCGCCGTTGTCCGCGATCGTTTCGTTCGCAAAAAAATTAGCGAGACATTATTCGCACGTGGAACGCCGCGCGTCACGTCAAATCGCGCGCCCAATCGTCACTCGTCACGCGGCCTCGACTCCGAGCGGAAGTCGCGGCGAGCAGCGCGGTGGTCGGTGTCGGTACGCAGTGCACAGCTGATCAGTGGCTCCGACGGACGGTAGCCGTTCGGCTCGTGCGCGAGTCTGTCCGACGCGAAGGAAAAACGTGAAGAAGTGCGAAAGAAAAAAGAGAGGCCGGTGCGGAACGGCCGCGGTCGTGTACAGCGGTGACAGGTGAAAGCCTCCGGAAGACGAGGAAGGATAGAGGTCCGATAAAGCGCGCGCGGATCTCTCGGGCGATCCAGGTCCGTTACTTCTACCGAAGCGTAGGTGTTCGCGGTGACGAGGAAAGGAGGTGGTGCACAAAAACATCGCAGCTCGCTCGTCGGACGTTTCCGATGGTTGCCGTCCGGTAAGTGTGTGCCGAGTTTGTCCATCGGAATTTCGAGGTCTGAAAATTCGGCGCTCTAGGGCGCTCGTCGCCGTCGTCATCATCGACGACGTGGACGACGACGGCGTCGCTCGTGAGAAAGAGGTGCGCGGTGCGGAGCGCACTCTGACTTTTACGGTTACCCCGCGCGGCACGAAAATACACCTGCGATAGAATGCATCGGATGGATACACGCCGTAACAACAATGCGCTCCCGGTGCATGCGTCCGAGAGATTCGACCATCGTTCGTTTCGGTTACGCGGTTGCGTCTCTCCTGTTTTCCTTTCCTCTCCGATGTATTGGAAATATATGTGTGTGTATGTATGTATATATATATATATATATATTTATTTCACATTCTGAATGTATTTATAAAAAGCATAGCGTAGCGCAGAAATAGGTTTATCGTGAAACCGGTAGGGCTATCTTTAACGCTTCTACGCCGATGTCTTGCATTGTAGACGCGGAAAAATGTTCATCGAAGTCATACTAGTTTCAATCGTTGCGTAAACAGTTTATGGAGATAATCTATCACGAACTCGAAGGCCGATACTTGCGTTGCAAGTTTCCGCGCATGATTAAAGATTGTATGCGCGTTCTTATGAAAACAACAATGGCGAGACCTAAAAAAGCCCACAGGCTTCATTTAATACGCCAATCGATCGATTAACGATTCTTGACTGAGCATTGCAAGTTTTCTTATTTTTTTCATTGGAAATGAATATTTACTGAAACAAATGGAATTGACAAATAAATTACATATACTTTATCATTTCGTATGCCTAGACAAGAATGACAGATAAGATTTTCAATAAAAGTAGGATTTTTTTATCTTTGAGATGTCACATAAATTTGGAGTGTAAAGCACGAAATAATATGGATGCGCTCTCTATTCGACTAGGAAATGGAAAAGAGGAGACGAAGTGTATTAGTTGTACAACAGCGCGGTCGGCCTGTATCACTGCATCAATTTAATGTTCTGCCATAAAACAAATGTATCGCGTGCCTGTCATAACAAGCTCGCGGTGAAGCGTTACATCTCTCGCTGCGTCGGTTTATTTAAAGTCAGAGTACATACTAGCGACGATTGGCCAACGAGGCCAGGTGCTCGTCTCCTGCGATTGAGACGTCCTGGGGTGCCGATTGATGCGTCGTGGCGTGTTGAACTTGGAACGAATCTAATTGAAAAATTAAATCTCAATCGTATAAAAATCTAATACGTACATATATCATGAAAGAGCTTTGACCAAAAAAACAGCTTAGAATTTTCTAAATTTCTAAACAATACTAAAAAAAAAAAAGAATTTACTTGTAGAGTGGATCGTTTCAATTTTTTTCACTCAGTCACGATTTCATCTTTTTATCGGTATCTTATATTTTTTTCTCGTTTATACATAATAATAATAAATAAATACACCTTCTAACATTATCGATATTAATATGAAATATCGAAAACATTGTCATTTTGTCGGTACCATTATTCATCTCAGTCTTTTATATTATTCAAGAGATGCAATGGTTAGGCGACCAAACTGGCATAATTAAGCTTTTATTCAGTTATTCGGTGTTAAACGAGCTTATCATTACAGCCACAACGTTTCGACCTTTGGTTTAGGTCCTTATCAAGTCTATTCAAATGATGAGCAGTAATTATTTCATGGTTGTCTGTTACACATCACAAACACACGGCAGAAAATAGACTTGAGACGAATAAAAGCTTAATTATGTCAGTTTGGTCGCCTAACCATTGCATCTCTTGAATTACTTCATCGCTAGCGATATCATCTACATTTTAATTTATTTTATATTATTGTTTTTATTTTCATCGTTGTGATAAAAAATCCATTAAAATTTCAACAATTCAAAACCTAATAAATTCAATACGCTTGATTTTGAATTACATAGGTTTAATATAAACTTAATAAAATAATTTAACAAAGTATAATTTTTTTTGCAGAAACTCTTATTCTTGATATAGCCTCGAGAAAGAAATATTTATCATTTTTTCCGCCAAATGATCCATGCTTATGCAGTTGCAAATGAATTAGGCTCATTGGATAATTTCGCTTAATGGTTCAATTAAAATACGTGGCAAATACTCGCGACAATGAAAGTTTTCATCGAGACGTGATTGTACGTTGTGTATGGAATTTGGATTTAAAAGCCAGCAATGTTTATATTTAAATGAAAGAGTCGCTCAAAGAATCGATATCGATTTTTAGGATGATTGACGAATTATAGTTATAATTATGAAAGTAATTGGAATTCGTACAACTTTCACTTTAAAATAATTAAATCATCTCTTTTTTATTTTGACAGATTAAAAATTAAAACTTTTAATTAATTAAATTAATGGAACTGAATCACATTAGATACAATAATATTTAAATAACTTAATAATTGCATACATATATCACAGAGATATCCAGAGAATTGTAACCGACAACATTTACAAATGTAAGATGATGGTTGGGTTTGCGGATTCTCACGAGAGAGAGAAAAAAGTGTGATATTGTTTTCAGTATGGGTGGCGTTTATTTTTGCCACGCGACTTATCGTACGGTTCTGGTTAACGTTAACGGTGCGTCTCACCCGTCAATTATTATTCCTGGTTCCTTATTTTTGTCTGGTGGCCGACCGACTCGACGCCCCCGACATACGTTAAACTCCGGATTAGCTTTTGTCATGTCGGATTTATCGGTTGTCGAAATAGTGTCGCAATGTCAAATTGTACATCTAATCTTCAGTCTTTCAATACCCTTTCAATCGCGACACAATTTCGAAAAATGGAATCGATGAATATTAGATATATTACATTTATAAAATGCACATTCGATATATTTGAAAAAAAAAAAAAAAAAATATATTTGAAGACACACTTCATAGAGTCTTAGAATAGATTCACGAAGCACGGCCACGACTCAAGTTGCTATTCACGGTTCATTACGTTCGTACGTCACTATGCTAATGAAACGTTATTACGTTTACAATTAGCTGCCGGGACTGTTGCGAGGCAACAGGTGCCAGACAGTCGTGTACTTTGTAATTTTAAAGACTCATCGTGCAATTCATTATGTAATTTGCGACACGATAAAAAGCAACCGTAATCGCTACCGCTCTGCCGAATTCACGGAGAGACAGACTTTTTGCTCTTCTCTCTACAGAAAATTATTATTATTCCCGCGGTCGTGACGCGGGAATTGTCTCTTTTCGCGACACCTGCGCAAAATAATCCTCGATAGTCGCGCTTTCGGTCGATCGTAGGGACCCTCGGCTTCGGATTTCATCGAAGAGGCGGATTTCCGCGGCGCTTAAAAATAATTCCACGCGGAATAAAAGAAAAGGAAAGATGCGGTGTGGAAATACCGGGCGGAATCCACCGCTTTTCCTCGTGTTTCTACACGGAGCCAGACGAAAACAGCCGCGTTGCGCGTGTCTCCTCGGTATTTCATGACACAAATATCTTCTCGGCAGCCTGGAATTCCGCTTTTCCTTTTTCGCTTGTCCCGACGCGAACGACGCTTCGTTTCTCCTCTTAAAACGTCCCTGTCGTCGACAAGCGTTCCGACTTTCCGCGATAGAGTACCTGTTTTTCTGTCAATAAGCTTCTCTGAGAAACTTCTCTGTCAGTCGCAATTTTATCTTCTTATCGGAAGTGTCGAAAATGCGAAATTCAACTGTTAACATATTTGCCTATATTGCTGAATTCTTTCAATTACTTCAAGAGCTCTTTTCCGAAATGTGATCGCAATAAAAGCTTATTTTTTATTATATATAACATACACATACATTTCATATATTTTAACTATAAAATTAAATTAATTTTATTAAAGAGTCTAAACTAACTTTTATTTAAGTAATTTTTACGGCTAACAAAGATTCGTCGTGTTTGGTCTACTCTGTCGTGACTTGTTTAATTTTCAATCCATGCTTCTTGCGATAATTACTCTATTTAATCTATCGCAGTACACACGACAGTAGCATTCGATCACATTCTACGCCATTGAAAAAGTACCTTTGGCACGAACAGGTTGATTTATTCGACTGGTTGTGCACGAGATTCGAGAACAGGGACCGGAACGAATTTGCGCGGCCATCTTCGAGTGCTGCCCACTCGCATTTATTTGCATTTCGCTCATTTACGTATAGACTTGATTTCGAAAATCTCGAGAAAAAGAGTGAATTACTTGCCAAAAATCGTCAAAGTAACGAAAGAGTAAATGAATTTAAAATAATGTCTGGAGAGAGTGAATGAGAGTAAGAGAGAGAGAGAGAGAGAGAGAGAAATAAAAGCTCATATACATATAAAAAATTTCTATCATGCAAAAGGGGAGCACTATTTCATTTCTCATCAATATTTTCTTATTAACTATCTCTATTCTTTTAATAATTAAAAGCTATATATATGCTTATAGAGAAGTACAATAAAAAAGATGTAGTTTCCCGATAGATGCATGTATAATAAAATATAATTATGTTGACAATTTAATCAAATTAATTGTATAATTAATTTAAGAACAGAAATGACAGAGGGGTACGATTGCAAAATTGTATACGAAATAATACGGGCCACGCGCCACTTTTCTCTCTGATTGATGTCTCACTCACCTGACCTACCATCTCGCCAGGTGCGAGATGGAAGAAATGGAAGCGGCGGAGATTATTAATTCTCTCTAGCACTTTATTTCACCGCGTGGCCATGTGCCAAATGCGAATTCCGAATGCGACCGAAGCTTTTTCGTCTCCCCCGAAGTCTTTTCCAATCGAATTGGCGTCGCGCGCGACGTTCGCCAGACTGAGCTCTTGGGAGAGCAGTTAAATGCAAATTATTGCAGCCTGAAAGCATTTTTTCAGTTAATTTAAAAAGGAAGTCGACGGTAATTATAGAGGAAAATATATTTTTTCTCTTTTTTTTTTTCATTAAAAAATCATTCACACTGGTCTCGTGCGCATGTTTTTGCTTTATCATTGTTATTGCATTTTTTTCTCTCATTTTTGTCTCTTGTAATATTTTTAAAATTATTTATAATTATTTTTATCTCTTTATGAGATAATATTAATTTATTTTTATTACTAATATAATGCTGTTTTTAATTTTTACTTTATTATGACTGTCTATAGTCTCGCGTAAATAAAACGTCTTTTTTTGCAAATAAATTTATCCGCAAAATTACATCACAGTCTTTAGTACTGGCTAATTACGCGACTCTATTACGTGGCTTACCGCACAGGTGTCTATCGTCTTCCTACGTAACTGTCAATTCCTCAATGTAACGGGTGTCGTAGAGCGATCAGTCGCGTTGGAATAGATCAGAATTTCAAATTAGCCTGCGCGAATTTTGGCAGTTTTTGACAAAAAAATTCTGCGATGATTCATCTCGTGCGTAAGCATACATATTTAGATTTCTTCTGAATCGTATAAGTTTATATAGTTGCTATTTTTTTAACTACTATACTATTATTTACTACTACTTCTAAGAAAGATATATAATAATAAAAGTATTGTAATAACATACATATAAATATTCTAGAGTATAAATAAAAGATTTTTTTGTAATTCAGATCTGAATTCGATCTCGCTACTTGAGTATAGATCTATTATATTGATCTATTGTATTTCAATTTATAATCTTGTAAGAGAACAATGTAAGCTTGTAGACGTAGAAGTATAGAAGAAATTCTTTCCAGGGGATAATGTGGACTTTCATTTGATTAATTGTAGGAAAACAAACCATTGTTCGACTTGTGCGTTACTCCTGAAAAAAGTGTTAGCCAGCCGAGTTTATAAATACGACAAGATATGAAAATGATGAGAAAACTTCCGCCTCTCTTGAAGGGAAGTTCCAAGAGTAACGCATCGCACCTGCCGAATCTCCTCCCGAAAATAAAGAAACAGAGAGAAAGAGAGTGTGCGCGCACGTGTACACTTTTGACGCGGTTGCCAGGTTCCACGGTCTTTTTCTTTTGATCTTTTTCCCGTCATTATCGCACGTGATCGAGTCATAGAAAGTCCAACACCGGTCACCGTTTTTCACGCTCTCATTCAACTTTTTATCAGCGCATCGTTCGAGCAGCAGATCGTCGAGATCGCCCCGACAAGTCTACAAGAGCGTTCGATCTGGATACGGCCCAACTCGCTTATACAATAAATTACAAAATATCCAAGTTTCTGGGAAAGCTTCCGGATCGCGTTATTACGAGAGAACTCTTGGCTCGTCTTTCGTTATCGCAACGATCATTACAAAAGACGAGAGAATCCTCTTGGCTCGCGTCGGCCATGAATATAGCGTAAAATTTACGGGAACCTGAGACCGATTGCTTTGTATATCGGTCCGACACGACGAGACGTCCAAATGTAACGATAATACGTGGCACCTGCAGGTAGAGGCCCTGCCAGGAGGATGGGGGCCCACGATGGGGGAGTGCCACTGCTCTAACATCACTATCATGCAGCTGTTCCACGAGCTGAAGCAGCAGTTCCCCGCGCTCCCTGATCACGTCGTCTCCCAGTGCATCGCCCAGGTATACAGGTGGCCTTTGTCCGTCAGGAGTGTGACCCTATTAAACAAAACATCCTCGGCTCCCGCGTCTCTCCGAAGCACCCGAGAGAGAATTACTAAAACTAACTCGTCGTCTCCCTAATTGTCGCAATAACGACTAACCGCCGGCGCTTAACACGATTTACAATTTAATTGGTAATCATGTCTCCCTTTCCTCGCCTGTCATGCATCGTTTAATCCATTTGCACGAGCGTGGAACCTGTGTGTATCTTATTTAAGTATATAAGCCGTTCTCCACAGAATTACTGGACATATTTCTTGCTTATACATTTAGATTCTTTAGTCGATTTGGAAATAAATTTTTCTCAAGAATAACGAATTCTTGCAAATTAAATTTTAGGAAAATGGACGACAAAAGCATAAAAAAATTAATTTCAAGTTTAATCGAATTTTAATTAGTCAAAATTAACCCTTACTTCGTATTGTTATTTTTGGCACCTTCTAACTGTACAGGTGGATGTGGGTCAGCGTATTTTCGATAAGTTTATTAATATGTAAAAGTGTTTTAAAAAATGTGAAAAAATGTATATACCTTCTTTGAATATTCTAAATAAAGACT
The DNA here is from genome assembly GCF_047496725.1 of Anoplolepis gracilipes. Lineage (NCBI taxonomy): Eukaryota > Metazoa > Arthropoda > Insecta > Hymenoptera > Formicidae > Anoplolepis > Anoplolepis gracilipes. The sequence goes on from NC_132974.1 coordinate 6,334,257, forward strand.
AAAATAATAAATTTGAAAAATAATTTACTTAAATATATTATTTTATGATTATTTGTTTTCGAGAAATTGACGTGTTGTTAGAAAAATCACAGACAAAAATGATCCATCAGTACGGAATAAGGGTTAATAATATAATAAAAACTTGGAAATAAACTTTATTTCTGTTTTCTTCAACATCACCGATGAAAGATTGCATCCAAATTGGCCGAGGAAATTACAGGATACCCGATGCTTCTAGAATATTGTATGTAAATCTTTCTCAGCATCACACATACGTGTACGTGTGATGTCCGAGGATAATTGTAAACAATCTCGCGACGTGTTCAATTTCGGAACGCAGTGATTTCGGCGAGGAATCCGAAGACAAGGAACGCAAGCTCAGACGTGCGTTCCGCAATATATGATACATACATCTCCGAAAACATATCTGGGAAAAAAAAAATCGACGTTTCGTCGGGGAGATGAACGCCAGATGAACCCGCTGACCGTAGGTACGTGTGCGTTGCAGAACAGTCACGATCGGGAGATATGCGCGAGGAGCCTCCGGGCCACCCAGGAGTCCCGTCCATCGCCGGGCGCGTTTCCACCACCGGCTCCTTGCATCGGGGTGCAACAACAACAACAACAACAACAACCACCACCACAACAACAACAGCTGCCATCTCCGTCGCAACAACGAGAACAGCAACGTTGCTGCGCGATGAATCAGGTTCAGCAGCAGCAACAGCAGCAGCAGCAACGCGGCATCCCGGTCGGTGTCAGGCGTCCCCATCGACCGGCGTCGTTGGACATCGGTATGACACGTCGTTGCATTCCCCCCGCCGTCGTAGGTTGCATTCGCACCCCCGCCGTCACGACCTCCACAGCGTCGAATCCCATCGTCGTCACCCCCTCGTCCGCCCCGGCCGCCTGCACGTCGCGCGGCTTCTTCGACGACGGTTACATTGTCAATAGCAACGGCAGCAACGCGCCGTCCGGCTTCGAGCTCAACGTCAACGTCGCCTGCAGCCCCGCGGGCAATCGCGGTACGGATGCTGTCGTTGCTGAAATCGTATTCGCAATATTTAACGTCGAGCGGAAGGAGTTGCAGCGTGTTTACTTCCGTCGAATTTATATATACAATATATATATATATATATATATATATATATATATATATATATATATTGGATATAAAAAATGTATAAACAGGACACATTTTTGGAAACAATATAAATTATTTTTTCTCAGACGAAATATTTTTAGTAGATTTTAACGACATATTGCAGAGTAGCTGAGTATCAATACCAAGCGTTAAATATGTGATACGATTAAGCGAAGGTTTGAAAATTAAATACGATGGTATCGAATCAAAAGTGATCGCAGCACGTATAATGAAGGCTTTATCTCGCTCCAGATAATGATAAAGATAAATAGAATATCTATGGACTTTATCAAGAATAAAGCGGATCGTATCATGCTAAGCGTTTTCTTCTCGAGAGATCGAATAATTACTCTTATTCTAATTGTTATCTTATCGTTAGTATTGCGGATAGATATTATTTTTATTAATCGCACTTTCATATATGCTCTCACAATCATCATTTAGCAATTCGGACGGACCAGTTCGCAAGTTAATTTCGATGCAGACATACACCGTCGACTTCTTTTGATTTGCGCCATCGGCTCTAAAATTGGTCGCAAAAATTATTGAAAAAAAAATTGAAGACAAATTAAATTGAATTGTAATTTTACACCGACAGATTTTCGAACGGTACCGACAATCGGTGCCTGTAAACGAAGCGACCTCGTCGTCGTGCCACGACCTCATTACGCTGAACCTCTGTTAGCCGTCGGGAAGTCCGGGGCGCAGATCGATCATACGCGAAGTTATACCTCGGTCAGCTTGACTCTCAGGCCGCCTTCTTCCGAGCCGCAACCCCCGATCGATATCAGATCGGAAGGATCGAGCCTGACTTATTCGACCTCGTCCCTGGATCCACGTGGCTTTCAAAGTCGCCTCCAGATCAGCATCGGTCCCGGAAACGTCGGCAGCGTGGCGACGGCGAGGATAAGACCGCCGATGGCCAGCAGCCTATTATCGTCGACTCAGACGAGTCCACAGCGGCCGCCTGGTACGTTCTTAGTTTCAAACAAATTTGCAAATAGTAGCTTTGAACAGTTTATAATGCTTTTTAGAAAAAAAATATATATTTATCCAGAAGGAAATTTAATAAGAGAAAATATAAAAAGAGAATTTATTAACATAAAATATATAAAATACAATTGATTGTTATTTTTAATAAAAAAAATTTCGTCTAGATTTGTCAAAGAATCTATTACTAAAATTAACACGGAATTTTTCTTCTTTTTTGCAACACTCCCAGGACTTCCGCCAGGACCGCCGAGCCAGCTGCCAAGACCGACGACAACGACGATGAGCGCGCCGACTACACCCTCCGTACCACCGACAACGAATATCGTCCCAATTTGCAGTCTGCCGACGACGCCTTCCGTACCCACGACGATCAGCATCGCACCTCCCTCCAGTGTCAGTGTTGGGGAACACACACAGTCCACTTCCGATCAGAACCAATCGTCGTTGAATCAAAGTAATGCCAGAACGATGACAAGATTTCCTACTCCAACTTCTGCAGCTATAGCGTTGCAGAAGCGCGCGCACGTGTATATTTACCTGGAAGTCAGTCGGTCGCACGTACTACACCCACGCACGCAACACCGGGAACGTTATTTACGCATTCCTGACCCCACGCTCCGGGCTATACATAGCCGCACGCCGCGGTTACAGCTACACGGACCACCTGATCCGGTTTTTCTGACCGCGAGAGTCCGCGCGTTTCCTGGACCTCGCTACGTTAAACGCACCCGTGGCCTTCGCTCTTTTTTTTCGCGAAACTTCAACGAAGAAATGCGATAATATTATAATGTTGTTTACAACGCATCAAGTACATTTTTTAATTTACGCAGATACGAAAGCTAATGAAAAGTTATCTTATTTATATTATCATAGCGATCAGTAAAATTGTAATAAAATGACGGATAATGTGATAAAATTAACGAATCGCGGCCGCTATGTCATTAATTGCGAGAGTGTTCTCTCTCGCGGCGAGATAGAATTAGAAAGCCGTCGTGGATTAAGTTAAAGTAAGCGTTGAGGCGGTTCGACTCGTCTTATCTGTGTGTGCTCGTCAGTTAAAATTGTTATTGGAATTTTTTAGTGACGAAGCACCAAAAGAAGTTAATCGCGGAGCAACTGGCTAGAAAAGAAAGACTCGCCAGAGAATTAAGGGCCGAGAAAGGACGACTCGAAGCCATGAAGAAGGAAGTACAAGCTCTTGCTAAACCAGTAGATCCTTTGGTATCCCCTCAAGTATGTACAAAGCGAAAAATGCGCGATATGATTCTTTTTTTATGTGTATTTTAATGTGAAATTCTTGCAGGAGCTGAAAAGACGGCTGAAAAGCGAAATATATATGCTTCAGGTCGAGTGTGACAGGTTGGCCGTTCAGGTGGATCAATGGTCAGACAGACGAGGTATCTTACTTCCTATTATATTGTCACATAAGATTATAAGCAGTTTTTAAACAGCTCGAATAATTGTGTTTTTAGTACCACTGGGCGAAACCAACGAGGAGTTTTATCAGAGCATTTATACTGGCCAGCCGTTGCCGACAAGACCACTGAATCTACAACCGCCACCTTTACCGAGTCAACCTCCAGTGTGGCGATCGGAACAGCCGACGATAATGGAAAGCGACAATGAACGGGATGAACCATCGTGGGTCTGCACCATGTGTACTTTCGACAATCATCCGCTAATGAACAAGTGCGAGGAGTGCGATATGCCGAGACTGTTAACCCCCAGCGGTAGTGCAGGTACAGTGCACGGCAAATCGCCAGGACCGATACTATCGACCTTGTTTTTGTCGTCCCCGTCGGCAACGACTCGTTGTGAACGTCCTTCAATATCACTCCAGTCACCCAGAATAGAATAGTTCGTTGCCTAACAGCATGTCGTTTGATTTGTGATATAATTTCCGCGGAAACTTGCTAAAGTTATTTCGTTTGGCCGATTAAACACTAATCGATTGAACTTTGAAGTTGACATGATGAAACATTTATATAAAAGTGATATATTTTATCATCACTGTATTTTTAGGAAACTTAACAAATGAGCTATTATTAAACTGTGTTATAAAAATTAATTGTGTACTTAATTATGATTAATTGATCCTGTTTTTATAATAAAGAACAAAGCGCAGTTTTATTTGTGAGAGATGTGTGTGTATTTGTTGATTTCGATAGCGCATGATTAATTAATATTTTATTTACAAATTATGTATTTTTTATATGATTCTTTTAAGCACTAACATTGAACGTTGAAATAGCATTGATATTTTCAAGCAAAAAGTATTATGACTCTAATTTAAGGTAAGGAAAGACATTTTTTATGTTATTTTGATAATTACATGATATTATTTCATCAAATTTTACAGCAATGCTATAAAATGAATCTCTAACTTTCAGGGGAGACGCAAGATATTCATATACGAGTAACACATCATCACAATTTTTCGCCAAGACGTAAGTATACTCGCTATTTTTGTTTGCACACATAATATTTATACTATTTATAATATTTACACTACTAGTAAAAATAATTATTTTTACATGTTATATTTTCAGGTACAGTGCACAGTTGGGTGGTATGACGTGAACTGAATTAGAAATTTTTAAAGAACTGTACATATATATAATTATATTATTTATATTAAATAAAAATTGTAGGGGCTCTAAGTGATTATAATAGAATATGTGACTAATGTAATAATTTTTTATTTGCAATTAGTGTGTATATATTACGCGTTATTAGTTAAGTAGTTCGCTGTAAAGTCTCTGTTTTCAAGTTGACAAGTAACTAATTGGATTTTCTGACATATATTTCTCGCTTTTCGGAGAAATTTCTAGAACATTTAGATTTTCACGTATCAACGTGTACTAAGCCGGTGTATAATAACGCAAGATATATTTAACTACAAAATTCTCTTCAGATTCTTACTTGTATAAAAATTATTGCATATATAAAATACAAAGTATATTTGTATATGATAATTATAACAATATTGTCATTATATAGCCGTACCCCTCTCCAAGTTCAACTTTGTCTCTCGAGTATACTCGCCGTAGAATCTTTCCAGTTTCTGATTGAACTTTGCATTACGTTCATTAATGTAATCGATATCCGCGTCATCATTATGCATTCTACGCCTGCTATACTTCTCTCTCTTTGCAATCCTGTAAAAAAAAAAAGTGTAAAATATGAGAAATATGTTGATGCAATATGATGCAATTTCACTGTAAAATCATTAATTTTACTTACTGTTTTTCCAGATTGGTGACCATTTTGTCTATCGCTTCTTTTTTATCTTCATGTAAGCCATGCAATATCGTATTTCGATCCCCATAAAAGGCAGGACCTAGTTTTTCCTTTGCATCTTCATATGCCTCCATGTTTGGTTTGATATTCTTCACCAATCTGTTATATGATCGTATTGCTGCTTGTTCGTAATCTGAGAAACCTGGGTCTGGATTTTGTTTGCTCTTCTTTTTCCTAGCTATTCTCTCTGCTTCTGTAGCTTCGATGTTCAACAATTTCATCCGTTCGTAATCTTCACCCTGTAAAGAAAGTACAAGTTAAGTAAGTAAGTTTATATCTAAAAATGTAAAATTTTTGATATATGCCATATTACTTTAGACTCTGCTTCTTTCCTAGCAGCTTCGTCCTGTATTATCCATTCAGCTTGTCTCTTGCGAGATTCCCAATTAGCAGGTAGCTTGTTCCTCTTATCCTCCTCTACAACTTCTTTGTGATTCTGCATTCTGGCTTCATTCTATTGAATCAATAAAGATAATGTAGACAAACTACAATAATATATTCTAATAAACTAATATATACATTCACACATTTGATAATGCGGAGCTAGAATAACCAATAAAAATATAAAGAGAGAAAGGGATGTTCAGAAATATTTAGCTTTTCACAATTAGCTTCAAAGTAACACAGTGATATTGATTATTCCGATTTCAAAAGATTGAATTGTAAAACTCTTGTAAAACATCTTTCACACAGGCTAGTTTTGATTGATTGCAAACTCACCCTTTTACCATGAAGTTCCCTGAGTCGTTTCATCCTTTCTTTATATTTTTCTGTCGCGGATTGCGTCGACGATGTACTCGATGCGGCATCATCCATCTTCAAATTGAATTGAATATTGATTTTCAAGACGATTTTCACACAAACTTGGTGGAACGTCAAAACGCAAGTAAAGTAACATCAATTTCTCAAGATCATAAAGAAGCAGGGCGCGCCAACTATGTCTGACAAAATGCAGACGTAGAACTACGTGATCATATCCGAGAGTGGTAAATTTCTGATCGATCAACTGTCGGTATAATCGATCTCCTTATATCTCTATTACCACTCTTCGTTGTCAGATCTCACTGAACTCGAGTTCCACGAAAGGAGCCATTATCGTCGAAAGCTCAGTGCTTTACAGTGCGCAACGTGATATAGATCTATATTCAAAAGGTTTTCCAAGCTTCGTTTGTCATCCAGTTGATCCACGTACCGATCGACGCTGGTTAAGTGATCTTTACCATAAATCCCTTTACCCCTCCGGCTCTCTCTCTCTCTCTCTCTCTCTCTCTCTCTCTCTCTCTCTCTCTCTCTCTCTCTCTCTCTCTCTTTCTCGCGCTATTTATCCTTTCCTCTCGCTCCTTCCCATGCCCTCCTCTCCCTTGCTCTATCCGACTCCACTTTTTACGGACTTTTCGAGATTCCCGCGGGTAGGGCGCGGACGGAACGGACAGACGAGCGGGAACGCATAACGCATACGAGCACAAGCACGAGCGCGAAGGAACAGAGGTGACGGAGTAGTGGAGCACGAGACAGTTAAAGCGGAGGCGCGCGCGTACGCGAGGGCTGAGCCGAAGGCCGAGCGTGGTGCAAGGTGCGAGGTGCGACCCGAGAGTGTCGAGGGGCCGAGAGAGAGAGAGAGAGAGAGAGAGAGAGAGAGAGAGCGCGGGCATGGAAACTTTGGAGTCGAGTCGCGTGTGCCGCCTGTGCGGCCAGCAGTCGGGCATCTCCATCAACATCTTCGACGAGAGTGAGAACCACGTCAGGAAGATCAACGCCGTGCTGCCGATCATGGTATGTTGCTCACGTTTCTTCTCTCGTTCGGGCGTTCTTGCGCGCTCTCTCTCTCTCTCTCTCTCTCTCTCTCTCTCTCTCTCTCTCTCTTTCTCTCTCTCTCTAACTCCCCCTCTCTCTTCTCCGCATCCGTTTTTTTTTCCGTTCGCGATGCTCCCTACTAATCGGAGGGCGGAGGGTACGCGCTTTCGCTCGCGTGTGTACAGTTTTCGCCCTCGCGAGCGAGGACTGTGATGTCGATGTTCACCCTGCTATTCTCGTCTCATTGTGAAAGGCGAGCTCCGTTATTATTAGCGCTGCGCTTTATGTGGTTTCTTTCAATTCTTTCCCTTTTCATTTTACCCCTTCTCTTCCCTTCTCCTCCCTTCTCTTGAATGCTTACGTAGCTCCGATGTGAGAAAAGGGTATTGTAATATATTAGCGAGATAATGAGAGAATTTGTGTTTGTCATTGACACGTGAAATCGACGAACGAGGAGAGAGAGCATTAATGAATTCCAGGGGGGTAGCTCGCACGTGGCTTTTTGTACGAACGTGGCACGTGTCACTGCCTACGTGCAAGAACTTTGCGCGAGATGATGAAAACTTCTCGAGGACGGAATTATCTGTTTTTGATTAAATTATTGATTTGCAAAAGTGAGGTTATCATCAGTTTTGCGCGCCAACGCGTTCCGAAATATCAGGAATGTAGATTTCTATTGCGTAATTCGAAACTCGAGGGATTTTATTACATCGTCAAAGCGCAGATTTTTTGCATCGGCGTTACGATTTTTTGGATTTATTCCGTTTAATTATGTTTCCTAAGAGTTCTTGATATTATTTTTTTACGTTTTTCTTCGCATATTTTTTTTAGTTTCTTTTAACACAAGTTCAATCTATTCTTTTAATTTTATTAATATTAGAGATTGAAATATAAAATTTATAAATATTTATTATATTTATATATTTTTTAAATATATTTTAAAGACTTCAAATATATATATGTATTAATATATAAATATATATTTTTTTTATAAAACTATTGTTTAAAATACCGATTTAATTTAATGCATTTATTATATTTATGTTTATAAAAACAAAAATTTTATAATAAATATAAGATTCAAATTTATTTATCTTTCGAATGTGTAAGGTGTTTTAGAAGTTTTTATATTAACTTTGTACGTTTTGTAATTTCCAATAATTATTTTTTTTCTCTTTCGACTTAATAAATCAATTTATTTTCATGATTTAATGTTTTCCCCTAATATTATTCTCGAAATAATCAAAACAATTTTGAGATATCTTCGAATCATCCAGATTATTTGCATTATGTACATCTTATATATATATATATATATATATATACATATATAATATATATCTGTAAATAAAAAAGATTAATATATCACACTTTATGAAAATAGATATCAAATTAAATTGCTTAATCATTCCGTTTTTATAAATATTAATGTATTATATCAAGTATATATTTTTCTGTTTTTAAATTCTAAAATGTAGATGATATGATTAACGGATTTAAATAGACACAAAAATACAGAATGATATTTTATTAATATATAATGAATATACATATATAGAATAAAAGCATAGACAGAAATATAGATTCATTAAATTAATTATGAGTTAATTAAAAATAAGCAATTAAAAATAAGCAATTAAATCTGTGTCTACTTATGCCTGTTTGGACTATTTTGTTATTAGCGAAGTTGTAAGAATACCGCAATAATGTTAATGAACGGAAGTTTCCAAGTTTGTATACCACGCCATTTACATATGTATATCTATTACATACGCACATTCATTACAAACACGAATGTGGTATGCATTCAATTATTCCTTATTTATTTCCTACAATTCGACAATTGATCCTGTCGCTTTCCTGAGAATTTCATAAAAATTGTCCAATCAACAATTGAGAACAACAGATTATAATTAATTGCACAACAATCGAAAGATTTTATATAACGTAATAACTTTATTTCTTTTTTTTTTTTTTGCAGAATCTTTCTTTTCTTTTATAGAAAACATATCTGTCGAGAAAATAAAGTTTGCGAAAATTAATCTTTGATCAAAATTTAACTAAAGATATTAACTTTTTCTCGGGCTTAAAATTAATTTCTTGTGGTCGGAAAAAAGAAAAGAACGAGTTAAATGAACATTGTATCGAACACATTGATTGATCCTTAAAAATTTACTACTCGCGGGATCACGTTCTTTTGATTCGTATCCACTGTGCATTCTTTAGGTGCACGAGATGGATCTACTTCCAAAGCAGATGTGCCATCGGTGTAGCTACAAGCTAGAGGAGTTCCATAAGTTCTACGTGGACTGCTTGAAAACGGATGCGGCGCTCAAAAGCCAGTTGTCGTGGATGCGAAAGGACCGGGGCAAGGAGAAGATCGGCGTGCCAATGGTGCATATTGAGAACGTGAAGATCAAGGCAGAGTCGCTCGATTACGACGCGTACGAGTTGGAGCCGCTGATAGAGAACATGGAGTACATCAACTCGATGAATTCGATGGCACTTCCTGCCGGCGGAATTCACAATGGATTGACATTTGCGACGCTCTCGCGTTACCGATGTTGCTGTGATAAGAAGGACCAAAGCAGAACAAAAAGGACTACGGAATTCTGTCAGAATTATAGAGAATCCATGTCCAAGTGCGGCGAGATCGCGGGTGACTCACGTAAGAGAACTTTCGAGAACGCTGCCGCCAGATTAAGACCGATCAAGAAAAACACTTTTATGCAAGCGGTGTTTCCAGATTGTCCGCAGAATCGTTTGCCGTGCGTCGACGCTATCGAGAATGCACGAAATCGTTTGACCGCAGATACGAACACCAAAGATGATGTATCTTCCCTGGATACGCGAAACCGTTCTTACGATGGATTCGAAGCGATTCCTAAAAATCAAGCAGCTTCGAAAAGTACGATAGTGCGGAATTTGAGACCTAGGAAAAATCTGGTGAACTATGCGTCGAATAAGAGAACAATAGTGCAAAATTTGAAACCCAGGACAAATCTGATAAACTATGCGTCGAATAAGAGGAGATTGTCGATTGGTGTTGATCCGGGACCGTCTGTAACGAATAATTCGGATGTTTCTAATCCAAAAACGACGTTTATGTCGAACTTTAAGCTGACTCGACAGATTAAAGTGGAACAAATAGACGAGTTGGAAGGACGCAGTTTAAGACCGAGAAAAAACATCATTGATTATCAGGAACCGAAAATGAGGAAGGTATCGGATTATCGCATAAAGAGACGCAAGGTGGAGGAGCAGAATTCGAAGCTGCATTCGATAAACGAAAATACATCTTCGAGTGAATTTACTCTGAAGCTTAAGATAAAACAAGAAGTTTTAGATGACCTGGAAGATATGGTGCTCAGTGAAACGACTAACGCGATACCTCGATTACCGAATAACTCGCACGCCGATTTACCTGCGAAGGTCGAAGTAACGAGTGATAACGATGTCAGTTTACGAGATGACATGTCAAATTACTTCAAGTCGAATCATCCACAATTACGAAATAAATTCCAACTAGCCAAGCGAAAATCGTTGTCCAACATCATGAAGAACAGACTAGCGAAGACGAAGAAGATCTATCGATTACCAGCGGCGAATTATTCGCCAAAATGTCTGAGGAGTCAGGATGCCTACCTGAGAAACGGTAAGGCAAGAAAGAACGATTATATGGAATGGTCGATGAAGAAGTTACAAACGAAAAAACTGATGGACATGGTCAATAAAAATGAGAAGACGAAGCCAGCGATAGTGAAACTAGCTGAGACCATTAAACACTATTGCGAGACGTGCAATATTAGCTTCAAGAATAAGGAATTATTCAGATTACATAGATGCTACTACGATTGATTTTTTCTCACGTGGTCGAATTCCCGAGAAATACAAAATTTACGAGCTATCTAAAAGATATTTAAAAGAATAGGAAGGAGTGTGAAAGAGTCTTTAGGATATCTTCTTATCTCGAAGATATGTAAAAGAAAATAATTAAGAAATCCTTCATTTTTTTTATTACATGAAAGTGCAATTGTACCTATAAATTTCTATTTGCAAATTGTTTTGATTTTTTTTTCTGATTTGCGGATATATCGCTGGTGAAATGACACGCACTTTATTTAAATTTAATCTATTCTATATAACGATAACAAAACGAAATTCTTGTTTATATAATGTACCTGCTTGTAAAAATTTTAAATTTAAATTTAAAATTTTTTTTTATTTTTTGCAATACCAACATTAGTTATATAATCATTGATTTTTTAATTTTTCTTTTATTGGAATTTTTGTTGCATGTATATTAAGATTATCGATTACGATACATACGCAGGGACAATAAACGGGAAATAATAGAGTGTGTACATAATTGTACTTTGTTTAGATATAATATTATCTGTTATTATCTTTACTATACCATTTATTTTATAAACGAGAATATATGTGCATACTTACACCTTGTTCATCGACTTACGTATGTATACACATTAAACAATAACAATTGTTGCATATGCTTAAGATTGTATGTAAGAAATTCACAAGTCGCCTTCAAAGATTAAAAAATAAATATACGAATAGATAGATAGATAGATAAATAGATAGATAGAGATCTATTTTATGAAAAGAGATATAAATATATGTCGATATATATTTCATGAGAATATGTGATATATGTATATGAAAATAACGATCAATTTTTTGGAGAACTCAATGTTACGAAGATTAACGTATATAATAATCGAAAAATTGCTCTTTTTACGCTACTTTGAAATTTTATATATTAATACGATCGATATATTTTGATAATATTGTTCTATTAAAAAAATTATATTTTATTTAAAAAATTAATTTTTTTTAGAATTATTAAACATTGAAATTTATCAACATTACGATTATGATAAAAATATAGATTCTTTAAATAATTAATTATACTTTAATTTCATCATTATATCAAATATAAAAATTAAATAATATTATTATATCATTAAAATTTATCCACAATAATCATATTGATATTAACTGCATACATTTTGATGCAATCTCTTATTGTTACAAAGTGCTTCTCTGAATCATCTGTCCGTTGTTAATATACAAATAGATAGATATTGTTATTCCCTAAAAATATATCTTTCTCATATCAATGAAAACTGATTAATAAATGTTATACAACTGCATAAATTATTATAATGTCTATAAAAAATAACCTGATCCCGTATCCTGATCTTATACCATTTCTTAACTTTTTATTAAAACAAAATTCTATTTCTAATTCATATATTTTTATATAACACTATTAAATGTGATAATATTAAAACAATATTATTTATTACATATATAACAAATTAAGTGGCGGTAAAATGCTTCGACAAAAAAAAATTTAATCTATACTACAATGATGATTATAATTGATAATCAAAAATTGTTTTGAAAAAACATTTGTGTGTCATATAAACGTTTTGCATAAAATGCGATTTTATAATTTGTGGTCAATTTAGAGAAAATTAAATTTTTGTCACAAGTAATACAATTTTTTATAACTATTTTGGCAATGATATGTAAATAAAATCGAGGCTCTCTTTTAGATAATAAAATAAATGATTAGTAATGGCAAAATTGAGAGCAAAGGAATATAGTGTATAACAATTGATATGATAAAGATAATACAGATTCAAAAATAAAATAAAATTATAAATAAAAATAATTAGTTCATTATATCCACAATTATATCGATTGTTATACACTATATTCCCTTGCTCTCTATTGCCATTACTAATCATTTATTTTATTTTGGTAATGATATATTTTTTTTTTTTTTTTTTACATGGGAGTTATTTTATTTTGTATGCATTGTGTGTATCCACCATTGCGTGAACCGTAGCCCGTAGCCCGTAGCCCGTAGCGTAGCGGCAACCAAACGAATTACAGGTAACAAACAAACAAAAAGTATGGCAGGTGTCAAAAAGTTCGAGGAAGATGACCGATTACAAACAGTGTTTTGAGTTAATTTCACCTGAGACCAAACAGTGAAATGTCTTCGGATACTGGAAAATCGCCGCGAATCGAAGATGTAAGGTTCATTTTAGTGCTTTATATACCCGCAAACCCTATGGACGCTCGTTTAACCTTAAATGTATATCACTGGAGGTGCGTCGAGCGATATTTCCAAAGCTTTTTCATTAGGCGAAATAAATTGATAACAGTGTTTTATATGTGTGTTAAAATTATTTTTTTAGTTAATCTCCTCAGAAGATGATACTTTGGGATCCTCCGTAAGTCTGAGTATTGGGGAGAATTCGGTTCGCATCAAGAAAAAGGCTAAACCTACCAAAGAAACTGAACAATTATCGATTGATAAGAAAGATATACAAGATAAATGGTGGTTGAAAAGACCTGAAACACGTTTAGATGTTTCAAGTGCCAAGAATGCAGACGCAAAAATGAAGCAGTCTCCTACTCCTACGGATGTCAGCTCTTCTATGAAAGAGTTTCTCGAGAAGGAGAGAATGTGCAAAGTAATTGATTAAATCATGTAATAATATAGTAAAATTTTTTTATAATTTAATTTAAGAATATAGTTGCGAATACTTTTATCTTTACTATTTCTAAAATATTACATGTTTTTTTAGGTGGTGTCAAAAAGCGAAGGAGAACTGAAAGACAAAGATGATACCTTATGCGATATACTTGCATCTACAGCTTTTGATAAATATCCATCAGATTTTGAAAGTAAGTTTTTTATATAATATGTCAAATTAAAGCTTATTACATATATACAAAATATATATACAAAACAATATTTGATTAACAATATTGATGTGCTTACGTTTGATATAGATGCTACTGATGAAGATATTGGTAGTATATTGGAAGAAATGAGCAAAATTGCTGGTGCATTAAGTCCTAATTCAGGTCCTGAACGTACCAAATCTGGTGATTCCAGTAAGAATCCCATCGAATCGCAAGAAGAGAAGTCAGTAGAGGAATTATTAGAGGAAGCCGAGAAACTAGTGAGGAAAAATAGTAGTACTCTGTCAAAAAGTATATCCAAATCTGATACTCTAGTACCAGAAAATAATCAGGATGAAAGCCTGAGTAGAGTAAGGCAATTAGAAGCTGATATTTTTCAATTAATAGAAGAGGAAGTTCATAAAGAAACAGAAAAAATAAAGAGAAGTCCGAAAAATGAGAAAAGACGAGAAAATAGTCCCGGATTCGAGAGTGTTTACGAAAGCCTAAATAGTTTGAAACCACCAAAGACACTGGAACTTCAAAGAAAAAAATTTGAAGAACAGAAAGTTGAGATATCAAGCAGTTCTGATTTGGATGATCCAATTGAGAGGCATTCCAAGTCCGAGGAATTAAAGAGCACGAAGAAAATAGAAATAGAAAAGGAAAATCTGCAAAAAGAAATCACCGATGTAGACAAAAACTTTTTTGAAGATTTCTTGAGAAAATCTAAGGAAAAGGCGGAAGGTGGAATGTCTGGGAGTTCTAGTTTCGGGCAGGAAGATTTCTCACACTTCTTAAAGCTGCTTCAAGGGCAAAGTGTGGACAAAAAGGAGCTAGAATCAAAAGAGCCTAATATAGTTTATGATCTTTTCTTGAAATCTACCAGTGGCCAGCTATCGACTGTAGAGGATCAATTAATTAGTGGCAAAACCCCGGAGTTTCCAGAAAAAGAATTTTCCGAAATATTAGAAAAGGAATTATCAGATACGAACAGTGCACATATTGAACATGAAATTAATGAAAGTGATTCCAGTGTTAGTGAAAAACAATCTAAACGAGCACCTAATTCTCCATCAATTGCGGCAACATTCTTGAAAAATTCTAGCAAAGAATCTAAAAAATCTGTTTCAACAGATGTAGAAAAGAAAAGTAATAAAAATGTAATAGAAGACAATAAAAAAATAGTTAATTCTGAAGGTGAATTCTATACAGTGGGATTAACTCCAAGATTAGAATTGTTTGCAGATGCAATACCCAAACTCATGGCTGAAAAGTTAAATGAAAATGTGAAGGAGGATACGGAAAAAATAGATTTGGTGCCTAACAAATCTGTGTGCGCAGAAGCAAAGATTGATACAAAAATGGAAAATTTGCATGTTGCCAAAGCATTCAAGACTTCTAAGATGGATCATCAAGAAGGATCTGATCTGAAAAAAACAATAGATGTATGTAAAAGTGATCGTGTGGTTAGTGCACCGAGTAATAAGCAATTGAAAAAAGAAATAAGATTTTGCAAATCCAAGAGCTATGATCAAATATGCCAACCTCCTCTAAGATCTTCGCTCGAAAATATCAGAACTAACAAAGCATCGGATGTGCCCAAGAAATCTACGAATCTGGTCTCTAGAAAATCACCAATGATAAAACCAAAAGTGCAACCCAGATCAATTCCTAAAACTATATCGAAACCTAATGCATTTTCAAAACCAAAAATGGATTCTGTTAAAACTGGATCTACATCTAGTTTACCAGCTGCGTGTAAAGGATCTCAGTTGAAATCACCTGACAGTTACAGGAAAAATTTGATGGCTGCCGGAGATTCGAAGCAGATTACAATGAAACGTGATTGGGAGATGTTATGTTGTGAGGAGAGACATAAGAACACGCTTTTAAAACAACAACTGGAAGCCGAGGCGAAGTTGTACAAAAATCAAATCGAAGAAATGCGTACGTCCTTCGAGAGTGAACTATTTGCCTTGAAGAAACAGAATATAATTTTGAAAGCGCGAGTCGACGAACTTTCTCTGAACGAAAGGCTTGTAGAAATTCCAGCTAAAAACGATACAAAGATTGTTCTTCTAGAACAAGAATTGGAAAAGCAAGAGAACTTAATTCGTGCTTACGAGACCGAAAACAAAAAGTTGATGCAAGACACGAAACGCATGCAAGAAGAGTTGAAGAATTTGCAGTCTAAACAGAAGACCACGGTATCAGAAGTGAACGAAATGCAACAGCTCACTGATCGGGTGAAAGATCTTCAGGAGGAGACGTTGAAGCTGAATCTCGAGGTGTCGGAATTGAAAGAGAAAAACGTCAATTGTCTGTTGAAAAATGATGATTTGTCGCAACAGAACAGTTTACTCATGGACGAATTAGAAATGTTTAAGGATCAGCTGAGAGCGAAGAACAACTTTATCACGGATCGGTTGCAAGTGATGAGCACCGCAGAGTTAGAACTGAAAAAACAGATAGAAGATATGAGTATCAAATTGAGTTCAAAGTCGGAGCAACTGCGAGTAACGAAGCAGGAGTTGGACAAGTTTCAGCAAGAGTTATTGCCTTTGGAAAAGGAAGTGATGGAACTCAGAATTAAGGAGGGGCACCTTCAGGATAAATTGCAAGTAAGCAAGAGTCACATCGAGCGCGAGAAGCAGCTGACGCAGAAGCTCAAGGATCAAGTTATTTTGGACAATAAGAGAATCATAGACCTAAACAGACAAGTGCGTGAATTAGAACGTATACTCAAGAGGAAGAATCCGGATTCGGTCTCGGCTCTCATATTGACCGCCAATTCGGAACAGGAAAAGATTGGTTCTGAGAAAGTAAAACTCCTGGAGGAAAGAATAGCGAGTCTCGAGAACGAGATTAAAGACAAGGAGGATATCGCGCAACAAAATTTAGTTGACTTGCAGAGAAAGTTCTCTGACATGAAAGAAAAATACGTGATGCAGATAACGGAGTTGGAAGCGAACCTGTTGGAAGCTACCGCAAAGGAGCACAAGTTGTATAATGACATGTTCACGCAGACGACAGTCAGGTATGTTGAGAGCAAAAGTATGGAGACTAACAAAAAAGACGATAAAACTTTAGCGATGGAAGAGAAGAAGGAT
The DNA here is from genome assembly GCF_047496725.1 of Anoplolepis gracilipes. Lineage (NCBI taxonomy): Eukaryota > Metazoa > Arthropoda > Insecta > Hymenoptera > Formicidae > Anoplolepis > Anoplolepis gracilipes. Next base: position 6,351,327 of record NC_132974.1, read on the forward strand.
CAAAAAGCGGTAAAGGTTGGACCAAAATCTCAAAATCCAAAAGAAGACGCACATCTTATTGCTACTATAAGAGGCTTAAAATTGGAAATCGCGAATAAAGATAAAGCAGTCTCGAAAATAACCAAGGAATATCAAGAGTTACAGAAGACGAACCGAAGATTGCAGAAAGAACGAGAGAAATTATTGAATGATCGGAGGAGCTTTAGAAGCATGGATTTCGACAGAGTGTTTCGAGGAATGAAAAACGGTGAAGGAAACGATCAGAATTCAAATGTTTATCAGAACGGACATGTTTCCGACTCGCAAAGACTGTCGTCGTCGACACCAAAGTTGTATGATCCGATGCAGTACACGGAAAACGGCAAGAACGGAGTTATCAAAAAGTTAACTAACGAAAATGACATTTTGAAAGAAGAGCTGAACAAGATGAACAAGGACTTTATGACTTTAAAGAGCAAGAGGCTGCATGATTTGAATCTCCTGCAGGAGGAACACGAACGGGAAATGGCTACTCTTGTGAAAGAATACAGCATCAAATTCGGAGACTCTAAAGTGGTAAAGTTACAGGTTTGTAATGCTTAGCAAGCACTTGGCTTCCTTGTATTGTATTTACTTTTTATCATCTGATCGCACAAAATTTAGAGTAGATCTTTATTTTGCCTATGTAGAGTAGAAGAAATCTTTGCTTCGCTCATAATATATTCATCTATTATGGCACTGAGAGAATCTATTATTTCATAATTTTTATTATTAAGGGCCAGATTAATACTCAGGGAGCGATCATATCGCACTTAAAAGAGCAAATCGAAACGTTTCGGGACTACAAGGAGCAGGTAGTCGTGCTGAAGGCCGAAAGAGAGCATTTGGAGAATAAAGTAAAAACGCTGACCGAGAAAGTCAAGTACTTATCAACGCCGGTATGTGAAAAATATTCTTAACTTTTAAGATAGCCTCTCTCTCCTCTCTTAAAATCTTTCGAGATAATGTTTTGTCATTTCAGGGAACAGAACAATTGCAGTTATTACAGGATAAAATTACGATTCTCCAGCAACGACACGAAAGTAGAGAAATGACCTTGCAGACCTTGATTCGTGACTTATTGAGAAACCGAACGCAGTGCAAGGACTGCAAAAACGGGAAAGGCAAGAATCGACAACTTTGCTATTTTCGACAAGAGCTCGATCATATTTTAGGGATGCTACAAGAAATCGCTAACGTCCATTGATATCGCTGAATCGAGAAATCGTTTCTGTTATCGTACAATCGGATGGTTCTCGGTTCGTCATCGAATATTGTGATAATTTTTACAGAATTAAGACTTGCGATGTAATCTTAAATAATTCCCGAGAGAGGCATTAGATACATAGATATCGAAGGTATATAGATAAACGCATTTGTTCGCGTTATATTCAGCCAAAATATTTAGTCGATATCTTTCCGTCGATTCTTCCAGGATTTGTGAGGATTATTATCGTTATTAATGCACAATCTTCTTTCTCGCGTCCATGATACATCGTTCGTTCTGCGAGTTCGTGCCTATCAGCATGGAATTTGCAAATTATTCGATAGGCTCGGATCACTGCCAAACAGAGGAACGCTATCGCGAACTAGCGTAATCCAACGACGAACGTATAACTGTAATTTAATTTTTTCAGAATTCTGTACGTCGTCAATTTTCTTGCTGCGCATGCAATATCTCGAAGTACTGCCCGCTTTATTAATTAATCTATTTTTATTAAATTACAAATTAATTTTTAGTATAATATAACTCGTGCATACTTTCTTTTAATTAGGTCTTTTTTACTTATTTATTTATTTATTGAGTATTAAATAAAAAATTGCACCGTTTATAGAAATTTTTTTTTATTGATGTTATTACAATTTATTCTTATAATAAATTTTATGACATACTACTTGGGGAGGGAGGAGAAAAAAAAGAAAGTAGGCGAATAATAAAAGTATCTTCTACAAGTTTTCTTCCAAAGGTAAACAATATATCTCTAGTTTTTTACGGATAATTTTTGAAAACTTTGCTATGTACATAGAGCGTTATAAGATAAACCGCTGTATTTATTTCGAATAAAACTCTGCGTCGGTTTATTCGCGATCAACGAAATCGAGTCAGCGCGCTCGACTATATCATGTGTATTATCGTATATATTATAAGTACTCTAGTTTATTATTATTACTGTTGCCAAGTCTAGCTGGTGGTTTAACGATCTCATGAAATATAGTCATGTCTGTACGCGTACATAATAAACGCGAGCACGTCGCACAAATCGACGTGACCGAGGCTTATAAATGAACAATCGATAAAGTGGAATGCCTATTTTTCTGTAACGCTTTCTAAAGCGTTTTCAAAGCAATCATCTTCCTGAAACTCGGTTACGTCAAATCACACAATCACACTCTTTTTCTAAATAGATTTAAGCTCGTTACAGATACACACATAATGTACAAAATCCAAAATTATAACTTTAATAAATTTAATCTTTTCGTCGATTAATCGATACCTTTTTTGATAATAGCTGTATAGCAAAAGTTGAAAAACTGTTTTGATTTATATTTTTTTATAATATTAAATAATTTGTTAACCAAAATAATTAATATGCTGAAGTACCGTGTAACAATTAATTTGTTACTACTTTAAAATATTTTACATTTTGTAATAAAAGAAGCTGAATATTTGTCTCTTTTTGCAGTTTAAATTAATTGATGATTTAGTTAATATCGCATATAAAATCTAATGTTTACATGAAAATATAATTTAATTATTAATTAAATATAATTTATTTTGAGTTATTTATAGTTAAAGAAATAGTTCAAAAAACTATTTGTGTAAATTAAAATTATCATAATACGTTAAATTTGTTCATATTTCAAGAAGACATTTCTTTTTTTGAGTTTAGGATTTTTTAAATTGCAGTTTATTAAATAATATGGATAAAAGAAATAGCGCATGGTTGTAAAATTTTAATATTGAGAAAAAAGAGAAAGGGAATTATATTTAAATAATGAGAGCGAGTTCAACTACGCAACTATTTTTTTATTTTCGGACAAAATATATCTTCTTAGAGATATATATATATGTATATATATATACGACATTTTTGTGGGATACATACACGAGCTGTACATTAATATACATTAATATTTCTAAGTATTTTCGGGAACATTACATACATACATTGCAACATAATATTTTAATTCATGAAATAATAAAATCGACAGAAGCAGGTCCAAGAAGTAGCATTTTTCAGTGCCGTTTTGGTAGCCAACTATATCTCTTTCTTTCACCAGAGTATGAAACGTTGCATTTGCTGTGCCATATTACTACTGAAAGAATATTATATTTTATAGTATATATCAAGAATTCTTAAATATATATATTTTGTATTTTCATTTTGTTGTATCTTTCATATTATTATTACTATTATGCGTTTTATTATGTTGATAGCCACATTTAAAAGTTTTAATAATTTTATTCTGTCGTATTTTCTAAAACTTCTAAAAATTAACAAGTATTTTATTATTTTATTTTATTCTCTAAAATATACTCTAAAATATTTTATAATAATTATAATGTGTCTTACCCAATAAAAGTTTTTTTGCCGTTATAGAGAGAAAGTCCGTAAACAGTACAAAGTGCCACGACGAAAGCTTGTCTCATAAAGTCATATGTTGTAGGATACTTGAAAAATTCGTAGTCCATTGACTTGGGAATGATTTTTGCAATTCCAATTTTCTCGATACTTGCGTCCTGCGAATTTCGTTCCCATTTTGTAGACAATCGATTATTAGATGCGATCCTTCGTATAGAAGAAATCGTTCTCTCAGCAAACAATGTTCGCTGTTCGCGATTTTGTTGAGGAACATTATGAGAAGCTCTGATGTCTCGACGAAGAGAAGCGAGTCGAGATGAATCCTTGACATTCAGATTCGATGATCTCTGACGCAATTGTCTAATAGAATCTTTTTCAGGAGACTCGGCAAGTCGATTCTCGACTGATCGAGCTAGTCGGCGCTCCTCCAGACTTCTGGCCTGTTGACCTCGTCGCGCATCTGATCTCTTTTCCAACGAATGAAGGACTCTCCTTTCGTAAGTTGCTGCTCTATTAACTCTACGATCCATCACTCGCATGGGGATTGTATTGCGCAGTTCGGAGTTACGCTCCACGCGTCGATTTTGCGTCCTGTATCTTTCGAGTGATATCGAGCTGTCGTCGATCCTTCGCTCGAACGATTTTCGTGAGTTGACAGTAGATCGTTTTTCTAGAATTCTTCCATGAGACATTCGCAATTCCGAATTTCGTTCTAGACGTCGATCTGTCATCCTGGACGCTTCGCGCGATCTCGCGTTTTCGTCGATTCTTCGCTCATTGTCAGTCGATCTTCGTGAATCGCGTCGCTCTAAGACTCGTCTTTCCGAAGCTCTCCTAGACACTCGTTGTTCAATTTGTTCGCGAGATTGTTGCGGGACAATCCTTCGTTCCTCGCGAGATCGATATACGCGGTTCGTCCTTTCTCGTCGTTCCAGAGTCAAATCTCGTTGCACTGTTGAGGAATCGTGCGATTTGCGATCTCTGGACTCTTTGATTTTCGCAAGTTCACGACGATCGACCGAACGGGAAGATCGAATTTGTCTCTCTCTTCGTTCCCGACTGGAAATGTCTCCGAAACCGTAAAGTGAACGTGCTGGAATAGTCCTGGAATTCTCTCTTGCAGCGTTTCCGCGCGAATCACGTTGGCTTACGATCCTCTGCGAACGATTTATTCTTTCTCGACGTACGTCCTCGGAAACTCGCGGCATCGTACGATCGAGAGATCTTGGACCAGTAAGACGATTCTCAACCCTTCGGTGCTCGATGCGATTTATTTCCACAGATCGAGCCAAAGACCTACGTTCGGAGGACAATCTGCGTTCGTTAGATCGTTCAATATTTGATTCAATCGATCTGACTCGTCTAAGTGTCTCGCGGTCAAAATCGTTGACACGTTCCATCGATCGCGACTGCAATCGACGATCGTTGGATCTAACAAGATCTCCACGAGAATTCCTGGCGACAATCGAAACACGTGATCTACGTTCTTGATTAGCAACGCGATCGACAAGAGCGCGACGGTTTTCAAGGAATTGTTCCCGATTACGACGATTCAGATTGTTGTTACGATCGATGTCTTCTCGTGCGACATTTTCCGAACGAGTCTTCAGGAGAATTCTGCGATTCTCGCGACGATTCAATCGTTCCGAGTCTCGACGTTCGATAGATTGCAACCTACGCTCGCGTATCTCAGATCGGTGATCCACGCGAGTTCGCGTCAGATCTCGGAAATCGCGACGACCAGCTAGAATATCACGCGAATATTCTTGCCGATTGATTTCACTCGGGCCTCGTCGTTCCATCGAGAGTGATCTTCGATCGTTCGTACGAGACTCAAGAGAATTTCGTCGGCCAGCTGATCGATCGACGCGATTTTGCCGATGCGCGATTTCGTTGAGCTCGCGTCTTTCTGTAGATCGCGATCGGGAATTCGTACGATCGGCCACACGACGTTCGAAATCTCGCGCGATAGAACGGCGATCGGTCGCTCGGTTGGATAAATCCTGCGACCGAGAGAGCCGAGCGGGATCGAACGAGTTCCTGGCGTTGCGGGATTCCTTGATTGTCCTAAATCGAGATTCTCGAAGTCGGTTGGATTCGTCAGATACGCGAGTCCTGGATCTTGAGAGCCTCTCCATCATTCTTAAATTTTTCGAGCGTTCTTCAATCTTTCGCGCACCGATCGTAGACAAGCGATCGAGACTCAACGATCGAGAAAGCACGAATCTTTGAGATATAGGTGATTTGGATACTTTTATTTCATGATCATTAATAGGCTTGGGAGCTTCTTCCGGCTTGGTAATCAGATGTGCAGGCAATTTGACGAGAGGATTCAAGTTTGGGCAGGCGTCCACCCTGGAAATTATGCTTCTGTAATTTTTATTATAAATAATTAAAAAAAAGAGATATATGAGTATGAATAATCTTTTTTTAAATTAAAAAAGTAATAATATAAAAAATATAAAAATTGATATATAAATACTTTTTCGTTTAGAAATCTTATTATACAAAATAGATTTAGGACTTTGGAAATATTAATATAAAATTAGAATTATATAAAAACTTTTTTTTATAAGAAATATTAATTTGGTTCGTACTCATGGGGAGCTTGATGCGTGAGTTCAGGTCCTGCGAGACTACCGGAATGTCCTTCCCTATCCCTAGACACTAGTCCCAGCGTCAGACATGCGAGCGATACTATTAAGAGTCCAATGTATTGCCAAGATCGTACGGGCAACACTACGTGACGTGTACGTCGCATCCTGTCAAAATATTATCCAAATTCACGTAATCTATAATTGAGTAGAATGCAATTCTATATACATATACGTACTTGTGTTTTAAATATCATTTTAAATCTCAAATCACATTTAAAAATTGCCAGAACAAAAAATAATAATACACGCAAAAATGTTTTAGTTTCGAAAACGAAAACAATGCATTTAAAAAAATGTTTTTTTAAATGCGAAAAAATTTTTATTCTTTTATTTTTTTTAATAAAAAAAGATTGGCTATAAAATTTAAAAGTAAAATCTTTCGTATTAAGTTTCTCGCGGCTTTAGAATATCTCAGAGAATCTCAACGTAAAAAGCCATACCTGAGAAATTCAAGAGAGTTGTTGCCAAGTAGGTATTCCGAAGGGCTTGAAGAGAGGGCTCTTCACGTTTTCGCGAGAAGTGCTCTTCCTCGGTGCTCCGGGAAGCTGCTGACGTTGAATCTCCCGAGGGAGCGAGTTTTATACTAGCTGGACCCACGACGTAATTCGATTGAAACGCAATTCACCGCTTATCAGCAGCAACCACATGGTGCCCCATACGTCAGCGCGACAAGATCACCATGAACAAAGTGCGAACGGGCAATGTTGCGAACAAAAAGATTGGAAAACTGCAATGCGTTTTCGGGTTAACCAGCCGGAGAATTGCGAATCAGGACGATGGTCGCACGTGGGTGTTCTTTAAAACTCATTGAAGCTTAATTCCAAAGGATTTAAATCGCTTTCGAATTGATTGATCGAATTCATTTCAAAATAATAAATTTAATTAAATAGAGATGTTAAATACAGATATAGATCATAAATTTATACATAATGCGTTATAAATTTGAATAATTCTTTTAAAGAGAAATTAAATAAAAATACCCGAGTCAAAATTTTTCTTTTAATTTCGACCTCGATTTAATATGTATTTTTAATATTTTTAATACTTGATATCTTCTAATACTTTAATACTTTAAGCAGTCAAATCATTCTATATTGAAACTATTTAATTAATCTATAGTTTCTCTTTTGAACTTTAAAATGATAAAGTACGAGCTTAATACAAATTTTATAAATATAAATAAAATCTATCAAAATCCTTCATAATTTATAAACATAAAAAATAGGGGTATCTCACTCTGGTATCAAGAGGAATATACAATGTTTACAAACACATTTATTTTTATACAAAACTGGCATTATAAAAAGAGAAGCTTATGTATGTCTTATAAATACTCATTATTAATATATATATATATATATATATATAAAATCATATTTACATATTATATTATATTATATTATATTTCTACACACACATATATATATATATATGTTTATCATGTGCACTAGATCGACGAAAAATTTTGTCGTCCCCTTATGAAGAGGAATCGACCAGTGGCATAGTATTTTAGGAACTTGTCGATCTGTTTCGAAAAGCGTGCGAGGAAATCGCTCGTTGTGCAAGGTATGATCGCTTAAATTAATAAATTAATCGGCTTTGTTTAAATTTGGGAATGTACAGGAAATGTTCGTGACGTAGAAAGCCGTTTACATACTCGCGTAATCGATAGTGAGAATCGCAGTCATCTTGCAACACTTATCGTTGACTGTAGTTGACTATTTGCTCAGGTATTTTACAACATAACGATCGATACGATGATGATAGTGACCAGGTTTATCACGGAGGTATGAGAAATCCCAGAGGAACCGGATGTGTTCTTAAATTCGTTACAGGTCGTGTCGTTCATTTCCGGTAACGCCGTGTAATTCGGGAAGATCTGAATATCTGCCGGCTTGAAACAAAAAATTAAGATAAAATATATTATGATAATAAAAAATAGATACATATATAAAATTATTAAAATTGTGAGTTTAATAATTCTTAGTATTTAATTGAAGAGTGCAAATATGATTTTAAATTTTGATTTACAAGTGTTTTAATTGCATTGAGAGATTTTACCAAAGCTAATTGGTCGTCTCTTTTTCTGCAGAATGTCATATGCCTGCCGTGATAAAGATTATTTTCTATTGATCTTGCGAGCAATTCTTCCGTCCATGGCAAAGCCAGCATATGTTCAGCCATAGTGCGACCTGAAAATATATTGAAGAAACGTTAAAAATATTCTCTAGGATTCCATTAGACACAAAATATTTTAATTTACTTAATAAATTAAAATGTGTTATTGATTTTTCTTGTAATATAATATTTCTATTATACATATATTTACCTCGAAATTCTTCGGGCTCCTCGATAATTAGTCGTGAAAAAACATTATCTTCGTCGCTTTCTTCTGTGTAATCTTTCATCGCTCTTAACGCGGACTCAGCTTCCTTAATAAAAGTCTTGTCGATCTCGTCTGTCGGTCTTGCGGCCGGATAAGCGGAAAGCTGTTGCTGATTAGCCGAAGGTAGAATCAAATCAGTTCTGGAAAAGAAATATTAAGTTTAAGCTAAAAGGATAAGGCCAATATATTTTTGATTAAAAATATTATTCATATACAATAAAATTGCTATAAACCTATCTTAATTAACATTAACAAAGGAAAAAAAATTAATATTTTTTATACTTTTCAATAGATAATTAAATCGAATTAAAAGATTTTTTATTTATTATTAAATCATGCTGTATCTTGACAATATTCTGTGCGAGATAACTCACCCATTCATTAAGAATAGCTTCTCCAAGTAGTCCATCGTCACCCCTCTAAAGCTTTGGACACCGAGAGTTTTGAAAAGATCCCTGACAGGTGTTACGCTGTAGCAGCCGGCGAGCGGTGTCCTAGGATAATGCACGACGAACGCCAGGCACATCTCCTGGGTAGCCGCGTAGCCGCCTAGAGTCGGTTTCGTTCTGTTCAAAGTGCCGTAAACGCATTCCGCGACGAGCTCATCCCCAGGTAACACCTTCACTTCCTTCTCCAGTGTATGAGACTGCTGGTAGTCGAAATCAAAGTGATTATCCTGGACTATCCTCGGTAATTCTTTACCTCGTCGAATGTGCTTCAAGCTAAGACGACGTCCGGCTAAATGCGAATGCAGGACAACCGATATGATATTGATACCGTCCTCAGGGAACATCTGTGGAAGAAAATTTAAAATCAACTCTTTTTTTTCATATATTTTTTATTTCATTGTTTTATGCGCGTTGCAATTTTAAGCGTTCATTGCAATAAAAAGAAGTGTAGAAATATAACGATTAAAAACAATATCAGAACTGCAAAATTTGTTTGTGCAAAAAAATAGAAATATTATTTTTTATTTTTTTCATTTAATATTGTTTGTAGAAGCATAAAATTGTTGCGTATTTTTTGTTCAATTTTAATATTACCATGTTGGTGCAGTGCGGAGTGCAGTATCCAGCGGTGGCATATTCCTTTTGCTTCGGAGGTACTAAATGAAGAGGACTGACCGCCACGCCGGCCACGAGGATACCCGCTTCCTGAGGACGAAGTTTCGGAGTCAAGTAGAGTCTTACGCCGCTGCTGTCGATCACTCTCTTCATACTCGGATTATTATAGTGAACTTCCAGCATGTAATACGAGCTCTCGCCGTGTTCAGCTACAGGTATACCGACGTGTTCCGGCAACCACTCTCCTGCAAGATAAATCGTGCGATAAACATTTTATTATACTTTTATTAAACTACTTATTGAAAAAAAAAATAGTTAAGTAATACAATTTGTCGTCCGAAAATTTTCTCTTTCGATTTCTCTTTAACGTTCAGATCGCGCAAAGACGACAGAATTTTGTCGACGTTCTGAACGTATTTTGATGTTTTGCGGAGAATTTCATGCAAATTATCTTGCCGAAGGGGACAGTAATTTGATCATGGTTCCAATATACTTTGTCTTCAATTTACCTTTGCTGCCACGAGCCCAAGCGAGGACGGGCTGAAGACACGTTTCCCATGCTCGCGGCATCGTCGGGCTATAGCAACGGGTACCCGCGATCCTGGCATGTTCGCCAAGGATCGGCGACGTCGATGCGCACTCGTACAAGATCACGTGATGGACCAGATCCTCGTTGGACTTCTCCACAAGTGGTGTGTACTGAAATTATAACATATGTATAAAAACGAGAGGTTCAATATCGCGATATTTGTGCACGAAAGAAATTTCAACTGATTTTCTCGGATTAGAAAAAAATTAGATTTTAGCTTTTTTGAAGAACTCCATCGATGTCTAAAAGATCGATTGGACGAAAGTTTCATGACGGGATCCTGGGAACAGTCACGAACTTTTCTCCCGCGAGACCGTCTCACATTGACAGTCGGCTAACGTTTCGGTACACGCAGTGACATCATTCCGGATCTTTTCTTTATTCTAATGACGCGCGCGTCCACGACGTCCGGCATAAATGACCGTGATTCGTGAAGCACATACGAATCAGGCCCAACCTTTACATTCCATCGCAGTGCCAAGACTTATTCTCGAGAGGTTCGCGTCTACTTGAGAAACCTGTTAGCGAGAATTTGCATCGCCGTGTGTTTACTTACCCCTATCATGTGGTGTTTCTCTCTCAGCGAGGAAGCCTTGAAGATCTTGCACCAGTAAATGGTGTCCGTGTCGTCTACCTCAAACTGTCAAAATGACGATAGTATTAAAAATGGCAATTCCTTAAAACACGTGTAGAATTAAAAAGAATGACAAAGACGATTTAAGTAGATTAAAATAAAATTTAATTATAAATAATCACAAAGTAAAATTATCTGTAATTATTTTTTTATTTGTTTCTTTCCTATAACACTGTGCTAAAATAAAACTATTATGTTTTTATTAGCTAATGAAAATATTAAAGAAAGAGGGCATATTCTACCTGGTTAAGTTTTATGTCCCAGTGTCGTATATTTTGAGTTTCTCGCGGTGGCGAATGTGCCGCAGCTGTCTTCAACCTTAGGGGCTTTCCGCCTCGTCTATTCTCGTGCCATATCGCCGTGTTTAATTCTGGATCGGTCGGATGTAGAGCCCACAGCACTCTGACAGTGTCCTCCTGACATCATACAAGCAAATTTCGCTGTTTAAAGTGGCAACAACAGTCAGTTGAAAGATATTAATGGTAGATGAAATACTTGGTATTTTTCAATAAAATTTTGAAGAAATTCGATAAATAATATTTCAAACGCGAATTATACATATAGAGTGGCATGCAATTAGAAACGGGTACGTTGATCGGCAAAGGTTTGTGCTTCGGCAACGGGGGGACAGACGGCATGTTAAATGCCTAAATACCACCGCGGGAATTCGAAGCAGCGGGGCCTCAGGCCCTCTTAAAACCTGCGGGGTCCCTGCTTTCCGGGCATAAATCGAAAGAGGGTTCTCCGCGAATTCTACAGAGTCGCGACGGTTGTATAGTAAATCTTCCGGACCTTCTCCCTCTCTCTTTCGTTTTCTTTCTCTTTCCCTCTCTTTCTCTCTTTCTCTCTGGCTTCCTCGGACCCCGTTTGAGCCGGTACGAATACTACAGTGAGATATGCGCGCAGCGAAACTTGCTTTCTTTGCACGCATTTTAATTACAGAGTAGCGGATTAGAGGTCGGAAGGTAATTTGGCGTTAGCGAGGCGCGATAAATTTCCGGCTCTCGCTGCGTTAATGCACGTTTGCGAATCACTCTGGGCCATTTGAATGACTCCTTTCAATTACGTATAATATTTGAAGCCACTGGAGGTTCGGAATTTGTAAGATTTATTTTAAGTTCAAAATATACCTCTGGCTCCACAATTTTATAAGCGGCTGTTCATCATCTATTCTATAATGTTGTGTTTAATTTCTAATTTACAACAATTGTTCGAGGAGTAATAATATATAACATTGTGTCCATTATAAAATCAAATATTAACAGCTTCTTTTTACTAATTATTTGAAATGTATTATTTTTTTTAATATAAAGAGAGATATTTTACAATCGAGAAACGAAAAATTATTCAGACTTAATTAGAATAGGAATGTTCATATAATTATTATTTTTAAATTATGTTCTAGTCTTAAGGCTTACTGTGAGCTGACGATCCTGAGGGTCGCATGTCTGCCACTTCCTAGCAAATATCACCGTGGTGTGCGTCTCGTTTTGCGAACCACCGATTATTCGAACATCCTGAGACGTGTCAACAACTGGTGCAGCCTTCATCTCGATACCATGCGAGTCCTGGAACACGAAAAGGGAGAGACGTTAGAATTATCGTCAGGGAGTTCAACGTACCTATCGAAACAAGGCCCTGCGGGCCCCGAAACTCGCTTCTTGTACCTTGAACGAAAAATCGAGAGCTTTATCGGGTCAGGTGAGTGCCAGGTGTTCGCATGCGCGGCGAACTGGGACTAAGGGTCCTTCGACGCAATTTGTCTCTCCAGCCTACTTTCTCTTTTACTTTGCTTAAGTAAAGTACGGTGAATGTGTCATTTTTTATCTTATGTCGCGGTTTTCATCCACGCGTTTTAATGTCAGCAAGCCTGAATGACGTGTAACTTGTCCTCACAAAAGTAAGAGATTGATGTCGTTTTAATAAAATTAATTACGCTGTGATTACAAAGAGTTATACAGAGTGTACTACTTACGGGTTATTTAATTAATTCTGAGAGTCGATTCCCTTAATAAAATTTAAACTGAAAAATATATAAAATTAAAAATGACAAGTTAATAAAAAAAAAATCTTAATTCTAAAAGGATGTAAATTGATAAAAAAATTTTTTTTTTACAAAACGATATAATGATCGAATAAATTAATTAAAAACAGCTTTTATATGATAGATCTGGCACACTTTGCATATAAACGGTTATGATTTGATGAAGAGATATCCAGAATCACAAGCCAATACTTTAGTGACCGTTGATAAGGCGTTACACTTTGAGAAGAAAAGAAGGGAGTAATTCTCCAGCTGTGTTATGGTAGCGCACGCGAATAAGGGAGGCCGCAGGCGTTTAGGTCCGTTGGGTCCCTGTTACGGTGGGGTGCACGCTGACATTCGCGGGGCGAGAGACGAGAGGCGAAACCCCGAAGGGAAGTCTCCTTCCTGTTCGTAATGAATCCAAATAATTGCCGCAGCGTCGTCATGCCCCGTGGAGTACTACGTTTCTCGTAACGAGCACGTGTAGAAAGGAAATAGTAATAAGTGCGTCTCGCGAAACGTTGCGAGGAACCGGTGGAAATGTGAATAAGGAAAGATACAAGAAGGAAGAGGGCTAAGAAACGCTCTCATTAATATTAAAATAATATACAAAATTTCTGTTTCGAAATTATATATTTTCATTTCGTTGGATTGATTAATTGTGTTATCGTATCGCTAATATTTTATACTCTATACGTTCAGTCTTGACATTTTAAAAATTAATAATTTTTATTTATTTATTAATGTCTATTATATTTTTAACATACGAGGGTGTAAGAAGAGAAATTATTATTTTAATATTATATAAGACAGAAGAATTATATATTATAAATCCTCAATAAACAAAGATTTTATCCTTTTATTTTTTTTTAACTTTTCAAAGTTACCGGTGACTTCATCTGTAAGATGAATGTATAATTTTCGATCTTCAAGTAAAGATAAGTGAGTTTTAATTACAATCAGTTTTGTTAGCATGAAACAACCTGACCGGCCGGGTATCATAATAATATACGTGCATAAATCTACCCGGAAGTCTGCGAGAATTTTATTTTTTTTTTATCTCGATCACAGCGATAGAGTCGCATCGCAATTTCGTGGGGTTCAAGTGCGTTCTCACGAAGTTCGCGACGGTTTTCTCATGCCATCCGGATATTCTCATCGCCATCAGGCTAATTAGTACGGCCCTAGCGTTGTTTGGTGATTAAAAGATCTACGATCCGAAAAGAAGACTGTTTTTAATTAATTCATTCGATCGTTATCCAAAAATTGATATTTTCAATTGAATCTATCCTTCAACGTGTGAGGCTCTCACGCTAATATTTAACGGTAAATATAAGTCCATTAATTTAACATTTGCATGTTTCGTCAAACTCTTTTGTTGCTTGTGAATAAGCTATTTTGATACATAAGATCGAAATGTAAAGGAAATACCGTGTGTCTTGTCCGCGGGTTATCTACTATCAATATTAATTTATCGAGAATAAGTTCAAAATAACACGAATCATTCGTGCACATCTGGGAACCAGTTAGGCATCTCGGAAACTAGAAAAAGCCTTTAAAAAAAAAAGAAAAAAAATAAATTGAAGGAAACACTTTCAATTCCCACGGTGGATTATCGCCTGTCTGCGTCGGGGTGAAAAATGTGGCAAAGTGACTGGTTAGACGAAAATATTATGCAAACGGTCCGCCGAGGTGCAAGCCGGCTCTCGCCCAGACATCTGATTTTCTGTGATTGTGAGTCACGAGGCTGACAACGATGTGTCTCGTGTTCCCGATTTAAAAACGGGTTTTCTCGCGGCGAAGGATAACGAATACGTCGTCCACGATGTCATTATCGCAATCCTCACGCGAAGACTACTATTCAAGGCTCGTTAGTCGCGCCTCGATATAGTCGAATCGACGACTTCATCGATGCGACGAGAAGAGAGATGAAGATTGCAATTTAGATCGTCAGGATCCAACAGAGGATCGAGAGAGGACGATCGAGGGGCGTCTTCGATCCGCTCGGAACGGCACGCACGTCTGCACGCGGAAAATTAATTCGACGGATGTGACGTCACGGATTGGCATGATCGCGCTTCCTGCGAGAGTCTCCCGAGAGGCTTCTCCACTCGCGTCACATGCGAGTTCTTCTCGCGAGGCGTTCCCAAGATAGAGGAAAGGATACGAATCCTTGAGCGGTGACGTGGATTCTCTTCTGTGAGACATTCTTTCTCATCGCATATCTAATCAACGTTTTATTTATTTATCGCAACATGAGATTCATGAGATATCGCCATAAGTGCGACGTGAGCCAAGAGATAAAAAGATTCTTCTCTAGTTCTTCTGAAGATTTGAGACCGTCTTAAAAATCTCTAAATCGCGAGGAGATATCACAGCATGGCCTGCACATCATATCAGGATTAAGATCAGGGTTCAGATCGTCTGTCGAAGATCCTTCTCGCATGACGCTTCGACAAAAACAGGATGTCATATGGAACGTTTTCCCGTGGTTTTGCCTACACAATACGCGTCTCGTATAAATGCCGATCGGCGGCTTTCTACGCGAGAGACGCAAAATCCCGAAATCTCGGTTGCAAATATTCCGTGGAATGTTTTTCCGTGAGATGGATCGTAAAGTCCGCAAAAAGGAAACGCCGCCGTGTGTTGTCGCTTTGTGCCCCGAAAATGGTTCCCATGGATCCCATGGTCCATGAAGAAAAAGGAAGGAATGTCTTCGAAGAGGCGCCACTAGGAGAGAATGTTCGCCAGGTGTTTTGGTAGTAGCCTCTTCTTCATTTTTTCTCCGTCTCTCTGTTTCTCTCTCTCTCTCTCTCTCTTTCTCTCGCTCTCTCTCTCTCTTGCACTTTGAAGTATATGTGCATTTGGGTCGCCTTCCCTCGTTCCTCTCCCTTCCTTGCTCCGCTGTCCTCTTTTACTTAACTTGCTTCTTCCATATCTTGCTCTTCCTTGCACCTTTCTCTTTCTCTCTCTTTTTCTTTCTTTCTTTTCTTTCTTGCTCTTTCGCTCTCGACTCGCCGGTGAAACCAACCGCACTTTCCGTTCTTCTTTCCTTTTCTATCTTCTTCACATGTATTCGGTACCTTTTCCCCCTCTTTCTCGTCCGAATCTCGTTTTTACCACCTGGCAGAACAGCAGCTGGTAGCAGTTTACTCCTCAGTGAAAAGGGATAAAAGACTTCTCTGTCCTTTGGGAACTGCGGCGAATCCGGTTTAGCGATCGATGACAAAATTTGCGCAAAATTGCTTGCAGACTTGTAGTTCATAGATGTGACTTGTGTAATTCAGTTACATCATCGTAAAGATAAAACTGAGAAACCTATATGACTCTTGAAATATTTATCTCGTATAATTTAATTACATCGTGAAATAATTAATTTAACTAGCTAGAGATAATGGCAGTGTGATTTCTTATCTTATTTGTTAACATATGTATTTTATAATAGTATGATATATATGTATATACATAATTTTTCTTTTTTAATACTCACGAGCAAAACTAAATGAGCGTTAAAAAAATCTATAATAATATTAAAGAATCGAAATAAAACAACATTGATCAGAGAATCTACATTTAGAGAGGATTATTACGATAGGGCAGAGAATTTTGCAATTTTCTTCTTTCATTTTTAATTCTTAAACTGATTTACTTTATTTTGTTTTCAAGACAGAGAAATTATAATTGGTGTCGAGCTTTTAGTCGCGATTCCGGTCCCGGTTCTCACGTGTCCGCGGTCCCGGCGTCGGAGAAGCGCGTACGCGGTTAAGCGCAATTACGCGCGGCAAGTCGTTAAGGCTCATCGTGGCCGGTTTTACGAGCGGTTACGTGGAATAATAATCAATGAATTAAAATGCGGTTGAAAACCCCTCTCCCTTAACCGTCGGGGAGGCGCCTGTTCTACCGCCACTCGGGGGTGCGCGCGTCCCCCGCAATTTGTTCGGCGGACCGCTTAACGATTCTCGCGGTTACTACTTTAATCGCACGTGGAATTTCTACTCTCGCCGATCGCACTGATCGACTTAAAAACGCACTGAGAAAACCTCCGGCGTGTAAAGTTCGAAGTTGTATTTCAAAATCGTTTCTACAAAGAATAGTTATGTTTCTTTTGAAAGGAAAAATCTGAGCAGTTACAGATATATTAATCTATCAATCAAATATATTAATAGATTAATCTGATAACTTATAAAAGAAATTTGAAATGCTATATTATTAATAAATAAAATATGTCAGTTATTTTCTTTGCGCAAATTAAGGCTTAAATTTTCAGACAGCACACGTTTTAAATAATAGGAGGATTTATAAATTATGCATCTTCGACATTTCGAAATAATCGTAGAACTAGGCAAGTCTTTTGGGAATATGAAAGTGGGTCTGCGAACCAGTTTCGCGGTGGTTTGACTAAAAACGCTAATTTGCTCTCTTTTTCTTAGCGTTGTTTTCGGCCCTGCAAGCGAGACGGGGCCCAAAAAAAAAGGTCCGTAATTCTCATCGCGCCGCTACGTATTATATTATATTACTGGTAACCATATCAGTAACACCAGCATGACAAAAAAAATCAGCAGTAAGAAAAGAGAAAAATAGAAGAACATTTTCTTGCTTATTCAGGACGTTAACTCCAGAGTTGCCCTGATATCAGACTGTCTTCCTGTTTCTTGCCTCTTGCCACTTGCGACGGAAATGGAAGAGAACTTCCGCGCTTTTTATACCTATTTTTTTCTATCAGTTTTTATCGGTTAGATGTATTCAACGGAAATATCTTAACATTATTATTCTAATGCATGAAAGGATTAAAATGAAGGAATTCAATCGATGAGGCTACATCAATATTTGAGATTGATATCGGTGAAAAGAGATTAGAATTATTTGAAATTAATATAGCGATGCACATATTTTTCTTTTTACTTTTAAGAAAAAAGTTAATTTTCGCTGTTTCAATGTGTATGTAAATAAAAAAGCAATATTTTTTTATTATAAATCTATTTAATTAAATATGAATAATTATTTACATTTTCGTTTAATTTAATTATATTTCCGAATTTTACTCTTACGATATTAAATTTCTATGTTTCTATTTTTTAATATCGAAAAGTTTTGCAGCAGACATTACTTGTAGACCAGTTTACAAAAGCATTGTCTAAAAAGATATCTTCTCGCTCGAAGATTCAACGAATTTATCAGCTGGATGGCATTATTCAAAACTTAATATTAATATTTTTTATAACGGAAAATGATTGCAAATAGCTCGCAACGCATTTAAATGTCACTACCGTATTAATTAATAAACTTTTAAATTAATAATCCTGAATCACTGTTTCTTCAAGGAGAGGTCCCTCCAAATCTGCCCACGGCAGGTTATTACGTTGTAAAATCGGGCTTTCGCCCGAAGAGCGGAGTCTCGGATTACGAGTAGAGAGAACGCGGAGGAGATCGCTGTAAGAAACGTACGACGATTCAGGTACGTGATTCCGAAGGGTGGTTCACTGAGACTGAACAAATGGCACGGTACGGACGATATTTTATTTGGCCAGGATGAACCGGTCCCGCGACGCAAGAATCGTAAATCATATGGCTGGGTTATGTCAAGAATTCTGGAATACTAATAAGCACCTCCTTCATTTATTCAATAATTCCTTTCGATGTGTCAGGGATATTCGTTCGATCGATTTGTAATCGACTTCCGTCCAGCATACCCTATGAGTCTCACTTCTGTTAAACTTGGAATAAGAAGGCGCAAGAAAAATTGCACGATATTTCCCACAAATCTAATCGAACATATATATTTTGCAAGAAGAATGTATTAATCCTGGATATTCTTAAGATTCTCGAATATTATGTAGCATTACTGAAAAATAAGGTAGCTTCTTACAAACAAAGAATAACTCGTATTAAGTTCGAAGAAGCATCGATTGAAAAACCCTCACCAAGTACGAGGATAATCTTAATCCGTGAAATATTCTTCTTTGGTCGAAAGGGAATTTCCTTTCGTCTCCTTTTCGTCGCCGCAAAGAACCGCGGTGTAATGCGTGAAACGAGATAAAACGGCGGAACCGACCGGACGACTTCTACGACACGAAGAAGAAGAAGAAGAAGAAGAAGAAGAAGAAGAGGAAGAAGAAGCGAGGCGAGGGAGCAGTGATTAGCGCGAAGACGGATCAGATAGACAAATTCTCTGGCGAATTCCTGGTCTCTTCTTTGCATGATGATACACTGTACCGGGTTAGTGTAAATATCTCGTTGTTGATGCCTAAGCTGTACAACGTGGCAACGCAATAGCACCATAAAGTCGAGGAGCTGCCTGACCCACCTTCGGGGCATTCGAAGAAATATATAAATTACCGATGTTCTTTCTACCTATCACACCTTCGCTTCTTTCACATCCGCACCTTTTTCGCACCACTAATCGTGCTATTAATACATGCTACCGGCGTGACGAATCTTTATTGCACCTCGAGGCGAGCTATCTATGATTGCTTTCATTACAGGTAAAAATAACTTCCGACAAATTTTGTTTCTCGTATTCAGATAATATTTTCGTATTACTTTTTAAACGATACTTTAATAATAAATTATTGATAATTAATGATATAATTTTAACTAATAATAATCAATTATGATATAGCGCGAGAAGTGTCTTTTTTATCACACGAGTCTTTTTCAGCCGCGTTATTTTTTATTCTTTTATTTAAGAATTTTTAAACGTGACGCGATAATCATTAATCACCACTAATCCGGCTATCATCCAAGACACGTTAAGGATTTTATTTTTGCGTTTCTTCAGCATGTATGCTGCGCTTTGTGAGAAGATAGCGGCCGAGTATCTTCGCGCGGGAGGGGTCGACGTGAAGTGGGATTGGAAAAGAACGAAAACGTGTTGGCCGGTGGTAGAAAACGAAGAAGAGGGATCGTCCGGGATAATGAGAAAAAAATCGCAGCGAAATCTGGTAGGAGAAGGTGGCGGAGGAAGACGCGGAGCAAGAGGAAGAGCAGGCGGCCTGTCCATGCACCGTTGCGCTCGACTGTCCGTCCGTCCGTCTGTCCGTACGTCCTGGACAGAGACCCGTCGCGTCGGCCCTTGGGACCAGAGGATGGACGGATCGCAGATTACGTACATTTCAGATTCGCTCGCGCAGCGACTCGTATTTCCCGGCGCGGTAATAAATTACGATCGTAATCGTCGTGTACGCACGCACGCACGCACGCATTGTCGGTCACGCTGGACGACGTCGTCTTTAAACTTTTCCACCGGTTGCCGATGAGACCCATTCATGGGTCTCCCTTTCGTTGGCAAAATTCTCCGCCGCGAATCAATAGAGATTAATTAATTAATTATCCGATGCGACTTCTTCGCAAATCCTTCCTGATCCCACTTGATTGATATCGTTAAATTGAAGCTTTAACAATGTAATTTGATTTTGATTTTCTAATTCAATAGCATATTTTAATTGCATTTATCTTTAATTGGCAGAATCTATCAAGAGGTCTCGATCTTTGGGGCTTTCAGGACCCGAGGTATCGCGTATTTTGATATACACATACGTATCGCCATTTCGTTTCACCAGACCGAGACTATCCTTTCGTCCTTCTCGGCAGAGAGCGATGCTCAAAGATTCGCGTACGGCCCCCCCGCCGACGATGTCTGGAGGCCTTGACTGGGCCCCTAACTCCGAGCATACCCGGCAGGCCCTTCCCTTCGTCCTCTCGCCTTCAATCTTCGCACACGACCACACTTGGCCACGCAAATTCACATACGTAACCCTTATATCCACATCGAATGTGTATCCTTCGCCGCCGGCGCCTTCAACCTCCGAGGCGTCTGAATCTGAGTTTAAGTGCATCACATGTCGGTGCAACAGGTACGAGCGTACAAATGATATTTGTCAAACGAATTTCTTTATGAAACATCATACGCATATATATGTGCACGTGGGATACTGCCAACAATAACAAATTGTCGCCTCAACGGGGAGTCTCTGCACGCCGATTATGATGCCCGCGATTAAAAACATCTTGTTTCTTATAAAAAAGAAGTTGATTTGCATCAGCGCTATTTTTTAAATTATATATATAAATTTTGCATCGATTAGTTAAATATTTTTTTTTTTTTTAAAGAAGAGAAATCTATATTTTTTTTCTCTTTATCAATTATCAAATTTATTATAGTCTTATAAGAAAGAGAGTTCGATTATAATAATTTTCTGCACACGTTTCTAATTTACGTAGTGGCAAATTATTCTTACGTTGATGAGATACCTATAGGTTCAGTCCATTTTGTCGGGAGATTTACAATTCATCAAGGTAAGAAGGGCACGGGGGTAGATCGATCGCGTACGCGCCGAAGAAACGCGCGGCGAGAGGCCACCGGTCAGACATAAATTTATCACGACGTTATCTCGTTCGTTGTGGAACCACGTTCGTTAATTTTATCCTGGCCTTTTTCTTGGATCCATGCCTTCCCTTCTCCATCCTTTGCTATCCCTCGGTATTTCTTTGCTTCACCCTCTTTTCCTCCCAACCCTCTCTCGTCGTTGAAACGAAGATCAGGTAAATCGACTCACGAAAATCCGGAATCGGTGTGGAAACGTGGTCCATTGTACCGAGTTTTACGTTCGACAGATTTTAGGACTCGCCCGGTATACATCGCGTGACTCTCTCGAAACTGCGTTTTAATCTTTTCTGAAAAGACGAGAGGGCAAAGCGTGAATTAACTTTGAAGAGAAGAATTTTTGCGAAAAGAGAGTCGCTTTATAATCTGGACAAATACAAGTCCCTGGTAAAAATAGAATCAATTCGTTTTACAGTAGAAGGAAAAAAGGATGCCGAAGAAGAAAAGGAGACTGTTACGAATAGTGTAAGAAATTGCCGAGTAAATTCCGCGTTTTCAGCCTCCGTATTAAACGGAAAGGACAAGCCGCGATCTCGAAAGGAATTTTTCGAGCGGTGATATAAGGCCGGACGTCAAGCGTAATGAATATAAATTTAATTAAGATTAGGATTTCGGAGAAGAACAGGCTTCGGGCCGAAGCAGGTTCTGTGGGTCCGGACCCTTCATCGTTTAGTTCTCTTCTCGTCTCTTTGCCAGGTCCTGTGGTACCTGGTCACCAATTAAAACGTCTCGTGCCACCTTTTTCGGAAATTTTAATTGTCACGCGGTATTATTATTTTACACCATATAGTAGATAATTACGTGTGCTATTATTTTTGTCGATCAAAATTATTATTATTGACAGGCGTATAATTCCTTCTCGTAGCCTAACAAGTTTACCGTCCTACGCATTTTTCAAAGGATACTCGCGACATGGTCATTATGCATCTGGATGAAGACGGCTTCATCGGACATCATGACACCGTGTTAATTAACGTTTCTCATTAATACGATCAGTTGCGTGAGCGGGCTTGGAAAGCGATTTCGTCGTTCGGATGGAGAGATGCGGCTCAGGGTTAGTCGTGATACTCCTTTTGTTGTTTCTCCCTCTTTTATCGAAGCCCCGCGCAGATCCTTCAAGCTCGACCTCCCTTTCTGCTCCGACCGCCTTCTTAATCTTCCTTTAATTCCCCGGCTTTCTTATTTCTTTAGCTCCTTTTTTCATCCTTTCGTTTTCTTCCTTTCTCTCTTCGTTGTGCTTCTTCTATTCTTCTTCTTCTTCTTCCTCCTTCTCTCCATCTCGTTCTCCTCTCTTTGTTGTCGCCCCCTTTTTGTATACCTATCTCCCTGCTTCGCGGCCTTTCACCGGCTCTCTTCGCCGGAGAGAGATATGCGCCGACAGGTTTCGAACTGTCTCGTATCTCGTTTCGCTGCTTCGGCGCGAAATCAAGCCGAAGAGTTCTTTTCTTCGTTCTCGCTTTTTCCGTTCGAACATTTCCGATATTGATGTGTCGTCAAGAGCAATCAAGATTATGTGTTGCAATTTCGCACTTTTAAGTAATTCGATTAAAAAATATTACAAGTTCTATTTTATATATATTTAAAAAACCGCATTTTTATCGTATTTTGGACTAAAAAGATTTTATTCCAATTAATTATGTCGAAATTATGTTTAATTATTCTGTAGACTTTGCGAAACTTTCTTGGAATCATTTTATATTTTGTCCTTTTCTCGCCTTCCTTACTTTTTATAATAATAGTAATTAAATATAATAATTTTGGTGAGCTGTACTTTGATTTAATCATTAAAGTTATTCATAGAGAGACCTGACGAAGAAAAAGCGTCGAGAAATCATGTCGATTTCGCGCGATCGCATATGTTACGCAATCGATAAGCGACAATAAGAAGAAAAGTCCTTCGCACGCGATTGAACGACGAGACGGCGAGCTATTAATTAATCTAGTTAGATCGCAATCATTTTATTAATCCTTGTTCGCATTCTCATACTTACACAAATCGCTTTTTGCGCGACAATCGCATTAATTTCACGTCGCAATCGTGTGAAAATAATTTGCTGCGCATAAAGCATCAATAATTGTGGAAAGAAAAATTGTTTTACAAAAATCTTTATATATTAATTTAGTATTGAATTAATTTTTTATTAAAATCAATTTATTGTTTTAGAAAATTTATTACCTAAAAAGAAGCGCTTCAGAAAAATTGATTATAAAAATAACGTACTTTATAATTTAAAACTAATGTATTTTCATGATATGTAGTATATTAAAATTAGAAATTTTTTCTCCCCTCTGTATTTTTGTTAATTATAAATTGTATATAAGAAATAACAATAACACAATAATATAGACATATGATTCTTTGATCAGCAGATCGAAGTTATGCGGCTCCTGATACCTTTTTGTATGACGAGGATCGTCCCGTTTTTTCAGACATCGAGATTTATCGATCATCCGGTCGCCTTCCTATCGATCAACCGTCGTGACAGAATAAAATCTGGTAGCAGACTTACCAGTAGATTGACAACACCAGTGTGATCGTCCACCCAGGCGAGTAAGATATCGGCGCCCATCATGTGGCTCTTTTCGTTGAAGCCGATGCCAACGTAGCCGAGAGTCTTGGCGGTCACCCTGAATGTCACTTCCTCGTCATCCGAAGGATCCCACTCAAGGATCACGTCACCATCCTCGTCGAGTTTCTCGTATCTAGTGAACTTTTGCACTTTCTTAAATATTCCTCGATTAACGCCACTTTTTTTCGCGCTTCTTCTGGATCTCGTTATCATCTTGTCCTTGATGTGATTCTTGGCTGATTTTTCTACAGAAGGGAAATACTTCTTCGGTATCCGGTTTTCCCATAGCTTCGGCATTCTTTTGAAACTCGGATCATCGAACATCGGATTGATTTGCTCGTTCTCGCTGATGATTTCGAACTGCGAAATCTCCTCGTTCTCTGTCTCTTCAGAATCGTTCCATTCTTCTACTGGAATCTCTTTTGAAGATTCTAAAGGTTCGATGACGAGTTCTTCGACATCAGTTTGATTCTCCAGAACAACCGGAAGTACGTTCTTCAATGCTTCTTTTTGTTCTTCGATTGTTATATAATGCGAAGTATTCGATTCTATTTCGTCTTTAACGATACTATTAGATGTTGATTTCGCAGTTTCGATATCGATTAGCGTATGCGAATTTTCTGCTTCGGAAATCATCGTCGTTTCCTCAGAATGTTTCGAATCCTGCGTCGCATTCGAGAGAATTTCGTGTTGATCAGGATCAGGATTCTCTTCTCGTTTATTCAGATAGTCCAAAGCGTCGTTTTGATAAGAGATGATTCGCTTCTTAGCTTTCCATTGCTTCAACCACTCCTCATCGACGTCCAATCGTTGCTTCTTGAAATGACCGATCCTGAGCAGCGGTTCCTCATCCTCGGTGCTCCTTTTTATCCTTCTGGAACCGGGATGCCGTTTGCTACTGTATAACTTTGTCTTCATGGTCTCGTCCATGTGCTGGACGTAAAGATCCAGTAGATCGCACTTGACGATCCAGCACGCGATCAACATTATGATCACCCTGAGTAGCAACATCTTCCGCTTTCTTTTTTGCTTCCTGATTCCTCATACGATCATTTAAACAAATTCTGCCGTTTATTTCACTGTCAATATTAGGGCCATCAATTTGTCTCTTGCTCCTCCTCTTCTCTCACTCTATCTCTCTCTGTTTGTATCAAATTAAATAGATTTATATATATATCGGGATTCAATTTATCACTATCATCTTTCTATTAATCCACTCAAATTTAATTGTAATCTCCGTGAAAAACTCTTAATTATTTATTGCAAGCATTGTACGCTCGCAAGCTTTTCAGGAAAAAAATGATTTCTTTTCACGGGAAAGAATTGTTTTTGACCTTGTTTTATCACGAAAATTAATTTTGACGTTAATATCTCAAACTTACACCGATTGTACCTATTTGTGCAATAAAAATTAAATTAATTGGACGTGTATTAAGCTTTAGCTTCTTTCACGATTTTTCGTTAATTCGATTTCCAACACACCGGTCTCGAGAACGATCTTCCATACATGTTGCGCGCACGACAGTTGTGCCGGGACTAATTTAAACATGCGGCTGCCGCTGCCCCTGCAGATGCTCGCAGCTGCTTACCTGGCTCCGGTCCCCTTCCTTCAGGGCCCTCCGAGACCGGGATGTGTTGCCGACTGTGTGTTAGTAGCCAGCAGCCGTATGAAAGCACACAAATACATTCTTCTCTATCACATATCTTTTGGTTTCGACGTAGAAAATGAAAGGAAATGGAATCTACGAATCTAGGACAAAATAAAATTTTCCCTTTCCGTTACTAAAAACGACACGGACAAACAATTTTTTAAAAACAATTTCTAATTTAATATAATTGCTTGATTTTTTTTCTTCATAACATTGAAGCCGAATGGTATAAATTATACTTTACTTTGTTGAACGAGTTATTTACTTAAATACACTTTAGTCCTTTCAACCGATATCTATTATTTACTATCAGTTCTTGCAACGCTCATTGTGGATCAATTTACATTTTTTGACCTCCGTTCAGTCGCACGTAACGAGCTGAACTGTAATATTCTGCGACATGCGAGAGTAAACCTCTTGCAATATATATATATATATATATATTGCGAAATCACAGCGATCGCAATATGTAAAATTTTCCTCTTTTTACGATTTCACAAGCGAGTTCGCACGGATTATCGCTGAAGCGCGATAATCGCATACGATTATTGCACATACGATTATTCCACCATCGAATGCGCGTTTACGAGAATATTCGATGAGGGACGAAAAAGAAGAGGGAACATGTCGGTGTTTCCTGCGGAAGCGTCCCTCCCTTTCTCTCCCTTTTTTCTTTTTTGTAACCGGAGACTTATGCACACGTCGATGGCAATGTACGGCGGAGCTGGTAGCAATGGCTTCTCTCTTTCTAGAAAAGAACAAGGGGCTGTAAAAGCAGACTGCAGCAGATGCGAACCCTTGGCACGCGCCCTTCTGTTCCCCAACGATTCATGCGTCGACCCTCGCCCAGCTTCGATGAAGCAGCACTTCGCGAAATTTCGCTTCCTTCAAAGTCGACATCGTATAAACTTTACTTTTTCATATTTAATAAATTATTTAATATTTTTTATTTAATAATTATTTAATATTTTTGATAGATTATTGTTGTATGAATTATATTAAAATGTGTATGCGTGTGAAATAATGAATTTCTGATTGGAAATGTATTTATTTACTAATGCATGATTTATGCAAAGCCACATCCATATAGTTGATATATCGATATCATTGAAGGTGCTGTCGATTCAGTGTTTAATAGTGGGAATCCCATCCGCCTCGGCGGCGATATATTATTCCGCTTAAGCGTCCGCACGTGTTCAGAAGCCAACTGTATCGAGTTACTTCCTGTAACTGACATTGAAACACAATACTTCACGTGTGAGACGGGTTGCCGATCCTTATTTTTTACAAATGAAGATATCGATCGATACGCGAGAATGTCTCGTGAAATAATCAAGGTGTACGCATTTAATCTTGAAATAAAACTTGATAAAGAATTTAACGCAATCGCAATTAAAATATAAATTTTGAAAATTTAATTATATACATTTATATAGAACTCGTTTAAAAAAGCGATAATTATCGAAAGAAGATGCCTCTTATTGTCAATAAGATTTAATTAATGGACTTAGATTATGCTACTATAATTTTGTCTCAAAATTTAAAAAAATATTGTATAATTTGACGTTTAGAAAATAATGATGAAAAGTGGATTTAATATCCATTTTTCATTTTAATTTAATTTTACAATACATCATCCATTCGCGTCACTCGCGTCAATTTCCGCCGAGGGGGTTAATTGACTTCTCTGAAACCAGTTTGGTCGGGAGATTCGCCGACTGTAAAGAATCGGGGGATTTGTTTTACGACTTGCCGGATAACTTTATGACGTAGATATACCGATTCGATTTATAGCCTCATCGACATAAAAGAGCGTCGTCTCTTGGAACAACAAAAACTAAACAAATTGCCCGATTGACTTTTCCACGACAGCTGTGCGAGTCAAGGAAATTGCGATTCTGAATATCTCTTTCGTATCCGTCTTTGCAACCGCTCGTAAGCCATATTCTTATTAATATAGAAGAAATATACTGCGGAAAGATACACGACATGCCGATCGTAGAAGTTTAACGTTTGTATTCATTCGGCGAAATTATTCATCCCCCTTCCACTATTAACGAGAAAGAAAAGTCACACGTGGAGTATATCGATTCACGCCACGACGCAAATCGCGCCGTCCTGGGAAAAACCTGATGAAGCGCCGCAGAGAGCATAAGAAACGATTCATTCCCATCGACTGCACGTGCACGCGAGTGAAGAGAACCATCGATACCAGGACACGCACAATCTTGATCGCGTATTCCGTACGCATATGTACACGCGTTGGCGCCCGAAATAAATCGTCGCGAGACGAGGTTCCGCCCGCGCATATCAAAACAAAATCCGCGGCTATTCTCTCGCGCTGGCGCCCAAAGATCGATATATTAATAATCGCATTTTCGTCAAATTTTTTTTCAACGCTAACACGATAGAATTCCGATGAGATCAGATTCCGATTAGCTGTTTACTTAATGGCAATGAAAATGCAACGATTTTTGACACGTAAGATCGTATTTATAATAATATATCGAAACTGTATTTATAATAATATATCGAAATTACTGGACCTTTTATTTCCGTAAAATGTGTGGCAGTTGTTGCAGGAAAGTTGTTTTATTTATAATTTCCATTTAGAAGCTAAGGCTTTCCAAAAGTTCGGTGGCAGTCTGAAGCGGGAATTAAAACCGTCTCCACGATTCACCTGTCATGCGCGCGCTCGACACTATCTCTACACCTGCTACATAATCATACTTCGTCCCGGCATCTGCCTTTCAAGGTTTTGAATATCCAATCGACAGACTCCTGTCCAGTTATAATCCCTTCTACATGTATATATGATTATTTATGATGATATTTGGTAATTTTCTCACATTTTTCAAATTTCACTTAAAAAAAAAACAATGCAAAAATTTTTCTAATTATTTTTTAATAATTATTCTCTTATTATTTTCCCTGAGATATACAGAGAGATTATGTAAGAAAAAAATATGTATATAAATATATTTTATATGTAATTATATATATATATATATATATATATATATATATATATATATAATTATAATATAACTATAAATTATAAATAATTATAATAAATATAAATTATAATATAACTATAAATTATAAATAATTATAATAAAAATAAATTATATATATATATATATATATATTTATAATTTATATTTGATTATCTATTACGCGGATATATCTGACAATATATATCAATGTATAATAACCGTTTGTTGGTAATTGTATTTTACCGACGATATTTTCTCAAGAGTTTGCAAAATCTGCCACAGAAAGGCGTATATATTGTTGCGTTAGAAATTTTTACGCTTTATTCTTCCTTTACAATTAATAAAAAATGGGTAACGCTGCAGTAAAAGTAGAAGCGAAGCCGGAAGAGAAAAAGAAATTAAAACCTTGCTGCGCCTGTCCTGAAACCAAGAAAGCGAGAGACACATGGTGTGCAATATATTCATAAATTAAGTATACAAAATTAGTTATAGGTTAGAAATGTAATCTATTTTATCATGTGTCTTACTCAATTCTTATTTATATAATTATTAATATATTAATATAACATTGTCAGTAATTGTCACGTGCTCTCTTTTCTAAAATGTTATATCAAAATTTAATTTAAAGATTAATTTTTTTGTATAGTACTATTCTATTTATGAAACTTTTATCCTAAAGTTATGTTTAATATGTTTTCAGTATCATAGAAAAGGGCGAAGAAAATTGTGGAGATCTTATAGAAGCGCATAAAACTTGTATGAGATCAATGGGATTTAATATTTAATTAAGATAAATAGGAAAATAAATTTTGTCACCAAAGATATCTTTGCTGTTAAGATATTCTGCAAGAAATCTCAGAATGCTCAGATATCAGTTAGGCATATATACACGTTTATGTATATATGTTTTTGTAAATAATTTTCTTTTAGTTTATGAAGAATAAACAATTATGTTTCTGTAAAGTTGTACGAGTTCTATATAGTGTAGATAACTTGATTGAATTCTTATCTTACGAGCAGCTTTAAAGAATATAAAGTAAATTGTTGTGATGATTAATAATAAGAAATAAAAATCATAATTATCCTTTCAATAAGATTCATTTGATTAAATATATCTCCTGTCCATATTATTTTTTGTTTTATTAAATAGCATATTTTAATTTTAAATTTCTATAAATTTGTAATAGGATAAGAGCAAAAAGAGAAGCCACATGTTGGGAATTCTAACAAAGCATATATTTTAATTTGATGTGTGGCTAATGCGAAGGTTTTAGTCTTGCATAACAATTCCACAGCTTGGTTTCCCTGAACACTCCAAATAATGAACAGATTCTTAAATCGATATATGGTGAAATCCAGTATTATAATGATAATTTATCGTTTCTGACAGTTTTTAGGGTCAGTCAATAATGTTATTGCAATGTGGTCCTACTGGGCTGAAAGACAAATTTATGTTTTGACTGGTGCACCATAAATATCGAAGCTATAAAACAATGACGCGATATGAGCATCGCGTCCTCATCAAATGGTCGCAAATATATTTTTTAACTATAATAAATAGACCTTAGATATATATCAGTACAATTTATGAAATATGATAAGAGTAATATAATGATAATAATAATTTACTAAGTCACATAAATCGTCAAATGTATAATATAAATAACAAGTAAATGGACTTTTTTGTTCATCATTCTCTCATTCACAGCGTTGCATTTGGACTTATGAGCTAAGACATAAGTAGTCTAAAGTTGATTGGATAATTAAATAGAATATTTATAATTATTATGAAAGTAGTTGTACTTTATGTGTGTATATGTGGGCAAGTGAAATACGATATAACGAAGAATGTGCAAATGTGTAATGTGTGTGTGTTGTTAGTATATAATATATATATGTATATATAATATATGGAAATGCGCGACTTTTAATCACTTTTGCAGACACTCCAGATTCTTTCATAGAAGCGTTTTAGCAATCAAAATGCGTCAAAGAATATCTTTCGTATTGTTATATAAAACTTGTCGCAAGGTATATATACCATACGGCTCTCTCGGCACTTTTTCTATTGACTAAAAGTCGACAACACTTTGATGGAAATCTTTGTCATAAATTGTAGAATGTAGAACGAGACAAGTGCTGGGAACACCGCATTGATTCTGGAGCGTTTTCAAGAGTGTATCTTGTTAAATGTATATGAATGATCAGCGTCGTATTGATAACAGCATCACAGCTACGAAAATCTCGTTTTCCAAGCTCTGCCACGACTTTTTCGATGGTGCAACCGATTGGTCGACTAAGGGTTAGCACAGCCTGTTCGGTGCGACGAAAATTGAGCAGAATATTTTGGACAAGAAATGACGATTTAGCACTTATCTTTTCTCTCGAGCCTTTCACCGTCATGAATCTGATAATTTCCTTTGTAGATTATCACACGCACGTAATATGGCAAATTTTTATTAGACATAAGGACTTTCTCTCCGTTTTTTTTTTTTTTGAAAAAATTGCATGCTCAAACAGCGGCGCATCGCAAAGAGCTTTTTTTGATATTTAAATGTTAGCTCCGCGAAATTGTCCGCAGTGAAATTACAGGCTTACGCGGACACAATGATTCAAGGAATTAGTCCATTATTAACGGTTAGAGAGAGATGCAAGAATATATTGTTAAATAAATACGATCTGCAACTACTACAATGGAATAAGTTTGCTAGCGGTAGAAGAACATAGGACATCGCGGTCACGTAACTTCAAGGATGTCTGACAAGATTGGTTTGAGGCAGTAGTCTATAATCTTCATCCGAGGCTCGATCGTTTTTCGAACCATCAACTCTCACCTGTCTTGAGGAACACGCATTGATCGTAATACTTTACTTTGCTGGAAAAAAAAAACAGAAAAATGAAACAAGTGCCCATTATCAACGAATAATGTAATAATTTACTAAAGCGACTATTACTTGGTACTGCGCTTCCGTATCCATAGTGCCGATTACAGCCACAACTTGGTACTGTCTAGCCTTCATTGCCGCAGTAGACTTCCGTACGAGCCTCATCGCACCAGGTGCGCTACTCGTACTATTGAAATGTGTCATTTGTGCCGGACTGTGACTCGGATCCAACACCAACATAGTTATTGAACCGTCTCTTAGTTGTTCTACACCCATTATCGTTCTACTATGTCCTAAATTTATTAATATTGAATATGTTAGTAACTTGACGCTTTTAAGTTTAGAAACATATAAGAAAAATATAATTACCTTGATGTTGAAGATAGAGAGGTGGCTTAAATTCTTCGCATCGTTGAAAATATTGTAAGACCCAATTGAACAATTCAGGATGGCTGCCGTCTGCGCTAGTAGGTCTATGAAAGTCCACCAGCTGACACCTGTACAAAATTAGGTAGATAAAAGTATGCGTCGTATGACTTGACAATTTTATCGGGAGGATGAAACTTACTTTATCCTCAAACTAGACAGCAACGTGAATACCTCCGTCGCACCGATCCATTTCCTAGTATTAACGAGTTTACTGCCAAGTTGCTCCGCACCCTGTATATCGAAGCCTTGGGCCCACGCCCACTCGATCATCTTTTGTAATCTGGAAATTGACGGCATAGAGCTGCGTAGGGGATTTTCCGTGGAGCTATTGCCGCCGGCTCCAGAGCTCCACGCTTTGTAAACTAGCTCGTTATACCCTGTGTGCTGCAAGAGAGATGAGATTAGCATCTGCATATTCCTGTAACCGCAGCCCCAGCCCTTATCGCCGTAAGTCGA
The DNA here is from genome assembly GCF_047496725.1 of Anoplolepis gracilipes. Classification (NCBI taxonomy): domain Eukaryota; kingdom Metazoa; phylum Arthropoda; class Insecta; order Hymenoptera; family Formicidae; genus Anoplolepis; species Anoplolepis gracilipes. Next base: position 6,383,653 of record NC_132974.1, read on the forward strand.
CGCATAATGGTCCACAGTGGAACACATCCAGGTATTCACTACATTACTGCAGGCTTGACTAATGGCTCGTACTTTCGGGACCAGCCCTGCGAAAAAAAAAAAAATCATATCGTATAAGGATTTTTAGAAAGGCTTTGTTTGGGTTTTTTTTTTTTTTTTTTTTTTTTGCGTAACAAATATTGCAAATCATTTACCGCGTGTACAAGAACTGCCGTCGTCGATACCGCTACTCTCGGCGACCCTGAGTTCGATTTGTCTCTCGAAGAAATCGGCCACCGTCATTTCGCCCGCGTACACAGCCCGCTGCATATTGGTCACGCTCTGTTCTCTGAAGTTACCCTGATTGTCCATGCCGTACTGTGCTCTCAGCATCTCAAATTCACGTTGTTCACGTAATTTCCTCACCTCTTTTTCTCTTCTCTCCATATCTTTCGCCAACATTCTATCAGTCGACACGTCTGGTGTAACAGGCGATGGTGTGCTCTTCTTGCTAAAGTGTTCATCGATGTGTGCCATTAGGTCGTCATTATTTTTAAATAATGTACTAAGACATACTGGGCAGGCAGGTGTTGAATCGCTACTGATGGTAGCTGTATCAGATTGTGAAGTTGTTCCATTTGCAGGACTGTCAAATCAAATATTTATCATATAATTTTTATTTCATTATAATTATACGATTAATTTACTATTATTTCCAAGTTGTAATGTTACATTAAATATGTAACATTACAACTTTGAAATAGTGGCAAGCAATGGATATATCGTACCTTAGTATATCTTTGTGCTCAATATTAACATGTAACTCAAGATCAGAAGAATTCGGAAAAGACGTAACGCAAAGTGGGCAGTTGAAAATTCCATCCCGAGACGGCGGGGACTCTGGTGGGAAGGACGGCGAGGTGAGATCAAAGTGTTGGCGATTGATATGCTCTTCTAGTCTTAGAGGACTGTCGGAACTGTAGGGGCACATCGGGCACTCCTGCACTGGAAGTTTTGGGGAAGCGTGCGAGCGCAGTTGCAGATTTAGGCCTGAACGCAGCGGTGAACCTTGACCAGCTGCACCTTCCAGCACTGAATAAGAAAAAGATATACGCTCATATTCCTTGCATTCCCACTATTAAATATTCTGTTTCTGAACAGTATCCGTTACCGGCATTAACATTGTTACTGTTGTTATTGTTGTTATTATTATTCACGTTGGGATTCGCCATTTGAACGTCCGGCTTCCTCGGCGGCATTTGCTGCTGTTGCTTAACACACTGCCCCAGAGAGCTGCCCCAGCCGTTCTGCAGATGAGGCGGTCGCAGAGACATGGACGACGAGGGCGCCCGACAATCGTCTCGCCTGTTGTGCTCGTCCATTAGCGAGTCGTCGTCGATAAACGCCATCATATCATTCTCCGGAGTGCTGTAAATAAACAAAGTGACAACATTAGCACGATTATATATCGATCAGTATAGTAGCAGAGGCTAATATTTATAGACACAAGCGCGGATACGAGAAACACGAGAGTGCTTTTGTATTTATGTTAATACCGTGTCTGTAAAACGCATGTTACATTTCACTCAAAAAATCAGTCCATTCTTCCACGCGTCGTCGCTTTCTCGCCCGTTGCCGCATGGCTCAAATTACATCAGCTTCTTTCCTTTGACAAACACGTGCGCACTCGAGTATTTCTCTTAGTCTCTGGGAATTTCATTCCTAGAGGCGAATCCTGCTGCAGCTTTATTTCATTCACGCGAATATACAATTAATTAGCAACACTTGGCATAATATCGTTATGTTTAGCTCATCATTCTCAAACAGGTAGTTTTAAACTGTTAGTCACATGGCTGTTTGGGATTGGGAGATTCAACAGAGCAAGGTTACCGGCAATTCATAGGCACGTCGGTAATTTTCATATGTCGATAATCATCGGAAATTTTGCGCTCGCACGTGCATTCGAATTACATGTTGAATGCCTGTATTTGTAGCTAAATCTATTAGTCAATAAATAATTTCATATATATACAAATATGTAATTTATTGTTGCAAAAGTAAATAATGCTATTATATACGTGATACTGAAAGTTAACCACCCGTCATACTGAGGATTTGAAGGCACAGAAATTTATTCAATCTAAATGAAATTCCTTCGAAATGAAAGAAGGATAGATTCCATCTCAGACCTTTGACTTAAAAATTTATTGAATAATGTAGTAGACACTTTGAAAAGTAACTCCGATTTTTATCTGATTTTTTTTGAAAGCCTAGAACAGTAAGAAAATCTGAGCTAGTCCATAAATTCCTAGTGTGCCTACAAAAGGTGAGAAAATCATGTGCGCTTACGGAGAGTTAAGATGAATAATAATATTTCTATTTTGTTTATATTGAAATCAATTTTCGTGTTTACTAACTTTTAAAATCATACATAATTTAAATTAGAATTACAATTATTATTTTTTTTTTTACTACATTACAAAAAATTGTCATAATGTCATTAAATTGTCGTTAACTGTATAAATCTGAACTATACATAGATATTTTCAGTTAATATTCATGCTTACAATTAGTGATTAATCTAAACAAGAAAAAAATAGTTATTAAACCTTATATTTTAACTGTTTTTAACTATTTTTGACATTGTTGAAATTTAAACATTTCTATTAAAAATTTTTGATTTATCTATTCAATTCTTGGCAATATAAATGTAGTTTATACAAATCAATTAATTTTATTATTATCACTTTTATTTATTATTAGGATAAAGTGATAATGTAAAGTCGGGTAGGGGATTAAACGCGCGCGGTAGCCTATTTTTGTACCAGACATGTTACAAAACAGCAAACGCGAAAAGATCGTGGATAAAATTGGATAACTAATGTTTTATCTGCTTTTAGAGAAAATATGCATTCCTTTATGCATTAATTTTTAGTATATCATATTTTTCATGAAAGTACATAAGTTACCAATTTGTTTCATCTATTCATTTTGTGTCTTATTTTCCCCTTCAATAAAATAAAATATAAATACATATAATATTTTTAAAGAATAATATAAATTAAAAGAAATTTTGTACTCTATTTTTTTCTATTATTTTATATAGAAATCAAAATTGTATGAAGATCTAAAAAAAACTAGAAATGATAAATCTGTGTACTTGTGTACTGGTGAACGTACCTCGGGGTCAGGTAGTCCAGGTGAGCGCTGTTGACATGGACCAGCATCTCCGTAGGCGAGATCTCTCCCAGGTCACAAAACGGGCAGTTGGCGGCGCCCTGGAGATGATACTGCACCATATGCGAACGCATCTCCTCGTCGTTGAAGCCTTCCAGACCGCATATCTCACACGTGTAGTTCATCTCCGGTGGTTTACTGGACGCCATTTTCAGCGTATCCAAGAGATAACGGTCCTCCGGATCCTTCGTCAGAAATTTAATCGGACAGATTAATGAATTGCTGTGTCGTAAAAGTAGCACAGATTTGTCTCGCATAAACTTTTTGATAACGCGAAGAAAGGTAGAATTAATTTTAGGTTTCAGAGCCCGTATAGCACAGAAAGGCCAAAAGATATTTTAAAAATATCTAAAAGATAATGAGACGCATTTAAGTCATCCTTTAGGGACATGTGCTGTCTGGGAGGTGAATAATAGAGACGTACGTTAGCGAATCGAGTAACGTAATCCTTACATAAATATCATTTATCGGTATTTGCGGCGAAATCCCTCGATTATCGGATTAGCTATATTACACATCAGCAATGATAAAATTATTATGCAACATATGTATATCATATTCTGCATAATATGTAAATAATCAATTGTAATTATATTTGCATAAAATATGCGCTAAATAATAACTATGCGCGTGTACATTAAAATATTACTTAAATTCTATAAAATAATTATATCATGATAAAATAAAAATTCGTTTGTCGGTTTATTTTCATATTTATAATTTGTAATAAATAACTTCTTTCTTTCTCGTTCGTTTTATCTCTTTTCTAACCTTCTCATACTTTTGAAAAAGTGTGCGAAGGAGAAACTTGATGAAGAAACGCTTTTACCATGATCAAACGATACGGGAACGAGAATAACATCGTAAGAGTTGTGATTACTTTTTAAATTCACTTATAGCACATCACGGTACTTAACACGCGCGGACACTTTACGGATAAATTGACGTTATATACGCGCGATTTCAATTAGTTTCTTCTGACAGTCGATATAATCTCAGGATAGTATCTTGCAACAAACAAACTTGTGTAATTCCTCGATTTAATTCCTTCGTATCTTTGAAAATCATTTCCATGAAGGATCCACGTCAATCTGACTGATTCGATTAATGAGAAAATTTGACTGATTAAACCTCCTTTTATGTCATTTTTTTGATAAAATTTTAAATTTAATACAATTGAAAACAAAATAGTGAATAGAGTGGAATAGTAAGTATACAAATATATATCTGATTATATAGTATCGTATCCAAATTTAATTTCAGAATCATCGCGCGCGCAAAAGTACACGTTTTAATAAATTATTTTAAATTTTCTAAAATGATATTAAAACGCGATAAATATGAATGAACACTTGGATAATTTCACCGCAGTAATATAGCGCTCGATCTTCCTGACGTTTCCTTTTTCCCTTGGGAGCGCGATCGAATCGGACATCCCTTTCGGCGACCGTGAAACGAGGTTGCGATGGGCAACATACTAACGATGTACCGAGTACATCTGTCCTAAACCGCCGGGTTTTCAGAAAGTAGAAACTTTATCCTCACAAATCTTTCGTCCCAGTGGGAAGAAATGATTAATGTACTTATATCGAACAGATTGAAAAAAAAATTAAAATAATCATAAATTTAATTACGATAATTAGTCACTATAATCAACTTTAGTCAATATTATTGCAGCTTATTCAACCTTGGTGATCGAAATAGATTCGTAGACGCATTCTTCTCCAAGTACTATCGCTTATCACTTGAACCATTGCACCTATAACGTGGCTTCTCTCACCTCCTCGGCGATTTCACCCCCGCAGCGACTCCGGCTATCAGCCGTGTCTAATGCCGTATCGCGACGTCGGGGCGGCGAGTCAATCGATGGACACACGCCAGTCGAAGGCCAGCAGGAAGTCCGAGGGAATCCATAATTCTTTCCCGCGACGGAGAGCAGACAGTTTCGCGATCAGCTGCGTTGTGCGACGACGACGACGACACACGCGTGTAACGTCGTCGCCGCGACGGTGGAAGGGGAGCGTCGCGATTCTTTTTATTTGCTCGCCCTCGATGAAACTAGGCCACCGAGTGGCGTGAAAACGGCCGCCGCTGGGTCGGGTTGACCCATTTCTGGATCCCTCGTGCCGATGAGTACGCGTGCACTCGGAAGCCGATCGTTCGCCTGGCCTGGCACTCTTCCTTCCTTCCTTCCTTCCACGAGCGGCACTCTTTTACTCACTCAACTGTCGGATCGATCATTCGCGCTCTTCCTCGTGGTAGGCCCTCGCGCTCGTCCCGCGGAAGCGGGACCGCCGATTGCCTAACACGTCGCCCGATCGTTCGGCTCCATATGACACAACCACCGCAGTCGTTCCTCCGTCGAGGACGATTTTACGGCTCACTTCCCCTGGCGCGCAGAGAGTGCCCGCCACCCATCGCTACCACCCTCGACGCCGCTACCAGCGCCGCTCGGCCACCCTCTTAAAGCACGCCGTCGGTAACGCCGATGTTTCGCGAGGGTAGTCGGTGAGAAACCCAACATGCGGTATCGGCCAAACTATCGATCATGTAACTTTATAATTATGGGGGCATATGTAAGATATACTATCTGTATATAGTGTCAATTTTAGGTAATTTATTATGATTGTTAATAAAATTATTAAAAAAGTTGCATTGCAATAATGTTGCGCTCTGTACGACGATTTTCGATGTTGAGAACAGCGTGGCCGTTACATCGCACATTCCAATTTTTCTAATCGTCGTCGCATTGTCTTCGAACTTTCTATAATGACAAGTCGGCGTGTAAGAAGAAAATGCATTATCCAAATTGCAGAATGCAACGCGAATCACGCACGTTAGTGCCGTTGCGCGGACAATGATTGACATATCACGGTTCGCGCCGTTTTATTTATCGCGGTCGCGGCATCGTACAAACGAGCGACCGATGTATCGCGAATGCAGATGCGACCGCTCGGAATTCCGTTGGCGATAAATTTGCACGAGAAATTCGATTTTTCACGATGAACGCACCGACACTCGATTCGCTCGCTGACTTTTCAGCTCGACTTGTCGCCTCATTGACATGCGGTCGACGATCGGCGCAGAATATCTGACGTTCAGCAAACTATATATTTTTTCCTTTCCCTGCTAGTCTTCCCTCTTTCCCGTAAAAAATAAATGAGTCAGAATAAATCGAAGGGTGTTCATTTCAATTCGATTTATTGCCAAGTTGAGGATATCTAACTTTAGATTAAAATATCAAACACATTAAACTTTTAATAATGTTCTTTAACTTGTTAAATTTTTATCTCTTTTTACATAATTTCTTCCTTTTTCTTACTATAAACTTTCTTACTTCAAAACATTTTCTTTAATAACTTTTTTTAGTATGAGTATTATCTAGACCAAGAGAAATCTTTAAAATGTCGAAAGAATGATAAGACATCTTTAAGACGTTTTTAGACAAATTTGGGAACACGTGTGTATGTGCGCGTGTTGCCTGGGTCGTTTAGGTAAAGAATGAAAGGAATTTTTCAACGATAAATTCGACGACACTGATTTTCTTACACTGATCCGAAGTTTGTGATGAGGATCAAATTCTCGTTTATCTCGCTCCTTGAGTGCATATGATGCCATCCAATTAGTCGACGCGTCTGCATAAATATAATTAATAACCATTCCGAGTACTTAAGCGAGTTAAATTGAGTCCGCGTCTTCCAAGTATTAGATTGCTCCGATACAAAGACCCTCATCAAGAATGTTTATCTGGAGGAAATAAATAGACAGACGGAAGAAAGGCAAACGTGAATTGTAACGAATACGATCGACTAAAATTTTCCATTTTACAACATTAAATGTTAAGATAAAAATGTAATAATTATAAATCATTTTTTTGTCTATTTTATCTTACGCATATAATTAATTCTATTACTTTGTATAAAATTATATAAAGCTAGAAACGTAGGCGAGGATGAAATTTCATTTGCAAACATCTTACTTGCGACGGAGTCGTAGGGGCTCGGTAAGCTGGAAACGTCAGCTCTATTATCAAGACCTTGTATTAACTACGTATTCTCTTATACGGAATAAAGATCCTTATGGTATCTCGTTCGATGAGGTTAAACCGGTATGCACTTTGCGATGACTCTGATCGCGTTCACCGATCGACGAAACTGGTTTCTTCGGAATTGACACTCGCGTGGATCTTTGAAAAAATTCCCAGCGGAACAATTGAAATATATCCTCAACATTCCACTTTGAATGTCTCTGTCAAGCGACATACGTATATAATTAATAATGTGCATGTAAAGATCGATACCGTTTCAAAGAGAGAAAGAGAGAGAGAGAGAGAGAGAGAGAGAGAGATTTAGCGAACTTTTGAGAATAAAATAATCATTAAATCCGTGATAGTGTAAATAAAAGAAAATAATGATAATTTTTTGTTTAATCACACGATTTAATGAATCATTTCGAAAACAGGCAATTTAGAGGCTTACATTCTTACAACCGACGCGACGTATCGATTGCCGCGAGCGGATCGACTGATTTGTATATCGTTAATCATTGTTAATTATCTATGCGCGACAGGTAGTAGCGGAGCCAGTAGCATGGAGGTCCGTCTGACAAGCAATGGTCCAGCGCATGTTTGAATATTTATACGATCACGCGCGATTAACATAACGGACGTGTCTCGTGAGAAGAAACACTGGGATCGCGGAACTGATTGCGCATTTGCTTTACGCGACTGCTAATCGAGAGCGGACTTTAGACAGCATTTGTATTATCGTCTTGGAATCCCGGAATGATGACGGATCACGGAAAAATGTTCGAGAGAAACAGCGCCAAGAACATCCCCGGGACGATATTTAGCTCGTGTAGATCTCGTTACAAAGATACTTTTCTTACAAAAATATAATTAGACGTGGATATTACACAAGGATACATTATACAAGCAACATTGAAAGAGAAAAAAAAATTGTACTAATGTTGAGCTGGTATAGAATATGTGTGAAATTGCGTGCATTTTAAACTTAATTTGCGTAAAATTAGTGGGTTAACATAATTTTGCATAACACCCGCCAATTGTGCAACGCACGCAAATGACATACCTCGCTTGCTGTCATTTACATCGACAGTAAAATAACGGCCTTCTCTCCCTTTAAAGGGACAGAGCGGGGATGATAGATAGAGAGAGAAAGAGGCGAGATTAAGCGGAGTAAGAGAAAGAAAGAGAGAGAGAGAGAGAGAGAGAGAGAGAGAGAGAGAGCTATTAAGAACCGGTCGTCCGCTGCCCACGTGCGGATTGAAGGCGATTTATCGATGGAATAAATTAATAAATTATGTGCGCTCCGAGAATCCGCTCCGATCAGTCAATCAAATATTCGAAGACGACGTCGGACATGTTTTCGGACACCCGTTGGCCGACGAGAGATATCGATAAAAAATGGACGGATCCTCGGCGGTCCAAGCTCTGACTGCGTGATAAATCAGGCAGCGTAGAAAAATATGCAAGCTATGCAATTCGAGGAAATCTCGCTCCGACCTTTAATTAAGCCGTTCATCGAAAACGATGCAGTGCGTATGCATTTTCTTAAGTAATTAATAACTCTACAGTGACGATTAATTTTTATCATAAATGATCTTATCTCGCGATAATATATACCTTTATAGTCTGTTTACGCCAAGTATATACGTGCAAATTTGACACCTAAACATGAGGATTATACGTACAGGACATAGCAGTTAATTGAAGTATCGATACAATATCTCTAAAATACATTTATTACGAAGACTTATTTGGCGTCATATGTATATCGCGATGTTATCAGCGGAAGTTACGTTGGGTTATCGGCTTTTCTCCTTCTCGGAATATGGTCTCCCACTCGAAGCCACGAGGCAATGGGGCTCTCAACGACATTAGATTTATGGTTGCGGACTGATTTTTGTCCAAGACTTGCCTGTGTGTCTCGACCCGAGAGATATATACTTGAGAAGATATTGCAGCTGGAGAATGAATATGGTCAAGTGGTCCATTACGCATACTCTCTCTTTCATTTGTTCATTCGTATCTTCTTGTGCGCTATTTTAATTCTATGCGCTGAAGAAATTCTCGATAAGCTGAGCGACAAAAACATATTTATGTATTATGCAATGTGATTTGGGCAGATTAATGTTATCAAAAATAACCGTATACGATTTATCGTCTAAAAGTTTATTTTAATGATATTAAAGTACATTTATTTCTAATTTGATTTTATAAATTTATTTCTATCTATTCCGAATTTATTTATTTTTAATAAAAATATCCATTTCAGCTATTCTAAATTTAAGAATGTTTAACTTCTAAATTCCTTACAATTTCGTAACTATTTTCGGTTCATCGAAGGTCATTAAAACTAATAAAAAAATTAATAAAATTGTTATAAAATTATTATAAAATAATTAAAAAAACTAATAAAAAATTAAGTCCAAATTGAACTAATCTAGAGGAAAAGTGTTTTAACGCGAATGTATGTTTAGGGATGAAAGGATTTCGCTACTTGCGTAACAAAGCGCTACGCGCAACAAAGAACTCGTCATGACGTATGCGGTTAGGGAACGACGAAGCACAAAAAAAAAAAAAAAAAAAAAAAAAAGGTACAGCGGGATACGTGTGGGTATACGACCGAAGATGTCACAATAGCGCATAGTTGCACCGCGTGACAACTGCGCGCGCAATACGTCTCTTCCCACCTACACACATGCAATTTTCTCTCTCTCTCTCTCTCTCTCTCTCTCTCTCTCTCTCTATCTCTCTCTTTCTCTCTCGCTCGCTCTTTCTTTCCTTCCCTCGCTCGCTCTCGTCGTCTCTGTCCCCTCCCGATACTCGAAGGGGCACCGGCTTTCCTCTCTACGTTTCTTCCTCTCACCCACCGCCCCAGTCAGTAAAAGCTCAACTCGTAAATGCCACGAAAAGCTCAGTCGTTCGCGAGCTGCGCTCGAGTACACACCTTGGTTCTGTACGAGTGTCACGCGCGTCTCGCTCTGAGGACATGTGAGTCCTCAGAGCGTCTCTGAAATTGACATCTTTTTCTTTTTCCTTCTTGTCCTCTTCCACTTTCTCCTCTCATTTTCTCCTTTTTTCCACAAACAAACACGTGCTCGTTGAAACACGTGCTCGCATGCGTATGGTGGTGAGATGAGGTGAATTCGCACGTCGTTGTGGAGGGATTCAAGAGGGTGTCATGCAAGTGCGCACCGATAAAATGCATTATTTAACGATGCTGCTGATGACAACGATTGCGACAATTTTCGCGCCAGTTGTCGCGAATCCTTTCCTCGAAGCTGCGCAAGGTATAATCATCTTTTATTATCCTTTACATAGAATTTGTAATAAATGAATTGATAAATAAGAAAGACTTGTGAGTTTGTCTTGCGATGTTAAATAAGTGAATTAAAATTAAAAAAACATTGTGTTACGAGATTAAATAAACGACTTAAAATGGATTGACAACAAATTTATTTCGCGAAGCTGTAACTTCTTCATTTTAATTCACCTGTTTTTATACAGAGATGTGCGCTTCTTATATTTCGCATATTTACTTTGAAGAATCTGCAGATGGAATATGTAATAATAATGATTGAAATAAATTTTTTAATTTAAGAGAATAGTTATGCGAATTGTTGCCGCATAAAGTTTGTTGACGTAAAGATGTTATTCGATCGTGTTGAAATCGATAAGGTACGGTCGAATCGTTCGAAATATTGACAGTATCACTTTACGGATGCAGAGAGGGGGATTATGGATGCTTCAGCACGGCGACGCGTTACTTATCACCGCGCCAGATGAACCGTGATTATTTTTAAGATCGGTCGGCGCGATGTCGCACGACCCCGATGGTTCTTTCGCGCGACGCGCAAAAATACAAACCCCGAGACAGATTCATTGAACCCATTTCTCGCGTAGAGTGTTGTTCGTCATCGTGCAACGACAACATCCCGCCACATGTGCGTGGTCCCTTTTTCTTCCGATCTCTTCTCGTTTTTTCGTCCTGCTGATTTTTTTTTTTTTTCACAACTACACCCTCCCACTCGCATGGCGATTTTTAATGTCTCTCGTCGCTCTTGTCGATTGGAAAAAAACCGTCCTGAGGAAGAGTAAATGAGAGAGTGAGAGATTCTAGAAAGAACTTTTTTATTTCGATTCGAATCGAGTGCCTTGCTACCAAGAGTGCTCGAATTCTCACGGATCATCACAATGCAAAAAACTTCGTCTCCTTTCACGATTTATTTATTACATCCTTTTATATTTAACGTTTAAAACAGTTTAACTTTTTCATAAGATTGAGCAAATTAGAGATATTTTTTTTATTTATATATTGTGGTTAAAATAATGCATATATTTTCATTCATTTTAAATAGATGAAATCGATTCAAATTCTGCAAGAATCAAGATTTCTTTCAATAAAGATTTTATATATTTTAAATATCAAGAATAAAAAGGAGCGATTTCAGATCTTAATTTGAAATAAATAAAAGTCAAATTTAAAAAATTAAAAAAATAAGTCTACTTGCGAAGTAGTGCTAATATAGTGATAACTATGCAGATTAGATGAGATAACATGAATGTTATTTATAATAACATGTGTTTTTGATAATTGTAAACTGCTATTTCAGATTGCTGTTGAATAGTTTATTTGATCGAGGTGTGATTCCCAGATTTATGTGACTGTACATTCTACTTCTCTACGCTCTTCTCTCCCTTTCTCTCTGGTTTAATCTTTCCTGAAATTTACATGGTGCACGTGCGTGTGTGTGTAAAGAAGGTGTCGCTAACGGTCCTCGACTTTTTCGCTTTCGGCCCGGCTCGGGGCGCATATTCGCGTACGTACAATAAGAGAAAAGAGAAAGATGCACAAGCGGAGGCACTGGAAACGCGCGTGTATTCTTTCAGTATAAGTATAACCACACACGAAAGTCGAAGGTGATAACATATCGCGAATCTCGTTCGCTCCTTACTCATTCAATTGCATTTATCGAGACAATGTGGAGAATAATGTGACGTGCGAAGAGGAGAATCAGTATCTATGAACCAGTAGTTTGACTTACAATTGCGAAATTTATTCGTTCAAGAAAAAATTTGTACGAAGATTACGTAAAATTGCAAATTATATTATATACTCTGTATTATTATACGATATGCTACAGTTTATTTTTTCTAGCCTCTGTGGAAAGATTGCAGCATTATTGAGTTATTCCACTAAATCAATGATCACGATAAATCTTCTATTCATATAATCCCTTCATTATGCGTGAAGGATATCATACGCATAAACAGTGTAACAGATATCATCAATGTGATTTACATAGAGCGCGAATTACATCCATGTGTCGCAAATGATTAACACATTACGAGTCGGTTTTGATGAAAACCGGGGAGAAGGAGGAAAAAGAAAAATGCAAAAGCAATTTATTTACATGACTGGAAAATGTAACGTAATTCCCTGTACACGCATGTATTACAAAACACACCGTTTGATTTATAGCTACACACCATGCGCGTGAATGATTATAAAGTCGTAACGTGCGTAACGTTACGTAATTATTTTATCCTAATGATATACGACACGACACCTTCGAAGACTGTAAGGCAAGAAAAAAAGACAAATTAGACACCGTAGAACAGCGATTAAATCTGTCCACCGTTGTAATAAAATTCCACACACGTGTCTCTCTCTCTTTCATGACGTATTTATCACGTCGTGTTATCGCGCAATGTTTCAATTTTTACGCGTTTGCACATAATTGCATAAACGAATATGGAGAAACTAAGATCATTGACGCATCGATCGTATGCATCTCGTAATGATCTTTATTTGAAATAATTTCTATGAAGCAGAAAAAACGAGTCGATGGTCATTTTGTATAGACAGGATTCACGTAAAAGACAGCAAAAGAAATAATTGACAACTTGTCTCATATATACACAGAAAAAAAGTAAGTGTCAAATCAAAACTTATATACTTACTTATATGAACGCGTTCATTGTTTCATATATACGCAACAATTTATAATCTTCTTAGAGGAATTTAAAAATCTTAAATTTCAACATTATTATAATCTTACTTCAATACTACAATTATCATTTCAAGAATAAAATAATTATTTTAATTCTAAAAAAATTATAATCTTCGATTTGAACATGTGTTATTTTCTATCCAACATTTTTTCCTCTCCATTAAAGAAAATTATCCTTAAATAACAAAAATATATTTTTCTTGGTTGAACTATATAAAATGTCTTCATCCAAGCAAATTTTCTTTGTTTAACGCAATATAATCTCATTTCAAGATTTACATTTTGAAACTAAAGATATTGTCAAAGTAAGAATATTCTTTTTTTCTGTGTATATATATATATATATATATATATATATATATATATATATATATATCTTTTAATATTGGTGAGAGTGACGATCGCAATAATCACCGGATGTAAATTTGACGGCTTGCTCTCGAGAGGTGCGTAAAATCACCGCTGCTTTACACACCGAGCGTGTAATTTCGCGCGTGTCTCTCTGCGATTGGAAATTGGAGCGGTTTGACTTACGCAAGACGGTAAAATATACATATAATTTGCACGTACGGCACCCACACAACCGCACAGCCTCTCAAGATCGCCGATCGAGATCGATATTCTAAATTAACCGTTAACATCCGCTCATCGCCGCCTTCGATCCGCCTTCGTGGACCTTCAATGCATTTTATTATGCGCGTCCGTTTATCGTTTTTCAAGTAACCCTAATACGCAGATCTAGTTAGTATCCCGCGCTCAATGAGCTCAATTATACTTTCAAGAGCCGCGCGAAAACCTTCACTTTAGAGAGAGCGGGAAACACATATCAATTTTTTGAAATTACAGCATAACCGATATTATAATATCGTGAATGTTAATTAAACGAGTTGATAGACGCTAAATAAAATCGCGCTACCATTATTACAGTCTCTATTACGAATAAATATAGAGATTATTTTCTCGCGACTGTGTACGAAATATCGAAACTTAAACTCACCTAAAATTATATACCAGTTTTCATTTTTCACTTTAATATGCTATCGTACATACATACTTTCATAAGATCACATACGTCGTTACCAGTAAACGAAACGAAAATTTTCACGTCGGTCGTATGTATTTACATACATCTCGCGTCCAACGATCGACAATTAAATCTAGCACGTGTGCAAAGTGGTATTCAGAAATTTTTGGGACACGCGTTAATGTCACGCTCGTGCCGGAGAGGTTTGTATCTGGGACTATATATAATTTGGTCGATCAAATCTTTTCCTCGCCGTCTGTTTCCTCTCCGGTTTTTTAACAAGCAGACTCTCTTTTTTCTACAGCTTGATAATAAAATGCGATCTAACGCATCGAAACATAAACATACCGCAAGATCTCACACTCTGTTCGCATAATTATAAATTATAAATATAAATTATAATATAAAAAATATTAAACGACGTTAATAAATCGTAATAATAATTATCCGCTACGGTAATATAAATAGAGGTAAGGAAAAGGAGGAGAGAGCGTGACAGAAACGCATGATGAAGCATATACGTGAGGAGACGATGGTTTAAGTGAGTGTGTAAACATTTTCTTCGAATGCGACAAACTTTAATTTAGCCCTCCTCATATATATCGTTCAGAATGACAATCTATATTAATCATGAAAAAAAAAAATAAATTGAAGACTTGCTTTTTTTTTTACCTTTTTTTAAAAAGACAATTTCTCCAAGATATAATTTGACGATGTGTTAAGAAATAAATTGATTGAAAAGGCGATAAGAAAGATGTGTCATCCACGATAATTGTATGTATCCAATTTCAAAATTCAACGCGTGTATTCGCGTACAATGTGACAGACAAAGATAGTAATTAGGGAGTTACCGGGAGCTTTTTGTGGGCCTTACAGCGACACTCGACAGCAGCCTCCGGAGGACCGGTTGTCGCGAACTTTTTTGCTGAGAAAAAAAAGAAGCGGGAGCAGATCTTGAGAGAAGAAAGAGAGAGAAAGAGAACAGCAAAAGGGTTAAAGGAGAGAACTTCCAATAGGCAAGAGCCTTCGAAAGATTCTCATACACCGATATATACATGATGTGTGCCGTGCAACAGAGGAGATAAATAAACATATAAAACACTGTGACAAGCTTCACGCTGAGTAAAAACATGTCGAGAGACACGTATCTCGATCCCCCTCTCTCTCTTATTTCCCCCGTTTGCTTCTGATGCCTCTTTGCTGCTCTCTTCGTTGATTTCCTCTTTCTTTCGTTCGCGCCATAAAATGCACCGGCTCGTTCGGTGCAGTGCGTACGCACGAGCTTGATGACTGTATTAATTATGCCTAATACAATTTTTTTAATTTATTTCTTTATCTACCGATAGTGTAATAATAATAATATTTTTACGAAAATTATTATGTCTATAATAATTGCGGACAATCATGTTAGGTATCTATAATCGATGATAATAACCGATAGCTGTAAAATATAACTGTATTTGCGATGACTGAGAATTAATTGGTGCATAATTTAGAAGGATTAACCGGATAAGCAACGGAATCTTCTATTTGAAGAATATTTATTCAAAGCTTTGAGACTTGCGCTTTCACATAAAAAAAAAAAAATCACAAACTAAACTTTTATGAGCTATTATTGAATTTTTAATTCTTTTTACTTCCTTTTTGACTGGTTTTTAATTTTATAAAAAAGTAAATTTTTTTTTTACTTCTTTGAAAACTTGTATTTAGTTTTCATCCGTGAAAAATATCTTGAAGAAAGAAAAGAGAAGATAGATAATTTGAAATCGCAGTACATCGAAAGGCACAATAAAAATTTCATTCCGAATGCAATTTTGTCGAGAGCTTATTCCGGTTTTCCGGGGATCGGCGTGCTTACATAGCATATCCGCTGGTACGCTCGTTATCTCGGGGCGTGGGAGAATCGGCCGAGTTTTACGAGCGCAAAGACGATGGCGACGATGTCGCCAGCGCTCGCCTTCGAGCGCCGAAAGACACAGCTGCGAATGCAGTTATACAGCCGTATATGCAACCGCAACTGTACGAAGAACCGGATGGACGAAGGAACCGATGTTGCACGACACATTCCTGTCGATCGACATCACCGGTCGTTTAAATTCGTCGAGAAAACGCGCTCGCTTCGTTTCCAAGAAAAATTTCCGGCGGGAAGAGAAACGGCGTTTCGCCGATTCGCGCTGTAAATTACACACGTGAAGACACGCTTATTGTCTGAGCACGCGTGGACTGACATACTGAGCGTTTAACCGGACAGGATGTAACCGGAGATGGGAAGAGACATAAATTATATTAAATGATTTACATCAGTAGAAATATCACCATATGCATTAATGATATTAATTTTAATCTGGGCTTAATTTCAAAATCGTTTATATTCATTTCCATTATTCTAATACGCGTGATTTATGTACAATATAAAAACATTTTACGTTAAGTTTCTCCGTTAGAAATTGGTTTCAAAAATTACTATGCAAAGTCATGTGTATCTTGTATAAATTTAGTCGTCGCGCAATTTACTACTGTTGGGATCTGTCATTATCGGCATAAGCATCATGCGAGATGGCATGTGCGTTAGACGTCTGACACTTGAGCAACAAAGAAAAAGAGAAATACAAACTCGTGAGAGGAAAAACGTCGAATTAAAATTTACAACACGTCTCTTCAGAGTATGGCATTATGCTCGTGCAACATGTAATCCATCGAACGAATACAGGCGCGCGCCTGATGGTCTCAAAAGAATTCGTCAGTATATTGTCGCGGACGATTGCGCATTTCCTATTCTGTTATGCTAATGTCGAGAGACGGTGAGCGCGCGAGACCGTGCTCTCTCGCTTCATTAAGCGCATTAAAATGACAATTTAAAATGTCGCCTGTCCCACTCTGTGGAATCTTGAATTAGTCAAATTAAACAGCCTACTTTATAGACGCCATTTGTCACTTCTCAGCGTACCACTGTCGTCGCGTCGATTTATTTCACAACAAAAGTCTATTACTGCTCTAAATATATAATTTATACTCACAATCTTTTATATATGTTGCAATTCTCTCGTGATACTTTCCTCGTGAATTTCCTCTTTCTCTTATTCTTTTCCTTCGATAGACTTGAGTAAAGCGCTAGATTCTGAAAAATAAAATACATATTCTCTGTTTATAAATTGCTGGTAACTTAAACCGCACTCGTTGATCCGATGTTTCTCGTCAAAGTCACGAATTTTTCGGCTTCTCGGGTAACGCATAAACGGGTGGGATGTGGGATAAAGTGAAGGGGGCACCGCGCGGAGTTTAGATCGGTGTAAACGCCGGATGGTCGCGAACGACGTCGGTTATTTTTGTATCGTCCGCAACAGGAGCCACAAAACGCCGCGTTTTAAGGCGCGACGTACTTGTCGCCGCAAATTTCACGCGGAAACGTCAAGGTTCTTTGTGGCGAGGATTCGATTAAAGCGTCTTAAACGACCCGCGCGACTTTTTACGACGACCAGGCGATTACGAATGCACTCACATGTGTAATGAGTAAAAAGCTCTTATCTGCGATCTAAATGATATCGATAAACAACAAATAAATTACAAAGATATATATATAATATAATAATAGTAATTCTAATTATTATTATAGTAACATACGCCCACACACTTATGTGTATATAGAGTGAAAAATATAACTCGACTTTTTTATAATCATCCTGCTATAAATATATTTTGAGATAAACGCGATGGAATCATTCTCGGATGGCAAACGGATAAGTACCAGGTGTTGGTGACCGAAACCGATATCTAGGCAAACATTCGTAATTTATTCTGTAATAGGAGAACGTTTTTCGAGACGAGAACGCCCTGCTGTTTGCTCAGGAATGTAAACGATCTTTGTGTGGCGACTGATATTCTTCATTCCCGACAATATGGCTGTAATTGTAGCTCTTTGTGTCTAAATGCAAATAATATTTCGTCTTTCCGTAATTGCAAAAGACACTTTTGACGTTTTTTTGACATTTTACAGAAAGTTTTATAATATGCATTTCGAAGTTGATTACATCAACCCGAAAAAATGCACCCACACTCGCACATTCATATGTAACCGGAATCGAACGATTCTTCGAAACGAAGCGAGAGAGGGCCACAATTTACTTTTAATTGGTATCTATTAGCTTCATTGTAACGCAGTGCATACGTGTCGGCGCAGTCGGCGGCCCTTATGATTTCAGTCACCATTCAAAAGCCTCCTTTCACACGAGTCACTTTGATCGAACCCGCATGTTAAAGTCGTAAAGTCGTTAAAGATCTTTCATGTCAAATGTGACACTTTGGCAGAAGTTGTTGACAACCGTTCACATTAGAAATTACATAGAAATAATCGCGCGTGTATGCTGTATACATAATTACGTCACAATCGAAACGTTATAAGGGCAACAAACTATCGTCTATAGCGATAAGTCTAACTAAGCGAAGTTGAAAAATTAATCTTTCGGAGGTCTTTCTAAAAACGATTTTACACAAACTTTAATGTGAAAGGAGACTCGGACGAAGAACAGGATATCTTATTCGATTGTTCGATCCGAGTGACGCGCCGAACAATTCCCCTCCGTCGTTTAATAATTGAAGACGCTGGGAAGAAAGGGGGACACATGGAATGTTCCTCGATTGCACGCCACTGCAGTCACAACTAGATGAAACGAAAACTTTAATATTTAAGAGACCACCAGTGAAAATACTCACTGTACGAAACGTTCACGGTGAAAATGCCCGACTTTTTTCTTCTTTCATTTTACTTTTTATCAAATGTTTTGCATAAATGTATATTTCACTATTTAAACAATCGTAGATAAATATAAAATTATTTCTTCAATAATATAAAATAATTTTTTATAATTTGACATAGACAAGTAAAATAAATAAAAAAATACAATTCTTTTTTGTAAAAATCGGATATAATCTTAGAGTATGTGAGGTCCTTCGAGAGATAGAGTTTTGACATATATATACGTATACGTACCCCAAATATGTAGACTCTTGAAAAAGAATCTTTTTTTTTTTCATTCTATTCCTCTTATTCTGACGTAAGGCAGGACACGCGTCTGTTTTATATCAGAGGAAAAGCAGAGAGAGAAGGAAGATCTTGGACAACACTGGACTATAGTTTCCATATGTTCTGTTTCGACATAGGATACTAATATCCGTCTTCTGTTTCTGTTGCAGAAATGTCCTGCTGTTCACTTGCTGCTGGATCCTGTCGGAATGTGTGCTCCAAGGTATGCATTTTAAATAAGCACATACAGCACTCTTAAGTTCTTTCTTTAATTTCTTAAGAAATCTTGAAAGGATTCTGAAATACTTTCAATAGTAAATGCAATTATGAAGGCTCAATGCACTATAGATTGATTGTTATTAAATCTCTTAACTAAAAAACTGTAATATATATAATACATATAAAATTATACAATATATAACATATATAACAAAATTATATTTTTACGTTATCGTTCTTAAATTATTCCTTATAAATTATATTTTATTGATTTTTTTATCCATTTTAAACGGCACATTTTCTCCATATTATATTTCGCATATAAATTGCCGAAAACAAATTGTCGGTAGTAAAAAGTAGCTCGCGACAACTAACGCGCGCGATTCCGAGATAATTTATAAATCTAAAGTTAATGTACGAAATGCTCAAAAGCAAGTTAAGAATACGCCTTTCCTGTCGCGATAAGAAATTAGTCGTGACCCAGGACACAGTCTATTAATTATGTACAAGAAGAGGAGGCCTCGTGAGAATTTCAAAAAGACAATTTCGACGGCATAATCGTCCACTGAAATGAATGCGATATCGCGCGGTTGATAAATATCCATGGGTCGATCTCGGGACGATAAAGGACACGAAATATGTCGTGTCCGTGGATATATTAGGATCCGGAAAATAAAAACAAGAATATGACAAGAAGAGGGAGAAAGAGAGGAAACGGAAGGGTGAAAAAAAGCGAGAAGGAGCAAGGGATACCTCAGGTCGCTTCTTTCGATGAGCGTTTCTCGATGTGGGGTGCGTTTCACTGTGGCTTCTTTAAAGAGGTGAGTCTGGTCTTCGAAGATAATATCGGGAGGGCCCGCTGCGAGATTTACGCCGGACCCCTCCGAGGCGCCCCGTGGGCTCATTCATACGCAAATATTACGAATTGACGCGTTGAACATGGCGGAGGTACCGCGTGTTATCAATGATATCGTGTCTCCGTGCAGTTTATTCGAGGAGAAAGGATGTACATTTGGTGCTCTTTTCTTGATTTTTGATGGTGAAATAATGTATGCGAATATTGTCCATAAAGGATATTTTATTGTCAAGACTCACGGGAATGTTGTAATGTAAAATTATATTCATAATGTATTAATATATTTTTATCGCAAATTCGAGATAAAAAATCATTTGCTAGAAAATTATAACAAGATCAAATAGAATAGTGTAGAAAAATTTACCTGTATAATTTGTCATATACGTGGCTTTACATCGCATAGTGTTTCTCGTAATAGTGGTCGTAATATCGTTGCTTATTTGAAATGTCAGGCACGACAACGCGAGGTGCAGAAAAACTTCGAGAAAGTCGTTTCTCCGGATCATCTTGCTTGACTACTGATGAGCACTTTCTTCCTCCGGCTTCTAACAGCGAAATAACCGGAAATCGTGACGGAAGGTCCGAGTTATGTGACAAGTTATTCTTGAGACAGGCAAGAAAGATGTCTATTCGTTGAATACATCATGTCTTCTTCCCATTCATTGTCAGATCATGTTTGTTGCTTTTTGATATTTATAAAATAAATTTTCGAAAAACTTATCTCTTTTTTTAAATTGTATGTATTAAATGTATATATTTTTGTCTCGTATTGGAAGTATATTTTATTAAAATCTAAATATATATATGAAATTCAAAAGCATGTGTTAACCAGATTATTCATGATTTTTTTTAACTGAATGTGAACATACACATATAAGTATCACATATAAGTATTCATTGTATCAGTCAAGGAGGATTGTAACTGACTACCAATTTAATTAGTTGACCGACACCTCGTCGCGGTCGTTTATAGTATCGTTTGTGAGTTCGGAAAATAAAAGCATGGGGTAAATTATGAAAGCTTGCGGCTCTATTTCGGTATCTTTTGATCTCTGTTGTAACTCAGAGACCGTCGAGGTTGATTTATCTGGTCTGAAATATATTAGCTTTGAAGTAGTATTTATTTCAGATTTTTTGCCAACAATAATGTTTCGTGCGTCAATCTCAACGAAATTATAAAAAGAGAGAAATTTTTTTTTATTATATGGTCCCTTTTTCATTCGGAAGATTATTCGCGGAATCGTGAACTTTAATTAAATATTTACAATTTTTTAGCTGCAAGTAAAAATCTATCGTCATTAAAACCCTCATTGACGTTGCTGCCAACTGTTGCAAAAAATTCGCGAGTGGATAATGCACCCTCTTTCAACATGGCGATGTAGCCCGGCTGTGCATACCTCCCAGAATATACCGCGACGAAAATACGTTCGTGGTTTTCTCAGCTCCACATCGCTTCTAACATTTATAACAGTTTAACTTAGCAGAGATATTTCGAAAGTACTAATTGATTTAGTAAAATACTACGTATATAAAATATATATATACTTAATATATAAAGCATATATTACACATGTATAAAGTAAATCCTGTCTAGAGAAGAATAAGCATGTAATAAAATGTCATAACTAAAAAGAGAAAATATATAAAAAAATATATATAATTAAGATTTTTTTCTTTTGTTCCATCCAAATAATTAAACGTAATATCTTATATGTATTATTATTTTGATGAAAATATAACACTTGCGAGTTGTGGTTGTAATTTCAAAAAACTTTAATTTATACAAAAAATTTAAAAAATAAGACTAGGTGATCGATAACTTACTATTCAGCAAACGTGACCTTTGACTATGAAGGTATCGTCAGGGCCCATCGGGACCCACCACATGTTGATGGATGGTCGTAACTCCTGGTCGTGATGGACATACCAAGTGGATCTGGCATGTCCTCACGGAAGGCACCGATTGAATCCGGAATGAGGATTACATACGATATCTGGCTCTAGAGACAATTGTCATTCAGTAACGGGCAGCAGGAAATCGCGGAGCCCGCGTGTTGCATTCGTGTCCTTGATTTTTAATGACCGCTAATGCACCATTCCGCATTTCGAATTTAGGAAGCTGCTCAATTCAAGTCTAGACAGACATTAAAAGTGTTGACGCCTCGAAATCTGATTCGTTGAAATAATTTACATTTATACAATAAACTTCTTTTGCTTGATTTTATTGTCATTTATATCTTCCTTTCAGAGAATAATTTTAGATCCGTGAAAAAAGTGCATTTTAAAATTATTCATCCTATAATTCATCTTTCTTTGTAATTTTATTAAAATTTTTATATTTTTCTTTTTCTGTATAATATAATTTTATCTCACTTTTTTAGATATCTTTGGTAGTCTTGGGTGCCGAGATCGAGGCGAGGGAAAACGTTACTCGGCGTCTGCTGGAGTTTTGTTCCATAGAATTGGTGAGTTTCATCGATTTCATTATGTTTCTAAGGTTCAATCCGGCGTAAGATCGACACTCATTTATTCGGTTCATTCAGCTGAAATCTGGATCGGAAGTTTCTCGACAATGGGCAACTTAAACGATCCAGGATGTCTGTAACGCGATCCACGTTTTTTCATTCGCAGTGATGGCTTTATGAAAAATGATCTCGGGGGACTTGCGGTCGATCGGTCGATTGTGTTACTTCGTTTCCTTCATCACTTTTTTTATCACTATCTTCTCTCACGTTTGAATCCTTTTTTTCCCCAGATGGACTTCTGGTCCTGCGTGAACTCGACGTTGAATGGTAAGCTTGTACATTGGTTCGCGTCTGAATGTGCAATAGTATTGCCGCTGAATATATTTAGTCTATCTTATACGAATTCTTATAGAACTCAAGAGGAATGAGAATTGGATAGGTCGAGCATGCTGTCACCACATCCAGAATCCCACATGTCGCACAACCTGCGCCTTATCAGGTTCCACAGACGATCTGAATGAGTCCTGCCGACCAAGCGACGAGCCTGAATTTTTCTTCTGCCTGGAAAAGCGCGAGGAAGCTGAACGATGCTGCAACAACGTTTCCAATGACACTTGTAGACCTATTTGCAAGGATATTTTTCACAAGCCTGGCAAGCAGTCTAACTTGAAACTATACAGCAGCAAGGGTTGCTTTCATCAGATTCCCAAATGTCTGAAGAGCGTAGCCGAGGTGAAACATGCCGAAGATCCGAAGCAACGTTAGTTGAATTCATATTTTTTTATTCATTGAATTATATGATTGATGATTTATATCGATATTCTTATTGATATTAATTTTATATTAGCAGACGATTAATGCTACGATGCGTTTATTATTTAATTTAATAAGTCTTATTTACGTAGATTTGCACTGTTGCGAGGAAGCCACAACTCCGGCGTGCCTAGACACGTGTCGCAAGACTCTTCACATCGCAAACACGGACCAGGAAATCATGGACGCCTTGGCGGAAAAATGTAGCCCGGTGCTACCTCAGTCGCCGATGTGGAGTTGCTTGTTGAAATCGGGCTCGGCGAAGCCGGCACGTTTACCGTTAAATGCTGGTAAGCTGACGTGTTGCACAAAGGCAACGAGGCCCTCCTGCCAGAATTTATGCTGGCGGGCCTTTCAGGCTGACTGGGAATCCGCCTGGGTCCAGTTGGATGCGTTGTGCCTCTCGTCCAGCTTGGAGGGTGAATTGAGGAGATGTCTCGAGGACGCGGATGATCCTTGCGAAATGGGTTGTTCTGGATTGTCTTACTGCGCACGATTCAATGACAGACCTACTACTCTGTTCAGGTATGGATGATTAATTTAATCAACCATAACTAGTTCTCGTTAAACAGTTCTGATCAAATGTTTCGCGTTCATAATATGAATTAAACTCAAATTTAGCGATTCGGAAGTAAAATCAAAATTAGTTTTACATGTCGATAAAATTAAGATCTCTTGAAAAATACTTTCGTTGATGTTATAATTGAATATTAATTTCTCGCTAGGACATGTACAAGTACAGCTGACGAGGCTGCTAAATGGGAAGCTGACCATTGGTCCAGAGGCGGCGTTATTGGTGGATTAGGTGTACCTGTGCGCGCAGCGGCTTCTTGTCCAGCGGAGACTTTACGTGCGGCGGCTTGTCTTCTACAATTGCGACCTTGTGAGACTAGAATTCATGAAACGCGACTCTGCCGCGAAGATTGTCTGGACTTGATGGCGAGCTGCGTGGATTGGGGTGCAATTACGGGACCGCATACAGCTGCTACCTTGTGTGCCAAGCTGTCGCCGGGCAAACCGGACGCGCCATGTGTTTCGTTGAGACCGTACTTGGACGACCCGCAAGACGATGAGACAGTGATTCATCCCGAAGAAGACATTACGACACCGTGCAAGCGCAATCCGTGTCCGCAGGGTCAGCTCTGCGTTCTCCAACCGAACGGTGCCAAGATCTATCGCTGCGTGCCAGCTTGCTCTCTCGGCGAGATGTCGAAACAATTAGTGCCAGTCGGATCCTGGATCCAGATCCCCCGGTTCGATCAACAGGGCTGCATGAATATCTGCCAATGCACGGCGCGCGGTCTAGAAAAGTGTCGCACGCTTAACTGCTTTAACTTCAAGTCCTGCTGGGTGCACGACAGATTCATTCAACATAAGACCAACTTCTATCTCGAGTGCAATCCTTGTCATTGCTTCGAGGGTGAATTTACATGTTCCAAGAAGAGCTGCGGCGAGTCGCGCGCGCCATCCCTGCCTTGCGACTGTCCAGCTCATTATGTCCCGGTTTGCGGCAGGTTGGGCTTCACCTTCGCGTCAGCCTGTCTGGCAAAGTGCGCTGAACTGTCAGCCACTGAAGTAGAGTTTGGCAGCTGTTCCAGCAGAGATCCTTGCGTGTCCAATCCTTGCAAAAGCGCAGAGAGATGCATTCGCAAACCTAGAGTCTGCTTATCGCGTTTGCACAAATCATGCCAGCAATATGAATGTGTGCCAATAGATTGTAATCCGCGTGACGAGTCCAGCGGACTAGTCTGTGATCGTGAGAATCGACAGTATCCTTCTGTCTGTGCCATGATTCGAGCTGGAGCTACTTTGGGTTACAGAGGACCTTGTCTGAGAGGTTGTAGTCTGAGGGGTCCAGTGTGTGGTATCAACGGCGAGGTTTACGCCAATGAATGCGCGGCTTGGGCCGAGAGAATTATCGTAGATTACCAAGGTCCCTGCGTCATCGTCGGTCTCATAGGAGAACAGGCAAAACCTCGTTGCGGTGATGCTGTACAATGTCCTGCCTTAGTGGAACCATACTGTATCGGGGTCACTCCTCCCGGTGCTTGTTGTCCTGTTTGCGGAGGAGCAGCGAGATTGTTCTACTCGAAAAAACAGGTAGGTGTTTTACGAGACGTAAAACTCTCTCTCTCTTAGACATTTGACATTTTTCTTTAGTTATTTCTATGTGTGTTGCTTTTAGATAAATATATATATATATTTGTAAATTATAATATATTTACAGTTTATAAATTTTTTACTGGCTGAGTTAATTTAGTTTGGTTTAAATTTATTTTTATTTCTTTACTTATAGTTGGAAAGAATCTATTATATAATGGACGAGGAAGCTGACAAGGATTCTGTTACTTTAGAAGCTCTCCTGGTCGCTCTAGGTCGTCAGTTAGAAGTGGCGCAATGCGCGATTCGAGGTATGATGACGCCCGATTGCGACATCTTCATCGTCGTACAGCCTGTTACCAAAAAACCGTCGGCGTTACAATTGCGAGCTTGCGTGACAGAAACGGAGAAGCTTGTCACCAGGATCACGGAGAGAAGTCCCAGAATCGCGGCGGAAATTCCTCTAGGTTCGTTGACTAGAGCCGAGATAGCTCACAGTTACGTTTCTAGTGCCATAAAAATTCATGTTTGGCACGTAACGACGATTGTTTTGTTTATCTTTATGTTAAAAATTACATCTTGAATGCGACTATATTAAAGAGAAAAAAAGATTTATCGCTTATTCGATTTAGTTCTAAAATATTTATTCAGTAATGATTATGTATAATTCAATTCATAATCATGAAATATTCGAGTTTATTATTGTGTTAATATAAATCATAAGCGATAAAGCTTGTTTTCTCGTTCTGGCTGCTGAAAGAGGTTTTTTTACCTAATCGCGATACCATTCGCTGTGGCGAATGTCTATAGCGTGTCTCGTGTCTGTGATTCTTCTAGTGCCTTCTAATAGCATATAACAAGATGTATTTTTAGTTACTGATTAATATTACCAAAGAGAAAAAAGCATATATCAAGAGGATGTACAAAAGAGTAGGATTTGTGCGCATAATCGAAAACTATTCATTATAAGTTGTAAATAAAAAAAGACTCCATAAATTTAAGTTCACAATCCGCGCATTGATCGACATATCAGTATATCTTGTGTTCTTATGTGATTTTTACATAGCGTGTCTTTCCAAAGATTCATTGCAATAATCATAATTTTTTTTTGAAACTTTTGTCGTATGAAATATTTGTGTAAAAGAAAATTTAACATGAAATTTTATAAAAAATGCAATTGTTCTATAATTTTTCTAGTACACGTTGTATAGATAGGTACGATTTTATGCTATTAAGTGTAAAATCTCATATTGCAAATAAAGAAATTTATTCAATAGAACTCGTCAGGCAGGTAATAAATGTGTGTTCACATTTTATTTATAAATCTGCGATTGCCTGCAATGGTTCGTGCCAATGATATGGATAATGCTCCCATAATTGTTAAGTATATTTTGTTATTGCATTAAAAACAAATATTTCATATTTGTATAATTAAAAACAGGTATGAAGTATTTGTGTATTGTATTGTTAAAAACAAATAGTTTATATCGTCATTTGTATGAATAATAAATTTCTATAACTTTTATCATATATGTAGATGTGATAATCAATATATAGATAATTATATATATATAATAATTATATATATATAATATAATATAATATAATATAATATTATAGTATAATATTATATTATTATATTATATTATAATTGTATATTAGCATATATCCAAATGTGATCTGCATGTGACACATATCCTTCTTGTATATTTCACCAAAGTGATTTCGAATTTTTATAAGACTTTGTATCGACCACGTGATGCAGTGTGAGCACCAGACGCCTGTAGTTTTATGAGTTCTTCCTTGATGAGCCGAGATACTTCCGCCTTAGCTTTGCTAACTGCTAACTCGCTCGTAGATTCTATCGCCAGGTATAATTTCCTCTCGCCCTCCGGTGGAGTTTTCCCGGGTGCGATATATGTCCCTCTCACAGTAAGACCTGCTTCGGAATATTCCGAAATCTGAGCTAGAGCCTCCTTACTCGTGACTCGCCATCTTGCTTGTTGTGGAAAGTCATTGATTTCGAGTTCCTCTTCATATTTGCGGAATGTTTGTTCACCCGTTTCCGCGTCGCTTTCCACCAGATCCTCTTCGCGTGGTTGATAATTTAATTTGGTATTCAATTTTGCCGCCAGCTGTTCAGCGACTGTCTTTGCCTGTGCAAATAATAAAAAAAATATTTATATTATTTATTCACGATAGTAATATAACATTTAAACAAACACTCGATTCTTACCGTAATAAGATTTGTAGGTCCTGCTCCTTTGAGTATGGCTTCCGCCGCTTGTTGAGTGGCACCCTTTGCCTCGGCGCCCAGATTCT
Organism: Anoplolepis gracilipes; assembly: GCF_047496725.1. Classification (NCBI taxonomy): domain Eukaryota; kingdom Metazoa; phylum Arthropoda; class Insecta; order Hymenoptera; family Formicidae; genus Anoplolepis; species Anoplolepis gracilipes. Next base: position 6,411,726 of record NC_132974.1, read on the forward strand.
TAGCGATATTTATCTTCGATGCTAATCTCCTGGCTAATTCCAGTTTATCAGTAGCACTAGCTACCGGTTGACCAGGTACCGTGATATTAGTCGCAGTTGGTCTGGCTATTTCGCGAACTGTTCGCTTAGGCGCCAGCATACTCTCGATCTGTTGATCGATATCGTTTTCTATGTCCTCATCATCAGAATCTTGCAGTCCCAAGGCTGCTTTTTGGAATTTCTTTTTCTCATTCGCTAAAGCAGCTTCTGATTCATCGAATTTGAATCCTTTGCCACTGAAACCACCTCCAGTATGAACTTTTTTTCCATCCGCGGCTTGACGGGCCTTGTAACCTTCCCACAACTGACGTAAAGGTTCTGGAACAGGTACACCTGCTAATTCGTGCGCACGTAGAATATCGCCGGCATAACGTTCTTGCTCTGACGTAATGAAAGTATACGCGTACCTAAAGAAAAAATATAACACTTAATTTATGAAAAGCATTTCATATTGTTGAAATCAAAAAAATTTTTATCTTACCCTTTATTTCCAGCTCGACCAGTTCTACCACATCTGTGCACGTAATCTTCATAGTGATTAGGACAGTCATAATTAATAACTAATACTAAATGCTTGACATCCAAGCCTCTGGCAGCGACAGAAGTGGCCACAAGTAATTTTGTCCGTCCGGCTTTGAAATCCAAAATAGTTGAATCTCTGTCGCATTGATCTATACCACCATGAAGAGACATGCAGGAATACGAAGCTTTCATAAGATCCTTTAGTAATGTATCTGCATTCTCCTGTTTGTCTACAAATATAATGGTGGAGCCTTTGTCTTGATAATGTCCAAGAATTTCAAGCAACTTATAAAACTTCTGGTCTTCTTCGAGTACAACCACATGCTGCTCGACATCCTTACAAACGACGGAACGTCCACCAACTTGTACCTCTACTGGTCTCGTAAGAATTCTTCTCGCTAGCGCCTCCATTTGTCTTGGGAATGTTGCACTGAATAGTACAGTCTGTCTGTCTGGTCTCACATTTTCCATAATCCGCATCACCTGCGGTTCGAAACCCATATCGAACATCCTGTCAGCCTCGTCGAGCACCACATATGTCACGCGTCGTAAATTGGTCACACGCCCGCTATTAGCAGCGAGCATGTCGATCATCCTTCCAGGTGTACATACGATAATCTCAGCCCCTCTTTTAAGTTCCGCTATTTGCTCAGAAATACCAGTTCCGCCATAAACGCACACATGCGAAAGGCCCAATGATTTTGTAAACTTTTTCGAATCCCTGCCAATTTGCATACACAATTCTCTAGTCGGTGTCATAATCAATGCAATCGGTCCATCACCATCAGCCAATGGGGGCTGATCAAGTATGTGACGAAACATAGGTAACAGAAAAGCTAACGTCTTTCCGCTACCAGTTTTTGCTATACCTATAAGATCACGACCAGACATAATGGCTGGGATTGCCTGGCATTGAATAGGTGTTGGTTTCTCGTAACCAAGTTTTTTCAACACTTCTAATTCCTTCTTGGTCACACCACATTGCGCCCAAGACTTGATGGGTTTTGGACAGCCTTTACCTTTCACACGAATACCTTCTAATTCTTCTTTGTACACCTCTACTTCTTCTGGTGTCATTCTTGCTGCAAGTACACAGCATTATAGATATTTAGTAACATGATAGAAAAAGAAAAAAAGGATTCATACTATAAATATATATAAATTATACTATAAAAAAAATATAAATAAAAAGCTATACCAATTTCAGGAACTTCGACGTAAAAAGATTTTCGAAATGGTTGATAATCTGTTGTAGCATGATCAACTTTTGCTAATTCTCGCTTTTGTTTATTCGCTATACCAGCTGCAGTCTCATGAAGATTCTCGCCTTCTTCTTCACTAGAATACTCTAATCCATCTTGATTTTGTTCAATCAATTCTCCCTTTTGTTTCTGAACTTTTTTCTTAGCCACACCAGTTACAATAACCACACTCTGAGCACCAGAATTTGTGCCATTGTTGGCACTTTTTGGAGCTTTGCTATCAAATTTATTTACTTTTCTAACTTCTTCTTGAACCTATTAAATTATTTAGATGTAATATAAATATACATGTAATATAAATATACATATATATATATATATATATATATATATATATACATACATATGTATATATATATATATTATAGATATTTAGTGACATGATAGAAAAAGAAAAAAAGAATTTAAACTATAAAAAAAAGTTATACCAATTTCAGGAACTTTGATGTAAAAAGATTTTCGACATGGTTGATAATCTGTTGTAGCATGGTCAATTTTGACTAATTTTCATTTTTGTTTAATATATGTTAAAGTAATACTTGCCTCTGCCATAAAAGCATCAAGTGGATCAATCTCTTCTTCTTCATCTTTTACTTCTTCTTTCACTTCTTCTACTTCTTCTTTTATACCTTCTTCTTTTGTCTCCTTGGTGTTATTCTGTACCACAGGAGTCTCTTCGTCACTATCATCCTCAAGGGACCATTTTTTCATGGGTAGCTGAAGATTTGCCAAAATAGATGTCTTACCGTCTTTTTTGGTTGCTTCCAGTTCTTTCTTCTTCCTTTCCGCACGCCACCTTTCTATCCTTTCCCTTCTCTTTTGCATTTCCAACTCTAGCCTTTTTTGCTCTTCCTCCTACAATATTATTTGCAATTATTATTACTGCTTATTTTTCATTAGATTATTTTTTAAGACTTACCTTGTCCAACTTTGTATGGTCGAAAGGCAACTCTTCGCTGTCACCTTTTTCTTTATCTTTCCTATCACGTGACCGAGACCTATTTGATCGTTCTTTCCCAGAGCGCGAAGACTTTGAGCCTGTAAGACGCTTTTCTTTACTGTCTCCACTAGTATACCGAGAACAATCAATGTCAATAAATTATTTCATTGTTACTATTTTTATGAAAAAAAAACATCTTGGATATATTTGTGACTAAAAAGAAAAATGAGTGCTATGGACAAATCTTTTTTTTGTTTTTTTCAGGTTAAGATGCCGAAACGCTTTTTAAGGGTGTACCGTTTTCTCTCGCGATCCCTGTCCCTCTCGGAACGTTCCCTTCTATCACTTCTCTCTCTATCTCTATCTCGTGAACGACTCCTCCGTTCTCTATGACGTCCCTTATCCCTGTCCCTCTCCCGGTCTCTGCTTCTGGAACGCCGTCGTTTTTTCTCAGGTTCAGTCGATCTCGACCTCGATCTCGATCTGGATCTTCGCCGATGATGCCTATCCCTACATTTGTTCATAATAATTAGATTGAGTATGAATTTGGTACGTAAAGGAAGCGTCGATAACATAACCGCAAAATACACAGTGCAATATATTTCACTTACTTGTCGCTACTTCGCACCATCTTGATTTAATGATAGATCTATTATACCAGTAATTGAATACTTAAAATGATAAACCTACTGTCTATGCATTTATTTTATAGTTAACTATTATTAATTAACGTTTCTTCGAGCGAACAAATTTCGTAATTTGTATCAGGCTTGCAAGCATTCGCACTTGCTCACTTGCTACACTAACGCCTCCCTTTTAGAGGCTGAAGCCTGAAGCTAAAGTAAGGAGCAGCGCTGACGTAGGCTCACGTAACTATGACGTTTCGATACCTCGAGAATCGCAATTTTTTCGATAGATTTCGAATCAGAGTCAATCGTGTGATGCACAGTCAGTGGTCGCGCATTCATTATCGTTCTCTGTAATTCTCGCGATTATCGCTGCCTAAAAGTAAATATCGCGCGCGTAAAGTAGTCGCGAGTGCATCATAAAATACCGATGTTCGTCATAATTCGTAGTGTATTAAAATTGTGTTCGTGACTATAGGCAAACCAACGGTAACTCGATCGTATCCAGGAATCCGGAGAATCGAGAGAATTTTGTAATCCCGGGGACTCGGTTGTATGTGTCTTTGCATGTTTTACGGTTCTTCTCTTCTTCAACAAATTGCATCATTTGTGCGACGATCATCGATCCAGGTATATATATATATATATATATATATATATACATACATATATATACATGATGTATTACATACGTATGCCATATTGTTATTTCATAATTGATTGTCGATGATATATCTTTTCTAAGTGTGTCAGTAATAATAGATAGAAATATGACATGTTTTATCTACAGTCGGACCTCTTATCCTGCGACATTTTCGGTCCGGAATCTTCCCTTTAAACCTCTGATCCTACGACAAAAATTTGAGAGTGAGGGTATAATTCCCCTTTCGCGGTCGTAGCATGAGAGGATTTTTTGTCGTAGGATAAGAGGTTTCGTAGCATAAGAGGGTCGTAGGATAAGAGATCCGATTGTACCATTATTCACACACGACATAAAGAGATACAAAAAATTGTTATTTTATTGTATATTTTATGCATATCATTGATAAGAAGTTATTCAGAAAAAATGTTCTTTTTCCGATGAATGCTTTATATATGTATGTATATTAAATGTGTACCATGTACATGCAAAAATTGAAAAATGGCATTTTTCCACTTTCTTATACGATTATTACTATTTATACAATTAGCATTCTATTTTTAAAGGCTACGAAAAATTATTCATTACTAAAAATTTTTGTGGAATTATTTTTATAAGTTATTAATATATTGTACTTACAGAGAGCTGTAAGTCTTCAATATACGTATAGTATTTTTGATGTCGTCTCTTTCAATGGTAACTTATCATAAGAGAAATAAATTGTTACGTATTGTTTTCTTTTAATTAATAAATTGTTACGTATTGTTTTCTTTTAATTAATAAATTAGAGAACATATGTTAAAATGAGATTAGTATTGATTTATAAATAAGAAAAGTTAACAATATAATTAACTGTTAATTATAATTAAGAAACTTAATTCCCACGATTGAGTAAATAAAAACATAATAAAATTATACTAATTACAATAAATTAAAATAATATAATAATTATAATAAATTAAATTAAAATAAAATTATAATATTAAAAGTTTCTATTGCAAAAAATGTCAATATATTATATAATATTAACAACAACACACATGAGATTTTATCTAACAAATCTCTAGTAATTAATTTATTAGATTTGATAATAATTTTATAATTACATATTATGTAATGATTATTATATTAGGCAATAATTATTATATGATATAATAAGTTAATTATATAAATCTAGTAACATAATTGATATGTAAATTAATTGTTAGAGATCTAAGAGAGAACCTATATATATCTTATTTTTGAATTATTATATAATATATTGACATTTTTTGCAATAGTCATTTTTAGTATAATTATTGATATGATAATAATTATATTGTATTTAATAATTATTATTACACATTATTACATACAATATAATTATTACATACTTATCTAAGAATTATTAACTTATATAATAATTATTATCGAATCTATAATTAATTTAGATAATGAAAAAAGTTATTATTCGAGATTTATTTAGAATTCATATCATATACAAAAATAGATATTAGAATTACATTAGAAATAGTATATCATGTAAATATACAGCTTTATAAATAGTAATTAATTTTCTTAGCAATACTTAATTTAGAGATTTGATTATTTGAAATATTAGTTTAATTTAAAAACTAATTTATGTAATTTGAAATATAGCATAAATTTTAGAAAAATCTATCGTTTAAAATACAAAATATCATATGCAATTGTAGAACTCTCAACAATTGGAGAGTTTCTATGAGACGTCAGCTTAACACACAGTCAACGAGCCAAATTATGCTTTTAAGATATATATATATATATATATATATATATATATATACATATATGTTTTTATATTTAATATCTTAATATTGAATGTGAGGTACATATTCTTTGTAATTTTTAATGATAAAAAAATGAAAATTTTATACAAGTAAAAAATACATATTTTATAACAATTATTCAGTTTTTAGTAGATTTACAAATCTAGCACTAAAAATTTAAAAGGCTCTATGTTTTTCTTCCATATGAATAAAAACGTTACAAAACATATGTAATAAAAAAATTTATTTTAGAGAAAGTTGAATTAAAAAATCTGGAAAATATTCTCTTTATTTGAAATTTTGAATACAAAAATACTTGAAAAATCAAGGAATTTTTTACAGGAATCTATTACATGTCCTATAATTGTATAAGCAATTTGTCGTTGACATTTAATTACTTTATAATATTACGATTCAATCAATTTTCTTTGCTAGATCAACGCATTATTTCGCTGTATAATAATTTGATTTTACAAAGGGCATTTTCGACACAGTCGCCTTGTAAGTTTTTCCCCGAATCTCGATCAACACTCCGCCACCGGTGTGCGCCCAATCCGGCGGTAAATATCCCATGGCGATTGGCCGGCCCAAGGTCGGACTTGGTCCACCGGAAGTAACGCTGCCCACACGTTCACCTTCCGGCGTCAATATCGATGCGCCTTGCCTGGCAGGTGGTCCTTGACCTAGTAAGAGTCCGACACGTTTCTTCGTAACGCCTGTCTTAATTTGCGAAAGGATTTGTTGCGCGCCTGGAAAGTTGGCTTCGGCTCTTCGTCGTTTCGCTGCAAAAGAGAAAAGGAGATTGATTAATGTTTTATAAATTATAAAATTAACAAAGCAAGGAGATTGGAATAATTTGCGTGACAAAGTTAAACAAGCGCAAATGAGAGGATGGAAGTATATTTGCTACACAAATTTTATATAAAAAAATATCTACCATGTTTAAAGATTTATTAGCTACTTTCGCGAGATTACTGACCTATTAGCCAGGTAAGAGCAGCTTCGATCGGTGTGGTATCTTCATTGATATCGTTACCGTATAGACAAAGTCCCGCTTCCAATCTATAGAAAAAATAGCGAAAATGTCAATACAATCTATTCTACTTTACATTACTCCTTTATTTATCTAAATTGCTTTTTTTCAATCTTACAATAAGACGTATTATCTCGGTCACGTTTTTACGAACAAAATTAGTGTGTTTTAATGTATAATAATTAATATTTATTACTTACCTTAAACTATCTCTCGCTCCTAAGCCAGCCAACTTTACGTCAGAGTTTTCCAAGAACTTTTCTACTAAATTAACCGCGTCCTTCGCAGGCACTGAAATCTCGAAACCGTCTTCCCCTGTGTATCCACATCGCGAAATTCTGATAGGCCTGCCTAATACCTCGGTTTTGACGCTGTACATAAACTTTAAGGTCTTAAGATCGAAATTGACTAGCGATTGAAGAGCTGTTGCCGCTGTAGGACCTTGAAGAGCTATCAGACCTTGTTCTAAAGGATCTAGAAAGTCGACGTATACGTTTTTACCAACCTCTTTAAAAGTTTTCTAAAAGCAAAGAAATTCAAATTTTATATTAATATTCCTTATGTTTTGACATTTTATAAAATGTTAGATATCTCTGCAATTTTTCACCTGACGCTCCAAAAGAAGCTGACCGTCTTCCTCTCGCTTTCCCGCATTAGATACGAGAAAGTATTTGTCTTCGTCATCCTTGGTGATGATAAGATCGTCGAGAATTCCCCCTTTGTCGTTGGTAAAGACTGTCAAAGTTGCACCGCCCTTGCTTAAATTCTTCAGATCACACGTGGTTAGCGATTCTAAATACTCTCCGGCGTCTTTACCGGAGACACGTGTTTGTAACATGTGACCGACGTCGAAAAGCGACGCTGCTGATCTGGTATGTAGATGAGACACGGTGATCGCATCTTGATATTGTACTGGCATCAGCCATCCGGCAAAATTGACGATCTTACCTAACATTATAAAATCGTATGCAAAAAATTAGATAAATATTAGTTTATCTAATTTTTAATATATTTTTAATATATTTTTTATTAAAATATAGCAACGTTATATTATAAAGGTTAAAAAAACGTATTTCGGAAAAACAATTTTGTATTATCTATGTTTAATAGTATCGAGTAATATTATTGTCTGATAATTTGTTATATTAAAAATAAAAAATAAAATATAGATTTTCTTAAATAATCTAGTATTAAAAATTTAAATCTAAACTTGCCTTGTTTTTCCACGTGCAGATTATAAAGACAGGTTTTTCGAGCTTCGTTAATAGTCGACGTTGACGACAGCCGATGAGTTTGCTTCTGAATCGCGACTGCACGAAGTGCCGTTGCATCGATCAAACAATTCGAACGCAACGTAGAATCATTATCCCATCCCTCTCTGACCCTTGAAACTATAGCCGCGCTGCAGGTATCACGGCTGCTTCCCAAAATTTTGAGACATTTCTCGAGATTGTTGCAGACAACGAATCTGCCGCGGATCCCTAAACGAAGCATAATGCTTCTTTCTTAATTTTCTACTATGTACTAACTCAGTTCAAAGACAAGCCGATTCGTTATGCCTGTTGATGTGACCTCGCGTGACATTTGCTTTCAGACTCGGATATATCAAAATTTGAAACTTGAAAGTAGTTCGATTTAAGATGCGCGTAGATGAAATCTAGGCACACGCACACACCTATGCAAGATATAAAAAAATATCCTTTTATAAAAATATTACAAATTACTCAAGTTGTGTTAAGAGAGATAAACTAAAAAAAATTCTTTAAACATTTCTTTACAAAATCGAATCGTGTAGTCCCTGCCATTATATTATAGGCGCTTGATATATTGTGACGCGTTGCAATTTTCTGTTATCGACAAGCAGTTATCATTATTTTTGTACGTAAAAGAGGTCATGCTACTAAAATCACGTGATAAGGAAGCTATTATTGATAATCACGTGTCACTGTTATAAGAAATTGGTTGGTAGTCACGAGACCTGAAATGCTTATTAAATTTTTATTGTACCACGTAATAATAATAATAATATTAATAATAATAATAATCATGATCATCATCGCAATAATAAATTGTGATAATAATGACAATAATAAATGGTAATAATAATAATAATCATTTACGATCGTAATAATAATAGTTTCGTAATAATAATAATAATAATAATAATATGATACTTCATCATCGTCGGTAATAATCCAATGACAAATGTCAATATTTATATAGTAGCGTGTCGAACGGAGAAACGACTTTAAAAAACGAAGACAGTATCAATGTTCGTTCGTACATTTTGTTTTTTAGCTTCCGCCGTTTTTTATCTTCTCGCTCGCTCTCTTTAGGATCTCTTCTACCTCTCGCTCTCGCATCTTCCACACGCGCATTCTCACTCGACTTCGCTTCCTCTTTTATTTAATCTTTTTTTTCGCTTTTAATCTCCCCTTTTCTCTCGCTCACACACACGTATGCGCACACAAACATACACACTTTCTCCTTCTATCTTTTGACTTACACAATTGACGCAAAATGTTTCTACACAGTCCAATCAATGTATGTATGCGTGTGTATGCGTACGTTTTCCCGGTTATTCTCTTTTAATCAATTCCCACGATCGCATTTACTCGACGCTTTCCTCATTTTTTTCCACCTTTCCTCCTTGAAATTCGCTCTAGAAATCTTTTTTTTCTTTTTAAATCCTTGCACGTGTTAACACATTCACTCACACTGGTAAATCGGTTTGGTAGTGGAAGGATCAGGGGGTAGGGGGAGGGGGGAAGAGCAAGTTGATTATGTGAGGGGGATATTCAATGGCAATTATCAGGATGGGGAAGGGATATATCCGCCGGATTTTTAATCATATTTTGAGGATGCTGTAATCAGGCAGAGGATTGCGGGGGGAGAGGGTAAAAAAGAATGTGATATTGGTGAGAAAAACAGATAGATCGCGGTGAAAAAAGAAGGCGTGAACGACGATCGCGGATCGGTCGGTCGATGACAAGCAACTTCGCTTTTTCCTTTCGATCGTCCTGCGATGTTTAACCGATAAATCCTTTCGCGAGAAAACTCGTTCTCGATTGAGGGATACCGATACCGTCGCGATACCATGAGCGTCGAAAAATCTAACAACGATCGATCTACGACCGCGAAGGGAAAACTGAAATTGCGATCTGTCGCGCGCTAGAGAAATTATATAACTATATGATGCCTCGTGTTCTTACGCGATTTTTGTTTCCGCTGTTCCGACATCGTTTCTTTTTCTTTTTTTTTTTTTTTCAATCTGTCGTTTTGCTTGTTTCGACCTGTAACTATTGCTGTCCGAACTACTTTTGCCTCCCATCGCCTCTCCTCCTCTCACCGCTCGTGTCGCTCGAGCGCGCCGATCTGCCGGTAAAAAATTTTCCCAAATCTGGACCCGTCCTCTTCTGGGATCAGGTCCGAGGCACTCGTTCTGGTTGTCCAAAAGTCGCTCGATCGCGTATCGTTCCGGCAGGATCGTCGCGCCAGAGGACGCGCTCGCACGTCTCGTACGCGTTGCGTGTGCTGGTTCATGTATGTACGTACATACGAGCATATATATACATACATACATACATACATATATGTATATTTTTATATATAGATATATATTCGGCTATTTTCTTTTGGTCCTGGTACAAAGGAAACGAGAATCACTTTCTCTTTTTCTTTTTTTTTTTTTTTTTTTTCGGAAGAACCACGGATTCGAAAAATGGAAAAAAAGTCGCCCGTTTTGCTTAAATTTTGAAATTTCCCGAAAAAATTATAATCTCGAAACTTTTTGCTTTTATATTATTTCATTCGGCCATGACTTGATTTTTCTATTGACTTACTGGAGGGGAGGGGAATTCTGTTTTGTTGTCTGTCGACATGCAATGTGCAATCACCGTCGAGAAATTCTCTCTCTCTCTCTCTCTCTCTCTCTTTCTCACACACACACTCTCTTTCTCTCTTTCTTTCATGCTATGTTATGCTTTCTCTCTCTCTCTCTCTCTCTCTCTCTCTCTCTCTCTCTTTTTCATTCTCTCTTGCTTACGCTCCCTATATGTATACCTCGAGTTCGATAATTTCGTCTAAAATTCCATTTTCGCCTTAACTATACACAATAATCATAATATATAATAATAATAATCACGATTCGAATACATCATCGATCATTTTTCCGAATATAGATACAATAATTTCTTATTTTTCATCGTCTTCCTATCCTCTTGCTCTCTCGCGTGCTCTCTTTCACATTCTCTCCCTCTCTTTCTCTCTCTCTTGCAATTACATTTTGCAATAATAATCGTTTAGGTCGTCGTATATCTATACATATACATATACATATACATATATATATATATAATTTATAAAATGAAAATAGGTACAATTTTGGACGCTTTTCTTCGTCGAAAAAACGCTCCGAAAATTTTATTTTCGCTTAATAATGCCCATCGGTTGCGATTCTAGTCCACTTGGTAGTAAAATTTTGTTTATTCTCCTATCTCATACGCATTTATATCCCATTTTCTCACATTTGACATCTCACCTCTCTCTCTCTCTCTCTCTCTCTCTCTCTCTCTCTCTCTCTCTCTCTCTCTCTCTCTCTCTCTCTCTCTCTTATTTTTCTCATTCTCTCGATTCGCATTTTCGCCAGTGAATACATTCATCAAATTGCATTCTTCCAATCATTCATCTTGTCTCGCAAATTTATTTCACTCGCAGGCAAACCGTTGTTCTCTCATCCATAAAATTGCAGCGATAGTCGCCCTCGCGATATATATCTGCCTTTCCGCCGCTAATTTCTAAAAAAGACCTTAAATTTAGGCTGGCCAATCGCGTGCTTCCGGAATCGACGAGCTTCCGTTTGCGTTTACGAAGGAACGAATTTTACGATCGGGAGCATTTCGAATAATTTCCGCGTATTTACAATTTAACTGCGACTCGAATTCATTCAGTATCCCGTCACAACGATCTGAGCCGTTAATTATGAATATCGTAGTCGCGTGAAAGGTCGTCCAGCCGGAAGTCGTGAGGCACGAAGAATTTATTCTCGCTTATAAACTTCATTTCTTTTCGCTTATCTTCGATCTACACGCCCGCGAATCGGCCTCGCGATCCTGTCGAAGTGATCTCCTCAATTCGAGTCTCTTTATTCGACGAAGTTTCTCTTGCCGTATGTGAAAATAATTTTTGTAATTTTGACCTAGAAAACTTTATATCATAGATATAAACTTTATAGATATAAATTTCACTTGATATGTTAACATTTTCTAAGAATTCTAGGAATTCTGCGAAATTTGGAATTTTGCGAAAAAATTTTTGCGCGAAGATCACTTCCACGAAGACGCCAAGCCGGCCCGCTCCGCAGATATTAACATCTAACGAACTCTTAATCCTCGATCGTAAGCCTAAAAGATGTTTCAAGGATCGGATCTTTTCCCACCCTCGATCTCGCGTCGATTTTCTTTTTTTTTTTTTTTTTTCGCGATCATCGATCGTGCAGTGTTCAATGGCGTCTACGCGCGAGCGTACATCGTGTTTCGCTTGTAGACGCGTTGAATTTATCACTTACAATCTAATTATATGTCGAAAGTAATGTCGCAATAATGCTCCAACGTGGAGCCCCTTGTATTTTGATATGTTCGAGAGAGAATTGCGATATTTTATCGAGGCCCTTCTCGCGTTCATCTCATGTATCTCATGATCGTGAATGTGAAAATTTGAAAAAAAAAATAATGAAAATATATTCGTAATCAGAATGGTTATTTTCATTGAAAAAATGCTATTTTGGAACATTAGAAGAGACCTTGATAAAACATCGCGTATTTTTTCGTATAACAAATTTTGGGTCATATGAATTAAGCATATATCTTTCGAGCACCCTAAATACAGAATATGACAATATGATTGATCGATAAAAATTGAGCATCTTTCTCGGTTAGAAAGAAGATGTAATAACGGAGGGCGAATGGGATCGAGCAATGAATCGAATTAGAATATCTCACATTCCGATAAGTACTGACGTAATGAGAATGATTAATTCTCGAATCAGCGTACGAGATTTTTTGCTCGCGATTCTATTCGCCCACAGTTGCTACACCTGGAAAGATAATTGACGGTCGAACTGATCGTCCAGAGAAATTGATTCCAGTTATCGATACACTAGTTTTGAATTCTCATCGAACACTGCCCACGTACGCGAGACGGAATCGGATCGTCGCGTACGTGGTAGGGAAAAGACTAGGTTTCGAATTTTCCTTCCACGCGTGCCACGGAGCTCCTTCCGTCGCACAGAAGCACCCTTTCTTTCATTGACGTATTATTATCATCATCATCATCATTAACAACAACAAAAAGAAGAACGTTCCTAGAGATACGCATTGGTTTGTAATGCGTTTTCGTGCAAAAAGGCTCTCGCGATTTCTCAATTTGGATCTCGCTCTTCCACCGTTAGTCGCAATCATCGACCATTCTCGTCCTCATCTTGTAGATATTATCTTCACATCGTAATTATCAATTAGACATCCTACACAATGCGGAACTCGCTCGTAACCGAAAGAGACTGTTGTGAATATAATTGTATATATGACATGCTTCCTCTTTCTCGCTTTCTTACTATAAAGTACTTGAGACAGCACTTTTATTTTCGTACTTCTTTTTCGCGCGTCAATTATTTCCGAAATTCGAAATTGTATGTACGTAGCTCGCGACATGCTCTTTGAGGATCCCATAGCTTCGCTAATTGTGACCAGAACGCAATCGCAGCGAGAGAGAAAAAATAATCCTTCCTCTCGCTTCAACGTTCTCGTCGCAAAAAGTCTGATTCTTTTAGCTTGTTATCGCACTTTTTGGAAACTTTCATCGAAACATCTCAAATCGCGCATACCTCGCCCCGTCTCGATCGGTCGACTATGTAGGTAGGTCTGTCGCACTTAACAATGAAGGATTTTTGATTTTTGAACGATCTGGATGTAACAATTCGATGATTGACATGCACGATTTTAATTCTAACCATCTATTATTTTAACATTATAAAAAATTATATACACACAATATTTGTGTGCAACAGCTAAAACTATTTTTTTTTCTTTGTACAACATTTGCCAAACACTTTCGAGAGATCCTAATTTCATAATTTCGACAATTGATAAGAATAGAGATTAGTGCGACAGCATTAACTACTGAAGCACGTTCGAGACGAGGGGCAATCAAAATAGTTATCTCGCTCGCCGATCGACAATAGGGGAACGCATTAAGAGTCGATAGCGATAACTAATAATAGTGATAATAGTACTAATAGCGTTAACTGATAATAACTAATAGCGTTAACTAATAACGAATATCGAGCAGGGTGTACGAGCGCTCCGTATCGAGATCAATAGAATGTTAATTTTACTTTGGACGTATATTTATTTTTTACACATCTAGGAATATTCCCAGGTTTCGAATTTATTTATTAATATCCGAAATTCCGATACGTCGAGCGATTAATGAAGGAAGATTTCTAAGAGTATCTTCCATACTTGTGAGTCACCACGCGTTCATACACCCGGTACTTTGACAAGGTAATAGTAGGTAACGATAAAGTTTAATAAATGCACGTGTCCTAAACTTCCATGTGACAATCGTCAGCGTATTTTAAAGATTCGATACATTATCCTGCCTCTCTCATGTAAAAAGAAGCCGTCGTCGATCGCAAATTTCGACGCGAGGAACCACATACGAGAGATGAATAAAAAAAAAAATAAAATAAAATAAGAAAGAAAAATATGAAGAAGGAAACTCAATCTCACGGTCAAATTGACACAAAGAGAACTAGACATGTATCACATCGATTTACCTAATGTACCACACGCGAACGAGGACAGAACAGTTTACAACACGAATTTTATAATATAATACAATGCTCTAATTATATAGTAATATAATAATTATAATATAATAATAATATAATAAAGTTAATAATAACATATAATATATAACATAATATAATAATAATAATAATAATGATATTAATAATAATAATAATAATAATGCGACATACTAACATTTTCTAGCGACAGTAGCGGTAGGTAGGTGGATGTAATAATAGGAGTGATGGTAGTGTTGGCACTACGCTACATGTAATAGTTGCGGCAGCGCTAAGCCTGCGTGAGTGTATGCGTCTAAGGCATGAGAGAAAGAAAAGGAAGCTCGTAACAAAAATATGAAAATGAGAAGTTATCGATTAAAATTTAATATATGTATGACCTACGTCTCTCGGCGGATTGCAATTAATTTTCATACATCGGCGCGACTCGATCTACGTGAATAGTAACTAAAGAACCGTAGTTTATGTATACCATTTCTCTCTTGTGTTTGCGTATATGTGCGCATTTATGAGTACACGTATTGATTTATGTTACTTCAGGATGAATGCAGCTCGAGAGTGGAGCCGCGTTAATTAACGTAACGGCTATGCTTAAATAGATTAATAGATTTAATTAATTAATAATAGGCAGTAAAACTAATCGTAAAAATTCCTAGTTTGCGCTTCATTGTTTTTTTTTTTTTTTTTTTTTTTAACCAATTCTGACTAGCAAACGTAACTCGCGTGACGCACTCGCTCACCGAACGCCGCGTGTTTTCCGCCACGCTCTTGCCTTTTTTTTCCTTTGTTTTTTATATACCGATTATTATTTCATCTTCTCATTAAATAGGAACTCTCTCTCTCTCTTTCTTTTATAGCAAGACCAAAAATCACCAAATGAAAAACTAAAAGCGTGGTCTTTTTACTAGTATCTCACGCGGCTCGGCGAACGAAAACGTTACGATGAGACGATTGAAGAGTACGTATAATGGGACGTGGAAGAAATAAAATTCTCTCTGAATCCTCGCGATTTGCCGATTCAAATGAGTTTGATCTTTCCGTGACAATGTTCAACGTACAAATGTAAAAATGAGATCGAAAGAATTAGTCCCCGTACTCTTCGTCTTCTAAACGAGGAAAGTGTACTGGTATACGTAAAAAAGAGGGAAGGGGGCGAGAAGGAACGTAAAATTTGAATAACTTTTACGCGGCGTACGCGATCCACACATATGCGCGATATGCAGATAAAAAGAAAGATCAAGAAAGCGAGAGTCGAACTTGACATACCTAAAACATAAAGAAAAATACGTATAAAGCTCAATTAACGACAAATCGTGTCCGTCATCTCCGTCTTTCTCAGTCGTGCGATACCATGCGCATAATTAAAACGAAAAAAAAAAAAAAATAACAAACGTAATGAAAAACCAATCTCTCGCGCGATCGTTAACAACAATAAAATTTCGATGCCTAATTGTCTAATAATAATAGTAATAATATCAAAATAAAGGAAGAGAGAGAAGGACTCGAATTTCCGTAACGCGGTATCGTGTTCCTTTTTCTACTTTCATATATAAATATTTATTTGCTAAATAACATATCATATAGTTAACCAATGTAAATTGTATGTACGTGTGCTTTGTGTATACGTGTATAATTAAAAAGAAAAGGAGTGGTGAAAAAAAAGAAAAAAAAAAGGAAAAAAAAGAAAAAAAGGAGAATCTCGAAACGTGGCTTCTCTTCCCTTACTATCGCTTTTCGTCGATTTCACTTAAGAGTTATTACAGGTTAAAACATATTATGGCTTCGACGATTTTCAAGCGAAATTTTTTTATAAACCGAGGCATTGCTTTCTAGATTTTTTTCTCTCTCTTTCTCCTCTCCCTTTCGTTTCTCTATAAAATACGCCTCCAATTGCCCTCTCATGGCAATCTCATTGTAATAATAATGATAATATAATTAATAACTAATTATAATTATAATAATTGTAGGTTAACCGCGGTATCGAAAGGCTGGGGCTCGCTTGACAGGCTCTCAATGTATTTTCGATTTTTCTTTTACATTCTTTGAAATTTTTCCTACATCTTTGTCAATCATAGATCGATTTTCTTTATATATTAATCAAAATGTACGTGAGAGATCCCGTCTGGCAGCCTCGCCGAAAAAGCGTGAGAGTGAATAGGTATTTTTATATGCAAAAGGAAAATTTGACGGAACAACAACAATCGAAGCTTCATGAAAGATCCATTCGCACCGTACATTCATCTTTTTTTGCTTTTTGAAAGTTTCTCGTTTTTGCTTATACAAGGATCGGCCCGGATCCTGGCCGGCGGTTTGACACAACGAAAAGAGGCTACGTTTTGTCAGCAACGCGGATATTTTCTCGTGATCGACGGTCCCGCCACTCAGCCAATTCCACACAGATTGTGTTCCCAGCACCATATTTTTTTCTTTCTTTCTGTTTTTTTTTTTTTTTTTTTTTTACTTTTCTCCATTTTTTCCATTTCTTCTTTTTAACATCTTCTCTGCGCGCCAAGTGGGACACGCGCAGTCTCATCCCGTGAAAAGTTTTTTCCTCTCGAGCTTCCTCCTTTCACATTTTTCTCTTCTCCTGCATCCTCCTTTCTTTCGTCTCGCATTAAATAAGTACCGATTTCGCCTGTCCGAGTTAACACCCGTCTCGGCTTTGTACCCTCTTTTGACTAGAATTGAATTTCGAACGGAGGATCGCTTCCTCTTCCGTCGCGAAGCTCTCTTTTCGGAAGCTCGAGAGATAATGTTTTTCCTTTTCTCCTCTGTTTTTTTTTTGTACTTCCGTCGAACGATGCTGGTCGGCGGGACCGGAAGTGCGTCGGTGTGTTTGCCCAAAAGGGGACTTTGACCAAACTCAATCGATACCATTAAACCTGCACGCGCATCCTCGTCGCGCTCTTTGCGATTTGAATACAATGCAGGTGAGGTGGTTTTTTAAGTCACCCTTGTCGCGACGAGATTGCGCATCGAAAATTAACGATAACTTGCGCTGTATTACTCGGTAACTAACTGTACGTAAAAGTCTGAATTCTGAAACTTAACGTTCGCTATTTTTGGAGTCGAGGTCAAGCGCGCTCCGTTCCGCGATGCATCGATTAAATTATTTTTTTGCAAGAAATTTTCTCTAGAATTTCTCTGCAAATATTTTTCAAAGATATTCAAATAAATCAATAATATTCTCCCATAATTTTACTCCAAATTTTGATTTTTTGCTAAAAGAAAATATAAAAAAAAAAAAAAAAAAACAAAGTGCCTGAATAATTTGTCATTTTGTTTAATGAGAAACGGAGCGCAGTTGCCGTCGAACTCGCAACCAAGTTTATCGCGAACGAATGTGAAACAACATTGTATATGAGGGGGATGAGTGGAAGGGACAGTGGATGAAAGGGAGGTTTTATTCCTGCGGGAGCGTGATGAGGTGAATTGGTTCGCCGGTGGGGACAGGTGGTGGGGTATTTTGTATTGTGTAGAAAAACAACGCTGTAAGTGAAATAACTCAACGTTGCACTTGAAAGACCAATAAAGTAACGGGGATACGGGACACCTGAACACGCGTTGCCTGACACGATGCTGTCGAGGGGACTAGCGGCTGAAACCAATGTTTCACGTTCGGCTCAAAACTGCCGAAAACAATCCGAATATGTAACTTCGATCGTCCGACGCCAGGAATAGCCGGATAAGCTTGTTGAGAAAAACTTGGCTTCTTGTTTTTTAATTCCTCAGTCACTTGAACAACATGTTGCGGACAGTTTCAATCTCTGGACGATCTGGCTCGCGTGTTCAGGTACCCTCCGATCCGCGTCCGAGTCCCAAAGTCCCTGCTCGTCGTGTTCCGTAGTGAGTGCCTCCGCGATTTATTTATTGAATAGAGGCGGTGCGCGCGGTATGCGCGGCGCTACCGCTTGGCCCTTACTTATAATACTGGAGTACGTGTAATTAATAATTATGCATGTGTGTATGCGGTACGGTTAATTAAGTCATCTTGAATGATTATTGTAATTAATTAATCGTTATCAGTTAGTTAAATATGGCTCCACCGTGCAATCGTCTACCTCTCTGCTTCTTAATCCTGCTCTATCTCATCCGCATCCTATCTCCCTCTTCAGCTCGTTTTCTCGCGCCTACCTCAGAGTATACAACGTACACGTTGGCTAAACTACAGACACTTAGTACACTTATTATCATATTTATTCGTTAAATGACGATTGAATCGTGTAGAAGGAGGGATTGTGAGCGACCGGTTTTTGGCATGGTTGGGTTCTTTAAATTTTCTTTAAATTTTACTTTTAGGATGCGTTTCTCTCGATAATCGAATCTTTTTGCACCGGTCGTTCGAGATCCAAAAAATCAGGGGGGAGAGAGGAAAGGAGGCAGGAGAAGAAATATTTATCCAAACGAAGGATCGGGATGGGAGGGATAGGAAGTTGCGCACGAAATGAATCCGGTATACTTCCGGTCGTGTCACTACCTGACTAGCGGTAGGTGATGTACGACGAGATTCTGCAGACACTGAAAAAGACCACGTGCTTCCCGTATACTTACTTATTTAACTGTTTAACTGCGGTACATTTGTGATTACTGTTCTACCATAGCACTACTAATTGTGAGTTATACTTGAGAACTGTCTGTTTACTGTAACGGAAAACCCTGACGAAGGCACCCACTCAGCGGACAATATATTGATTTATCTTCGTTTTCGTGTTCTTTTTTTTTTTTTTATTCGCCGATTCGAAATTATTCACTTCTGATAAATTCGCAATTTTTTCATATTCTGTCTTTTTGCGATTACTATTTATATACTCTTTTTTTTTTTTTTTTTAATTTTTTATTCAACACCGGATAATTGGACTCGGCCTTTCACCTCGGACACGCATGCGGGGGGTTGATCAGATTCAGGTTGAAAGAAACGCATTTTCCTGAACGGAAGTATGAAGAATATTTTGAAAAGAGTATCGTCTCGTCACGGAGATCACGCGATACCGTCGATCGTGCCGATCGAGTACGATCGATCCGTACGTCGTTTTCGCATGATCTGTCCGTGATGAGACAGCGCGATGGATCCGCACGCTCGTCGTTGTCGACCATTGTCAATTGTCGGTATAGATGGTTTGGGATCGTGGCAGTCGCTACTTCTTCACGACTTCGATCGATCATAAGGTTTAGAGTCTCTGGATTCTCTCCTTTTCCGGTGTTAACCTATCGTCTTGCTCTTTCCCTTTTTGCATCCGCTTGATGTAGCCGAGATAAAGATTCATATTTTCGCTACACGTTTAGCGCCAAACGCGACATTCAATTTTGATTCCCTTTTTATTGACATATCGACATGCCATCCTCTTGCGAAGAGATGGGAATAAAAATCAGAGAGTCGCATTTTACGTTAAAAATGTGGATACGAATGGATGAGTAAAATTTTGTTTTTCCAAACGCCGTATTTAGACGGCAAATTGCCGAGTCGGATTGTCTCGGCTACCTCGATCGTTTCGATCTGCCAGGAACCTCGTAATTTGGATAAAATGCCGAAATGTTCGCGGTTGTTAAAAAATCTTTCTCTCGCGCGTTTCTCCCCGTTGACTCGCCGCCGTCATCTCTCTCGAAGTTTTCTCGCTGGGGCCAGGACGAACGCGATAATGCGAGCTCGAGTCGACTCGCCGAACGCCGGAATCCATCGCCTTAACAACTATGGTTTTTTCATTTTATATAGTGGACATTGAAACAACTTATTCCGGTTTTTAATCACGGAGGCTCGGTCAGGGTCACCGCGTGAAGACGCGAATGCCGCCGAGGCGCTCGCACTGCTAGACTGTCGGTTTTATCATATGCTGCGCACTTACGATACACACTGCCACGAATAATATGCACATACGTCGTACGTCGTACGTCGTGCCGTGTTGCCCCCATAAATATTGCCGCGTAAGCACTCTGTTGCTCCGCTGCAAATCTTTGCGGCGGGCGGGCGGGCGCGGGCGCGCGCGCGCGCGATCGTACGTGATATATATTCGTCGTGAGATTATTTCATTAAAAAATTAAAACCCGATCAAAAACAAACCAACGGTTTTTGCTTGTAAAGCCGCACTCGAACAACGGCCCTTATGCAATTGCCGCTGCCACATTCCTCTTGGTTGTGTGTGTTCCTCATATTGTTATTACACCTTTCGTGATAGCGTCTCGTGGAACAGGGGTCTCTCCCGGTGGCATCCAAGGTGCCTTTTTTTCTCTCTCTCTCTCTCTCTCTCTCTCTCTCTCTCTCTCTCTCTCTCTTTCTCTCTTGATCAAAGGGTACACAAACTTTGTTCGTTGCTTCGTCTGTATCTCCTCGCGCTTCTCTCTACTCGAGATATAATATATATATATATGCATATCTCTTTCTCTTTGTCTTTCTTATCTCGTCGACTCTCGTCGACGAGATTCTCTGGCACCTCGCCACCTGTTCGTCGTCGGGATTCGTAACCCGACGAAGAGGCCGCCCACACGTCACATCCGGGTACTCTCGTGTCAAGTCCGGGACGCGTTTTGGGCGTGCGCACTCGCGCTCTTTCGCGCGAGGGTGCACGCACCGTTCATCATCGGTACTGCATCCAAACGTATGCCAAAGGCCGCGAATTTTGCTCCGTTTATACATTACGTAGCATTGTGAGAGCACAAACGCGTGTGCTGTCATGTCATCCACAAATTTTATCTTTCAAATTACCGTGAAAAATTGATTAACGTTTTTCAACGGCGTCCGAAATGACGCGTCTCCGTCTGATAAGCGTACCTTCTCTCTCTCTTTCTTTCTCTTTGTCGAGAAAGGTCCGGAAAGCTTTTTCAAGACGAATCGACGTTACTTTCATGACGCGCGTGAAAATATATTTTATTACCAGGCCGAATCGTAGCTTTTTAAAAATCCTTTTTTGGGCAATTTACAAAATTAATTGGCTTTACATATCCGTAGCGTGTGTAATACAGTGTAGATAAGTGTGCTTTTATAGTGTATAAATAGTATAGAATCGTATACTTGTTTATTGTATATCGTGTGTGTGAACACGTTTCGTGCTCGTGTATTGAGAAATGTTTGAGCGCGCGGGGTTGCACGCTCGTGAACCAGGGCAACTTCGCTTTGACTTTGTGTATCAATTGGGACTCCGCGGATCCCGCGTCGCGACGCGGGCCACGAACTGTTCATCTTGTGAGGGTGCTCTGTTTGCGTTGGTTTCTGTCACTGTTGTACATTGTACTTGTTCCTTGGCGAGAATACCAATTTTACCGCGGCCGTGCGCGCGCTCAGGCGCGCGCGGATCCGCGGATTTTGCGTTTGATTCGTGAAGATCGAGTCGTATTTGTAAGTGTGTATGCGCTGGGAGTATGCACCAGCGCATCCGGGCTATGGCACTTTTTAGATTATTTAAACATTTAGCAAATTTACATGAAAGAGATTAAGATTATGGTTAGGGCCGATTTTGCAGGCGACGTCGCGCTGGATTTTCATTATCATATATATATATATATATATTTATATATATATATACTTTTCTGCATATATATATATTTTTTATTATCATCATCTTTGGGCCCCTTTTCGACTACCTGGGTCGCGTTTCCACGAGTGGGCTACGGTCGGGAGCGCTTTAATATTCTTCGGATCGTCCGTGACGTCTGGCGGAGTTTCCCTCTCCGGATTCTCCCGTCGTTAGACGCGTGAGCCTCCGTCCCTTTTTCCTCATCTCATCGCGGCTCGACCGCTTCTCTCGGACGATCCAATCGCTCGCGATTTTTTCTCACGGTGTCTTCCACGCTCCTCGCGTGCTGGCTCCCGCTTCCGCTTCCGCTTCTGCTTTATGTTCGCGAGCTCGTTCTCTGCGTCGCGCTTCGCGAACGCTCTCCGTGTGCGTGTCCCGCCGTCTCCTCTCCTTCATCGTAGGGCCCGAAAATCTCATGCGGGTGAACGCGGTTGCGCCACCGGCCCCCTTACGAGTTACGGGCATATGTAAATCAATATATTTGTAAATTATTTTTTTGTGCTTTTTTCGCGGTGTGAGCCGCATTTTTTTATTATTATTATCTTGTCTTTATCTTCGCTTACGTCTCAGTTGATTACAGAACATACACTACTAGATCTATTGTTTAACGCGCTTGTGTGTTTTTTTTTTTTTTTGCATTATCTTTCGTTTAAATTTAAAATTATGATACACGTTCGCGGGGCACAGGCCGGCGCCTTGGGAATTTTTCCTTTTCACGCGAAGATGTACATTTCAATTATGATCGGGAAAAGATTGAGAACCATCCTGCCCCGATCTTTATGTTCGCTTCGTTAATTAAAAAAAAGCAACCCTCGGCGCACGGCAGGATGCACCGGTCGAAAACAGCCGTCTATCAATCGTTTCATGACCGCGATCATCATGAAGGATCTCGACGTGGTAGTGGTGGTAGTGTTTTGTATTTTGTTGTTGTTGTTTTATTAAAATTTTTTGTGATGGTGATAGTGAGATGGTATAAGTAGTAACGCTGATCTCTCTTTTCATCCTTTCTTATTTCATTCTTTCGCGCTCTTACTACCGTTTCGTGCATCATTTTCGGTACCTTTCGACGCTTGATTTGGGACTGCGAAATAAAATTGTATCTTTTGAAAATTGTTATAGATTTGTTATAGAATTCGTTTTATATATATATAACTCGCAAATTCCAATGAGAATTTTGTTTCGATCGTGCTTGATACGTGCCTACACAGCTTTGCCTAACTAAGCTCTCTTCATCCATTCCATCGTTTTCACTCTTCAAACTCTTTCAGATATTGCTTTATAGTTTTATTGGATTTTTCGTACCGAAATTTCAATTTTCAATTTCGTCAATTTTGCATTCTCACCACTCTCTTTCGTTCTCTCAGATTTTCTCCAAACTCTTTCATTCTCGATTTCCTACAGCACGCTTGCATCTTTTGTAAAAGAAGCGCTTCAAACTTTCGTCATGCTAATTGTCGTGCATGATTGTTAGTGATTTTTCAAA
This sequence comes from Anoplolepis gracilipes, assembly GCF_047496725.1. Classification (NCBI taxonomy): domain Eukaryota; kingdom Metazoa; phylum Arthropoda; class Insecta; order Hymenoptera; family Formicidae; genus Anoplolepis; species Anoplolepis gracilipes. The sequence goes on from NC_132974.1 coordinate 6,435,427, forward strand.
AAAACAAGCGCGATTATTGACTAATGAATATTCTCCGAAAAATCGATCTCTATAGTATTATGTGGGCGTCGAAGTGTACGAAGATTGCATTTTAGGTATTTCGTGTGTTCCTATCGTAACTGTACAATCCATCGCAATGCCGTATGGTGTGAGTGTGTCTGTGTGTAAGTGTATCAATGTGTCAGAGTATCGGTGTCGAGAAAAAAAAAATAATTTCCCGATCGGTGATGTCTCAGACAGACGATGAACGCTTCCACGCGCGATTCTTCCTCGAGATGTTAAATCTGTTTTTTCGAGCAGAAGCGTCGGCCAGGCAGAAGCGATCGTCGATCGTCAGGGACATGCACCGATAATGAACAGAAGCTCTGGTTTGATAAGAAACGATTATTGTTGGTTGCATGAACGAGGTGTATGCACTCGTCCAGCTTTAGGTATTTACATAGAAACTAACCCTATTTCGCATTATGTACGTTCGTTTAAGTTTACCAGTAAATTCTCAGTTTATGCTTGTGATATCAAGGTGTATTTACATACTACTTAATCCGAGGAAAAAACGCCCTGTAACGCAAAAACTTTAATAATAACGATCAATGAATCGACCCGCAGTTGCGAGTCGGAACTCGATGGCGGCCCTGTTAAATTCTTTTCTTCTCCGCAAAAATAAAGGTAAATCCAAATTTTATAAATTTTCCAAATTGATTTTTGGATAATTGTGTGAATAATCGATCTCAATAATGATAAAGACGAGAGAGTCACACATGTTTTTCGAAAACATACCGGACGTATCCGTCGAGTTCCGATCGCGAGACGAGTGCGATCGTTAATGTAGCTTTGACGATGAATCCTTAGCAATCTTTCCTTCTCTCGTCCTAGATGGTCAAAAAGCCTGGCTATTTCGGCGGCTTTTCGGCGCGTGTTTTTTACGTTCAACGAAGATGACGACGTTAGGTTATTTTCGTAATTGGCGAACAAAGGGGTTTGAGAGAGAAACCATGAACAAGCCATGAATTAAGAGAATTTTTAGAAAATGTTTCAAAGTTTCTCTTGGAAAATGCCATCTCTATCAAAATATAGCGAGAGAAAAATTTTACCAATTATATTCGTAGGCGAAATTTTATTTGCAATTTGCAAAGTTTTAATTTTTTGAAAACATGGCAATGGAAAGGGGAGGGAGCTTTTTGATAAAAAGCAAGGATCAAGTGAGTCGGGGTGTTTTTTTTTTTTTTTTTTTCAAAAATCAAAAATCTCGTCGAGAATCTTCGGAAGGAAACAACAACAACAACAACAGTAACGTGGTCGACGTTGATGTCGTGATGTCCAGAAAATGTGAACAAATTCGGCACGCTATCATTCAATTTCGCACTCAGTCCGCGATTGCCAGTCGAAGAAACGAAGAAATCGAATCGTATCATAGGTGAATGCTCGTCAAATCGATCGATTTTCCAATATCTTTTTATCTTTTCTTTATTTTTTCTTTTAAGGAACCGCCTCTCTATTTCCGTCGGTTTTTTCTTTCTTTCGCGAGGATCCGCGTTTCCCGATATCCAATGTCGAAAAATGATTTTCAATCAAATGTCAAACGTATTTCTTTCCAGTCAGCGTCTCGTCTGGTCTCTCATCGAAAGTACGGATGATCCGTAAGTTTTGTCAAAAGTTTGGCGAGATGGGGAAGGTGAAGGAAAATTTGATCGACTTAGATTGATGGGGCGTTGCGTAAAGTAGGGAATATTTTTAGGAGAGCAAGGGGTTGACTCGAGTCTCTAAAAGTTCGCTCCACGATCAAACCTATATACGGGCTTTTTTCTTCATATTCTTTCTCTCCCTCGTCATCCTCATCTTCGTATCGTATTTTTTTTTTTTTTTCGTTTGTTCTTTTTGTTCATCCACCTTCTTTATTTCTATTCGTCTTCTTCTTATTCTTCTTCATCCTAAGTATTGCGAGAACGTAACGGTATATTGCAAGTAAAAGTTCAAAACGACGCAAGAAGTTTTACGCGTTTCAGATTATATTACCCGGAAATAAAAAAATATTTCGCTTATAACGATCACAGGACCTCAGATTACCTGAAGCACGCCATTCTAAAGTCTCACTCTCGTTCTCGCATTCGCTCTTCCTTGATGCTCACGAAGCATTCACATTCATTCGATCTGCCCATCCACTCGACGGCGCGCCCGCGCATTTACGTCGATCCCAAGGTCGTTCATTCGTAAAATCATTCACGTATTCTTTCTTTCTTTCTTTCTTTCTCTCTTTCGCTCGTTCTTTTTCTCTCGTTTGCACACTTCTCGCGCTCTTCTTTCTCTCTGTGCTGTCGCATTCTCTCACCGACACAATACTTGAGATCACGTAAAACCTACGGGGGCGCGCGCTCCGCACTCGCTCATATTTCCCTTTCGCCTAACTATCCTAGTCTCATAGACCCTATATATTCATTATTTATAATATTTATATATATAATATATATATATAATATTTAGCATTTAGTTTTTTTATTTCTCTCTTCTCCGTCGCGTGCTTTGCTCACGAAAAGTGCTTGCTCTTTCACGCTTACCGTATTTTCTTCAATTAAACGTGTAAGTGTGAAGGGTTTTGCCCGATTTTTTTGTCTGTGTCATACTCTCTTCATACTCTGTATGTATATATAATATATATAATATAACTGTTTGTAATAACTATATTTTGTGTTTGTTCGCTTATGAGCTAATAGTTTTCGTGCTACCGACGAGCACAAGTTGCGCGCATTATATCTTCACCTTAAAAGTGTGCTGCTGATGAGTTTTAATCTACATATATATATATATATATATATATATGTGTGAGTTGTATTGTACATATGTGTGTCTCTGTGTGTGTATGTGTGTGCGTGTGTGTATTGGCGTGTGTGTGTGCGTACGTATCTGTTTGGACGCGTGTACGTCCGACGACGTTCGTTTCTCGGGCGCGAAATGTCAACGTTGCTTTGTCGTCGTAATGCGAAACGTTAATCGCAGATGAGGGAACGTCCGTACGGATCGCGTTGCGTCCGTCTGTCACACACACACGGGGAAGGGGATTTCAGTACGTATATAATTAACAACCGTACAATACGGCGACACGGCACCACCGGTAGTGGTGGAATGTCCGCCGCGACCGCGCGACACACACCATGATAACGATGAGCCTTCGTACGTGGGTGTTACGGTGGTGTGTAATTTGTTTCAAGCATTACGGGGGCTTTCTTCTAAGATTAGGGGGTTCAAGGAGTGGAACCTTTTAAGCGCGGTTCGATAGAGATAGACGTATCTATGTATAATATTTATATAATAGTTTAGATTTGTTGAGCCCGGCCACACGGGACGGTCGAGGATCGCCCGTTGGACCCTCGGCAACCGTCGCGTGTCGCTTGATCGGCTCTTGTACTAAAAAGATGATAGTACCTCGGGACGCACCCCGGGACGCCCGGGATGACTTACTGTTTTTTTTTTTTTTTTTTTACTTCAGCAGCTTCTCGTTAGTTATTATGGCACGTTTCGGAAGTCGAGGCGGCGGCACGGCGGTGGCGACGTGTCCTGAGAATCCTAACGGAACAACACTCCGACGTGAATAACGCCGTCGTAAGATCCGTTCCGAAGATTCTTGATCCAGGACCGGTGTAGGAACAACGACGCGCGCGTATCGCGCGGGAATTACGCGGAAATCGCGAAAAACGGCCATCGCCACCGCGATCCTTCCGCCTCGCGCCGTGCAACGGATTGCTATACGCGTACGTATTCTCACTCTCCTCTTAGCACGGTCCCATCCGGAGAGTTCGTCGGCCGAGAGAGGAGGATATCCTCTCGGTCGGTTTCCGGTTGGTCCGATCACGTCGGTTCTACCCGAGTAGGAAGACACCGAATTACACATTCTCCCTCCAAGTCTTTTTGTTTGACGTTTTCGTACTGCTGAGACAATGAGCGAAAATCTGTCGACCGCACTTGGACGCTCGAGCCAATCACGTCGGCAATAACGACGACGATGACGATGACGGTGACGTCGTCGTTATTCGCAACCGTGCGCGATAGCTCTTACGCGTTCTCGGAGTTACCGATCATCTCGTCGGCTTTTCTCTTGACGCCACGGTCTTCAAGTTGCAACTGCTGCTGTTGTTGTGGCTGCTGCTGCTGCTGATGATGACCGATGGAAGACGGGCCCTGCTGTTGCTGCTGCTGTTGTTGATCGAGCAACGGTGTCGAACGTTCCGTCGATTGCGACTGCTGTTGGTTCATGCGCTCGTTTTGCTGCAGGGTCATCTGATCTGGCGCCCAAGGGGTCCACTCGTCTCAGTAGTAACTGAATTTTCAGGGTTGCTGATTACTCTGTTGATTGACGACGTGCTGAGCCAGAGTGAAACTCAGGGCCCGCGGATCACCGTGGAGCCTGAGAGCCTGCTCTAATCTCTGCTCTTGTAACCGCAATGCTTCTCCTGAAAGTTGTCGAGTATCGATGGTCGCGTTAGAAGCTTTCATTATGTAATTGTAATTAAGAGCGTGTGTTCGACGTCCTCAGATTCGAACGTTATATTTACACCGGTAGTATGTCGCACCGATGCGACGCGATTTACCGAGTCGCCTAACTTACCGAGATCCGGCGTTAGGGTATCCTGTTGAGACATTTGTTGATTCGTATGATGTCCTGGCATGCCAGAAGTACTGCCTCCATTATGCTGTCCTAAATGATGCCTCACGTCACCACCCACTGCGGAACTTGCCGCGGCTGCCGCCGCTTGAGATACCTGTGCGCAAAGATGTGAGAAAGGGTTGAAAGATGCAAGAAGATTGAGAATTACCTTTTCATATAAGAGACTAAAAGTACATACAAATTATATGTATTTTTCTCTAAATTTTTTAAAATATTTATAACATTTTCAGATATTCCAAATAATGATTCCAATAAATCTATTGAATTATACGCACGTCAAACTATATTATTTATGCGAAGACAAAGATTTTCTTTTTCTTACCGCAAGTCTAAGAGCAGCTTCGGCTTGGGAGCGGAGCAAAGCTTCCGCCTGATGCATTCTCAGAGCTTGCTCGGGCCCGCTCGCTTGTACTCCTTGCTGTTGGGGTCCCGTCGATCCTTGAGTACTGCCGCTCATGTCACCGTTGTTGCCCATTCTCATAGCCGCCGCAAGCGACGCCATGTCGACCGGTGACAGATTGGGCGACACGGAATTTTGCAATCCTAATAGAGATATCACTTTCACATCTTGTTCAGCTCTCAAGAATAGGAGATTTGTTGATAAAAGAAGATACTATATTTTTAAATTCTTTAGCAAAGTACCTATATATATATATATATATATACATATAAAGATTTTTTTATCTAATCTTTCTTTCTAATCTAGAATTTTCTATCTAATCTTTATATATACATATATCTATATGTATATATATATATATATATATATATATATATATATATATATATATATGTTTATTATCTTTGTATTTTTTTATGTCCTCTATCTTTGCATTTTTTAAATTGTAAAATTTCTTGGATGTGTTTTACAGAACCTTGAACTATTGCGACGGAATTATGACCTGGGAACACGTGTCGGGGAGAGAACGCTCGTAAACGCATCCCGTACTAACTTTGATTGTGGAGAGAGGAGAAATATGGGGTAAATAATTTTCTGATATTTGTTTTTCCTACTAAATATAAGCGTTTCTTTAAGTTTCTCTCGAGTTTCTTGACAAGTTACAATGAGCATTCGCTAGACTGCTATATGTGCGAAATAAATTTGATCTAGTCAACTCGCGCACCAATATCTTACGAGACGTCAAAAATATCATTTTTACACGCATTATTTCCATTTATTGCGTTTATTTATCAGTAACAATAAATGTAAATAAAAAATAAAAGTTATATCGAGAATATTTTAATGTTATTCGTTTCGAGAATTTTCTTCGGAGACCGACGAGGAGAAAAAACAGAAACGCGAATGTAACATCGTCATCAATAAGAAATAACATTGTAAATCACAAGTTTTATCGGCAATAATTAGAACGAAGCTATCGGTCTTCCCCTCTCGTGCAATTTCGCATTGATAAGTGATAACGCAGTCCTTGGACAGTCAATTCTCACTCGATTCTCGTTAGATTGACAGAGCTAGTGTCCCGCATGTATTTGCTTATTGGGGCGGGGAAGGAAGCGTTTATACGATTACATTATATTATTTTTTATATTTATATTCTCTTACCCGCTGACACGGCGGCGGCCATGACAGCCATGCGTTGTTGCTGCGACTGCATCTCGTCGTGATACTGTTGCGCCGAGCCCGGTTGACTACCCGCTCGTAACATCTCGCTAAGTTTGTTGCCGCTCGGTCCCGGCGATGCCATGTTGTTGTTGTTGTTATTGTTATTGTTGTTCAGTAGACCGGTGCCTGCGCAAAAATCTGCTCTCGTCAGTATGTACAGGGCAATGGGCGGGCGGGGTTTTTTGCGCATGTTTTACTAGCTAGGTAGTAGTAGTAGTAGTAGTATATATATATATATATGTATGTCCGCGTTGGTACACATATAAATCGACACGCTAAAGCGTTAGAAAGAGAGGCGTCATTCCGCCTGTGAAAAAGTAGATCGTAGCGAACGCCGTTCACATGAGAGAATTATTACTCAGACCAGAAATTCGTATGCATTTTATTTCGACTCAAGTATATATTCATATATTCATATATATATGTAAATATATATGTAACTTATGCGTACTACAATAAATTCACACTAAATGGTACTTCACAACAGAGTTTTATCATTAACGAAATCAGAGAAAAAAAGACGAATAACGGCGAGATTACAAACTGTGCTCGAGCAAAAAGCTTCGGCAACATTATATCTATTATATCTAGATACTTGGTGGCGATCGTTTGTAAGTAGTAGACGTAGAACAAGTATCGTAGCGTACCAGGTTCACTACCGGCCGACGACAGTCTTCCATTGCCGCTGCTGCTGTCCGAATGGGCCGACGGCGACGGGCACATTGGTGGTTGTTGCAAATTTTGCGGTCCTCCGGATTGACTTCCGCCCAACACCCCCAAACCCGCTCCTGTACAGCGTAAGGACGTTGCGTTAGTTAATGCGTACAGTTAACGACATCGTACAATGTCGTGCATTTTTTTTTTAATTCGTCGTGTCGTACGTTTTTAACATTAACGTTTTTTAAGAAAATTCGTGTCTGTTTGACGTTATACCTAAACTCGAACTCGCTAGGATCTCTCTCTCCCGCCTTTCGGCGGCCGCGCGGCTTAGCACGTACTGCGCCGCGAATTGATGCTTCGGGTCCATCCTCATATGTTCCATGTGGCTCAGGAGACCTTAGAACACCAGAGAAAACGAGCGTGGTCACAGTACAAAGAGAGGAATTGTCGCATGTAGATGGTATACAAGATAAATGTGCATAATTTTCGGTGCATAAATGAACGTTTTATATATATATATATATATATATATATATATATATATATATACATATATATATATATATATATATATATATATGTATATATATGTATATATATACTCTGAACGCAGAACGAAAATGAAATGTTTATGGTATAGAAAGGAACTGAGAAACGGATTTACTATCAACTTTGCGCGCCAACTCGAGCGATTCGCGTTTACGTGGGTTAAATACTTACCGCTCTCGTGAGTGAAGACGGCTTGGCACACCGAGCACGGCCACATCCTGAGGCTCGTGCTAAGCTGACTGGTCTCAGGATGGCAGGCCAGATGCTTCCTAAGGCTACCCTCGTTGACGTAGTGCTTCCCGCACACTGGGCACGGGTGGTTGGCGGTCCGTCGCTTCGCTAGGTAAACCCCGGCAACGGAGGTTGTGCAGTCAGCGGAGGGAACAATAGGGCGACACAATTTCAAGGTCAATGCCAAGCAGGATAAAGCGTCCCAAGGAACGAAAGCCGTTCTCCTCCTCACCAAACTCTTCCACCACCATTATCATCATCATATATCCTCTCATTCTTCTCTCTCTCTCTCTTTCTCCTCTCTCTCTCTCTTTCTCTCTCTCTTTCTCTCTCTCACACACACACACACACACACACACACACACACACACATTCTCGCTCTTTTTTTCCTCCCCCACCTCATATTTCTCACGCACTCGCGTGAACGCGCGCGTATACGTACGCATAGATTCCGGTCGACCTCGAAGGCGAAGGGAGACCTTATGGACGTGGATAGCCAAGGACCAGGAGAGCACTGACCTGGGACACGGAGAGATATCCGCGTCGTCACCGCGCTACTAGCTCCCTTTCACGAGCAAGGTCGCCGGCCTCAAAAGCCAAGACGTACTCGCGCGCATTGCACGTACGCGGACGCACAGAGAAAAAAACTGATACTCTCAAAAAGATGCAATCGTTTATATATATATATATATATATATATATATATATATATATATATATATAATCGAAATGGCGCTGCTATATCAATCTGAAATGAGCGATGAAAAGTTATATCCGTTAACACGTGTTACCAGTCTTGTCAATCTTTGCTCCGTCTAACTCCTTGCGCTATAAATAACGATAAAATGCAACGTTATATTCTCAACACGTATTGGCAGCGTTTCGCAATAGAGTCGGCAATCCGTTAGCGATCCATGTTTCAATGCCGATCATGTCGGTACATCGAAGACCACCATGGCGCCAGTCACAATCACAATAACAAGGAGACAATTCTCCGTGTTAAAGTTGAACGAAGAGATACACAGGTTGACTCTTTTGTTCTCTGTACGTCCACGAGTCCGCACACGCAGTGTATCACGCACGCATCGAGGCACGCGTAGAGGTCGAACGAAACACCCTCGAAGCACCGTCTATATATATATATATATATATGTACATATATATATATGTCTATGTATATGTATTAGCGAGTATAATACCCAAGTATTAGTCGGCGAGTATATGTGCCAAATACTACCCGCCTTTCCCGCCCAGGCGAAAACAGTACGAAGAAGTGAACAAGGACAATGTATGCGTATCGCCCGCGCCAAAGCAAGTTCTTGGGATGGATGCGAAACGTAACTTAAAGGCTAAAGAACGAACCACCCCTCGTGTCTCGACGAGCGGTTGCTCCACCTCTCTCTTAGCCTTACTCACAATAACGTCGCCCCTCTCGCGTCTATGTCTGTCTCTCTCTTTCTTGGAACCCTTCAGAGATTCCTCCTCCACGATTCTAGTTAAAGACTCTAGTTAAGAATCCAGGTTAAATGCGGTTAGAGCAAGAAGAACAGAACTGAATCCTCCGCTCGGAAAGTTAACGCGCGAAAAAGATTAGATGTTAAGTTCGTTGATTAGTTAAGTCGTAAGAAACGACGCGGTCAAGGTTTCATTCTCAAGCAATCCGTTTCATGCAATGACGCATTCCGTTACAGCGGGATTCCGAGTTAATCGATCGGTTATGGTTTACGAAGATTAGTAGGTGCGCGAACAAAGACAAGTACGAGAAAGCAACGCGCGCAGGGAAGGAGAGAGAGACATAGACGACCGGCCGAGAGGGCCGTTCGGTACGCGATTTTTCAATACTTACTGGCAACTCCGGAAGCGTTCGGATCCTTGTGGGTGTGCTTCATGTGCTCCATCAGTGCCTCGCCGCCGAGGAAAAGCTTGTGACATACTGGACAGCTGGTTGCGTTCGGGCCGCCGATCAGGGCGGCGTGTTGCTGGAACACAACACGCTGTTGCAACTCCTTTTTTGCCGGCCCGGAAGAAGAAGTACCGGAAGTAGCAGGCACACGCGGCGCACCGGTAGTAGAGAGCCGACCCCAGAGAATACCACCACAGAGTTGCGAACCAGAAGCGCAGGACAGGCAGGGCACAGAACAGAACGATTGACCAGTGAGAGTTAAGGCACCAATAAACCGCCGCCACCACAGACTACTCCTTTGCACAGGGAATTCGTGTCGAGTGTGTCTGGTAGGAACTTTGTGGTATCGCCTTAGCTGGGTTTCCAGTCGGTCAAGTACGATCAAAATAAAAATCGAAATAACCAAAATAAAAAAAAAAAAAAAAAAAAAAAAAATACGAAATTTTCTTCCTCGAAATACATCGATATTTTTTTTTTATTTGCGATTCATTTTCTGCCGCAATTTATTCACTGCTTATCGAACGAAAAATAATCTATTTCTTTATGTATTTTTTTTTTCAAAGATATGTGTAATGCATTGTTGCATTTATTAAAATATTGTATTAAATAAGATGAGTTACTTCGTACGGTTCGCGAATAATTAGATTGCGGCAAGTGAATCGTCGATGAAGATCTTTGAAAAGATTTATAGCTAGCTCGTGGATTATTACTTGGGATATAGGAATAAGGTAAAAATCTCGATATTTGGAATTATATTCATAATATCCACTATATCGCTGTTGAAAGGAGTACCGTGCTCACGTACATTCTTATCAAACACTTGTTTGTTACTAACTTTAATATTTTCTTTCGGAATTTTGTGATCTCGTAAAAGCAGAGATGTAAAAGAAGAGTCTTGTCCGATCAACAACATTGCTTTTAACGTCAGAATAGAGCATTCGGTTCAAATTGCAGGACGGAGGAGAAAGGGGAATAGCAGTCGGGGAACTTGAAGCGAAGCCTAGACAGACAAATATGTGGAAGCGTGAGGTCCGGGGAACGATCGGAGCGGATTAGTCCGTAACCTCGATTAGGGATTTTGTCGGTTAAATGCTGCCGACATCGGCCTCGCCTTGCGTACGATGTACGAATCTAAAGGCTAATGCCAGACGTTACATTGCGAAAACAAAGCGACCACTTTCGTCGACCTTGGACCTCCGATCGACCCCACACGACCTCACCCATGAACGGGAATGCGAAGCATGGAATGACTAGCTTGTACCATACATCAATTTTAACTACTATGGCCGTTACTAGCACATTCTCGGTTCACTATACTCGGCTTTCTTTACTCCTTTTATTTTATCTTTTGCATGTATTAATATTAAACGAGATCTATCTCGCGATTCTTCGTCTTCGAGTCTGTTGCCCTACCAACGGCCATATTAATCAAAATTAAAATGAAATTATGAGTGAAATTCGACGTCCTCATTGCCAGATAGAATGATTTTTTCCCTTCACTTTCTGGCTTATCACGCGATAAGAAACCGATTTATGCTGATCGCGTTATCCTCGTCATGTCTTTTTTTCCATCTCTCTTGTGTCCCCCCCCCCTCCCGTCTCTCTTTTTTCTTCTCTTTCTCTAGCCGAACACGCGAAGGTTACTTGCACGCATACAAGGCGGTAGATGCACACGGGCTTGTGCAAAAACATGGCGGTCGTACTTGCTTGAAAGAGTGCTTAAAACGGCAGCAGAAAGAAAAAAAAAAGAATAAGGCGCGAAAGAAGGAGAAGTGAACGGACTAAAACGAGACCGGACGGCAATGACCTCAAAGAGTTTCGGAGTCCCCCGTTCCTCTTTTCCTTCCTGTTCTCCGATTCGCGACTTTGTCTTCTTTTTTCCATACTTTTTCGCCTCTCTTTTCTTTCGTCACCCTTCTGCATTCCCTGGATCTTTCTGCTCTGTTCTTTTTATCCCGGACCTGGGACAATTGCAAACGTATCGAAGCAATGGACGCGAGTAAATGAAAAAAACAGAACTAAAACAAAATTTGACGCGCTAAATTATATATATATATATATATATATATATATATATTTTTTTTTTTTTTTTTTAACATTATCTCCTTTTTCTTATACTCTTTTCTCTCTTTCCTTCGTTATAAGCATGATTGTCCGCACATTCTTAAACGCGGACTTTCGCACGCTCGTCTTTATTATATAAATTGCTCTTTCTTATCGTCTTTATAAATGTATACGCTTATCTAAAGCTTCTTTGTACTTTCTCAACATTTTTAATGACCAGATGTCAAGTGCTGGCGCAATTCTAATTTTTTATCAATTTTTCTCGTTGATAAATAAGTAAATTCGCATGTTAAAAAGGCTAAAAAAAAATATATATATATATATAAAAACCAGTAACCGGATAGTAAAGGTCTGATCGTTTGCACTTTGTCGTTTTCCTTCCGGTTTTCCTCTTTCGGCTCTTCTCGTGTCTTATTGCGTTCTCGCGCATATTTCTTCTCCTTGGCTTGGTTCCACTCTTGTCCCGCGATAAACTCGAGAGAGTGGGTGGCCGCGACCGCCGGCATACTCTTATGCCTTCTATCTCCTTTTTTATCCCGAACCTGGGGCAGCCGCGTACGCGTTGAGAAGACGACGACGAGGACGGCATCGCTGCTGCATGCAAGTTATTCTCAGAGGGAAGCTGCGGTCCCTAGGTTCGACGCCCCGACCTGGCCCAACTGGAAAAAACCGGTTTCTTCGTCGCGCTCTTCCTTTTTTGCTTGCATCCTCGCTTTTTGCGCCGCGCGAGTGCCTCGACTCCTCTCTGATGCTCTTTCTCTTCTTCTCGTCCCGTTCGCCACGGTCATACCTCTTTCGTCTCTTTCTCTTTCCTTATCTTTCTCTTTCTTTATTTCGTTCTCTCCTTCTTATTCTCAGCTTATTCTCTCTCTCTCTCTCTCTCTAACTCGCTCGAGAGAGTGGACGCGGCGTGGGCGAATCCCTGAGGGACTTTATGATCCGCCGTGACCAGATTCATCTCTCTCTCGCAAGACTATATGGTAGGCGCAGTTTGCTGCACGTCGCTCTCTCGCTACCAATCCCAATTCTATACTTCCTGGTCTCTAACAATAAGAATCTCTGCGTATATCTGTCAGGGCCGTCGAGGTTTTCTACCCCGCGCTAGGATCTTCACCTCGATAGAAATACGTAGACGAACAGAGAAGCGATTTCTCGGTGAGAATGAGAGCTACAATTGGTTCTGCGTTCTTTGTTTCTTTGGTTGCATCGAAGGCGAGGAAAGTATGGAAAGGAGAAATTTCTCAATTTGATCATTTTCGAGAGTAAATAAAAAAAACTGGTCCGAAATATTCAAATATCAAAATAGCTCATACATGTGTGTGCCACAATTATTCTAACAATTCAAAATAATAAATCGCAATTTTGTCCATTCAATGGTTAAATACATTTTTAATAGCGCCGATCGATATATAGTGACATCGTAATAGCATGATCGATTGGATAACGCGAGGATGAATACAACGGTTAGCGAAGCGATATCCACGTCAGGTAATATTTTTAACATCGCGTTGTAAATAACTAGACGAGAAATAACATTCTATGCTTCCTCGATTATAAGCGACGATAACTATAAAAAAACATCAGATTAAAATTCATTCGTTCGTCAGGCTGCTCGGTCGACATGATCACGCCAACCTCTAGGATTTTTTCGCACTCTATCGCGCCGATTGGTTCCTCAATTTTTCCGGCGATCTCGATTGTAGATTATCCGTTCCTTGAGGCCTGACGCTCGGGGCCCGGGTCAGGGAGTGGCGTAAAAAGGAAGTGGGTGTGAGCACATGCGTAGCGATGCGTAACGTTGGCCGCGATGTGGCCATTTTGTGTTCATAGAGACAGGATCATCTTTGATCGAGAACTGAGATCTCGTTAACGAAGCGATCTCAGAACAAATCGAGGCGAGAGATTTTTTATGCACGTATATGTAATTAATATAATATCATCCGTGATTTGCGACATTCAAATTTAGACAGCCATCTCATAATCCGATTGTAAAATATGTTAACAGTATTTTATGGAGTTTAATTAGAAAATTTTTGATATTAAGATAATTTTCGAGTTATAATCAGTATCGATCTATAATTTGCGGTCGATATTTAGCAGTTCAGGTGATGATCCGCTTTGATTTTGTTTTTAGCTTTTTATATTTGATGTGAAATATTAAGTTTAAAATTAAAACTAAAGTTTCTTCAAACTAAATTAAAACTAAATCTTTATTATGATCAGAAGATGGAAAAATTAATATTTTGTTATTTTTGTGTAAATTTTTATGTTCTAAAAAAAGTAAAATTGTATAATTAAACTATAGAATTGACTCGCTATATTTTTTTGGTAATTTTATTTTAATCTTGATTTTATTAAAATTACAGTTTTACGCATATTAAAAATTTTTATTGTTATATTTTCGGATTATATCTTAATTTCCGACTAACTCGACTTTCTTAATAATATCATATTACGTAATATTAAGATTAAAAAATTGCTCATACCACTTTCTAATTTTTTATTACGATATAACATCGTGTTTTATTAATAAGTATATTCGTAATTAATTTCGTATTTAATCACGTTTTAATATTTGTCTACAACATAGCGTAAATTTGACGTTCATATATCAGTGATTTGTTAAAATGAGTACTTCGCGAGATTTATTCGATAGAAATTCATCGTAAATATATCTCTTGAATTTTAATTCGTATATTTATTCACACATTTATTTAATAATGCAAAGTAATAATCGTCTTATAAAATACGCAAGCGTGTAATATTTGTTATTCAAAATAAATAAAGAATTTTCTCTACTGTTTGAGGTTTGTTTGTTGCGCCAACTTACAAGATGTCGCGAGTGTTATAGGTCATAGTATGATATTTTTTTGTATTATTCTTCGTGATGTAAAACAAAATGCACAATGTATGATGTTTATAATGCTATGCAAAAAACTACAAAATTGTCATTCTGATAATCAATGCAAGCAATTAAATAAACGTATTTTCGCGAGTGAATATTATATCAATTTGAAGAAAAATGCGACAAATAAAAAAATAGAAGAGAAAAGATTTAATTCTGTTAGCGTAGAATATTTATTAAAATTTAAAATTTTTTTAGATATTCTCCAGATCTTTTTAGAATTTAATAGTATTATATAAGCTACTGTAGAAAGACACATACTCAGAGATATTTTTGATATCTACATATATTAGAAATACAAATAAAATCTTTCACACAATCATGTATTACATATAATATATTTTAATTCATTAATTTATCTATTTTATCGAACAAGAACTATATACTAAGAATTATTAATAATATTTATTTTTATATCGTGTGAATTTCGTCTTAATATTTCATAATTTCATATATTTACTGATGAATCGATATCACCTGAACTGTGAAAATCAATAATAGATAACCGTTGGCCAGTTTTAATCACCTATAATTTGAACATTTTATTGTAATCTTATTTTTTAATAAAAATTTTTTTTTCTAATTGCTCTCCAAAATATGTTATTCAAGTATCGTGATTGAGAGATATCCCGATGAAATCATATTCTTTCTTTATTGTTTTATCCATTTTTCTTCAATTCTGTTATTTCTTTTTCTGATTTCACGTTGCGTTTACAATTGAAAATTGCTATTTAAATGTAGCCAATAATGAACAATGTACGTTCGTTCCTCTCTTTTCCTCGAGCGACTATAAAATCCGAAGGCCGTTTGCGAGCGGCGCGCAATTCTTTTCTCCCGCCCTCCGTCGTTTCTTCTTTCCTTTTTTTCTTCGTCGCCGCCGTCTTTCCTTGGCTTTTTTAACCGCGACGAGGCCGCGAGACTCGCCGGCAGACAACCTTCGGTACGATACTTTGGCTGTTCGTTGCTCCAGCGTGGCTCGCGGAATCCGCGAAGAGATATTCACCGGCTTGCTCATCTCCTCCTTCTCTCTCGTCCGAAAGAAAGAGCTCGCTACAGCTCGTTTGCTTGTACGAACGTTATTTTCTCGAGACGAGAACAGTTTGTCTCCCGATAAGGAACGCATTTCTATCCTTTTTTTTTTTCCGTTCGCGACTGACTTATAACTTTCGGAGTTTTCGGGCGAACGACAAGAAGAACACAAATAACGCGAAAGTTTAAGGATGTAAAAAAATATCGATTGGATGTATAAAGTATCTTTTAGAAAGTTTGTATATTTTTCTTTTTTTCAAGAATAATTTTATCGCAACTGGAAAATATAATCTTTATTCAGTAATTGAGTTCATATACTGATTTTTTTTTCTATCCTTTTTCACGGTCCAATAAAATTTTTTCTTCAACGCAAAAAAGAAAAAATATATACGGGTGATATATATGCGATCGATAAAAATTAATATGCGTCGTTAGACACTCCGCGATTCGTTCTTCATCGTTACCCAGTGTTATTAATCCACTTTCAAGAGTCGAGCGCTAGTAATTCGTGTGTAACACGCGCACCCGAAAATCGGTCGCTGGCGAATGATGCGAGGCCAGAATGAGGGAGAAAAAAAGCGAGTCTACCTAACGTCACAAGGGTTGTCGACGTAGCACCCTCCGTGTTTTGCCAATAGGAGACCCGGATCTGTCACGAACGCGTTCGACTAGGCGAGCGGAAAAAAGGAGCGCGAAGGGCGGTCGGTACAATGGGGCACAAATCCCACCCTATCGGAAATGCCACGGGAATGATTTCATTAGTGTCCGCGCTGCTGATCGAGCATGGAGAAAAAAAATAAGAGAGGGGGAGAGTCATGGAGGCGGGGTAAAAAATTAATGCCGTAGGGTGAGAGAAAAGAGGAACTCAAAGGCGCGATTGGAAAATAGACTCGCGAAAATGAAGCTTACACGAAGAAGAAAAAAATAACTCGAAATGCAAAAATGTTCGATGTGAAAATTTATAACGTACAAATGTCGAGATATTATATTTTAAAAGAGATATTATTTAAAATGTATGTACGCGAGAGAGACCGTGATAAATCTGAAAATTGCTATGAGGAAAGATACCGGACGAAAAAATCATGAGACGATATAAAATCTCGTAAGAGTGGTTCGATTTACGAATCGTTCTGCCGCGAAAGGCCGTCCCACTTTTCTATTTTAGTGCCGCAAAAGAGACAAAGAGCGAAAAGTCCTTCTGGAGATTCGCCAGCCGGTGATGTTTACCGATGAAAGAGAGAGAGAGAGAGAGAGAGAGAGAGAGAGAGAAAGAGAGTGAAAGGCCGTATTGGGAATTCGAGAGAGGAACGGAAAAAGATTTGGAAAGTAGAATGTGAATCTTGCTTAATTAGAAGAGTGGCCCGAAATTAAGAAACGGTAATTAGCTGCGATCGACGGGCATAAATGTTTGTCATGTGACTCTTCGATGATACATCATACATCTCCATGACTGTCGAAATTTATGACTGCTGTGACATGAAACAATATACTGAATTGCGTATACTCATGATTGTGACATAGGGAGAAAAAGGAAGAGCCGGCTTATAATCGTTTCATAATCTTCGCGACAAGAGATCAATTAGACAGCAATTCTGTCTACAATATACATATAATTTTACGCGACGCGTCGTTAATTAAATAGATAATGTTTATCAGACGCATAAAAAATGCGTCAACATAATTTCACGCTACAACGCTATCATAATTTCACGCGTTTCGAGAAAACCACGTAATGGGCAACAATGCATGTATGTATTATAAATGTATGTTTATATGTATATGTATGTGTGTGTCTTGCGCGCGAATAGATTATTATAATGAAAATTGGAGACCGCAATTTTACACGTGCGATGAACGCGCACGTAAACGCGCCGCGAAACGAGTTGAAATTACAGTCGAAAGGAATTCCCATGGGTTCTCCCATATATTGACCCGATCGTTTTACCTTTAATCGTTGCCATGGGTACTTCGAACACTGCGACAAAGAGACCAGCATGAAATAGAGATCAATCTGAATTAATGCGATACCATTAAATCGTCAGTCATAGGTTTAGATTTTCAAGAGTATTCATATATCCGATCGTATGTGCACACTCTCGTGGAAGGAAAAACAAAAAAAAACCAAAAAAAAAACACTGTGTGTAAATACCGCGAACATGGTAATTAATTAGCGCCGCGTATCGACGAAAATACGACGCGATAAGCGGTTGAAAATTTTCCTCCCTCCTTTCCTCTCCGGGTAAACAACGGATTTACATTTATTGCAGGCGATCAATCCGCGACGAACGACGATGGTGCGTGTAAAAAAAGAAAAAAAAAAATCTGGCATCAAAACGAGATACACAATCACCGCGCGGTTTTTAGTGCAGCAAGGGGAGAGGGATAAAACCCCTTGGCGAGAGAAAATAAATCTAATGGTTAACGAGTTTTTACTGAGCTGCGCGTTGGGGCAATTAAGAAGTGGGGCGGGGGAGGACTCTGAGAGGGATGACGGGAGGGAAGGCTCCGGAGGTGAGTCAGAAGAAGGTCGAAAAGGTACGCGGGAGGAAGGTCCACGAGGCGGGAGTAAAGAGGGTTGTATCGTGTTGCACGACATTCATCCCTTGTGTGTACCGTTAAACTACGAATAAATACGAAAGCTGCGCGCCACGTAAAAGTGGCTGAGAACCACGAGAACGGAGAAAAAAAAGGGAGCGAAGAGAGAGATCAGGGTCGGCTAAATTTGCAAGACTCTTGGCGAATCGTTCCCGTGATTTTGGTTTTTAATTTACAGGCGAATTTACGTTCCATTTCTCTCTTTCTCTCTCTCTCTCTCTCTCTCTCTCTCTCTCTCTCTCTCTCTCTCTCTCTCTCTCTCTCTCCCTCAAAATCACTCGGACGAATCTTCCGAAGCAAAAATTTCGTGGCGAGGATAAAGGAGAAAACTCGTTCGCGGAAAATATATTAGACGAGGTCGAGGGAGATTCTATACCTTGATTAACGAGAAGGAAATTTCGATGCGGAGACACATTCTCTCGTCGATCGGCCATGCGGGATTTAGGATCGTGGGTGTATTAACCGGAGACATATCGCGGTGGTGTATCGTCGCGATGATCCGTCCCTGTTCCGAGCCGAGCGGGAAGAGGGTAACAGTTAATAGGATACATGGAGAGAGGAGGAGGAAGAGGAAGAGGTGATGTGTAGGTACCATAGACGAGTTTCTATGCCCGGGCTACCGATCGTTCTCTATAATACATTTACGCTCCGGCCTATTATAATATTGTACTCCGGGTGTATTGTCTTTCTTAGAGCGGGATAATGTTTCGCCGACACGCCAGGCCTCGACCTGGAGCGTAACTCTTTCATTTCCCCTTACTCTTCACCATACTTCCGTGAGCCGTTTCTCTTTCTTCTTCGTTTTCTCTACGTCTCGAACTCTCTCATATTTCAGTTGCTTCTCTTTTTTTTTTCTTTATCTCTTCTTCTTCTTTTTTTTATTTTTTTTTTTTTTTTTTTTTTTAACAACGATCCATTAGCTATCGGGTTAGTAGCCGGCGCGAGGGAAACGGGCGGCTAGGCGCGATCTGGAAATAGCGAAAACAATTTCAAGAAATCTGCCCCGGCGAAAATTCGATTAGCCGCGGAAGATGGGCTCGAGCTCTCCATTTGTTTCGTTTCGTTTTATTTCCAGCGGGTATATACTCTGTTTCTGTCGCGCTCGCGCCGGCGGCTTTTAATTACTTCGCCGCGTTCTCTTCGTAAGAGCCTCTCCTCCTTCTCTCTCTCTCTCTCTCTCTCTCTTTCAGCGTTCTTCTCTCTCCTTT
Organism: Anoplolepis gracilipes; assembly: GCF_047496725.1. Taxonomy (NCBI): domain Eukaryota; kingdom Metazoa; phylum Arthropoda; class Insecta; order Hymenoptera; family Formicidae; genus Anoplolepis; species Anoplolepis gracilipes. Next base: position 6,454,849 of record NC_132974.1, read on the forward strand.
CCTCTCCATTCCTTTCTTTCTTACGCGCCTTCCTCATTTCTTTCGGTAGCTTTTTTCCTTATTTAGCGTTATGTATATTGTGATATTTTTGCCAACAAGACTGGACAATGCGGCCGTTCTCACTCGATGTATGTATGGTTGGTAGCTCGATGCATATTTCATATTAATATTTAATCTGGTTGCATTGATTTCGCGCGTACGCGTAAGTCTGCCATTCAAAAATAATTTCGCGAGGGGCGAGATACTGGAAAATTCATCAAGGTTTGTTCGTTATTCCAACAAACGAAGAATTAAATAACCCGACTGCAAAAAAAGCATGCTCATTATTACGAGCATTATCGCACGACGCGTAAAAAACAGCGGTAATGGGGTCGTCATTAAGCGTCGGTTTATTCTTCGTAACTGCATATTTTTCAGAGAAAAAAAAGGATAATCGGACGGGTTTGTTGGTAAGGGGGGCCAGGGGCCGTCGGCGTGACTTCACGGCAGATTTATCGAGGTCGTACGGGTAACGACGGAAGGGGATAATCTGAAAGCTTTAGCCATGGATTAGGTTTCAATTAGAGCAGCCCGATAAGCTGGGTGTTAAAAGAACGATATTTATTACCGGGGCATCCCCAACGTGTGAACGGATTAAACACGCGTGAGCTTAAACGCGCCGCACCTGATTCCGCGATTGAAACCGCTCGAAAAATGACAACAATCTGCATTCTAAATATATACATGCCGACATGTTCGATCATTTGTTATTAGCATTTATGTAATTCTCAAGGATTTTACAACATTAAAACGTTACAACATAATATTGTCATTTGTATTTTACAATTGAGACAAATTTATTGTTAGAAGCGCTATTTTACCAACAATTATATAACACAGCCGAGATAACTAACAATAAGAGGGAAGACTCCGATGTCTTTTCTGGCGGTGAAGAAAACGGAAGAAGAGAAAAGGAGGAGATGCACGAAGGAGCGGAAAAAGAGCCTGGCGGACGGGCCGACAGATGCCTTCCCACGTTTTTTCATTGAGACATGTGCCCGGCGCGGAAGGCGAAAGGGTTGAGAAATTCAGTTGCCGTTCGGGTGGGGCAACGATGGCAAAAAACTGCCCCACGATACAAGATTCTGCTGGTAATCGCTACGCGTTGCGATTCCACGCGAGCGAGGGGTGAATTCGATTAACGGGCATGGGGGGTCGCGGTCTTTCCCAAATCGGAACGCGCGTTACTTTTTTTCTTTTTTTTTAACTTCTGGTCCTCTAATAACCGGTCGGTGGCACGCACCCTTGGCCACCGTGGAACTTGTACGTGTGTAAACAACGATTGTTCATTCACGGCGACTCGTATGAGAAAATCCAGCAGTCCGTGTCGTTCATGACGCACCGTATTAAAGAGCTTTTCACCCTTCGTGACATCTTTGTTCGCCAAATTTCTGTAGAGGATATATCGTTTATTCGTCATGATCAGTTTCTTCAAGTTCGATTCTGCCGTGTTTCGATTTGAAAAATCGCTGAAATACATTTCTATAAATTTTCTCAGACGATTATCTCTTTTCGGCTTTCTCGGATCGTGTAACGTCGATTTTGTAATGATAAGCGTCGTATGATAATCCAGATGAGGCAAAAGCAAGCCCAAGCATCGCGAAGGATCCCAGAGGAACTATCCAAAGCCACTCGCGCGATTTGTTGTTATTGAAAATAAATACGCTATTTACAAGGAGACTAGAAATCATGGCGCGGTTATTTAGGTTGATGAATTTGAAAGTTTTATTCTCAAGCTTGACGTTTGCCGGTTTTAAGCTCGACATGTCGGCCACATCTCCGACAACTATTTTAACTTGCTTGAGACGCATCGATTATATAGGGAGCCCTCGAAACGGAACAAAGGAAACGGCGGACACACAAAGAGCGCTTAAACGGGAATCCATCTACAGAGAATATCGAGGCAAGCGTGAACCCACCACCACCACCATGTGCGTGCGTACGAGTAACTGAACGTGTCGCGCGAGAAAGAGTTAATGCAAGATTATCGGTCGTTAGAGGAGCGATTAGCGAAAGTAATTACGCGCGATTGCCAAAAAAGATCGATAGCGATCGATCTTTTCCTCTTTCCATTTATTCTCGATCCCTTCGGTTAATATACCGGCACCGCGTGAATTTTTAGCGAATTTTTGCGAATTTGGACGTCGGATTTGGTACATACATGACTGACCTTCGACGTGTGAGTACGGAGGCTGGACTCCGTGGCAAAGCCCTTGCCGCAGATGTTGCAGTGGAACGGCCGGTTCTTCGCCCGCTCCACCTGAGCGTCGTGATTCCTCAGGTGTTGCTGCAAATTCGACAGTTGGATGAAGGCCCGCCCGCAGTCCGGTAAATGGCACTTGTACGGTCGTTCACCTGCGATCAGATATCGTAAGGCGTATTAGAATTTCGTGCGGCTGTGCACGAGCGTATACGTAAATTGTGTTACGGTAGACGGTGGTGCACGTAACGGCGGCGTACACGCTCGATCGGCAAATTCGTATCGGACATGTCACGCAATTTTCCTCAAGATCTTTTTCAAAATTCGCAAAAGGAAAAATCCTTTTCGTCCTCCATCGAAAGACGAAAAATAATATATTTCAGAATTTTTTCTTTATTTTTTTCTTTATTAATTGCCGCTAATTATTGATAACAAATTTTCACACAAAAAAAAAATACTTTTCCCATCTCTCAATACATTATTCTATTATGCTGATTTATGTAATAGCTTAGTACTTTTCTTTATTCCTAATCATGTGTTAAAGTATTTATATTCCTAAGCCGTTTATACCGTTTACTTTGATTGGCATATAAAAGTGGGTATCATCTTCCTAACGTATCGCATATTCAATATCAACTTTGTCCTCGCGGTCTGCGCGACGAAGATTGATGAAGAGATTGAAACGTCATAAATGACTCGTTTGTCAGCTCGCCACGTATGTCTCATTCCCTCGGTTTCGCTCTTAAAAGGTAAAAGCTATGTAGAAAAACGCGCTTAAAAGGAAGTGAAATTGGCTGGTCAGTGACTCTCGTCTTTTTTTTACACGGGCATGCAACAGGTTTCTACATCTACATCGACGAGTAGGAAGGTAGGAAAAAAAAGGTCGCATTTTTCTCCGTATTATAGGCAGGAAGGCACGAACGGCCTCGACAAAAATGCGTAAATTCGACGTGCAGCTAACGCGCAAGTATTTTCCACGTAAATTCGCAAATTGTTTCCATTGTACGAGCTTAAGAAAATTTGCGTTTGTATCAAGATATAGGAATATTCAAGCGCCTCTTCCGCCTCTTCCCGCGTAATAATGATAGAGTAATGTAGCCTCCTCGATTGTTTAATCGCGTCGATCGATCGGCATTCGAGAGGCAGACTTCAGCTGCCGCTGCGTTTTTATTGCGTTTTTTTTTCCTCTCCACGACTCGCCGTTCGTCTCGAGTGGACTCGATTCTAATTCCTACAAGCGATTGGCTCAATTTAACTTTTATTAATATCGACATTCTTCCCCAATCCTTTTTACCCCGGGCACTTGTTCCTTCTGCTCTCTCTCTCTCTCTCTCTCTCTCTCTCTCTCTCTCTCTCTCTCTCGCTCTCGCTCTCGCTCTCTCCTATCTCTCAGTCGTTTCGCAGGATTCATCTTTTATTCAGTCGCGTGATTCATCGGAGAATTTCATCGTGTTCGATTTAATAAAAATAACTCAAGCGAGCAAAATTAGATTCTGTAATCTTTTATCGCGTGCTGACATTTAGAACTTCCGCGAGCAAAAGCAAAACGCGATCGAGATGCGCAAAATGCATTTTTTTTCAACATGTATATTTCTTTACACGATGAAAGATAACAGAAGCGATGATAAAAGGAGTTGGATTTTAAAGTGATGCCGGTAAGTCTGTGGCGTTGGCAAGTCTGTTATTAGAGCAAGCGATTCCTTGAAGAAAACGATCGAGTTAATCGCTCGTATTTATTTTCTACGTGAAATAAATGCAAAAGGAGAAGACGCCTTTGTGTTTGCAAAAAAGGTTTTTCGTATAATATGAAACATACGTTATCATATATCAACTTCTTTATCATCAAGAATCTACTTGTGCATATTCATGCAAATTCTATCTTATATTTTTCTGAATACGTAATGCAAATAAAACTGTAGTAGTTATTAATCTTTTCGAGAGCTAAAGGAAATTGGAGAGCATCCTGTATATATGTAAATCAATATTTAACGTGTGATTAAAACTTCTTGCGTTCCAAATGTCAAAATAATATATTTTTTTCTTTTTGTTTGGACAAAAATTATATGTTCTAGGAATGATCGGGGGTTCAAGAAGGAATAACATTAGAAAAAAACACCATAGGAATTTTTATAAAGGGACGTATGGCTCTTCCCTCCCTCGCCCGCGAGACCGTATGTTTTCTGTCGCGCTACAATTAAAAACGTATTAATATACCGGCTATATATCAACGGTGGTATCGGGGGGGAAGTCTAGTGGTTTCTTATTGTCGACGCTTATAATTGACGGTTGAAATATTTATTTGTAGAACGATGAACTCGTCCACGTGTACGCTCGCACATATATAATATTCACCTTTTTTGTACGCGCTTGGCGCTACCGGAAACAGCGACGGTAGGAACAAACGTGGCGAGAGGGTTAACACACCTCTCTTTTTTAGCTCATAAAAGGGAAATAATGACATAGAACGAATATTGTAAACACCGGCCGGTTATCCGTTTCTACAAAAGCAGCCAATTTTCCAGTATTATTATAAGACAAACGCTGCTCTGACACCAATGCATTCTCGCGCGATAATAATGAAAAAAAAACGATATTGCGGCGGCGCGGCGGTGTGTATAATGTTGGTATTTCAAGCGTGCAGTCGGCATTCATTTTTATTACCTTGTTATCGTTTAATCGACCGTGCTAAGATATTAATCCGTAAATGTATAATGATAAACGTCATTTACATACATGTTATATAAACATTATAAACTGACTTCTTATCTAATTAAAATTTTATGTTGATTCGCTCGTTATATGATCCGAAAGCGACAAAGCAGTTGACCCTTAATAATCAAGAATTTATTCGTTTCTAATTTTTATTAAATCGGGAGCATCCCATTTTTTTGAATAATTAAATAATTTCTCTCGCTGTATAATGTAATGGCTTCCCATCTGTAATAATAATTTGCGTGGCCTCGCGCGGAGAGAACTGCGAAGAGTTATGATTAAATTTAAAATCTCGCGTGCGAAACGAAAGGACAAGAGATGGAGCAACAAAGGGGAGAGGGAAGAGGGATCGCTCGAAGTTGCCTGGTCGAAGGGTCTAATCCCGACTCTTTGAAACCCTTTGTCGAGTGTAAGAATTACGAATTGTAAAAGAACTTTTGATGAATTGGTGCACTTTGCCAAGCATTCAGTGGACATTTGGCGCGTTCTCTATTTTCTTAACTTATTTTAAAAATTTTGCAAGTATTTCGATATTTCTTTATAAGAGATAGATGCAAAACAGTATTACTGAACAATAGTTATTGATTATGGGAAAAGTTATATAATTTCAATCTAAATAACGCGCAGTTATAATTTGGAAAAATGATTAATCACGCATTTTTCTTAATATTTCGTGCTTTATTTCAAAATATCGCTCTGGTTGCATAACGTAGGTAAAATATAATATTTGCTGCCACGTATTTTCGTGCAAGCCATAAATTCTATCCGTCATTTCGGGGCCCGGACAATTTCAATTTTATTCCATTAAAAATCGTGATCATTGTTGCACGAATGAATTTATCGCGCCAGACATTCTACACGAATTTCAACATTTAATTTTGACGTACGGTTACTACCCTCGAGCTCTCTCTCTCTCTCTCTCTCTCTCTCTCTCTCTCTCTCTCTCTCTCTCTCTCTCTGCCCATTTGGCCTGCCTGCCTCTCTCTCTGCTAACACCCTCTGACATCCTCCTCTCGTTCTCTGTTTTTCTCTCTTTCACCCTTTCCTCTCGCATTATCGTTCTTCCTCCAATGCGTTGCGGCGTTCGCGCAAATCATTTTCGGAATATCAAACACCTCTGACAGAACGTCCAATGATTTTCCACCCCGTTCGCCCTTTCGCCGCGCAGCGACCCTTTAACGCCGGTTGCAGTCGCGACTCTTTTCGCGAGATCTCGCGTCCACCAGCCGTCCCTGTCGACCAACCGCGAGATTTTTGACGCTTTTTTTTTTCCGCGACGCCGATACATCTCGCCGCTCCACTCATCAAAATCACCGGGTTCGCGAAAGTATGTAGAAAACTCGGCAAAAGCTCGCACGTGGTTGGACGTGTGAGCACGAAACAGCCCGTGGAACCGCCACCTCCCTCTTTCCCACCTTTCCACCACCTCGACGTCAGTCTGACCGGTGGTGTGTGCTGGTCGGTCGCACCCGCACACCGTACCGGGTAGATGTTATATACCGGATGGATGGCCACCCAACTCCCTCGCGCGTTCGACCACCCTCCCTCCGCAGCCCGCGGCCCGGCACAGCCCTGCCGCGCGCGCGGCCCACTACACGTCCACGGCAGAAAATTAATGTCCCCTGCAATCCATGTATAATGCATTCGCATTTCGTTCAACGAACAAATGAACGCATTGCTAGAAAATTTACGCCCCATCTCGCTCCCGGCCGAGCGTCTTTTCTCTCGTTCCGAGTTCTCTGTCTCTTTCTCTCTCTCTCTCTTTCTCTCTCTCTTTTTCCTTCCATGTCTCATTCTCTCTCTTTCTCTCTCGTCCCAATCTCTCTCTCTCTCTCTCTATATATATATATATATATATATATCGTTGTCTATCTGTCTTTCTCTCTATCTATCCCCTGCACAGGAATTCGCGAACGGAAACGCGCCGGCCCTGACCAACTCGCGGCCGCTCTCGATCGTTCTCTCTTCCGGCCGCGCGTTTCTCCATCTCTCTCTCTTCCCCCTTTTCTCCACCCAATGTGCGACTCTCTCCCTTCCTTTTCCCCTCGCTCCGCACTCCCGGCGTCATCGAAATTCCGGCTGGAAATCATTAAATTGCACGCACTCACACGCACGTGCGTTGTTCGCACTGATGACCCTCTCTCCTGGCGAGCCCCCTTTACCTCGACCCCCGGCTCTTTCGCTCTTGCGACCTTCTATGACACTCGTCCAACAATCCACACGAGTGATACATACCTCGAATTTTGGTGTGAGGGACGCTGATAGTGGCGAATACGTACTGTTTCCCCGGAAAAATTGACGATGACAGTGATGGCGCGTGAAAGGCGGCGAACAAATTTACGCAATTATCGAGAGCGACGCAATATTTCATCCTCCTTCTACTTTTTGGTGTACGCGAGACTAAACGATTCATTTGATAGTTTAAAGGCAGACAAATGGCGTGCTAGACGCCAGACTTCAAGATTGCGATTCGATATTTAATTGTAAACAAAAAAATTGATATGCAGAAAGAGAGAGAGAGAGAGAGAGAGAGAGAGAGAGAGAGAGAGAGAGAGAGAGAGAGAGAGAGAGAGAGAGAGAGAGAGAGATATGAAGATAATTGTGAAGAGGATTAGAACCCGAACTATACGCGTAATTGTAACATTATATCATATTGTTATCAAGAGACTCGTGAATGAGCTTATTCCACTTATCAGCGTATTTTAGCAAATTCTCGTTTGATCACCGTATCTCCTTGAAAGTAGCACAATTTGTTCTAACAATAAGATAGAGATATGACTAATAATAATATTCTAGCTATATTAAATTTTCTACTTATTATTAGCTATATTCTTCTGCATATTAAAAAGTACTTATACACTTATATACATATACTTATACAGTTATATACATATATAACATGTATAAAATAATATATAAAATAAAAAAGATATATATAATTAAAAATGTTGAAAGTAGAATGAAAAAAATTATTTTATTGTATTAAAAAAAAAAAAATCAGATAGTAACAGTCATTATATATAAACAATTCTCAGAGCTTGCTTTATCTTTTTATGAAAAAGATAAAATAATGATTAACGATAATTCATTTAAGATTGGAAAAAAACATGTAAGAGCGTGGGGTGATATGTTGAAAAATAGCGTCAAATAATTATGTGACGAGAGAATTCTTCTGAATTTTGCACTTCGTGTCTTTCGGTGGCACATCGGTTGCGTTATTCACACAGTGCTTAATACAGCAAGAGTGCAAAGTGGTCGTTAAAAAATTTAAGTTTCTCATGTACGACGCGGATTGCATTAACCTTGGTTCGACGGGAAGGTATTTTTGGAAGAGGCGGTTTCTATAGCTTGGTCCGATGCTAATTAAAGAGCTTTTATCTCGCTAAAGCGAGAGTCTAAAAGCGATTAAGTTTCAAATTTAGCCTAAAGTATGACGGTAATATGACATTCTCCATTAATTTTCTTACATGTCCGGGAATCGTTGGTTTCATCTACCGATGAAGCGAACTTTTGGGATGATATAAAAAGATTTCTACGGTGACAACAACGATTACCGGATGTACTTGGAAGAATCATGGGATTCTATCCTACATATATTAATATGGCACACATTAATAAATTCGCGATAGTAAACGTCATTCGCGCGCGGTCGCACCACAACAAAAATGAAGAATTAATTATTTAGACGGGTTATGGGCGCGCCGCGTTTATTGGTCTATATTAATTACGGTTTCGCTAGCCCAGCTAGTGCAAGAGCCAAACAATTGAGTCGTTGTGTTTTGATAATTATTCCCGTGACAGTCATTAATAATCAAGCGTACTATATAACCGCATAATTAACTGCTATACCGAAACCGCCTTCTATCCCTTGTTCGACACCCTTAAATGAGTTCTTTTATTTCGGAAAGTGCTGACAAAGGTAAAAAAAAATTAGTTGTCATGCTTTTTGTGAACGAAGAAATATACGTTCTTCATAAGAAAGAACAGATTATTAATATCAATTTACTTTATCAGATAAATGATTTCGAAATAAAGTGACTTGCAAATAAAACGACTTACTAATAATAGTTTTATAGTGTTATTACAGTTATTTATATTAAAAAGAGAATTTTTTCTTTAAATAATATAAGTTTAGACGTAATGAAAATAATGAAAATAAAAGATTTTTTAAATGTTCTTTTTAGTTATCGAAAAAATTTTTCAGGAGTTAAAATCTTTTTCTGGAAATGGCGTTTTTTAGAGAATTCTGAGAGCATTTTAAAAGTTTTACTTAAAAAATATGTGTGATATATAACAATCGAAAGAGAGAAAATTCTGTTACAAATACATGTACATATATAACAAAAGACAGAAAGTTTTATTCTATTTCTTTATCTTTAAATTATTGTACTTTACATTTAATCGCTGAAACTTTTTCCAAGATGACCTGTCAGAAACTCTAGAATTCTTTCGAGGAGATAGATCTCTATCAATTATGTCAAAGTTATGAAAATAGACTGTTAATTTCGCAAAGGTGTTAAAATGCGGTATAAGCGGTCAAACGACCCTTCAGCATTTCGCGAAAGCTGCCGCCGAGAGGTGTGTCCGTTTTGCACACGCGGTGGTTAACATCGCCGAAGTTTCCGGCTACGATGATGTCACAGCGCTCAGACAGATGAAATTACTTTCCGCGGAAATAATTATCGGCAGATTCCATCAGATTTATCGAAAGAAGAGCGCGGAGCGTTTACGCGTGGACGCGTTTGGAAATTTATCGGGTTTGGAATTACCATGAAACTGGCGTTAGCGCCACGATTCGGCTGGGTACAGCGTTATATTGCGCTAGGAGAACACGTTACCAGGCACATAGAATTTGAACGAGAGGGAAAGAGATAAATAGATAGAGAGCATAAGAGAAAGAGAGAGAGAGAGAGAGAGAGAGAGAGAAGGGGGGGTCGGGGGAACAGAGAGAGAGAGAATATACATCCCTTTCCCGAGCGATGCAACGAAGCGTTTCACGCATGCATGGAAATCATTAAAATAAAATGGCCGATAACAAATGACTGTTGCAAAGAGGGGAGCCCTCCCGGTTAGCGGCCATCTTGGTTCACGTGACCGTCATCCGGGCAACCACGGGTACGCCACGCCCCTTTAATGATTTCTACCCCCTGGCGAATGTGCTGTACGTACGTACGTGCGAAATTTCTCTCGTGTGTATGTATTTGTACAAGGATATGTTGATGTGTGAGTATATATCCCCCGCATACAGCGGGGTACAGTCATCATCAGTAGTCCAAGCGAAATCACCCCTGGTACAGCCTCTTCTAAACTCGCCGTCAACGATCATTCTCGAAAGTGCATTTCGGGGTTGAAACCCTCTGATTTTCTGTTATTCGTTGAAGGAAGTACGTATGCACATAGTACGTATGCCTTGGTCGCATTCACGACATGATGAATTATACACTTGAGAAAGTATACAATGATCTAGCTCGACTCGTTTCCAGCCAGTTTGATCGGTTTAGTGTTTTGCGTTGCAAATATATCATGCAAGTATCATATTGAATGAAACGAATCTACAGGCGCCAAAACCGGTATGATTTGGATCGATTCAATTTTCGATGCTACACAGAGGTACGATAATTCATGCCAGCTACATCTTTCCGTATGTGTATGTCTTCTAAAATTGAGCTCAACAAAGTTATAACCGGTTTCGATTTCTGGTTTCTACCTGGTCGCGAATATAAACGTAGCGATCATTTTCGCGTGTCTACCGACGCTCAAAATAAGCGAAATCCAAAATGGGCAAAATTATCCCGAGATTCAATCCCGGATCTAGACAATGTCGGATAACGATGCACTTGGGATGACGTCGACGGTGCCGTTGCATTTTGCAGTTCGTCGTTGCCGACGTCGCGCGGCCTCCGTGGCCGGAAAGTTCAAGGTTTGCATACACCCAGACATAGACGTCAGCCGAATTGAAGCGGATTTTCGAGTCGATAGCAAGTGAGCGAACGAACAGGCAAGCGCGCGGAATCTAGTCTCGGCTCGTTGGCGGCAGCGAGAGTTCTACGTTTGATGATGCGGGCAAGGCACGCGGGCAAGCGTTCGGGAATCGCGGCCGGGCACAGTAAAGGGCGGTGATATAGTTGATCAATAATCTCGTAACTTGGTTAGGCACGCGTTTATTTTGCCGAATGCGGCGACCTATTCGCTCGTCATCAGCCGAACGTCAGCCGGCGTATTAAGCGGCCATGAAAGTTTTATGAAGCAAAGATTACTGCCGACTCCACTTTGTTCCGCATGTCGTTATTACGCTTCCGCTGTTCGTTTCTGTATTTCATGACACGTTGCGTTTTCTCTATCCGGCTAAGCTCTTTCGTAATGCTCATTGAATTCTGACAACGCGGAATTCAATTATCAATTACATTTAACACGATAACACGTGATAAAGGAAAAAATTCAATAAAAAGATACGTATATCTAGAAAAACAATTTAAAAAATTGAATGTTTTGATTGCAACGTTTATGATGTTAAACGATAAAAAGTGTTGTATAAAAAAGCAGAGGATTTTAAAATTATATTAAATTCATTAAAATGCATCGACAAGCTTTCAGCGCGAAAACTGAAATAATTCGACAAATTTAGCGTAGTTCATAATAAAGAGGTTGTTATCGTGGGAAAGAGATTTGAGAATTCGCGAGCAAGGTCATTCAACGCTCGAAGAATTTCCGTGGCTCTTCCTATGATGATGATGATGCCAACGAACTTCCTGTTGTTGTCGGTTGGTCGGGTCGTGCGCGGGTGGAATTATTCGGGCATATGGTACAGTCCTTCCTCTCACTCTATCTTTCCCTCTTTCTCCTTCTCTCCCGTTTGCTCCCGCACTCTTACCCTCCCGAAGCGCTTCACCTGCCTTGCCCGAAACTCTTTACCTTTTACTTTATTATTTTTTTTTTTTTTTTTTTTTTTTTTACCAATGCTTTCGTTTTTTTTTCGGCCCGTCCACGGGGAACATCGGAGTCACCGACCTCGATGAGGCTCGTAACCCTTCCTGATCGTTGTGGCTTATTTCCACGCATCGAGGCCGATGAACCCTTTTTTCTGCGATCAATTTCGACCCTATAAATCGTTTGGCCGGCACGTGGAATATTGAGGATCGCGATAGATTCGACGAGACGTTCTCACCTTCCACATATTATTCGCGATACCTGTCAGTTTAGGTCATGGATGTTCTATTATTGCCCTCTCGGTGTCAATCGCCGTAAGCTCCTTGAGTTCACGAGATCCAACATTTAACGAAAGTTTGTATTGAACTGGCAGAGAAATCCGCGGAGGTTAAGGTTAGAGTTGAGAATTGCCAGGTGAGAACGCAAATTTACACGGAAACCACGCACTGCCGTAGAAAAAAAGTTCATCGAGCAGAATACTTTACCGACAACTTCTCCTCTTTATCGCTGTCGCCGCGCGCGACAAACTCTAATTTCAAGCCGGCCGTAATTTTTCTCGCGGACTCAGCCGAACATAATTTATTCCCGATGCCTGATGAGACCCATTGTCGCCAAGACGGCGCTCCCAACGGCAAAGGGGGTCGAAAACGAGTTGGATCGAGAAGAAGGGGGGGGGGAGAGAGAGAGAGAGAGAGAGAGAGAGAGAGAGAGAGAGAGAGAGCTCAGGGGGAAACGAGGGGTTGAAGTGGTCGTCACTGTGCTTCTAGTCGAGGAGAGAGAAAAAAGAAGAACGAATTATATAAGACACCGGAAGAGGAGTACACGCGGCGCCTACTTTTACCCGTCCGCATCCGTCCGATCGTTTCTGGATGCAGGACAAGATCGTCGCCCCTTTTTCTTTAACGACAATCTTTCGTCGCTTAACAGGCATTTCGTCGAGACCTTTTTTCCTCACTCTTGCTCCCCGCGTTTTTCTCTTTCTCGTCGTCGTAGAAATGATGGCAAACCTCGGATCATTAGGCAGAACGGGGTAAAAAGGGGTAAAAATTAATGTCTCAGAACGAACGTTCGGCCTGTCGAGTGGCCGGAGTTAAGTCCTGATGACCCTCGTGTCTTTACGATTTTTCATCGCGAGCCATTTGTTCGTAAGATCCTGGAAGGCCACCCTTCGCCACGAAAACTCGCCAGTTGAACGACCTTTGATTTCTCGATAAGGTTGACGTACAACTGAATTAACAACGAACCACCCTACTGCAAACGGTTCTGATTATAGATAAGATCTCATCTTAAGGGAAAAATTTGCCAAAGTAAGGTCAGCTTGTTTTCAAGACACAAATCTATCCATCTATTTATGCAAATAAAAAAGAAACAGTATTAAAAAGACACGCGGCGTGCTGAGTATTTACGAGAAAGTGAGTTTAAGCTCGTGCATCGTCGAAATGTTCATACGCCTTTAAGTCTGCTGCACACAGCGAGGTACACGCGTACCTTCACACATAGACAATACATTTACGTATATATATATAATACTGATCTCGCGCACTCGCAAAGCTAAGCCCCGAAGTTTCCAACGTAAGACGGCCGCGTTCTCGTATACCGTATGGCGCGTCCCGCGCGTTACCTCCCACACATGCCGTGTAGAAAGTTTACTAGATGGAAATCTATATCTTATTTTATGGCCGGCCGTGCTCAATATTCTTGACCCGCCGGCCCCGAGCGATCGATATAAATGGTCCGCGTAAATCTTTCCAATCCGAGGCTCTCTCGATATCGCCGAGTGCGACGCAGATAAAAAAAATACATCTCTCTCTTCTCTTTGCAAGGATGGAAAATATTATTGACGCTATTATAGACTGAGAGAGAAACTTTGATATTGAAGCTTTAACGATTCTCGAGTATAATTTTGTTTACGAGTAATTTTTTGTATTTAATTGAAATATAATATACGGTCGGTTGAGAAATTCGATACTTGACGGAGTCACGAATTTTTACAAGGATTAATTTACTCAAAGTTCCTTTAAGAATTGTGATTAATAAATTAGTCATTCATAAAGACTAAATTTATGCCGCATCATAATCCCCCCTTGGGAGATTTAATTAATATTACTAAGTCATTAATAATATCAATAAGATATAGCATTAATGTTGCAATTATGTACATACAGATTTACGCTTCGTGATTTTGCAATCGCAGTGTCAGCGAGATAATCGCGCCGCTGCATTTACTTGTTCTGTTTAAAGATGCATAAATTTTTATTCCAAAGTGAGTATGGCCGGGGTTCTCATTTTGTACATCTCGTTCTCTTTATTAGATTATTGGACGACCGACCGATAGCGCGAGACGCGTCATCGATAATGGGAGTAATTGCAGATGCAAAATAAATACGTCGACGGTACGGATTACCTATCTCTCGGGCGCGTTGATAACAAACCATCGATAACGCAGATGAAAAGAAAAAAATATAAAAATAAAATGAAATAAAAAGAGAGGAACGTCAATTCGCTTCGCCAACGTCATGGCATTTGGCGGCGCGAAATTATTACATTGCATAGGCTGAGAGGAACATTAAGTATCCTTAACCTACTGACCGGTTCTTCACGACTAAAATGTGATCGTGCACGACGATCATACTTGAATTTGCGCAAAAACTCCCAACTTTTCTGCCAGATTAGAAAGTTAATCTATATTTCGTTAAGCGCATCCGTTCACCGGCGACGTGTAAGTATTGTAATTATACACTCAACCAGATTGCGAGACGAAAAGGGTTCAGTCGCGAATATTCGTTCGAAATTCGGCTCTCCGCTTGACACTCCTTTCCCCGCACGTGCAGCCATATGGCAGGGACGACTTTTTAAACTTCCAGCAAAATTATTGCGAACGTTCGTTATTCATGTACAATACCAACCATTCATTAGTAAAAGCACTCGTAAAAAATTAAATCACAAATAAATAAATAACATCGGTAGATTATATTGATACAATATTTGCGCGTGATATACACGTGTATATATATATATATATATATATATATATATATATATATATATATATATATATATATATTTTTTTTTTTTTCAAAAAAAACTTTCTACTGAAAATGATGACATCCCAAGAACGAGATTTTTTTGTGGAATAATTTAATTAATTTACGTCAGAAGAGGCCAGCGCGGATATTTTATTTGTATTTCAAATATTCTTTTTGTTTCCACACGCGCGGCGTATGTTTCAACGGGAACAAGAATTTTCGTCTCGCTAGGAGAATCTTGAAGGAGCGTCCCCGTTCGCGAAAGGGTTGCGAAAGTAAGTCAGTAAAGCAAGGGTGAACTTTCGGCCGAATTCAAAGATTAAAACGACGGTGTCTCTTTAAGCATCTTGCGAAAATCGCGAATCTCGTCGTTTCTGGAGTCATTCCGATTCACTCTCGACAGTCATTTTTAATTGCTGCTTGCAAAAGCTACGAACATTTATTCGCAATATTGCGATCGTTTGTGGGAGGAAAAGGAAGAAGAAGGGAAAGATGTTCGCTTTTACATCTGCGCTAAATAATAACGGCGAATTCACGACAGCGTGAAAACTAACGCGACCTTGCTTTTTATACTTCGACGAATACTTATTACTTCTAGCTGCATCTCGGACTATTCTATATCAGCTACGAGCGATAAGATAGCCGCGAAAAAAAAATCACTCTCATGGCAACAATCTCAGGACGCGCTGTGGATTTGCGTGTTGCGGAAAAAGTGAATGTGCCTTGAAAAACGTCTATTGAAAAATATGTACAGCGATGAAAAATAACTTCGTTTATCCCGAGTTTTATCGCGTGTTAAAAACACACTTTATGATATTTTGTGCTTAATTCAGTTTAATTAAATTATATAAAACTGACATACACATTTTTTTTTTTTTTTTTTTTTTTTTTTTGAGGTGACGCTCTAAAATATCAAGTATCCGAAATATTAAAGCGACAGATATAAGCCGATTACATAAAATTGATTCGCGCGTTAAACACGGACTATTCAAGAAGAACGTTGTAAATTTTATTTAAAAGTATCTCTCACTTCCCTTCTTCATAACTGAACTATGGAGAACTCTCGAGTCACGTGATTTGTCCGGCTAGGCGAGCTCGCGCGCGGTTTCCCTTCCCATTAAATTTTAATTAACTGCGGGTGGGAAAAAACGAGGTAAGTGCACTATACCTCACAATATGCATACTATAGCCCACGTTTTGCCATCCCGCGTAATTAGTTTCATCGACCACTAACGCCGTACAAAGTGTTGAACAAAAAGGTAGGAGACTCGCCGAGCTCCGTGAAAAAGGACTTAACCGTTGTTCCTCGTCCGACAAGCAATTCGAAATCGTGGCACTTACATTCCGCAATCGTTCCTACTTATAATTATTAGCGTTGAGAAAAATGAAGAAATAGTAATAATAGAAGCGACGCGACGTTGCAGTTTCGATTTCGCTAAGATTAGAGCTTAAATTCTCAAAGATTAAATAATAGTATAGTCTTATAAATAAAAGTTACCGTCATATATATTTTCTCAATTAATTTATTTCTCGCCAAGTTTTTTATCGTCACAATGCTACGTAAAAAAAAAAAAAAAAAAAAAAAAAAATATCAGTTCACCGGCTATTAGTTCGCCATTCGGCTCTGTCAACAGAGCGCCGTGTAAACATTGCACCGAGATTCCTTATCTCCTATCACAAACAGCCGCGCTATGACAATCAGCGTGCGGGCGGGCTCGCAACGGGTTTAGAAAAATTGTCAAGGCGATTCGCGATCGTGCTTATATCGTCCTCGTTTCATCGTCATCTTGATATTCAATCACGGATATGATCAAAACAGCGGGCACGACAGACACATAAAAAAGATTGACGATCAATCTATTGTATCGAATCTATTGCGTTCGATACGGTCCAAGGTCGGAAAGAAAAAAAAAGCGTGGGCGGTTGCGTATGTATCGCCAGTCCTTGTCCTCCTCTCTCCTCGTCCTTCTCACAGTGAAGGTTCCATTCAAATTAACCCTCACGGAAAAAATATGAAACTACCGCGCAAGGGTTGGTAGAAAATTAGAATAGCCCGATGCGTCGACAGGCTATGCATATGCGCCGTGACTATACGTTCATTTTTTTTGGCCACGGACCATACGGCGTTCCTCTCGGATTAATCACTTTTCTTTTCTTCTCTTGCACTTCCCGTATCTTTTCTCACGGAACACACTGATATTTAAACGGCTGCGGATTGAATATTTGACGAAAGAACGAAGCGACTTTTGGTTGTGAAATAAAATAAAATATTATATATATATAAATTATATATCTCTGAGCATTATTTATTTAACAAATATTTTTTAATAATATTTCTATCATACATGTTTTGTAATAATTATATTTTGTAAATAGTGTATATTATATAGTTATATCTCAGAGCATAAGAGAGAAAGTCAAACTTATGTAAAGCCAATTATGTAAGAAGAAAGATCGAAAAGTTGCAGCAAATTTCAGCGTTTATCGATAAGACGATATCGTGTCTTTTTAAGTTGCCGCGACGAAGCTGAAGTTGAGTGTGTTAATTACTAAACATGGGCCGGTTACATCGCTCGCAAAATTGCATGAATGCATGAATTCTGGTGTACGAGCAATTTACGAATATGCCGCGCAGCACGCTGGTATTAGAACTAACGTTCGCTCTGTTAAAACATTCATAGCGGGGCTATAGATCGGTTGGCTGATTAGCCCCCGCGTTATATTAATCAACGAAAATTAATCAACTTTCGGTTTAGAACATGTTGGAAATACGAAAATTTTATTCAATCAATTTGCGTCCGTAGGGACGCATCTATAGAATCGACGTGTAAAATTGATTGGTCGACGCGAAAAAGAAAAAAAAAAAAAAAACTTATCTTACTTGACCGTAAGCTCGTTTTGCGAGACTTTTCGCGTTGCCTCTGTCGCGTCATCACTTTTATATTTCTCGTGTTCAAAGCGTCGTTATGCTGTTGTTTAATCTTTCATTCCACGCCATTTGTGATAAAGGGACCTCCGTGGCGCGGCGTCGCTCTTTTCCGCGGTACTCCCGTTTCTCCCCTTCACCCCTCCTCCCTCGCGCTGCTTTCTCATCGCTTTGATTTTTCTCGAGACGTCTCCGTCGAGAGGCATTCCGCCGCATGAATTCTTAACCGGGCGAAATTAGCGAATTAAAAGTGCGAGAGGGACGGAAAAACGCGGCAGAACGCGGCAGAACGCGGCAGAACGCGGCAGAACGCGCGGACCCAGAACAGACCGCCGCGCCGGCGGAATGTCGGCGAAGAGAGGCGAGGAGGGTGAGGTGGAGGAAACGAGAGAGTGACGGACGAGAGAGGAAGACTCGGGGTCTGAATTCAGGAGCGTTTGTCCTTTTCCCCGTTTTACGGCGGCACCTCGTAAATACGGATATGCAGGCTCGTTTCCAAACTGTTTCGCGCGCAGAAGCGGGGCGGAAGGGCGGAGGGAAGTCGGAGGTCGAGGTAGAAGCCTTAATTTTTATTCATGCGCCGACGAAACGGCAATTTTTCGCAGTATTAAGTGGGCTTTAAAATTGTCCGGTCAATTTCGCCGGTGGAACGTGCTCCTTTTTTCAAGCATCCCGCTATCATCGACATCACCCTCGGCGGGGGTGACATCTTTTTAACCGCATTTCGTGGTCCTTGCGATAGACGGAAAATACTACTCCATTCTCCGGCGATATCTTTCACGAATTACGTCCGATCAATGCAACTGTTGCGAAACTCGCTCCGGGGCGAATACCGATGTGTTATCGATAACGTGGCTATTACGCATCAGCGTCTTTCGTAACGCGGATTACACTCATAGACGGATCATTAGGTCATAGATGTTACCGAATGGACACCCAGATTATGGGCTTTCGCAAGCGTTTAACAATCGTTACCATAGTCCTTTGAGATTGTCCCGCGCCGTTTCAGTCGCTTTTCGATTTTCGCAACCGGCATACACGTGCCCGGTTAGCGGCTCCGGGAAAACCGATTAATCCCTGGCGCGCAGGGCGGCCGATCATTAGATTTTGGCCGGGAAATTGAGTTTTGCCCGCTGCCGAAGGGATAATCTTTGGTAGCCTCTGGCCTGCCTATGTGCACCGACTCTATCCCTCTCTCTCTCTCTCTCTCTCTCTCTCTCTCTCTCTCTCTCTCTTTCTCTTTCTCTCGCTCTATCTATCTCTATCTCCCTGCATCCCAATCGTCGCATACGTTTACAGACACATATACGTGCGTGCATGTGCGTTTACGTGTGCGAATATACATACGTGACCGTGTTCACGCGCTCGCGCGGTCGTGTGCGCTTGCGACGGTGGCGGCGCGTAACTTCGGTTCCATTATTGAGCGATCGGACGATCGAAAAATTCCCGCGCTTTTTCGCGCTCGGCCACTCCGGTGGGGCGAGCCGATCTCTCATTGGCCCGGGCCGTTTGGTCATCCCTACGCGAGAAGGGGTGGACGGACCGTGTTCTCTCTCTCTCTCTCTCTTTCTCTCTCTCTCTCTCTCTCTCTCTCTCTCTCTCTCGCGCTCTCGGTCCGTTTCTCCCTTGCACTCTATACACCCTCGCCAGGTATTTGTCTATGCTACAGATATTGACCAGCTATCGATATCGTGGACACTCGTCGATATTATATTCTCTCCCTCTCCGCTTTCCGACCCCGTTCTTTCGCCTCGCGCCCTTCCAACCCCCACGCGCGTTTTATCGGCCGTTGCGTTCTCGCAAATTTCGGTTAATGAATTATATGTATAATATATAGACACGCGCGTGCACATATATGCGCACGAACGATGTAACTCGTGTGCATATTTGCGGAACGATGGAACGAGGGGGACGGGAGGAGTGGGCGCGTCGGCACGCCGGCGAATTCCCGCCGATTTTTGAATACGAGCGACCAATCGCTGTGTGCCCCGCCGCGCCAGAATTTCATCGAAATGAGAAATCAATACGC
This sequence comes from Anoplolepis gracilipes, assembly GCF_047496725.1. Lineage (NCBI taxonomy): Eukaryota > Metazoa > Arthropoda > Insecta > Hymenoptera > Formicidae > Anoplolepis > Anoplolepis gracilipes. The sequence continues at coordinate 6,474,708 of NC_132974.1, forward strand.
GGTGCAAACGCTATAACGGGATTCTGCTCTGTTGCAAAAATGCGCGCAGTTTGCGAATATGCCGCTTTGCATTCGCGTTACTCAGCGATATTAATTAGTACGCGCCAACGGTATTGTTTCTCCAATTTTTTATTTTATTTTCAAATATATGTAATTTTGCGTCGTGTAAGAGCGAGGGTGTATGGTAAATTTTTAATAATTAATAAAAAAAAACTCTATAAAAATTCGATGCAGACATGTGATTTTTATTCAATAAATGTACAGCAGTATAACGAATTCGAATCTTTTGAATATTTGTGGGTCTTTTTCTGTTGGAATGTTTATATATTTATCGTGAAACGTCATTAACTATAATGCAATAAAAAAATTAAGTGACGATAAATGACGAAATTGTGACTAATTAGGATCGACTATTACGATTGACGAATATAAATTGTCAAAGAGCTTGTTTGTTTGATAGAAGCAAGATTTATGATTTACAGGGAACCAACAAGTTTGTCGAGTTTGCATGTTGTATGGGTATAAATTTTGCACCGTTCAATCATTTCTCCTACGCGTTCGAAAATAGAAATATTCCGATTCGCGACTGAATGCGATTCGAGCGTTCGCAGCTCTCGTCACGAGATATCGTTACAAGTTTTGCACCCTCTCTTTCGATGCAACCGAAGTCGGGGGCTGTGCATACGGGTGCATTTAAAACATTTTATCGGTAGAAGTGTGCAAATCTAAAGCGGACCTTCTACGTACGCGCGTGCATACACGCCCAGCTTGAGCACCACCCTGCGGAGGAGGACGATGACGAGGGGTGGGATATGTGGGGAAGGGCGGTTATTAATGTAAGGGGTGGCTGAGCAGTAGTTATTTGGCCGTGGGTGGTCGCGATAGAGAGCGAGAAAGAGGAAAAGAGAGAGAGAGAGAGAGAGAGAGAGAGAGAGAGAGAGAGAGACATAGAGAACGAGAAGATGGGAGGTTGAGAGATGGGCCGGCTAAAATCAATGCGAGTTCTTCTTTCGCCGCTATTTACGGTTAAGAAAAGTCAGGCTTGGCCGGAGCCCGGTGCGGCGCCCGGTATAGAAATAAAAAAGATAAGCGCGAATGTGGAAAATCAGGTTACGCTGGATATTCTCGTCAAAAGCTATGACACGTCCGCCTTTATAAACCGCTGATGCGGCTCGAGTCGCGCGATTATATGGACGAATTTATGTCGCTTTCCTCGCGCAACGCTCTCGTTGTTTAAGAGAACGACTCGACGATTCGTTATGTCGAAACCATTGGGATCCGTTTACTTTGTCGACGAGCTTTTCCTCGGATCGATTGTTACTTAGGGTCTCGTATCTCTCTTTCGCTCCGCTCCGCACCGACTCGGACGATTCGATTAAATAGCTCGAATACTCGACGCGGGGTATTCGTCTTTCTCTCTCTTTCTCTCTCCTTTTTTTTTTTTTTTTTTGCTGCCTCGGCAAAGCAAATCTTCGTTAAGGTCAACGAGATTTTTCCAAGGGTCTGGTAGTCGTGCACGGCGCGCGCTGACCGTTCGCTCGCGAGGCTAATACCTTCCGAGTGACTACGCTCATCCCTTAATGAAATTCTTTCTACCCGGACGTGACCCATTGGCTCGCCTTTGCAGTCAGATCGGGTTTTCTCATTATTGCGAATCTTTCGTGCGCGGCTCGGTCGATGTTATTTTAGCCCGCCTTCTACGCGGCTGCAGATGCATCATTATCTAAATATCGGAGAGCCTCGCGGGGCGCGAAAGAGCAGAGCGTAGGGTAAACGGATGCCCACGCCTTCGTTGATTCGTTCGTTCGTTCGTTTGTTTGTTTAGCCGAATCTACTCTATAACGTAGAAATATTTTACTTGCACGCATGTTGCATGCACAAAGCAATTTCGCACTGGTGCACTTTCAAGTTAGTCACAATCGGGACGCATGATTGCTCGTACAGACAATAACTGCATATTAATTTATTGATTATTGGCTATAGCCCGGGCGATATAGTATTCATAGAATTTACTATAACAGCAATATATATTCGTGCACTAATTTATTGACCAATAACTCGGCGCGATTCTATAACGACGACGAGCCCTGGGCGCCGGTATGTGTATGGGTGTGTGGTGGGGTACTAGAGGGTTTAACGCGTATTATTCTGCATTAATTTATATGGCCGGCGTGCCGACCGATTACGCATGGCGGCGATTTTAATCCGAGTGGGCAAAATCGTAATCGAAAAGAAAAGAAGAGAAAAGGCGGGAAAAATTAGTGAAAAAAAAAACTGTCACTCACCCGTATGCAGTCGTGTGTGCTGCTGCACGTGGCTGAGCTGCTTGAACCTACGGTCGCAGTAGCTGCACTTGTATGGCTTTTCACCGGTGTGGACCCTGATGTGTTGCACGAGCTGATGATTGCTGGAGAACGACTTGAGGCACTGCTGGCACTGGTGCGGCTTAACCTCGTTGCCGCCGATCATGCCGGGTCCGACGCCGACGCCGACACCGACGCCAAGTCCGGCTAGACCTCCGGCGATGCCGCCGCCGGGCCTCGCCGTCAGCGCACCCGCGCCAAGCTCCCTCGCGTGCATCTGCATCGCGTTCTTGTGCATGAAGATCTGCGAGAAGAACTGCCGGGGTTAGTTGGTACGCTGTACTTTTCGTCGAGCAACGGGGGATGGCAAATCGACCCTGACCGCGATATAATAATTTTTTAGTCGATCGCCATCCGTCCTCTTGCGCTGCCGAAACCGGAGAAGGCTGTCATCTCCTTCTTTCTGTACCATTACGCTACTTTATACAAATGAGTGAATATATGTGCGCAATAGTAGCGCTTTGAATAATATATTTTGTTTGACGTAAACAAAACGAAATAAACAAGGCGAGATACGGCAGAATATTTTATCATGGAACTGATGTTTATTGATATAAAACATCGTTTAGATCAAGACTATTTCTTATTAGTTCTTTTATTAGTACTGTAAAATAAATATATTTTACTTTCAACCACTTTTAATAATGTATCAAGAGAAAACGTCGTTCCAAGATATTGTATTCTTTCTCACAGTTTCGGCATGGATATTTCAAAACGCGCACAGATTCGATCGATCCTCGTATTGCTTGTGCTAGTTTTTATAAATATATTAAGAAATCAACATTGTTAAAAGTCGAGAAAATACGCGAAACAGTGTTGTATCATCGAACTCGAGTCGTTGAACTTGACGATAAGTTACTGCTATAGTTATGATATTGCAAGGCCGAGAGTCAACGTTTATGATTACGGAATAAAGGTGCGGTACAACTTGACCTAATGATATTGATATTACAATCTTAAATCTTTTCAAATCAGTACGGAGCTCGACAAACTTTCAAACTTAATTCATTGCAAACAATTGCGTGTGAATTTTTAAGTATCATCAGTATATATAACACACATGTATTTTAACATGTGTAAAAAAATTTAAATATCCAATCCACATATTCTTCGATACATTAGTAAATTTGTAGCAAGTGTGGGTTTACATCTGATGAGATGTCAGGTATTATAATACTTCTAGATGTTTTATGCTTTTCAAATTTGTCACGAGATGTATTATAGTACAATTTGTCATTCAAGTGCTTACAGTTTATCGACTTTGTTTCCATTGATTTCGACGCGAATTTCGATCGGTTGAAAAAATCACATTCACGCGGATGTAGGATTGCACGACGATACGTAGGAGAAAATACGTAGGCTCAATCACTACTCCGCTTCTTCCTCAGCGCCGCGAGGAAGAATCGAAACTGATAGAACGGCGGACCGGGCCATGTAACCGGTGGAGGAACGTTCAATTTTGGGTTCTCCTCGTTCTCTCGGGGAACAGGTGTTACGCCACTACGGTAGGTTCGGTGTGGGTGTAGGTGAACGAACGAAAGGGTTAACGTTAAGGCTGTACAGTCCGCGGCAAGAGTCGGGTCGAGCGAGGGTGTAAGATTGAAACTTGGCGGGGAATTAGAGAGATGGGCGGGAGGGGTGGGCGCGAATAGGATGGACTCGCAAAGACGGCGAAGGATTTTATTAAAATATGTTAAAACTGTAATTAAAATCGAAAAATCTCGTGAGAAGTTTTAAGAATCTTAGGTCACCCCTTTCGCGACGAGGAGCACCGGGTTGCGAGGAGCAGAAGAAGGAGAGAGAAAGAGATGGTCGGGCAAGAGACAGAGAGAATTGAAATTGTCACCGGGGGTTCTCAAGTTTCCGTGAATTCAACCCTTTCTCCCGGTTCGTCGTTCGACGTGACTGCGGGATACTTGACGGCCAACGATCTCGACGTTCTCGCTGGGCATCCCTGGACTCTCTTTAATCCCCGTGGGAGAAGGAGAGGCTGCCCAGCACGATTTTATTCCGCGTCTTTTTCCTCGCCTTTTTCTACCTCCGCCTGGACACGGTCGACCGGCTGTTGTTCGTCGATTTGAATGAAATTGCTCCTGTTTTGCGGTACTCGAGGGGGAAAGGTTACGGCGATGCTTCGTTTAATCGATGTATGTACGATCCTAGCGAGTATTCAGTTGTATAGCTTTTCGGATTATGTGAAGAATTATTCATGCCTGCAGCATCGAATATATGGCAGACAAATAATATACATATTGAATATAATTGTTTTAAAAATACTGAAAGAAAACGTGCATTCGATAATCGAATGTATTTTGTATATCTGTGTAATACATATATATATATATATATATATATATATATATTTATTTATTTGATATCTTAAGGATGCTATATAATTGTTTGCCAACACAGGTTTTCTCTTTTCGTATCCTTTGCCCCTTGCAAACGAACTTTCACGATGATTAACCAAGAGACGGGAGTGACACAAGGGTTCGTGAAAAACGGTTTGACGCCGAGATCAAGTCGCGTCGCGAATTTTTAACGACTGTCTCGAGTGGCCCATCGAGATTTCTTTAAATTGCGAAGAAAAAAAACATTTTGTCTGTCAAATGACTCATACCTTTGCTTGCTGATAATTGTCGGATTTCTTCATATAATTCGCATTTATATTGCAAAATAAAACGAAGAAATAAAATATACCACTTTCAGCGAGTTTAATTTATTTTGATAAAAATTTTTTAATTCTAAAAATTATCATTTTTTACAAATTTAATTATAATTGAACTACAAAATATAATGCTATTATTTTTGAACGATTCTCGGAGATATTAAGACAATCGTGGGACTTTGGCAGCATCGACACGCGAACAATGTCGGCTATTATTCTCCGTAAAAGTTTTTCGACAGAGTTTGGTGAGAATACCGCGCTTTTCTTAAATTTCAAGACGCCGTCATTAATCAAATTTTTATCTCCTGGCAGAAAATTGCGTCCCGACGCCCGACCATACTGGCGGTTTGAATCTTTTTTTCTGATTTATCGCTGTCGCCAGACGCGGGAAAAAAAAGAGAGAGAGAAAAGAGAAAAGTCGCGGTCCCGCCGAGGCCCGCGAGGAAAAATGGAAAGAGAAAGAAGAAAACGGAAAGAGTTGGCCCGCGGGTTGTTGGCTTAATGTCCTTAATAATGGAAAAATATATCAAATGACACCCACTGTATTTCCTCAGAAACATTTCTCGTTCCGATCTTCTTCTTCTCGCCTATCCTGCATTTTTACCCATTCTCACGTGCGACTCTTCGCCATATTCTAATTTTTGTAGCTATCTATTCGCTCCCCCTTCCCCTTTTTCTGCTTTTGTCTCTTATATTTTATTACCTTAAAAATCTCCCATTAAACTCTATCTGCGTTCCTTCTTCAATGCAGTAAAATCTAAAACTATTAGGTCTTACAAGAAATGTGGCGAGTATTTCCAGTCGAGATTCGTTAATATGTAATAAAGAAAATTCTAATTTTATTTCTTATTTATATTTTTATTTCAACACGAGTAATATCTTTGACACAGACGTGCAACTCCCCACGAGATTCCCGCTTGAAAAATGTACACGACCTCATTTTCTTACTATTCGAATCGCGACGTATGGCTTTCGTTCTCCGCATCGCGGCAGGTTTCTTTTTGATGCTGATGCTCCAAGGGATCATTAGCATTTCAGGAGGAGCCGACGCGCAACCCTTCTTTTATTTCTTCTCTCTCTCTCTCTCTCTCTCTCTCTCTCTCTCTCTTTCTTTCTTCCTTCTCTCTTACAGTGAGTTACGTCTGCGAGTAACGTCGGGCCACTCCAAGTGGGCTACTTTATACACTTGGAATACAAAGTAAAGGTCTCACCTGCTGACCATATGCCTTCTCTCCACGCGCGCGCACACGCGTACATGCACGCACACACGGCGCCCTCTGTCCACCCACGCACGCTGGCCATGCAGCGGCTCACACATGTTATATCGTTAGCCACGTACACGTATACGTGTATGCGTATGCGTATATGTAGTGAACGCATGTGTGTATGGAGACAACGTCCAATCTAACCTAGCATGACCTGACTCATTCGCGGACCTACCCACCTATCTGTCTAAACTGCCGCCGCGAATAGTATGTACTGTAATATAAAGGAAAAGGGGGAGAACCACCCCCTGTAATTGTCGGCTTTAATCCGCCTGAATCGTTGCACGTTGATTCTCCACGCGGTATGTTGTACGCTTCCGGTCGACGCGGACGATCGTTCGCCGATCAGCTGCGTGAAAGGGACGATTTGATTTCTTCGAAACCGATTCTTCGGTCTGTCCTGTCTCGCTACCGTTTTATTTTTTCCATCTGCCTAATGTTAGAGTTGAATGTAAAAGCGCACTAACTAACCTTGACTCGTTATGCGATATCTCGTCGGGAGCAACTCCTTATCTGTATGAATCGTCTAATTACACGCAAAGATGAGCTGTGGAATATTTTCTTATTAACTGGAATAGTTTTATATGATAATGTCTGAAAAGTCTTTATACGTAGACACTTTTGCCACAGTTTCATACAAACTTTATTGTTTTGCAAAAAAAAAAAAAAAAAAAAAAAAAAAAAGAAAAAAAGAAAAAAAAGAAAAAAAGAAAAAAAGGACGCATTTTTTTTTAATCGATATATTAGGGGTATCTATGAAAAATTGATAAAATTTTTGTAGGACGAGATTTTTGTCATCGTTCTAAAAGCAGTGTCTTTTATTATCTTCTGATGCAATAGGCAAAATCGGACTTCCTGTTTTGTCAGTGGATAGGATCAAATAACACAACGCGGTACGTCAAAATTAAGGACGCCGAAAGGTAGTCGTTATCCTGCGGCTTGTAAGGGGCTGGCCAGTAAAAGAAAGAAAAAGAAAAAAAAAGAATCGAGCAGGCCGCGAGATCGCGCGAGATAGCGGACCATCGATCGTATTAATGTGCGTCGGCGGACAGCCGGCCGAGTCCAATGTCAAGAGTGTAAAGAACGCCAGGCGAAAGTCTATCGATGATTAGCCGGAGGGTTTACAGTCTCGTCTTGTTGTGAATATTGTAATGCTATATTTGACTCGATTTGGTTCACTCGACGCGATGAATATGTCATTTCCACCGTTGAATGAATCGCAAACGCAACAGCGTGACAGACTTCGTCGTCACGACTGCTAAAAAATAATCTCAATAATCTGCGAAAAGTTTTCCGACCTAAGAGCCCCACCAAGATTTTCACGAAGAGCGATCAAATATGCAACGGTCATTTTTAGCACGACTTCTCGAAAGTGTTAATTATTTAACAGTCGTTTTCAGTCGCGCTCTTGTCACGTCGTTATTTTCAAAGATTTCGTTCTTCTCGCTCTGTAAAGTGATCTTAGTGACACGTGAATCTTAAAGATGAAGGATTCGAATGCGATTGAAGAGAATGTTCGCAGTTGCTAGGCTACAAACGGGTTTCGATCGCACGACACTTGCTAGGCGAACACCCTCCGCTTAACAGCGGGTAAAGACACTCTCGCGGGTATAACCATAATTCGAATCACGTAGGTAGGTAATTTAATAAGCGGTCATCGGGTAATGCGGTCTCCACCTCGTGATTAATCGTCAGATTGAGCGAACGAGCGAACGTACGTCTAAAGATAGTTATACACCGTTTACGTTTGCAATTGCTTCTCGTCTATATAGTTTTCCTCTTCAGCCGACAACTCGTGAATGAGACTACAATTTTTTCAAATAAATTACTATTATTTCTCGTTTAATTTTTTTGGTGATATTATTATTAGTAGCATTATTATACCGCTCTTTAATTATTAACGCACACTTGATAAAAAAAAACACTTTTCGTATTTTAGGTATTATTTAAATGTTTTTTTAACTTTGTAATGTTTATTACATTCGGATATCCTATCAGTGTCGTCGTTGTTAAAAGTTTAATGTAAGCGACAAACGCACCCTCGGAGTAAGCTTTTTTTCGATGGCACGTGGTCTTGCCTTTGGCGCGAATTTTCGATCCTCGACCTCGTACTAATCGTACGTGTGGAATATATCCATCAATAATTACCTGGGGCGGCAAATGGTGATGAGGATGCTGATACGCCGGCGGTACGTACGGCGGGTGGCTGGGCGGATGGTTGTGGGGGTGAGGTCGGGGATGGTTTTGATGCTGGGCTTGCGGCGGGAGCGGTTGGGGCGCGGGAGGCGGTGTCCAAGGCCCGTGGTTCGGCCCGTGGCTTTCATTGGTGCCATACATCTTCAGGGAAGAATCTCGAGCACGCAACCCGAAGAACAAGAGTCCCATCCGCCCCGGTCGACGCGCGATGACACGAAGGTCCCTGGCACTGTTGGCATGATCTCGAGCGCTGCCGCGCTCATCGATCACCCTTCGACGGGATTTAAATTGGATTTGTTTTTTTTTTTTTTTTTTTCTTTTTTTGCAAACGTAAGGATGTTTCTTTATTTAATAACCGTTATCACGTTGCTCGTTACACGTGATCTTGAAAAGTTCGCGCGATTAAGGAAATATAGCAGAACACGCATTCACGTAAATGACTATTATTATAAAGTTCACAGAGAGGGTGACTTTTGTAGAGTGAATCGAGGAGAAACGTCACCTCGTTGGAGGAAGAATATACGACTAGAATGGATCTCGGTCGAGCCGGCGACCGTAGGATCTACAACGTTTGGTGCCTGACTAGCTGAACACAGACTGTTGATCGGTCTGCTCGCGAAAGTGCGTACTGACTTCTCGATCGCTATTGTTCCGATCAATCTCACCCGCCGATCTTTTTCCCGAACGGCGGCTCCTCATTGTGCACGTTTCAACGGGCGAGACCTCGGACTTACGTAATCGAAAATGGAGAAATTGCCGCGTGAAGAAACGATAGCGATTGCCTTTGCATGCGTTTACGGGACCCCATGTTCCTCTCTTTGTTTATTGCGGCATGTGTGAAAGATACCGTTCGCACCGATTACTTTTCTCGACCAATTAATCCTCGCACGCTCCATGAATGTTGCTTCCAGCAACTCTCGATATAATTCCTTTCGAACGCAGCTATGGACCCGACACGCTCGTCAAACGTATGGATCGATTATCCAGATCGACCCGACGCTCGACCGATCATCTTCCTTTTGCGTAACGATACCGTTAAGAAACGTTGCGTAAGCGCGTGTCACGGCCTTGCACTCGCGAACAAAGTCCTTGGCTCCGAAAGCGAAACAGCAGCTTCGGCGAGCGATTAGAAAAAGGATTGTCTCTGTCGTTAATTTTTTTCTGCGCACTTTTATCCCAGATCTTGTTGCAACAAATTTTTCTTCTTTTTCTTTTCAAATCAATGAAAACCTTTGTCACCGACAATTTATCAAATCCGCGCACATCCTCGAGAAGTTGATTGACATTTTTGCCGGTCTACGGGATCCAACGAGTACGATCGGCGTGTTGATTGCGAGTTTCTCTACGTTTCGACAATCTTGTTGCGTCTCGAATCGGAACGTGCAAGCGGTAACGCAACATCGTGCTACTTTCGTTCACTGCGCTCGTTTGCGATCGAGTATCGTGTATGCGCGCGCGCGCGCGCTCACCCGGTCGAGCGACGGCGGTGGCTGGTTCGGTAGACGGTTCGCGGGCCCAGGGTACGGGGCCCACCGTGCGACAAGGAAATTCCACGAGACGGTCCACGACGGCCGTCAAGAAACTATCACTTTTTCCGAGATCGGGGAGACTTTTTTTATATATATACCAGGGGGGGAGGGAACGGGGGGACGGGGGAACGGCAAACCCGCGTGCGAGGGGGGTAGACCGGATGTGGAGAAGCGCGGGTGCAGCGCCGTGCGCCAACGTGCGGCGTCTCACACAAACTAAACGAATTCAAGGGGGGGACACGGCGATTTCTCGGTCTCCATCCGCCGTCTGCGTGCGTGCGCTAAACGGGGGATAGTAGGGAAAAAAAGGCCGGCCGGCGCGCGGTGGAAAGGCGCTGATAAGACCGGCCGCGAGCCGAACGAAAAATCCCGTCGCGGCTACTCGAAGAGAGATATCGATTGAAATAACACGATTCCGGGGAAGGCAGACTCGCCAATCGGCACGAGCGACACGGCGGAAACAGCCAATCGCACCGGTCTCGCCGAGCTATCTCTCTCGCCTCTTTCACGCAAACCCCCTTCACGCTAGCCCCCTTGTCCCCCCTGCCTAGCTCGCGGCCTGGCTGCTCGTCATACACGTCCTTCTCCTCGCCTCCTTGGCCGTCTTGTCCTCGTACCCGCTTCTACACCAACGCCGCTGTTACTTCTCTTCCTCCACCCTCTGCTCGATCGCGCGCGCGACCAAAGAGAAAGAGAGAGAGAGAGAGAAAAAAAGCGTGGCGTTCACACTCGGCGCGCAAACGGTAGAGCGAGACGGAGGCAATCTGGCCGATTCAGGAAATGTGCGTGCCAATCGAGGTGTCATCTTCGACCCGACGGATTTTTCCATTCGACGCGCACTTTTTTTCCCCTCGTCACCGCGAACGATGATGATTTCTCCTCCGTTAAACCGTTTACCCTTTCCCCTCGCCACCCAGCCATCTCTCGTCCGAGACTCGTACGACGGAAAAAAATCTGATTCAGAGGGTGGGATACGTATATGTGTGATATATGTACGCGAAGACGATTGCGGAAATTACCGTCGGATCACGTGCGAGGGAATAATTCGCATTTTGCTTCTTGCCGCGGAACCATCGACCTTTCCAGGATTTCGAATACGAAAGGACCTCGGATGATTGATAGACGCGCGCACATATACATTAAAATATTTCCCATCAAATATATATGTATATGTATATATATTATATGTATATACATATATTATGACGTATATTAATACAAAGTATCGATTATCCGATTATGACTAATTTCTGAGTATAAAATCCGATATTAAGTTTTAATTAATTGCGAATAGCGCCGAATAATTTTGGCTTAATTTAAGGACTCCGTGCCACCGGCCTCTTGAGCCATCGGATAAGCTTCACAGTGAAGTGAGCCATTCAATTCCTGGCACCTTACCAATCATTCCTTCGCTCGTGCATGATACATATATGCACGATCTAATGAAACGTGCGGAGATAACGAATTGGTCGATATCGGGGTAAAAATATACGAGAATAGAGACGCGTGCTGTCGATCGATTTCGCAAAGAGGATGCGCATATCATTATCTTTGTAATACGTTAATCGCAACTCGTAATAATGTAATAGTACACAATTTTTGTTCGATATATTTTAAACAAATTATATTTTAGTTAAAAAAAATTATTTGTTGTAACTATAATATAATAATATAATATATGTAGTTAGAAATATACATATATAACGCGTTCATCGTTGTATTATTTTAAATTTGTGTCCACATTTAAATTCAAATCGTGTCAGTAATCTTTTGACTTGGATGTCCAAAGTTTAATCAATTTAATTCGGTTTATCTATAAATCTTATTAGTTATTTATATTTGACATAATATTCGATAATTATATTTAGACGACAATGTTACATTCAATCTCGATAAACTTTGAGTCGAGCTGTGGTTTTCAAAACGCATTTCTTTTTCCCCGCAATCGCCATGTTTCTCTCTGCCTTCGGCGATTTATTTTGGGCGTGGAAGCGCGAAGGTTAACGGCGTAGAAAAGTGCGTACTAAAAGCGCGTTCGCCTAGAGAAAGAGAGAGAAAAAAACAGGGCGGAGTCTGCGGTAAAGATTCTTCGCCTATCCATCATGGCTGCTTTATCAGTGACGTCGCGATAAGACGCTCGCTATAATAAGCGTTGCCGCGCGTGTGTCTGTGAGAATCCTCAATGGGACCGGAAGAAGAGAGCACGTGACACGACCCTGTCTCTTTCTCCCAATTTCTCTCTTTTTTCTTCTTCTTCTTCGTGAAATGGACGCGAGAGGGATTGCAAAAGTCTCGAGAGTTGTTCCTGGACCAAAACTTTCAATCGGATTATTCGCATCGGCGAGATTTCCGTTCTGTTGGATGAAGGTCGACTTAGTAAGACGGATAAAAAATTCGAAAGACCGGCGCGGGACGTGTAAATATTTAAAATAAAAAGAAATCGTGTATTTCACATATAGAAATATTATTTATACAAAGCGTTATATAATCGTTCCGCCTCATTGATATATATCTTCAAATCCTTACGACGTATATCTTGTTACATTACATTTATATTGCAATTCATATATTTTCGATTTTGATTTAAAATTTTAATCTTTATTATATTATTTATTCTTGCTCAATTTTACCGTACCATTCAACGTTTGCTCTTTTGATTGAAATATATATTATAAATCTATATAAATTTTATAGATATGATCTATTTTTTATAAGAACGTATTCATTTCTCTTACCCGCGTAGGCGAAAGTAGTCTCGATTTTACAATTAAAATACCGATGATCAATGAAGTATCGGTGAACCTCGTAATAAAATCGTTAAACGTGACGGAGAATCGTTATGGAAACCCGAAAGGAGAGAGAGAGAGAGAGAGAGAGAGAAAAAAGTGCAACGACCATAAACGAGCTATGCAACGCGTGACGATGCAGTAGAGTAGCCGCGGAGAAAGTGTATCAAGAGATACCGAGTAATGCAGGACAATCGAGATATCGCGTTCGAAGTCCGTTCGAATCAGTATTTGTGTCGCGTTTCGATCGTCTCATTTTTGATATGAGAATGCGCGCGAGAAAGGACAAGTACGAAGTAGATCAAGACATATCAATTAAGCCCATTAATCTCAAGTAAAATACCGGTTAAGTAGCGACTGATTGGAGAGTCGAGGAGTCAGTAGACTTGCGGTTCGAGAATTATTCTACGTGAGTCAGACGATAATTCCGTTAATGAATTTGCAAATTATAAATTGTTGGCCGTATTAGATAACTGTATTATTAATAACAGTCTTTACATCTTCGGCAGGAATCTTCGTGTACGAGAAAATACAATTTATCGAGAGACCTCACACGCGGATAAATCACGTGTGTATATATATATATATATATATATATATATATACATATATTATTGCGTACAGAAATATTCGCACGTTCCAATTTTAAGAACGATTTACAGCAGTGCCGGGGCCAAGAACAGTATGTATACGATCGATACGTGTATCACGGTATATCGCCGGTCGATCGCGCGATCGTCGCGTGGATAAAGAGCGGGCTATTAACTCCGCAAATATCCCCGATATATATCGCGTGGCAATGAGAGAACATTCTTGGGGCCGCGCGTTGTTCGCAGAGTCAATACTTTTCCTTATCGCGAGACCGCAGCGCGCGTATATACGCGAGAAATAAGAACGGCGGGCGCGCGCGCACACAACGCGAAAGAAGCGTAAAAAAACGGATAACAGAGGGAGGTGGGGAGGGCGGAGGGAGGCGAAGTGGTGCAAAAAGAAGACGCCACCGTGCGAAGGCCGAGGCGCGCATTCTCGTTGCCACCCCTTCGCGAAATTACTGACCACGGGCAACGCGAGGAGCGGCGCGGAAAGAAAGGAGGAGAGAAAAGAAGAGGAAAGAACGCGGGAGCAATACGGTTAAAAAGAAGCCGAGCCTGAGGAGCGGTGGTTGAGGTTGCAGGGAGATGTGGGGGATAGGGATAACGGGGCGGGAGAGGAGGAAGGGGAAAGGGGGGGGGGAAAGAACATCGCAATAAAAATAAACCGCTGTTCAAGGGGCTGAAAGACCGCCAGAGTTGCAGCCAGGCGAGGGGATGCGCGCGAGAGAAGAAGTAAAAGAAGAAGAAAACGGCGAAAGAAGGCAGCGACGGCCGTTTGCGGTGGCCGGGGAGGGAAATGAGGGGAATAACGAAAGAAGCAAATAAGAAGTCTCTGTGTGAGCCTCTTCTTCCTCCACCGGCGTCGTCGTCGCCGCCGCCGCCGCCGCCGCCGCCGCCGCCTCCGCCTCCGCCACACCATACCTTCGTCTTCGCGCCCCCTCCTACGTAGTGAGGAGAGAGGCAATGAACAAGAAGGCGCGAACGGGACGCACGGGGCAAAGTAGAAAGGCCGAGCGAGAGAAAGAAGAGAGAGAGAGAGAGAGAGAGAGAAAAATAAAAGTCCGGCAGGCCTTGGCTATTGCAGTCGTCGACGGCCGCGTTGCCAAGTCTCATTTGTTTATCATAATTCGCCAGCTTCTTTTTGGTCCGAGAAAAAAAAAAGATAATAAATCTTGCCATTTTTCCGATTGATTTTTGTCCGCGATATACTCATCGGCGATGATGTAACTCGCGTGCGATACCCGAAAAATTAAACTATAAGATTTCAATCTCTCTTAAAGTGAATCAAAGAGAGGGAGAGGATAGTGTGAAAATATTACTGATGAAAATAGTGACACAAGATTTCACCAAAGATCAGTGATCTTTAGAGAAAACACTCACACTTTGCTTCTCTCCGTTTTATATCTCACTGAATACGATAGTAAGATTTTACAAAAATCAATAGTAATAAGTAAATATTTGCAAGATATATCTTTAGAGATTTTTTTTTTGTATTTTTATTTTGCTAGTTTACGAGAAAAATTCTTAGATATATACATCTATATATGATACAGGAATGAAACATGTATAATTAGTATTTAAAAATTCAGAATTATATAAATATATAATATTATATAAATATATATTATTCTTAAAACAAGCCCATAAAAATAAACAAGATTATGGGTTAAATTTAGATAGCTCTTTTTAACAAAATATATCGCTACAAAGTTATCTCATGTATAATGTAAAATGCATTTTATCCTTGTTATGCAGTGTTATATTTATAACTCAACCAAACAGTGACTATTCATGCTTTTCATTGCTTTTCAGTGATAATGCACTGATTTCATTTAAGAGAGATCGTTTCCGCGAAAGAGTATTACGGCAAATGTAACCAAGATAGCATTACGTTGTAGAAATAAAATGATGCATGAATAATACTACGATTAAGAGTATTATGTTCGTCAACGTATAATCGAAAATTAAATCACGTGACATAATCAAACACGCTCGCATTCCAGGATTATGCGACCGATCGTTTCGCAATCGCATGGCAATACGAGTTACACTTTCTAACAATCAACGCTACTGATCCTCTCTTGCTAATGATCAGGAAAAGAGATCGCGAGGCGACGACAGCGGGGGGGGGGGGGGGGGAAATCTGCGCGCCGGCGCGACGTCTAGGAATAGTCTACACGCGAGACACCTAAGCTTTATGCGTAATCTGATTACGCGGGCGGACGAATAATGGAAAGCCGCGGTTGAGTTTTATCCGTTTATCTACGTGGATTACTTATAAGGCGACCATTTACATATTCCACGCGTAGACCATTCGTCTACGCGCGAAATGCCTAAATTGTCGTTTCCGAATAAAGACAGATGTTAAGGAGCCGTTTTTTTTTTTTTTTTTTTTTATCGCGTGAACCTAAGCTTTTTTTACAACATTTATTATTATCGCGAAGGAAATTCCCTTTAAACTGGTCGAGAGAATCTATTTCTTATTGTTGGAGAATCATCGAGAATCATTTGATTCGATTTCGGCCTCTTTCGGTCTTCGCTTCGCGGCCGCCTGGACTCGTCGACGTTCTGAGTCATCGGTGCATGCACGTACGCACATACGCACATGCGAGCTCGTCCACTCGCGCACATGCATCTGCGAAGCGTGTGCACGCGCGCGTGCTTTGCACACCGTCCGCGTATAAATATGTATATAGGTACACACACGCTGCGCGCGTACGAAGCCAATGCCGATGCTCCGCGATCGCGGAATCGCCGCCGTTTCCCTCCGCGCGCGCTCCTCTCTCCCCTCGCTTCCTCTCGCCCTCGCTTCGCTTCTCTGTTTCGCCTCCCGACCCACCTTCCTTGGCTGGCCCTCACAAACGTTTGCATACAAATATACCGAGGTATCTCGATGGGTGGTATGCTGATTAGGGAATCCACGCGCAAATTCTTCCATTATTTATGGATCCTCATTTTTAGGACAGCGACGTTACGCCTCGCCGCCCCGCCTCGGAGTAATTTAACATTTCTCTCCGCGCGCGGAGATATATTTGACTTTTAATCGCCGTATCGATTCGCGCTCGCGGAGGAGGATCGCGTGAGAACGCGCGCCATCGGGATCGAACCTCTTTCGCGATCGTTTTTTTTCTCTACGTTCCATACAATATCTGTTTTTTTTTTTTTTTTTTTTTTTTTCGTCTCTTCTCTTCCCCCCTCGTGTCACTTTGCGACGAGCGGTAACGGAACGCGTGGCTGGTAGCGTCGTACGCGCGAGGAACGTCGAGAATTTTCGCACACGCGGGATTTCCACAACTCGCTGGTCGATATTTCCGCATTCTGCGGAATTACGAACGAAGGACGAATTACGATCGTACGTACGGACATATACATGTAAGATGCATTCTCATCGCGCGAAGAGATTACTTTGCTGTTCGCAGTCAGTCGAATGCGCTGACTGTTGCGTCACGATTGTGCGTACGTCATCGCGTTGCAACGATAACACCCGTCTCGCGATATTCTGATCTGTCGAGAAAATTATTTTCTGTTGGAAAATTAAATCTTTCAGAAATTATACATCGCCCGTTTGTATATTAAAATCTGATTAAGCGGAACTCTGAGACATATAAATATGCATGTTTCGGATGTCACGAAGATATTAGAATTTTCGAGAAATATACTATACGAAAAATGATGTGAAATATGTATATATATATATATATATATATATATATATCTCAAAATCGCGTTTTTCCTTCCGGTGGAAGAGAGGTAAGAGGTCACGCTGATAAGAACCAGAGGGATCGATACGATTGCGTGCATAACGGCGCGCAAAGTACGCGCGACTATTCGTCGTCGACTTGCCGCACTCTCTTTCGGCACGGCAACAAAAAGGGCAAATAACACTGGATTTAAGAACCGGCTGCATCCGTGCAAGACCGTGTCAGATTACGCACCACCGGTTCTCCGTCCTCTCCCTCCCTCTCTCTCTCTCTTCGTTTTCCCCTCGCTCTGGCCCCCTGCCGCTGCTGGTTTTGCTCTTTGCATCGCGTTGCGCCGTATCCGCGCTCGCAGAAGCAAGCGAGAGCCGGGCATTTTAAACGAGCCGCGATAAATGAACTTCGATATTAATTAAGCCGACGCTCAGCCAACGCTGACGTTACAAATCGCTGCGGGCGCGGCGAGACGGACGAGGCGCTCAGTTTTTATTCGCGATAATCGAAGCCGCAATAACGGTACAGCGATATTTCGCGCGACGGTAATAATACAATTCGGTAATTTCACGTTTTTCGATCGTACCTTTTCTATCTCTTTCCCATGTTGCTTACGCAGCAGCACAATCCGCCATCGCGGGATGGCCAGGCGACGAAAATCCACGCTTTCACGCACGTCTGGGGGAGGGGCGGGAGCCTCGAGTGGGAGAAGAATCAAGAGATCGCCGCCGTCATCGCCGTCGCCGCCTGTCGTACAAACATATCGGCCGACTTCGCTTGTGGCAGTAACCTTGCGCGTTCTCGCGTCACGTCGCCTTTTTTTTTTTATCATATCAAACGTATGCTAACAGTCGGCGTGACGGGACGAGACGAACGCGTCTCGGCGAACGAACGCGGTCGCGGCTGTGGCAAGGTAAGACAATATGAGCAGGCTTGTCGGTGGTCAGTACCGCCGGTACAGTCCGTGAAAAATCATTCTTCCTCGCGCTCTCTTTCTTCCGACTCTTTGTTTTCGTTTCCTGCGCACCGGGAAGCGCCACTGCAAGCTCGTACATTCTAAACTCATGAAACGCGGCTTTTTTTTTTTTCAGAGAACGACCCGACGACAGCTGGAGCTCGAAAGGGCGATAAGTCCCCCCGAGCCGTTCGATAAGTCGTAATATATATTGTGTACGAACGGTATTATGAGAAAAAAAAAAAAAAAATAAAATAAAAGAAAACTTTGCATCTCATAGGGGAAAGAATGGGTCGGCCACGACGATCGTAAAGCGACGATGCGTAGAACGCGGGCAAAATTATCGCGAACATAATTAACGTCAAGCACGACGATCGGTCGTGTAATAAATTAAGAGCTCGGCCGCGCGCGGAAATGTAAATATCGAAAATATCACTCTCTCGCGCGAAATGACGACGTCGTTGTAGGTCGGTACGCCAGCCACGTTTATGTTTACACTCGGTCGATCGGGCGAGGTGGCATTAACGTCTCGATATCCGCGCAACCTTGACCGAGTACGCGACCGATTGCTGAATCCTCGACACTGGAGACGACCGTGAGACGCGCCGGTGAGAAGTCTCACGACTAACGGCCGAGTTCTTTATCTATTATCTTATCCGCATCATCTCTAAGAATAATCTCTTTGAGGACAATATTTTTTTGCAATAAAATCTTTTTTGTCTATATATATATATATATGAATTCAGCAAGATTGATTCTTTTTATAAGAAGTAACATTAATATATATTTTATCGCGTTTGGCAATATTTTATTTTTTCTACGAGCAGTCTCTCGCGATACTTTGCTGCTAGTCGTTGATGAAAGAAAGCCGGCAAACTGTCTTTGATAATCTCTAATTTATTTTAATGATGTCGAAGCGTGACTCGATGAGAGTAAGAGAGACAGAGGAGAGTAAAACGGAGAGACTCTCGGCGAGGCTTCGGGGGGAATGCCGAACGCCGCCGACGCCGCTACGCGTTGTCGGAGGTCAGGTTCACCAGCCGCCCGATGCGCTCGATCTCTTTCTTCGCGCTCCTCGTTTTCAATGCGTAGATGAAGCTTGAGAGATCGACGCGCGAATGATATTAACTCGGAATTTATTACTTTTTTTTATCGAATTACACGACCTAGCCTTGAAATGACAGGAAAAAAATGAAACAGTAAAAAATTAACGCGGTAGAACATATCACGAGATATAAATTTTAAAGCAACTATATATATATATATATATATATAGATATGTATATATAAATGCTGTTAAAAAAGTTGATCACCTTGACAATTATCAGTACAATCATTGCAATTATGTTTTTCTCAGTTGAATTCGTTGCGATTGTAATTGAAAGAAGCGTCGCATTTTTAGAGCGTCCTGTTTAATGCAAAATTTCTATCGCGATGGGCGTTACTTAATGTCGATAGATTTTCGATATACAGGCATCAATGTGTATATGAAAATAGCGATGAAACATTGACACGATTTTGGAACAGCGCGCACCGACGCGACGCGACGCGACGCGACGCGCAAAATATTCGCTCGACGCCATGACGTGATGAAGGTCACGTAACGACGCGTTCTTGCGAAGGTCTCGCTCGCGCGAGATCAACGTTCCCAGGACGCGTAAGAGGATAGTCAAAAGTAAGACCGAGTCAAATCGTGGAATCCGAAGGCCCCGAGAACGTCGAGTGCAGCAACGAGCAAGGAGCAACGAGTGGAGGCTCTCGCGGCTCACGGCTCACGGCTCACGGCTCACGGCTCACGGCTCACGGCTCACGGCTCACGGCTCACGGTCGAGCCAAGCAACGCGGCTGGCAAAGAGAGAGAACGCAGGATGCTGGCCGCTGCTGCATCTTGCATATATGTATGTTTTATGTCAGCGTGCACATTCTGCATTTGCGCCGTTGCCACGTCCTCGCCAACGCGCGAGAGTTCTTTCTCTCTCTCTTTACTTCTTTCCCCGCCAGCCACTCATTCCGCGTCCTCCCCCTTTTTCCTTCGCGTCTTTTCTTCTCATTAAATCCCGTCCTTTTCTATCCCTCGTCTCTTTCTCCCATCTTTTCTATCTTTTCTTCAGTTCCACCCGCGCTTCTCGAATCGCGGGATGTCGGGGTTCAATGAACTTCGGAAAAGCAAACGCTCGTACCGAAAAAGGGGAACCTAGGGGGAAAGCGCGTTACAATATAACGTTGGTATGCTTAATAGATTGCTTGTCGAGATAAATAACCGCTCGCTACGAGCCAAGCCGAACGAAACATTAAGCAGCATCGAGTACAAGCACCGATTGTTGCTTGCCGTTGATCAACCGCGTGATGTGTAACAAGATGACTGGCTATCGCGAGCCGGCGATTTTTCCTAAGCACGTCGAGCTCGTCAGAGCTCGTTATATCGTCCTAACAAAACCAAGTTTATCCTATTGAGCGTCGCGAGTTTTTTCTTCAGAGGCCGTAGGTAATTCAAATTTCTCCCCTCGTTAGCCCTCGGTGAAATTCCCACGAGAAACCGCGCGAGGAAAGGGTTGGCTTTTTGCCAAGTGAAATCATTTTTCTTCAAACATACGCGCGATTTGCATGCGTATCATGTTTTTTCATTTCTCTCTCTCTCTCTCTCTCTCTCTCTCTCTCTCTCTTTTATCTCGTATTCTTTCTTCTTCAAGTATGTCTAAATATTTTATTGGTTTAATTAAAGTTTTAGAGGTTTATTTTTTAGAGCTTTATTTATCTCGAAAAATGTATTATAGTTTCTTTCTATTTTATTACAAGTGTTCTCTCTTGCAGCATTTATTTCTTAGTATACGAGTTTCTAACTTTAACTCTCTCTGCGGTTTTCTTTCCCGTTCTCTTTTTCTTCTCTCCACGCCTCTCGCTCTCGGCTCTCGGCTCTCGGCTCTCGGCTCTCGGCTCTCATTTCCCTCTACACGCGAGCGATCCCGTCGTCTTATAGTGCCGCCTGCCGCGCCGGGTTAAGCGAGAAAAATGCCGATACACACTACGCGGAACTTACGCAGGCGAGCACACGAAACCGTTCGGGACAAGTTTCTTCAAGTCGATTGGCAAGTGACGGAACGTCACGGGAGGTCGATCAGTTCGTCCCGACGTTGGAGTAGGTCGAGACGCGCCTCGAATCTTTCCGTACGATCAGTATACCCCGAAAAAGAGACACGGTCGAGTCGCGACACCGATCGAGATCTATACTCTGCATTTGTGATAGTCCGTATTTAGCGCTAAATGTGATTGTCCAATTTAGAGTTTTTTTTTTTAATCATGCGTTCGCGCAAAATTCTAATATATTATTAACGCGAATGAGATTGTCTGATTTTTAATCTTCGGATCATATATATATTCAGTACGTTAATTAAAAATCAGACAATCTCATTTGCGTTAAGAATATATATATTAGAATTTTCAAATATATTAGATCGACAAATATATAGATCGACATTTTAAATTGGACCTTGAGGCTTTTGATAGCAATAGAGTTATTCGTCTAATCGCGTTAGAACAAATTCAGGAAACGTTCGCGAAGAAGAGCATGGATTAAAGTGTCGGCTAAATCGAGTAGACCTTCTTTGTCCCGGAAGGACACGGGAATCCGAAGAGTACAAGTTTAACCGAACGCGATGGTGTAAGATTTTCGCGCAAACGAGGTAAACGCGTGAATGATCTTTCTCTTCGGATATCTCGGCGTCGCGTCATTCAGTGACCAATATCGTTCGCGCTCCAAGGAGCGCGTCGTCCTCGTTCCGAAATGTGCAGTCGCGCTACGCGATCCTGAAGAAGGACGGTGTGGGGTCGGTCTTAAGGCTAATTGTAAGTTGTAAGTTTCGCGGTCGGTTTAGCGAAATGCGAATGACGAAGGAGCACGTGGACGGCGAAGACGTCAATGTCGTCACGGCGGTTCCACATATCGAAATTGTTGGCCAATGTTTGCCACGCTGGCTGCACAATGGAACAAATCCGGAAATGAAACACGACACCGACTCGTCGTCCAGTTGCTTCTTCCCCCCTCCCCTCCCCCTCCCCCTTCCTCTCTCCCCCCTGCGATGATGTCAAGCTTGCACGTAGTCAATGGAGAGACCAGTCAAGTACTAGTTTATCTGTTTACCTTTTCCATCGCTTTTTGTCAAGGAAGGCGAGTGAGTAACTTGACTTGTCTCCCTACTGGCTTCGCGTGTACTCGTGTTTTTTTTTTTTTTTTTTTTTTTTTTTTTTTTGTGTTGACTCTTACCTCTCGTATGTGTATGCGCGCGAGTCTCTACAGTAGGTGGATCACAGTTAAATCGCGATGGTAGGAGCTAAGTAAAAAGATCACAAAATATGGCACACTGTTGCCCGAGTTCATCGTTCGGCACTTCGCGACGCGGCTGGTCGTTCTGGTGGGGGTGGCAGATCCGATGGTGGAGGGTGACGAAGAAGAGTGCAAAGTCAAAGGGTGGGAGACGAGGTAGGAACGCTTGGAGAACCGACGGAATTGAAGTACGAGGAGACGGAAAAGGAAGGAAGGAACGGAGAACGCGTGAGACGAGACGACGAGAGAGGATCTAGCGCACTGTCAGCTGTCAACGGCGTGCACGTTGCCGATGATCTTTCATAAGCGTTACGACTCCTCACACTGACAATGAGACGAGACAGATCGACAATTCGACACTCGTGGCTCTCTCGTCATCTTCCCAAAGAATCATGTTGGTCCCTCGAAGATGAGTGCGGTACGGT